>NC_090942.1:179317246-180567246 GCF_040807025.1 Struthio camelus | reverse complement strand
ATCACTGGATCAAATTATTCTAGAAGTTGAACATTTAAGAAAGCACTAGATATTTAAGGCTTATGATAAAACTGTGAGAATGGAGAGTGTTAGATATACCAAACTAGTCCAGTAACAGTAAGAGAAGTACTACCACAAGTATACTAACACAATACCTAAATTTAAATAAGCTGATTGCAGCAAATATTTTCTCTATCGTGAAGTTAAAAGTAGAATCTGAAAATATCATCAGTAAGAAGACTTACAGGTGCAGTAAAGCAATTTTTTTAATACTAAAAACTCTTCTTTCAAATGGTCATAACACTTTCACAATCCTTTAAAATAATATCAGTCTATATGACAACAAAGACAGCAAACTTGTCAATTTAAACTTGCCAGCTTCTTTTCCAACGTCTTTCTGGGCAGAGACTATTTTCCTTAGGAAGCCCGCTTTGGTGAGTTGATGGTAAAACACTGGAGTAGATTTTACACTATGAAAATAAGCAAGAAATAAGTTTCTGAAGGTAAAATACTATGTTCTTCAATGGAATTTTAACTCCTGTAATCCTTTACAATTTATTCACAGGCTTAATAAAGAAAGCTAAACAGATGAGTCATGGAGTGCAACACTGAATTCAATACTGTGTTATGTTGATCAATATTATAATTTATTTAATACAATTAAACTTCTTATGTGATTTTTGTCTACTGCACAATGTTCCTTTAAGTTGACTTGCTGTTCATTTAATTATTGCAGGGAGATAGACATTTGAGTTAAATTAAAACCAAAGACTTTGACACATGGTGGGCATTTAACAGCTGCTAATGTGAAACACTAAATTGAACTGAATCTAAGCAAGAGTCTTAGAAACCTACCTCAAATGAAATTGCTGTCACTAATGTTTCTACAGCTACTTTTACTTTTCCTCCCTGAAAAGAATCTTTCAAGGGAAAAACTTCTGAGGTAGCTAGTATTCAATCTTTTGTGTCTGTGACAGTGGGCAAAACATTACCCATATCAGCAAAATTTTCCAATATGTTTTTTAGGCATTGTTACTACTTATATTGTTATTCTTCTTGAGGAGCATTTTACTTCATTGGGCAAGTCATATTTCAAAACAAATGCATTATATTGTGCCACAATAACCAACATTAAGAAACGTAAATTAGTTCCTAACTTCTTATCTGATTAGACACATTTAGACACATTACGCACATTTATGGCCTTGCTACTATGAAAAGAATCAAATGAATGTGTTTATTCATCAAGTTCAGCAGTATTTTCACACTGCTCCCATTTATAATATTTGCTATTTATAATATCTCTGTATCATGAGTAGCTTATTTTCTGCTAAGAATTTTCACAATATTAATGTAAGGCTTCTTTCCCCCCCTCCCTAAGATTCTACAGCTGAGCTCAACAGATCATGAGACAATTTAATCTTTTAACAAAAAACATCTTCTGGCTTGAATTATTGCAAAGAACAGCACAAAATCATGAGCCAGTTGAGTAGTGATAACTTAGAACCTAAAAGGCAAAGAAAAGAAAAAAATTATTTTAAAAATATTTTAAAGAAAATCTTTTGACTTTGAAGGGCAATTAATTGCTTTTGAATGCGGGAATTGACTGTATTAAATATCTGACTGCAGTCCTTGCAATTAAAGGAATACCTTTTTGCAGCAGAAATTTTGGTGGGTATGCAGATCCCTTAATTCCCAGTGCTTCATCCGCAGAGTGGGTGAGCAAGATGGAAAGCAAAGACATAGCTTATTTCAGATTCTAAGAAGATGATATGAAGGAATTTAAAAGTGAAAAAGAGGATAAACTAAATAAAAGAGGAAATACATTTCTAATAATGTCTTGGAATAATCTCTAATAATTAAAAGTAATGCTTACCATCCACAGTCTGTTCATATGATAACGAATTGAAGCACCATACTACTTACTGATGTTGCATTTACCCTAAGGTTATATACACATATCACATAGACTACTTTTTCCTAAGTAAAAACGTTCAATTTGTATGCTATGTACCAGAATAAATACTTTATTTAAACACTGAACTGAAATAGATTTTTAAAATAAGGGAGACATGCAATTTTCTATAGCTCCTCTGTGCCTCTTCAATATGGTTGCAGCTGAAACAAATTCATAGGGACTTCACAAATTCTCAGAGCGCTAGGCAGTCAGAACTGATAACCTGGCTTTCCTCCCCGCCCCTGAACCATAACGTCAAAAATAGTTGAGCTGCGTATTAACCGTGCATGCGTTTTATCTTATCTATTATCTCTTATTTTTTCACAAAAGTTTGTTTTGAAGATTTTTATCACAATTTAGTTGTCAAAAGTGTGATAACTGAATTATTCTATCACGTCAGGAAAACATTGGGAGTGCAAAATTATGCTCTTCAGTACTTTCTCTTGCACTATTTTCTCCTTATTTTTTCATAAGGCTATCTATTAAACGCACATTTGCAAAAAGTTCTTAGCGCAGATGAATTTCTGATGTTGATCCCTGCATGAAATGACAATGATTTTTTTTTTTCTTTAATTTAAAGATATGTTGCCAAAAGTCTGTCAAGGTAAATCGAAAGAGTACCCTATGTGCTTTCTTAAATTTGATTGCTGCAATTAAGAAACCATAAAACTCTCATGGTGTGTTCACTTTATTCATATAGAAAAGTGAACAGGAAACAATTCATTTCTACATTACCTGTTACGCATAGACAGTTGGAAAGATTTGATTATTATTTTCCTGAATAATTTTCTCGTCAAAAAAATCATGTAATAGGTGCACAATTTATCTTCTCATTTTAAAAACAAGAAAAAAATCAATTACTAGGCCGGGCTAAACTTTATGATATGCTAAAGTAAACACTAACAAAAGCATCTTTAATTCCAGTATCAATATTCATTAAAGTTTTATCCAGCCTACCTAAGGAGTACTCATACTAGACTACGAGATGGTTTTTCACTTCCTTTTTCCTTCTTATTTGAGCATCACAGTCAAGAAAATGGAAGTATCAGAGTAAAGAGATACACACAAACATTGTTGACAGAATGATTAAGACATGTCCTAACCTAACAGGCAGCTCAGGTAGAAGACAGGACCCATCAGGATTGCTTCCTTCCCCTCATCTACCCTTTGATTCTGGCTCTTTTGATTAAAGTGTCCTTGTCACAGAGGTCAGTTTAATTCTATCACATCCGAATATTCTAGGTAAAGTATGTTGCACATGTGCAGACTGCACACTCGTTTGTCACATTATCGCCTGCTGTCACTTCTGAAGGTAGGTGTCTGTTTGAAGAATGTGCAGCAGCTGCAGGGTCAGCGTATTTGCATAAAGCTCTGAAAGAACCATCTTAAGACACAGTGTGTGGGATGCTGCTCCTGCGTGTGTTTACAGAAAGCATACAGGGTCCAGCTGCTGGAAATTGATGTTGTCATGCCTGCACCTTATTTAAAATAATAATAGCCGCTTAGCAATACGGTAATGAATTGAATGTAAAATTTCAGTTTACCAGTCTGCCGTTTATTTCTTTCTCTCTGACTAGAGTAGCCTTGATCCTCTGACGGGTACTGTTTGGCTTTTGGATCACAGATGGCTATATATTGAAGGTATTTTGGTTTCTGTTACGGTTAGCCAAATGATTCTACTCTTCACGAACATAAAAAGTGGCGCAAAACAAAACATTGGTTTAATTGCACGTAACATATTACATGATTATTACAAAGATATGCAAGTATGTGGAAGAGCATGGGAGACAGTGATAGCATACTGAAGTAAAAATAAAGATTATTTTGCATCTGACCTGTAAAGATTGAAAAGGTATTTTTTAAACCTGGAAAAATATATTTGGGAGGGCAACTGCCTTTAAATTAGAAAAGTGCCTGTAAAATGGAGATGCACATATTTCAAAACTTGCTAATCTTTCTTAACTTCTATGACTAAAACAGAAAGAAATGCCACAGATTGTGTGGTTTTGTAGTAATACACAAGCTCTTATCATGCCTTCTGCAGCTGAGAAGTATATAAACAAATGTAAGCTTCCAGTATATGTCCCAGTAAATATAAGACTGACTTCATACAGAATAACTTTTTTTATTCATGTCAGATGCGAAAAGAAAAAGCAAAGTTATTAAGCATTTACGACTTACTGTAAGCTGAGTGTCTCCATTTCACGACTGGCAGACACAGCTTCACAAAACCTTCAAAAATAACATTCTGTTGGCAGAACGAAGATTCAAATGGTAAAAGCTACCCGAGCCTCATCACCATTGTATGAAAGCTACCTCGAAAATAAATAATTAAGTCATTTAAAGATCTTGTTACGTGGGAAAAAAAGTATTATTTTCTTTTTCTAGATATCTAAGTCACAAGTGGAAAATATTTAAATGACTTGTCTGGTGATGTATCTCTGGAGTTGGAGGATAATTCTTAAAATCTTTACAGCTAATTATTCCTAGAGCATAGTGTTGTTTCAGGCAAAATAGTCTCAACTCAAGGCATTTTATTTAGCTGAATTTATTGCCAATTAACCCCAATTTATGATCCATGATTTGAGTAGCAGGAAAAAAGAACATAAACCATCAAACACTTAAGAAAGGGCCTTTCCACTCCCTTCCTCAGGCTCGGCTTCAGCCTGAACAGCTCTCTTCACCCTTTCCTTTTCTCCTTCCTCATCTCATCCTCTTTTTGCTGTGGGTTACAATTAGCCTGTCCCAAACTCCCCACATCTCCTCCCCACGCGGCCACCGCTGTGTCCTCCGCAGAGCAGCGAGCTGGAGGTGCCGGGGCTCCCCGCCCGGCTCAGGCGTGGCGGCCATGGGGCGCTCCCAGCCCTGTCGGGGCGGCTGGAACCGGCTGTGACCGGCCCGCGGGCGTTGGTGGCCGCCCCACACAGGCGCCTGCCGCCCCTGACACCCACCCCGACCCTTGTGCCTGGACAAGTGACTAACAGACGCTTCATTTTTCTCAGCTTATTGGTCTGTTTCCTTGTACACCTGATACATCCACGTCCCGACTCGTGACTGCAGAGAAGAACGACACGCACCATCTAGGGACTGGCCTAGGTGTGAATGCTTTTGAATCCATGATCTCGCTGAATGGTGGATCTAACAACAGCAGGATAGAGAAGCTTCTCTAAACCTTTTTTTCCTGAAATAATGTATCTCATCTTCAGTTTTGAAAGGTTGCTTTGTAGGAACAAAGTCTTGCTTTGGATTGGTTTGGTTTGGATTGGTTTGATTTGCATTGGTTTGGTTTCCCCCGTTTGTTTCCTTGTGTCCTTTCGACTCCATAGCCATGTTCTTGTTCCCAAATTTGTTGGCCCATGAGCATCTATCAATATGCAAAATTTCTTGGCGATCAGGATCTGCCCTACAGATGTCATGCGCTCCACAACTTGGTGGTGTGATAAAGGTGAATGTTTTGTAGATTACTTCAAAATGAATTCCCAAGGTATTGCAGATCAGGAATGATCCCCAAATTGCATTTTGCAACATTCTACCCTCAAATCTTTTTCAGGAAAATGTTCAGCTCCCCTTGTTGCTTAGAAGCGTTGGAGCAGAGTAAATATATCTGTTACCTTCAGGAGTTATGCAGTAATCTGAAATGTGGCTTCTTGAAAGATAGCTGCTTGGTATCCAAGACTAATGTTGGCCACTTCTATCAGAAGAAGGAGGAGTCTCAGATTGTTTATATGAAATAGGCCCATATGTAAGGGTGATTTCTCATTCTTCTCTTTAGCTTAAGCAGAGGTGGGTCATGACATGCAATTAATTTCTTCAGTTTGCTGAGGGCAGTCGCTGCTCAATCTTTCTGCCTCTCATTTTCTCATTCTAAGTGATGAATATAACACATCTCCTTGCCTCAGAGCCTTTATAATGAAACTCCCCTTTTCTGATATGAAACTTGAATAATCGAGTTTTGTTCATGAGCTCCTTGTAGAGGAAGGACTACAGTGATAAACTTACGTCATCGTAGGTTCTCCTGAGATTTTATTTTTTCACCTAAAAATTGAAATATTGGACTGTCTGTTGGATCTGGTTAAGGACATATTTAGTTGCTATTCCTCTTCTTATATTTCACGTATCAGGCTAGTAAGTAGAATTCCCTTCGCAACACCCTGAGGCTACAGAATATATTTCATAAATGGGACAAAAAATCCCAAAACATTAAACATAACTTTATGAAACCAAAAAGTAGTTCAAGTGATGCGTAAGACTCAAACCATATTCTGTGCAAGACGTTGCTCTATAAGCTGTTAAGTAGTGATTTCAGAGAATTGCAAACTATCTTTTTCCTGTTTTAATGATGATATCTGGCATATTGGAATAATTTTAATCTGTAAGAAAGTTATATTCTGTATTGGATAATTCTACTTGAACTTATGACCTGCCTCTTTAAAAGTACTTTCAATATGGTTTAGATAAAAATGGCTTAGATTGTTCCAAAGAATAAATTATTATAAAGCTATAAAATAGAGGTGTGTATTATACACACAAATACTCAGTGCATAAAAGGAAGTTCAGCTGGCCTAATCTTAACTAGCATGGAATATTAGTAATCTTACTGTATGTTTAAGCTAAATATTAACTAAACTAATATGTTGAATGTAAATATAAGGTTAAAATATTAAGTCCATAAATAAGAGAGCAAAGTTGATTTTTTTTTCTTCTAAAAGACATTATTCTAGACAAAAGGTGCAACATACTGAATATAAGAATCTTTGTACAGAGGTAGGTAATTTGGAACATTGTCAGAAGTGAAGCACACTTTCTGATAATGCAGCTGGGACTATTCAGAATGGAGGGGAAAGATATTAGCAGCTGAATCCCTGGGAGTCACTACTGTAAGAAAAAAATGATCCACTGTGAACCTATTAATGGTCTGCTTTTAGGATACTCCAATGAGGACATCTGTGATGCAGTATATCACTGTAATTTGGTTGTCCTCTGTTAGTTCAGAGGTATCCCTTCTATCATACCCCTTAGATAAGCTATATGATAAGTTATACACAAAAATTGCTTGCCTATTAGAACATTGACCTAATTTTCAGCTTAAAACTTGGGGTTTCAAGCTTTTCAGCAAAGATTTGTTCATCAAGCTAAGAGGATTGTTTGCCTGTCTCTTTTTCTACAGCTATACTGGTTGCCAGGCTGTTATCTTACAGTCACAGTCTCTGCATTCCCATGTCAGAAGTTCTCTCTAACATAGTAAATTTTTATCCCATTAAAATGATCCATATTTTTACACATAAAATGTCCCTGATTAAAAATTAAGTCCTTTTCAATTACAGTCATAGATTGTAGCAGTAAAGTGTTACATGACGGAAAACGCAATTAAAACTGTAGTGAACAATTACGTAAATCAGAAGTCGGTAGTGAAGCAAATATAATGAGCTAGTCAAACTGTGACTCAGTCAGATTTGTTAATGTTCTTGTAGATATATATTTGCACAGAAACCAGACAAGAAAATTGTTTCCTTTAATTCTTTTTTTTTTTTTTTTGAATCAAATACTGGGATCACTTTTGAAGAACTCTGGTCAACTTGACTTACCTGTATATAAATCTTATTTGTGCCACTTCAGTCTGTGAGAATTACAGCCTGATGGCCTTTGTGCCTGCCCAGCCTCGACAGTACAGTCACTCAACCATCAAATCACTTATCCTTAGCTTGGGAGACGGATCATCTATATTTAAAATCAAAGGAATTAGCCACACAACAACTCTTGAGATGCTGACGCTCATTTGAATTTGTACCTCACAAGTGTTGTGATCCATAAAAAAATTTCTTTTTTCACGGGAAATTTAGGCTTTTAACTACACCCAAGAGATTTTACCTCTTCAAACACCAAAGGTAATTTTTTATAGCTATCTCCTGTGCTTATAATCCCACATTTGCATGTGGATTAGAATAATTTTCAGATACAACTAGTGTTTTCATATCCTATATTTTTTCTATCTCTTCAGAAATTTTCAGGATTCCGTACTGCACCCTATATAGTCTTCTACTATGTGACTTTTTCATTCTCTTCCAACATCAGTCCATACAAAAGTTTGTGTGACTTTTGTCTTTTCTCTGTTAAGATTACAAGTCTGAATGGATGATGCAATGCTACAAACTCAGCACTAGAAATGTCCCAAGGAGAGGGAAAAATCAATGGTAATGGTGCAGTACATGCGAAAGGCAGCATACATAATGGGAATTAGTGCTGTAAAAGGAAAATGTATTTAGATGATAGTAAAACACAAAGATTTTGATGGACTCAACTCTGTACAACTAGCAATCTCCATTCCAGTGTTCAGATAGATACAACTGGAATCACAGGCATATGCTCAGGGTTTTTTAAACACAATTATCAAATTGGAGGCATTACTTTAGCATAGCTCATCAATAATTAGAACACTTCCATGTAAATATATTTTCTAAGGAAAGGGCAGAGAAGATAAATTAGCATGGTAGGTATAGGTCAATGAATTTTCCTAGAACTATATGGAAGCTTTCCTTCAAAAAGAAGGAATAAAAATAAAGAGGGAAGGGAAAAGGAAGAGTGAATGTAGTAGTAGTTTACTACAGGTAGTGTGTTCTATGCTAATCAGATGTGTTTCCTAGATAATTTATTGTTTGTTTAGGCAAGGACAATGCAATAAAATCAAATTTATTTGGCACCTGTAAACTACTTTTTTGTAAAGATATTTTAGATATTTAAGTCTATGTATCTTTTGGCATCAAAGAGAAAGGTAGCAAAAATTGGAGATAAATTAAAAGCTGTGAAATTTAACCTTATAGATTTGAGTCACAAACACTGACAACTCTTACAGTGAAAATTTTAATAATAGTATTGCCACTCCCTATTTGACTCTTTAGTGGAAGATATCATTACTTTGGCAAGAAAAGCAGAAGTGAATGTTTGCCTGCTCTTCAGCTACTGAATTCACAGGATGAGCAAGCATTTAGCAGATTTTAATAGATGCTTTCATCGAACACTATTTTATGTACTAAATATGAAGAGTATGTGTTTTTACTTTCCCTCTCTAAGGTGGTAGCCTGAGATGGAGGAGGAAGTGGACTATTGGGAGCAATAATAATTTAAACTGTCACAGCTAAAGATCCCCAGATTTTATGTGTCAGAGCCAAGAGTTAGGTTTTGTGAAATAAATAGCTAAAGATTCTTTTCGTTATATTACTAAGAAGTGGGTTGCAAGGATGTGAGAGAAAAGGAACAAATTATTTGGATAAATTCCCAAACCAAATGAATGCTTTCCAAATAGTCAGTAGGAGCAAGAGGTTGACCACCTGGTTAAAGGCAGGATAGCTAAAGAGAAGAGACTAGAGAAAAATAAATGATCATGACTAAAGTGGAAACAAGACAAATATAAATTTAGTATTGAGATTCAGGGGGCAATATGCTCCTGTTGCTGACTCCTGCATTTAAGGGAATTAACTTCTGTGAATCATTATCCTATGAACAAAACCCTGTGAACAGAATAGGAAGAGCAATTTTCTTTTTAACATATCCAGAAAGAGTAGTGCTTTCACAGGGGAATTCTTTGGGTATATGTTACTATATAATGAAGATATGAGGTTGACAAGGAGCTCCAGTAGCAAGGGGAGAAAGAACGTCGTTGAATGAGCGTGCATGACTTTTCACAGTGGACATTGTTTTTAATTCAAGGCACAGAATTCAATGTCCCAGAGTAGTGGGGCAATAGAATGTGTGGACAAGTATATAGGAAAAATGCATTTTCTAGAAAAGTGTAAAAGGAACTATATGAGATTTTGGTTATTTTATAGGGATTCTGTGGTGCTGTAAAAACACCAACAATATACCATTGGGAAATCATAGTAGGAATTTCTGCTAAATGCTATATACATTGGAAAACTATAAAAATGCGAAAGTCTTAATTGATCACAGGATGCCTATGAACCTCCAGTGAGGTACAGATGTGAAAAACACAAAGTTCTATTAGTTAGATGTTTCTAGTAGATATGGACTTTTTAATGTCATTGTACAAGCCCATGACAAAACTTCATCTACTTTGTACATCTTTTGTCATATTTGGTAAAGAATGATAAATTCAAACTGGAACAAATTAATTTTTGTTAGGACGATCAATGGAATGAAGATTCTATTTCAAAAGAAGAGATAGAAAGGCCTGGGCTTGTTCTGTCAATCAAAACAAAAGCTGAGAAGAGATATGATTGCTTTCTATAAACATATCTGAATGGTAACTTCCAAAGACATGGAAAAGCCATTTAGCTAAAGGACAATGTTGGAATAAGTATAGATGGGTATAAAATAACATGAATACTTTCAGACTGGGAATCAGGATGTTCCTAATTATCAAAGGAGTCAGATTTGAGGACAGAATTACTGCTAAAGGACTAAATGAACAATAATTTCAAGATTAAACTGTTTCAGCTCCTTGAAGAATTCAGTAACTCTGAAACCCCTTCCGTACACTACATTCCTGTCTTTCATCTGTGTCATTTCCCACCTTTTTACAAGTCCTTCCAAAAACCATTCATAAAGAATTTACGTATTTACAACATGGCTATACAAAATGTCATCCTAGAAAGCAAATCATTAAAAAGGAAATAAAAAATTGGAGTTCACGGGTTTCTGCGAATGTTGTGCATTAACAGAGAATGGTCATTTTAATTTTCATTCTCTTAACATTCATTTTCTTTTCCTAGTAACAAACAGCAATAATGGGATAAATTTTACAAAGTTTAGATACTCACTCTTGAGCTAGTCACCCTAAATTCCCTTTATAGTCAATGGAAAGGACCAGGCGTTTTCTAGAGAGTGATTCATCTTATTCTAAAGTAGACATCCAAACACGTCAGATGAATCACACATGAAAAGTGCATATTCCTCTTCATTGACTTTCACATGAATCCAGACTGGCCAGTTCAAAAGTAGATAATTACAGCACTGATGTTTGCACATTTAGGTGAGATTAGTTTTACACCAGATGCTTCATTCGGATTCTATTTTACAAATTTAATGTATTAAATGCTTAAGAAATTCTACCATAACCAGAAGTCACCACCGTTGGAATTAATAAAGTTTATGGAATGAAAAGTATGCAAGCCAAAAAAGCTATTTCACCACGAGCCCAGTGAAGAACTATAGTTTTATGTGGGAGTGCTGGCTGTGAAACACAACACTTCTATAATCATGACTCATGGAAATGTGGGAATCTGCTTCCAAGGAAACTTTTTAAATAAATATATTTGCATAAGCTTGATGCTTCTTGTGAAGGTGAGGAGGATATTAGAAATTCCTAATGTAAGCAAACTGTCATTTTCCAAGTTTAGTTACACTGCTATCTCTCTCCTGTGAACAGTTTTGCTTAGCACATAAACCTTTATGAAGAGCTGCAAATTGAATTTAATTATTTTTAATTATAACATTTCAGTGTTCACAGTAAAAAATCTCTTTAAAAAATATTATATTTTCCTATAAGAAAAAAAAAACATTTACAGTAAGGTGAAAAATCAAAGTATGAAACATGTCAGCAATATGCATGACCTTCCTTAGTTATGGTGAATTTGTACATTAACAGGATTTAATTGTATTTATCAGTGTCTCATTCTGTAAGGGTAAGAAAAAGAGGACATGCAAAAGGTGATAGAATAATTGGTGCTAATTATGGCTTGTATAAATAGTTTATATTAAAAAATCCAGGAGCTTAACAATAAGTAGCTTGTCTGAGATAAAAGATGTCATAGAGAGGTCCAAGTATTTCATGAGATGAAGATGAAGAATTTGCTCAGAGATAAAAGATTTGAAGAAGAAAATGATTTGACTTTGGACAGAATCTCAGGGGAGTAGTTTACCCTAAAGATTATAAACTAATAAGAACTAGTTATACTGATAACCTACATGTTATCAGTATCCCAGTAATTCATGCTATAAAAAGCCCTCAACCCCAAGCAGTTTTCCTCCTTATTTTGCTCAAACTTTTCTGTATTAGAATCAAGGATGAGTCCAAAACAATAAAATCATCAAATGTATTTATAAGTTTATATTTATAATTAAAAGTTGTGGTAGCAGGAGGGATTTTCTTCTTGATTGTGAGTGATGAAATAGTTGTAGGGAATCAAGATGCTTACGTGAACCTATCTACCACTTGCTGGTCACTCAGAAAAAATAACAGAAACAGATTGAAGTGGCAAACTCTCTAGCAATCCTAACTGTATACTTCATAAGCAATGCTGTGATCCTCATCAGATTCTGCTTTCTGAGTAGTCTAGAGTGTCATAATCAAATTATATGATGATAACAACAGAATATGAATTTAACATCATGAATTTTGAGCTATCAATCAATCTCTCAAATAAAGCAAAGAATGTACCTTTCTGTAACGTGTCTACATGATGAAAATTTTGAGGTTCTCTGTTACCATCTGGAGAATTCAT
Organism: Struthio camelus; assembly: GCF_040807025.1. Lineage (NCBI taxonomy): Eukaryota > Metazoa > Chordata > Aves > Struthioniformes > Struthionidae > Struthio > Struthio camelus. Next base: position 180,554,832 of record NC_090942.1, on the reverse strand, counting down.
TTGAAAGATCTCCCCTCCTTCACAAGCCCCACCAAAGTCTTGTGATTATTTTGAATTTCTATCTCCCTCAAACTGGAATCAGTTTGACTTTCCATATCACTTCAGCTGTCAGTACAGAGCACGCTATATAAATATTCTGGATTTACTTTTTCCTGAAGCAAATTCTTAAGATAAAAGGACTCTGACTCGGCTTCCTTCACTATATGTCTTCAGGGTGTTCATGTCAGTATCTTGTTATTACCTACCACCTTCAATCTTGTTCAGTTACCAGCCAGCACAGCCATTTACTTATCATGCAAACAAAGTTAAGGCTGTGTGTAAAATAATGGCTTCCAGCTGTTTCCAGTTCCAATCATTAAAAATACAACACTCTGGTCAATTGAGAGAATAGCTGACAGTTTTGTTTAAAAATATAATTTAGCAAGCATAGTAAATAAGAATTTAAACTGTAATGTAATAGAAGTCTCTTAGACTGACTTGCACAATGCTGCTATTTGGCTGCTGTGTATAAAAGATAAAAATAATGTATGCAAATTAGATTAAGCTGAAATTAAAGAATTCTAACAGAGAAGGGCTAAAGGAGCCAATGTTATTTTACTGTTTGTAACTGGATACATAATTTCTCCTGTAGGCATCAAAACAGCAGAAACATCTTACTAAGTTCATTTGAGCTTTTCATTTGTTTCTCATCCTCACTTAGAAACTGCTGGGGAACTAGTCCCTAAATCATAACAATATATACCATGCTACTCTCAGTTCAAGGTGAATTTTTTATATATTTACTTGGATTAGATTAACTCACAGGACACAAAACGTACAGTTTATTTAAAGAACTTTGATTTAGCTGAAACTTATAAGATATAATGAGTCATTATTTGGGTTCAATTTTCTGTTAAGCTATAGCCCTGAAACACATTCTGGCAGAAAAATAAGATGTAAAATATAGACGACCAAGACCTTTTGATCTTTTTCAATAAATTAAGATTGATTTTTTAAAATTAATATTTCCTTAATGAATAGAGATGCAATAGATAGAACTTAAATAACAGACCATCAGATATTCTATTCTATTATTTTCAGGGACAAGATTATCACCCCTTGTGCTGCTCACATTTCTTATCTTTTGGTTCAAATAAATAATTAAGTCATAGGTAATAGCTAACACTCCAACAATAACACAGCTTTTACCTTCTATTTCATGCCTTTGCATTTTCTATATCACTCCCTCATCTCTCCATAAAGGTGCACAAGACCATTATGCTATTTTTTTTCCTTAAATTGCTTAAGATTTTCCCTTATTATTACGTGCAAGGTTGTTTTAAAAACTTGCATATATTCACAAGTACCCAGATGAATAGCTATACAGTGACAATACAGTGACCTCTGCTTATCAGAGTATTTGCTACTGTTTCAGTAAGTTGTATGTACCTGTTATATCCATTTGCAGCTTTTGTAAATTTTAAGATCTTTGGGAGTAGGCCGTGTTTTTGTTTAAATGTGCACAGAATCCAGCAAAATGAACTTATGATCCTAATGCAAATACAGTACACACTTCTGGAAGCCCCCGAATATTTATCTGAGGATTTTATTGTTCACACCAGAATCATTACTTACATTTTTCCAAGGAAGGAAGAGCGTAACAGAGATAAAGGAACAACACATTATGAACCTTCAAGAGCAGCTACTTGTCTGAGGAGCCTTATCACAGTTCTGTGTGAAGCTGTTCTGTAGGTTTATGAGCAAGGACCCTGTAATATTACCCTCTTTGTACTACTCAGAGTTATGAAGAAAATGTGTGACAAACTTGAGAAAGAACCAATGTCTCTAAGAATACTAGACTGGTTTATTTCCTGCTTAATTCCATGAAAATCATCACAGTTTTCATGACTTAATTCAAAATCAGTGCACAAATCTAACTAAACTGTCTGTCTATGGTATATCAATAACATTAAATTCCCATTAAATTGCCATTAAATTCTCCAAAAATGTAAATTAATATACTAAATAGTCATAGCATATACAATAAAGAATAATAAACTTTTGATAGGTCCCAGACTCAGTGACTCTTTTTGTTTTCTTTCGTTGTTTTAGTTCTCCCTCATAGATGCAGAAGGTTTTATCTTTAATATAGTTGGATTTTCATTTGGTCTTGGAAAATGTCAGTGTTAGATTCAATCTGATCTGCAATGGAAAAAAAATCCACTCAATGAACTAGTTTTTTTTTTAATTTATATTTATGTTTACTTAATTATCTCAATAATTGATGAGTAGATCAATGTGCAAATGTTATTTAAATATAGAATCCTTGTGGGTGCATCTGAAAAAGTTCTAGAAGACTCTAATGTGATTGTGCTTATATATCTTCCAATATGTTATCATGAACCAATTCCAAGTCCAACCTCTTCTTTGTTCCCTGCCAGTAATGTACCAGTTACTGTCATTATCCTGCTTTGTTTTCACCAGCTGATTGTTCCAAATATATACTTGTCAGATTCCCTTCAAAATCAAACCTCTATTCTTTTATTACTTTTAAAATTCTGTATCTAGCAAACTTCCAAAGAAAATAGACTTTAAAATCTGCAGAAGCCCTGCTGAATGGTATGTGCGATCCGTACCCTAGACTATAGCTATGTCTGTCCTGTTTAGTAGCGTATGTTTTCACCTCACTCACAGAATCACAGAATCGTTTAGGTTGGAAGGCACCTCTGGAGATCATCTAGTCCAACCTCCCTGCTCAAGCAGGGTCCTCTAGAGCATATTGCCCAGGATCACATCCAGGCAGGTTTTGAATATCTCCAAGGAAGGAGACTCCACTACCTCTCTGGGCAACCTGTGCCAATGCTCTGTCACCCTCAGAGCAAAGAAGTTTTTCCTCAGGTTCAGGTGGAACTTCCTGTGGTTCAGTTTCTGCCCGTTGCCTCTTGTCCTGTTGATGGGCACCACGGAGAAGAGATTGGCCTCATCCTCTTGACAATCCCCCTTCAGATACTTCTACACGTTGATGAGATCGCCTCTCAGTCTTCTCTTCTCCCGACTGAACAGGCCCAGCTCCCTCAGCCTTTCTTCATAGCAGAGATGCTCCAGTCCCCTCAGCATCTTGGTAGCCCTCCGCTGCACTCTCTCCAGGAGTGCCATGTCTCTTTTGTACTGGGGAGACCAGAATTGGACACAGCACTCCAGGTGAGGCCTCCCCAGGGCTGAGGAGAGGGGCGGGATCACCTCCCTCCACCTGCTGGCAACACTCTGCCTAAGGCACCCCAGGATACCCTTGGCCTTCTTGGCCACAAGGGGACACTGCTGCCTCATGCTCAACTTGTTGTCCACCAGGACTCCCAGGTACTTTTTTTTGTTTGTGCACATTGCATAAATTCTGGTTCAATGTGAAGTTCTCTTTGGGATGAATCAGCTCATTGCCTCCAAAAAAAAACCCTGGTTTCTATTCAGATGAAGTTCCCTTCTAATAGGCAAGCAGTCCAAGTTCCTTCCATTTTCCTATGCCAGATCAGTAACATATATCCTCAGTTTCAGGTTATAACGATGTGCTCTGTTGTCTGCAACACAGCCTTCACATTATTTTAGAAACTGGGTAATAAAACAAAACAAACAAACAAATAAAACAAAAAGCACCCCTATAAACACAAAATGACAGTTCTGACTTATTGCTAGAAAAGACATCAGACAAAGCCCAGAGGAGATCTATACCAAATATTGTGCAGTATATACAAAAGATTCTTTTCTGTGTGGCCTTGGAAGCACAGATTATTGCCTGGAGTGAATACATTTAGCAGTATCAATACAGCCAGTATCTAGTGACTTATATTCTACTTGGTAGAACACATGCCATGTAAAGAGAAAATTTGTGTGACAACTATACTACTTGCTAAGTAGTATTAATTTCAGCTCTTAAGCTATCCTCCTTTACATCAGTATTCCTGAAGGTTTGATTTTGATCTACTCTGGGAATGCATCTGAACCATGGTTTGGGCCAAATTTTGCATTTTTTTCTCTCGTACAATAGATAATATTTATTCTATAATTAAAGTTTGCAGAGGTGAGTCCACACAAATGAATTCATGCACTTTTGAAAGCAAAAGACTTTATCTGGAGCTAAGCGCAAATATCACAAAGGTAGTCAGATGTTGCAATGTGAGAAATGAAGTGAAAATAAGTCACCAAGCACAGATGGCATTTGTCCAAGAATCCCAGAAGAATCAAAGAACAAATGAGCTGTGTTAGTAGGAAAACTGCAATTAAAATTGTATCCACTCCCACTGAATTTAATGGGACTTCAACCCATGACAAAAGCATCAGGATTAGACCCTTCATCATTGAAAAGCTATTAAACCAGAGAGCTAGAGGGTTGACAACCTTGTACTTCTTTTTAAAGAGGTGCTAAAGATGATACAAGAAATTATTGTCTAGCATACTTTACCCTAGTGTTAAGAGAAAGTGCTCTAAAACAAAACAAAACAAAAAATCCATTAATGGTATAATCATAAAGCACCTAGATTAACCTAATACATTAGGGAGAAACTAGTAATGATTTCTGAAAGGTGAATTATGTCTAACAGAATTCTTTAATGACTCTTACAAAATAGAGGATAGAAAGAATGTATGTACTTTGAGTCTGAGGCAGTTTCTCATAACAGACCTTGATCTTCTATGAAGTGTAGCTTTGCTACCATAATTCTAGTCTACCAGAAAGGCCTTGCACACGTAAGTAGCATGAAGTAAAATGAATAATAGTTAGGACTAGAAAATCTTAAAATATAAACAGATTACATAAAGTCTTCATGACTACTATTATGTCAGGTCCTGTTCTGACATTGCTAAATATGTGCATGTGCATATGCGATGTAATTGTTCTAAGATTTCATAATAGGCATATGCACAGAGAAAAATCATGATAACAAACCTGTGCATGCCTACTTTTGTGAACAGATTATGAAAACAAGAACAAAATCTTGCTAAAGGATATCTATATTGTTTGGGAGAGTTATTCTGGTAGAAAGTTAATTTTACTTACATTTCAAATGGTGAAGGGCCTACAAGGTTTTCAGAAGTCTGTAAATTTGTTAGGTACTTACCATCCCTGCTATCTGGTTCTTAAAGTATAGAAAAGCTGAATCTTAATATTCAGCATCCCAGTGTTGTGTTCACTATTTCAAAAAAGACAGAACTTGCTTCCCTCATAATCAAAAATAGTGTTCTATAAAGATGGACCAGCTTCTTTCCAGTCTTCTTTCAGACTCTTTCCTGCTGTTGCTATGGACATTTAGAGTCAGTAAAAATGGAAGTATTAGGAAATTGTCTTTCTGTGACCACTGAAGAAACTACTTGCATTTTTTTGGTATTCTGCCATCTGCCTACACGTTTAGGTGCTTCTTGACTTGGGTGGCACAATCTTTGATACAGGGGCTTTTTTCTTATTTCCTGTTTTCAAATAGCCACACTTAATGAGATCCTGGTCCATGTTTGGATGTTTTGGTAGTAGCATCACAATACAAATGATAAGTGTATTTAGTACTCTTAAAGTAGTGCTATTTTTCCATCAATTTTCCCTCTTCATAACTTTTGTGAGAATTAATTCAGGAATAAGAGATGAAACACTCATCTAGTTAAAATTCTCTCTATCTGGCCCTGAGAAGCTTTCATTTCTTGCTCCACAGAAGTTTTGTCACCATATTTACATTTCTGTGGGAAATCAATTGTAAGTGTGGGAAAAGTTGAACAAATAGACTTGTCCAATCTGCAATTATTTTTAGTATGTTTTTGGAATTTGTTAAAATGTGGAAATGTCATTCAACCTTTAACATCCATAAAAACAATATCAATCTTTCCTGTACAAATTTAAAATAGATTAATTAAATAGTGGTACTTGCAATTTCGTACAGCCGTACTCTACAAACTACTTTTGAAAATTCAACTCTTAAAATAAAATCCTGTCTTTGGATTTTTTTCAGAGGTAATGTTATTCTTTATGAATTTAGAAAGAAATCTAAATGTTTTCCATAAAACCTTCTTTCTCTAGTGAGTTCATTGCACTGAATCCTACCAAAGTAACCTGTGACTATTTTAAAATATTAATATACAGGAATTGCAATTAAAAAGACGGAATTTTGGTTTGACATTTAGTATAATACGACTATGGTGCTTTATTAACTAAAATATAGCATTATTTATGGTACATTGAAAGTGTAGATTACTGCATATATTGCTTATTTAAGAATAGAAAATATAGACTACAAATAGTCAATTTGTAGTCAAATAGTCAACAACCCGTCTGGACGCGATCCTGGGCAACGTGCTCTAGAGGACCCTGCTTGAGTAGGGAGGTTGGACTAGACGATCTCCAGAGGTCCCTTCCAACCTAAACGATTCTGTGATTGCCTAAATTTCTACAGCAATTACAGTAATGCTCACAGTATATAAATTCTGTCAGAGTGAATGATTTCTGATTTATATTCTTTTATGTGTTATAGAAGTATTTAATTATTCTACTGCTGCACAAAATTTGCCAGTATCATAAAATATTTGGAATGCTAAACTAGAGAGATCATTCAGAAGCTATTTCTTCTAAATCTATGATAATTTTCATTTCACCTTTTCTACTCGCCCTTTGAGCCTTTTTTTTTAATTTTTTAGATAAAATTTTGTACATATCTATTCATCTGCTAAGGCTTTTCTTTTACACTGTCCCATCCACTGCTACAAAGTTTATATTAAGATTTTACTCAATGTAGGGCAATATTGAACATAATTGATTTGCAGCTGCTTATACTGACAAAGATTTGGTGACATTTTGTAAAATTAGTCACAAGTATTTATTCAAAAGTTATTTGCTCAGTCTGTGCTTCAAAATCTTCTATCCTCCTTCACAGAGCATCTAGGTACATTGTAATTCACATTAACAGGGAGATAAGTCTTGAGAACAAAATAGGGTTAGGAAGAGGAGGAAAAGTCAAATTTCTACCATTAATCCTGCTGAGTCAAGACTATATATTTAAGACATGATTATATATTAAGACCAAACTTTCCTCCACATAAAGCCACTCAGAATTTAGTGAGCCCCCATGATGTTTTGTCATAGCTGGGATCTTCACAATATCAAGGATTTTTTTTTCTCTCCCTCAATACACAGTGAGATGGAAAGGTAGGTCATGATGGAAACTATTTTGTCTATGTCTGTTCTTCCCTGAAAGACTATTCTTTCCCCTTGAAGGCTGGTGATGCATCAGTCTGTTCTAATCTTCAGTTCACTTACGTTTTAGTCACTTAACTGAACTTTTAAGTTAGAAATCTCATTATCGTGACTACAGGCTGCTATAATCAGTAGACAAACTCTTCGGAACTTCTTGTCATTCTTTACTGTCTATAGAGGGAGCCAACAACGACCAACAATTTCTTGGTCAGCAAATTTAACAACGATTTCTCATTACCAAACAGAAATGACTATGCTGGTGTAAGGGACTAGGACACTTTATTCTCAGTGTTTGACTCTACAGCCATCAATAGCAAATTCTCAAAAATGAAGCAAAAGAGGTAAAAGGATTATAACTGCAGTTTTGTGATGAAAACTTCTACTAAGGAATGGTACAGAACTAGCTTTTCCAAAGCTGTCCGGGAAACATACTCAACTTTTCAGATATTGAACTTTCTTAAGAAACTGAAACTTCTTTAGACATGCGAATTAATGATCCACTTTTAAACCAAAGCTAAAGGGATTATTTAGGCACTTAAATCCAGAGTTACAGGGCCTGAATTCTGGCCTCATGTGGGAATTTAATATGTTTAATATACTCTGTCACAACAGAGTGATGCTTTAGAATTCAGCCACGTAACTGAGTTAGTGTAGCTAATTGCTTACAGTGAATCATCGCGTTAACTAATGTTGGTTACGTGATGCAGGCGACATATACGTGTATTTACTAAAGCTGATGCGATGAGAACATTGTTAGGCAGTGGTAACCAGGGGAAAAAAACAAGCAAAAAAAAAAAAAAAACAAAATCACATGGAGCTGAATGTTTTCACTTAAAAGCCCTCCATCAGACTTGCTTCTTGCCAAGCACTGGATTTCACTTCTTTTACTAGTCTTTGTTTTAAGAATATCTCACTATTGATTTGTCATGTTTAAAGCCTAGCTTTCTATTTTGCTTGAAAACTTAGTTTCTATGCCTCAAGAAGTTTCTATGCCTTAAGTATCTTAAGAAATGATATATTATAATGAGAGGCTATCAGCTTGTAAATGAGGTACCACTTGTGGGATTTGAAAGCCTGTAGCTTTCAGAAAAACTCTCAGTGAAAATGTAATTATTCCAGTTTGTTAGCACATCACACTGAGTCAAGTTCAAAGGTTCATTTGTAGCCAAATCGTAACATTTTTCTTTTAATGAGAAAAGCATCTTTAACCTGTTAAAAAGAAGATTTCTGGAAATCTTTAAACTTTTACTTGAAAAGAAATATCAAGGATAGGAACAGAAGTTGCTTTATATGGCTTCTCCCATGTTGCTGTCTTCTATTGTTCTATCTCTCTTTTTTTTCCCCACCTTGGAAAAAAATCTGATTAACTTTGTACATTTTTCTCCCTAGAAACAGCAAGAGTAACCTCAGATATAACAGCAAGATATAAGGGCATCTGATTAACAGGAAAAATCTGTAAATGAGTAACAATGCTGTAGCTTGAAGGGGAAAAAAAAAAACCTGTCAGTGAAGTTTCATGGGAGAACATGATTAGATTTGCAATCAGAAATAGCACTTGTGACAATATATTTGAAGATTAAAGAGGCTGCCTGAACTTTCCTGAACTTCTTAATGTTTTCAGATATTAGAATAAAATTTTGTCTGCATTCAAACTTAATATCAGGTCTTCAATATTTGAAATAAGATCAATACTGTATTTCTGGCCTCCAATATAAAACATAATTTTCTGAGGAATAGGAGAATTTTCCTTAATCTTTAGGTTAGGAAAATTGTAAGTTTACAACTTTGAAAATTGTCATTTGAAGATTTAGAGATGAGGGGTAGGATTTTGTAGTTTTTGACTAGCCATAAACTAAAAAGAAAAGAAAGTTGGCAAAGTGAAGTAATTTATAGGCCAAAATTTTCTGTGTCATGAGGGAAGGCTTTGCTCACTCAGGTAACTCTTTAGAATGTGAGATATAAGAAATATTAAGCTTGAGAAATAAATGACTATTAACCACTAGAACTTGAATGAAGGCATTCAGAGGTCATTGGAATCTTTATTTTGAGAATGAAGGAAACCATGGGCTATTTATCAGTCTATGGCTTGACACATTGAAAGATGTTTTGTCTTTCTCTGTTAATCTAACCTATTGGCATTGTATAATTTTGTTGTAGTTTTTGTTTTTCACAGCACAGCAGAACTGGGGATCCGTGAGAAGAAAAAGAAGAATTTTGTCATAAAAGGTCTAGAATTGCAAACATATTAAGCAGAACCCCATGGGCCCTGAAAAAAGTCGTTAGGCCAATAATGAAACATAAGCCATTCATATAGTTGTTCTAGTTTAAGCGCAAACAAAAAGGCTAGAAAACTTTAAAAGCTGCCATTTTATCTGATTTCTTATCATTAGATAAAGATGAAATCCTCTATAAGCCAAAGGGCAATGCACAACATACTGAAAATCAGATTTTGTAATATCTGAAGTAGGATTTATAACGAAAAGCTTGTCAGATGACAACATATAGTGGAGATTATTTTAACAGTTTATTTTTTATTCCTCCTCCTTGCTTGAAAGCCTTGTCGTAGCTATTAAATTTTCAATACCACATCACTTGACCTTTCCAAGACATCCACGGACATATCTAGGTTTGCCTTGTCTATACTATATCTGCATGATATAGTATAGTATATCATAGTAAGGCCTTGCCTTACTATGTCTGCATCTTCTTTGCAATTGTGCATTTGCATTTGCCCTGCTAAAGGAGACATGCATGAAGCTAGATACTCTGTAAGTGTTGGGAGAAACTGAAGGTACCTACTGACAGTCTTATAATAGAGCAATGAAAATTTACAGATATATAAATTCTTTATATAATTTGTATGTATATGAGTCATAAGAAGGGAGAAGTACACACTGATAAATTCAAGAACAACATTTTGTTAAAGAAAAATAGACATTTTCATACATTTTAATCTCCATATATAATCATATGGTATGACAATCATGTGATTTATCTATATATCTCAAAGATTTAAGCAGCGTGATGCTTATGTTCCCCTTTCCAGATGGGATTCAGTATCCTTCCCTAGGCCTAGGAGAATCATTGCCTAGAGGCAGAGATTTAAAGGTCTGTCTTTAAATTTAATCGTATCAAAGCAAGCTCTCTGGTATCTTTCTAGGCTCTGGCTGGGGTTTTGACAGTCAGAGTTGGTGCTAATCTTATTGTTAGTGTCAAAGACCAAGCGCGACAGTAGCAGACAAGATAGGCCCTCGTGAATGACAGAATAATCAGTCTGGAATAGAACTGGTTCGTCCATAAAGAATCAGGCTATGAGAAATCACTATCAGCATGTCCACATGTTTTCTTTTCTCATTCTGATGGCAGTTAGATCATTTGACAGCATATTTCTTTGTCAAAGACTATTTGAAATTCATGTTATCCTAACATGGTAAACCTAAAGGTATAAAATTCATTACGTCTGCCTGCATTATCATTATTTAACATTTGAAGGTACAGTGCTCATTCTTCTGTGAAATTAATTCCAGGTATAGATTTTAATAATTGGCTATAAGGAATGTCTCCAGTTCCCAAGAGTTTCCCTTACAGTTTTCACTCACTGTCATAACACGTCATAAAGTTATCTGAAGTCATTACACATCTTTAATAGTAAAATTATTTAAAAAATAATAATAATTTGAAATAATTACTACAGAAGCAGATCTATAACATGCTGGTTAATTTACAACTTTAGGGACTTCATTACACGAATGGAGCTACAACAGTTATGCATCCATAGCCCTTAAAAAAATGGTAGTAGCAGGGGTAGGACTCAAAAGTGCTGTTAAGTTGCTAATCCATTTTTCCTGGATACACTTAAACTGTTCTATATTCTCTCCCTGACCACCATATTTATTCCCTTGGATAAATGTTAAGGTTAAATTAGATTTTTACAGATTTACAAATATAAATTATCTAATTATTTATAAGAGTAAAGTATGTAGACAATCTAGATATATGTTTGTGGAGGGATAGGTTACCACACAGCTATTTGCTTATGGCATGATACAGGGGGATGTGTCAGTCTGGCTTGTGGTAATCAGAAAAGTGCAAGAGTCTTAGTCCTCTGGTAAATCCACAAATGTTTATATATGTCTATATGGATTTTTTTAATATAACAGAGACACTAGTTTTCATAATATGTGACTGTAGCTAGAATTCCTTGCTGGAAAATAAATGAATAAATAAATACATCAGAACAAATTCTGCTTGGGTGAAATAGACAAAGAAAAATGTGCTTGTGCTGATGAATGCTAAAATATGTAGTTTAACACACAATATAGACTACTTTAAAACATCAAATAGATTTTTAAAAAGATATAACATGGTTAAATATATGAACTACACCAGACACATTTATTAGCTAACTTTAGAGTGATTTTAGTACACGTGACTAACAGTCTTTCACTACAGTTAAGCTTCCATCTAAAGAGAGGGACTGTTATGTTGTGTTGTAAGAGTGGCCTTCAGCAACATCCATAGACTAACCTTTTTGCAAGATACCATGCCTGTGTGGTGTGGCAAGCAGGTTTGTCTGCCAATGGAAAGGAGGTGAAAGTGGAGTTTACTCCATTTTCTTCTCTCTCCTCTCTGTCAGAGGGTCTCCACAACACTGCCTCAAGTTCCATGAGAACACCATATCAGTAATATTACTGATATTCTTTGACTGTAGATGCCTTGCTATGTCTCTTTTTTGCTATTCAATCTGATGATCCTTTCTCCCTCCATATATTCTTCATGGTTGGCAATGACTAATCAGATTCTAGCTCACTGGTGCATTTTACATTGGGGTTCTTACTTTAAATGAGAAAAACTAGAAAACAAGGCCTGGGTAAGGCCATCAGAATTCCAGTTGATGTACAAGTGACCTTGAATATGATTCAAAAATGCCTCTCAAGCCCCACAGTATGATATGTATTCTCTTTTCAAATTCATCTTTTATACAGCTTTAGATGAACTGTGCCAATTTTGATTTGCTGGCAAATTCTGAAGTCATTTTTCTTTCTTCCAACTACATAGCAGTATTCTTTCATCATAGGCAAGTTTATTAACAATTGTTTTTTAGGTCTCAATGCTGTTGGCAACAACAATAAACATATAATATTTCTGCATTTCTAAGCAAAATGAGATTCCAAACGAAATTAATTGTATATAGTATTTTGGCTCGGGAAGGTCATATTGTAGACTGTGTGAGCCGATTTTCCTCTGTGTGGATCACAGGTGTAAAATTTAACATGTATCCTTAAGTCTCCTCTTTCAAAAATTCCATGTGAGCTTAATTGTTGCCTTCATGTTACGTACGCCACTAATTCAGAATGTTTTCCTACAATTAATCATACCTACCATTCTTTTTTTTTTCAATTTATGAAAAGCTTTTTTTGCAGGCAAACAGCTAATAATAAATATATAAGCATGTTTTAATAGAAAGTAACCCATTCTAAAGTAATCCAAGCCAATGCAAAGTTTCCTGATAAGTTTTCAAAAAAGCTCCTGATTAGCTATAATGGAGTTTTGAGATGCAAAAGGTGTGCTTTGAATGAGATAATTAACTGGCTGCTGGTAAAATAATGGCTGATCCAATGGTAATCCAAACATATTCTAATTATAAAAGAAGAATACGTGTTGATTTATAATAAATCAGTTTTCTCTGTATCTTCAGATGGATAAATAGTGAATGCTTAAAAAAAAAAATAATGGTTAGGTCTACAAATGTAAGCAATCAGGAGAATGTAGTCTAAGCGTAAGTAATAACCAAAACTCAAGAAACCATTACATGATCGGCTAAAATGAACCTTTTTACCCAGAAAGGCTGTGCAAAGCACATAATATTGTAGAGTTGATTGTCCTTCACTGAATTCCTCTTTGCTTCCAGGTGATGCTGCAAGTTCAGGAAACATTTAGGTTCTCCAGAATGCTACCTCCAGCTGTAATCTGGCAAATAATGCATTCTCTTAAGCTCTGAAATTGAAAATGGTGATTTTTTTCTTTTTCTTTTTGGCAAGGAGAAGCAAAATCTCAGTTAAAAAACTGTGATTTAGAAGAACAAGAGGATCAGAAGGATGCAGAATTTTTCTGCTTTCAGAAAGGCAATGAAAATAAGGTTTTTCAATTTAAAAAAGTAATCAAAAACCAAGATACAAAAAAAGAAAGACAAAGAGATTTGAAAGAAAGAAGCAGAACACCCAAGAAAAGCATTTCAGAGTATGTGGATAAGTTTTAATATGTCAAATACATGGCTACATTTTACATCATTTATATTTAGCGGTTTGATTTTCATAGCTGCTGAGGGGTACATAGTGACCTTTAACTCTCAGAATATAGATACCATAAAGTAATGAGGAATGTGGCACATTTCATATGTTCAAAATTTAAAGAGAATCCCCTTTGGAAAATAGCAACATCATAGACAACAGCTATAGAATAGAAATAGAAATATAAACGAACAAAGAGGGTTCTGTCTGAAATGTATCCATCACTGCAGTATACTGTATTAAAAATGCATTTTAATTAGGAATTTGATAATCATTGTTAGATTTTATGTACATCTGGTTACTCTTTCAAGTATTATCATCCTGCTACCTGGCTGAGTTGAGCTATTTGATTGTTTTATTTAATTTCAATATCAAATGGCCAATGTACAGAGTGGTTCCTGTTTCCTCATTTGTTTGCGGGGGGAGGGGAGATATTTTCCATATACTGACTCTAACTGCATGTAATCACGTTTGTAAAACACCATAGTTCAAAAGAACAGATTAGTGGATGAAGAAAAATGCAAAAACTAAAATAAATGGCATGAGTGAAGCAGATTTAATTTCTCTACTTCAAAATGTTCCATGTTGTAATTACTAAGATTTAGGTAAATTTAACTACTTTCCATAAACTCAATAAGGCAAATCCAATTGTGTTTCATTTATTTTAAGTCAATTACGCTGCGTAATATGTTTCTTTCAGTTTGCAGGCAGCACTGGCAATGCCCAAGCTGTTTATTAAACTTCAAATTAAATTTTTGTACATATTCAAGCTGCAAAATAGAAACAAAAAGAGGTTAACAAAAGCATGATCAGAATGAACTGAGCCTTATAATTCATTTATTCTGTTCTTTAAGGCAGGTGCATGAAAGAAATTTTTATTAATGAAACCATAGTAGCCTTCAAGATTACCAATAATAAATTTTTGCTGTCTTAGTCAAGACAATGAAAGTGATATTTAGATAATTAAAACATTGCAGAAACAATATTTATACCTGATATGTATGTTAAATAAGAGTCTGGGATCATTTTAGGTCTTCAATTTCTTGTCACATACCTTATGTTATTGTCTGAAATGAGAAGGGACATTTCCCACTCTTTGGACGGGTGGAGAATGAAATCATTTATTTAAATTCCCTTCGGAGAAAATTATGGTGAGTTTCTACCATGCAAGCACTTAACACTGATAAATTACAACTTTAAAATGTAGACATATAATTGTTTTAGAAAAGCTTTGATACGCCTCGTAAAGACATGACATTTATTCATTTTTCAAATTATTTATGTATATCTGTATCCTGTTTTTATTTAATGTGTCAATTGATCATTAGCTAGTTAATTGACTGACATTCTGTTATATTAACCCCTCCTTCCCAAGTTATTTCTTAAATGACAATGAGCAGTTCAGAAAACCTAAGCAGAGTCTATGTTTTGCCTATAGTAGCTTAACAGAAAGAAAAGCAGATAAGAAAAAAAAAACATGTATTTCTTATTCATACTCCTTCCCACTTTCCTTCTGTAGTGAAAAAGAAGAGTGAATATGGTATTAGAAATCTGTTTTTTTTTTCCTTCTAGCTGAAGACTATGTCTGAGGATCTGCATTGTTAGAATAGTGTTTGAAGGGAGGCAAAAAACTAGATGTTTTGGGAAGCTCCTTTAATTTTCAGAAGTTTCTGAGAATCAGTACAAGTTAATTTTCCAGTGGTATTCAGAAGATATGCATAAGATATGACTAGCTTTTGGAGAAAGATTTGATTCCTAAAAAAATAATAGTCTTTAACTCTGCTTATATTTACCTTAGCATTATCTGAGTCTTCTCAAATTGGATAGCATCTTCTTACCCATTCAGTTACTTCTACTCCTAACTGATATATTTTTATATTAGCAAAGTTTCAGAAATTATTTCAAACTTATAATTCTTATGTATTTTCATTTCATAACAATATAAGAAACTAAAACATTAGCTTAACCATATGTTTGACTGTCTATAATGTGTGATGACATTGCTGATGTTTACCATTTATTAGTACTTGATTGTACTAGGTAGTACTTGAATAAAGAAATGATAACTTTGTAAAAAGCAAAAAAAATGGAAAAGGACGCTTTTGAAGAAGTAAATATAAGCCATTTTAAATTACCTGAAGTTACATGTAGATATATGTGGTTTACATCCGTAGAAGCTCCACAAACTTATCTACTGAATGTGTTTACATAAAATGGGTGTAAAAGTAAGAAAATACTTTAGAAAAATACAGCCGTGCACTCACAGGTGAATCTCTGATAGCAGCCTTGCTAATACTAAAGAATTATATTTCTAGCCTCACCTCTCATCTTCTTATATGAATATCTATGCTAATGAAACCTAGGTTTAAGCCATGATATTTAAATAATAAAGTAACCAGAATTAGATTTTTCTAATAAAGATGCATGGAGCTCTACAGTCAACTGCTGTGGAATAATCAACTTTTTGTCACTCTCTCTTCTTCATGGCATTCATGTTTGAATTCTCTATTTGCTAGAAATTGTTTTTTGATAGGACGTGAGGTTCTATATCCTGTCCAAACTTCATAGTCTGCGTTAACTGGAAGTTCATAAGATATGCTTGTCATGCCTCCCCATGTTAAAGCCCTCTTCTAACCTGAACGACATTTTTACTTCAAGATGGAAATACGATGACATGTAATGGGGGAAAAAAAGTCTTTAATCTGTATTCAATTTGTTGACTTTCCTTTTACTAATGGTCCTATTGATCTTGGCTTTTAAAAGAAGAACAGAAACTCTTGATCCACAATACTTTCTCTGTATTATTTCTACTGTATATATTTTTGCTGATATCTGCTCTTATTCATCTCTTCTGTGAGGTAAGCAACCTATTTCTCCTATTATTTTTTGTGACTCTAATTTATTTTCATAACCCTTTCCTGAAACACTCTATCACGATTGGCATAGCAGTTTCTATTAAACATAAATGTTTTTCCTTCATTGCAGCTTCATGCAAAATGCCACATCTGTACTGGATAACACTCTGTCAACCAAGTATTATTCTATCCATAATAAAGTTACATATCCAAGATAGCTTTTATTGCAGTGCTCACAAACGTTACAATTACTTTAGAGTAAGGCCTTGATTTGTACAAGAGTGTGGAAATGCAAAAAGAATTTCCCTTCAGTTTCTCTGGATTCATTTATAGATCTTAGAAACCCTGAAGAAAAGCTATTTTATTAAAATGAAAGGTACTCATTTCCAGGGTTTGAATTTGAATAGGTACGCTTTGGACTTCTACAAGCAAATATCTCAAATAAATTTGCAGCATAATGAAAAGGTGAGAAAAGTAAAGCTTAAATTTCGTCTGAAGAGAGGCAAAGGAAACAAAAATTGTATGTTAATATTTGATTTAAGTTTGACCATTACTATTTTGGATGTGGTTTGGAGTGCTTCTTTGGCTATGGAGGAACAAGAGACAATTTAAGGATGCTACTTTAAATTGGATATATTGCGAAAGGTTTAGTAGTAACACAAGCGCTTGAGCAACCTCTTGTTTCTAAGAGATACTTGAACTTATGATTATATTTGCTTTTCTTTTTTTTTTTAAGTTCATTGGTCTGTACTCCAATTTGATTTTCTTTAACTTGTCACTACAAACAATCACATCCACAATGAGACAGGGAACAAAAGCCTTAACATCCATCTTTACTATAGTTGGCTGTAGAAAATTGAAAGACGAAAACAAAAGGAGAAATATCTTTGTTGGCATTCCCTTGATGATAGCAATCCTCCCTTTCACCTTTGAAAGCTCTAACCTTCTGGCTGGCTGCCATAGCCTGGCGTTCAAACTCCTAAACTCCCATTATAGACATCTATTGCCATGTTAGATTCCTTTTGTCATCTGAAACATTACAAATGGCTGGCAAGGTTTGACAGAAACCCTGTGGAGCATCATCTGACTCATAAGGCATACCATCACTTTCTATCCAAGTGAGATATTCCAGGGAACCTAAAAAGTCACTAAATGTCTGAATCCCACTCCTAGTCAATGTAATCACTCTACAGAGCTATTGAGCTCACCAAATGTAGATTTCTACTTTAGGATGTGATTAACACATGTTTGGAATTTATTAACCATCTTGATAGACCTCTTTTGACTAGTGTGAGTTTAGGCACCTAGTTCTTGCATAGATACTTTTTACAGTGGATATCTAAATTCAGCTGTTTGAATCTCTGAGATTCAGTCCTACCTTAACTAATTTTATTAGATTCTTAAAAATATCTTATCCAACCAATGTATCTCATCCAATTCAGTGTATGAAATAATGAAGATTATTCATAAAAGATGGCATAGAAAGTCTTTTAAATCATCATCTTTGGTGAGAGGGTGGAGGAGGGAAGGGGCACCACAATTGTCTGTATAAAGGTAAAAAAAAAAAAAATCCACAATATTTTTGGCAGTAACCTTTATGTTCATTTTCAACATAGCAATTTGAATATCAAAAAGGAAAATCTCTTTCTACCCCAGCACTTATTCCTCCCTCAGCAACTAAACAGTTCTTGCAGTTTGATGTTGAGTAACATAACTTTCAAAGCTTGAATAGAGCTCATACAGATATTAATGGCTGTCCTTGCAGAAATCTTGCCCGATCCAGAGACTCTGCTGACAGATGTCATCTACCATTCTAGATGGTCCTCTATTTATAGCCTTTATTTAGTTTATTTAATATATAACCTTTATTTAGTTTCTAAGTAGCAGTTATCCTCCTACAGTTCATTCAGTTCTGCTTCTGTCTTTTGCAAGCTCAGAAAAAAGTACTCTTCCTACTGCGTGTCATTCGCGATACTTTTCCACATCACTATTTTCTATCTGCAAATTCTTGCAGCAATATAATATTTCCCACAGAGAAGAGCTCTTAGCTCAAAGCTTTTCAAGGATGGAGTTTTTTTCTCCATTTGTTTCCACCATCCAACTAATTTTGAGTTTCCCAGCATTAGTGTGATTTTCATATCTCTGAAAGTACTGTCACTGACCCTGCAGAGGTGTCTTTCTGTCTGGGATTTAATGTATAAACACTTTATAGAGATGAAGTGAACCAACAGGAACTACTCCTTACCCTTTAGAACAGATGATGACCTATGGTCAGCATATTCCCTTCAAGGTAAAGACAAATAGGGGTACTAGAAGAAAGATATTATGTAGTGTGGAAAAACTAATGAGTGCAGAGAGAGAGGAACCATAGCTGTTCAAGACTCAAGATAAGAATGAGATCAAGAAAAGTCAGAGTCTGGCCTCTGGAACTAATAGTAGTGGTTAAAAAAAGCATATGAATGCAGCACATGCTGAATCCCAGAGAAGCACGGCTGATAGCCACCTGAGACCCAATATAGTTGAAGACAGACAGGCAGAGCCAGAGACTTTCGACCATGTCCAGCAGAAACATTGGGAACATAATTTTTCCTTGCCTGGTTGGGATTTTTATGGAAAACCTTCCCTGATCTGGTCAAGGTAATCCACATATGACTAATTTTACTTACCTTCTATCCTTCAAGAAAAAAAGAAAATGTTGAATTTTTTTTTTTTCAATTTCCTATTGAACTTACATGAAGAAGGACCAGGGCTCTGGCTTCCTTTTCTTTTACTTATTACTCCTGAGAAATCTCCCTGTCACCCTTCAACTATGTAACCTTGAGTTTTGTACTATCAATTATTCAGTCTGTTCAATTTGTCTTTGAGGTTTAAAGACAAGCTTTAGTCTGTGCATTTGAGAGTATATGAAAATCTATAACTACCTTCCCTGTTAAAACAAACAAAAAAAGAGAAATAACCTTCAGTTCAACAGGAAACTTATTAAACTGAAGCCAAAGCCAGTTTTCCTCTGCTGACAAGTCTTCCACGTTTTTTCTTCTCCTTTTTTTTTTTTTCTGATGTTAGTCACAGCTTTTAATTTCATCATTTCTGTTCTGTTGGCATTCTGTATGTTAAACACCAATTGTGTAATTATTGCAGATTCAAATTAAATTAAGCTAGAAACAGATTGTATCCCTGTAACACACCGTTAAACGCGTCTGTGTTTCCATTAGATTTAACTGTTCTAACATACTGGTTGTCTGCTCTAGAAATGTTTTCTTTTCAATATCATTCCCCAGGATGGTTTCATTCTTCTACATTATGTAAGTATGGATCTTTTTTTTTTTTTCTTTTGGTCATTGATTTGTATAGTGGTCTAGCACTTTTACTGGAAGATAGAGAAAATTCTGCTTTAAATAGAAGTATTAGTAGTTATATGACATTTTAGCTTAACAGTCGTGGTACCAGGAAAGAAAATCAATCATTTCAATACTTCTTTTTTTTTTTTAATTACTGAGTCTATGTGTATCAGTAAGTATACTTCAGAGAACTCCAGTACAATCATACTTGGAAAACTTAGGCCTTTGACTGTGTGACACAGAAAGGAGCAAAACCTTGCAATAAAGAAACTCCATGAGGAGCCCCTGCCTTAGTCTTCCCATTCTTTACTACTCACTGAAGTTATTTTAAAATTGCGTGCAATAGCTTTTAATAGACCCTTCTAAAAAAAAAAAAAAGTGTGTTATTAGACATTGCATTTTATCACTTTTATTTCAGAATATGCAGAGGCCCACAGGAGACTACTTCTTACAAGCATTTGCAGATATCCATTGAAATCAGTGGAAGAACTCATGGTAGTAAAGATAAGCACAGGCACAGATGTTTGCAGGAAATTAACACCATTTCCTGCACTACTTATGTTCACACTGTTCTTCTGTTGTTCCTTCAATTCTGGATATTACGTGAAGAGAAACAGGAAACTTCATTGCAAGGATAGCAGATACATTTAACATTAAGATAGCAGTACCTTGGTAAAAATACAAAATGTAACTTTTTTTATCCTTATCTACTGAAGATTTTTGCAGTTCCACAGGCCCTCTGCTCCAGGTACACAAAAGCTTTCTAATGATACCCAGCTATTCAGAGTAGTAAGAATATAAGTCACTGAGGCATTAAGCATTTTACAATATTGAACACTGCAGAAAACATGATAATGCCATCTTGCAAAAACTTAATATTCCTATGTATTAAATAATGAGTACATTTCTGGGCTTCCCACCTCAAGGAGCATTTAGTAACAAGAATGATAAAAAATATGGGAAAAAATCTTTGTATAAGAAGCAACTGGTAGATGGGAGCACTTCCAGCTCAAAAACACACAATGCAAATCAGGACATGATAAAGGCTATAAAATCGTCTGTAGCACTGAGAAAGTGAACAACGAAACAGTTATATTCTCAAAATTATGAAAACAATAGTTCATGAAGTTAGAAAGTGGCAGGTATAGTTTGTTCCAACACAACCTAAGAGAGATTGTTCCTCACGCATTGTGAGAACTGCTGAGCTCATTACGATAAGAACTTGTAAAAGTAGCTTACATGAATGATAAAGTCATTAGATAAATTCATGGAAGAAAAATTCAAATCTTGCTGAAGAATTTGAGGTTCTGTTTGACTCCAAGACATTCAGGATTCCTTTTATCAGTTCATATTTTTAAAAACATAAGAAGAAACAGAAATGCTAACACAGAAGTATTTCAAAAACAGGCTCTCCAAAGGGTATAACTCTAAATCATTCTCATTGTGCCTAAGCTTGTATGCGCAATCATTGTTTGATATGTCACAGGATCTTTGCCTAACTTAGCTTGGGTTTATTTTGGATATCAAACAAGGTTAAACATGTAAGATGGTTTTGTCTGTATGTCCCCTACTTCATTTCTTCAGAATTTGAAAATAGTAGATTCCAGTGTAGTAAATCAGGTAGGAGATAGGACTACAAATGAAAATATCTTATTAAGGAACTCCATTATTTCTCCAGAGAGTCAGATGCTTTTCCTTCTTGTTCTACAAAGTTCTTGTGTGATGGTGAGTCATTACTTACATTACTTAAGTCAGATTTTTCACAGACGGTTTTTAACTGTGTGTTCATCGTTTTCTGGGTGCCAGATCTGAGATCCAAAGATCAGATTTTCAAATCAGATCAGATGAAAACTCCTCTTTAAAAATAATATCAGTTAAATTATACCACTACTTACTGATACAAAATGCTGAGTGGTCTTGAAAAATAATGCCCAAAATGTGTCAGATTGGGCAGAGAAATGTTTTGTGTTAATATTTGTGTGTCTCACTTCTATAATACTTGGACTTCATAGAATTATTACAATGATAAATTTATGTTTAAAAATATTGAGGTGTTTTGGTTCTGAGCTTTTTATTTTGTATTTAGAACCAGTTTTATAGTTTATAATAAATCAAATGATGCAATAGACATCAAATAGAAAAATAGAGAGATAATAGAAAAAATATACTGAACAGTTTTTCAGCAACTGAGAACTGTCTATTTTCTCTGCATTGAATGAGATTGAACCTAACAACATATGTTGAATAAATAAAGAGAAAATATAAAATCTATACACAAGTAGATCAAAAGAAAACTACATATGTAACTCCCATGATGGTATTTTATGAATATCAATCCTTAGCTTTGCCACATTTTTTTTTGAACATTCTTTTCTTTACTGCAGCATGTGCATGTGCGAGTGCATGTGAAAATAAAATATATATTAAAAATGAATGCCTCTTAAAATTTGCCATTTTAATAGATGCATGAAAGGGCAAGACTTAATTTTTTTTTGCTCAGTGTAATGTCACAGATTTTGCCATGTGTAAAAAGCAATTTTTATTTTCCAAAATATCTCTTCGCAAAGTGGAAATGTATTGCAAATTATACAGTGAGGAAAGCAAAGGCTAAAGGGAGCAAACAGCACTTTTGATTTGTCTCTTTAAGCACATGAAGACGATTCATTGTGTTAAAGGGGTAACGGGTTAACCTGGGTCTCATTAAAGAAATCTGAAGAAAGAACTCAAAATCTGTTTTTTTTTTTTTTTTTCTGAAATCATTTTCTTTACTTCTTCTCCTCAGCTCTGTTTAAGTAATACTTTATTGAAAATAGTTACTTTTGCCTGTGGGTGAAGAGAAAGCCATAGAGCAGGTCAGGGACTCTTTTGTTTTCTCCTCTGTTACATTTATCTATATGTTTTTAGAGAAACCATCCATTCAGGCAGTAATTAACATATTTAACAGTGTCACTTTTAATTTTTCCTTCTGAGTCTCTATTATTTTTGGAATATCTGAACTGCTTTTTATTATGGTGTTTTATCATGAAGTCAAAAAGTTATACCTCAATATTCCTTTCCTTTCTTACTTTTATGCTCAGTTGTTCATGACCTGACCTCAGTCCCATGGATATTTGCAAACAAACATAATTCTCAGATAAGTAAAAGCTACATACCAGTAGAAATGGTTGTTGGGTACAGGTTGTAAACCTTTAAGACATTGTTCATGTAGCACAGTTGAAGTATTAATCCACTCAGGGTCCTTGGAAGTATGGCTAGAACAAGTTATCAAAGCTCCAGAAAAGCCCAGTAAGTTGCTGGTACTGTGTGACAATCCCAGTTCTTTAAAGAAGTGTAAAGAAACTTTAAAAAGAACCTTTCCGAACAGCCAAATTTTCCCTTCTGGTTTTAGGACTATTCAGCAAAAAGAACTAGAACAGTTTTGAACTAGAACTGATTATTCCCCATTATAAGTAAATATATAGAAAATAAGGGCATTTTGTATTTTTACAAGAAGGTTTGATATCACAGGATGCATGTATTTTTGAAGGCATCTTATATTTATTTGACCTTTCAAATTAATTTATGGTAATGCAAAGGTAATGATTAGAAAAACTTTTGATTTTATTTCACTTCCTTTATCTACTTCACACAAAAGAATCCACAATATTTCATTTTGGTGTGGTTTTTTAATAGTTTTTTTTTTAAAGTTGCTTGTCTTTTCTGTTTATGTGTATTGAGAAGACGTCTAGATTACCTATGTGTACAACTTACTTCCTGTGCCTTGCCTATACTAAGGTGAGCACTTAGATGGAGGGCACATATATCCTGGTTGCCATACACAGGAAATGCAGATTCTCAGTCCAAACAGCAGCTGTGGTGCACTCTAGCAGTATGGATAGGAACCAGGTCATAGCACATAACCAAAAAGCTAAATGTAATCAAAAGAAATCACATCCTCTGCTTAGTGGAAACTTTGTATGTATGTCTCATCAGTTGGCTTGAATACTTAAGAGATGCTTTTTATGATATTTAAGCAACAATCAACTGGTCTCATGCAATGTAAGTGAAATGGAAACTACATTGCAATACGGGAAGCTTGCTGAACACACTTCATTCGTGTTTACACTGGCGAAAACCACACTGGCTATCCTAAGAGCTGCTTTTGGCAATTCAGGAAAGAAGTTACTCTAATTCTACATATGACAAACACAGAGACTAATCAAATCTGGGTGCTGACAATATTAAAGTGCTGGTATTGAAGACCAATAAGTACTAATAGTTTTTGTGTTGCGTTAGACTCTTGAGGAAAGACTTGACCAGAACATAGCTTACTGAAGGAGCTGGTATCAAGTGACTGTTGAAATAGTATCGAAGAAGACATGAGAGCAGTTATACAGAAATAGAATGAGATTTCTTCACAATTGTCCTTGACAAACATTTACGAACATTTGTGTAAGGAATAAAAATAATTGTAAGAGAAACATGCATGCCTCATGTTGACAAAAATATCTGTGCCTAACACTTAGGACAAACTGTGCAAGAGTTGTTTATTCTTGTGGAAAGATTGCCCTGTACGGTGCCGCCAAGGTCAGTTTCAGCTTGAATAACCATCTATATAAGTGGTGTTACAGCAACTTAACTTATAAAGCAAAGTTAGACACCACTGTGTATTAAGGGGTACATGTTTTCTTTCTGCTGAATGAAGGAATGAAATGTGGCGTTAAAAGCTGAGAAGGAAGGACAGCGGCTACCCTTTGTTTCTTGAAAGTGCAGTTTCTTCTTCTAGCTTCTACATCAAAGTTCCTCTTAGTTGAAAAAAAAAGATTTTATTATTATTATTATTATTATTTATTTAACAAAGAAGATAAGAAAAAAATCTATGCGATAAATGCTTGTTCTTGTGTACGGCTTTTCACAAAGTTTTACTATTGATTGTTAGGGGAATAGCATTTCCTTGTACATGTCAATCTATTTTCTCTTTTGAATTAGTCTGTGACCTTATCTGTGGACAGAATGGTTTAAAAGAAACTTGGAATAACACACAGGTAGACAGAAAAGGTGCAAACTCATTAGATTTGCTATGAAAAGTATCTGTCCTTTGTATTGAATCTTTGGCAACATTAAGATTTTCAGGCTGTTCCTGCTACCTTTTGAACAAAGAAATGGTGGGCAATCTGGCATACATTTTTGAAATATAAATTTAAAACATTCAATTCCGCTCTGTTCCTCTGGTATAAGTATTTGGAAGTTGATGAGCTAACGTGCATAACGGAACAAAATGGTAGTATTCCGGATTTCCTAAATGGCTTGTCCTCAACAGTAATGTGCACATTCAATATTAGGCAGTTGTTTGTAGCAGAGTATCTGTGGTTTTCTTGTGAATATACTACTTTTTGGAACATTTATCCTGAACTTAATTATTGTACTCTGATGTGGTAAACCTAAATTATGTAGCCGTTAGTGTAACTTCAGATAGAAAACCTAACTGAACTGTATTGATAGATTCAAAATAGATCAGGGGAATACACTGTGTTAGGAAAACCTCCAAATGTCATTTTAGTTAAAAGATGGAATTATTCATTTTGTGCAGTTGAGGCTGACACATTCCCAAAAGCATTGGTCAACAAGCTCCACTAAATTGACCTTTTCAGGGAAAGACAATTCAAATATATTAAGTCATAGCACTCATTAAAGGGAACAGTTAACATGCAGCAACCTTCTCATACATACAGGCAGGAGTGAGGCGAAAAGAAATATATGCCTGCACAAACATTTTTAAGAGTATATTTCTTCCCAGTGCGTAATATGCTAATAATATAGTGATTCTGCAGTGAATATCGTATCTCAGTAACTCTACCCAGACTACCACTTCTTTCTTATCTAAAGGGCACAAAATGGTTAACATCTACATTACCAGAAATGTTCTGACTCCCTCCCCTCAAGCTGTTGCATGGCCAGATTGTACAGACAGGGAGTTATCAGACAAGTTTAGAAATTTTTGTGTCTATGGACGAGCCTGAAATAAACTTGGAGAGGTCTCTCCAAGGATACTAGCCTGGAATATTTCCACTACAACAGCGAATATTTCCCTTCTGGAGCACAAATTAACTGAGGTAAATATTACTTCAAAGAGAAGACATAATAAGTAAAGCTACTTCAAATGAATTGATGGAAAGCAAGGCGAGAAAAATAAATTTCTGAGGCTCATTATCAAAACAATGGCAATTCTTACTCAATACACTCTGTTCTATTTGTATTTCATGTTGTTCCACTCTTATGGATGATCTGTGTGTTTGTGTGTGCGTAGGCACATTGTATTATACAAACATGCACATATACAGATATTTGCTAAATTCAGGAGAATGATTTAGATTTTTTTTCCTCTTTGAGCCCTTGTAAAGGAACTTTCGATAATCAAATAACCTTTGAGTGTCAGTTTTCTAAAATGAACATGGACCAATTTAATATGAATTTTGAGATAAGATCATAAATGGAATACATATATTGCATCAATTTGCTACAGACTGACACATTTTCAAAGATATATCTCTACTAAGTAAGTTTCTTTACTTATGGAGCAGACTTCGGGAGTGTTATGGATATTATTTCATAGTTTCTTGGTCTGCTAACTTCCGGGACTGCTTTTTTCTCCCATGGCTACAGAATACTGGGAGGTCAGTGCAGTTGACTGGAGCACAGTGGGTATGAAGAAGAGTTGACAGCATGTTCCAAATGTGGCCTGTATTCAGAAGCTCATGAGGCTAAATGGCCTATTTAGTTAGGTAAATCAAAACCTCTCACCATTAATATCATTTATTATATGAGCAATAGGATGATCTGGGAAAAGAAAAATATCTTCTTTAAGATTTCCTTTTCCTTGATATTTAGAGTTAATTTTCAATTCTTTGCTAATGGCAAAGATCCTGCCATCTTTTCTTGGTCTACATTTCCACTGACTATGATTGGATTGCATAAGGTTGACAAGATTTCAATAATAAATCAGAAATAATATTCTGCATTTCATGTTGCTGTATGAGTGAAAAGAAGTGCTGCAGAAACAGCAAGAATACTATACAGTCATTGTTGCCAAAATAGGACAAGGAAAAAACAACAGAGGTATTTTTAAATGATAGATTGAAAGCTTATAAGTTAAGGAATATTTTTTTTTTTTCTTCAGGTATCAGTAGGGTCTGAAAAATCATCGAGAGCTTAAAAATAGATAAGACTCACTATCATATTGTTCATTTAAAAAGCGACTCAAGAAAGTGATTTGTTTTCATTAACAGCAGTTAAAAAAACCCATTTAAAATCATCCTTATAGTGCTGGCAACTGGGCCTAAGGGCAAACCATAAGTGGGCAGTATTGAAAATTAACGTAGATGAATATAGTCCTTTGTTCTGCTAATTAGACAGAAAGTCATGTTCAAGCAAAGAGTGCAAATGTTGTGAGTCTACAAACTTAAAATTTGTAATTTCATATCCTGTAGGTACTACGTGAATAATTATATGTTTACTTTCTTGAAACAGTTACCTGTTGTTTCGCTGGAGTTACTGAGAAGGAATAGTACTAAATTATAAGACTAATTGCACTTCAGGGGAAGATATGATTTCAGCTCTTGCATTTGGACTCTAAAACATACATTGAAAAGAAGTAACAAGATAATTAAAGAAGACGAAAGGCTCTGTTCTTAGGTCTCTCTTCTTTTTTGAATGCTTTCTGAAAGTGATAGATTCTTCTTCTTTGTGCCTGACTACCAGCTGTTACGCTAATATCTCATGGATAGACTTTTCTGTTCTTGGCCTCTCTTTCTCTTTTAGACTTTTTCTGTCAACTCCTTTTGGTTCTTGTTATCAGCTTAAATTTAATATGATCAGAACTGATTAAACACTAATTTCTTGTTCCCTTTCGTTCCTTCTGTTCCTGTCACAATCATTTTTTCTTTACTGTTCTACTGTCTTTCCTGCCACTTCCTCTCCTCCAAGCTCGTTGGCAGCCTCAAAGCTGCAATTCTGTCTCAGACCAACAGAATACATTTTACCAGTCTCGTCTGACCCAAATCCTTTCTTCCTTGTCACTCTTTCTGAGTCTTTTTTTTTTTTCCCACCAGCTATCCTTCTCTATTGTGGTGAACTCAGACTTCTTGACATGGATTCAGAATAATCTTGCTTCTGCTTACTAACTGTCTGGATTATTCAGTAATTTTCTGAATGATCTGGATGATATCAATGACAGGACAATGATTTTCTAAAGTGTTAAAGGAAGTTACAGGGGGAACAGCAATAAACCATTATGTACAATTTGAATAGGGCAAAAAATAATTATCTTAAAATGCAGGAAGGGATATACCAGATTAGCATTAGAAAAGTATTTTTCTATTTTTAAATAGAAAATTTAAATGTATTTGTATTTTTAGATGTAGCAAAGCAAATAACAGTTTTTCTGGATAGGTTATGAATTCTTTAGCAGTGAAAGTACTTTAAAAAAGTTTGGCAAATATTTATAAGGAATATAGATAGTCAACTTCAGGCAAAGGGATTGACCTTTTAAAATTCTTTCCAGACTTATTTTCTACCCTTCTATTGCCTCTAACATCAGTAACATCTTTGCTTCATTTGCTCTGCCTCCCTTATTGCTCTCATAACTGTTCACCTTCCTTTCTATCAGCTTGGAAAGTAGTCACCTCCAGTTATGAGAGGCTTAAGTATATTCAGTGAAAAGTATTCTTTTGTTTCACTCTCCTGCTTACACTGTTTGCACATCATAACCCTTTCTATGCTTTTAATCTTTTTGTTGTTGGTGGTGGTTTTTTTTTTTTTTCTTTCAGACTTGAGGAGCTTCATATGGCAATTATTTTCCTAACTTTGTATCTGCACAGGACAGCACTGCAGAAATTCTTGCTTGAGTGCTGAAAGAGGTATGAGACTAAGCTCCAGGTAATTCACCGTTGTTCTTGACTGAGCTTGTAAGTTTGATATTCAACGCAGTGCGTGACACAGCTATAATGCTTTCACTTGATTGCAGTTAGTATACAGCTCCCGGTGGTATATTCACTAAGTATTTTTTTCCAAAACACTTAATATGCTCTAAAAAAGCCTTCCCCTTGTTTTTGAAGAGTATCATCTTGTCAGTTTCTACCATTAGAAAATGGTAGTCTGATATTGACTGTAGGTTCCTGTGTTATCCCAACATAATTAGTAGGACTCCCCCTAAAGTTTGTGTTACAAGGAGAAAGATATAGGAAAAAGAAGGCATCCCCAGCAGATAAATCAAAGGAGAAAAATGAGCATTTGAGAAAGCTCATTCGATGCTAGTGTTATGCTGAGAAAATGGAAAGTGTTACAGATTTGGGGGGGTGCAAGGGTGGAGAATAGTCCCATTTTCCAGGTACTAGATATTAATACCACTTAGCAACCATTGCATAATGAATGGACACAATACAGCAGGGAGCAGAACTGGGTCATCATACGCTGATTGCAGAGAAATAATAACCATGTTATTAAAAGTTCAAGTGTTCATGCTTTCTGTGTTTTAGCCAATTAAATCTCAGGTCTTTTTATGCATCACAACAACTCACATTATAATTGGAATAATCTGGCTAAGTTTTCTGTATCATTTCAAAAATTTATCTTAAAATGTTACTATCTGTATGGCTTGCAAGTTTAGAGATATTGACTACTTTGGGTTTTCCTGGTGAATTGTAAGTACTGATGAACTGTGCTGTGTGACTTTGTTCTGAATCGTCATGAACACTGAAAACTCTCAAGATGTCTTGTGTTTTATTTGTGAAGTGACTGTCTAATGGGTTCATATTAAACTTCAGTTAAAAAGATGGTGGCTTTGAGTCAAGATCCTCTAAGAACATTTTATAACCTCATCTGCAAGGTGCACTAGTGTTTTTATCTGGCTGTAATACTTTGCTTCTGTTTTTATCTTTTATCCCATTAAATAGCCCCTGATGATATGAGATTAATATTATGATAGTAAAGAACGTATAATAGCAGAAAATGCTGCAGTGAAATCTGTATGTATGTGTTGGTAGGTAATGAAAGTCTTAAAATAGTCCACGTGATCCGGATTTAAAGCTTAGTTGTCTATATTACAACCAACAGCATCCTTAGCAAGACACTTGCATACGCTTGCAGCTATCTGGAGAAAATGTGATTGTGAAGAGTAGGTTGTGGTTGTATTTTTATACTGTGGACAGAGCTCACTCAAGTTGCATTTAAATGTATTTCTTATTCATCCAGTGCACTCATAGAAGTTAACCTTACTTTTTTAACCTCACTGAGGTTAAAAAAAAAAAAAATCAATTACAGAATTTCCTTTAAAAAAGGAAAATTTACAAGGGGGCCAGAAAGTGACACAAGGAATGTGATTTGGTGTGCTAACCAAGTGTTTGTGTAGTGAAATACTGTGAGGTTAAAAACAGATTAGAAATCGTTTCTTTAAAATTCTTGTCTTTTGACAGGTCTTTATTTGAAAGGTATTTTGAAGTTAGATTAAGAAGCTTTTTTTCTTTCCCAGTATAATTTCAAACAAACAGCTTAGAGGCAGCCCATTAGAGCTATCTTTGTGAGGATCTAGAGAATAAGTACATGGTTATATGAAGAATTTGACTGAATAATGGAAGATAGTTATGCTATGGAGAGCCTTCTGTAGCTGCTGCAACTCTATTTTCCAGAGGACAGTAACAATCTTATCATTTTGGAGTAATTCCTCTTTCAGTAATTCCTGTTTCAGAATGTTATTGTTACCAGTATAAAATATGTGTTATATAAATTCAAACACTCAATCTCTTCTTTCTTACCCTTTCCACTTTCCCCAAGACATCCATAAAACCAATGAAACAAAGATATCCAGCCATCACTGAAGTGTGTGTGTGTGTGTGTGTGTGTGTGTGTGTGTGTGTGTAGCACAACAGAGATGAACCAGAAATTTTAGTCTGTGACATTATTTTCCTTCTGGAACGCAGATTGCATCCCTTTATTTTCCTTTCTTTTAATGATGACGGAGAAAAACTGCACTGCCCCAACTGCTGCTCCAAAAGAGATCAGCCAAGTCTCACTCATCCCCTCCTAAGAACTAGGTAATGACAAACACCTTTTATTTTACTAAAGCACTGAGTGTGCGTGCAGTTAGCCAAAGCACAGATAGGTCACTACCAAAATGATGTGGTACCTCTGCACGCCAAAGAATACCCATTCAACAGTTCTTCATTGCTAATTGCCTACAAACTGAGTTCAGTGACCCAAAAAGTCATATGCACAGTTACATATTTCTGATATTGCTATGAAGAACAAGATAATTGAGAAGTCCTATATGTAATCATGCATAAACCAGTAGACCTGGAAGGTTAAGTAAGGTGTGCAGGCTTGCAAACCACCTTCTATTTCACGTGACTGTGAGAGCAGTTAAGGTGTTCCAAAAATAGTCAATATACTGAAAGATCAAATGTTTTAATATTTGATGAGTGAGAACTATGGGATCAGATGATTTTGCTTTGCAAACAAAAAGGAATTGATTGCAGTTTACAAAGTAAAATTTTAGCCATGATTCGTACGTTTGTGAATACACAGAAAATATCTTAGTTTCACACAGTTATACCCATGTCCCACACGTTATGTTGCCATTTTCTATGTGGTACATTAGACAGTCAACTACTGTTTAGTTTTCATATAACACTGTGAAAGCCAAATATAAACATTTGGTGTAATAAGACAAAAACAGCTTGATTTGTCTTAATTGCTGTGATTTCTATTTTAAAATTAGAAGGTGGTAATACTTTTGGGGACAGAAAACTTCTGTAAAGCTTATTATGCGCATTTGTTGCCTGATAAAGAACTTCCTATCTTGATCAGTAATGCAAAGGATGTACATGCAGCTAACACCAAAATACCATCCAGGTATTATATAATAAACAGCCTTGCTGGAGTTGGTACTGCTAGGTCTATCCTCTTGTCAATGCCATATGGTTACTTGATTGCTATAGTCTCTACTCTCCTTCTCTGGCCTATACTTTTTCTGCATATGGAAGGACTGTGGGAACTGTATCTCTCCTTGTCAGTGTCTAGGAGTAAATGATGATGTACTGGCTAAATGTTTGGATACCAAAACACTTTAGTCACAGATATATGCAATTTTACAACTTATATGATTTTCCTGTGGAAGGGAAAAGATGGTGCAGTAAGGGAGAGAAGTCAAGTGGGCTAGAGTAGTGGGTTTTTTATGTGACCTCCCTGTCCTGTGAGATAGATAGTGCAGTCCTGGAGAACAGTTAGGCAGCTCAGTACAGCAGCACCAGCCATGCTGTGCATAGTCCTGGGGCAGGGCTGTGGGCTTCCCTGGGCTCTCTGCAGATCCTTGTGTTCCCTGGAGGTTGGAAAGATGATCCTGGATCCTGGTGCAGGATTAGGGGGTTTTCCACTGTGATTTTCTGGTTTCCTGTTGCCATTGCTGGCACTCAGAATCTGCTTGTTCCAGACACTTCTGGGCTTTCTGGAAAAATTATAATTCTTTTTATAATAAAAGTTTAAAGCTAGAAGTCTGTTTCCATTTTCTGCCTTCCAAATAAGAACATAACATAAGAACAGTCTTGCCAAGTCGGATCAAAAGTCCATCCAGCTCAATGTGTGTAATCTCTAACAGGGGCAGAAAGCAGATGCCAAAGAAAAGAGTATACAATGAGGGCAAACATATAAATGCTTCTTTCAATTATTCTCTCAACTTCTAAAAATTCTGAGTTCAAGGACTTTCCTTAGCTAGAAGGGAGTTTCTGGGCTTTTCGTATGTCTATGTTGATTTTTGTTCTATGAAGTTGTCTGGTCCTACCTGAACCCATGTGAAATGGACATCTTCTGCCTCATCTTTGTTACTGACAAGTTGCTGTACCTGGCACCTCAGTCAAGACGTGGAGCTATTTCACACCTTAGTGGCTCCAGTAAATGAGCCTAATATCTGTGCTGAGTCTACAAGAGTGTGAGAAAATCTCTCAAAAATATTCATACCTCAATTACTTTTTCCCAGCTAGGAACTGAAATGTGATCAAAATATTACATTTCAATACAGCAGAACGAGTAAAACAGTTGCATATGCCGTCATACCCATCCCGTGCCGGTGAAATAAACATTTTCTCAGTGGTACTGTACTTCATTTTCTCTGATATTAAGGAACTATTTAAAAGAAGGCCAAAAGGTTCCAACACCCGTATGCACAACCAGGTTGGTTTTATAGCAGCTGTAACTTAAAATTGACAAATGGGCAACAATGGACTATATCACAAAACTGAACACAATGTACAGCTGATCTCCTTGGTGCTCTTTTTTATTGGCTGTGGTATGTTAGATACACTGAAAACTAGTGTATTTAAAAGATATGAAGAAAGCTTACATTGTGTGCACAGTTACTCTTTGAAATAGTAGTTAGGTCATTCTCTGGCTCTAGCTGTATTGTTACACTAACTTTGCTTACAGAGAATTTTAGTAAGAGTGCACCTATGCAGCTCTGGCAATATTAGCATTAGTATTCTGCCGTAGTCTAGAGACCTTAACCTCACTTGAGGGCTACAAAAAACCAATGTAAAGTTGGATTTCTGTTCTGGAACACTTATGGTCAAAGTGAAAAAGATATATTAGGACTGATAAGCACTTCTCTTAGACGGCTAATCAGCAAAAAGTGACATAAAACTGCAATTCTCCTTACTTATCTATAGAATTACATCATTCACCCTTTCTGAAGCACTGGAGCAAAAGCTTGTTGCTGAGCTGTCATACATGAGAGTATCATTTCCTGATGTAGTGATGAGAAATATTCATAAAAGGATGCATAAAAAAATTAAGATATGTTTTGCTTATTTTCTATCCCAATTTCGACTGTTTCATTTAACTAATGTATGTATTTTTTTTGTATTGTATTGTATTGTATTCTTAGTGAGATTGGCTCTATGTCAGTCCAACAACAACAACAAACTCAACATAAACAAGGACCAACTCAGTCCATGAAATGAGTACAAGTTGTAAATCTGAAAGAAGTGTCTTAACTATCAGGCCAGCAAAATTTGTCTGCTTTTCTCTTTATTCCATATTTCAGATATTCCTGGTTATCTCCAACAGGAAGGATACTCATTTATTTTTTCCCATGAATTCCACAGAACGAGATGGGTAGTGCGGATAGTGGCCCACACTAAGCAAAAAACAACAAAAAGAAAAACTCAACAGTTTCTATCTCTGCCAAAAGAGATTCAAACTTCTATTTTCCACAGAATAATCTTAAACTACAGATAATTTTTAAAAGTAGGACACCAACATTTTTATTAATCTGTGCTAACATAAAGAAAATAATTTATTTTGAACAGAAGGGTAGCATAAGAACATGAATGACTATCAGACTTCAATTGAGTCAATATGCTTTAGAAGTTAGGGGGTGGGGAAAGAGTAGAAGGAGGGACGTTTTCTAGCTTTCATAACTAAAATATTTTGTTTCTCACATTGAAGAGGTATACAGATGAGTTAGCCTAAAAATGCATGCTCTCTAATACATTTAATATTCTTTTTCTGTAGCAAGGCATGGGAAGAGTTGCATGCTTCCTGATTTACTGGTGTAACCATAACATGTGGCTAGGGCACATAATCACATACAGAAGTAGGTCTGGCTACACATTTTAAGGGATTCAGCCTGAAGTTGCTTAAAGCACAAAAAATAGCCCATCCCAAAGTGCAGGAAAGGGAGCAAGCACAGCCAGAGGCCAGATTGGCTGAGTGGCTTGACTGAGCTCAAAGGCAAAAAGGAAGTATAAGGAAGGTGGAAGCAGGGCCAGGCCGCCTGACAGAAATATAGAGGCATAAAAGGTTGGAATTAAGAAGTTCAGGGTTTGGCTGAAGTTTAAAGTAGTGAGGAATGTGAATGACAGTAAGAAAGGCTTTTATAGGTACAGCAGCAGCAAAAGGAAGATGAAGGAAAATGTGAGCCCACTGCTGAATGGGAATTGTGACCCAGTAATAAAGAACACGGAAAAAGCTGAAGACTCAATGTACTCTTTGCCTTTATTGGCAAAGTTTGTCCCCATGTCTCCCACATATTTTATACTTGGGCAAAGGAGCTACTATCTAAAAATAGGGAAGGAAGGAGTTAGAGACTTCTGAAGTGAAATGGACATGATATATTTAAAGATGTTAAAGAAGCTGTGCGACATCGTCATAAAACCACTCTCTACCATCTTTGGAAGGTTATAGGAAATGAGGGAGGTCCCTCTCCATTGACTGAGAAAGGCAAGTGTTTACATTTGTTAATAGTGATAACTGACACTGGGAATAGGCAGAGGTAATACATTACTCGGAAGTAAAGTTATTAGATGTTTATTACCTTGAAATCCCCAAACCTCAAGAGGAACCCCAGGAACCTGGTGGGAAAGTGACCAGGCTGTCCCAGGCACCACAGAGCACTGGCCCATGACGAGATTCAGAGTGGGGGAGGGGAGGGAGGAGTGTGGTTTTAAAGTAAATTAATAGGTTATAATATGGGACACTGTGCATGTGCTTCGGATAACAAGGGAAGAAGTAATTCTTTAGGTATACAAATAAGGGAAGCAGTAATTCCTTAGGGGCATACAGGGTCCAGATTGGTGCCTATGCGACGCAAGTCTAAAGGTCACGACCTGCTGTTTCTCATGGATTCTGCACACCAAGTGTATTAGCAGCTAGAATAATTGATCGGTCAGCATGCTCCTATTTCCTCGTTAATCTTCTGCTGTTTACCCACTACAACACTCATCTTCAGAAAAGGTACAGAGGAGGACATGGTAACTACAGTGCGGTCAGCCTCACCTTAGTCTCTGAGAAGATCATGGAGGAAAACACCGTAGAGCTTATTTCCATGCATCTTATGGACAAGAATGTTACTGGGAATAGCCAGCATAGGTGTTTACCAAGGCCAAACCATTCACGCCTGAATACCTTGACTGCCTGTTACGATGACATGACTGCTTCTGTGGATGCCATTTACCTAAATTTTAGTGAACTTTTTGAGCTGGTTGTCTACATTAACCTTTAGCCAAATTAGGGAGGTACACACTGGATGGATGAACTACAAGTTGGATGAAGAGCTGGGCGGACTGCCAGGCTCAAAGGGTGGTTAGTTTGGGGTCAGGGTCAGGGTCAGGGTCAGTCAGGGACAACTGTTTGAAGTCTAACTGGTGGCCAGTTATGAGTGGAACCCCTTTGGAACTAATACCTATACTGCTTAACATTTTCTCTGAAGAGCAGTGAATATGCTAGAGGGCAGTTCTGCCATTTAGATGTACATAAGCTGGAGGAATGGGTTGATGAGGACCTCATGAAGTTCAGCAAACACAAATGCAGTCTAAACCCTAAGCAACAGTATAGACTGGGGACTGACTAGCGAGGGACCAGAAAGATTTCTGGACAGCAAGCTGAATATAAGTCAGGAGCACGCCCTTGCAGTAATGAAAACTAACCATATACTTGGTGGCCTTAGTAAGAACATAATCAGCTTGAAGGAAGCAATTATTTCCCTCTACTAGGCATTTGTGAAACTACATATAGAAAAATATGTTCAGTTTTGGGTCCCTCAGAACAAGATATATTGACAAATTTGATCAAGGTTATAGGAGGGCTATTAATATGGTCGGGGCTCAAAGCCCACGGCACATGAGGACATGCTGAAGGAGCTTGAATGGTATACTCTCAACAAGAATAAAAAAAAAAACTGAGGGGGGAGAGGAATTTAAAGTCATTCTTCAGGGTTACTGAGAAGACAGAGTTGCACTTTTCTCATAAATATGTGCATAACAGGAGAAGTGATCACAGAATCACAGAACCACAGAATCATTTAGGTTGGAAGGGATCTCTGGAGATCATCTAGTCCAACCTCCCTGCTCAAGCAGGGTCCTCTAGAGCAGATTGCCCAGGATCGCGTCCAGACGGATTTTGAATATCTCCAAGGAAGGAGACTCCACTACCTCTCTGGGCAATCTGTTCCAATGCTCTGTCACCCTCGCGGTGAAGAAGTTTTTCCCCAGGTTTAGGTGGAACTTCCTGTGGTTCACTTTGTGCCCGTTGCCTCTTGTCCTGTCGCTGGGCACCACGGAGAAGAGACAGAGACCGGCCTCATCCTCTTGACACTCCCCCTTCAGATACTTCTACACGTTGATGAGATCACCTCCCAGTCTTCTCTTCTGCAGGCTGAACAGGCCCAGCTCTCGCAGCCTTTCTTCATAGCAGAGATGCTCCAGTCCCCAAATCACCTTTGTAGCCCTCCGCTGCACTCTCTCCAGTAGTGCCACGTCTCTCTTATCCTGGGGAGCCCAGAATTGGACACAGCACTCCAGGTGAGGCCTCCCCGGGGCTGAGGAGAGGGGCAGGATCACCTCCCTCCACCTGCTGGCAACACTCTGCCTAAGGCACCCCAGGATCCCATTGGCCTTCTTGGCCACCAGGGCACACTGCTGCCTCATGCTCAACTTGGTGTGCACCAGGACTCCCAGGTCCTTCTCGGCAGAGCTGCTTTCCAGCAGGTCAACCCCCAACCTGTAGTGCTGCCCAAAGGCCCGGCACTTGCCTTGGTTGAACTTCAGGAGGTTCCTCTCCGCCCACCTCTCCAGCCTCTCCAGGTCCCTCTGAATGGCAGCACAGCCTCCTGGTGTGTCAGCCACTCCTTCCTGTTTTGTAGCATCAGCAAACTTGCTGAGGGTGCACTCTGTGCCTTCCTCCAGGTCATTGATGAATATATTGAACAAGACTGGACCCAGGACTGACCCCTGGGGGACACCGCTAGCTACAGGCCTCCAACTTGACTCTGCGCCACCACTGACCACAACCCTCTGAGCTCGGCCATCCAGCCAGTTCTCAGTCCACCTCACTGTCCACTCATCCAGCCCCACACTTCCTGAGCTTACCTAGGAGGATGGGATGGGAGACAGTGTCCAAAGCCTTGCTGAAGGCCAGGCAGACAACATCCACTGCTCTGCCCTCCTCTACCCAGCCAGCCATTCCATCAGAGAAGGCTACCAGATTGGTCAAGCGTGATTTCCCTTTGGTGAATCCATGCTGACTACTCCTGATCACCTTCTTGTCCTCCACATGCTTAGTAAGGACCTCCAGGAGGAGCTGTTCCATCACCTTTCCAGGGCTGGAGGTGAGGCTGACAGGCCTGTAGTTTCCTGGCTCCTCCTTCTTGCCCTTTTGGAAGACTGGCGTGACATTGGCTTTCTTCCAGTCCTCAGGCACCTCTCCTGATCTCCAGGACCTTTCCAAGACAATGGAGAGTGGCCTAGCAATAATATCCGCCAGCTCCCTCAGCACTCGCGGATGCATCCCATCAGGGCCCATGGATTTATGGATGTCAAGTTTGGACAAAAGATCTCTAACCTGATCCTCCTCCACCAAGGGAGAGTCTTCCTTTCTCCAGACTTCCTCTCTTGTCCCCAGGGTCTGGAATTCCTGAGGACTGGCCTTAGCAGTGAAGACTGAAGCAAAGGCAGCATTCAGCAACTCTGCCTTCTCTATATCCTTTGTTATCAGGGCACCCGCTCCATTCAGCAGCGGGCTGACAATTTCCCTAGTCTTCCTTTTGCTATTGATGTATTTGAAGAAACCAAGGTTCTCACAGGCTGCAACAAAGGAAATTACAATCTAATATATATATAAAAAAATCTTCACAGTGAGAGTGGTTCCGAGTGTAACACGTCTCCCAGACAGAATGTGCAGTTTCCATCCTCTGCAATGTTCAGAACTTGATTGGATGCAAGGCCCTGAGCAATCTTGAAGTTAGCCCTGCTTTCAGTAGACTTTGGATTAGATGACCTTTTCAGAAAAGTAGGATTTTCCTTATTAAAAAGTATATATGATACAAATTTAAAAGACAATAAAGGGCACTGTATTTGTTGTTTCCTAATTACATATCACCACCAATTTTAAAAGATGTATTAAAAATCCTTGCTACTGAACTTGCAAATGCATACGCTAGTTC
Source organism: Struthio camelus (assembly GCF_040807025.1). Classification (NCBI taxonomy): domain Eukaryota; kingdom Metazoa; phylum Chordata; class Aves; order Struthioniformes; family Struthionidae; genus Struthio; species Struthio camelus. The sequence goes on along the minus strand of NC_090942.1, from coordinate 180,516,187 downwards.
CATTAATATTCTGGTCCCGCAATTTGAACACGGTAAGCTCCTCCAACTGAATTCCAGCAATTTATATCTGCATGTCTACATTTTCATTTATCTTCTTTTCCCTGCCCCTAAGCTTAGTAACATCATCCTTATTGAAAACCAAGTACAAGCACTCATTTAATTTTGGGACTGCACCTAGATAACCTTTAATCTAAATGCCATTTTTACTGTATAGTGATCTCACCTCTTTTTTATGTATTTGCATGAGTGAAGAAGTCTTCTTATTGGCATTAACTTTCTTGCAAGGTCCAATTCATCTTGCCTTTTTGTAGTTCTTCCTTTATCCTTGACTGGGTGCAGCTGTCTTAGCTGATCAGTACTTTTTCCATTCTTGGTAGGCTTACTGCTTACTTTTGATATCTTTTTAAGATGGTTATCCATCTGCTTTCATCTGGAACAGTTTTCTAAAAGATAATTTCTTCCTTTGTGTGGGATGCAAATTGTGAACAGTTTTTTAATCTTTATATTTAACATATTCCAAGCTCCCAGTGCATTTATGTCCTTGAGGGCTTGAAATCAGATTACTTCACTTACTAGCTCTTTGAATATCCCATTTTAGAAACAACTCCTCCCCAAACAAAATAGAACACAATTGTCAATATCGTAAATGTTCTTCTTTATTAGCAGAGAAGTGACTTATGTATCATTTCCATTTGTTTTGACATGAGAATGTCAAGTCTTGCACTGACATCATCTCATTTTTTCTTGATAACGTACCCATACCCTTGACATCTTCACAGGCTGATTAACTGAAGCTTTGACATTGTACTGTGGTCTGTGGTAGAACTGCATTGACATCTTCTGGGATAATCTGTGATGGCAGTATGTCCCAAGGAAACAAGCAGCAAAAAAGCTTTGACACAACATACAGTTACCATTCCTCAATAATAGCAAATATGGTTGCAATACTTCAGCTGCCATTAGCTTACTTAAGCACTTGACCATTTAAATATCTTTTATTTTTGAAATACATACATATATTCTCCTTACTAATATAAACTGATGTGAAATAAGTTTATGCGTCAGCAAGCACAGCCTTGGGGTGGGGACCATGACAGTGTTACATGTAGCTTAAGCCTTAATAAACAAAAAAAGAAATAAAAAGAAAAAAAGAAAAAGAAAAAGAAAAGAAAAGAATTATGGAATTCAACTTTCAGGGTCCCCACATGATTTGAGTGGAATTAGTCTCAGGCAGCATCTCATTCTTATTTCAGAGATCCATTGCTTTTTTCTTAGTTCTGAGCCTTGTTCACTATGTGGATTTAGACCAGTCTCTTCACTTGTGTTTAGCTATCCATCTGCAAATTGGTTATACTAACCCTTCTCTTCTTCAGAGCAGTGTTGTGAGAATTATTAAATAAATGTTTTCAGCATCAGATCAGAGTAGAAATAATGGTATAAAATTGTTTTATTGAAACAAATCACATACATAAAACAATCTCAGAACTAGCTACTGAAAACCATAATGTTTACATCAAATTCCATTCCAGTTTATTTGCTGTTTACAAAACATTACAATTAAAGTTGATAAACTGAGAAGCACTTACTCATTACAGAATGTGGAGCAAAGATTATATGCCAGAGAATACTGTCCAATCCATTTATTTTATTCAAAATGTGAAAGACAGTGCTATCAGACACCATTTTTGGTGGCTGACAGGGAAATCAGTTCTAAACCTTTGCATAGATCTGTGATCAGACTAAGAGACTAATCATAGTTTCCTCAACACTTTTTTTTCCCAGGTTAAGGGCAAATTTTGGCATCCTCACTTACATTTGGGAGATTAGCTACAACTACGCCCACTGATTTCAGTGGAGGTTCATAGTCTTAGACAATGTCAGTCCAGAAGGCTTATTTTACAGGACCTACATTATCTACTTCTGACTTTTCTTTTATGTGTACTACAATCAAAGATCAGAGCTCTATTGTTCTGGGCACTGTAAAGACAAGTAATCAAAAATCAAGCCCTTGCTATAAATAGTTCCCAATCTAGATATCAGTAAAAATGCACGAGGGAGACAAAGCAGCAAACTGAGTAAAGAAGGAAATGTAGTAATGTACAGTAATCTTAGGTCACAGTTTCTTGAGTTGATTTCTGCATAGTCACATACCTTCAACAAGAAGGATGGCAGATATTTTCACCTAGAATACCTTGCACAGTGAGTGGCATTAAAGATGTCCTCCCAGGAGCATGAAAGAAATCCAAATATAAACACTGATAGCCAGAGAAAGAAATAAAATATGGTTGTCCTCCTGCCACTAATGAGTTTTTGAATCAGTAAGATATGTTGTGAAATGTTTCTTCAGGAGTCCTCTTCCCTCACCTTTTGTAGTTTGTTCCTTCTTCCTTGTTTTTTTTTTTTTTTTTTTTTAAAGAAAAAGACCATAAGAACCCTTTTTAGGAGAGTCTTTCAGCTCTGGAATTTTTCCAAAGTCAGCTGCCTGTAACCTCAAAATAACAGTTTGGGGATAACTTATATACTTAGCCTTTTAAAGTATATTATAACATTCTGCGTAGATCTTTGTTCAGAGTTTAGGCTTGTTCAGAGTTTAGGCTATTTTGCAAGCCGTAAGACATCTGCCTTCATGAAAAGGAGTGGAGTACAGGTATTTCATTTAGGCTCCTTGATTTCATTGCCGAATCTAGAAAAAAAGAAAAAGTGTAGAAGTCTTAAGGTCTTGATTCTGGATAGTTTTTATTTCCTAATTAACAAAGAAAACCTTAGATTCATTTTTAAAGATGATGACTGTTGTACTTCTTATCCTTGAGGGACTGTAGTGGGACTTCAGTTTCTCACTCATTTAAATGCTTTAGAAAGTATTACCCTACACTTAGAAGAACTGACATCACTACATGTATTATTTATTCACAATGTTTGTTGTTTCTGAGTATGACACATTTAGAATCTTCTGGAATTACCCCAAACATCTTACCAAGTAAGGAAGGAATAGGAAGGTATTTGAATCACAAGATGCAACAGACTATGCTGGTTTTCAAAAGAAAGATAGGAAGAATAAATTAATCATCCTTTTCTGAATGTGGATACAGTAATAGGTCTGTGATATGAGCAACATGAAACTAAAGCCAGCCATTGGTCTTTAGGAGGAAAATGAGCCATATGCAATGATCAAGTGAATATTAAATTAAAAGTGAACTTAATTTTTCACATTGAAATTCCACTGTCTATTTTCCAACACATAAAGAAATTTAGCTATGTTATGATGGGATGTGCAGTAGCCTGCACACTGAACAGAGAGCTAGTAAATGTTTAAGCAACACAGATACAGTGGGTATAAGCCTGATATTCCATTTCTATCTGCTTCCTTAGTAATTGTGTTACTTAGGTAACTGTGGCCCAGGAAGCATTCACAAATGGATACCTTAAATCAACAGCTGCAAAAAAGAACGTGCTCACTCCTTACATTGAAAGCATAGCTCTTTAGGAAATATTTCTGCTTCCTCAGATTACATGACTTGATAAAGAGGACATTCACCTGAGATATGCCATACCAGGTTCCACCTGAAGGGGTTCAGATCTGTAACAATAATATTCTTAAGGAAAGCCTTAAATAGGCTCCAGGCTATAACATATTTACAAAAGAGGAAGACGAAGCAAAGGGAGTCATTAAATCCTTTCTGAAGCTGCTCTCTCCTGTGTGAAATAATGAAAAATCAACTGGGTAGAAGGCAGAGTGAGTATGTCACTATACCCCACTGCATACACTTGTCCATCAGGAATGGAGAGTCATCTGGTCCAACAACTGCTTAAAGCGATTCAGAGTAAAACCCATTTTACCCTGAATGGCAATGCACATTATCAACTATAAGATTAGGACAAATCTCTAATAATTTTATTCTAGTGACATCTCATTTAAAAAAGATGCATTGTTGGATGAACCTTTAATTGCTTTTTAAAATAAACTTAGTGCACTTTGAAACCTTAAGCACAGAAGTTCATACTTTCACTGAAGAAATATATATGAAAACCTGTGTTTTATGAAGAAAATTTTGTGTATTGTATGTAAAATGTATTTTATATAAAACATGTTATAAAATGTAGAACTATATAAATTATACACCTATGCTATTATACATCTATATACATATAGCTTTCTAGATATCTATATATCAACAATATGCAGAAACTATTTTTATATTTTAAAAGTTTTCAAAATGCTTTGTTTGCATTTTGAATTATATCAACAATTTTATTCACTATTTGAAGCACAGAAAGTATAGTAAAAATCCATAGTGCAAGCCATGCAGGATTAAAGAGAGTTTAGATACAATCACAAAGAAAATTTAGATTGCCTCAAAAAGACCATATATGAAAAGAAAATGGAACTGATTATCATAGACAGAAATATCTGAGGCATTTCCTCAAAGTTTGTGTAGAGAAGGTAGATTGTTTACTAATGTTGACTTTGAAAACAGATCAGCTATTATTGATATCACTTTTTCAACATAAAAAATAATGTTATTAACTAAAGTTCAGCTGTGGCACTTTCAAAAATGAAGCATAAAATTTCAGTATAGAATTCATGGACAGTGAAAGTCATCAAAAAAAATCAGGGTTCAAAGGAGATTGGCTATCTTTAAAAACAGCAACAATTTCTAATGTTGTTATACTAGACATTTGGAAATAATTTTAAATCTCATATAGCAGAGCTGGAAGCAGTCTAACACAGAATTAAATTTAGTATGAGATTCAAATTATAGTAATAAATTTAAATGAGATCTGAACAGGCAAAAGAGGAGCTAAGATTCCTCTTCTTTCCTCCAGATGGAAGATACTGGATCCTTCTTAGTGTTCTCTGTAGACCTTAATATTCTCTGCGACATTGTTTAACTTTCTCTTACTGCATCTATGATCTAGGTACTAAAATGAGGTTTAGAGAGAGGACTGATGTGAATTATATATGTATTTTTATTGAACAAGTAGAAGCATGCAAATATCTCCTAATAAATGCTATCTAAATCAGGGAGTCCATGTAAAATAGTAGAGTATCTTGTGGAATTATCTATGTGGGTCTAAAAACATTTATAGTTACATTAGTATTATATGCAACAAAATGACACAGCTACATAGTTTTCTAGTCTGAATCAGCTCAGGTCCACCTATTGGTGGGTCTGCAATATGCTTTCATTTCGTTGTCCATTGTCATGCAGAACATGGTTCTACTCCCCCTCAAAAAGATGGTCTCAGAAATGCTGTTGATAGCTGCCTTCCACAGCTATATTTCCAGATCAGAAAGTTCTACCTGAACCAAGGTAAGAGTCCCTATGAATGAGTTCAACAGCAATGACAAAAGAAAAGCATCAGGGATGCTACACAATTTCTACAGAAGCAGCTTAGGAACCATTTATACAGCTAAGTAGCTTGTAATGTCCAAAATAGGAGAAAAAAGTTATATTCACTAATTACTTGTTTCAAAACATTGTATCACAAATTGTCAAACAGATCTAAAGTATTTTTCAGGGGTACATATTATTCAGATAGACAGCTTACAATTCAGTTCATATATGTCTGCTTGCTTGCAGATTTTAGTCAAATAATGTCTGTAAAAATATTCCTAATTTACACAGGGAAACATTGAGTCGACAAATACGTGTGCTAAGATATACTGCCTATTTTGCTTAAATGTTACATAATATATGACTGAAAATTTGTTTCTTTCTTCTAACATTATACTAATTGTTGATCTGATGCCTGACTCCTTATGCATAGCACTAAGATCTTTCTCTTCCTTGTCTGTTGTCTGCAACTGTTTGGTACTAATGACAAAGATGAACATCTGTGTCCTACTTTTAGAAATGAGGTGTTACTACTTGCAGTAGGCTTGAAAATGTTCACCAGTCACTAAGAAAGAATGTTTTTTTAATGCACTGTGGTTATAACATCATAGAAGCTAACAGGAAAATAAAAAAAATGTTAGTTTTAGATAGCCACTGAAAGAAGTTTGCCTGAACTTTTGGAAAAGAGACTATGAAATGGCTGAAGATCTTTCAGTTGAAGGACAAAGGGAAGGGAAGGGAAGGGAAAGGAAGGGAAGGGAAGGGAAGGGAAGGGAAGGGAAGGGAAGGGAAGGGAAGGGAAGAGAATGACAGGGAAGGGAAGGGAAGGGCAGGGCTATTCAGTTCTTTTAATTCTGAAAATAGGTATCACATTGGAAAATGTATCAGAAAATTTACCATAGATGAAAAAATTACATTTCTTTAAGGATGTAAGTCCCAACTGAGAGGTCGAATACATACTAGTGAACATGTAATGAAACTTCTGTTCATGGTTCATCACGCATATGACTGTCATTTATTACATAATTAAAACCATCTTGTGTCTATGCTACTTCACTTGTAACTGTTCAAGTACTGCAACTGCTCTTGTTCAGTTCCACTAGTCAATATTTTGTCTCTATTTTTGGATAGCATCTTGACAAGAATTAGGGATTAGGGGAACTATAGCCGCATATTAAACCTTAGCAGAGCTTGTTCTAATTGGCTGTCAAGCATTCACAGAATCCTTTTAGTGCCATGAAGGTATCAGAATTATAAAATACTGATAACAAAATCTGTTAAGTGATCATAAACACAAAGCACTGTCCTTAATACATTGCAGGTACACATATCACAGAACTGATTGTTTTAATTAAGATCTAGAGGACTTTCAACTACTGTTTCCAACAAGAGAATACAGGGATTTTCTCTTACCTAGATGTGTTACACCAATAGTTTGTTACTTAGCATTGCACATGACCTGCAAGAGAGAAATAATATATTTGTACAATTTGCTTATTAATTTAGGAACAGGAGCTTTTTTGAGTTTTTTTGTTTTGCTTTATTTTGGTTTTAGCACAACACATTAAGGACTGAGTATACCTTTTAGTTAGAGAAAATGATTGATTTTGATTAGTGATGTTTCTTGCTGGTAAAATAGTGTTTCTTTGAGTAAATGCTGTATGAAGATGACTAAATTTTACATTTTACCCTACTTTGTTTTGTATAGATAAATAATTAAATATTTTGTACAAATAGGGAGGTGTATACGCAGACCTGAATAGTGACTTTACTTATGCCGGAAAATACACAGTATAAGAGTGCCATCTTCTGGAATTAATATTTCTTACACTTCTCTTTTCATTACAGTCCTTGGCTCACAAGAAATATTAGTTAAAGATTAACAATGTTTACTTGCTTGTTTGCTCTGTATTTCCCTTCTCATTTGTCTATGCTGGTTTAAAGTTAGCAGTTCCTGTACAAATTGTACTTGAATTCTTTTCCATATAATGACCTTTTAGAGAGCGTGAATTTAAAAATAAGCAGGAAACTTAGACTTTCAGATATACAGGGAGTTATATGAACTCTAAGGGTTAAAACAGTAAACTTCCCTCAACAGATAAGACTCAACTTTCACTGATTTTAAAAAGTTTTAATCCTTTACCTTGAAAAGCTTTGGCACAATGTAACTGAGACTGTTACTTTTCGTTGTTTGGAACTTTGGACTGAGTAGTCCATGCTCTGTTGAGCATGGTCTGCATGAATGACAAATGATTGATTATAAACATATGAAACTATGTATGTTTGTTGGGAGCAGGCAACCAAACACATCGTACCACATAAACACTCTCCAGAATCTCATGAGTGTTTTGCAATGAAAACCATTTGAACTACGTATTGACTCTTCAAAATAAAAATATGCACTTTCTATTAAGATAAAAATATTCTGATCAAGACAACTTCATTTCTAATATAATGATGGAATATAGTTAATTTTAATTCCTCATGTAAGAAACCTGAATGGTCTTAAATAGAGACAAATCAGGAATCCAGTAAGAGCAGAATTATCCTTGTGTTACAAAAGAACACCTTGTATCCATAAATTGCAAGCCTAAAAAACGTAGTAAGGCTTTATAGTGTCTGGAGTAAGGCCTTGAGAAAGTGGTTGTGTAAAATACAATATAACTCCCTCCTTGCTTAAGAACTCAGTAAAATTGAATCTCATCTACTATACTTCAGCCTGGAGTGTTCTGTTCGTGTGTTCCCCCCGCCCCCTCCTGTCCCTAGCCTTCATTATTTACATCATTCTTCGTATTGCTGCTACCAAAACCAATAATCATTTGTCCTGTATCTCACTTACTCTTTGTGCACTTAAAAGCCTCCAAAATGAAATTCCTCCTCTTCTCTGCTCTTACCGTTGCAGATTAAATATGCCTATTTGTCATCCTCCCAATCTCTCCACTTTCTGTTGTCAACAGTCAGTCCTCCCTTTCCGACCTTCTCTCCCAAACGGATTTTCTTTTTGACCAGATCCTATTTTCTGCCCAGCTAATCAGCCACATGCTCCTCAGAATCTCCTCTTTAATCTCACATTCTTCCTTCAGGGAACTCAAAAATATGATCTTTTTAATTTTGTATGTACCTCTTCCTTCTGCTAACAGCTCAGAATCAAGATGGAAACATTCTCAAAATATTTCTATAGGATAAAAATTCAAATGAACACACCACTTATTGAAGTTTATCTAATTGTCAGTAAGCATATTACAATAGTTCATCACCTTTTCTCAAGTGATGAACCCTCTAACTTGTTTGACTCGACAATAAGAAAAAGCTCGTGTTCCTTCGGTTGCTGTTTTTCTATCCCATCGTCCATCCCACATTATCTCCTGCAAACTGCTAATACTGACTTGGGAAATTGCAGTTCTCGCTACTATATTCTGGTATATCAGCAGTTTAAAATAACTCTGCTATAAGCATTCTGAAAACTGAAGCCTAGAAAACTGGCATTCTAAAACACAGATGGCTTCTCTATCTTGTCACTGTCTCGCTGTGGATGACGCGTGCATATTGAGAGATCTCCTATGCAGAGAATTTGAAGAGGATCCACGAACAGTAAATCAAGACTCAAGATAGGGGCATAAACACATTACAGTATGATAAACTGTTTTCTATATGTATATAAAGCATCTTACTTGCTCTAGCACTTTCAAAACCATATTTCAAAACAAAAAGAAGTCACGGAAAATTACAGATCTATTTTACAATACTGAAGAGTGTGATGGGAACAAAATATGACAGAATAAACGACTAGTCCTTTGCCCTAAGAATCCTAAAGTCTAATACCAATTTTCAGGAATTGAATTAAGTATAATAGTATAAGACACAAGGAAAGATATAAGCTAAAACCAAAAAAATGCATAGTTGTTACACATTCACATATTATTAAAAATGCATAGTTGTTTCACATTCACATATTATTATCATTCACATTTAAATCATGTATTGAAATACCCAAATTTGTCATTACTTAAAAATGGAAAATAGTGAACTTTGAATATTATTCTTTGAATATTTTATAAAACTGATAATCCAATGGAATGCAGTTTTTAAAGCTGTATTGTATGAATGATGAAAAAATGAGTAAACATTAGTAAACATTAAGAGTGTAATTCCGAATGCATAGGACTGATGTACTGCACTGACCGTCTGAGTACTTGAAAATCGTATGTCAGCTCCTTCTCTGCCAAAATATAACATTCAAATATATATGCATGTTTTCTGTGTTTTGGTATTCTAGGCCAAGGTTTTCAGCTATTCTTTGCAACCATACATGCTATGAATAAACTGAAAGCAAAGAGTCTAACAGCACCGCAAAACAGAGCTGGAAGATACTTATCCAGCTCGTATACAGTTACTGTAAGGGACCATATTTTGCAGTTTAAGACCAAACTGACAGTGTGAAGACTAAATGGACTCAGATACCAAAACACTTTCATCACAGATATATGCACAATTTCATGAATTACATGACCTTCCTGCCACTGTGTCCTCCGCAGAGCAGCGAGCTGGAGGTGCCGGGGCTCCCCGCCCGGCTCAGGCGTGGCGGCCATGGGGCGCTCCCAGCCCTGTCGGGGCGGCTGGAACCGGCTGCGACCGGCCCACGGCCGTTGGTGGCCGCCCCACACAGGCGCCTGCCGCCCCTGACACCCACCCCTCAGCCGGTGCCTGGGGCTCCATATCATATAATCCTTTTCAGAAATGAATCGCTCTTTTCAAAGACCTTTTTTTTCTTTAGTGATTTTTGTTTTGTTTTGTTTTGCTTTATTTCTTCTCTTAAAGAGCCTCACTCGGCTTCATAGGTCTTTATTTAGAAGCTTCTTCGAATTTTTGATTCACAGTCATCCTTCAATTAACTTATGCAGCCAGAATTGGTGCTGTTACCAACGGAACAAGGTCCCCCTGAGAGTTTATCGAACAACTGAATTTCATCAGGCCCCATGAACACAATCCTGAATTTTATATTGTTACCTGGCATATCATTCTGCTGGTTTTCAAGTTCTTGACATTTTCTGTATGACATTGGAAGCCTCCTCTGTCTCATGCAAGACCGTAGCCAGCTCAGTGACCTCTAAAAATGACGATACCACGTTCCTATGGTCTGTATCTACTCCTGTACCTAAAATACTAAGTAAATTTGGCCTCAGTAGCCATATTTGCAGAGTTTCACCATTAAACTCCCTTCACTCCAATTGCTCCTCTTTCTGCTCTTTCTTTGCCTAAAATATTTTTTTTCTCCAGTTTATCCGCTTGTTTCTCCAGTGACACTCCTCAGACACTTCTAATGAAGTTCAGGGAGATTTTAGAGACAAAACAAGCAGCTGCCAGTGGAGGAAACTGGGTTATCTAGCACAGTCTGCCTTTAATAGAAATCGGTATTGTAAGCGCTGGAGCTGCAACTTTAAAAAAGCCGGTATCATGAACCTCATGCTAAAATTGTGAGAGTTAATAACATCCTCTACCAAAAGTGATCACTGGCTTTGCCAAGGATTTCACTGAAAGCTGCTAGCCTGCTGTTAAAGGATTCTGAATTTTTTTTCCTTAATATATGAATTCTAATTGACTCTACATTTTTATAGGCTCATGATAATTAAAAAGGGAAAAAATGACACTTTTAAAATTATTTCCAATTAGAGAATTCTGTCAAAATATCACCTTTAAGCATTCCTTGTGACACAAGCACCAGAAACAAATTTGATAAGACAACATAGTATATTCAAAAGGCAAGCTACCAAATAGTAATGGACAAGCAAGACCCTTTAGCTACAACTAACCTACTGTCCACATGTCAGGTTACATATTTTTGTTTTAAACTTGACTCCCATAGTTTGACACTGACTTACCTGGATGTCAGACTAAATTAGGCAAAGAAAGGAAATATTCCTAAGTAACAGTGAATATGTTTAATGCTTCTTTTTAAAAACATAGCAAATTAAGTAGTTGCTATCCAAAATCATTTTTTGATTTACCATCTCACAGGTAAAAATAGGCAAAGTTGACATGAAGAAGATCCTTGAATCTCTTCATACGCCCAAAACCAAATAAGGTTTTTAAGGTATGGATTTTAAGTATGTCAGAAAGCATACTCTCCGTTACAATATCTTACTTTACTTTTTAAATATTTCACTGAAGAGAATACCTTTTGCTCCTTAAACAATGACTAATTAAACATTTTCATAGGTAAATATTGTCACAGGAAGAGTTTAAAGGAGTAGACATGGGAAGTTTATGTTAAAATGCACACCTCTGTTTCAAGGATGGGAAAAGGAGTGAGATTTGAATTCAGTCCTGAAATATTTTTACTTACATCTAAAAGTGAGTCATCTTCAGCTTAAGATATCTCTTGGAAATCAGTTTCTGACATGGGAAACTGATACGTTCTATGAAAGATTTATTTTCTGGTCCATAGCTTAAGAATACAGCAAGGCAGATGAACACACTTCTGTTTTGTCGAAACTACAAAAACATAATCTAAATATAAAATGATCATTTGTAAGTATACATGTTATATATAAAGCGATGTCAGACAATATTCATCCGTCTTAGTATGTTGTCAGATGATCAATTCAACCAAGATAAAAACCAAAAATCTGAGATCCACTGTAAAATTCAGAATGCATTGATGCTGTAATACAGAAAGAGTTACAAACATATATCATCTTATAATTTTATTCAATGTTTTTAGTTTGGCTGAGAGCTTATAAAAATAAAATATTAAGAGTGTTTTCCCCTCCTCCCCAAGGACATCTCTTTATAAACACTGATGTTAAGTTGTTCAGTTAAACAATTTGCTTTTCTAAACTTTCAAATATCATTCTGCAGCAGGATAAGTGAAATGAGTAGGGAGTTAACTGGAATTTGAGCCATTCATTTTCTTCAAAGGGGTCACATCTTCCATTATTGTAGAGGTCAGTATCTGATATACATATATAAATTAGAATTCTGACATACTTTATTGATTTGTGCTCCAGAGAAGGTGGAAATACGTAAGCACGTGTAAGAAACTTTACAATTTGAAATCTGTAAAAACCTCAGCTACACCAGTGAAAAGATGGGAAGGACCAATAGAGAGGCCTTCTTCACAGATCTCTCTCCCCTAACTGCCAAATTTCTTCCATTTTGTGACATCCTTCCATACCACTGCAGTACAGTTTTCTTCATTTCTCAGAGCGAATGATCTAAATTGCCCTTGATATACCATGGAGTGCCTTGGTACACTATTGTCACCTCGACATAATTTGCTTCTATTTTTTAATAGAAGTAACAAACATTGTTTGATGATGTGATGATTTGATTATTTCATATGTGTGATATAACAAACATTTCATATGCTACAAGCAGTCTGGTTTGGTTTTTTTTTTACCCTCCAGTTATGTTACTGTGATACCAAAATCTGCAAGCATTCTTGTTCCAGGAGTAATACTTTTCAGACAGCAGAGGCTATTGACAGTGTATTTCTAATGTTTTGTACTTCTCTAATATAATGTATCTGGAAGAAATATCTACTAGACTTGAGGAGAGGAGGTGGAAACAGGTTAGTAGAATTACATACAGATTAAAAAGAATGTCTTACCGTCAAATTGTGATATAACACAAAAAGATTAAAAGGTAAGTTAATTAAGGTTTGTAAATACCTTTGCAGAGAGAAAATGAGAAGTATTAAAGGAGTCTTTTATTTTGCCAAGGAAAGGCATAACACAAAGCAGCATATTGAAAGCTGAAACCAGATTATTTCAAAATAAAAACAAATTAGGTTATTGATATGAGCTGAAATAACAGTAGTTATTAATAGTAAAAATTGTAGAAGATTAATATGGGAAAGAGTGAACTATTTGACCTTTGAATCAATCTAGATGCTTTCCTGGAATATATGTTTTAATCAAATATGTTATTGAGCTCAATGTGTGAATAAGTGAATGGAATTCACATGATATATAGGAGGTCAAACTACACAATCTAATGGACCTTGTGGCCTTAAAATGTATGAAACTATGAAGACCTAACCAATAAACCTCATGGCCTTTTTTTTTTTTTTTTGTCTAACTCAGCCATTTATATGAAGGGACACGTTCCTTCAGCTACAGAAAGAACACACCCTAGGACTTCGTCTTTCCCTCTCTTGCACATTTATATCTATTTTGGAAGGCTAAATTCCGTGTAGTTAGACAATTAGTCCCTTACACATGGAAAAAAAGCTAAGCCTTTGTGGTTCTGTTCATGAAAGACCAAAAAGAAGGCTAGTGAACGCAAGCTCCCCAAACTCATTGATAAAAATTCAAAGGTATCTCCTATTTAGCAGCTTCTCAAAGCTGCTGAAAGTTATTCAGATAAAACATGGGTTTGTGAAAAATATAAAAGAAATTAAAATAATAAAATAACAATAATGAGGAAGACAAGAGTTAAAGGAGATTCTCACCTCTCAAAAATTGTCAGTTTTATAATAGAAATCCAAATACCACTAGATTATTTTTTTAATCTAATATTCTCTTCCTGATTTCAACTGGAAGTAATTCCAGGAAGTCTTCTGGGCCAAATTTATGGGCCAAATGAATGATCAGAGTTATTTCTATAAAATATGGATCAACTCATCTCAAAACAGAAATGTTACTTAAAAGATAGATTGATCTTGCAAGGAATTTACAAACTAATGATCTCTCATTTGTTATTTTACAGCAGGCTATTTGAGCACAGAAAGGTGAAAGATGTCATTTTTCGACTCACCACCATAGAAATATGAACCCTTAAATTGGGTATGAGTTCAAGCCATTAACCTTCTCCTTTACAGACACTAGCAGTTAGTGATATAACTGCATTACTTCCCAGACTGTCACGATCTCATGTGTTAAAAGTAATTTAATTGCATACGCATTATAAGTATATGTTCAAAGCACTGCAGAAAATGATTTTTAAGATATTGTTATCCTTCATCATGTGCATTGTAGCACTGCTTTGCTTTATCTTCAGAATCCTTGGTTCTACAGTGGGGGATCTGACTTTTCTATTCCTCTTTTTTTTTTTTTTTCCTAATCAAAGACACTAATAGTGAGAGACAAATACGTAGAATCCACAGTACCTAAGTTTGTAATAGAAAGATTCTAATCAAAATCTGATTTTCTGTTGATTGCATCTACCTCTTCTTTTCTGATAAAATTAAAACTGTTAGGGATATTATTTCACTTTTGGTGTTTTATACAAAATCTGAAAATTCCTAAACACTAAACTTCCTTATGTTCTTGCTTATCTGGAAGGCGAATTCCCATAGGCTGGAATTACTGCTGTTTCAGCAGACAAATCTGGTAAAGACTGTTCCTTCTCAGTTCTGCTATCCTGATAGTTTGCCTAGTCTTTTCTAACTCCTATATGAACTAGACGTAATACTTGTTTAATTTATACTCTGGTAGACAAACAAAATGAGCCTTAAAATTTAGGACATTTAGCAAAGTCTAACAGCTCGGCAGCAGTTGTTTAGCACATTTCAAAGAGATGAGACTACAAGAAATTTATATTTCTCTATTTCTACACTACTGAAAAGTTTTGTATTGTCTTCTCTTCAAATATCCTGTTTGACTATGTGGAGAGAACACATTACAAAAGTTTCATTCAAGGCAACCTGAGGGAAAGCAGGCAAATAGTTCAACACAAAACAAAAGAAAATAAAACCTTGAAACTTCTTTTTAAGTTCAAGTCTTAGGCTCGAAGGTACCATAGGGAGATGATAAATCTGCTGCCACTAGCTTGAATTATAGCAACTATAAATTATATCACCTGGCCACACTTCTTTCCCACATCCTCATATTGAATGAAGGTTCATCAGAGTATGTCAGCTTTACATGAATTTTACATGAAAGAATTCTCAACTAGTTAATTACAAGTAGAATGCAGCTCTCTATATTTCCGAAGCAACAAAGGGACGCATTACCACAGCTGCTGTAAAATGTAAAAGCAGCATCATAAACTTATTACCGGATACTTGCTAGAAGCTCAGCCTAGTCTAACCTGTCTTGCAGGAAGACTGCTAAGAAAGCAGGAGCACAGATTAGGTGACAGTTATCAAGAGGCTTTCTGACAGTCATCTTCATGGATTACATTGCCCGGTCATTAAAATCAAGCATTCTAATAAAATACTTGATCTCTAAAATTAGAAAATTCCTATGAACACAACTACCTCATTGAAGTCATAGTAAGGGAAATATTGTTACCTTCTTGCCAACATATATTATAAAGAAATAGAAGTGAAGACGTTCCTGTTTTAGCTTGATCATATCAACTTGAGACTAAAGAATTCATCAGAAAGTTCATATTTGTTGGTAACTACAATCTGTAATACTATGGTGTGAAGAGCTTTTTTATCAGTGAGATTTAAAGAGGGGAGAATTAGAAATACTTCAAATAGATGTGATACACTAATTCCCAGGTTTTGCATGGTAATATAACTCTTACAAATAATTTAGAAACACCTTTATAACACTTTCAGTTTTGACTCATTAGTATTCAGCATGTGTTTTCTTCTGATTAATCCTCAATACAGGAAGTTAAGAAATGAAATATTAATACAATCCAGGGACATTGACATACTATAGCTGAAATACATTTTTTGTAATTAGAAACTTAAAAGTTTCATATAACAAGCTGCATTTTTTTTACTTGAAGTGGATTTCAAAAGTAGCCACAGCAAGACCAACAATACAGCAAAACAAAGAAGTGAGGTAGAATTGTGAATAATCACGGTGAAAAGTATTTAAAATAAAAAATAGACAGTACAAATCAGTATATAGACTATGATTATTACATTGTAAATAGATATCCAATTTTTCATAGTGCATTTGCAGTAGTTGTCTACGGCTTTGCACATCAACTTTTTGAATAGCTTTTTCTATGCCTTCTGTGAATTTAGCACAAAACCTTTGTAAAACTATCATAAGCCACGATATTCCTGTGAAGCTAGATAAAAGACAGATGTGGAGAACTGTCATAACTTTTTCCTCAGGTTATAAATACAAAATCTCCACTCCTCTTCTTTACTCATCACAGGTCTAGATTTCTTTAAAAACTACTTGCAGCAGCCAGTCATAATGAGATTTTCCTTATTATTGATTGATCTTCTTAACGGTATCCCTAATAGTTGTCCATGGAGCACAAACATATTAAAAAATAAATACTAAATTTCCAAAGTAGTATACCAACCTATGCTGCTCATGTGTAGGTATAAAGAAACAAAGAGCACACAATCATTTTCTTCTAACAAAAACCTCTATAAAAAGATTTCGAATTCTGTAGAACAGCGAATTTTTGTTGCACTTCAGCAATGTGGGAAATAAGTTCTAAAGCTAAGATTTCAGCTGTGGATAGTAAAATCTGGTATATACAAGGTAAAGACATATGAATGGAACTTTATTGGTAGTTTGTACAAAAATACTTGGAATTTTTTTTTGACATGATTTAGTCACTGCATATTTTCATGATCCCTATATTGTATTATTATACAATAACTGCTGTAATGTAGTTCAGTAACAAGTAACGTAGCGTTATCCTTGCTAAGTAGACATTCTGCAATATCGTCTAGCAAACAATTTCCTGAGACAATGAGAACCTTATGATCACTGAACACCTTTCCACAGTTGCCTGACCATGCCTCTTCCTTCCTTGGACTCTGTTGCAGTTTTAGAGTTAAACGCAGAAGTCATTTATTTATTTCAGATGATTTATATTAAGCCAGTGTATTAATGAGATCAAAACAGTGCAGTTCTCAAGAAAGCTGCTCTGCCATTGGAACAGACAAGATCGAGCAGCCAAAGACACTGACAGGGATTGTAATGGCAAGCAATTCATTAGGTGAGATATGGCCAGTCTTCAAAGTTCCTGAATGCCATGGTAAAGAAGAAAACTATGAAAGTAATAATCTGGGGAGAGAGAATTTCCCCACAAACCGTATGATCACTATGATCTGTGCAGAAGAGCAAGACAAATGAAACAGGCTTTTAAGAATACACTTCATTGTGTCATCTGAGCATTGTGATCTGCATCACCCAATATTCCACTCCCAGCTATTGCTAATCCCCGATGCTTCAGTATAAGAAACAAAAAAGCGAACATACATACAGAAAACCTGGATAATGCTAGCCAGAGATACATTCATTTTCAAGGGGAAAAAAAAAAAAATCTTTCCTGAATCACACTGAATCCCTGAAGAACAAAATGTGATAATAGTTTTTTCTGTAACAGAGAGAGGCATGTTTCTCGGCTTTTGCTTACCAGAAATCTAAATTTTTACTTTTTTTTTTTCTTTTAAACCTAAATCAACACTTCTTTAGAAACTCTGGAAGCACTTTTACTCTGTAGTCTCTGAGTAATTAGTTTGTTTGCCAATTTATAGCCATTTCCATGCAAGAGGGGAAATATCAATTAATATTAATTTAACTATATACTGGAGGGGCTTCCCTTGCTTCTTGGGCAGAAGTAAGCAGTCAAGGAAACAAGAGTGAGTTCTTTAAGGCACTTATCTTGGACTTAATGAAAGTTTTTAATCATGATAAATTTCAAAGGAATAATTTTGAAGCTAGATTCAAATAAAGCTAGAATATATGTTTATTTATGAAGCATTTTGCATTGTAAAAAAAATAAAAGTTTTAATTTTGAGTTTATTAAGATGAAAATATTATTTCTTATAATTCATAAAGTTGAATATGTTACTGATAAATTCATAGTATGAAAGATCAAAAAACTCCTTGTCTGTTCTGACTCCCTAAGCAAGATCATGGGCATTCGCAAAATCCTAGATGTAAACAAACTCATTCTGCTCCACTAACAGCTCTAAGCCTTCCTGATAAGCAATTCTCAATGTGGTTTAATAAGAAGAACAAAAGATTGCATTGAAGTGTCATCATTGTCATGTTAATATGAATAGTGGTAAAGTGGATAGCACTTGGCAGAGTTCCTTACTTCTACAGCAGTTAACTGAAAAGAACATGTGGCGCTATATTCGTATTCCTATTCTATTTGCAGAAAGCTGTACTGTTATGCAAAATAGCTTTATTTAAGGAGGATTAAGATATCAGAGAATGAAATACTTACTTATCCTATGGTTGCCCCCCTTTTTTTCTCGTTTCTCAGAATCTTCTTGTTTTATCAACTTCTGGGCTCTTACATGCATGAAATTCATTTTTTTGCCACTAGTTTTGAAGCTCTATTCTTTTTTTTTAATCTTCTTTTTTAATCTTCTCTCTTGTTTTGCCTGTGCTCCTCAGACTTACTTTTTACCTTTCTTTCTTATCTAAGCTAAAGTTACATTATGTGACTTCAGATGACTAAAGTCATCCACTTGTCTGGGCTCCCATTTCAGTCAATGAAGGGAGACAAGTACTTCTAAAGGGCTATTCTTTCCTTCCTAAGATATTTTTGTAAAAAAGCTCTGCAAGTAGTAATGTCTTTACATTAAAAGGAACCTAAGCATTTACCTTAACCTTTGTCCATGAGATTGATAACGTTAAGTGAGGTGAAATCAAGCTTCAATATCCATTTTGCAATTGTTATGATGATGCTTTTCTGACAAGAACAATCTTGGCATCCTAATGTACCTTTACCTTTCTTTCTACTTGAAATATGTCATCCTTTTTCATTTTTACCTTTCAACAGCAGCCACCCTCTTCCAGCTCGATGTTTACCTTATGTGTGGCCACATCACGAGGAACAAAATAAAACATGCTATTCAAGATTAATACTACCTTAAATACTGTCTTCTCTCTGTGTTCTTGGCTCATTTGAGACTATTCACAATGTGTAAGGGACATTAATAAGTCAGAGAAATAATATGGAAAACTTTATTTGGATTTTAAATTCTTTCAAATACTTCTATATGTGATTATATATATTGATACAGAGTGTAGGCATCAATTCTATAATGACAGCATATTTGAAGTAAAATTTGAACGCTACTCAGGTTATGCATGAGTTCAAAACAGGTCAAGTTTGTTATACAGCCTTTGACACAGTGAAAAAGGAAGAAAGAGGAGGCCTTCAATAAATTCAGTAATCAAATTATACTTACATGCAAAAGTAGGAAGAGGGATTTGAAATGCAAAAATAGTGAAGAATGATTATCAATCAGCTAAATTTTCTGTACACGAAAGTGAGATCTGGGAATAATTCAAGGAGACATAGAAGTCATTAGATGTCAGATAGTTCTATCTCATTAGCACAATAAAAACTTAGTTTGATGTTTCACAACACTTGATCATCAGAGAGCAAGATCCATACATAATTGATAAGAATGGGGAAAAGCTGGAGAGTAGGGCAAAAACTTACGTCCAAAATTTTTAAATGCCAGTTGAATCGGAACTTGAGAAAATGGAGAAGAAATTACATTGCTAATATGGTAAAGCTTAAATAAATGGAATAAAAAATGAATGCTATTTTTAAAAATTATTTATGCCTCTAAATGTGTATATAGCATTCAGACATATGTTCCTAGATATTTCTGAAAATTCCTCAAGTTACTTGTCTGAATTTTAGCTGCATACATAATTTAAATTCTGACCTACTGAGTAATAGGTGCGGCAGCCAACATGAATTATGAAAGGGAGTGCTCTATTACTTAGTAGACAAGGTGGTAAAGAGTGTAGCCAGAAGATAAGCACATTTAAACTTGTTGGTATCTAAGTTGTTATTAGGAACAGGTGAATAAAAGAATCTTGCTGCTGGTGATCAAAAAATATTGCATATAATGTAGAGACATAATAGATATTTGGGGCAGCCAGGACATTCAGTGAAATGACTGTAATAAAAGGAAATATTGAAATCTATCTGAATCAAAGCTATATTACAAACAATGTATCTGTTAGAATAAAATAGATTACTTCCTCACATAAAAGGAGTAAAGGAATAGAAGTGATCCTGTGTGGTCATTTCTGTGACCTATGAGAAAGATGTCAAAACACATTTTTTTAGCAAAGCTAATTCATACATTTTAGAATAATTCTGCACAGCTTTTGGAAACAAAAATGCTCTCTTTATCAGTTTCTAGCTGTGAAGAAATGACTTTATACTCCAAAGTTGTAATATAATCAATGATAGGTAGAAAATGTTTCCTTCCTACACGTATTTGCAGAATAATCATTGACATGATGCCCCTATCACCCAGACTCAAGAAAAGTCAAGTAAGTTTGTTCAAAATTATTATTATTTATCCAAAATATTTAACATATTTTAATATTGTACTATTTAATACAATTTAAAATCTGTTGTAAAATTCTGTTATATAAATTATGATTTCATTAGCAATGAGGCCAAAACTGATACCAAAACTTCCCTCTAACTGCTTTACAGTATCCTCAGTAAAACAACAGTAGAGTGTTAAAACCAGTAGCATTCTACAGTCCCTATTAAAATGCACATGAACTGGGTAGACTGTCACAGGCACATCTTGGTCCCACGTTGATCATTACTGAGTGCACAGCCTTTTCTTCAGCTCTTCTATTTAAAATCTTTCCTCACTGAATTCCAGCTGTTCAGCCGTGTGGTGATACATGAGTCGAATCTGCAAGTCTAGTTTTCTAGATCACAGACAAACTCTTTACGCTGGGAAGAAAACTCCCCAGCCAGACATCAGGTTAAAGAATGACTGTAGACCAACTTTTCATTATCTAAGTGTACACAAACTTTCCAAAGGAAAGAAAGAAAGAAAGAAAAGAAAGAAAGAACGAACAAATGAACAAACAAGGAAACACCTAGGAATACTGTGGATACTATGGAATGCTCCGAGAAGCATGGAGAAAAGACGCAAAATGTCCAGAACACCAACTTTGTAACAGCTGGATGAGCTATCACTGTGACAGCTAGCCTAACTGTACCCAGACTGGTTCCTGTACCTTCCTAAACTCTTATTAGCTTACTAGCTGTGGCATAGCACTATGCTTCTGGTGTCTGTGTATGTTTCTGGGTCAGTTTGGCAACCTGAGAAATCCTCTGGAACCTGCAATACGAAGAAGTATGGTGTAGAGACAGCTGAAAAGTTGCACATGGCTAAGTTAAGTTTGGCATAGCTTGTTGATGCATGTCCTTTGCCACAGCATCTATACTACTTTTGAATCTGAACTTGACCAAAAGAGCATGTAGATATTTTTGCATGATATTTGAACTATTAAATACTGTGACATCCAGGTTGACTCAGCAAGGAACCAGCTCAGAGGCTTGTTAGCTATGGCATAGACAATCTGAATCCAGATAAAACAGCTTTGGATAATGGAGGGTCTTTTATAGCTTTTGGCTTTCTGAATACCTCACAAACAGATCTGGTAATAATTGATTATGTTTAAGAAATGCTGTCTCTCATAGAGGCTCCTTTTGCTGGCTTTCGTTGACCTTTTCTGTGTATTAGACATAAGTAACTTCTTTAATTCAAATTTGTACTTCCTCCTTCCTGGTTTTCCTTCACTTTTTGAAGTTAACAATAAAATAAAAATAAAATGTTGCAATGTTGTTCTGTGAGTCACATAAGTAGTTTTTAGAAGAGCTGAGAGGGGAGTCTGCAGCACAGTTATTACTCCATCCAAATACTCCTGACAGCATCATATAGCTGAACCCAGCTGTTCTCTGTGTTTCTATAGCTCATGGGTGGCTACTTTGCCACAACCAGTTTTTTTTTCCAGCATGAAATTTAGCTGTATCAGTTGTCTGCGTTTGGCAAACAGATGAGGTGACAGAGCATTTAATGATATAATTCTATACATACCGTGAGTTTCTTGGGGATTTATTTTGCAGGCATATATAACTCTGGACATAGTTTTATAATATGAATAGATGAGAGTAAATGGTGGAACTCTGACTAAATACCTGTTGTGCTTGCATGCTTTCCAGTCAGCTCAATGGAAAATACTGTCCCTGATTTTTTTTCAGACTTTTTTGGTTGTTCCAGATTTCCTTAAGACGTCTTCAGTTTAGGTGATCACTGTAAATCAAGGTCTAAGTAATCTGTAGATCGTACATGAATGAGTAGAGAACTCTCTATCACAGAAACAAGTGAGAAAATAATAAATGCATTGCCTGTTTTCAGCTATGGGTATGTAAACTGTGTTTTCAGAAAATTTTCAAAGAACTTACAGAATATATAGTACTCACATTCAGTCTGAGATAATCACTGTAAGTCTAGAATGGCAAATACTGTAATTTTTTTTAAAAAGGAAAACTTTATTATAGTCACTGTTAATTTGCAAATATTAAGCCAATCAAATATATCTATCAGTATACTGGATATTTAACAATATCTTTAATTTTTTAATTTTTATTTTTTAATTTTTATTTTTTTTAGTTAGTAGGGCAGATTTTCAAAGCAGTAAAACTAACTGATTCAATGGCTTTAAGAATACAAACTTTCAAAGAGCAAAATAAAACTTTTTAATAGTTTGTAAACATCACTTAAAATAATGTAGCAATTTCTTCTGACTGAAATATATACATATATATCTTTGAAGTTATAGCTGTAAATGAAACTGAAAAGATGAGCCAAATCCGAGTGTGACATATATTACATAATTTACTCTAAGCATTTTATATTTCATTGCAATAGCAATGCATTAAAAATATATATAATCGAATAAAATTAGAACATATACTCAGTGTAAGTCCATGCTATTTTGAAACACAACAAAGTCTTATGCTTTTTGATTTTTAGCATTGAATTATCTAATACTGTTATTATATTATAAAGCATCTACATGAGACACAGTGACAATATCTGGAAGTGAATGTACATCTTCAAGACTGATTTTGCAGAAGAGAAGCCCAAACAACACAGCCATCTAGTTCAGAATCTTCAACTGTGAAAAGGCTTAGTGACTTTAAAGCAAAACTGGGTTTGCAGATCCTGCCACAAATCTAACTACGGGGGGCTAAAAATGCAAAGTTTGGTTCAAATTACCATCCTAATGGATTAATTCAGTTACTACAACTCATTATTTTCATGGAATACATCCCACCACAAAGCAGATCAAAGTAGTTAAATTTCTTATGTGAATCTGGGCTTTTCTTTCAGTACTTTGCACCAATTTAAAATGAAATATTTACCTTTGCAATGTATTCTTTTTATAGTCTGATAAGTCTTCTGAATTTTTTGTTTTCTGATAATACAAAAAACTGGAAAGACGAGAAACTAAAACTGTCTCTTCTAATGAAATGGAAACTGTGCAAGACATGCAAGGACACAAGATCAGTTCATACAGAAAATTACTGTAATAAAATGTAAGAATACACATATATGCAGAACTGCAGTATTTGAAAGTCCTATGTGATCACAGTTTGATAGTATAACAAAAGTTGATTTTATAACAACTTGGTAACAGGATAAAGAAGGTGAAATTGTTTTATTCTTTCAGGAGAAGGAAGAGGAAAAAGGAAAAAAGAAAAAGTACCTGTATCAAATAGATCAAAGGAATAATGGTCACAAAAGTGCCAACATATCTGAGATTTTCAAACCCTAAAATATCCCTGGTTCTAGGATTCGGTTTCCTCAGACTCTTCATCAATACTCCTGAACACAGGATTTCTAAAGCAGGAGAATGCAAAGAAAAGCATATGAGTTTCCTTTTTTCATGATCAAGGGCTGATTGGAGCCCAGTAGAGATGGAGAATAAGTAGGAAACCCCATATGCTTCACAAAACACTTAGTGAAAAAAAAAAAAAATCTTTTTTGCTGAGCAACACATTTAAATATTTAGTAATCTTTATGAGATCTGAAAAATAATCCCTAAAACTATGGTTAGCCTTCATAAAATGATCTCAGTTTGCAGAAGGAACACCTTATAAACCCTAGCAGAAAGAATTTTTGTTTCATTTTGTTTTGTTTTCTCTTTTTCTGAGCCTGATGCAGTTATCCTCTAGCAGTTACACAGGAACTGATTTATCTGCTTAAAGCCAGTGCTACCAGAGACACCTAAGGCTATTCAGGAGATTTCCCTGGGGTTGGTAGATATGACACGGGGGCTACAAAAGATTCACACTGTCTCGAGCAGCAGTTAGATGTGAAAATGGATAACCAAAGGTGTCTAAGATAGCTCTATAACTACTTCCAGGAAAAAAAAATGAGGATAGCTTCCAAATGAATTAGCCACTTTCATTACCAAAATGCAAATAGTCAGCTTTAGAATGAAAAACAACTGACTCCAGGCAAAACTGAAATGATTTCTGATAGGGAAAAAAAAAAAAAAAAACTCTATAGGTTACCAATTCAGTACTTTCTCTTTAAAATATAGGATTTATATTTTATAAAATCTTGCTATTGTTGTGTGACTGCAGAGTAGAAAAGAATTGCTGTCTTTTGCACTCAGGCTAGATCCTGAACTTGAGATAAGGCATCTGTGGCCTTTAGGCTAGGATTAGTGTAGTTTTCTGTTTGGAGACCAAGATTTCCTTATTCATGTTTAAATCAAAATGTGTTCTATGGACCCTTCCAGCATCTATGCTCCTTTAGGGCAATGCAGACTACCTGAAGATCGCATGAGCCTTGGAGTTAAAAAAATCTTGGACAAAAACTATATAATACACATTCACAGATTAGGAGGATCAAAATTGTAACTTTTTGGAGGGGAAGAAGAAAGTCAATAAAACCTTTCTGAAACAGTTTTTAACTACATGCATTCTGCACAGCTTGCATATTCTGTTTTCTCTAGCATATATTATGAATATGATAGCCAATTTGGCAGTAAATATCCAGTATAACTAGGTCCCAGGAGAAAAGGCAAAAATAAAAGAGAGAGAAAGAGAAATAGAGAGAGAGAGAGAAAATGAACAATGATGTACGACAGATAGCTAGCTAAGCCAAGAACGAGGAAATGGTGCAGCTAGTTCCTTATTATAATGTTTCTCCTTGACAAAAACTGTTTCTACTTCTAGCATGACAAATGCTAAACGTCTAAGAAGCAAACATTTTCCCCATAACCGTGAGAAATCCTTTTCGCAAATAAAAAAAATCTACAACACATTAAAATTGTATATGTTTGTATCTAAAGCCTATCCCTTCTATTTCCAAAATAAAGAAGGCCAGAGACTTTCTGATGTATGCTAGAGAATTCTTTTTCACTATTAATTTTTTATTAGCAGTTACTGCTTTCAGCTATTATGGTTACAGAAAGCAAAATAAATCCAAATTGTTCAAATCTGATCAGACAGTTCAAATATACCTTTTTTTCTCCATCTTGTCTGTGCTTTCCCCAGCAAAGTCCTAGCTCTGTTGAGTGAACTTTCCTGCCAGTCTTTGAATAAGGCACAGCCTGCCAGATCTCTCCTAACACACATCTGCTACTGTATTGCTTCCCTTCAGTGACCTGCTGGGCTTTCAGATGCTGGCTCAAGTTACTGTTCCTGCCAGCACACAGCACACTGAGCCACTATCTGGTCCACAGGTTAGCCCTGGCTGCCGTGTTCTAGCTGCTACTACTTCTTTGCGCTATTTTCCATTCAGCAGCTAGAATTTCCTGCTGTACCACTTCTTTTGTCTCAAAAAGACTTAACAACCTGCTAAGTTTATCTATGAAAGAGCTCTGCTTAAAGAGTGAAACACTTTTGTTCATCATGTTGGATTAATTCTTACCTACCTTTCTCTAAGCCTGTTTTCTGCTCTTGATACAGACTGTGCATTGCATTATCTTCTGATCTGAGTGAAAATAAGAGTGTGTTTGCAGCTTCACTAAGATTTTTCACTGCAAGGCTAACATAGCTAAAGAAGAAAAGGCTAAACACTTTTGGCATCTGCATTAATCACAAAACTGCTACTTATAGTAAGTTCTCACTCTGGATTCTTTGTTACATTTGCGTGTTGAAGAATCACAAAACCATATTCCTTTTCTGCTTATTAAACACGGAAGAGTTTCCAGAGACTGAGAGGTCAAGCAGCTCTCTATCTTCAAAGTGTCCTCTCCAAACACTGTTCACCAAAAGCCAGCTCACTCCTCTATAGTCGTCAAAATGGAACCCCTTAAACTGACGAAGCTGCAGCAATGTACACTTTGCAGCAATGCACTTTCCTGCCAAGTTCTATTTTCAGGAGGAAAATTATGTTTGCCTGGTCCTTATACAACACCAAATAATTTGTTTAATTAATCAGGTGCTGAATTAATGAATGTCCAAGTCATACATGACCATATGAGAGGGAAAAATAAACAATTTTCTGGAAAAAGGTTGAATCTGTATGGTAAGCGTTTCTAAACCAATATTTGTACAGGTAAATCTATTAGGAAAGTCAGTGCTAAATAAAAAAAAAAAATCATATATATTTTTATATATATATATACACAGTACATAGATATACATATAGTATATGCACACTCTCGCTATATATATACATATACTTAACTTATTTTAAGGTATCATTTTCTCAGGGATTAACCATGTTTTTTATACTGTGGAGGTTCACAGAGTACACAGTTTATTCCACATAGGTCAGTGACAGATCACGGATCATATTACTTATCAAAACTAGTGATTCAGGAAGCTGAATAATTTAATTTTTAATTATAAAATGCTGTATAGCCACACTTTTTGGCATAAATTTGATTCAGCCTAAACAATCTACCTGCTGTTCCTACTGTAGGGTTTAGGTGGGTTGAGTGTCAACAGTAAATTTTGTGCAGTAAAGATAGAAGAGGAATACACCCTAAGAATCTACTGCAGATTAGAGTTTATGCTTCCTAAGGCCTTAAAATTCTTCGTGTATGACAAGAGAAGAATCTTTCTAATGGGATTTTGTGGAAAAGTCCTGCTGTACATGTGGTTTATATGGCTACAGAAATCAGTATTTTCATACACCAGTTCAAGAAACAAGCACTTTAAAAATACATTTTCAATCCCTTCTATTTATGAGATGATTTTGAGCCTTCAGGGTTTGTATTTTCAAAGCTTTACTTCTTCTAGCCTAATCACTAGAAAACCTATGCTTGTACAACCAAATTATTCTAGAAGCTAAGAATTAAATGAAGAAAAAAAATCTTAAATATCACAATAATAATATTGACATCATGCATTTAGCAACTCTGAGGTTGATAGGTCATATCTATTATTCCTGGTTTCTCTTTCTTAGTGATAAGTTGTTCTACTTCACAATCAATGCTACCACCATCGCCTTGGAAATACCCTTGGTTCATAATCAGAATATGCTTTGTCAAAATCACTGTAAACAATCATAATGGTACACTATAAATCATAAAATTTGATGAATGATGAATTTTTGAAATTTTTACTTTGATTTTCAAGCAGCTGCTTTATGATTCTAGGTTTACATCACTCTTAAAAAATAAAATTTACAAGAATGAGAAAAATCTACAAAAACAATACTACAATAATATATTGCCGTCCTCAATGCTCATGATCATGATACTGATCATGACTGCTGTTTCATTATGCCCTTGATATGTCCTCTGAGCTGAACTAGAACAATCTTATTACTGCAGCATGTTTTTTCTATGTTATGGTAGACAGGAAACTATTTTCAGGGAAGAATCTATTATTGTTCAATAAAGAAAACACAAGAATGGATTTGTATTAGCTCCTGAGGAAACAATAAATAATAGGTTTTTTATGTTTTTTTTATTTCTTTTTCGAGAAATAAATATTTCAGTATCAATCCTATTAGTTGGGAAAAGTAGACAAGCTTGTTGGAGCGTGAGCCCTTTTCTCCGATCATACTACTTGGACAAACAAAAATTATCACCCACCCTTAAAGACTTTGCTTCCCTATGTCCTTTAATCATCATAGATATAGCAATCCTACATCCTTAGATCATCAAAGCTACAACAGTTCAAACTTTATATATGTAAGTTTCCACCTTTTTTTACAAGAGAACATACTTTTTCCCAATATACAAATAAAAGGAAAAGATATAATAATATAATGACTAATAATAATAATAACAGGAGCAATCATAATATCTTGAGAGTAAAATAGTGTTTTTGTATATCAGGTTTTCTGTAGAGTTTTAGAATCTTTTGATCCATAAAAACTTGTCGCTTCTGAAAAAGAAATGACGTCAGGTCCTGAAATAATAATATTTTGACTAATGTGGTATGCAGACTGTCAGATGGTGTCTTTCATAATTGATTGCCCTTCCAAAATTTCTTCCAAAGTAGGTTATAGTACCTGATAGGTAATAAATTATAATGAAGTGACTTTTGTTACTGAATTCACAACCTGTCTGATTTTGTGGCGTGAAACTTTATGGCAAAATGCCAAAGGATCATTTACCTGGGACTGACTATGGTTGATAGAAACAGAAAACTCCTGGACAGAATTTCTTGTTTTGATGGATGGCTTGAAATTACTTTTTATATAGAAATTAAATTAAACTCAATGGCTGCTAATACTGGATTATTCCTTTATTTTAAAGGCAATTATAAATTATTTTTCACTAGTGGATTAGACTAATCTGTGATATCAGGTTAAAGTCACTTATAGGGAGAAAATGAAATTCTAAAGTTAAACAGTGACAAGGTATTTATTCACTCATATTCCTTTTAAGATGTACTTATAAAATTTATGGAGAGGGGTGACAGCCAGAAAATAGAATCGTATGCCAATTACCATTTTATGAATAATAATATATTGTTTAGATTTTGTGTTTGTACTCACAGCCTGCTAGTTTTCTGGAAAGATCCATTTTTTCCATGGAGCTCATAAAATGATGCAAATTATTTCAGATATAACACAAGTTTGGAGAAAAAAAAATCTCATTAGCTCTTATTAACATAATATTTTCTTGTTCTAGATTAGAACAAGAATAAATCCTTTGAAACTGATAAAAAAAATTTATATCAGGGAGAATACGTTTGTCCTCGAGTTGTATAGTTCTGAAATCTAATTTTCTCTAAATTCCTCTTCATGTATAACTATTTCAATTAATACTGTGGTATCACTGTAAATATGATAAGGCTTAAGAATTACCATCACATTTTCTGGTGATATAAATTTTGCCCAATGTGCTGTCCACTTCTTCAGAAATGGATCTTTAAATAAAAATATATTGCAATGTTGTAAATCAGGATGATAAAGGAAAAGAAAGGATACTGTGCCATATGAAACTCTAAATGCTTGAGATACTCCAAGCTTACACAGACAGTTACCATGTCACAGGAATTCAAAACTGAAGGACAGCCAATGCAACATCCCTTGGCATGGTCACAGAAGTCCACAGGGATTTCCAGAGAGCATAAAATTCACAAAATCACAGAATCACAGAACCACAGAATGAGGCTGAAAGGGACCTCTGGAGATCATCTAGTCCAACCTCCCTGCTCAAGCAGGGTCCTCTAGAGCATATTGCCCAGGATCACATCCAGACGGGTTTTGAATATCTCCAGCGAAGGAGACTCCACTACCTCTCTGGGCAACCTGCTCCAATGCTCTGGCACCCTCAGAGCAAAGAAGTTTTTCCTCAGGTTCAGACGGAACTTCCTGTGGTTCAGTTTCTGCCCGTTGCCTCTTGCCCTGTTGATGGGCACCACGGAGAAGAGACAGAGACCGGCCTCATCCTCTTGACACTCCCCCTTCAGATACTTCTACACGTTGATGAGATCACCTCCCAGTCTTCTCTTCTGCAGGCTGAACAGGCCCAGCTCTCGCAGCCTTTCTTCCATAGCAGAGAAGCTCCAGTCCCCGAATCATCTTTGTAGCCCTCCGCTGCACTCCCTCCAGTAGTGCCACGTCTCTCTTGTCCTGGGGAGCCCAGAATTGGACACAGCACTCCAGGTGAGGCCTCATCTGAGGCTGAGGAGAGGGGCAGGATCACCTCCCTCCACCTGCTGGCAACACTCTGCCTAAGGCACCCCAGGATCCCATTGGCCTTCTTGGCCACCAGGGCACACTGCTGCCTCATGCTCAACTTGGTGTGCACCAGGTCCTTCTTGGCAGAGCTGCTTTCCAGCAGGTCAGCCCCCAGCCTGGACTGCTGCATGGGGTTATTCCTCCCTAGGTGCACAACCCTGCACTTGCCTAAGGCACTTCCTTGGCTGCATGCATTTGTTGGAGGTATCTGCACTTGAGCCCTGTTTTGCTATCTGGGTGGTCTCTGTAACTCTCCCCTTCCCCCATCTTCCCTAGGTTAAAGATCTCCTTACCAGGTTGGCCAGTCTGTTGGTAAAGACACGTGTGCCCCTTTTAGTGAGGTGGATCCCATCTCTCTATCAGCTGTCGATCTTCAAACAGAGTCCCATGGTTTTAGAAACTAAAACCCTGTTGCCAACACTAGCAACGCAGGCAGTTGTTAACTTGGAGAATCCATCTACTCCTCCTCCCATCCTTAACTGGCTGAATCGAGGAGAAAACGACCCAGGCTCCCAGACCCTTGACCACTATCCCCAAAGCTCTGAAATCCTGTTTGATGGTTTCCAGTTTGCCTTTGATGTCATTAGTGCCCACGTGGAAGAGCAGTAGAGGGTAATAGTCCAACACATGGACAAGGCTTGGCAGTCTTTCCATGACATCTCTTATTGGAGCCCCTGGCAGGCAGCAAACCTCTCTGGACAAGAGGTCAGGTCGGCAGATAGGTGCCTCTGTCCCCTGCAGCAGGGAGTCACCCACAACAATCACACACTGATGAAGTCGATGGAATTGGTGAATCACTTCCAGATGGAGGTAATGCTGACAATTGGCACTGGGGAACAGACTCATAACAAATCACTTAATGAGGTCAAACATGTACTAACCACAACAAAGAGGACAGCAGTTATTGAAACTCGGACTGATAAAGGGTGGGGAACAGAGGCATTTTATATCAGTTACAACATTAACATGTATTTTGCTATCCAGCAGCAATTTAAGGAATATATGCTTTAGTGTGAGCTAGTGACAACTGCCATGTTTGTATTGCTTACCAAACCCTTTTGTAAAATATTGTTGTGAATTGTTTTAGGACTCATTTTACTGTTTTCAGAAACCTTGTGACACTCATTCAGGAAAAGCTTTCAGACTAAAGGAAACACAACCATTTGTACATGAAAAATTCACTTAAGTTTGGATGAAGTGTAAGCACTAAAACTTGTATGCACATTCAAACACACACACACACACACACACGTACATGCACATGCACACACACACAAACACATCTTACCTTTCTGATTGTTGAATTCCTCAGGAAAATGTTAGCCGTTTACCTGAATAATAGGACATAAACAATGTGTAGCTGAGCTGCGGCTAACACCCAGAAACAAGGCTGGCTTTGAGTCATGAAGCAGCAGGAATGACAACAGGGAGGTGCTGTGACAAGCTTCACTTTCCTGACTTGTTAACACAGAGAGCCTGAGCACACTGCTCTGCTGAACCAAATTCACGGGGTGATAACAATTCTGAATGCTGAAAGCTAATGTGTTATTAATCCTGTAACGCAATCTGAGAGTAACAGCATTGCATATTCAGGCTTTATATTCTACAGGTGTTATATGACTTTTTTAAAAACAAGCTCTGTTTTTTATATTTTTTTGTGTTTCATAGGAAGTTAGGCAGTTAAACATACCTTTTTTTCACCCTCAGAAGTGTACACCTAAGAACTGATGATGTTTTATTATATTACCATCATTCAGATATGATATTCAGTTGCAAGTCAGTTTCTCATTTCTTATTCTCTATAATGAGAAATTCTAAAGTTTGTAGTAACAATTGAGGCAAAAATGAGTGAATAACCTTCATTTCACCTCCCAGTTAGGCACTATTATATCTTCTATAATTGCATAACCATACACAAATTTTAATAAGGGATCTTGCTTCATTTCAGATGTACCATAAGAAGAGAGATCTACAGAACTGAGTTTGCAGGGGAATTCAAATCTGTGAGGATTCTTCGTTGACACATATATGACTTAGCTATTTGATTTTAAAATGTACGATACAATTCTGTAGATAAATAATTATTGGTAGTGACAACACATTACCCATGTGTGGTTGGGAAAAGGAAGCACAAATCAGCTGCCCACCAACAACAGCAAGAATCCTCTCGTTTATGATGTCTGGCATAAAGCCCCAAAGTCCTTAATCCACGAAGTTTCATTATAGATTTTATAAAATCTTCAAATTTAAAACACATCATTCAATCCACATTTTTTCCCAATAGGATAACGATCCAAATACTTAGTTGTTCCCCTGCTCCTGTAATCATATTTCACTAATTTTTTATGTAGTAAGAAAGTAACAGAAGTCCTGTAATCGTATTTCACTAATTTTTTATGTAGTAAGAAAGTAACAGAAGTCCCTGTCAGGAACAGCCAGAAGCACCTTCTGGAGGGGATGTCAAATGTACAAAAATCAAAACAGCTGAGTCAGTATCTGATTGTGTGAAGCTAAGTAGGGAAACCATTTCTGCCATGTTGTGGAATAGGAATGTACTGGCATATCTACTGAGAATGATACACTAACTATAGCAATATGAAATGCACTAAGGTTATTTCGAAGGGCAATTAGGTATTTGAAGCACGAATATGACACCTGTCAGATATATGTGTATGTATGCATATAAAAATATGTATAAAATATACATAAAATGTGTGTGTGTGTCTATATATATGTGTGCATGTGTGTGTGCATGCCTATGCAGGTTTCTTTTACAAAAAAGTTTTACATGGTATTGCACATTACAGCACAAGAAAAACAGCTTTTGGGGAAATTCACACTTAAAAACAAAATAAAACAAACAAAAAATCTATTATTTTATTTTTGCTATTTTAACCTTCCTCAACCTGACAGCAAGAAGAAAAGAAAACGAGAGTGAAGGCAATTTAATCATTATGGCATTAAGCTGAAACTACATGCTTTGAAGGAATCATACAACTTGAAATGACAGGCTTCAGTTTCTCAAGATCAACGCTTGCTTTCAAATAATATATCCTAGTACTCTAACACTAATACTGTAATACTAATACTAATATTTAATTATTTTAAAGAGGAGAAAAAACCCACCATTATTTGAAAAAAAAATCAAGAAACCAATTAAAATTGTGCTGATAATAACAAAAATTAGCCCTGTATCCATTCAGTGTCAAGTCTCACCTTCATTTGTTCTTTTATTTTGAATTTTTACTTCTAAAGTATAGTGACACACTAGTTCACTGTAACCAGATAGATCACTGTTGGGTAAATTTCATCTCTTCAGCTACCCCAGAAGTTCTCTGTTTCACGTATAACTTCACCACTACATGCTATTGACAATAAGAAAATATGAGTTCAGATGACTATTGTATTCTTCTTAAAAATATGAATATCACTTAAAACTTAGCAAATGCAGAAATCTGGAAGGAATCTGGGATAAACTCTCTTCCCTAGGAAGCTCCTCAGAAGTACCAATTCATATATACATAGGACACACATCATTGACTTGATTTTACCAGCAGTAAACAGCAATAGGCACGAAATTTAAAATAATTAAAACAAAGATACCCTATTATATCTTTGTTAGCGACCCCTTAAGTTGTTCTATAATTTGATAATGCCCTTTTCACATCTTATCTTAGTATTTCTCCGATACTCATTTTGCTGTTCAGCAAAGTCCCAGGGTTCAGAAGGGCACTTAGTCAAATCTCTCTCCATTAATTTGAGGAAGAACTACCTGTTCCAGTCCTAAGATGCCAACATATCAGCAAGCTAAAGTAGAGTTTTTTTAAGGTTTGACAAGAAATGAGGAAATCCTTCATTTTGCTTCTGCTCTGTAAGTATTCAGAAGGTTCCATTTTCACCACACACCCTTACAAAGGTGTTTGTCTGGAATGTACATTATATATGGTAAGGGATGACAAATTGGGCCCTAAAGCAAAATCCTTACAATAGCGTAGGAATCCCTCCCTTCACCCATTCTGAGTTCTCCTCCTTTTTTTTTTTTTTTCTGTACTTCCAGTTCAGACACCGTAATCATTACTTATAACAGTCTGTAGAGAAGTGACAGTGATCTGGTCTCACTCATCTATTAAAAAGTTAAAACAATCTCCACAGCTACAGGAACTAACAGTGACATTTCTCTCTCTCTAACTTTATCCTCAGCTATCTCAAACAATTCTCACAGAATATCAAGAATAACCTTCTGAAAGCATCTCTATCTTTACTGACTAGGCTTTAGAGGACGAAATTTTATACAGCTAAAGTTAGGCAAGATGAATGCCAGCCTGAAAAAAATTCTCATGCTTAATGTTAAATTATGCAGTAAAAAGCTCCTTTCCAGGAGCACAAAGGAGCACAGAGAGACAATGGAAGGTGAGGGAACACAAATTCAGCCCTGCCTGGCTGCTCCCAGGCTCTTCACAGGAGAACAATCAGCCCATCAAGGGCTCATCTCCACAAGGACAGAGGAGAAAGAACCACAGTGGTGGGCAGGGGAACCCAAATTACCTGCTTAGAGAGACAGACACTCTGTCCAAGCTCCTGCCAGGGCTGTCGCAGGAAAGCACCCCCACAGGCCAGGGGTGAAAATTAGCAAGATGAGTCAACAGCGGCAGCTCTCTGGAGCAGCTTTGGACTGAGGAAGGTTGCTGCTTAGGGGTGTGGGACACACTGTGGGATGCAGGGGAAGAGTTTCAAGATTGCACAGGTCTTACAGGATGGTTAGGGGAGAAATCAAAGGCAGAGAACAGGAGGGATCCTGAAATAGGAAGGAATAAATGTGGGAGAATAGAGGGTTATGGGGATAAAAAGGGATCTTTCGTGTGTAAAAGGAGCTGGTCAGCATGCTTGTCTGGCCATGCCCTGTGATCAGCACAGTCTGTCCTACGTTCTTACTAAATTCCTTTCTAACTATTTTTCCTGGGTGAGGGCCTCTCCATTCTGTGTGCATGTCTGTATGCAAGGTCTGAGTGCTGACTGGAGTCAGATCATGGGTCAAAGGGGCCCGTGTGTCTGTGGTGCCAGCACTGGAGTGTGTGCGGGTATGCAAGTGAGTGTGCAATTGCTAGCAAACGTCAAGCTGAACTAGTGGTAGATGAAGTCACCCGGGAGCCAGGGTTGTGTGTGTGTCTCTAAGGGTGAGATCACGGTGGAGTTGGCTGCTGGAGGGACCGGGGGAGTCCTGGCCGAAAACCAGGGAGACTGTGGGGTCTGGGCATTGAGAGAGACTTTTTTGAGTGTGTGTGTCTGATGTGTGGTACAGCTGTCTCTAGGGGTGAGGCACCTGGGAAGAGAAAACATCCACGACCAGCTACTGGATGGACTTCGTGTCCAAGGCCAGCTACTGGAGAGATCCACTGTGGGTGTATGTATGTATGTATGTTTGTGTGTGTGTGAGGGGGTCTGTTCCAGCAAATGGAGTGGAGCTGTAAGAGCTGGGGGCTTGTATGCTCAGGTGGCAACAACTGGGGAGACCAGGAATCCAGGAGCAGCTACTAGGTGGACTGAGCATCTCAGTTCAGCTGCTGGATGGATCCACGTTGTGCATACATAGGTGAATGTCCCACGGATGGACTTTCCTCCTGATCAGCCAGAGAGGGCAACAGGATGAGGCTGTTGGTGCTGTTTGTGTTTGCGTGAGTGCTGCGTATGTCTGTCCACTTTGATCTATGTGACTGGCCCTGTATGTATGTACAAACATATACGCCACATACAAACGTGTGTGTGTGTGTGTGAGATATATGTGTGTTTGTGTGGGTGCCTATTGGGAATATATTCTCACCTTTGCTACTGGTTGTACCTGGAAATATGGAGCTGTGGCAGCCTTGCCTCACTGGATTACTGGGATCGGCCTCCTTACTTAGCACTTACTATTTAGGAGTCATGAAAGTATTACTATTTGTTTTCAGAACAATGAGTTGGAGTACACAATTAAATATCAGTATGTAAAAGCAGTTAATCCCCAAATGCTTCCATACTGTTATATTTAGACAAACTGGTATTTGTTTTGTAACGTTTAACTTGATCAGCATCTAAAAAGACTTTCTTTTTTTTTTTTTTAACTAGAGCACATTGTCTTAATTATAATAGTAATTGCATATCTACGATCATTATAGATCACTGACAGCCCATATGATTAAAAACATTCAAATCAGCAGTGTTATTTGTGCAATTTCAAAATAGCGTACCTGAAAAAAAGTGTTTGGTGAGATTTTGCAAAAATTAGAGATTGCAAATGACAGAATTACCCTGAGTCCAGTAATTAAAATTATTTATAGGTCTTGGAATCTTTTTTGCTGATTTGAAAACACATAGACGCACTTCAGAATGTAGATGCACTGGCTATATGTTCTGATTTGTTTGTAAACGACAATCATAATGATAAGACCAAATGCCAGTTTCAGTTGCCTTCCTCTGCAACCTGTGAAATCCAAATAATGTTTCATTATTTTAGAAAAAACAGCCTCAAGCTAACCCCACAAACAATAATACGGAGATTTAGTTAGAGGACATAAAAACTGCTAGCCTCTGATACAGTTCAAAGATAAAATCTGGCCAATAGATCCTAGTCAGGAATACCCATCACAGAGTTGGCTTGTGACTTGACCTGTGCTAGATCTTAATCTTTCTTGAAAAGATCACAGGCTTAAGAAAAGGAGGAGGGTAAAACACAATAATAAGTGGAATTTGCGACAGCCATCTATAGGCGCTAAAGGGTCAGGGCCACTCTGATTATCTACATTAGATAAGAGCAGACTTGAAGCGTCTCAAAACTGACTGCAAAGAGCTGGGCTATAGCACCAGAGAAAAGTAACGATAAACTTGCTTCAGACATCACTGCCTCAATGGATTGCCCATTTTCAAGATTTCCAAAAAGTCTGAATCCCAGACCTGTTTTTCAGCTTTGAAGGTGGTATACAATGGTTAGTGGAGCTCCTTCCCTTTGCTAGATATACTAGAGCACTGTGTTTGCACTCAGTGAGGCACCTCCTCTAATCCTCCTGAATGGGAGAGGTATCAGCTTGTCCTGTTTCGCTTCCACATTATCAAATCAGTTAAATTAGTAGACTTTACTGTATTCTGTTATTACTTTTGTTTATTTTGTCTGTTCAATTTGATTAAGATTGCCTGCTTACTTAGTTTTCTGACAATGTTACTTTCTCTCTTCATTCACTTTTATGCTTTTTCCTGCTGTCTCTCATCATTTTCCAGAATAAAAATACTGATTATTTTGATCTATGGCCCCTGCTGTTCTGCTTATAAATACTAAACACTGTGTATTGGTTTATACCCTGGCCATTGGGGTAAAGGAACCATGTGTAAAGGATCCTTCTTCTTACATAGGTTATGAAGTTGATATAGAAAGCTTCAAGTTAAGATATATGCTATCTAATACATGTTAATTTGATGTTATAATTGACAAAAAGGAATCTGACTCTGTACTAAACATTACATGTTGATCTTTCTGTATTATTTGAACTTGATCTTTATAATTCAGCATATGTGTGTTGATCTCTGATAATAAATCTCTAATGAAAACTGAGTAAAGCTCTGTTGATAGCTCTGTTAAAAGTATTTTCAATTTATTCTTATTTTCCCAGTTATCACTGGCCTTGATGAAGATCAATCCAGAACAAACCTTAGTAATACTTTAACATACCAAATTGCTGTAGTTATTGGCACATATGCAATACATACCCACACACAGAGACATACAAACACACAGACACAATATCTAATTGTATTAGATACAATTAAATTTTTACTTTACGTTGGCTATTTAAAAACTTGTCATTTAAGCAGTTAATCTAAGATTTATTCTTCATTTAGCCGATGGACTGAAAGTAAGCTATTCTGAGATGTATGTAGTATAGATGAGCACTGAAGATGCCACTCTTCCATTGACTACAAAGGAACCTGAGAATAGGCATTTAACTTTTAGATGGTTAAGGTAAGATGAAAGGAATCTAGAAGTTTCTATTTAATAAAGTGCTAATGCAAAAAGATTGCTGCTGATTTTCTTCACACACAGCTCTTCATTAGTACTCAGGCAATGTGTGTTTTCTCAGCATTGCCTTAGGGAAAGTCCTTTTACTGCTTTATGTCTCATTTTCTTTCTTTCACTTTTCAAAAAATTTGAGGAGTTGCAGTGGCCTGTTTCAAAGTGTTTTAATAGACAGGAGCCAGGTATTACACTGTGTAGTTTACCTAGTTTACCTAGTTTATTCATTCAGGTTTTAAATAATCTAGATATTGAACATCATTGTAATTCACTGTACAGTTCTATTCAAGAATATTGGAAATAGTCATTTTTTATTCTATCAATCACATGCAATAGTCTTTTTTTTTAAACAAAAATGACTTACAAATTGCTAATTCAAACCCAGACCTGCCTGCATGCCTTTTTCACGGTGCCTACCACGTAAATTTTACCAAGTAAAAATAATATATAAAATAATTGAATTCCACGTGCTCTGAGAACCCGAATGGGAGGAGTTTTGCTGTTCCAAATATCTCTTTCAAACCTGAATAGTTAATAATCAGTACAAGGATTAATTTTAAAAGGTCAAATATTAGGGTTTCATGCTTTATTACAAATCTTTGCTTCCTACTTCAGACTACTCTTTTAATGTAAACTGGGACATAGGCCGGTTTTTGCTGTTGTTTATTTTTGTTTCTTAGATCAATAATATCTATTCAGTGGTTATCTTGTATGTAATAATGAGGAGACCTATATTTCAAGATCTAATTCTTGATTGTTGCATTTTTCTCCAGATAGAACTTCAATATATGATAGGGCAAAGTTGTATGTTTAAGAAACTTTGAAATTGGAGCTGTCTGAAAAATAAAATATAAAAGGAATAGAATGAAGGCCAAGACAATGAAAAATCAGAATGCAAATTTATATGAATTGTTTTTTTGTTTCAAAGTTAAAAGCTTCAAAAAATACATATGTATATACACATACATTTTTTAATCTGAAATTCTGTATTTGGAGAAGTATTTTGGAAGGCCTTTTAAAAGTTATGTGGAGTAAAACCAAACAATAAACATAGGATTATTATTGTACGGAATCTTGCAGTCAGCTACACTATGAGGATATCGGCCTGTGTAGATCTGGAAGTTATAGTGCTTTGAGAAAGTCACAAGGTCTTTTGAACACTTCAAGAGTTTTGACAGATGGCTTCACTGATTCATGAATTTTGACAATCTCCTCACCTCAAGGGAAGAGTGCTTATGTGCTTGTGAAGGGAATAACAGAACTAAGTAAAATACAAAGCGGGTACATTCATTTAGAAATCCAAGACTGGAGTAGGCAACTTTCAGGAGAAAGAACCTTTCCTAAGCAGCTAACCTTCTGTTATCCAAACAACAGCACAACAAATTGTGAAGCAAGAAGAAAAAGGAATGCAGTTTCGCCATATACTTATCCCAGGGTGACTTCCCAAAACTATGAAATTTGGAACAGTAAATTAGAACTCATTAATGAGATTTAAGCCTGTGTACCAGATATAACAGAATTAAATATAGTATAGAATAAAACTTGCTAAATGAAAAAAAAAAAAAAAAAGCTGTGGCAAAACTACACTAATTTCTTAGCAATATATAGTTACTCAACGTGACAAAAGCTGTTAAAGTATGAGTAATCATTTCGGGAGTCAGATTGCCGTAGAGTAAGTTACAGCAACTTTCTACAGGATTATTGTTCAAGTACCTTGTAGGAGAGTAGGTTTTTTTTTTTTTTTTCCCCAGATCTTATTATTTTATCATTTATAAATGATAAAAATTTGCTACCTATATTTGGAGAATATAAATCTCTTAGTATGCTGTTGGCACCAGCAACTTATAAAATACTGGTGGGAATATTTCAGTACTTAAACATTAGCTCTGCAGGGAGCAGTTTATTTTTTCTTTCAAAATAACTTTTTCTTTCTTTTAACGATTAAAACTCAAGTTACAACACATTCTCTTTTTCAGTGATTTCTTTTTTGCTTTCAAGGTACAGGGCGTTCCTATCATCTAAACAGAAGGCTATTCATTATGAAAAAATGTCAGGAAAATATATGCTGAAAACAAGCAGATCTTTTTTGATGCAGTGATATGAAGACAATTAAAAAGTAAACAAATAACAGTAACCAGAATCACATATACCAGCTCCATATCGATTACTGTAACTTTAAGTTTTTACAACATTTCTAAGCCAAGAGAAGCTTGTTTAAACCCAAATATTACAACAAAATGCATTAGAATTGATCCTCCAACACTCAATTAAAACTCAAAAAAACCTACAAAACCTGAAGCTAGTGCTGATTAGTATTGGCAATTTAATTTTCTGGGATATATTCTGGCTTTGGGACTGAGGTGTTCAGGTGGAAAATTCTGTGGATTGCTTAAAGATTCCTGTTCATCACAAAGAACGCCACTAAATTTAATAGTTTTATCTTTACATTCCTTTTTCTTGAGAACAAGCAAACTCAAACCAAGCACAATTCAGATGAGCAACTTTAAGGCATAATAAAGGCCAGCACTTAAAACTCAGACTATAGAGCCAGCACTTCACATATTCACTGACAGGTTGACATAAGAAGGGACAAATCATATTAAATAAAGTCAATTTAAAAGTTTTCATTACTTACAGAAACAGAAATTGTCATGTATACACTCGGGATAAAACATATCTGTACTATTTTTACTTATATTATAGATCACCAACACATACCTATGCACTGCAGACAGAAACCATCTACCTGATTTCCAAAATCCTATAAACTCTGGATGATTGGGCTGTTTAATGATCCTTCAGTGGCCCTGTTTTGCTTCAGTTGTCTGCCAACAAAGTATTATGACATGCATGTCATTTTAAGCAACACAGCAGGGACACAAATCTATTTTCAAGAGGAGAAAATTGGTGGAAATAGCTGCAAAAATACCAAGGAAATGGGAGAAAAATAGTTGATCTTTTCATCTTAAGATCATAAGTTGATCTTATGATCTATCATGGGTGTCCCCATGAATTGTATCCCTGTTTCAACTCCAAACAAAACAAGAGCTGAAGGAAATACCTGAAGAGTATCAGACAGCTATGGTTAGATAAATGTCAGTATTTTAATTAAAGGCACAATTCAATATGCTATTCTTTTCCTCAGCTCCCCACTGTACTGATTTTTATTTCTCCCCTTTCTTCTGGTCTTTAAGAAAAATTATATGGAACTACATACCATATCTCACAGTGTTAGACAGAGGTCTATAACTAGTCCTTAACAAAAGGATAGAAATTGTTAAATATTTAAATCTAGGTATTATCTACAGTCAGATATATATTTTCTCTTTGCAATTCCTTAGTGCTCTGCATTGCATAAGATATAATTATTTACAAAGAAAAAATATATCTACCAACAATAAAGAGAACGTAGATGTGCTAAACTTTGAAAGGGTGCCCCTTAGATTCTACACCTTAGAGAGCTGTCACAGAACACGTTTTAGGCTCTAGGTCTAACTTTTGGTATGCTTACTAGACTTAAACAGCTTAGCTAAACCAAAAAAAAAAAAAGTTATAATTTCAATCTAGTGGATATTCAATATAACTAGTGAGAGATGTTACTATAGATACAGGATTATTAACACCTCTTTCAACATTTACATTTGCTCATAAGCAGAATATGTTCTTCAGTAACAGCTAACAATATTTTAGGAGTAGCACTGCATGTCTTTTTTTTTCATAGGTGATTGCCAGCTAAGAAGGACAAAACAGCATGCACCGAACAGGTCAAAGGAAGTTCCACACTCGCATTGTACTTGCAGTTGTATTCAATCTTAATAAAGCACACTGAAGTGTTCAGTAAAATACAGATCTCTAAATATATCTTAAATTAGTCTGTTGCTATTTTGAGAAGCACAAATTCACACTACTCAACTAAAAAAACTGTAATCAGCAATTTGAAACCTAAAACCCAACAACTGAAACCAAAGAACATTTCTACCAGTGTCTGTGTTGAATTTATTAATGAACTACTGGAATAACCATGGCTTACCTTATTAATTCAAAAGCTGTGTTAGAAAACTTTAAGGACTTGGCTGGGACATGTATGTCTTCTGATATATGTATACGTATATAATTTCCCATGAGCCAGATAGATCCAGAAAAATAATATAAATAGGAAATCTGAACTACATAAATCTAATTTAAATATAAGGCATTGAATACCTTAATAAAACACAAAAGTAATATAAATATTGGCTAGCTAAATCTTATGTTCAGAAACATCAGATATATCAAGAATGGAGAAAAATGTGTGTGGGCAAATTACCAGAAATGCTAGTTACAACCATAAATGATCCTATCATTTTTTTGCATTTTAAACAACAGGAAGTTTTTTTGCAGTATTCAACATCTTTCATAGTAAATTATCCTTAATAATGAATTAAAAATAGTAGATATTTTGAATATGTTATTCAGTTATTGTTTTCTTCAAAAACAATTAAAGAAGAT
The DNA here is from genome assembly GCF_040807025.1 of Struthio camelus. NCBI lineage: Eukaryota > Metazoa > Chordata > Aves > Struthioniformes > Struthionidae > Struthio > Struthio camelus. The sequence goes on along the minus strand of NC_090942.1, from coordinate 180,473,490 downwards.
AAAAGATTTTAACTTCCACAATGAAGCATATTTTGTACGTGAAGTTGGTACTGGGCCTATAATTGAAGTTTTTGAACTCCTCATATTACAAAAGGTAGATTCATATGTAACTTTTCTAAGCACAAGCCATTTGGAATAAAAATTTCCAAGTGACATGAAAGTCTCCAGCTGAAATTATTTGTAAGAGGAAAAAAAAATAAAATAAAATTGTAAACATTTATAAGAAGAATTTCAGGAGTAATTCTTTCATTGCAGATCTTGATGCTTCATGTGACTGGAATGAAGGGTGAATTTGACTATCAGTGGCATGCCATCTGTTGTGTGCCTATTAACGTATATAATTTTGGCCAAATTAAAAATATTGAAAAAAAACCTTTTGAATTTTCAGAAAATGTTTGTTTCAACATTTGGCAGATAAACATCCAAAGGTTTACATCTGCAGTACTCATAATTTAACTCTTTGCAATTCCTATTTACTGTTGAAAGGGTATATATGACATTCGTAAAGGAGAGAAGCCTATTTACCCAAAAAGGACTGAGAAGGATTTTTTTTTCCAAACAGTATCTACTTTGAACATAACATCAGATACAGAAAAACATGTGAGGTTTTTCTCCTATATCCCTATTTACCTTTCTGATGGTGCCACAGGCCTTAAGATGATGAATCTTAAATGAAATATAGGTGGTAAGTGGGGAGTAGGGAAAAAGGAATGAAGAGGATACCTACTTAAAGGAAGATTCTAAGAAATATTGGCAAAAAATAATTGTTACTGGTAAAGCACAGCGGAAGGGTAAGAGTAGGGATTACAGCTGTAGATGTTGGTTAAGATAAGAAATTTTGAGAATACAGTGCAGGTAGTGAGGAAGACAGAGTCTTTGAGAGTTTAATTTACCATAGCCAGAGTTCAGGATTAGGAAACAGAAAACCGAAAAGGCTAGCTGGCAGCACAAGATTGAAAATGACTGTAATTACTACAGCTCTGCGTACTAATTATTCTCCTCAGGATCAGCAAATAGCTGAACTCAGTGACAAATGGATGAAACAATGAAAAGCAGGCAAGTTCCATTTTATAAATGAATGAAAGGGTGTCTCACTTCTACCTTAAATTTTGCCGATATAGAAAATGATTTCCTACTATTACCATTCGTTTCTGAAATCTTAAGGAGTTAACATCTTGTTGTATGAATCTTACTTTCTCAGCCCTGCTAGTAAGGGCTTTTTCCCAGACCAACGGATTATTATTATTATTATTATTATTATTATTATTATTATTATTATTATTATTATCACTATTATCATTATCATTATTATTTTATCCCTGATTTGAGTTCCTGTTGCTTTTGCTTCATTTTTAAATTGGAAAATTACATGATAACGAACTAGGTTAAAAATAGATTATGGAGAAGTTGAGAAACCTTACATTATTTTAGAATATGGTTCTAATTTCTTTTTTGCTGACTGGATACCATGGGATTTTGAGACGTCATGCCAAAAGGAACTCACTGAACTGGGATTTAAATTTAACCGGAATAGGGATATCTGATTAATAACAGAGAACAGGTTGTTCCAACCACTACAGCTATGGAGTGCATTCACTTCTTAAATATCCACTTCCTGCCTTTTCCAGACATGGAAGAGATGGAAGAAGACTACAGGCTAGCTTTTGTTGGCCGGGTAAACCATGGTGGTTTAGAGACTGATTTCTAAGAGGGACTCTTTACTTTCATTATACCCTTCATTTTGAAAAAAAGGCACCAATGCATGTCCATGACCACACAGCTCTGTAGGACCACTCTGAAAAGGAAGACCAGGAACTGCACAGACCTTCTGCTCTCACTGCTCTTACTCTGGACTCATGAAGCTAAGCCAGGAACAGCTGCAGCTGAGGTATGATAGAATAGTTGGGGTGGAAAGGAGGGAAAAGCACACACAAAGGTGGACCAATAAAATTTGCACTTGCTTTCTAGTCTTCAGCTGAATTTTATATATAGCTAGCATATATTTTCACTACTGAATGATATTTCACCAGTTTATTTGTCATAGTAATTTTCACCTAAAGTATCCTTCAAATACTTTTAATAGGAAATGATCATGTCTGGATTTCATTGTATTTTGTATTCAAGTAAGAGATTAATCTTTTCTAAAGAAGTTAATAGATAATAATTCTGTTGTGATTGGATTCAGAGTCTGTTTATTTTATAGCCACCTTAGATAATTTTCCTACATCCACTGTAAGTTATATGAAACATTGTACTTGTGACGGTATGGTAGTTTGTCTATATCTGCTTCACAATATCTGAGTTCTGCATGTAATTTGTATATTGTATTATAAAGTATAGGCATATACATATGCAAATCTCTAGCATATAAATTGTATTTGACTTCAGAATTAGTCTGATTTTCATATGATTTTTTGGTTGTTTATTTTGGATCAAAATCTCAGGACGTAATGGCTATTGATCAGCCTGTAGTCAGAGATTCTTAAAAAGCTTTTGTAGGATATCACAAGTTAAGTTCTTTGTATAGTCAGTCATTGTTACTCATATAATATTATATGCCTAAAAACCAGCCATTAGCTACCATGCAAGAAACTCAAGAAAAGCTGACCTTTCAACAAAGAAAGCGTTAGTCACATTTAGCCAAACTTAATGACAAAATAAACTGGATTGGAGCAGTCTGAAAACTGCCAGAAGATGGAGAAATGTAAAGTGAGGGTTGGTAGTCTATGGCAGCTGTGAAAAAGCCTCTGGTTGGACAGGAGAAAATAGCTGTACATAGCTACCAGAAGACTATAAAGGTTGACTGATGGGGGTATGGAAGTGGAGGTAAAAATAAAAAATCCTGTCCTAAAAAATCAATCAATAGCAAAGAATAAGGAACATCAGAGTGAAGAAACAAGACAAGAACCTGGAAATTGGTGATGTAACATGTTTATTTGTGCTTTGAAACATTGTGATAAGCCAGGACAGCTCTTTGCTTTCACAGTAGGGAAACCCTACTGGTCAGTGTTCGGAAGTAGTCCTTTAAAAAGGCTGTTTTTATTGGTGAGCAGCAGTGTTAGTGAGCAATAATATGATTAGCCTTAAATAGCCATAAATTTCTTATTTTAAACCTTAAGTACTCATCATAGTCCCCATTGCATTCATATTCAGTCAATGAAGGAAAAGAGCCATGTCCAGAACCCATTATCTAACTCAGATTTATCTTAGATGCCTATGTTAAACTAAGATGAATAACCTTGTGGAGGAGGATTTTTCTCTCTATTTTGTATAAATGGAAGATGAGTTAACTAGCTTAGATTTTGACATGTAAATTGTGGATGCCTACTTCAGCAAATGTGAATTTCATACCTCGCTAATAATGAAAGAGTGTAAGGCTATAATGATAAACCGGTGACTTGGAAACACAAAAGACAGGTAGACTAATAACAAAGTAATGGGTCACCATAAAGCAAATGAGTAAAGGTCAGCGAGTTTAATTACATGCTAAAGCCAAACAGTAGGTCTTCTAGCAAAAGAATTTATAGTAAAAGGGTTCAGTGTCTTTCTCTAAACATTAGAGGAAAGAAAACAGACAGAAGACAGCAATGGAGAGAGACTCTTTAATTCCTTTCATTTGGAGAAGAGAATATACGCAGGAGAAACTTGGACACTTGGGAGTGAGCAACATTTAAAGAGACCAGGAAACTGAGGCAGGGAAAAATATAAAAGAGTTAAAAATCAATATATCTCAATATATCAATATATCTCTTATATTTCAATATGCTCTTATTTATCCCAGTGTAATTGTGATAGAAACTTCTGCAAGGTCAATGAGGTCCATGATACAGCTAACAAAAGTCCCAGAATAGGTGATCTATAAAAACAGAATGCCTTGAAGTCTTTGCTACTTTAAGGAGTCAGAGTCAATATAGACATATAGACAAAGCTATGTCTCTATGGCTAAATAAGAAAGAATTATAGACCTGTCTGTAATTGACTCATTATGGTAGATAAGAAATAACTTAGATTGTGAACGCTGACAGGCAGCAGGCAATTGTGTGTGCGTGTCTGGGTGCGTTAGGTGTGGGTGAATGTCTAAAATTGAACTTGTGAACTCTCCAGCATGAGCCTGCTGCTTGCTAGCTGCAACTTGTATGGGCTGGTTGTAAATTCTGATAGCACCTGAACTATACGGAAGTGACACAATCTGAACTCTCCAATTAATAAAGACCACCAGTTAGGATGTTGATCATGTATTGCGCTATTGAATATGTTCTGCTTAGACGAAGAAAATCAAGCCTGGAATAAAAAGATCCTAGAAATAGAAGGAGATCCATGGAGACAAATGCCAAGGGATGCCCAGGGACGTGTCTGGTTATGTCTGAGACTAGTATCTTCAAGCAGTTGCACAGCACAAAACTGACATGACTTTCTGTCCAGCTTTCCTAGACCAGCCGTGATGCGAGAAGTGATGACCAGTGATGAGTGACTGAGTGAGTGTGGCTTCGGACAGGGTAGCAGGTGAGGGAATGTATGAGATAATCAAGTAGGGTAAAAGGTCTGTTGTCATTCATTCTTAAAAAAATAAAATTGATATCCAGATCCAGCTGGGTTTGTCATTTACTCTGTCTCATCAATGGCACACACATTGACACTGCTTAGGACTACCTGCTCCTTAGCTAGATTTGTATTGAAAACAACTGGTTAGCGCTATCTAAAACAGAGCCAAGGAGTAAGCCGTAATTAAACAGTGTAGATGCTTATGGGCCCACTTTTTAAGCTTATTCCTTGAATATCTTTTATTTAGCTGTATAAACATTGGAATTGCTTCTATAAAATCCTAGGAGACCTCTGAGCTGCGTGGAGACTTAGAAAGCCTACTTGAATTGAGCAAATTATTCTTTATTATCCCAGAAAGATGAATCTCAACAGAATAATCTAGTGAGTTTCTAGTCAGGTGTCTCCAAGAGGGCTGTGACAAAATCCATTAGAGATCGCAGCCAGAAACTATACATTATTATATTTAAAATAGTTTGTTGGAGGGAGGACTGAACAGATTTTTAGCAAATGAAAAAAATATGAATATTTTTCTTGCCTAAAACTGCACCTAATTGACATTTATTATTATTTATATTAGAGTAGGATTTTTTCTTTAAAATATATAGTTTTACTTCCTTCTTATCATTCATAATTTCAGAGGCTAAACTGTCACAGATTATATTATCCAAGCAGTACGGAGTAGAGATGGGAATTTCTCTATAATTGTTGAAAAAAATAGCATTTCTGTTTTATATAGCAGTGTTATTTTCTGATGAGTATACTGCTTTTCCATAAATGCATTTTCCTATAAATATTATTGCATGTAAACAAATTAAAATAAGCCTTATCTATTAATCAAGATGAAATTTTACCATGTAGGCAGACATCTGATTCATAACACAGAAGACATTCACTGTCCTCCCTTACCACATATTGCCACATTTCCAGTTACTAATAAAAAGCCAGAGATGCAATATGTCATACTGAATAGCCTCAAACTTATTTAAATTCCAACTTTAATTTGTCAGTGATATTCCACATTGAATTTACACTAATTTCCAAGAGCACTATCAAACTTAAATTAAACGAAACCAACTTACACCATTTTTTCCCCTGGAAACATGCTAGTAGGAAATTATGTGCTTTGTATATGATCCCAAGCATGGCAGGTTATATATTCTAAGATATATCATGAAACTCATTCATATGGATAGTGTATGAGGTTTCATTTATTTTTGCATATTTTCTATCAATCCCATTGGTATCATACTATTATTTATATGTCTTTGTTCATTCATGGTATTAAAAAATTATTGTAATTATTCTGTACATTTTATAGTAGAAAGTCGAATATGCAGACAAGTTGCACAGAAAACTTGAAATTCAAATAAATACTGACAGCTAGGGAAAATCTTGTATTTAATTTTTCATTAATCTAATTGAAATGGCATTTCAGACTTTTTACATGTAGCTGATCTTACTCTAATAAAAAAAAAAAATTCTTGAAAATATGATTTTGCAGTCAGGAAATGTGTTTCCTTGATTTTGGTCCTGTCACATAATTTAAAAAATAAAGATAACCTATTTCCATTTTCCCCAAAGACTGCATAAGGTTTAAATGAAGCTGTCATGACAGAAATGTAAAACGTGAAGAGTAGTCTAAAAGATTGCAAAATTTTTCACTTATGCTATGGCTTTGCCATCAGAGGCTATTTGTTCCAATTTTCATACCAGCAGATGATGCACTGTATGTCACTGCCCATGGAAAAGAACAATACGGATAGGAGAGTGGGTGGGTCAGGGAGAAGAAAAATATTACAGGATTAATCTTAAAGGGCTCAAATAAGCCCTTTAACTATAATAGCCTCTGCCCTCACCAAATTACCCTGCTAGCACTCCCTAGATTTAAATGAATAAAATCACAACTGAGGGCCTGATTCTGTCACTGTTAGGCTACTGTTAACAGCTCTCTAAAGTTAATTCTCTCAAAGCCTAGGATTACACATCTGACCTGTGCTTGAATGGGAGATGTTGTGATGATGGAGGGATCATACTGATGGTCTGGTATGGGGAGCTTCTGTTTCCAAGGTAGGCTGTGTGTTAGGGGTCTCCCTGGGTAGCTTAGTCCCTGCTTGCACCCAAGTGCCATGATCTCTCCCTTGCTCTATCCCTCCCTGTGTCAGATGCAGCTTGTCCACAGGTCACGGCACTGCCTGAAAGTTGTGAGATAACTGCAGGTAGTAACTGGAACACGTACACTTCACTGTGTGCCTATTTTGACTGTTAAAGGCACCCACCAGACCACTCTCAAGCCTGAACTTTGCTCATTCTTACAGCGCAGGTTTGTAAGCAACCTTGGGCAAGGGTACTCCGGATCCCAAGTGGAATCCCAATTTCCAAGTGGGGGACAGCCACCTCCCACAATCTTTTGAGCATGATTCATTTCCCCAAACGTTGCATACTGTGCCATCTGAGATTTCCTGAAGCATCTCAGGCAGCCACATGGGGCTGGTAGATATGGTAGATATGGTAGAGCAGCCACAGAAAACTTGTGTCCTACTGGAGCAGTAGCTGACCTGGCAAATGAACCCCATCTTTGATACCTAAGGGGACATATATAATTAATATATACCAATCTATACTAAAACAACTTTTGTTTTTCTAATATGCAGACAGGAAATAGTAATTGAAGGCATAGCAGTAGCTACTATATATGTGAAATGACAAAGCGTTGGTTCAGCCCAACTTAAGAGTGTACTATATCTTAAGGTAATTCCTTAAACTTTATTTTTCTTGTCTGTGAATTCATCAATGGTAAATTACATTCATACTGTACCTGAACTATTACATCATTAATTTCAGGTTGTTTGTTAGAACTGATATTCCCATGGAGAAAGGTTTTCTATAGTCCCTGCAAGTTATACTGCTACTATTTCCACAAACTCTGTGAAAATAATTGATATTAATTATATGGGTTTTCTTTTTAACTTCCTTAATAGATGTATTATAACAATGACAATGTTCCATTTACAAACAAGGATTAGATACTGTCTTTCAGACTATGTCACAACTACTGCCAAACACGTAGTATGTTATTTCTTTTGCCTTCTCAAATGCCGTAGGCAAAACCAGTGCTGGAGAAAGAAAAGTTTCAAAGAAAAAGTTCAAAGAATAACCCCTCTAAAGGGTATATGTCTAAATCTACTTCTATTACAAAGCCAAATTTGAGGGTTAAAAATTAAAATTAGTCAATAGTGTGTGACAAATCAGCCACTATTCCAAACTCTTTGGCCTTTGTTTATGTAAGTGTGATTCCATGAACTAGAACAATGCCAAATCCATCTCTACTAATATGGAATTTATCCAACAAGTTTCAAGGGATGAAAATGAAAATACCCAGAACATAAGCCAGTGGCAATTACTTCTGAAATATTAAAAAAAACACTTTGTGCCTTTCTTTTATGTATTTTACTTTGATATAGGGAAAAAATTATTAAAAAATGGGAAAGCCAAAGCTTTCCAGGCCTATATTTTAAATCCAAAATCAGAGCAAAACACACTGTTCTACAACATGCATAGAAACATCACTAAGATTAGAGGCAAAGGTGTTTCTTTGCCTTATTCCGTAACCATCTAAATAAATGATACAGTATACATAGGAACAGAAATCTTTAAAACGAATATTTCTTTTTTATTTATTTGGGTCACTTAACATGTTGCAGGCACTTCTGTAAAAGAAATACATCTAGAACTATAGTATAATTGACACTTTTAGCAAAGGGCTCACAGAATAATAATCTCACGTTTCCTCAAATTTATACAAAAGACAATGGTAACAAGGATAATACCCACGAGTGCACCCACGAGTGCTGGGGGAACTGGCGGATGTTATCGCTAGGCCACTCTCCATCGTCTTGGAAAGGTCCTGGAGATCAGGAGAGGTGCCTGAGGACTGGAAGAAAGCCAATGTCACGCCAGTCTTCCAAAAAGGGCAAGAAGAAGGAGGCAGGAAACTACAGGCCTGTCAGCCTCACCTCCAGCCCTGGAAAGGTGATGGAGCAGCTCACCTTGGAGGTCCTCACTAAGCATCTGGAGGACAAGAAGGTGATCAGGAGTAGTCAGCATGGATTCACCAAAGGGAAATCATGCTTGACCAATCTGATAGCCTTCTCTGATGGAATGGCTGGCTGGGTAGAGGAGGGCAGAGCAGTGGATGTTGTCTGCCTGGCCTTCAGCAAGGCTTCTGACACTGTCTCCCATCCCATCCTCCTAGGTAAGCTCAGGAAGTGTGGGGCTGGATGAGTGGACAGTGAGGTGGACTGAGAAGTGGCTGGATGGCCGAGCTCAGAGGGTTGTGGTCAGTGGTGGCGCAGAGTCAAGTTGGAGGCCTGTAGCTAGCGGTGTCCCCCAGGGGTCAGTCCTGGGTCCAGTCTTGTTCAATGTATTCATCAATGACCTGGAGGAAGGCACAGAGTGCACCCTCAGCAAGTTTGCTGATGCTACAAAACTGGGGAGAGAGGCTAACACACCAGAAGGCTGTGCTGCCATTCAGAGGGACCTGGAGAGGCTGGAGAGGTGGGCGGAGAGGAACCTCCTGAAGTTCAACCAAGGCAAGTGCAAGGTCCTGCCCCTCAGGGGAAATAATCCTATGCAGCAGTCCAGGCTGGGGGTTGACCTGTTGGAAAGCAGCTCTGCCAAGAAGGACCTGGAGTGCTGGTGGACAACAAGTCGAGCATGAGGCAGCAGTGTGCCCTTGTGGCCAAGAAGGTCAATGGGATCCTGGGGTGCCTTAGGCAGAGTGTTGCCAGCAGGTGGAGGGAGGTGATCCTGCCCCTCTCCTCAGCCTCAGATGAGGCCTCACCTGGAGTGCTGTGTCCAATTCTGGGCTCCCCAGGACAAGAGAGACGTGGCACTACTGGAGGGAGTGCAGCGGAGGGCTACAAAGATGATTCGGGGACTGGAGCTTCTCTGCTATGAAGAAAGGCTGCGAGAGCTGGGCCTGTTCAGCCTGCAGAAGAGAAGACTGGGAGGTGATCTCATCAACGTGTAGAAGTATCTGAAGGGGGAGTGTCAAGAGGATGAGGCCGGTCTCTGTCTCTTCTCCGTGGTGCCCAGCAACAGGACAAGAGGCAACGGGCAGAAACTGAACCACAGGAAGTTCCATCTGAACCTGAGAAAAAACTTCTTCCCTGTGAGGGTGACAGAGCATTGGCACAGGTTGCCCAGAGAGGTGGTGGAGTCTCCTTCGCTGGAGATATTCAAAACCTGCCTGGATGTGATCCTGGGCAATCTGCTCTAGAGGACCCTGCTTGAGCAGGGAGGTTGGACTAGATGATCTCCAGAGATCCCTTCCAACCTATACGATTCTGTGATTCTGTGATTCTGTAATAAAATAACAATGTTATTAGTTTAAATATAATAATGCTTAATAAATTACTATTGTCATCAGGTCAGGAACAACATGTTGGCCTTGCAATGGGATGTGCTGCCTATTCCTTCCTTGTACCATTCCCGTCTAGCCACAGCATTTCCTGAACTGAGCATGGAAAGATTAAATAATACTGCCATTCATCTGTACATTCATTTAGTAAGCATTAGAATCTGGTAAAATCAGCTGATAAGTATGATTTATTCAGCAGAGACAGTACTAAGGAGAGTATAAAAATTCCTGTGAGTAAAAAGTTTTATAGTTTTTTTTTTTTTCCATTGAATACTAATCTGATTATAACTTCTGACATTCAGACATAAATGACATATTCTCCACCAGAAAGATAAGCATTTCGATCAGGATGCATCTGAAACTCTGTAAAAGGAATTACATGTGGATGAATTTCCCTTGTGCTAAAAAAAAAAAAAAAAAGGACTCAAGATTTTCTTTACTTTCAAAAGGGAACTGGGAAGGGGGGACACCCTTTCACAGCATATAGAGGATATCGCACTACACAGACTTCACGGAGATTAGCTTGTACCAAATCTAAAAACAATCATAATTGATTTGTTTAGTATTAACAATGAAAACTAGCTGCTATAAATAGTCTGGCTGGCACATTTAAATGATTTTACATTCAAATATCTGAAACAGGATTTTCTGTAATAATTATCCCCCTTTAAAAAAATAAAAAATGCAAGAAATTAAATCCAGAAGCTCTAAGAAACTACTGTTGACATTACAGATGAGGGGAAAAACGAACTCCCCCGCCCAGCACACACAGTCCACAAACACCTACAAATCTCTAAGGTTTCATTAATAGTCAGGAAGTTTTTTTCATGCAAAATCTTAAAGAAGGTTTTCATTATAGCTCTTTGCAGTTGATAAAATAAGCATAGAGCAGAAAAGCTGCTATACATCAGACCAGTGTCCTTTTACTCCTCGTCTGTCTGTTTATTATATTACTGTTAATTAAAATCTATGCTTTTCAATCAAATATTTGATATCAACTTTGTATGGATATCACAGTACAAAGCATGCCTGCTGCTTTGGTTAAACAAGTTAAAAAGAGGTTACTAAAAATATAATGTTTTGAGAAATTAATATGTATTTCAGACTTTTTATATTGAAAAATTGCAATCTAAATTAATCTTGATTATCCTTCAGCTTATAAATTAAAATTAAAATATAAACTAAAAACTTATAAATTAAAAACTGAGCTTGTCAGCAGAGTACTTATAAAATTCAAGGTAATAGTTGGCATTTCTTTATGGAGCTCTGTATTACCAGTAGGAAATAATTATTTTGATATTTCCAATGTAAAATGTGTTAACAGCGTCAGCTGTAGGTGTTCACATGTGAGAGAGGGAAGCAAGTTCCTACTGTAATTAATAGATGTCTACACTGGCATTCGACTGCACAAACATAGCCACTCTCCAGAACTGATTTTCTTCCTTCCTTCCTTTCCTTCTTTCCTGCTTTTCTTTTTTCTTTCTTTCTTTTTTTCTTTCTTTCTTTCTTTCTTTCTCTCCTTTCTTTCTTTCTATCCGTCTGTCTTTCCTTCTTCCTTCTTTCCTTCCTCTCTCTTTTTCTTTCCCCTCTTTCTTTTTTCTCTCTCTTTTTTTCTCCCTCCCTCTAAACAGCTTTTTCTCAGTAGCTAATGTACGCTTACCATATTAATATTTAGCAGCTAAAGTTTAGGTGAGATTAATCATGAACATGTGGAGAATAAAAGGGCTGCAGTAACTTCTACATTTTTTATGTATTCACTTTTAGTGATTTCTCCATTTGTCATAAAGCTAGTTAGAGGTGATATTTTTACAGTACAAAAAATGATCTTTCCTTGCATTTTTGTGTTCCTTTTCTTTCATCTGAAAGCCACTAAATCAAAATGAAACCATATGTCCACTTAAATGCAATTCTGGTTGCAGAAGATGAAGTTCTTAAATGTGCGAAAAGAGGCAAAATATATCTCTTCCAATTGTGTTTTCCAGAGACATTTATGTTATTGAGATGTTTTTATCGAAAACAAAAAACCTTTAAGAATTGCTTTACATTGTAAAACTGTATTTTTCATCAATATTTTACCATTTTTCATGAATTCTGCCCAAAAGAATGTGATGAATGCTGTAATTTTTTGTCTCATGCTCTAAGTTCCTCCATGTGCCACAGTCCTTAACTCACTATTTCTTTGATTCCCTATCACTAGTTTCATAATATCACTGTATACACTACTTTCTTTGCCAAGAAAATGATGAGGAATAGATATTCTAACCAGTAGTCCAGATTAGCAAAGTATGTGAGCATAAGATAACTGAATGAATATTCTGAGAAACATCTTGACTTCACATATTCCAGGATATACACATTGTCTTTCAACTAAAATTCTGCAATAATAAAATGCTTCATAAAATTATAAAATCTTACATTGGAAGTGAGAAAAAAAAAGGTGGTTGCTAACTTCAATTTTAATATTCGGTCTGACTTTATTGTTTAAATCAAGTTTAAAAAAGGTTGGTAAATTAGCTTATTTTTTCTTTGTCATCCTATTATGCAAATAACTCCGCCGCTGCAATTTTCTTTTCTTTCTTTTTTTTTTCACAATTTAATAGATTCTTATGTCGACCTCCATCTCTTAATACCGTCAGAAACCTCTCTATAGTGATCCTGATTCCTTTCACCACATTGGCAGGTTCGGTTTAATATTCCTCTCCTCAGGTGGGATACCCAGCAATGAGTACAGACGTTTTGGCTAGGAGCTACTTGCCTGTTCTGCACTGAAAACATACTTCCTTGAGAGAGGTCATTCTGTTGCTTTAGAGCCATCACTGCCATGAATGTTCCCCCTCCAGACTCTGTTTCTTGCTGAGAAATGAGTCTGATATTGGGAAAAAAATTGGAGCAATCTAAATAAATATGGGAAATATAGTTGTCATCTATCCCCACATTATGGCCATCATGCTGATCACTGTGTGACAGAACACATCTCCAGCTTTACAGAGACCCTAAATTGCATTTATTTTTACCTAGGCAAATAATATCATTACCTGAATAAAAAGAGATGTAACTTACTCATTCTCCAGGCCATGGAAAATCATGAAGGTTGATTCATAGATCTTATGAGTATCCATACTGGCCAAGGGTATTGCCTAGAAATTCTAGTCTTTATGCTGTTGGGCAGGTTTTCATTCTCCTCCTGGCACACAACAGACACTTCAGTATAGTGTGATAACTAAGCCATATCATCAGTAACACTATATATACTATTGTCTTGGGTTAAGACAAGCTCAGCCTGAAATGGCTCTTCAATCACAGAATCACAGAATGGCTGAGGTTGGAAGGGACCTCTGGAGATCATCTAGCCCAACCTCCCTGCTCAAGCAGGGTCCTCTAGAGCACGTTGCCCAGGATCATGTCCAGGCAGGTTTTGAATATCTGCAGCGAAGGAGACTCCACAGCCTCTCTGGCCAACCTGCTCCAGTGCTCTGCCACCCTCACAGGGAAGAAGTTCTTTGCCATGTGCTAGACTCTTGCCCTGTCTGTGTGGAGGGTATTTGGTTAGTTAACTGTAAATTGGTAGAAAAGAGTAACATGAAAAACAATATACTGAGTTTATAATAATATAATACTACATGCAACTATGTTTTAAAAGAGATATTTGCTATATAAGTTTTAAGATCCATCATAACTCAAAGATATATTCACCATGCCTCCCCCTCAGCTGTTCTCCTTACTTTAAAACACTTTCTCCATAGAGGAAAAAATCTTCATTTTTGCTTTGGTGTATGTGCAAGACTGTGCTGGCTACATGCGTTGTGTGAATTTCTCCATCTAAATACATTGCTTCATATTAGTTCTTGTATTTCCTGTACTGTCTTCACTCTTCTTTAACAGAAAAAAAGCTGGTTACTTTGTCCTCTTGACTAAGTACTATCTTGTGGCTATGCTATACGCCATTTAAAACATGGATTTTAATCCAAACAATGCATAAATGAAAATACATGGAAATACTACCTTAGGAGCAATTTAAATGATTAGTCCGAGTGAGGATTAGATATAGTGTATCTGAGCGTGCAGTACTACAAGCTTAATTGAACAGATAATTGCCAATGAACCTTTACAACTAGCTGTGTTGCACAAACAACATTACTGCACGTACAATTTGGCTTTATACTTGTGTCGTCCTTCACAGATTTTATTTTGAAAAAATAGCTTACTTTTTATAATACTGATTATTTTCTTTAAGAAAATTATTATTCTTTCAGGTTTTTTTTTTTCCTGTGTGTTTGCTTTTCTGACTTGTTTCTTTTTCATTCTAACGATTACGTGATAGCAATTTTTGTTCCAGTTAAGAAGAAAATGCTATTAGGGAAGAGTTTACTAAATTTCTCTTGTGTCTTTGTTTTCATCAATAGTATTCTCACAATATACCCACATCAATATGTTTACATAGATAGTCACAATTGGCCCATAGATAAATATAGAAACAAAAAGTTTTTCTATTTTTCATCAGAATATGTATGTTGCTTGTATTAGAACATGAATGTACAGCCACAGTGAGTGAGAGATATTCTAGTTAACTACTAAACACTTCATAAGAGATAATTTGGAGAAAAATGTAAATGTCGTTACTGGACCAGTGCTGGAAAAGTTTAGCAAATCTGTATCACACCATCAGACTAGACGTAGTTCTTCAGACTGGTTTTTATGTGGAAATTATCCACCCTCCTAAGCCTTCTTTTTACCAATATAGGTGAATGCTTTGAAACCCACAATTCAGCTCTTTTAGTGTAATTTTAATGAGATATTTTTGATAGATGCAGACATAGATCACTAAATCTGCATCAATGCAGTGCAAGAAAATGATCTGCAGGCTTTTAGACCTATATCATCCATGGCTCTTACAGCATACATGCCAACGTTGTGTAATACAGATGAAGCTGCATTCAGCCTTCCAAATTAGATGAGGACTATGTCTATTCCAGGTTAAGCAATTTCAAAAACAAATATGTGCATCGGCTCTGCCTCCTGAGCCTTTGTTTAAACATGAACAAATTAATCAAATATCTCTTTAGGTAGGAAATACTCCATTTGAAATTGCACTGACAAATGCATTTCAGGAAGCACTATGATAGTTTGGGTTGTTTTTCATTTCTTCCTACTTACAGCAAAGGAAGACAGGGTGAATTAATTTGGGACAGAACAGATGGAAGAGATGAGATGGAGCTAATTTAGAATTTCAGTAAAACTCTTTCTTTCTTTCCCTCATGCCACTTGTGACAGGAAAGTAAATGCATACTTATAATAATTCTACTGACGTCAATGGGTTTATTTTGTAAAATAATTCGACCTTCAGAATCTGGTTTTCCATTTTCTTATACCTTTTTGAGGTCACTCATACATGCACTGTATACAGTACAACAATTCTGATATTTTGGTGTTTTATATCCATTTTTCATGTAGGTCAAATTAAGTTATTAAGTGGCAAGGGACTGGAGCACTTGAAATCAACCTCTCCCCCATCCCTGCTGCCCCCAAGTGCTGCACTGCAATAAACATTGCTTGAAATATAGTACCTCTGTGCTATTGATAAAATATTGGCAAGCCAGATATATGTCTTAATAAATGCCCTTTGAAAGTTTCTATTTTCATGTGATTTACTCCATCTTTAGTAAAAACCAAGGTTTTGAAATATACATATAAAATTTTCATTTTATCTTTAGTGTAAATTGAATACTTGATTTTGGATTGCCGTATACTGCACATTATTCTGGAAAAGTTTCTGGAGGCCATGCAGGATACCACTGTGACTTCTCTCTCAGATGCCACTAAATATCTATTTTTGTTCAGCTGAATCCCAATCTGATTCTACTCCCCAGTCCTCCAATGGAACCTAGCTAGCTGTTCAGCTGAACAGCCAGTGGGATCTCAATTCATTTGGCCACACACAGGTGTCTTGTGCTATTTGAGGCTCCCCTGTGGACTCCTGTGGCCTTCAGCTGTTGCACCAGTAAGCCATGGGTCTCTCTGGGGCCCTGTGTCCTCTCTGCCACTTCCATGAAGATGTCTTGATGAGCCCTACAGCATCCTGAATGGTATTAGACATCTACATTTAGGAGGCTGAGCTGAGTTGTAAGTGACTTAAGAGTTGTGTACGGGTGAGGTACTTAAACACAGGTTTGAAATCACAGTAATTGCTGAGTAGCTGCCACTATTTTGTGATAGCCTCTTCCCATTTGACTCTACAGTTCCCTAGGTATTTAGGAAACTTTTCCTTATGTTTATTTAGGCCACAGTGTAAATATTGCTCTCTAAACAGTCTCAAATATTTGTCATTTCTCCTCTCCTGTAGCCCAGCTTAAGTTCAGAAGCACCAGCTAGGTATTTCTCTGCTTAACCCTTAAAGGTACTTGATCCCTTAAAGGTATGTAATTCCATTAGCATCAGAGAACCTCTAATATATTGACAAGACAGTCACAATGCACTTATTCATTTGTAAATGCTTACTACGATATAATATATGCTATGCTATCCCACCTGGCTGATAGCTTCCACTGCAGTAGGGCTCAGGATAGTGCCATATCTACCACATTTATGTGAGTTTCTTCTATATAATAAATCCCAGAGAAAGGTGTATTTCAAATATACTTGCTTTTAATGTTTCTTGTTGACTAACATCACATCGTTTCCTTCACACGGCTTCTTCATCTCCAGTCTTAGTAGTGTACGTTCCCTCAGGTATGGTTTTGACACACCACAGAGCTCAGCTGTTGGAGTTGCTGTGTCAGAGGCTTTCACCCAGACAGATCTTCTGACAGTCCGGGTACCTCTACAGGTCTCAGTTTTCAGGGAGTGCCTGGGGCCTCTCTGTGAGGCTCAGTCATCTCTTCTGCAGAAGGTATGCTGCTGATGATGAGTTGTGCTGCCAGGTAAAGGAGTTACGGGAGGAAGTAAGTAGGCTGTGTAGCATCTGAGAAGATGAGCAAGAGGATATTCTTAGAGACCCTACAGCTTCAGGAGTCTCAACCCTCCACAGAAGTTGAGGTGCAGGCATGCTCTGTGCCATGTGGAACAGTAAGTCATAACTCTGTAGAAGATGAAGGCTGGAAACTGGTCACTCCTCGTATGAAGAGAAAGGCTCTTGCTCCTCCTGAAGATTTGCAGTTGATGAACAGGTTTAGTGCCCTCCAAGCTGAGGAGGAGTTGGGCAGGGCTTCAAGTGAAGGAACTGGGCTGATGGACCATGTGTTGTGTAGGAACACCTGGTAGAAGCAGTGACTGATTGTGTGGGTGACTCCCTGCTGCATGGAACAGAGGCATCCATCTGCTGACCTGATAGCTTGTCTAGAGAGGTTTGCTGCCTGCCAGGGGCTTAAATCAGAGAAGTCATGGAGAGACTGCCAAGCCTTGTCCACTCATCTGACTGTTACCCTCTACTGCTCTTCCACATGGGCACCAATGATACCAAGAGCAGCTTGGAAAGTATCAAACAGGATTTCAGAGGTCTGGGGATAGTGGTCAAGGATCTGAGAGCCCAGGTCATTTTCTCCTCGATTCAGCCAGTTAAGGATGGGAGGAGGAGTAGATGGATTCTCCAAGTTAGCAACTGCCTGCGTCGCTGGTGTTGACAACAGGGTTTTGGTTTCTATAACCTTGGGACTCCGTTTGAAGATCGACAGCTGATAGAAAGAGATGGGGCACGTGTGTCTTTGCCAACAGACTGGCCAACCTGGTAAGGAGATCTTTAACCTAGGGAAGATGGGGGAAGGGGAGAGTTATAGAGACCACCCAGATAGCAAAACAGGGCTCAAGTGCGGAAACCTCCAACAAATGCATGCAGCCAAGGAAGTGCCTACAAGACATGACTATGGGGTATCCTCTTGCACCCCTCCTGGGAAATTGGCATGCTCAAATACCTCTCTGAAATGCCTGTACACAAATGCATGCAGCATGGGGAAAAAGCAGGAAGAGTTAGAGATCTGTGTGTGGTTGCAGGGCTTTGATCTCATTGCAATTACAGAGATATGGCAGGATAGTTCACATGACTGGAATGCTGTCATGAATGGCTACATGCCTTTAAGGAAGGATAGGCCAGAAAGACAAGATTGTGGAGTTGCCCTTTATGTGAGAGAGCAGCTGGAATGTATGGAGTTCTGCCTAGAGGTGGATGAAGAGCAAGTTGAGAGCTTTTGGGTAAGGATTAAAGGGCAGACTAACACGGATGTCACTGTTGTAGGTGTTTGCTACAGGCTACCTGATCAGGAAGTAGTCGATGAGGCCTTTTACAGACAGCTGGAAGTAGCCTCACGTTCACAGGCCCTGATTCTCCTGGGAGACTTCAACCACCCTGACATCTGCTGGAGGAACAACACAACAAGTCACATAGAATCTAAGAGGTTCCTGCAAAGCATTGAGGATAACTTTTTGACACAGGTGGTAGAGGAGCCGACGAGGAGAGGTGCAATGCTAGACCTTGTACTAACGAAAAAAGAAGGTCTAGTTGGAGATGTGAAGGTTGGGGGCAGCCTTGGCTGCAGTGACCATGAGATGGTGGAGTTCAGGATCCTACGAGGAAGGAGCAGGGCAATGAGTAGGATTGCAACCCTGGACTTCAGGAGAGCTAACTTTGGCCTCTTGAGGGACCTACTTAGGGGAATGTCATGGGGTAGGGCCCTAGAAGGAAGAGGGGTCCAAGAAAGCTGGTTAATATTCAAGTGTCACCTCCTCCAGGCTCAAGAACAGTGCAAGAAGTCCAGCAGAGTGGGCAGGAGACCTGCAGGGATGAACAAGGAGCTCATGACAAAACGCAGACATGGTCAGGAGGTATACAGAATGTGGAAAAGGGGACAGGCCACTTGGGAGGAATACAGGGACGTTGTCAGAGCATGTAGAAATGTGATGAGGAAAGCTAAGGCCCATTTGGAGTTTAATCTGGCAAAGGATGTCAAGAAAGCAAGAAGGGCTTCTTCAAATACCTCAGTAACAACAGGAATACTAGGGAGAGTCCCTGGAAAGGTGATGGAACAGCTCATCTTGGAGGCCATCTCTAAGTATGTGAAGGATAATGTGAAGGACCCTGCCTGAGTAGGGGGGTTGGACTAGACGATCTCCAGAGGTCTCTTCCAATCTCAAACATTCTGTGATTCTGTGAGTTTTCTCTTGGAAACTCCAAGATATCCTTTAATCTGTTTTACACAGTTGATAGCACATCATATTACAGATCCTATCACTTACATAAGGCCGAAAATGCAATTTTTTTCTTTTTTTTTCTGTTTTTGTTTGTGCTGTTCATGACTGACAACATGGGACCTGCTGTGTGATCACTTCCTTGTTATGAATTTAGATAATATCCATGCAGGATGCTGGGGGAAGGGGTGGAATAATCCTTAGGCAACAGTATTTCTTCTGGGAGGGTGCTGTAGGGGTATATGGAATGTGAGAATACCTTCTTTATTAAGGTAATCAGATCAAGGGCCTTTCCAGTTTGTAGAGCATAATAAGTAAAAGCATAAGCAATAAACAGAGTGGTTAGGAGTGTTAGGAAAGGTGGGAGAAAGCTTAATTAGGACTGTGCAGCAGCAGCTTGGAAACTTTAATAAGGTCTGAAGATCAGAATCGACTGATGAAGCTCTGGACTTTAGAAAGGATTCTCCTCCATAAGAAAATCTTCTCCTGTCTTTTTTCTGAACCAGAGACAAGTCCCATATCCTTCCATCTTCATGTCTTTGGAGAAATTATCTCTATATTGTATGTCTAGGTTTTTGGCTAAAATTCTATATGCAGGTAGTGACTATGTCCTTCCAGCCTCATGGTGAGCTGCTGACAGCTCACAGTCCATGTTTCCTGTTACAAAACATCCTCACAGACCCTCTTTGGCCCCAAAAGCTGCTACTTCAATACCTTCTGCAAAGTAGTTAGACATTCAGATAACTGGGTTTCTATCCTCCAAACAAAGAATCAATACAACTGTTGAGATCATACCATACCATAGTATGATGGGTCATCAATATGTTCACTGAACAGTTCCCTGCCCCCTCTCTTTTCCCTAAACCTCGTGAATTCCTTCTCCCCAATCCACCCTTGAGATTTGTGTAGAAAATTAATACACTTCTTTGGGCTGAGCACTGATGCATAGACGTCTGTGCCCACAGATCTGCTTTGCTGGGATGCTGGTCCATCTCCAGGTCCTCCTGTGTGGAGCTCCCATGACCCAAGCTCAGAATTCACAACAAGTAGCAGCCTCGGATATGCTTGTCTTACAAGAAGGAATCTTCAAGCCATATATAAAATGTGTGCATCTTGCATGCTGCCTCTGCAAGAACATCATCTTTCTCTCTCTCTCAATCTCTCTCTTCTCTCTTTTTCTTTTTTTTTTTTTTTTTTTTTTAAATCTGAGGCAATGCTCACTAGTCCTCTTGTATGTGGAGGCAGACATATGGTTAGCAACCTGATACTACCATTAGACTATGCGAAAAACTTCTGAACCTCTCTCTACACAGATTTATAAACAATATTGTTCCCTCAGAGCAACACGTTGCACCTGCTTTGGATTTTTGGGAGAGGGTGCTGAAAGGGTGGATATTGCAGAAAAGAGGAACTCAAAAAGAGAGATAATCAAAAGAAGAACTGAGTCATTCAGCAATATGAGACAGCAACAAAATATAATAGAAGGCAAAAAAAATTTAAGTAGAAGGTTGAGGAAGGAGTAGCAGAGGTGAGAGTTGGCAGTTAATGGCAAAAGAGAGACACATATGGGACTTGGCCCTTTACATAGCACAGGTACCACTTCACGGGGCATTGGGACCTCTCTTTGCTTCCAAGGCCTTGTGCACGCATATTTGCCCTAGGAACATGATAGAAGACCTTTTCTGTACAGATGCTCACTCAGACCCCACCAGAAAATGCAGTACGTCTGGAGCAGTTTTGGGGCAGGGCTTCTGGTTTCATCTTCTCCCCCTGGAATCTTGTTCACATACATTAAATCCCCTTTGAGAACCAAACTAATGCAAAAGAACTGGTCTTTGAAACCACACTATTACTCTGAACAAAATTGCTGTCGTAGAGACAATACTTAATATTCTCAAGGCATCAAAGTTTATAGAACTTGTTACACGCGGATCTCTCTGCCAATATCTCACTGAATACACTTGAGCACCACAGAGATACAGGGTCTGCTGCAAGATCTGAGCCTGACACAAGAACAGTAACAGAAACAAAGTTTTCATACTCTTACGTTTTCACCTTTGTTAATTATTAAATATACTTCTTCCTAAGACGAACTACTTATCCAATCAGATATTACTGTGGCACTATGCCTCTGAACAGATGCACGGATAAACAGATATTCTTTCTGAATCTTTTTAAAAAAATCCAAAAATACTCAGAATATTAAACTGTTTTAATATTATCCTTGCTCTTCAATATTTATATAAATATGTACACACACACACATATGTATAATATCTCTATGATTCTAAAATTTCCAGTACAAACTATAGATTTAAACATGTATCTCTGTTGTTGTTAACCACTTAAAAATCTTTCCAGAAGTGACCTATAGCTTTCTCAGATATTTGCTATTATATTGAATATGTGCTGTATATGCAGGAATATGTGATTTACCAAATGCCTACAGCCCTTAATATATTAAGGCAAACAAACATGTGCTCTACAGTACAATACTTTCAAGAATAGCCTTCTCTTCAGCAACAGGAAAAAGAAACTGCAGAAGAAAAAATAAAGGACTCAGGAGAATAAGGTTTCCGGGTTAGTTATTAAATGACTTAGATCTGCGTCTTAGATCTCCCCCTCTACTCAGCCCTGGTGAGGCCATACCGGGAGTAGAGTGTCCAGTTCTGGGTTCCTCCATACAAGAGAGACATGGAGCTCCTGGAGAGAGTCCAGCAGAGGGCTGCTAAGATGATGAGGGGACTGGAGCATCTCTGCTCTGAAGAAAGGCTGAGGGAGCTAGGCCTGTTTAGCCTGCAGAAAGGAAGATTAAGAAGGGATCTTATCAATGTATACAAATATCTAAAGGGAGGGTGTCAAGAGGATGGGGCCCCTCTTCTCCGTGGTGTCCAGTGACAGGACAAGAGGCAATGGGTACCACACTGAAATACAGGAAGTTCCATGTGAACATGAGGAAAAACTTCTGCCCTGTGAGGGTGCCTGAGCACTGGAGCAGGCTGCCCAGAGAGACTGTGGAGTCTCCTTCACTGGAGATATTCAAAACCCACCTAGATGCAGTCCTGTGCAATGTGCTCTAGATGACCGCTCTGGATGACCCTGCTTGAGCAGGGAGGTTGGACTAGATGATCTCCAGAGGTCCCTTCCAACCTCAACCATTCTGTGATTCTGAAGTGGTTTGACGTCTCTAAGTTTAAAGACTCAGACCTTAAAAGAAAATAATTCAGTAAAGAAAAAAAAAAAAAACTATACAAGTTCATTTTTTATAATAAAGAGTAAATAGGAAGTAGAAATTTTTTTCAAAAGAGAGTTATGAAAAAATTGCTCCTTATCTAAACAAAGGAGGGGGGTTGCTTATTTTTATTTGTTTTTGTTTGTTTATTAGACGTATGAAATAGGAACAGAAAAGGTCCACTTCAGTGACTTCAATGCTAGAAAGTGTTTTCAAACCTTTTAACTCATTGAAAGTCGGCGGTACTCAAAGGGTTTGAAAAATGTTATCTGTGTTTAGTATTTCAAAGGGTTTGAAAAATGTTATCTGTGTTTAGTATTGACACCTCATGAATAGTTACTTTTAAAATATAGAACAGACTATGGAGAAATTTATAACTGTTTTTTTTCCAGAATTTTAATCAAAGTATTAATGAATTTAAAGGATCAATGTCAGAACTCAACTTTCCTTACATTAAAAAGTGATGAGAAAAATAAATATGTGAGCTAAGACAGTAGCTGCAGGTGAATTAATTATATATACAATTTCTTGGATATAAATTTCATTATGTTTTCTAAAGTTAATTAATATTTATGTCCTCTCTTAGATATGAGGATAAAAATCACTGAAAAACTGGTACATGGACATAAACACCATGCAGTAAAGCATTAAGGACTGGATGCTGGTTTTAGGAATTTGAGGTTTTTTTTATAATATGAATCCTGTATAAAATAGAAGAGTTCAAAATATGAAATCACCTTTCGGTTTCATCTTTCATTGAAGTTTGTAGAAATGACCATAAAATGTTTGCCAAGAGTTTCCTTTATTTTTCATCAAACTTTAAACTTCTTGGATATATTTTCTTAAAAAATATCTTCATTCATAAACTTTCCTAATACAATTTCCTAATACAATTTGATCAAAAACTTCTATGTTATCTGTATATAAATTTTGTTTGTTGTATATATTTTCTAAGTCCCTTGTCTGGCTGTCATCTGAATTTTCAGTGAAATATTAGTTTCATCAAATAGAAGGTCTGAGACTAATTTTGACCAGCTAGATGAAAATATTTAAGATTGTTAGTGTGAGATTCCAAGTATACACCTACATTTCAGCAAGTCAGTCCACATTTCTGTATTCAAAGGAGAGAGGCAGACATATGAGGAACAATTAATATGGTCTATTTTAGCTGCTTAATTTAGGATAAGATGAATTATATGCTGTAAGAAGTACTTCTTTACATTTGATGTTAAAGGATTGTAGGTAACTAGCCCAAATGTAGGCAACTTGTCGAACCTTAGCGATGAAATTCAGTCATATTGTTTATTTGTCAAGACAGAACAAAATAAAGATGTACTTGCTATCTGCTCTGAGTGTAGTAAATTGTTAACTGTTCTTAGACAAGTTAGGTGCTTTTTTTAAGCAAGCATTATTAAATGAGGATTTTGATTTCAGGTGCTTCTTTGAGCAAAGAATCTTATGCTATTACTAAGAATAAGGAGAAAAGCTATAGTTTCATCCTATCCCTGATTGAATAGATACTGATTGAGCACAAGTTAGACCTACTTCTCTTAAAAGATGTGTGTCCCCATGACTATGAATTTCACCAAGTCATTTTCAAAGAAAATACTAGAAAAAATTAATTTATTCCTCTTTTATTACACCTTCTCTTTTTATATTGAATATGTAATAAAATAAAAATTGGCTTTTGAGATCGACACACTGGGATGTTCTCTGGCACACGATTTCTGTCTTCATCATATATGATGTAGGATTCATTTGCCTTGAAATACACCAAAATTGTATACATAAGTCTTAGCTAGTCAACCTGGATTTAATGAACAGAAGTAAGCACCTCTAGAGAGTGATTAATTTGACCTTTTTTAGGTGTATATGTTAATAGGAGATAAATCTCCATCTGGAGATTCATATTTCTCCAAAGTGACTATGAAAAAACTCCCAGCTGACATATTTGGACTTAGATGCTTAACTTCTGGACATCAGAAGTCGGGTGGGATGAATCTCACTCTGTGTGAGCTGAAAACAAAAAGAATTTGACATTAAACAACCTGATTTATCATATATATTATGTACGTGTCATACCTATTTATATATAATGTGAAGTTACCTAGGAAGAAGAATAGGTGTTTTTTTTCCCATAATTAGTCATGCTAAAATAAAACTAAACTCTTCTGCAATTTTCCTTGCTCTAAAACACATGTATGGGCAATGAATTAAATTGAGTTTCCAACAGAAAAAAACCTCTCCAATACAAGTAGTGTTTTTAAAATATGTTCTTTTTAAAATATGTTGAGAGCCTATGGGTAAGGATTAAAGGGCAGGGTAACATGGGTGACACTGTTGTGGGGGTCTACTACAGGCCACCTGACCAGGAGGAGGTCATCGATGAGGCCTTCTACCGACAGCTGGAAGTAGCCTCACGATCACAGGCCCTGGTTCTCATGGGAGACTTCAACCACCCTGGCATCTGTTGGGAAGACAGCACAGCTAGGCACAAATAGTCAAAGAGGTTCCTGCAGAGGATTGATGATAATTCCTTGACCCAGGAGATGTTGGAGATGTTGGAGATGCCAACGAGGAGAGGTGCAATGCTAGACCTTGTACTAACGAACAAAGAAGGTCTAGTTGGAGATGTGAAGGTTGGGGGCAGCCTTGGCTGCAGTGACCATGAGATGGTGGAGTTCAGGATCCTACGAGAAGGGAGCAGTGCAATGAGTAGGATGGCAACCCTGGACTTCAGGAGAGCTGACTTTGGCCTCTTGAGGGACCTCCTTGGAGGAATCTCATGGGGTAGGGCCCTAGAAGGAAGAGGGGTCCAAGAAAGCTGGTTAATATTCAAGCATCACTTCCTCCAGGCTCAAGAGCAGTGCATCCCTCTGAGGAAGAAGTCCAGCAAAGCGGGCAGGAGACCTGCATGGATGAACAAGGAACTCCTGGCAAAAATCCAGCAGAAGAAGGAAGTGTACAGAATGTGGAAAAGGGGACAGGCCACTGGGGAGGAATACAGGGACGTTGTCAGAGTGTGCAGGGAAGCGAGAAGGAAGGCTGAGGCCCAGTCGGAATTAAATCTGGCAAGGGATGTCAAGGACAACCGGAAGGGCTTCTTCAAATATATCACTAGCAAAAGGAAGACTAGGGAAAATGTGGGCCCGCTGATGAATAGGGCAGGTGCCCCGGTAACAAAGGATTCGGAGAAGGCAGAGATGCTGAATGCCGCCTTTGCTTCAGTCTTTACTACTAAGGCCATTCCTCAGGAATCCCAGACCCTGGGGACAACAGAAAAAGTCTGGAGAAAGGAAGACTCTCCCTTGGTTGAGCAGGATCAGGTTAGAGATCTTTTGTCCAAACTTGACATCCACATATCCATGGGCCCTGATGGGACGCACCCACGAGTGCGGAGGGAGCTGGCGGATGTCATCGCTAGGCCACTCTCCATCATCTCGGAAAGGTCCTGGAGATCAGGAGAGGTGCCTGAGGACTGGAAGAAAGCCAATGTCAATGTCACGCCTGTCTTCAGGAAGGGCAAGAAGGAGGAGCCAGGGAAACTACAGGCCTGTCAGCCTCACCTCTAGCCCTGGAAAGGTGATGGAACAGCTCCTCCTGGAGGTCATCACTAAGCATGTGGAGGACAAGAAGGTGATCAGGCGTAGTCAGCATGGATTCAGCAGAGGGAAATCATGCCTGACCAACCTGATAGCCTTCTCTGATGGGATGAGTGGCTGGGTAGAGGAGGGCAGAGCAGTGGATGTTGTGTTTCTGGACTTCAGCAAGGCTTTTGACACTGTCTCCCATCACATCCTCCTAGGTAAGCTCAGGAAGTGTGGGCTAGATGAGTGGAGAGTGAGGTGGCTTGAGAACTGGCTGGATGGCCGAGCTCCGAGGGTTGTGGTGAATGGCACAGAGTCAAGTTGGAGGCCTGTGGCTAGTGGTGTCCCCCAGGGGTCAGTCCTGGGTCCAGTCTTGTTCAATATATTCATCAATGACCTGGAGGAAGGCACAGAGTGCACCCTCAGCAAGTTTGCTGAGGATACTAAACTGGGGGGAGAGGCTAACACACCAGAAGGCTGTGCTGCCATTCAGAGGGACCTGGAGAGGCTGGAGAGGTGGGCGGAGAGGAACCTCCTGAAGTTCAACCAAGGCAAGTGCAGGGTCCTGCACCTAGGCAGGAATAATCCCATGCACCAGAGCAGGCTGGGGGTTGACCTGCTGGAAAGCAGCTCTGCCGAGAAGGACCTGGGAGTCCTGGTGGACAACAAGTTAAACATGAGCCAGCAGTGTGCCCTGGTGGCCAAGAAGGCCAATGGGATCCTGGGGTGCCTTAGGCAGAGTGTTGCCAGCAGGTGGAGGGAGGTGATCCTGCCCCTCTCCTCAGCCTCAGATGAGGCCTCACCTGGAGTGCTGTGTCCAATTCTGGGCTCCCCAGGACAAGAGAGACGTGACACTACTGGAGAGAGTGCAGCGGAGGGCTACAAAGATGATTAGAGAGCTGGAGCATCTCTCCTATGAAGAAAGACTGCAAGAGCTGGGCCTGTTCAGCCTGCAGAAGAGAAGATTGAGAGGGGATCTCATCAACGTGTACAAGTATCTGAAGGGGGAGTGTCGAGAGGATGAGGACAGCCTCTTCTCCGTGGTGCCCAGCGACAGGACAAGAGGCAATGGGCAGAAACTGAACCACAGGAACTTCCACCTGAACCTGAGAAAAAACTTCTTCCCTGTAAGGGTGACAGAGCATTGGAACAGGTTGCCCAGAGAGGTGGTGGAGTCTCCTTCGCTGGAGATATTCAAAACCTGCCTGGATGTGATCCTGGGCAATCTGCTCTAGAGGACCCTGCTTGAGCGGGGAGGTTGGACTAGATGATCTCCAGAGGTCCCTTCCAACCTAAACGATTCTGTGATTCTGTGATTCTGTGATTCTTCCTAGCTGTGATTACTTACATTTTCCCCAGTCAACTCGTATTTTTCCAAGGAATAAAGATGGCATCTGCAAGCAGACTCTGCAGAATAGACTGTGTGGGCATGCTAACAGATATACGTGCATGTGTACATATGTGACTCCAAAGTTCAACTCTAGCCCATATCTAGCTGTTCAGATCCAACCAGGTGGAAGAAAACGGCACAGAAATGCTGCTAAAAGAAAATGCCTAGCTAAATCACAGTAACAGCATTTTGTTGGTTGTATGTTCTTTCACAAGTGGACATTTAGCCTTTATAATATTTAATCTTTTTTTTTTTTTTTTTAAAGTAATAAGGGAGGGTAAGCATGATGAAACTTGAGCCTGCCTTTCTGACCTGTTTGCAGGATTGCCCTGTACTGTGTACATGTTTAACAAAAATAGTGGCTTAGCTTTCCTATCACTTTTTTATAATTAAGAGGAAATCCTGCATGCACTGTTCTCAGGACATATGAAAAGTGCCTTGTCCTCGAGGCACTTCTAAGTTCTTTTCACATTTCGAAATTCATGTATTGTTTCTGTGAAAAAGTTTTTCTAAAATCCAGTAACATACTGCATAATGCTACACTTTGAAATATCTTATTGATGAATTCACTTAGAATATATGTTTCAAATAGCATATGGTGCTAGAGTAGTTAAAAATACGGAACTTGTATTTAGTATAAAACATGACTTTCAAATAGACAAGCAAAACGATACATTAACGATAAAATAAAAGCAATCTATCACTACTGATGATGGCTATTACTTACCGTACTGTACACTTAAAAGTACTGGGTATGTCTTATGCATCTTATGGTTGCCAATATTACTTAAGTGCCTACCTATAGTATAAACTAGGCATGACTCCAATGCGATTGACGTGAATTTACTTGCTAGTGTTGTTCAGAGCTGGGTTAAGAACTCAGAATGCTGACTGTGATGGGTTCTTTTTTGTCTGAGGTGAACCTGCAGGGATATAATAGTCCACGTTCAATGCCTTTAACATCTACAGACACAAAATAGAAGAATAAGCATTTGATACAAGTGAAATTAGTGCTGGCCCAAAAATATGTTTTATTACCCTCTTACTTTTCCCTTCTACCTGAAGAGCTTCCTCCCTCCCTTCCTCCTTCTTTACTATTCTTTTTTTCTTTCTTTCCTTATTTCTTTCTTTTCCTCTTTTTCTGTCCTTCCTTTCATTAGAAGCTATGATCATCATTGTTCCTGATTAGTGTTTGAGATGTCTTAATTGTTTTCGGGATCTGACATAAACTTTGGTTTTTTTACGCCATCTCATGCAGCTGAACAGCCATGTGTGCAGAGCCTCTATGGATATTTTCAATGGACTCGCTAATCTCCAATATCATTTTAGAAGGGAGAAAAACACTCATGAATTAAGCAATTCACTGTTGGAAAGCAAATCAACATTCATGAACACTCTTACTGTTATAAATTCAAGTAACTGATATCCATAAAAAAGAGAATGAAAGAAGAGATATTTTCTAGTGTTTCTAAGCAAAACAAAAGCAAAATAGATGATTGGAAATTTAAGTTTGAATTTACAAACTGTGGAATTTACAGACACTAAATATTTCACATTTTTATAGTTTACAGCTGTGTTTAAATAAATCTATCTAATTATATTGAAGGCTGCCTTGTAATCATAGGCTAATCCCATCTGCATGCCTAGAAAGTGATAACAATGAGCTCCACTGGGCTATAAAAATTAACAAATGGAGAGGGTTTTGCATTTATCCCAAGTTTCTTTCTTTCTTTATTTATTTATTTCTCCCCCACCCCCCACCCCAAATGTGATTGGCTTTCTGCTTCAAAAGAATCATGTTTATGACCTTAAACCAAAAGTAAGAAAGACAGATAAGTCAATTCTTGACACTTTCCCACAAAGACCAGACCATCTGGACACTTTGTATTTATAACAGGTGCTTCTGGGACTCAGAGCCTAATTCTGGCCCAGATTCTGTTCTGTGTGGGTGACTCGGTCGCTGTGTGCAATTGCGCATTGCATTAATTGAAGGGACTCAGAAAGGCCAAGTACAGTAATTAGTCAGTTGGTCATGCAGAAAAGAGACTAGTGGCTTAGTGCCACTGAATGTTGAATGCACAGATGTACAGTACCATCTACTTTTGCTCTCTGTGGTACTCCGTTAATCTTTGGCAGGTAGAGCCAAGATCTGTCTTAGTCCAGGCTTTCAGTCTCCTGGAAGCAACAACATAAATTGTATAGCCACTTGGGAGAGAAAATGGTGAGTTTGATTGACCTAAAAAAGAAGCCACATCAGCATAAAATTGTCAGAGCAGTAAAAGTACCAGATGTGCCAAATATGCTAGTTAGATTTTCAGATTCTAATATGAGTTTTTAGATTTATCTAACAGCAACTGGCATATGTAATAGAAGCTATGAAATGTATATGATTCCAATTTTAGAAGCTTACTTTTTTGAAATATGCTGTTTTACTCTGCACATACTAAACTTTTTTGTATGCGTCACTGTTTTGAGGAAATGTTTAGCGATTGTTCAACAGAATTGTTAGATAACATTACTTGAAAAGTTAAGAATATACCTGCTCTGTTACTTGTTTCTTCTGAACAGTACAGCTAAGTGTAGGTAGTGGGGATATTCTAAAGTGATATAAGTGAAACTTGCACCTGCTTGCACCTGTTCTTTATCTGACTTACAGCAGAGACTTGAATCTTTCTTCTACATCTCTGGTGAATGTCATGCCTGCTGTTGTGCTATTTGTCCATTCAGAGTGGGTTTCCTTCAAAATCACTGGATAATTTCAATTCATTGTAATGTAGAATTCCTAGACTGCACATTTATTTTGAAAAACAGCACTTTTGGTTTCCTGTTAGAACAACCATTTTGTTCTCTGAGTATTGGTAAATTGAAATCTTGGTTTGCTTAGGCTAATATTTTCACAGTTGTACTAGGTTTACATACATCCTCCACCTGAAGTCAGCATCTATACCTTCAGTTTCAATGAGCTGATGTACTCTTATTGTTGTCACTCAGGGGGTTCATTAAAGGGTTACTCACAGTGGTAAAATGAAGTGTGTGCAAGCTTATAAATATAGTAGTTTTGTGGGCTTTTTAGTTGTTATTTGTTCGAACTATCTTAGAATCCTTTTATATTTCATTTCTTGCGATAAGCAAACGACATTAAGATCATAGAGCTACCATGCAGCATATTTAAGCAAAATTTTCTTTGATTAAAAAAAAGAATAATACTGCAACCTAACCAATAGTTTTATATTTTCCAATAAATTTTGCTAACTCTTTTTATGTCTAACGTTTTGACTATAATCATTGTGTTCCATTCATTGTGTTCCATTGTGTTCCAGTGATTGACTGGGTTCATAGAATTCTCTTTTCTCCAAGGTCAGACTACCCTTTTTCTTCCTATTCAGGGTCCTGAGAAATCGAGAGTGAAGGACTCAGGAGAGATCCTGAAGATTGCCTTATTCTTTGTCACTTCTTCAAACAGACAACTTTTTCCTATTATCTATGCTCCTAAATTGTGAGAGGAATTGGTTTACATGTCAAAATAGGCAGTGTTACTTAAAGCTTTACATTTTAACACGAAAACACCTACAACTGTTTTTTGTTTGGTACTGACTTACCCTATTTTTATTTAATCGCTATGACATTTTTAATGGAAGAGAAAATTGTCTAGGCTATAATGTTCAGACTTATGTTATGGAAAACTGTAGAAGAAATCAGTTTAAAACTATTCTTGAGGAGTTAAAATGTGGAAAAGAAGTGGGAAATAGGCATGAACCGAAGATACTGATCTTGCCTGATACTGCTCAGCATTACTCATCTGCTCTGCCTATTTAATTTGTGTGAGCAGGCAGGGAAATCAAATATCCTGGAGAAAAGGATTCAGAGGGCTGATCATCCTGCAGAATTTCAGTGGGAGTTGTGTATATACATCTCCTGGGATTACTGAGCATCTTATGTGGCATATTTTAGTTCTCTACCTAATTAACATAAAGAATGGAGCTGAGAGACAGCACAAAGAGATGATGTGATGTGTGCAGTGATTTAAACAAAACTGCCAAATATCATTTTAAGCTCACTGGACCTGAAAGTGCCTCCTCCACCTCTCTTTTTAATATCCTGAGCACATAGTGTGTTATTGAAAAATGTATCAGCTACTTCAATTGGACAACAAATATTGGAAAATGGCTTATCCTTTAGTTGCAATAAAGTATTTCTCTGTCCCTAAAGATTCAAAAGAAATGGACAAGATTCTACGGTAATCTAAAATGAGCATGGTTCTTAAGTAATTCATCAATTATTTAAGCAAAGCAAAAATGGTTGTTATGGAATGAACAGATTTTGGTTGACTCGGAAGGTTGTTTGTGGGGCAATGAAGAAGTAGCCTACCAACATGCTCTTTTCTTCTTTAATTCTCACTTTCCATGTACATTTGCTATATTTACTTGCATGTTCATAATTCCAAATACTAACCCTAGCCTAATTATTATAATATAAAGACTATGTATTGTTGTGTATACTGAATTTCTGTAACTTGGGAATAATCCCAGATTAAAGTTAGCTCAAAATTTGTACTGAGATAGCTGGGCATAAAAGCTCACCTTCAAGAGTGTGTGTGTGTGTGTGTGTGTGTGTGTGTGTGGGTGTGTGTGTGGGTGGGTGGGTGGGTGTATACATATTTCAGTGGCAGCTATCAATACCCATGGCTCGAGCCATTCAGCTAGCTCCACAAGAATGTTTTAGATCAACGTAGTAAATGAAGGAACATGAAAAATGGTTGAGAAATACAAAGACTGTCTTGCTAGGGAACCCTAACCTCATAAATACCTATGCTTACTTTCAGATGATCACAAAAGTTGTGATTACCAGTGCCACTCATTGTTGTGTCACTGATGTTACACATCTTAAGATGACATCATCAAGGATAACCAACCTCTCCTGATAGCTCTCCAAGGGCATACCAGATGGCAGGCTGATTCAAGGATAATATATATCAGTAAGTATTGTATGTTTTCCTGCATTTATCATAATTTTATTGCTGAATTTATTATAGACACTCCATAGACACAATGTAGCTTCTCTGAACATCAGAAGATTTGTTAATTTTATATATATATACATATATATATATATGTATGTATATACATTTAGACTTGTAATAAATTACATGATTTAGTAGCTAATTCCTTATTGCTTCCTAACAAATGCCTGTCCTATATCTCAGGTATCCCTGATATTACAATATTGCCTTATGTATAGATGTTAAACTTTTAAAAATTCTATTTAACTTGTTCTTTTACGCCACTCCAAACAATTTGACATTCTCCCAACAGGGTAGGACAAGGCACAAACAAGCAAAAAAAAAAAGTTGATTGTACTTTATCTCAGTTCCAACAATAGAATTTGAACAGAAAAAAATCACTAAGTCTTAATTAATTCATTTGATGTCTCTTACACTTGAGCAACTTCCACTGCTGCTGCATGCTCAGTGCATAAAATATGATTTAATCCTCTGTCTGTATTGATGTCCACGTAAAGTAGAGAAAGGAAGAGAGAAAATAAAAACAATGTGCATATGTAGCTGTAAAGCAAGGGCATCTCCAATAACTTGGTGCAGTTAAATTAGTATAACACTTCACAGATTTTACAAAATCTGAAAAGTTAATAACTTTGTACATGTAAAAATCCTAGCTTTTGCTGCATAAAAACAACGTATATTAGTTAATTATGAACAATGGTATGATCCATAATTTACTCACAGATGATGATGTGGAGCTGGCTCCTTGAAATAACATTTCATATTCATTTTAATATATAAATCCTTAATTTCTTTGAAATGGTAAATGTTCAAGAATAAGAGCATGGATTTATTTATCTTAACTATGCACATATTTCAGATTTTTAATAGACTAGAAGTAGCACTTCTGTAAATATATTTCAGTTAATGTCAACAAAACGCTACGGGATTTGTGCAACTGTTACAGAGAGCAAGATTTGATCTTATATGAGCAAAATGAACAATTAAAAAATTCTTCCCATGTGCATATGTACCAACAAATGTATTATAATTAAATTAGGTTCATAAAAGTGAATTTACTATATGTACTTCAGTATATGCAGAAATATACAACACTTATCAAATATCAACATTGTTTTACTGCTATTTCGATTTCTTGGCTAGTGCTATATTTTTCATTCTGTGTTTTCTGATATTCTTTTGAGGATGGGCTGACGGAGACTTCACCTCTGTTCTCAATTCAATGATTACTGAATATAACAGGTGGCATCTGTTGTGCATCAGAGCATACCCCCTGACGGGTGCATTTAAATAACAAAATGTTTGACTCAAAGGATGGGCATTTTTTAAACAACAGTAGCAGTTTACCTCTACTGCCCTCTTCTGCCACTGCCTCTCAAGTGACAGAATTTAACCAAGCACTCCGGAAGGAGAATCAGACGCTTCGAGAAGAGAATCAAATCCTTCGGCAGGAGAATAGAGCTTTCCGTGTGGAAAACAAAGCCTATCATCAGGAGAACCAAATTATCCGAGGAGAGAACAAAGCCCTTTGGGAAGAAAATAAAATCTTACAGGAGAAGCACACAAACTCTTCAGAGGAACCAAAGCACCTTGAGAAACAGGAAAAGGCCCTCCGGCAGCAGAATAAAGCCCTCCGAGAAGAGATTAAAGCTCTCAAAGGACAAGAAATAGCATTTGCAATGGAGGAAAAAGCTCTTCAGGAAGAGATTATAGCCCTATGGGAGGAAAACAAGGCCTTCCAGGAGCAGATCAAGGCTCTTCGAAAGGATAATAAGGCCGTTCAGGAAGAGGAGAAAGCCCTCCATGAAGAAAAAAATGCCCTCAGCGAAGAGAAATTTGCCCTCCAAGAGGAGAACAGAGCCCTTCAAGTGGAGAAAAAAGCCCTACAAAGTGAAGGGAAAGCTCTTCAAGAAGAGAATAAAGTGCTCCATGAATGGAATAAGATTCTTCAAGGAGAGGAATAAAGTGAAGTAAGAAAAAAATCAGATGCTTAGGGAGACTTAATAGGAGGAGTAAAGAAATTAAAAGGAAGGGCAGTAGTTTTAATGTTAGCCAAATGTTCTGGAGAGCACTAGAACAGAAGATCCATAAGAACTAATGGAGAGCAAGCAGCCTGATAGGCTTAATGCCAAAGCCTAGGAAGTTTGAATGTGCTGAAATAGGGGTGTTGGTATCTTTGATCCCTGAAGGCTAATAAATTACTGCTGGCAATAAATAATGTATAGCTGCAGATGTCTGCTTTACTGGGAGTTTAAATATCACAGAAAACAAGCTTCTGATTATCGTGTTTTGAAAGTTTAGAAAAAATTGGTCTTTTCTACTATAGACTATTGGATAATACACATTAGGTGGATGTTAATGTTACAAATATTGAGGTCAAATATAAGTGGGACTCTGTCAGAGTCCCACTTTCTATATGTGGCCTTCACTAGCAAAATATCATATTTCTGAAAACAGGGAGTATGAAACACTTCCAGAAAATGATATTGAATAAGTGTACTCTAGCATCCTTTGTCTCAGAGATTTTTTCCTTGAAAGACCTGCTTTTTAGCATGAATTAACATGAAAAAGCCTTCTTTCTCTTCCAGTGTTGCTAAAGAAAGAAGATCAAGGAGCAAGTTTGAACACACTCCTCCTGACCTTTTTCACTGCCAATTTTTGTTGTTTCTACTTTGTACAGCTCCAATAGACTATTTCTAAGGCAATATGTATTCACAGTTCTGGGGTGGCTTAATCTTAGTGTGAATGGTAGCTAAGCCAGCATTGGGCTTCTTTTATCTTATCCATTCCTGTTAATATCATTACCTCTTTGAAAGCATATATGAGCTCCTTAGTCGTCATCCAAGTAACAGGTGTTTTCCCACATCTAACCAGCCTATTTGGTGTTATTAGCCAGTTCATAATCTCCAGGAGTTAATTAATACCTTGGGCACCCATTTCACCTGCCACCCCACAGGCTTCATCCCTTTTTCCATGGCTTGGAGACCCAGATCAAACCATATATCATTCTATCTTTTAAGCATTCCCAAAGTGCTGGTAACTGTAAGACAGCATCCAGAAGTAGCAGAACAACTTCATTAACTTCATGGCTGCTTGACAACGGTTTCCAATTTCTAGACACTGATGTTAGGTTTTTACAGGGTCTTGCCATGATTCCAGTATTTGGCCTCTGTTCAATATCAAGATATGAGTCACCTTTAACAAGAAAACAGTGTAGCGGTAGATACATAAAACTCCCCTTTGCTCCTGTAGAAAGCACTACAGCAGGCCATTGAGAAACATGCATGGCTTGCTCAGTCGCTGTCAGGCACATAGGACTTCACTCAAAGGCTTTCTTCTCTTTCTTTCCTTACTTTACCTCCGTTTTTTCCAAAGGACACTATAGCTACTGTTTCTGTATTTTTTTTTTCTTGCATTCAAGTGCACCTTAGACAGCTACTTAAGTACAACTAACTCCTGGGCCAGCTCCATCACACGTGAGCCAATATTGGCGCCAAGAAACTATTTCAAACTGCCTCCACTGGTCCTGGGGCTTTCTGCAATGTGTGGCAGTGGGGGCTGTTGCACACTACAGAGATTAACCTTAAAGCACTTTCCGCTATTCTCTGAAGGAAGAGGAGGAGGTTTCCTGCTTGATTAGCAAACTAAGTTAGCAATGAATTGAATTAAAGTACACAGAATACCGATTTGTATTGCAGAAGCACAAAGACTAGAAAAGAAAGTTCTCTAGTGGTGGCCCCAAATCCCACAAAGAGGAGATATCACAGGCAGTGGAGCAAGGATAAGTGTACTCAAGGAAATGAATATTTCTTCTGTTTTACCAGGTATTAAAGTCTCAGAGTGGTTTCCTTAAAGGCCAGAAAGACTTAGGAAAGTTGAGCTCAGGAAACTGTTAGAGGACATATAGATTAAAAAAAGCTAATACAACTTGGTAGGCATATTCGCCTGGAGGTAAAAGGGAGAAACATGAAGAATTTTTTCTTGTACAATCATTTTCCCAGTGAGGACTAAAATGTACTTTTTCTCTTCAATCCGGGGATCTTGGATTCAGATCCTCCCCTTGGATCTAGATGCCATGTACATAAGGATGATTCTTGGTATATGTCTGCCATAACAGATCTCGTTTTATGAACGTTGGCAGAGGGCTAGGAAGGGATGAACAGCGGATAGTGGACAGTTCAGTGATTTAATTCCTTCTGAAAAGACGGGCTAAATCACATGATTGCCTGTGTAAAAATGGTATAATTATGCTATTGTTGAATATGACATGAGCTAAAAAAAAATCATATACCTAGAAAAATTTAAGTTGGATGTGACCTCTGGAGGTCATCTGGTTACTCGCTGAAAGCAAGGCCAGCTTTCAAGTTACCTTAGTTAAGAGGACATTAGAATGGTTACATTCCTCAAAGTTACATTAGAATAGGGGAAAGACAACATCTGTCTCTTATTTGCCTAGTTGATTTGTCCAGATTAGTTGATTAGTTGATCTGTCCAGAGCTGAAAAAGTCAGGCACTACCAGTGCAGCATGTAGGTCTGTAGTGATTTATTTTCTATAGCCTCATGTTCCTGCATTTCTTCTTGAAGGATTCTGCCCACAATGGTTTGCGTTACTGATTTCCAGTCCTGCATCAGACCAAGTTTGCCCTTCTGGTGAAGAACATGGCTGATTTCAGACCTAACTGAAAGGTTTCCTAATATTGACCAAAACAATTTGTCTGTGTTTCTGCCAGGATAGGGATATTTTCAACAACAGGTTTGTAGCTATTTCTAGACTCTGTGCCGTGTCTCCTTTCCTGTAGTGTCCATGGTAGCCCAGGCATCTGAGTTCTGGTGTGGTATCTGTCACAAGCAAAAAAGTCTCACCTTGGAGAATTGTACTTAATTTCTTGCTAATTAATACAAAATGTTAAGTACTGATCTGGCTTTGAGAAAAGAAGAAAATGTAAAATAATAAACAAACACTGAGGGAAACACCTTTTCTCCTCAGACTCCATTTTGGCCACATACACCTCTGCTCTGCCTTCCTCATCACAGCTCCTCTTGTTCTTGCTGCACTTTTCACTCAGTCTCTACCAATCCCTTTGGTGAGGTGACAAGAAGCACAGGACGGCAGAGTCAGCGTGTAATGGTTTCTTTCTGTTGCTCCTTGCTTCTTTCTTGTTTTCCAATGCTCTGGCATGGGTTGCCTAATGGCCGTAGTCCCTTTGAAGGTGTCCCTGCCCCAGCATGGGTGGCTCGCAGCCACTCATGGCTGTACCTCCTTAGGTATGGATCCAGAGTGCATCTGTGGCCATGTCCCCAGCAATGTCTCCTTCCGTGTGGCACCTGCCACCCCATGCGCTGGGCCCGGCCCAGCATCTCCGTGGTCTCTTTGTTACCTCAGCAGTGCGTGTGAATGGCTCCATGCATGAGCCGGAGCCTGGCGTCAGACTGCAGGCAGAGTCCTCTGCATGGATACAAAACTGTGTGGGTACATATCAAACATTTAGAGATACTACAGGAGAGCGTGCAGTAATAGTCAGCCAGGGTTTCCTATGTTAGGTCTGGAAAGATGAAGGTGGTAGGGAAGCGAAAGGGACTACTATTGCTTTGGCCCAGTATGACAGATCTGCACTTGGGATTTGTGGAGGGTCTTTCAGAACGAGCCTGTATCGCCAAAGTGGGGAAGGTCTTGCCTGTGTTACAGTAAGAGAGAGTTGTGGCAATAAGAAAGAAGGGGAGGTCTGTGAAGCAGTTAAGACCTGAAGAGTACTGAATTACACATGTAAAAGCACTCCAAAGAGGATTTTGTTCCTTGGTGCAAGAGTCTAACAAACTAGTGTGCAAAGCATGAAAGGAATTGGCTTTCTGTCAATTGTATCCTGCCAAAATGAAAATGTCTAGTTTGGGGAGGAACCTCTTTATGCTTTGGATTCTGACTGAGAACAAGATGAATCCTAGCTACAGTACCATGGCTCAGAAATGTCATGTATACACATTGCTTTTACAGGATTTGCTTCTTTTGGGGAGAGAGGAAAACAAATGATTAAAAAAAGAAAAGGAATCTGAGGGGAAAAAGAAAAGCTCTCCCTGTGCAAAAAATCTAACAACAGGTTTGACATTATATTTAGAAGAAAAAATAAATAAAATAAAGTAAAGAGATAATGAACAAAGATAATGAACAAGTATTACTCAGAACTAAAGGATCCACAGTAAAATTTGTACAATCTTTGGTTTATCTAGAGTTAGGGAATATGATAATAACTTGGCAAGATTCTATATTGGTGATGGTAATATTCTGCTTGGAAAATGTAGCATTTACTTGTAATTACATTATGGGTTATTTCCATTCTGAGTCTGGATATTTATATAATGAGAAAATGTGATGCTTTAATTTGTCTTTATAGCATTAATATGATTAAATTTACTTACACACAAATAAATTAATTACTTTCCATAAATATGTTTAAAACATTACAAAATTACTGTGTGTAATTAGTAATTCAAGAATGATTAACAGTGTTTTAAAGTATTTAAATTAGCTATTTCTTTCTTGTGAGCAATTAAACACCACTGTGACATTAGGAATGATTAAGCTTCAGCTTAATGTGTATGAGCAGCTGCACACTGACTGTAGTGATGCTGAAAGATGTGGGTTGTGGTCGGCAGCACAAAGTCCAGCTGGAGGCCAAACTCCAGAGTACCCCAGGAGTCAATATGTGGGCCACTGCTGTTTAGTATCTTCATTAGTAACCTGGATGATGAGACAGAGGACACCCTCTGCAAGATCGCAGACAATACAAAGCTGGGAGGAATGATTCATACCCCAGATGGCTGTGCTGCCATTGAAAGGGATGACGGCAGGCTGGAGAAATGAACTGACAGGAGTCACATGAAGTTCAGCAAAGACAACTGCAAAGTCCTGCACCTGTGGAGGAACAACCCCACGCACCGGTACAGGCTGAGGGCTGGCCACCTGGAAAGCAGCTTTGCAAAAAAGGACCTGGGGGTCCTGTTGGACACCAAGTTGGATATCAGCCAGGAACTCAGAAAGAGTCCTGAGCCATGACGGGCTCTCTTCTTTGTTGTGGCAAAGAAGGCAAACAGCATCCTAGGTTGCCTCAGGAAGATCATTGCCAGCAGGCTGAGGGAAGCAATCCTCTCCTCTACTCAGCCCTGGTGAGGCCACACCTGGAGTGCTGGGTCTGAGTCTGGGCTTCCCAGTACAAGAGAGACATGGACATACTGGAATGAGTCCAGTGAAGGGCTTCAAAAATGGTTAAAGGATTGGGGCATCTGGCATATGAGGAGAGGATGAGAGAGCTGGACTGTTCAGTCTGGAGAACAGAAAGCTCAGGGAGATCTAATCAATATGGATAAGAACTTGATGGGTTTCTATAAATAAACTATTATTTGCCTGATGGGTAAAGGTGATGGAGCCAGACTTTTCTCACTGATGCTCACTGAAAGGACAAGAGGCAATGGACACAAATTGAAATATGAGAAATTCCCTTTAAACAAGAAAAATCCTTTTCTGTGGTGTGTATGGATGAATACTGAAACAGAATTCCCAAAGAGGTTGTGGTGTCTCCACCCTTGCAGATATTCAGACCCCAGCTGGACGTGGCCTTGAGCAACATGCTCTAGCTGACCTGGCTTGAGCAGGACGAGTTGGACCAGCCTGCAGAGGTCCCTGCCAACCTGAACCATTCTATCATTCTGTGATTTACCATATTAGACATTGAGCTTGCACCGATGAGCAGTACCTTGCATTTCTAACCATATAGTGCTAAGTACTTTCCATTCCTTGCCTTACAGCAAGGTTTCTTTATATTCCATAATATTTCTTTAAATCTACTATAGGAAGCCAGGCAGAAGAAACTCAGGGACATCAAACACAGAAGTTTAACAGTGAAGTACAGAGACAGCATCTTTAGAGAAAAGCGAGTTTTTATTATTATAATTCAGTTCCTTGATCAAGGTTAGAAAAAAAATTTTTCTCCTAAGATCATTTCCATTTGGCATTTATAACTTACATTACTGAATTTCATCTGACTGAATTGAAAACTTTGAAATTTAAGGAAGAAGGAAATGAAGGAAGAAAGGAAGAAAATACTACTAAAAGTCTATGAGTGGAATTATAAGGGACGTGTGTGTGTGTGTGTGTGTGTGTGTATGCAAGTTGTTCACCCTTAAAAGCTCTTGAAGATACAAATCTTTCAATATGGTCTTTTTTCCCCTCCAAAGAGTGGGGTAACTAGCACGAATTGAAACCACTTTCTTCTGGTACTTGTAAAATGGGGGAATTTTCCATAGCTGAAAGTGAACAGCATAGGCTACATGCTATCCTTGCTGTACTGACCTGGAAGAGCGGTAACAGGAAGAGCAACTGCCTAGTGATAGCATTGCAATTCCACTTTTCAGGGAGGTTAGTTCAATGTCATGATCAGTTTCTTCCAACATGATCTCTCTAAACTTTTAATGAATGTGGAGATGACTCGTTACAATGTGATCAGGAACATTTGGAGCTACCTGCATAGATGATTTACCATATAGGGTGGCTATATTTTGGTTACACATTGCACGACCTATATAAAATAGGACAGCAGGTGTAGACAGTGCAAACACATTAGAAAGAGATAAATCCCCTGGACAGAGGACACAGGGGAAGATCAGCATCAAATGCTAACATTGAAGGTAACAGGTGAAGAGAAAGTGCAAGCTGAAAATCATATTTATGAATGTTTTAACACATATCTCTGTACTTTGAATTCATTCTCATCACCAAATACCCTCTCAGAGAATACTTCCAGATTCTGAACATTTCAGCAGCACCAAAACCATCAGATTTGGAGACTGTACTGAAAACAAAATGATGATCATGATCATGATGATTATCAATATAATGAGAGGAATAGTAGACTGAATTTCAAATATCAAGCAAGATATTGTAAGTCCTGGAGCAGTCTGAGCTGCTCAGGAATTATGCCACTATCCAGCACCCTTTAAGAAAGAACAGGAAGTTAAGAGGGTTCTTTGGCTTTTGCATACAGGTCTCAGGAATGGTTGCTTGCTAGCAGAATCATAACAAAGATGCAAAAAGATGAATGTCCGTCTCTGGCAATTTTCTGAAGGAGCAAACATGCCAAAACGATGAAAGCACAATGCTGAAGAGAAAGACCTGTAGGTGCCTTGGAAGAGGCTTACAGGAAAAGTACAGCACTAAGATGATGCGAGGGGAAAGGGGTGGGAGGGGGCTGTGGGGAGGGAATCCTCAGTCTTGCTAGGGCTTTACCTAAAGGACCAATACTTCACTACCCAGTACATCTCTCTGCCTACCTGATGTACTCTATCCAGTACGTCAGTGAGTTTTAGCCACATGTTACTCAGCATCAGTACCCTGCTGGTTCCAACAGACAGAATCCTTAGCATAACATCCACTTTCAATGGATTTAGCCAGTGTTTGCCAGGAAATACTGAATCCAATAGAAATCAGAATCTTCTGAAGGTAAAATATAATTACTAGAATAGTCTGGAATGAACACTTGCTGAAAAGTAAGCACATTTTATTCTGTATAACAATGATATGCCTTCTATTTCACAGCAGAAGAGTCCCTGTATTCTTTTCAGGCATTATTACCCCAGTAGACATTTGTTTAGCTCTACATTTAGTAAAGAAGTCTTTTAAGAAAGTTTGTGCCTGCTTAAGGCAAATCTATGAAAATATATTTCTGTGTTAATTGTTCAGAAAAAAATATTTCTAGCCTTTCAAAATACTACATTTTCTATTTCTCCAGGGAATTCTTCCAACTAAGCAGATATATCATTCAAACCTCCTCATGGGCGTTGATTCATAATATTGAATATAATATAAAATAAAATATAAAATCAACAGGCGGTCCAGGAGGCAGAGCTGGTTGTTAAAATAAAGCTTTAATGCTTATTAAAATGGTCAAAATAATGCAAGTCAATAAGATGAACATTACTGATGTATAAATCTAATATAAAAAGTCTTTGTACTAGGGAATACACAGGCATGAGTTGTCGTAGTATTAGAGCTTCAAAAATGCTCTGAACCAGAGGCTTATACTTTTCTGCTTATTCTCTGCAGTTACAATCATTGTATACGATTCAACAAGAAGTAGCCAGCAGTTAATAGACATAGAGTTGATTTAAAGGTGTGCTGTTAGTTTTGATTGCAAAACAGACTGGTGTGGATATCACTGATTCCTACTTGTTGGCTACTTTTATTTGAAATATAACATTTACAACACCTCTGTGAGTTTAGAAAGCAAGTTAAAGTAAAAACAAAAATGACCAAAAATTATATAGTCCTGTACAGATCATAATTTCTGAGGTTAAAAAAAAAAGCAAAAACACAACTTCTGAGTGCTTTAGTTTAAGATAGCCCAAAGGATAAAACACCTTTTCCTGCACTTGCTGTGCAAAAGTAGTAAGTAAAAAAAGTACAATTCCTCCGCACAAGAGAAAGGTTGATCAGAAAAACATCTAACAAGCCTTTGCAGGACATCTAGCCTCTCGACATGTATAATGAAGTTGTTTGAAGAAGAAACAGGAGAGAGGTGGATCACGAACAACATGCACCATCTGATTCCCCCAGAATGGCAGATTGTAGCAAAATTTAAAATAGTCTAAGACTGTGCTCACAAAGGATATCAGTATTTACACGGAATCTGAAAGGAGTCACAACCCTCCAGAGTGGAATATGAGTAATAGAGAAGTCTAGAGCAAATTTAAGATGATAGACCATTCTAGATCACAGTGATTAGGGATTTCCTCTAGATTATGTCTCTGTACTACTTATTTGAAAGTTGTTTAAATAATGTGCTACGGTTTAATCCAGTATTCAATACATATTACTCTTTTTTTCCTCCACATTTGATCTCCTCCACAGTGGATATAAGCTCTTGTCTTTTTTGGCTTTGCTTCTGAGATCAGAAAATTCATGCTTTTAGTTCCAAAGGTGTCCAGTTCATTCCCCAATGTGCTGACCAAGAGAATAATCGTAAGCCTTCAGAAAAACAATGAATTATTACTTCTCTGTGTAGTAGGAGTTTTTAATAAGCTGTTTCAAGGAGACTAAACTGAGAATCATTACATTAACTGAGTAAAGAGAAATAGAGGCTGAAATACCCAGGAAATTTTCCACATTATAATATGACTAGAAGCATTTTTTTCCTAATGAAAGTGGAAAAGTCAAAGCTTGAACCGTTTAAAACAATTCAGTCACTCAGATATATACTATATGAAATAATCATCAATTTACCATGACAGGAACAAGTTAACCCCGAGAAGCGGGTCTTTTTGGGTTTTAGTTTTTTTTTTTTTTTTTCTTTTTTCACTCAGTACTAATGTAAAGGAAAGAAAGAGCTAATAACCAGCCATTAAGACAGGTTATGAAGAGTCTTGGGTTTTCAATAGTTAACAAAACATGACAACTTTTAAGAGTTATGAGCTTCTCTTATCCAAATTACAATTCAATTTCCACTCATACCTCTCCACAGCTCATTCAGAGACAGGGCTTGATCCATTCCCAGCAAACCCAGTAGCATAAAGATTACTACCTGAGATTTTCTTACATATTATGAAGAGTTGTTTAGAGTTGCAAGTCACATTTAACTTAGGTTTATTTTACTAGTGTCTGCACAATCTCCAAAGATGTCGCTAAATCTATTTGTGATTTACTCTTTACAGGATTACTTGGAGGAATAAACAACTCAAACAGGAAATTAAGATTAAGCAGATAATCTTCAATGAATAGATACAAGGCAGAGACTGTATGAACAGCTGTATCTCAGAAGTTAGAAAGTAAATTTTTAAAGAAGTAAAGACGATAAAATGCATGGTAAAAAGATTCTCCATATACATATATGCAAAGGGGATAAGAGAGTAGTGGCCCAGTATATGAGGAGAGAAAGGTGAAGATCAATAATGATCTAGATATTGCTGACATACTAAATATATGTTTTGGTTCTTTTTCAGGAAGCATGATGATGTATTTAACTGTAATGGTAAAGTATCTAAAGACTATGAGAGTAGGGTATTGAAACATTTCATATGAGCTGTGAGCAAACTTTGAACTGCTTGCAATGACTGTCTTTGATGGGTGAAAAATCTATATC
This sequence comes from Struthio camelus, assembly GCF_040807025.1. Taxonomy (NCBI): domain Eukaryota; kingdom Metazoa; phylum Chordata; class Aves; order Struthioniformes; family Struthionidae; genus Struthio; species Struthio camelus. Next base: position 180,429,006 of record NC_090942.1, on the reverse strand, counting down.
TAGAATACTAAAAGAACTAACATATTAAATAGCATATTAGCAGAGATAACCTTGTCAATATGACTAGAAAATAGAGAGAGTAACATTTTAATTCAGTAGAAAAAAAATAAATCAATTAGAATGAGTCAAGTAAAAGTCTATTAGTTTATTCTAAAATTCATGAAATTTTTGGAACAGATTTTGATTTAGGCATTATCATTAGCTGAGACATAGAAGAAAGTAATATAAAAGGCAAACAAATTTATAAAGGATATATTGCCTTAGACTCATTCAATATCTTTCCTAATAAGATAATTTCTGAGATGGAATTAATAGGAAGGACTTCATCTTTTGAGATCTAAGCAAGGAACATGGTAGTATTTCAAAAATGATTACTCAAGGAGCAGATGGTCCATGGGTTAAAAAAAGAATTATAAAATAGAAAAAGAGAGGTTTTGGTGGGTGTTAAGTACAGATTATTGAAATGAAGGGAGATTGCAGTTGTTCCTTAGGTTCAGTGTTGCAATAAATACTACTTAATGTTTTCATAATTGACTGTGTTACCAGCTCTTGGCCATGAAATCTATGTAAAGTGCATGGTTGAAAAGTTTAACAAATATTATGGAAACCAAATCATGACTCTGGAAGAAACAAATGAGCTTGACAACTGATTTAAAAGAAGTTGTGATGAAATTTGAAGTATAAAAAGACAGAGGTTGCTGTTAACTGGAGGCTTGTTTATTTGGAGGCCGTGATAGAAAACAAGAAGCTGTGATGGCAACAAGCTCCCAATGCACTGCAGTTTCATCAGTGAAGTTCTAGAATGCATCAGATAAAATTTTTTAGGAAAAGGCAAAGAAGTCTTATCAATATCCTTGTAAAATACATTGTTAGACTGTGCGTAGTTGCCTAAAGTTCTGGTCACCTGTATTCAGGAAGTACAAGTTTGAAACAGAAGAATTGAAGAGCACACTTAAAAATGACTAGAGGAATGGAGAATCTATTTTATAATATGAGAGTAAAATGTTTCGTCCTGTAAAATAAAGGTTGAGAGACGTATGATCCGTCTGAGGGGGAAATATCAGGAAGGAAGATCCATTTAAGTGCAAAATTGGTGGATACACACTGGTCATGGACAAATTAATACAAATTAATTAGAAAAAACACTTCTCCCTTAAAAGGATTAAAATTTCTCAGTGACCCTGAAGCCAAGGTAATGAGAGGCAAGGAACTCATTACTTCGCATGTTTTTAAGTAGATTTCCTGTAAATGCTGTTATTTGTCCTTTATAGTACACCTAATATCTAATACTTTAGGGATTCTTCTGGTTACCAAACAGGATTAGCAGGATTTCTACTCCTTACTTCTCGGTGCATAACTTGGCTTCTCTTCTGGTGCATTTACGTTACCAACTGCTACATTACTGAGAGGGAAGGATCGGTGTTTGATTTGCCATTGCATCTACTGTATCTACTACAGTTCTAGGACCATATGCCAATGTAGCATGTTTACCAGCAATGTTGTTTGTGTTAGTTGCCAGTCCCAGGATGACCGATACATCCTCGAAGAGCTAACTTTTGGAGGATTTTGTGTCTACTTTGCTAGTGCTATGCCCTAGATTTGCCCCAGAAGTGATTTCAATTGTGATTCCACCAGGAGGAAAATCTCTGAGTGCACTAATGGTATGCTCCAGCACCGGCTGCAGGACCTATAGATAGTAGGTGCTGGGCACATGCACACCCAAAAAGAACCTTATAGAGATACCTCCCATTGAGGATGGAAATTATCAAAGATTGGACATAGCTGGGAATTGGTAAAGCTGAGATGCACTGATGTATTTTAGCACTGCTACAAGCCTGTTTACACATATTTTGTAGTATGCAGGAGCTTGCTTTGACATAAGCAGAAATAATAAGACTGAAGTTAACATTATCTATGGCAAGCCTAAGCTAATATGCCTAGTCTCTCAAGACAACTTACTTGCTTTGGCTTAGCAGCACACTGACAGTCACATGATTTGGAGCAAGCATGGTGAGAATTAACACCACCATACAAGACATTGCACAGTCACACTCAAAGGAAATCTAGTTTTGGGACCAGGAAAGACTTTTACTAAATACCTAACGGACTGACAAAATCTACTTTTTTTTTTTCCCCCCACTGTTATTAGTCAATGGGCATAAACGTGCTGAGTTTATCTTTAATTGATGAACCTTGCAGCAAGGGCAAAGTGGAAATAGCAATTGGGAAACTGTAGCTTAAAAATAGTATTTCAAACATGTTCTGATGATATCTACATATGCTGTCTACCCTACCAGTGCTCTGAAAACTGCTAGAGCTGAAAAAATAATTTGAAACTAAGCATGAAACAAGTGACTGGAAGAATATACTAGACTTTCTGTAATTGATAACGATTAGCACAAATTCTAAATTTTGGATTTAAGTAAATGTGTTTGTGAAGATTTTCTTCACATTTATGAAGAAGGATGGAAGTTTCCTTAACTGAGGCCTACATGAAAAGAACTTTTTTTTTTTTTTTGGATTAATTGTCTATAAGCAAGTGAATTATAAAGATTGCTGAGAAGGGCAATAAAACCTGTAAAATCGCTTCAGGGGATGATAACAGTTTATATATGTCCAAAATATCTGAGAATGAGATCACAGTTAATTAACTTAAACACATACCATGGCAAACGATTATACAATTTTGTTGTCGGGTACACAGAATACCTAGTGTCTTTTATTTTTAATGACAGCAGCAGATACTTAATATCTTTGAAATAGGGAGTTTTTCAGTTTTTTGAATGCGGATTTAAGGTGACAATGCCTTGTTCATTTGCCTTTCAATGGAAACTTTAGTGTCAATAAATTGTGTGATTTGGGTTGCACATTTGGAAACGTATTCAGCAATGCTGTTGGCAATGTATTCAGCATGTGTTTTGGGATATACACTGCATGATCTGTAAATACTTTTGATTAATGTCTACTTTACTGGTTTCTGTGATTACTGCATGTCATAAGCCATGTGGTCTTTCTAGTTCAGTAGTTTTCTCTGCTATTCAGAAAAAATTCATACCAGCTATGAAATGAAGGGTTTTATTTTTAGTGATCCGTATTTAGTGTGATGTTTTTATTACAGAGAGTGAAGTCTGACGAAGTTTTGTTTAAAAGAACAAAAATAAGTAAAATCTTTTCATTCAAATAATTAAGGCCTCATAAGTTAATGTATTATACACAAATGTAACTTTAAATACATACATAATTACTGTTAAATTATGTAATTAAGGAAAGGCATCTTTTTAAGTACTTTGCTGAATTGTGGCCACTTTGGTCGTAAAGGGAATGTTGACAATATCTGATCAACAGATTAAAGGTCTTTTTTATGTTACATCAAATGACAACGATTCTCCATCATTCCTGTGCAAAAGGGCAAAACTACAGATTAATTTCTGTCTAGACAGAAGAAATAATGGTTTTTTATCTAAATTGTCTTGGGCCACTGCTGGGACATTCGATGAAAAGCTCTACTACTAATGAATAAAAAGACAATTTTTTTACAATTAATGAGTCATAGATATTTTAAGCACTGCAATTCAAGGACAGAAAGCTATTAGATTTAGAGGAAGAATGGAGGAAAATAATGAGATCAGAAGGGTGAGCTATTCTGGTACCTGAGAAAGGTTGTTATTCTAATTCAGTATTTATCATACGGTGGCAAGTTTAAAATGAGGAATCTAAAGAAAAGATGCTTGGATCTTGGATACCATCTGGAAGGTTCAGTTGAAGGGAATCATGCATAAGGAAAGTATTAACATTAGTAACTGAAAATATGTCTGTAAGACACATTTTTTATTCAATAGAGAAAAAAAGCAGATGGTAGAATTTAGAAGTAAAGATTAGAAATTAACATATTAATGGCCAGACCCTGCAGTGACCGAAATAAACGGAGTTTAGCCATTGATTTTAATGAGAACAGAATGAAGCCATGTATGTCAGAAGCGGTGAGAGGCCACATTCTCCAGTTGATTACAGTTTTCTGCTTTATAAGCACAAATTGGACTTCAAGGGCTAAACATAATCACTGCACAAGTCCTCCAGTCAGGGAAACAGTTCTCTAGCAAAAAGTTAACAGAAATGGCTTCATCTCTTTGGATTCAAAGAGCTTCTTGAGGGCAGATGTGACAGAGATGGATACTCATTCGTACCAGTTCATTCGCTGACATAAACTAGCATGGCATTGTGTCTACTTTGGTCTTTGCCAAATATAGGCAGATTAAAATGAGAAAAAGCTAGCTCCCTTATAATCATGTCCTCTCTCTACAAAATTCAGTATTTGTTTGAACAAGGTAGGGCATCTGCCACCAAGATGCAGTTGCTGCATTTCATTAAGTTTGTGCTTACATGTATCACACCCAATTCTGCATCTAAACAGCATCTTCTATCAGGATATTAGAGAGAGGTAGGTGCTTCTGAAGGTCTAAAAAGTGTAGAGTTATCATTCTATGTTTGGTCACCTAAAAAGGTATAATTTAACCAACAAAGCATATGAGAAAGATTTTAACTGATACAAATTTTTCTACAAGATAAATATATTACTGGAGCAGGAAGTGCATTTTCATATTGAATTGATATAGTACTTATCTCTAAGGGTCGTTGCTCTATGTGAGTGAATAATGATGTTTGAACAATTGATGAAAATATGATTGTGTAACAAAACTTTATTATTATTTTAAAAGTAATATAACTAAGTTGCATATACATTATTTACTAGTTCTTGCCTTTAATTAAAAACAAAATGAAGAGGTGAACACAAACAGAGCTGGGAATACTGTACTAATTTTATAACAGTGTTTATTTTGCTGAAATATCATAATTAAAGTAAATAATAATTACTAAAACTTATTTTTTGTTATTTAACTGCAAAATGCACTTATTTCTCAAGCAGTGTTACATGTTTTTACAAGAGCTCTCTCTTGTGGCCATAACTGTTTCTGCATTGTAACTAGTTCAAATATTTACAGGACTTTTTTTTGAAAAGAATTTTACACTGCAATTTAAGGCAATAGGAAAAGCAATAACCTAACTCTGTCCAGCCATGCAGTAGAGAATGATAGTATAACTATAAATCTGAATAAATAATCTAAAAATCTGCTTATTCACCAAGGCATAAAGGCTATTGAAAATAGATTCCTATTTTTCATCTAACGGGAAGGCTTAAAATTGATGGCCAGCTTGAAAGAGATGGCAACAACCAAATAGAATCAGGTCTCTAAACTGCAAAAGCAAAGATAGGATAATCAAAATTAATGCAACATATGGGCAGAGGAACAGGTTTGTGGTTATGCAGAACTGGAGAACTGTTTAAAAATGCTGAAGAAAAGCGACCAAGAAGCAATTACTTCTGCTGCTTTTGTGTGGTAATATATCACTGTTCAGTGAGGAAATATTTTAGCTAAGCTTCCCTAATTAGGCTGTCCCTATTTACTGCAACTGGCCACAAGAGAACTGGTGTTCTTTGTATTTAGGCAGTTTTTCCTCAGGACCTAATTCTGCCATATAATTCCCCGCCCTAAAGTGGTTCCTGATCTTCTTGTGGCAAGCAAGAGATGCTCAGAAAGGAGCTTGAGCCAAGGCGTCCAGTGGCTCCTCTGATGTTCTTTTTGGTAGGGACCATCCTTTAGCAGGTGCTCATTAAACTGAACCACATCTTCAGACTACACCTATGTCTCACCCAAACTCCCTGCCTGCACTAGGCTGACAATAACCTCACTTGCATAAAAGGGTCCTTCTGGAAATCCTTGCCTGGGCTGGGTGTCTGGACTATCTTGTCTTTGCATTTAGAAAGGAGGTATTTTGAACAGTAGAGCACAAAGTAAAGCAGATTTGGAAAACAGAGCCATGAAGAAACTGTGATTGCTGTCCGGAATCACAAACCTGATCTTTAATGCAAAACTTGGACATATGAATAATGGAACTAAGGCTCTTTAGTAGGGAGAAAATAGCGGTCTGGAGTCTAGGACTAATGAGAGTTACGTTCACCGAAGTTTGGCAGGTAGATTAATTACATTTTACTAAGCTGTTCTCATCAAATGATGAAATCTCTTCAGGCAGAGCACAGTTTTTTTGTTTGACACAGCCCTCCTGCTTCACACAGCCGTGTACTGATATGTAGTTGCACAGATAATAAATGATAAATTCAGCTGCCAATCTTGCCTAACACACTGATATGTTACAAGGTCTCACTGACTCATTTCTTAAAAGTTTTAGCAGTTCTTTGATATCTTGGGATGGAAAATGCTACACAAAAACAAGCTATTGCCTGATGAAAGGTATCTGAAGAAATATTTTTTTGCCTAAAAATCCTGCACACCCTGTCATGATTTTAACATGCTCATAAGTTTCCGTATAGTCAAAACAGATTTTACTAGAAAGGGCAGCAACTGACACTATGCACCAAAAGCTGCTCTTTCAAATCAGTTAGACTTTTTCCAAAGTACACAAATTTACATACAGTTCAAATACCACTAGAAGCACACTTTAATGTAAATCTTCCATCTCAGTCTAAAGCTTTGTCAATACTAATAAATTAAACGGCACCCAGAAACTTTCCTGAGCATGGAGTCTAAATGGAATGGTTCATATCTGTGTTAGTAAATGCTTTTAGCCACTGAAACAGAGTGGCTGCATGCAACTGCCAGCTGACATTCAGAAAACAGTAGCTGGAATATTCCACTTCCTAAAATATACCCAGGATCTATTTGCGAACTGGCTAGCTGGCTCAGGGCAAAAGTATTCCAGGGAATGATCTAACACTTCAAAAATATAGACAATTTTATTCCAGTCCTGACAGCATTGCTTGGCTCTGTTTAATTTAATATTAATTTTTAATAATAAATGTAATGTAAAAGGTGATTATGTATGAAACATATGTAAAAGCTGAGGCCTGCAAAAAGAGGTAAAGGGATTCATGATGAGATTTACACTTTTTTTTTTCCTAATCATTGAAGATTTTTAAAACTAGTTTGAAAATGAATATTATTACATTCTTGGCTTAAAATAATTTCTAGATCAAGTTTACAGAGAAAGAGACAATTGGAGTTAAACTCAACTACTATTAACTTTAACAGTAAAAATTATATGCCAAAGAAATAACTTCTTAAAAATAAAAGCCACGATTCTGCAAATATTTTGTGATTTGATAATAAATAATAAAAAATAGTAAAAAGCTTTATTGAGATGAACAATTTAACTGACTCCAGAGACTACGTGACTACTGGTATAAAGCATAAATATTTCATTCTACACAGATAACTATATATTACTGCTACTTGTGTAACTCTACGGTTATGCTGTACAAGCAAAAGTAAAATAAATTAGACATAGTCACTTGATCACTAGAAGAGTCCTGTTAGAGCTAAACTAAGTGAGAACAAAGCTTCAGGAAAGTCAAGAAAAGTTTGGACAAAAAAAGGTTGACAAGCCTCAGTCCTGAGGCCTTGCAAACTCAGTACCAAGCCTGTGGCCTGATGCTGGTAAAGCTAATGACCGATTTAGTGGGCCATAGGACACCACCCAGATTTCCTCCACTTTCTGGTCCTGGCCTATTATTTCTCTGCTGTATCTGTCTGTGGAATTTGCAAAGCATGAGGAACAGTTTATCTGGGTGGTGTCCACATCTCTGCAAGGTGACTAGAAGTTGCCTTACTCCCTTCTGTTGGCGTTGATGGCTTTTTAGTGACTGTTTCAATTTCTGCAAGTGCTTGTGATTTGATGCAGAACTTTACATTTCCCTTTGTTGAGTTTCATGAGGTTCCTCTTGGCCCGTTTCTCTAGCCTGTCAAGGTCCCTCTGCACAGCAGCACAGCCCTCTGCAGGTCTAAGTTACCAAAAATCCATGCAAAATTTATACTGAAGTGTTAAGTCATATCATTAGTGGTCCACAGCAGTCCTGCCTATTTTTCACATTTTAGATAGATATTCTGATGCTGTGAAATGTGCTGCCTATCCACAGATGCTATATCCTGTTACTCTGTGTCTCTGCTCTGGGAATATCCGATCATTCCATGAGATATTTCAAGTGGGAGCCTTTTCGTCTAACCTTGATGTAACCGTTACAGCTGTACTGCAGCTATGAGTCTGGCTTAGTCACCCTATCTCCTTTCTTTGCACAGTGAAAAACAGTCACTTTCAGAGAATGATTCATCTGGCCAAGGATAGCTATTTATTTTAGGGAGAAAAAAATCATACTCGGCAGTATCTAGTACTTTTCCTTGGTGGTAATAAAATTTGGTAGTCATCAGGTTGGATCAGTTTGGTTACCCTAAATGCTGATTCTTAATCTACACTGACACTTCCCTCAGCAGGAGCGCCCGTTGCCCCAGAGGCTGAAGCTGTTCTCTCGACACGCTGGAAGCGTGTCGACAGTTCTGCATGGTCTTCCAAGTCCTCTGTAGGGACAGGAAGCTGTGAAAGAAGCACAGTCTCTAGGCAGCTTGATAGAAGAGCCCTTAAACAGTGTCTTTAGCTTCCTCAGTGCCCGCAGAGCCTGAAACCTACACTGGAGCTTGCAGTAGTATAGGTATACACTCATAGTAAAATTTAAAGTAAATGAACTCCTACTTCAGTTCAAAGCTATTTTGGTCAGTAAGATCAGCTGTTCTATAGTTTTCTGCTTACTTTCCAGATTAAATATAAAAAAGTCATCATTTCACTGATCTAGTAGGCCTTTGATTGCTGAGTTTGTGGGCCAATACACAGGGATAACTGGCTGTACTGCTAATTGTAATATTATTAAGGTCCTCGGTATACAACTATGAAAATAAATTCTTCTTTCTTGGTGTTCTTACTAGTAGCATTTATTTCTTCAACAATATCAGAGAGATTTTTTTCTTACGTTTGGAACCCTGTGGTTCTATAACGGGTTTTCAGCACTATCTAAATGGAACTTTAATTAGCTTCCTCCAGTGTGTCCTTGATGCATGACAAATTATTTAAAATTACTTATCTGTGCACTTTTTTTCTTATTTCATGTAAACTTTATTTTTTTAAAAAACTAACTAGCTAAAACCAAAACATTGAATGCACATGTGAGAAGTTCAAATTTGCAAATTATTTTATAAATTCAATTTTACTTAAAAATATAAACTTTTCAAATTTCTGGTCTATAACTTTATTCAGAATACAACTAAAATTTTATTTTCTACACTATTTAAAATTATCTACATGGAAGATTTAAAAAATAAATGAAGCAATTAATAATAGCTGCTGTCAATTAATAACTCTGACTTTTTACTATCTGCAACTGCATTGTGCAAGCCTGTTGTGCTTTAAGACCAAATTGTCGGTGTGGAAACTAAATGGACTCAGATACCAAAACACTTCAGTCACGGATGTATATTACACTTAATGAGAAACACAACTTTCCTACTCTGTGTGAGAAACAGCACAGTCCAATAGAGAAGTTGGGTACTTCAGTGTAGCAATTCCAGCTGTGCAGTGTGCAGTCCTGAGGTAAGGTTTTGGGGGTCCAAATACACTCGTAGACAGTATATAAAATATTATTTATATATATGTATATTTATATGTATATTTATATATATGTAATAGATTATATTTTATAATATAGTATACTATATATTATATAATGTATTATATATGTCATGCACAAAGCAATTTTTCTATACATAAGATAAGGAGTAGTATCAGAGTCAGTATCAACCCCATGAAACTTCACTCATGACTCTCTGTCAGTCCAGCTTTGATCCATTAACCACCTCCCTTTGAGCTTGATGATTTAGCCATTTCTCTGCTCATTTTGTGGTCCATCTGTCCGGTCTGTATCTTACCAACTTGTTAACAATGATGTTATGGGATACCACGTCAAAAGAGGATATCCACTGAAAAGGTTTTGTCCTCCTAGAAGCTGATTCAACATTTGCTTTGTTGTGGCTTCTCTACATAGAAGCCTGGAAACAGATCTTACCCATGAAGACTGAGGCATAGCAGATAATGAGTAACTCAATCTTTTCTGTGTCATTTGTAACTAACTTGCCAGCCACACTGAGCAGAGGACCTACATCTTGCACATACATCATTTTAAATTCTGAGCATGAAAGATAACAAATCAAAATGCAGAAATAAATGAAATATACAGGTTTATTAGCACCTCTGTTTTAGCTACTCAGCTATTTTTTCCCCTCCGGGTGCAAAATGAAGTTTATAAGTTTTCCATCTTCAAAGCACCAGCTATCTGCAGTTCCGGAGTTTAAAACTCATAAATTTCATTCTATTGTTAGCAGCAGTCAGGAAATGTGGTCACAGAATACTAAATGAAGATATGGCAAATACAAAGATTACTTTCTTCAGATCAGGGCATTTTGTCTTAAATGACACTATATTTGATGGTTTGTTTTTTTTTTTTTTCCCCCTTGAAACCTTCTGCTTTGACAGTCATGTGATTACATCAGTCTCCGTTTCCCTTAAAAAATTTTTTTTTTGAATATATAACAGATTCTGATGATAATACCTCGAATTTATGAAAGCCAAAAGATATAGCATCTTTACTGGCCTAAGATACTTCTTTTTTTAAAACTCTCATGGTTTTTAATCAAGAATGTCAACTTTCCAAATTAACAATATAATTCCAATTTAACACACTAAATATGAATATAATTATCTCATTTTATTCTTGGAATGGGCTTTTGAATCTGGCAAAAGGGAAAGGTATGTGAGTCTGTTGAATTGCTGAGAATGAAAATAACTAGATGACTTTTTCTTGTTTTTCTTTTTTTTCCCCTTTTTTAGTCACCTCAGGGCCTGGCTAGAAGATGTTTACAGGGCTAAATAATGAATTAGATCATTTTTTTAAAAAATCTTTGCAAGACCAAAATAACCTTGACTTTAGTGCTACAAAGGTGAAAAAAACTCAAACAAGTTAAGCTATTAAAGGTTATTAGGTATTTATTCCATGTTACATGGATAAAAAAGGTTTTCATGAAATCTCTTCATAGAGTTTTCAGTAACCAATATCTGCAAGGACAAAATTTCATCAAAAATCAAGTCCAGACAAGATGAACATACTGCAGTAATCCAGTTCATTCTCCAGTTTTGCATCCCACCTTCCCCTCATATTGTGTTAGCAGGTTATTTCCCATCAAAAAGTAGGTAACAATTTTTTCCATTGTGTTCTTGATATCACACAATTTTTGAAACATCCCACCTGTTAATTACACCTAACTGTTCATAGAAAGATTAGTCTGTGGTGATGTTTTCCATCAATTACCCTCTAACATGGAATTATTAATAGTTTTTAAAATATATATGAAGGAAATTAGGTTTCTGTGACACTGAAAAGTTGGCTGAGCTAATTTAATCAGTGGAAAAAAGAGCATAAGAGCCATAAAAATAGAAAGAAAGAAAAAGAATTTGTGTTCCAAGGTAGACTGATGGTAGAAAAAAGAAACTGCAGTGAGAAATGGAAAAGTAAGAAGATGTATAGAGAGAGATATAGATATATCTAACATATATACGTATTTCAGAGTAAAAGACAAACAACATAAAAACAAACCAGTCACAGAAGACTGCCAGGAAGACACAAAATGAAATGATAGCTGCACTGAATGGATGGGTTGCTGAACAGCATCTCTTCCATGATCATGCACTCCTTAAAGGCGGTCTTGTGGGCCAACAGTCAGCAATAACAGGTTTTCTGGAGCTGCAGAAGGGCTAAGCTATACCAGATCCTGCCAGTGGGCATATCTCCAACTGGTTTGACCTATTGTTGTGTATATTTTAAAAGATGAATTTGCTTACAAGGTAAAAACAGAAAATAACTAGACTCTGGTCAAGGATCTGCTCTTCTCAAGTGACAGAACAATACATCAGAAACAGAAATCTTGTCAATAAAAGCTTTACTCAGGTTTTATTTTCTTCCATAGGTGTTTTCTTGGAAAGAGGTCTCAGCAGTAGTGCTAGCAAGGCCAGTTTAAGGACTTTCTTTTAACCAGTAGGACATCAGTACTTAAGAGAACTGTTTTCTTCGAGTGTTAGGCTAAACAGCCACCAGATGTCAGTGCATGCTTGCAGAATGGTCTAAGTTGTACTAAAGATATGTTTCTAATACAGATCTGGACTTTCTTCTGTATAACATAAAAGTGCAAAGTTGTATAATGTTGATGATGTTATTAAAAAGTGCAAAATAACTCAAGACATTATTTACACTTTCTAATTAACAGACCATAAAAAAAAAGATTTTTGTTTCTGCATTGTTTTATATCTAGTATGATCATTTAAATTAGCACTAATTAGATTTTAAGCACTATATTTTGGGTTTAGCTTCTTACAACTACTCTGATATGTTATCTATGAAAACAGAAAAAGCAGGGCAGAGAGGAGCTGCACTGTAGACACTGGGGCAATAAAGACTCTTAAATAAGAGACATAAGGAAAGACAAGCAAGAAAGCTAGGTTTGTTCAGTCTCAGGAAAATAAGACCAATGCATGATTTTATAGCTACCTTCAACTACCTAATGAGTAGTTGTGGAGTAGAAGGAGCAAGACTATTCTCAGACACTAAAGGACCTGGGGCAAAGGATACAAGTTACAAAAAAGACAACTTTGATTAGATATTAGGAAAACAAATGAGGGTAGTAAGGTATTGGAACAGGTTGCCCAGAAAGGTCATGAAATATCTATCTTCAGAAATACCCAAAACTCACCTGAACAAGACTATGAGCAACCTGACCTAACTTCTAAGGTAGATCCAGCTTCAATGTTGGTCAGCAGGTGCAGCAGTTGGTAGTAGATGTTTGGACCAGATGACCTTGAGAGTTCCCTTCTAACTTAAATTATTCTCTAGTTTTATTTCAGTAACATTTCACATTGTCTAGAGTTCCCTGCATGGCCTTCAGCTACTTTTGCGTTAGTTCCTAAGTCGTATCTGCCGTTCCATGAATAACATCTTAGATATTGCAGGGATCCCAAATGAAATCAGATGCTTACATCTGGGCCACTGAATTCAGCCATGAGTTTTGGATTCACCTCCAAGGTGTACATGCCTGATTTTAGATGCCTTTGCATTTGTTTAAGCTGTTTAAGCTCCCATTATACGCGATCAGGGTGTTGATTCAGTCCCTCACGCATAAGAATCTAGTGCTGTTTGAGATGCTCTAACATGCCTAAGACAATCATATTAGGCTGGCAGTTACAACCCAAAACCTATGTTAGACCCTTTCGGAAGGGCACGTGGAGGTGAAGCAGATGTATTAAGGCACCTAAAATGTAAGAACCAACTCCCTAGATTTCATTAATATTACATTACCGCACCCAAATTTAGATGTCTGAGTACAGATTCTGATTCTACATTGACCCTTAGGGCATGATTTGCCCTAAGGGCAAGTGGTTGCTCCAGAAACATTTTCTGCTATCTGAGCCATACCAAGGTACTGGAGGAAACCTTGTGGAATAATTAAATTTTGATTTGCCATTTTTATATATAAAGGCAGAAGTTAAATAGCTTTAATATCTATCAGTTCCTCCAAAAAAAAAAAAACAAAACAAAACATGGAAATAAATGCATATTTATGTAGTTTTTCCACCTACACTTTCATTTAGAGGAAATATGTGTAACTTGTTTCATAAAATATGCCACAATATTCCAAATATTGGCCATTAGAAAATGTGGTATGAGTCTAGTTCATAGTCCGTCAGTGATGTTAACATTCATAGTCCCTTGATCCAACCTTAAAACGAACAATGCTTATTCTTTATATGTTTTCCACTAGTTAGGGCATCAGGCCTAATCAAGACTTCTATATCTGCCTTTAGATACATATTCACTTGACAAAATTATAAGGCATTTAAAAATACTAATGAAGATATAATCTGTTTGCTTATATTCTGCCTTTAAGAAGCAAAGATAATAGTCCTTTGCCTTTTAAGTCTTTTCAGTAATACCTAAAAGAATTCAAGACACTGTTTTCTGATGTACTATTTTGAGTGAAAAAAAAGACAAAAATGCCATTTAAAACCGTGTGGGTTTTTTTGTTTGCTTACTTTTTTTTTCTTTTTCTTTTTCTTTTTCTTTTTCTTTTTCTTTTTCTTTTTCTTTTTCTTTTTCTTTTTCTTTTTCTTTTTCTTTTTCTTTTTCTTAAAGATAGTGGTAAAAATAAGTAAATAAGCCTTCTGCCTATCACATTCAAATATTTATTTCCTTTAAGGCACTTGACAGCTGTATTGAAATGCCTCACTGATTTTCTGTATTTCTTTGTATGAGGTATGTCCACATACACAAATCAGTATCAATTAAACTCTTCTCAATGACAGCTCAGCTTTTGGAACATGATCTTTTGCTTTTTATTACATTATAAAGCTGGCAACTTTATTCCTGTCTTATTTCCTGACATAGTATTAAACAGGCCAGTTAAGTCCTGTGATCTTTAACAACACTTCAGACGGAAAGATGTTTCAAGACTTAGTTTGCCTTATTTGACAAGTTTGAGCATTTATACTGGAATACTAGAAGAAATGCTTAATGTTTTTATCTACCTTAAATAAATATTTTTTTTACTGAAAGTAATGAGAACAATATTTTGATAATTTTTATGTCTTTTTAATATTGTAATAATATTTTAATTAGAATGATTCTATAGATATTTCACAGTGATTGAATACCTTTTGTTCTGAAAATCTATAAATATATATCTATAAATATAAATATAAATAATTTCATTCCTATTCACTTTTTTCGAAGCTAGTCCTAAAATTTCTACAAATTTAATTACTTCTGCATCAATTCCAAATTTTGGGTTTAATGGATCACTGTCATCCTCAATATGTCTTGCAAATCGGTATGTACAAACTAACATATACAGGAAAGATAATATATGGATTATTTATCATGACTGAGAAATAGTGCTGCATGGACCAAAAAGTTTAGTTAAAAAAGTGACCTACTGGGTTTTTTTTCTTTTTTTTCTTGAATTAGTGCTTTGTGTCATTCTTACAGAAATACCATTGTTTAACACACAAGTTTATTATTTTAGAAATAAGTGGAAGTTGCATTTTGCATTTATTTCTAAAATAATAATGTGATTTGTTTGATTCACAGAAGACATATACTGCATCTGATAGTGATCCCTGAGGGCACAAAGTAACCTATATTGAGGCCCCAAAAGCAGTTGTTGCAGTGTTGCCCACTACTGATTTGCTCCACAGAGGCCAAAAGCTGCTCAGAGTAGCTGTCAAAATGTGCAATACTGGCTGAGGATGGAGTGTGGCCATTGCACTCTAGGGACGTATTGATTCAGAGTATGTCTAACAGCTTCTGTTTGCAAGCCTTAGGCACAAATTAGTGATATTAGGATAGCGTCCTGACAAAACAAGAGCCTATTTCCGAATGGGGATGGACCCCCCTGGTGCAGTATACATGACAAACATTTTCTCTCATTTATCATGTTATTTTGCTTCTCAGAATACGAGCTGGAGTCAATCTGCTGATTTTTCAGCAGTCAAAAGAAGTAAGCTTGAGTGTTCAGCTTCTTGGTTTTGTGGGTTTTTTTTTCCATTGCTCCATGGTTCTCGTTGTTTCCAGCATCAGCATAATTGAAATCCCTTACAATAAGTGTTCTAGCCATTTTACTATCTCTGCTTGTCTGCATAAACAATTCATAGTCTGCCTCCTTGTTTTATCTTGGAGATATAACAGTTTTTGTTTGAAACACCTCTTCAAAATCTGTCTGTCTTTTATTTCAGTCCATTTATCTTTACAGTTTCTGAAAGCATTCTGCCACATAACAACAAAAGTTCTATTACCTTTTCATTGTTTTATAATTATCATCTTATCTACAATATATTTATCTTCTATCAAAAAAAAAAAAACTATGTTAAAATTTTTTATTACATTTGCAAAGACAGACACCTAAAAGCTGCAAAGAATAGTTTAAGACCCAGGAATATTTCTGTTTTCAGGGATATCCTATACCACATAGGTACAACTTATGGATGTTTACTTAGTAATTAAATATATATATTTGTGTTTCTTAACACTTTTGTGAAGTTAATAAAACTCAATAAAACAGGTAGCCTAAACAACACATTAATTCCTTATGTGAAGTTTTATAGCTAACCACATAATATATGAGTTTAGCCTGTTAACAGATTAAATTTTACCCTGAAGACTTCTAGGGCAGAATAATGCTACCTCTCAGTCTTCTTCTGTTTAAGGTAAGGAAAATAAAATGCATCAGCATCCTGAAGTAAGACCAAGAGGCATTTCTTACTGGTATGGGCATTAATGTCATTTCGTGTAAAAGTGAAATTATCAATGCATTCCAACTGCTGAAACTGTTACTCTTTCCTTAGGTAACACAATATTTTGATGAAAATAAGCAAAGGAAAATTAGGAAAGTAGGCAGACTTGTGCCTTAGGTTTTTCCTTAGAATAATGATTAAGATTCAGGAAGTTTAGTGAGTATTAGGCTTATATCAATTTGAAGGGACACATTTACACAAATATATGCAAATACAGGCATACTGCACAGGTCAAGACAGTGATCTTTTTGTTTTTCCTCCCAGAATTTACAAGTTGGCCTATTTTGGAAGTAGCTTTCTATGCAGCAGCAACAGTCTCCATGCTTCAATTTCGAAGTTAACCAGATGAGATATAATGCATGTAACTATCCAGTAAGAGAGAGGGGGGAAAAAAAAAGAAGTAAAATCAATCATAAGTGTTAAATGTGTCAGCAAGTTGGGGAAGACAAGGAGTTGGCACACTGCTGTTACTCAGTCACTCCTCATCCCAAGGTCTAGTGGCTTGATCTCCATAGGCTCACTTAAAAAGTTTACTCAATTTTGAAAGATTCCACCTGTCTGCTGAAGAATATCTTGTAATAAAAACACTGAAGTTCATAAGCAGCATCATATCACTAGAAATGCGATTTCACTAAACATATTAAGAGTGACGATTGCTTCTGAATATCAGGATTTTTTTTGTAATTTGGTATAAAATAGCTAGTAAGACAATAGTTAGCAAGATAGGAGCTACCACAGTGCAAGTACTAACAATTACACCTACGTATGCTATTATGTCTGCAGGCTAATGGATACTAGATACATACTAGATACAAAATATATTTGCTATTTTTGTTGTTTTTTATGTAAAGATATTCAGAAATTGAATTAATATTACCAAAATTACTACTTATAGCAATTAAATACACTTTTGTAATGGTTATATTTGGACCTTTTATTCCTTTTACTAGAAATTTGAGAGATATTTTTGTAAAAGTTCTTTTAATCCTTCTAATCAATGGTTTGCAGTGTAAAATCTCTTGTCTTTTTGGTTGATGCCTGTCTGATCTTTAAAGCCTTATGTTCTCAATGCAGCACTGAAACTGAAGATTTTACACTCACAGGACTTTCAAATGCATGGGAAATAATGAAGGGTTTTTTTGTTTGTTTTTCTGCATGTTTTTTTTTGAATTTTCCTTTGTCCATGATACATGTAATGGATCAAAGTTCTATCTCATTTAATTCTATTTTTATCAGCTTAGAATCTGTCCTAGAATCAATTAAGACCAGTATTTGACACATTCAGCTTCTTGACTGCGCAATAATACTCTATCCAAAAAGGATTTTTTCACAGTAAGTCTTTCTTTAGTTCACAAAATTACCATAACAATCTTTAAGGGGTTACCTAATATTAGGCACTTATCTGTAATACACGTGTTCTGCAACTATATATGTTCAAAGATATCACACTTAAACACATAAAGGAAAAGTATTTAGTATACTTGTGACATTTAGCTTGAAAGTATGAAATGCATAAAAATTTACTTCCCTTTGCAAGCCACCATGGCCTAATATAAGTACATACTTTTATCAGAATATCTCAAAGCAGTATCCATATGAGGGCAGTTCCATTGTCCCTGCTTTACAGAGGTGAAAATGAGTATATAAAGCCACTAGAATCAAGAACAGAATCCAGTTCTAAACTGACAGGCGAGTGCTCTGTCTATTAAGCAGCTAGGAAAAACACACAAAAAAATTCTGTGTGTCATGCGCCTGCAAAACAGGCAAAGTTTGTTTGTTTGTTTATTTGTTTTTAATGTCATAGCATTACTTCAAAATAGCCTGGACAGTGTAAGAACAATCAGCATTTGATTTTGATGCAACACAACTTAATGTGTGCTACCACTCACAATGCCACACTCTGTAGAGATTCCGGGTCTACCTCTAGTATCAGAAGCAGAATTGCCTCGTTAGTGTGATGATCCACGCAGGGAAATATATCCTGTTTCTCCGAAGCTGGTTAAGAGCTAGAAAGGGTACCTCTGAAAGGATTTGTAATATGGCATGCAGGTATACTTTTAGTGACAAGAGTTCATGGGGTACCTTGAGACCAAAAGTAAGTCCTTTATTGAATCATGACAGAATTTCTACACATCAGTTTACCTATATCACTCGTATAATCCTTGCAGACAAAACACAAGTGCTCTGAGTTCATTGTAAAACATACAACATAACTATCCCTATACACTGAGAAAACCAGCAAGCAGGCTTGAGGATATTTCATTTCTGTCAATTTAATCTCATTCTCTGCTCAAACTCTATCTCTAGAACATACTTCCTTGTGTAATAATAATATTCCTTTATCATTAAAGTGTAATGCAGATTAATTCCTCTATGAAACAATCTCAGTTATTTCAATTTGGTCTTTTATTATCCAGAATAAAAGAATTTTCCTTGAGTTAAGCAAAGTGAAATATACTACAATTTTTCAGGCTTCCCTAAATTTGAAAACACTTCTATATTTTATTTCCTACTGTATGTCCTCACAGCTAGCATGACATTGGGGTTTTATTTCTTCCCTACTTAGATTTTTTTCTCTCTGTTTTATTCTCGAGCAAACTCGTTAAGTTCGCATTAGAAATTACCAGAGCACTGCAGGGACAGATTTAACAGCACAACTATAGGCTATAACAGTTTTTTTTTTTTTTTTAAATGAATTCTATCTGAGCAATACCTTTGGGATTAGTATTTGCAAGGCATTATTCAATCACTTTATTCCTTTTATCTACCAAATCTTTATCAAAGGCCTAACACAAGTTCCTTGAATTACATACCAAAATGAAGGATCCTTACTATTATCAGCCTTGTATTAATACTTCATTGTAAACAAAACCTAAACTACTTTTCATGCATTTGTTTAACCTGCACTAATATTTACTTACATATCTTAGAACTTCTTGTTTTGAAAGTGCCAAGCACAGGAAAGCTATGTAATTGCAATTGGTTCCCTCTCATTGTCTTTCATCCTTCTGAATTCTTGCTTAAGTTACTTTACATGGCTCCTGACAAATATATTTTTTCCATTAAATACAATAAAAACAATATTAACGATAACACTGAGTTCAAATATTGAAGTTTTGATTTCAGTCTTAATGTGTAAAATATGTTACAGATTTTTTTTTTCATAAGCTATCTGCACCATGTAGTTCCCTTGTACAGACTAGAAGATTCACAGATGTGTTTGGCATATATATAATGTAGATAACGTTTCTTCCGTTTGGAACTCCCCTCGGTTCACATTTTTATGGAAGAAGTTTAATAACTTTTTCACGAAAATAATTGATTTATATTGTGTAGCTCGGAGTAAGACTGCCTTCTGTGTATGAATTTTTTTTTTCCTCAGTACAAGCTAAATGTAGTATAAAAGAGATAAAAGAGATTAAACCTCATTCCAGGCAAACTTAAATCTTCTCATATTCTTGAGAGCTCACACTCTGGAAGAAATAATTTCAATCATCTGGTTGATTGCTATCTTTTAAATACCTCACTATGGTATGAAGGATATATGTTGGGAGTGGACAGGAAGAACTGCTGCAGGATAGAAGTGTAGAAGTTTCTTGGTGCAACCTGTGAATCTACCTGTGATTTTTTTACATAAATTTACAAAAAAGAATCACTTTTCAAATCTTAAATCCACAGTTAACCAAGAATTCAGCTTATGACCTGGGTTTCCTCTAAGCCTATTCCCATATTAGAACAGATGTTCCTTTGAAGGATGGGAATCAGTTCTCTCAAAAACTCTATGGAATTAATTTTGTGGACTTGTGTAATGGGAGAGATTAAAAGTTTGATTGAAAGAGTTATTATCCTTGTACTTGGGACAGTATGGAGGAAAAAAATGATATTGCCTCGTGATACGCCATGTTCATTAGGATTCCAGGAAGATGCTTAACCAGAATTGGATTTTTTTTTTTTTTTGAAATATGAGGCCTGCAAATCTGTTTTACTGAAAACCTAGAAATCTGCCTAATCTAGCAGGGAAATAGGCCACCTCAGTGATACAAGTTCCTTATTAAATGGACTGTTAGAGTGAGCTAAAGGCTATCCATAGATGAGCAAGCATGCCTCATGTTTGTGTGCATTTTTTTGAAGAGTCCTCTGCTGTAATATGGTATACATGAAACCCAGCAGGTAAAATGTCAGTAAAATATATGTGTGTGGGGGGGTATATGTGTGCATATACACATATATACACACCCACAAATATACATATATAAATATGCATACATATATAAATATATATATATATATATATATAAATATATAAAAAACTGCTTTAAGAAAGCTAATGCAACTGAAATAGAAAAAAGGAAGAAAGAAAGAGAAATGTGTGAAACACAAGAATTAATAGTCCTATCATATCATATATACATTGTGTTCAACAAAAATCATCAAATCTGACAGTTGGTTATAGGAAATATTTTTTTCTATGAATTTTACTGTATAGTCGTTACTATAAAAATTTTAAATGGCAAGGGATCATCCCAGATTTCCTGAATTAGGTGCCTATGTTCCTTGTACAGTGAATAAAGAAGCAGAGATTTTTGAAGGAAACCAAACCTGCTGAGCTGGGCATTTATAGTTCTCCAGTGATAGACAGGGAATTATGCTCTCGTTGCTGAACAGGGAGGCTCTTAGGACCAGCCAGTTCTATCCAGTCAGGTTCAAAACCACCTAGTCTTCTTCTGAGGTTTAGCAATGGTATATCTTTCTTTAAAGATATCAAGGGTGTTGACATTATGTATAATACTCTAGTAAGTAGATCTTTACTTACAGAGCAAAATACCTGATTTCCCTAATACCTCAGGGGCTAAGTTTCTCACTTTTAGGAAAAATACAGCTCACAAAGCAGACTGTTCATAATCGCAACCAAAGTTAAGGTCTTCCTAAATACCAGTGTGCCCTCCAAAGCACCCCGGGTTATTTTATATATTTATTGATTTTATCTGGATTCCTTCAGGCAGTATAGTATCAAATAATTATTAACAATCTGAAATCGTTATATAGAGGGGGGGAAAATGTGAGACCAATTACTCTCACTGATGCTAGTAGCAGTCTGTCAAAGGGAAATTTTTAAAATTCACTGGTTTCATTTTCAATTCTAGAACTATGCAAGATGCTGCAAGACTGACATCATTTACTATTTCTCACTGAAGTGATTGTTCCATTTGTCATTTTGTTCAGAAGAACTGCAAAGAGTGGAGAGGATTACAAAAAAGCATTTGAGTTCATTCCATATAGAAAATTAGGAAAGAAAATGAAATACAGTTACTAGCAATAGAAATAGGAGCTGTCAGTACCAAATTGGACACTTAATTAGCAGTAAATTAGTTAGAAATGTAAAAGATATATGACAAAAGACAGGAGAATATAACATCCATTCCAGAAAAACATAGCAGAGGCTCTAACTTCTCAATGACACCTGAACATGCAGACTTCTAAACTCATATGTGGGTCTATTGAATTAATTCCCCATTATGCTAGTGCAAGTGTACTTGTTCAGGGGTATCTACATCTGATGCAACCACCTAGGAAAAATAGGCAAAAATGTGGATGCCGAAGCATATTCAAAACCAGTAACTATAAAACTGTAGTAGAGCTACTTATATGTTTAGCCATTTCCACTTTCAGTGCTTTGGTTGCTTGTGAAAACCAATAACAAAGTCCACAGCATGAGCCCTTACACACCTATTTGCTCCATAACTTGTTTACTGAGATTTTTTTTTCATTCTTTATCCTCATTGAAGCATCAGGGATGCTTTTCACTTAACAAATTTTCACTTAACAAATCCTCTGCTATTTCATGCCTGTAGAAAGAGATTTCCTTGGCCCTGTATAACAACTGAAAGTAGACAAGAAGTGAAATAGTAAAAAATAGCAATCACAATAGCAATGTATTACATCAAAAATCTACAAGTAAAATTCTATTTTATGCAAATTACATTTTTTCTCCGAGCAATTCTGTTAAGGCACATCTAAAGATATTCAGTTCAAATATTTCATTACTGGATAAATATAGACAGTTTGGAAGGTGAATGCGCGAGTTTGGAGAGATCACTTACTGAGGAATTATTTCCATACTTAAATATGTGTTTGAGTTAGATGAGAAATAGCATTTTAACATATCAAAAGTGAGAAAAGAATGGCAGTTAAGATAGTAATAGTAATAGTAATTAATAGTAATAGTAATAGTAATAATCTCAATGATCTATAGAAACAGCAGATATTAGACTGAACTTACAAAACCTTCCTTGCAATAAGTTCTCACAGCCAATATAATCTCCTGTGGGAAATGATGAAAGTTTTTCACTTGAACACTTAAAACTGATGAAAGCATGACAAGGAACATATATGTATCACCAAACTGATGACCCATATGGCATAATACATCTTTTTTCCCTATTTAGATTATACTATCCTGTTACTTAAATTATGTTCATCCTCACTTCTAAACAGGAATCTTCCCTGCAATGGGTACTATATTCACAACGAAGACATCAATCATTTCGCCTGAAATGGCAGCTTTTCTCATGAAGGCATACTCTTTCATCTATATATATAGGTATCACTGTGAAAGTTTTTTTTTTTTTAATCGATCTACCCATTCTGCAAGGCTCAGCAGATAAGAATTTACAAAGCTGCATTATCCATGTGTTCAGTAACAGCCACTGTTAGCATACTATTTGACAAGTGTAGCAGCAACCAAAGCAAAATATTGAAGGGTAGTCCATATAGGTAAGAATTACAAAATAAGCCTTTCATTTTTTTTTGTCTTTTCACACATTTTACTAAATTGTGAAATAAACATTAGCTGTTCGTATAATGTTGGGGATTATTCTAAGTGATAGAAGCAAAACTTTCATAAAAGTAATCTATTTCGGTATCACAAAATCTTTATAGAACACTACCGGTAATATTAATTTCATGAAAGTTTCAGTCTTGAGTAAATCAGAAAAAGGACTATTCTTCAGAAGCTTCAGTATATGCACATTAACAGAGCAGTGTTCATTTACTCCAGCCAAGGATTTAGTTCAATTTTTTAGCCCTTTGATTTGGAAATAATTTCTAAAGCACGAAGTCAGCAGATTAAATTATGTCTTTCTGGGTGGGAATTAATCTTTCCTAACCTGAAATAGCTACAGTGCATATTTACATTTAACCCAGTTACTCTATGATTCCTTTAGAGTTACAGAGTAGGAGTAACCATTTTGGTACATGATTCATCTAATCTGCTTTAGGATGAGAAGAATGCTCGTTTAGCTCCTTTGACTATAAAGGGTGAATAAACTAGCAAGTATGGGGTTCAGGTGTACTTCAGACTTTACTTCAAGCACATGAAATTAAGTGGGAAGTTGGAAAACAAATAGTCAGATGCAGCTATGTCCTTGGCATGTTATTTCTTGAGTCTGAAAAGCATATATTAGTACTTTAGACTTAGCATCATAGGATTGCAGGGCAACTCAAGGAGTAAGGGATCTCAGAAGGTCCAAATTCCTGCTCACAGCGGAGTCACAGCTATGAGATTGGACCAGGCAGCTCAAGGCTTTTTCTAGTTGGTTCTTGAAAAACCTCCAAATCTAGAGACTGCACACCCTCCTTGGACAGCCTTTTCCACTGCCTGACTGTGCTCAGGGGGAAAGTTTCTCCGTGTATCTAACATGAACCTCTCTCATTTCAATTTATGCCCGTTGTTGCTCATCCTCTCACCATCGGCGGCTGTGAACAGCCTGGCTCCATATTCTCAATATTGGGAGAGCTGCTGTTAGATCCTCATGAACCTATCTGTTCTCCAGGCTGAACAAGCCCCAGTCCCTCAGTCTCTCCTCACAAGGCAAGTGCTCCAGCCCCAGCCACTCTGGTGGCCCTCCATTGAGCTCGCCCCAGTTTACCAGTGTCTTTGCTGCACGAGGGAGCCCCAAACTGGACACAGTATTATAGATGTGGACTAATGAGCACTAAATATAGGGGAATAATCCTCTCTGTTGATCTATTGGGTGTGTTCCTGTTAGTATAGCCTTGAATGCTACTGACTGTCTCTGCTGTCAGAGCAGACTGTCAGCTCATGTATAGCTCACTGTCTGCCAGGGCCTTTTTTGCAGAGCTGCTCTCCAGCCTGTCAGTCCCCAGCCTGTAACCCTGCAAGGCGTTCTTCCATCCCAAGGTCAGGACTTCACATTTATCCTTATTGAATGTCATAAGGCTCTTGCCAGCCCATTCCTTCAGCCTATCTATTCCCCTTAATGGTAGCCCTGCCCTAAAGCATGTTATCTGGTCCTCCTAGAGTGGTGTCATCCTCAGACTTACTGAGAGTGCAAGTGCATCACATACTTTGAGTTATTGAAAAGATGTTGAACAGGACAGGTCCCAGGACTGAAACCTAGGATTACTCCTCTTGTTATCAGCCTCCAGGGAGAGTACAGCCTATTAACAACCACATCCTGAGCCCAATCACCCAACCAGGTTTTTAGCCATCTGGTTGTCTATCGATCCATCCTGTAGCATCCTAACTTATATACTGTCATCTCCCACTGAGAAATCCAGGTTCTTTACCAGGAATATTCTCACAAAAATGGGATGAGAGTACTCAATGGGAGTACTCATTCCAATCCCTTCTACATTTTATGACCCTTTATTCCCTTTGCTCATTCCATTGTGTGTTATTTAATGATGTATGCACAAAGCTCATCTCTGCACAGTAGTCTTTTTGCTGCCTCCTAAGGGTAACATTAGAATAGGCTTTAGAATAGGATTAGGTATATATAGCTTGATCTCCTGTTCTTCTGTTAATGGCTGGGTAGTTAGCAGCCCTTCATATGCAGTTACTAGTGCTTTCTCAAACAGCATAGTTCTTTTGGGAGCCTTACCAGGACTTAGAACCAAATATCTTTTTACCTAGTATATCTTGTTGCCATAATTCCCATTGATACCTCTTATCACTTATGTCTATATGTAATGTAAATGGGCAGGTTGAGTGGTGGGGCCCCAGAGATTGATAAATGAAAATTTCATCTTTTAAAGCATTTAATACCTCATAAAGTTTTTGTTCCTAATTCCATACTGCATGTGTCTTGAGTATATCATGCAGGGGTCTTATTAGAATACTAAATCCAGGAATGCGTGACCTCTGAAACCCAAAGGTTCCTAAAAAAAGCTTGCAACTCTTTTTGTCAGAAGGCTTCAGAATGTTTTGTATCTGCTAGTACAGATTCTGGCACAGTCTTTCATCCTATTATCCACTGAGTATCTAAAAATATAACTTTTTCACTTAGTCCTTGTCAATCTGAGTCAGGAATCTTGACATTTAAATCCTGGAGATGCTAAATAATAAGCATTCATACTTTGGCAAACCATCTCCTCATTTGATCCTCTGATTAAGACACCATCAATATATTGCACAATTGTTACTTCGGGAGGAGGATGATTGATTCTAGCTAATTAGCTAACATAGCATGGGCAATGGTGGGGCTGTGTTTAAAACCCGGGGATAGGCAATTAAAGGCATATTGCATTCCATCCAAAGTAACAGCAAACTTTGATTTATCTTGTTCTGGTATCAGGATCAAAAAGAACATATCTCTAACATCTAGCACAGTCATCCAAGGGAATACTTGGTCATTTACAGTATTTACAATATCTACAATATTTGATACCATGGCAGTTAAAGGGCTAGTAGCTTTATTTAAAGCCCTATAATCAACGCTCATTTGCCACATCCCATCTTGTCTTTTAATGGGCCATATGAAGCTGTTGTAGTAGGGATGATTTTTGTCTATAATTCCTCGCTACTTCAGATGCTTAACTAAATCAGTCACCTTTTTAATAGCAGAGACAGGGAGTTTATCTTGTAGAATATTAACATGTTCACTGTTAGGTAGAGTTAGAGCTATCTGCATTAAATTTACTCTCTTGAATCCACTAAGATCAGTACTTCTTATTACGAGGAAATTGCTAATTTATAGTTTGACCCATCTACCCGGGACTGACTTCTCAGTACATCCGCTCCCCTACTAACAAAAATGTCCTTACAGGGCATCCATTCTGTAGCACTAACTTAGCATGCGTAGCAGGATGCGAAGCAATTGCTCCATTCACTTCAATTACAGAGACTACTCATTTCTTTAAGGAGACCTTGCCTTCATAAGTTCAGCGATCTACCATCAGAAGCTGGGCCCCACTACCAACTTAGAAAGTAGTAGTATATCTATCATGCCTGGAGACCACCAGGATCAGACTTGGGTCTCAATCAGCTGTCCCAGTGGCTGCTACTTGAATAGGAGAGCCAAGCCGGCTCCCCTGTTCTCTATTCACATATTCCCCTTCCTCAGTGCATTCCTCTTGTTTGGGCTATAGTCTTGGAGCACATACAAGTTCCTCTGGTGTGTCTTCTGGTTTCTCCTGATAACTGTTTGAGCTCTGGAGTTTCCTCTGCTAATTATCTGAATACCTTCTGGTGAGCTTCTGTGGGTTGATTGTTTGAGTCTCTTAGTCAGGCATACATGCAGCTGTTGTCTGGTCAAACCTTTCTCTAAATATTTCCTCCACAAATGATTATATCCTACTTACATTTCTCTGGGAGAAAAATTATTCTTATTTTCAACACAGTTTGAGAACTCTTAGGTTTAAAAGTACTGCAATTAGGTTTGATTGTTTGCACAGCTCCATTCTTTTTCCTTTGATTTAGACATCTCATACAGAGTTAAAGCAGATAACATTTGCTGTAAAACCGTATGCCAGCTGTTATCTGCATTCATCCCTGACATGGTGGAAAGGGACAGGAGTTTAAGGTTAGCAACAGCGCCTTTTATTACCAAACACATGCTTCCCTGTAAAGCCTAGAATTGACACAGATTAAGGATAGGAGGCTGTTCCTGAACAGCCCTAGGTTTTAGTCTTTCTAACATGTCTACTATGACTGATTTTAATAGGTGTGTTTGCAATTCAGAAGATATCTCTCATAATCTTTTTTTTTTTCTTTCTCTCTGTTCTCTTACAGGCAGGTGCATGCCTTGCCCAATGAACAGCACAAGTCCATAGCAAATCAGCATGCTAGAGATGCTGGTCCTAAGACTAGGCTCTGTGCTTCTTCTATTGTCAGTGTAACCTGACTAGCACGCTCTCCTGAGAGGACGTCTATTTCAAAGGAGTTTCCACGGGTTTAGCAGCAAACTGCTTCTATAATCCAGCCAACTCCAGAGAAGTAAACTCTTTGGTATTCGTTCAGTAATGGGCAATGCGACCTTGCTGTGCTTCTATCCTTACCATAGATGCCATTATTTTAACTGCTTCCTCACCTTCCGTATTGTTAGAATCATTATCTTCTGGGCTAGGAGGATCCAGATCAGCTCAAATTTCCACAGACCACTCCTTGTCATCTTCTGTATAAATAGCTGCCATTAGACCTATCAGGGTCTATCTTTGTAGACTTCAATAAATGATCTCTGTGCATATAAGCATCCACAAAAATTTGTTACTATAACTTAGACTCTAAAAATTTAATCTGGCTTTCTAACTGAGTACATCAGGTTTTATAAATCATGCTGTCTTTAGGAATCATTTCCTTTTGTCATTCTAACATAATACTCCAGCATTTCTTTTCTTCAAGCTTCTCCACTACTGCTCTCAAGAAAATTCCAAACAAGCAACAAATCCCAGCTTTTGCCTTCCACTTTTTCAGTTTATTTTCTCTTTTCCATTTATCATACTCATCACTAATATCATCTGGATCAGTACAATGTTCTTTGATTCAAGAAAAATTCCAATGTAGATTTCTCCATCTTTCCTCCTCATAACTCCTAGCAAATCTTTTCCATTCTTTATGAGGATCCATGGTATCAAGTATCCTCCTTTTTCCAGTGGACAGCAACCCCAAACTTATGTGATCTTTTTGCTCTCACTCTATTACTCTGTTACAAGTCGCCATAACTTCACAGGCTTTTATTTTGTAATGCTCAAACTACTCCCCTTCTCTTCCTATACAC
Source organism: Struthio camelus (assembly GCF_040807025.1). NCBI lineage: Eukaryota > Metazoa > Chordata > Aves > Struthioniformes > Struthionidae > Struthio > Struthio camelus. Next base: position 180,400,702 of record NC_090942.1, on the reverse strand, counting down.
ATGTGCAAAGAGCATCCTGCCGACTACGTTAATTAGAGTGAGCTTCCACTGAGCTAACCAGGTTCTTTGCCAGGAATACTCTCACAACATGATGTATAAAAAGAGAGTAAAACCTTTATTTAATTACAGTTGTAATTTGATTGATTATACCACTATGCTAATTTAACGTATCACTTGATATGTCATGGCCTCCATATACGCACTGTCACAATGCCAGGTGTACCCAAACACAGGAAGGAGATACGTGGATTACAGGTATCTTAGATCTGTTGCGCTCTTCGAACTTCTGAGAGGGTATTTGATCTTCATATATCCAGATGTTGGACTGAGCTATGCATACACCTCCTGGCTGGCCTATTAGCTGCCCAGGGCTTTCATAGCTAGTACCTTTCTACTCACAAAAAAGGCTTGTTGTAGTAAAAACACTTCCAAAGTTTCAGATACACCAACGCGATTAGTTTGTCTGAGTGCACAGGGAGGGTCTCTGGCTCTCCAGTGTTACAGGAATAAACTAGTCTTATGGCGTTAAACGTACTGATTTTCAGGAGAGCAGCACAGCTCCCTCCCTCACGGGTGCCCATTGTGTGGGAGATTATGGAATAGAAGGTAGAGAAATATTGTGTGAAACTGTTGAAAACCTTACTGAAGTTAAGGTAAGTGACATCCACTGCTCTCCTCTCATCCGTACATCCAGTCATTTTATGACATAAGGCAATCAGTTTGGTCAGACTTATCCTTGGTAAAGGCGCAGTAATTGTTCCCAGTCTCCTCCTTCTCCTTCATGTGCCCAGAATTGTGTTCCAAGAGGACTCACTCCATGATTTTCCCAGGCACTGAAGTGAGGCTAAAAAAGGAAGAATCAGAATAAGCAGGAAAAAGGAAATAGCTGCTATATAGTTAATACAGGGTAAAGTTCACCTCTGTGCTGGATATATCACCTCTGTGAAAGATATATCTAACCTAGCTTTAGACATCTCAGAGTTAAACATCTAAGTCTGACCTAGTAACTTCTACAGCAAAGGCCTAGAAAGAGAAGCTCCAGATTATTATTCTCTCTGTGCTACCTTAGAATGAGATGAACTGTCCTCCAGAGGTTTCTGTTACTCCCCACTGAATATAAATGTTGCTTGTATAAGGCAGCTGAGGTGGGATTCAGCTCATAGATTAAGTGTCAAATGTAAGACTACACCTGGATCTCTGAGTTTGGTCAATGGAAATTTTAGAATTCAATATAGCTGTTCTTGTAGGTATATACTGACATTTAAGATTCCCTAGGGTATCTGAGAGATCCGTTACTACCTGTAACACAGGTCTTATTAGAGATATTTTTGTATTTGTGTCCTTCTCAAGTGGTAGTTGAAGGCTGGGCAGGATAATGCAAGGCATCTCAAATAACTCTAAATACCCTCAGTATGGGTAATTGAATGAGCCACTAATCAATAGTTAAGAGGTCCAGAGAGTTATTAAATGAATCTTAAAAGTAGAATACTATATGCAGAAGTAGAATACTATACTGACATTTAGGTTTCTACAATCTGAAACTGCATCTGACTCCTTACTTTTACATGCCCGAGTTAAAGCAGATATACCTCTACTACAGAGTTCCTTGGAGCCATTTATATCCCACATGAGCCCTCAGTACTTCTGATCATGTCTTATCATTAAAGGTAATATGCATCATAAAATGCTCAGTCTGATATAAAGTTCTTCACCTCTTTCTCTCTCATACAAAGGACTAAAGTGGCACTTGCCTGAATCCACTGCACAAGGAAAGCCATCACTACTTGAAATTAAAAAAGATGTCAAATCTCTAATGGCACTCTGATTTTACAATAGGGTACAAAATTGTATAGGTATTTTTTGCCAAATTCTACTTTTATTTTCACATACAAATCCACCTTGACTTCAGTGGAGAGTGTAAATATGCAAATGTGAGTGTAAATAAGAGCACTCTTCACCTGTATAATGCTAATATAAAGAGCAGTGCTCTTTATAAAAGCATCATGCCCATCTTTTAAATCTCTACATAGAAGTGTAAGTAAATATTCTGTTGAAGTGATCATTCAAGGACATCAAGTTACATTATCACTGGTAAAAAAATAATAATTGCCATGGAAAAAGCAAAATTTAAAAGAGTTATGATAAGGAAAAAATGTCAGTAAGGTAGAAAGGAAACAGAAAAGTGATTCAGGTGTGGTAAATAGCTCTAACAATTTCAGAATTGCTGAGATGGAGTAGATCAAATCACGCGCAACTAAGAACACTAGCTCAGAGTAGAAATGTTAGGTTGCCCTATATTATCATTAGAAGCAGATGATATAGTGTATCTATTGGAAAAATAATATTCAATCTTGAATAGCACTTCTGAAAGTAGAGTCAAAAATTGATTTACTTTAAATCTTTTTCACACAGAAGGTTGGGACTTCAGCATGGGACACGAGCTAGTTACAACTTCTGGTCCATTTCTGATAAAACACTTTCTTCTAAGACCTGTTTGTGGCTGAAAAATGCAAATAGTAATAGAATAGCTGCAGAAAAGAATGTTAAAATATCAGCTGGGATCATTTCCTTTGGCTCTGAACACGTGCAGCTTTCAAATCTTTTTTTTTCTTCTTTCTGACAGTAAGAAAGTCTGAGAAATGTCATTCTTAGAGACATCCATCACTGTTTTAATCATCCTAAAAGATTAAATGATGACACTTCAGGAATTTTCTCTATAGGGTTAAGTGATAGTGACTTGGAAGGACCAGATTTTGGTATCAGTGGTAAATCCATGCAAAAAGCCTCATTTATAAGCATAGTTTCTTTAAACCACTGAGTTGGACTGGGCAATATATATTTTTAAAAGATTCTTCTTTTATTAAGATTGTTAAGATTGTTATTTTGTTGTTTCTTTTGTTGTTTTCTTTTGTTTTCTTTTTTCTTTTGATTTGTCATATTCATATCTTTTTATACTATTGTATAGCTTTGCATTAAATTCCATTGTCAGTTAGGTAGGATTCCAATGAGGAAGCTGATTTTACAGAGTGACTGTATATTAAGAAGCCCAATGCTTTTGTTGATACTTAAATTCCCAGGCCACATCTGTTCAAAGAATAAAATGGACCGGGGTCTATTGTCTGGGCTTCAGGGCAAGTGGTACAGGGTAGCTCAGGTCTACACATTTAAAATCTCTTCCTCATAAAACTTCTTTTATATTACCTTTTGGTAATAGGGCCAGGCCTGCATAGTCCCCTAAACTGAGCTGAAGCGTTACGTGTGAGAGTGTTAGCTGGAAGGGGAAGAACCATGCAGTTCTGGGGATAAACATGATGCGTGACTTATGTTGGTTCTCCAGTTCATTCCATGACTTTGTTCTTTATTAGTATAAATATGATTTCTCAGCATGCAGAACTTCTACTGTACCACATCCATGAGGTGCATTGTTTTGGATACAAGAATGTCAGTAGGATGGAATAAAAAAAAAATTTACATTTCATAAGAAATTTCTATATTTTAGAAGCTTATTCCGATTTAGAATGAAATCCTCCCCCTCTAGGTAATCCTCTCCCTCTACTCAGCCCTGGGGAGGCCACCCCTGGAGTGCTGGGTCCAGTTCTGAGCTCCTCAGTACAAGAGAGACATGGAGCTCTTGGAGCAAGTCCAGCAGAGGGCTGCTAAGATGATGAAGGGAATGGAGCATCTCTCCTGTGAGGAAAGGCTGAGGGAGCCTCACAGCAAAGAAGTTTTTCCTCATGTGTAGATGGAACTGCCTGTGTTTCACTTTGTGCCTGTTTCCTCTTGTTCTGTCACTGGGCACCTCGGAGAAGAATCTGGCCTCATTCTCTTGACATCCTCCCTTCAGATACTTGTACACATTGATCAGATCCCCCCTCAGTCTTCTCTTCTGCAGGCTGAACAGACCCAGCTCCCTCAGCCTTTCCTCATAGGAGAGATGCTCCAGTCCCTGAATCATCTTAGCAGCCCTCCGCTGGACTCTCTCCAGTAGTGCCATGTCTCTCTTGTCCTGGGGAGCCCAGAATTGGACACAGCACTCCAGGTGAGGCCTCCCCGGGGCTGAGGAGAGGGGCAGGATCACCTCCCTCCACCTGCTGGCAACGCTCTGCCTAAGGCACCCCAGGATCCCATTGGCCTTCTTGGCCACAAGGGCACACTGCTGGCTCATGTTTAACTTGTTGTCCACCCGGACTCCCAGGTCCTTCTTGGCAGAGCTACTTTCCAGCAGGTCCCCACCAGCCTGTACTGGTTTAACTTTGGTTGCAAAGCCAAAGTTTAATACATGAAATAAATAAAAGAGAACATTTTAATATTTCTCAGATTCTGCAAACAAACTTTAAAATGATCTGAGAAATATGCTTCTATCTTTACAACATAATTTTTCAGACCACAGTTACAGGTCATAGATAAAGAAGAAATGGGCTCAATTCGCAAATAAAACTTTGAGTCCCAGCAAATTGGGAAAAAATTGTCTTTAACAGTCAGGATTTGATTCCCACCTAAGGAATAATAATGTACATGACACTTTTACATGAGCTATCTGTATACCAATGTATTAGCAAAAGAGTCAGTGCCTTGTAAGGTAAATTGCAGTCATTTACTACTGCACAATAATTCATTTGAATAGTCTGATTATAGTTCCATTCTTCTCCAAATAAAGTGCCTTCATGGTGAGATAGTCACTCCTTTTCAAGTTCAGTGTAGTATTTCAGAGCAGATAAAGACAAATTTATCATATACAAAGAAAAGAAAAACTTAATATTCTTAATAGAAAGTAATCAAAAGTCCCCTTTTTCACCTTAAAAGAAAATAAAACTTTACAGATAAGTGTAATAAAAGTTTGATCTACCTACTTAATTAATCTTTAGAACTTCTATCTTAATATTAAACAATTGAATTTTCATCTCTCCTACTGACAGGTAACTAAAAATATTGTTACACTTTCATATCTGTAGATATAAGCTGAAATACATTAGTACAAAGTAAATTATCCGTGAATCAGTATGTCTGTGAGAAAATAAGAAAGAAATCACTGTATAAAAGTACAACCTGATATTGCTAAACACAATAGCACATGCAAAACAATATCCTTCAGAACAGTGATGCTAATCTTTGCCAAATAAAACCAGTAGAATAAATGTGCTGTTGCTGAGTATAAAAATATATTCTAAAGAGTAACAAAAAATATGTTCACTATACTTCTCATTATAGTGAGCACTTTCCATGCAAAATAGGCTCAATTTTTTTCAGAGAAATACAGTTATGATATGTAGCAGTCTTCCAGTCAGCATATATACATTTCACATTCTTCATAGATTCAATGATAAAGTAGTTTCCTTCAATATACTTCACTTTTTTTTTTTCTTTCTACTGACACCGAAGAGGATGAAAGGTGAGTTTTTGAAGAACAGTTTTAAAAATCTATTACAAAAAAGGAAAAATCAATGGTTCCTTCCATAAAAAGGCATGCAGGCAAACAGAAAACTAAAATACTTTGTGAGAGTGCCTGTATATCAGATGGCAGAAATCAATAGTTTCTGTAAAAAAGATATCCTTAGGGATAGAAAGCTTCAAAGTATGAATAGAACACTAGCTTCAGTGTCTGGCATCTGTGGAGTTGATAATACAGTATTTAATCCCTGCCCAAGAGTGGGTAAAAAAAATACACTGTTTCCAAAGTTTTAATGATCCAGGGTGAATATATTACACATCTTTCCTGCTGAGCTTCTTGAGCCCTTCTTTACGTGAGGGAGATTTTAAAAGGCCAATCAAACAATTCAGAAAACTATGGAGCTTAACCACCAGTGATAGAATGAAGTTTACTTTTCCTTCTGGGTCCTCTGATGATTGCTGAAATCTGAAATACTTACCGTAGACAGTAGCTTGATTTCCCAGTAGCAGAGATTACACTGATACCAAGAAAGAAAAAGGTTTTATGTATTATTTGCGAATCAGCCTTGTGCATTAAGGTGACCTTGAAGTTAATAATAATAATAAAAAAAAGGGCTTCCTAGTTTACGGGGCTAAGTGTTGTCACTCCCTTGCAGTGTTCTGACTCCATATCTCCATTATCCTTTTCACTCTTCCCATGTTCCAGGTTCCATGTAAAGGAAAACCAGATCTGTGGTCTGAACAAGAGTCGGTGTGCACCAACCAATAACTCAATACTCTATTTAATAATTTAAAGCAGGGAATTAGGGTAGAATGACTTTGGATATGTCTTCACCATCAAATAACTTGATGGTGGTTCACTTTCAGGTCCTAATCCTCCCAATATAATGTATGCACATTTAATGTATGCACATTATTTTGCTTCTGGAGTCTTTTTTGGACTAATTATCTGTGAAACAAATCTCAGTCAGGTGTGTTTATGGGGATGGTTCATAACAAAACCTATCAGATCAATATGTGTAAGTATCTGAAGGGAGGGTGTCAAGAGGATGGGGCCAGTCTCTTCTCCGTGGTGCCCAGTGACAGGACAAGAGGCAACGGGCACAAACTGAAACACAGGACGCTCTGTCTGAACATGAGGAAGAAATTCTTTGCTGTGAGGGTGACAGAGCACTGGCACAGGTTGCCCAGAAAGCCTGTGGAGCCTCCTTCCTTGGAGACATTCAAAACCCATCTGGACAGGGTTCTGGGCAATGTGGTCCCAGTTACCCTGCTTGAGCACAACGCATTGGACTAGATGTTCTCCAAAGGCCCCTTCCAACCTCAGCCATTCTGTGTTTCAGTGAACCAAGCTTCTCTTCCACTTCCACAAAATTATATTTACCCTGCTTACGTGACAGCTGTAGTTGTAAATAAAAAATACAAAATTATTATCATGAAATCCATGAGAATTCCTACAAAAATAGGATGGAATCTAGTCTGACTACCTTAAGTACATAGCTTCACGCAGTCCACCAAAAGAAGTCTTAATTCACCTGTATAGCTGAAAGAAAGAGGCGGGTGTCTTTGATGTTATTCCGTGGGAGAACTTGCCTGCTTACTTCTTACCCATTTTCCTTCTGAATCAGGAGTTTAGAGATAGTTATGGTCAAGTGAAATGGATTTTTAAAATGGAAATCATCATGTTGACTGAACTATAAACGTTTAGCTACACAGGGTACTGGATCTTAAATGCTGCATCTGAAACATTAGAGTGGTTATTATGGAAATAGTGTAGTAAAATGCTGATTTACTCCTAGAAGAATCAATTAGAATGATATGAACATGCAACAGGTTTTTGTTTTTTTTTAAATTCTTTTTACTCTTAGTTCATGCATGTTAAAATAGACTTAATTTTTCTATTTTAAATGAAATTCTACATAAATTTGAATCTAAGTTCATTTTTAATGAAATTCTATGTAAATTACTATCTATTAAAGATAGTCTGCATTTTGACAAAGTTCATGAACACATTTCAAAATCTCTATAAAAGGATAGTAACAGCTTACAAAAATGTGAGTGGAAGAAGTGACTGAATTTAACACGTTTCTGAATAAGAAGATCCTACCAAGCCAGCTACTGTGTATCTAAAGGTGTTTTAAGCTGCAACCTATATGTGCTGTAGCCTTCTTTAAGATTCTGGGAGCACAATGCTTTCCAAGTTATTGGTAAAATGCACATAGAAGGGTATGCAGATCTTAACAAAATGGACAAATTGGAAAAGTCTATCAATGAAAAATAGAGAAAAGGAGGAAAAAGCCAGGGCTCTACTTCCCTATTTCTTTCATTTTGTGCTTCAAAAAGAGACAAATACAGCTTGTCTCAGGTACTTGTCTAAAAGTGATGGCTCTGTGCTATGGGATCCTTGGTCCATCTCCTCACAAATGAGACACGTGAGACCATTTGGCCCTAAACGTCCACAGAGCTGCAGGAAGACTCTGTTACAACAGAGTGTATCGAATATCCGTGGAAGCCCACAGAATGTTATGTGATGAAGAACGATTAACCCGATTCTCTAAGGTGAAGTTCACACCAAATGTGCTAGAGCTCCTTTTTATAACAGTTAGAATACACTTGTACACTATTCCTCTGTCATGTTGATAGATGAACAAATAAACAGACAAACAGATACAAGTGCAAGTAGTCTTTGTTCTAATGAATTGTGTATAAAAGTAGAGTCACATAAAACACTGAAATATTTGTTTAAAGTTCACTGTGATAATATTCACTATTGACTGGGAAAAGGAGGAGATATGCTAAATGATGAAATGGCTAAAGTATGACAAATATACTAATGGTAAGGAAAAGATATTTTTTTCTGAAAAATTACATGTATATATAGAAGAAAGTAAGCACCGGTCATTTTCTGTCTTTTTAGGACTTATTTTTTTATTTATTTTCCTCTATAATATCTTGTTTCTACTGCAGCCAAACATGTTTGATGAATTGTCTCTGACTGAGTTTTCAAAATATTTATTTTCTACTTCAAATTAAATTTTATTTAATTAAAAAAGGAAATATATAAATATTGCATGAAAATTTTTAATTTTTTAATATTTACCATGAGAAAGTTAAATTAATTTGTTTTTTTTTCTACTAGATTAGCTCACTGATGTCTTTGAGATTACAGAGAAATCCAGTTATTCATTTATTTATTTCTCATTGAATATCGACTAAAAATAAATAGTTTGATATAAATACGATCTATCTTTTTTCGGTTTATCTTTTGTGGTTGTATTTTATTTAAACATAGTTTATACCATGTCTCTGATTCTTCCTGTTTTCTTATCTAATCCCACAATCGCAGAGTATATATCCCCAGCGGGTTCAACAACTGTAGGACAAAGGGCTGGAGGGTCCTCAGCAGGTCATCTAGGTCACCAAAAAAAGTGTCAGTGTCACCATCACCATTAGTGTCAGTGTCACTCTGACAGCTTTTCTAGTCATCCAGTAAGCAAGCTTTAATTTCCTAGCTGTTTGTCTTTAAAGTAGTCCTGACTAATTCTTATGTAGATATTTTACTACGTTTTAAATAAGCCAGGATAGTGAGTTTAGCACTATTTGAAGAAAACGCCTACACTCAGAAATCTTATACTGCAAGAGCGTTAATTCCACCTAGCTTAACATATGTGCCTTCAACTTTTTCCGTGGAAAATGGATAGAGGAAGACTTCACCAGGCACGTGTGATAGATTATTCAGCACTCTTTCCACCAAGGTTTAAATACCTCTCCTTCTCTTACTTGTTGTTTAAAAAGCTAAGGTAATGAACTACTTATGAAGCACAGTTCAGACACACACAGAGGTACACACCCAAATGCACCTAGTTCTTTTACTTTTTATTATTATTTTTTTATTGTTATTACCAAAACTATAAAAGTTTCTTACATAGACTTAAAAGGGGATTCACTTTTTACTGTTTAAAGGTTAGGTAACTGGTTTGAATGGAGAAATATAAGCTCTATTTAGACACAGATAGGCAACTTGAGAGGTCCTTTTTCCCATTTGCAGACAGAATTCTAATGGGTTGCCTCATTTCTTAGTGAAATTTTCTTGGAGAAATTTCTACTTTACCTATGTGTTTTTTTCCTCTTGAATGTTCAAACAATTCGAAGGTAATATATCCTGAGGGCCTTCCATGTATATTTAAACTTTCTATTATTTTCTAAAGGTAAAGAATGAAGTTTTTATGAAGTATAATAAATTTAACGTAGCATTATTTCTATCTGAATTGATTCTTAATGCTACCAAGAACTTTCCCTTGTGTGGTTAAGATTTGTGTTTGATTATAATTGCCATCTTATTGTGAATAATTATTTCATCCACTCAAAAATGAAATTAGCATATTCATACTTGATTAGATGTTTGATAAGTACTGATAGTCTGATTTGAGGATTTCTTTAGGACAGCATCTTATAAATTGAAAAAAAAGAGTTCATTTAACTAAATTATATGCAAATAGTCTTAGCTTGTACAAATGCAGAAATTCAAGTGCGAAATAGCATAATAATAAGCGATGACCTTATTATTTTACTTTTTTTTTTGCAATATCTCTATCAAAAAGCCTGAAGAAAGTCCTCCAGGAGTGGGAATAGATGTAAATAGATCAAGGATCTAAGTAATTACTACCCTTCTACTACGTATCACATTTAATAAGAAAAATAAAATGTGAAGGATATAAATACATAATTGTATTGGTTAGAAGGTATGTCCAGATATTAATCACATGATTATCTTTCAGTAATAATTTAAAACATAATCACTATATTTGTGTTGTGATTTAGGCCAGGACAAACTAAACTCATCAATTATTGTGCAATAATTGGATCCAGGCAAAGGAGTTTGGATATTTATTGTCTCTGTGAAAGAGTGATTAATAATGCAACAAAAACACTACAAAGTTACAGAAAAGCCACTATCACTACTTCCCCTTTCCTCACTGACAGGAATTGCAGCTGTCACCGCTTGGGAGGAGTAGGGTGCTGAGCATGGTGGTTGCAGCCATGCGAGCTTGGTCCCGGGCATCCCTGGAGGTCCTCCATGGCCAGGCATCCTCAAAGATAGACCTCCCTTTAGAGATGAAGTGGATAACTTTTATGAGGTGGAAAATATCTTCCAAACTATTTGATCTTTACTGGCAGATGGAGTGCTCTGAGCTGCTGCCTGTTGATTGGTGTACTGAGTTGCTGGGCAAGAAAATATTCTTGTATTCTTGTATTCCTGCATAAGTTAAGTTCTGCTCTTTCCAGCATTTACAGCCTTTTTTCACAGCACTTGCCTAATTGTGCTTTCTCTAACAAAAGTTACGTCGCTAACAACTACATAGCAACATACCAAAGCTTAGACTATGCGTCTCTGACATCAGTCTAATTACTCAAGTGATGTGTGCTCAGTAAGCTAAGACACCTTGTAATTCTGATTTAAGGAAGGAATTGTTGTTTCAAATGCTTTCACTATTATTAATGCTATTTTCTTGCCTCAAAAAAGTCTGAAGCACTTTGAATATGGTATCAGATATGCAGCAATTAGCTCATGGTCTTTCACTGGTAGCACTTTCACATTTGCAAGGCCATAATGGCACAGTTATGACCCTTCAGATGTTTCCAAGTCCTTGGCCTCCTGGTTACGGTATAATATATTTTTGATCATGCTTGGAAGCTGTGCAAGTGTCAGCCAATGCTAAGTGACCTTAAGCCTTTTTATAGTTTGATCAGGTGGATGAAATCACGTGAAGTCTCACAGATTGTTAAGTAAGCAGCTGAAAACAGAAAGGAACCATAGCTTACATCATTGCCTGTCAGCGGCAAAATGAGTACTGCTCTCTTTTCGAACAAACTGGTAATTTTAAATTGAATTCAGTATTGTTATAAGTTTTATTTGATTTGCACTGATAAGGAGTAGGAGCACTTACATAGTCACTAAACATATCTCATGGGATAAATAGTTCTTAATTCATATTTCTGACTTAGCCTTCAAATGAAAAAAAAAATCTCTTAAACTTCAAATGAAATGATGTAACATTGGCCCAAATGAGTTCAAATATGACTATTCAGTGGGTCATCTGCTTCAAGTTTAATAATTATTCAATTATTACCTGTACTAAGTATTTTGAAAAGATATTTCGGAGGAAAGGAAAAGATGCTTTACTTTTTTTTTTTTTAAATGGTAAAAAGTGTTCATTAAATCAGTTATTTTTTTATAAACATATCAGCTGTTTTTTCCTGGAAAAGTATTATTAAATCTATGATGATGTTTTTGTTTAACACTAATGAGAGAACGAAAACCAGAATAGTCTATAACTTATCATACGGGAAACCCACCTTTAGATCCATAGTATGCCTCACTCTGAGCAGTGACTTGAATATGGCTCTAAATAACATTGAATGTATTCCTAGCTCATGAAAATATTTTGAAAGACCTTAGTTTTTTCACTAAACATACTTTTTTTTTTTTAATTGCCAAGAATTATCACAGCATGGACAACCATTTTCCATTCAGGTCTGCTTGTAATTGATGATCTAACGGCTGTCATGCTCCTGAGCCACCAAATACTGAACCTGCAAAACAGCTGGCATTTGCCTCTGCTGACATTTGGCTAAAAGCGCTTCAAATACAGTTCACTGCTGTCCGGGATAGATCGTCTCTTTGGGTAGTTGCAACTCACCATCATCTTCGAACAATCTTAGTTTTTCTCTTTAAGAATGCCAGCAGAGATGATAATACTTCACATTACATTTTACACGCACAGCAGTTCTCATAAGAACATTGGTCCAGGAAGCAGAAAGCAGTCTCTGAACTTGTTCCTACAAAGCTGCTTTTGTCTGGGGAAGAACACGTCAGATGGAATTTCATAAGGACTAAAATTAAACTTTTGATGTTTCTGATATCCTTTCTCGCTCTCCTTTTTAGTTATAACAGTTCCAGTACAGTAAATTGGGAGGATTTTCTCTTTATCTTTTTCTCTAGCTATGGAAAAAGAGGTAATGAAGCATAGCGTTGTGAAGATGTCATACATACTTCTCCATCTTGGCTCTTATGATTAGGACATAAGCTTAAATCTTTTGTAAGCATAGACAATTTTCTGATTAATAATCATTCCACAAAAGGGAGAAATAAGAAATTGAATGTTTATTATTTTATATAGCTGATTTTTTGACAAATATGCATGTCTCATGTATAAGATCACCACAGAAATTATACACTTTTATAACTGCTGTTGATGCTATTTATTGATAATTGAGACAGGCATCAATTCATATCCAAATTCTAATGCTATTGGGATCTGGGTTTCAACGCAGCTACCTAGACATGAATATTTAGCATCATCTGGGATGTCATAGCAGGCGTCTGCATATGATACCGGTCCAAGAGAAGTGCTGTGCTCTGTGGAGTGGGAGTTAGTTATTCTAGCAAAACATCTGAAATGGCACTGCATGCTTCTCAGGTAATAAAATACACATTTCTATTCCAAATTGAATAGCATTCTAGATTCTTCTTACTAAATCAAACAGATCTCTGTTATTTATAAGAGAACTGATCATTATAGGCTTCAAGAACAAATGCATCTTAGTGTCTGAATCTAGAGCTGAATCCCGTCCTTAACCAGAGGCTGAGCTCAGTCACATACTCACTTTCAAATATGTGAATTACATTTGGTGGACGGAATATATTATGCACCTCGGTAGTATATTTTCATATAAAAATACTTTAAAGAAAATTATTTTCTTAAGTTCCACTTGAGATGCCTGTAGGCTGAAAAAACAGTGGGTCATTAAAGAAAAAGCAATATATATGAAAAGTGGGGATAATGAAAAAAGACAGCAATCAGGTTTTCTGTATACATAGTGCCAAGTAAGAACAATGAAAAATACATTCTGAAAGTGGTGAGACAACAACGGTATGAAGATATATCAATAACCTATAAAAAATGCACTAACCCACAAACTTATTTAAAAATGGGACAGTATTACCAACTTTGTGTTACAATAAGAAATAAAAAAAAACTGCTTTCTATATAAATAGGAAAGAGAAAATACATTGCTATTAAAAAAAGGCTGTTATCATCTTATTAAAATAATAAATATTTATTATAATGAAGACAAAAGTTAGAGAAACAGAATTACTTGGAAAAAGTATTTTTTAATGAATAACTAGACTGGGATTTTTCAGATATTCTTGCAGAGAATCTTGAAAATGTTTTTTTCATTCCTTCTATATTTAAAAAAGTAAAAGAGCTAAAAGGACCTTGATGAATCCCTACTGAATACATGCAATTCTTTGGTTTGTTGTTTCAGTGATCTTGATGGTAAGTTCTGCATATTAAGGTTTCTTAAATTATTTTGCCTGTAAAATGATAAAATTATGTATTTAAGTAGTGCCCATCCTAGTCATAGTCATATATCCTCCCCTCTTTTTTTTTCCAGCTTTACAGACTGTCTTGCTTAGAAATTGGCACCGTGGAAGTTAACACAAGTTTTGCATTGAGTTTGAGAAGGCTCCTAATTCTAAGATAACCATCTGTTTAAGCTGATCTACTTTCTTTAGCAGGAATTTAACCTAAAGCTTGTTGTAATCACAGAATCACAGAATCACAGAATCGTTTAGGTTGGAAGGGACCTCTGGAGATCATCTAGTCCAACCTCCCTGTTCAAGCAGGGTCACCTAGAGCATATTGCCCAGGATCACATCCAGACAGGTTTGGAATATCTCCAGCGAAGGAGACTCCACCACCTCTCTGGGCAACCTGTTCCAATGCTCTGTCACCCTCACAGTGAAGAAGTCTTTTCTCAGGTTCAGATGGAACTTCCTGTGGTTCAGTTTGTGCCCGTTGCCTCTTGTCCTGTTGCTGGGCACCACGGAGAAGAGACAGAGACCGGCCTCATCCTCTTGACACTCCCCCTTCAGATACTTCTACACCTTGATGAGATCGCCTCTCAGTCTTCTCTTCTGCAGGCTGAACAGGCCCAGCTCTCGCAGCCTTTCTTCATAGCAGAGATGCTCCAGTCCCTGAATCACCTTTGTAGCCCTCCGCTGCACTCCCTCCAGTAGTGCCATGTCTCTCTTGTCCTGGGGAGCCCAGAACTGGACACAGCACTCCAGGTGAGGCCTCATCTGAGGCTGAGGAGAGGGGCAGGATCACCTCCCTCCACCTGCTGGCAACACTCTGCCTAAGGCACCCCAGGATCCCATTGGCCTTCTTGGCCACCAGGGCACACTGCTGCCTCATGTTTAACTTGTTGTCCACCAGCACTCCCAGGTCCTTTTCTGCAGAGCTGCTTTCCAGCAGGTCAACCCCCAGCCTGCACTGCTGCATGGGGTTAATCCTCCCGAGGGGCAGGACCCTGCACTTGCCTTGGTTGAACTTCAGGAGGTTCCCCTCCGCCCACCTCTCCAGCCTGTCCAGGTCCCTCTGAATGGCAGCACAGCCTTCTGGTGTGTCAGCCTCTCCCCCCAGTTTAGTAGCATCAGCAAACTTGCTGAGGGTGCACTCTGTGCCTTCCTCCAGGTCATCGATAAATACATTGAACAAGACTGGAGCCAGGACTGACCCCTGGGGGACACCGCTAGCTACAGGCCTCCAACTTGACTCTGCGCCATTCACCACAACCCTCGGAGCTCGGCCATCCAGCCAGTTCTCAATCCACCTCACCATCCACTCATCCAGCCCCACACTTCCTGAGCTTACCTAGGAGGATGTGATGGGAGACAGTGTCAGAAGCCTTGCTGAAGGCCAGGGAGACAACATCCCCTGCTCTGCCCTCCTCTACCCAGCCAGTCATCCCGTCATAGAAGGCTATCAGATTGGTCAAGCATGATTTCCCTTTGGTGAATCCATGCTGACTACTCCTAATCACCTTCTTGTCCTCCACATGCTTAGTGAGCACCTCCAGGAGGAGCTGTTCCATCACCTTTCCAGGGTTGGAGGTGAGGCTGACAGGCCTGTAGTTGCCTGCCTCCTCCTTCTTGCCCTTTTTGAAGACTGGGGTGACATGGGCTTTCTTCCAGTCCTCAGGCACCTCTCCTGATCTCCAGGACCTTTCTAAGATGATGGAGAGTGGCCTAGCGATGACATCCGCCAGCTCCCTCAGCACTCATGGGTGCCTCCCATCAGGGCCCATGTATTTATGGATGTCAAGTTTGGATGCTGGGTATGTGAGGATATGAGTTGGTAATATGATGAAAATTAATAAATTCTATATAATAGCATATACCTTCATTTCTTTTGGAAATTTTCTGGTGGAAAAATCTTCTCTTAAAGATTTCAAATGTCTCTGAAAATATTTGCATATCTATGTTGCATTAATGTTGCATACTTACTCATCCACCTGTCTGTTAATATAAGTTCCAGAAGTTACCGCAATATTGATTTTGAAATGTGAGAAAAATATATCAACAAATGAAAATTCTGTTAGCTTGTCAGTCCATATCTTCACTTCGCATTTGCAGATTTGGTCATTTTGGATGGAAAGTTTTAAGTAAAAGGTTTCAAAATGGTATCTGATATTTTCATTGCATTTTATAAGTGTTAAAAAAAGGGGAGAAGAAAAAAAAGGTAAAATAAAGCTAGGACATACTACGATTTTGTCCTGAGATTCCACCTGGGACCAACACATATGTATTCGTTATGCTTCACAGAAATCAAAATTCTACTACTTGTTCATAGCTTGATTAATACAGTACTTGATAAATTGTTAGCGTGATTTCAGAGTTACTGTAGAGTAAAGCACTAATCACTGCAGAAAGAGTTATGGAATATGGTTATGAAATTTGTCTCTAATGGGAAGTACCCATGAGAGCTACCAAAGGGCAACAGGCATCAATCCTAAATTAATTGTCAGTCTCATGTAGGAGGGTTTGACTGCTCGAATTATAAGAAAATATAATGTATAGGGTTTGTATTAAAAAATATAATTTTTAACAGAGTTAATGTAAAAGCAGAGGAGTCATTGATGGACAAGGAATTTACAGATTAGAAAAGAGGTCTATGACATGACAACATTAATGATACTCAGGAAAAGGGAATTTATTCAGTTCTTTGTATCATTTTAGCTAATCAGGTTTCAGCAGGATGATTTTGAATGTGATCAAATTTTATAACTCTTTTGTCAATGAAAAATTCTAAGAAAAAACTCATGAATAACTGATGTAACAAAAAGGTAGCTGAAATGCTACTTCATCAGTTATTTAGCAGCCACTGGCTACTATATTAACTGAATTTTTATTACAAATTGTTTTTACTTTCTCAAAGACAAAATAAACTTAATCTGGGCATAACTGTTAGAATTTCATTTCAATATCACATGTAAAAGTTTAAACTAATAGACTACATCTACAGCTTCCTCACATTTGATTCCTTTGTTCTTCATACCTCCTTAGGTAATTCAGAGTCATGCTCTTCTCGTTGGTGCTCAGTGGAAGGATAGGAAGCAATAGGCATAAACTGAAATACAGGAAATTCTACTTAAATATGAAAAAAATACTATGAGGATGTTTGAACATTAGAACACTCTCCAAGAGAGGTTATGGAGTCTCCATCCTTGGAGATATTGAAAACTCAACTGGACACAGCCCTGAGCAACCTGCTCAAGATGACACTGTTTTGGGCAGGAGTTTAGGCTATATAATACCCAGAGGTCCCTGCCAACATAAACTGTTCTGTGATTCTGTGAAGGATTTTCATGAGTTGTAATATTTTGCTACCTGAGTGATTTGTCTTCTGTCTCTCCATTGCCTGTGTATAAAGCAAGTAGTTATAGGCTCTTTTTGTAAATGGAGTCTCTCAATTCTTTCATTTTTCATTTCTGGGAGAGTCTTCCAAGTTGGAATACTGCCATTCATTGTTATAAAACAATTGAATGAAAGCTACATCATTAGTGCATTTGTTACTAAATAATCTCAAACGTACTGAAAAAATAATATCTTATTTGTCTCAAGGGAGCTCACACAATGAGTGTGAACTCTGGAATGTAATCTTTCTGTGCCTTGGTTTCCACTTTGTAAAACAAGAATAACGCTATTTCAAGAACATATGTGAGTGATGCTAAGATATGTTTGTAGATTCTAATCATATGGTGATGAAGTCCACGGAAAAACTCAGAAGAAGATTAGCAATTTAATTTCCGAAAGTGACCTGTATGATTTCTAGAGAAAAAAAAAATAAAACTAGTGTTAAACATTAATCAAGATGACAATAAAAAATAATTAATTGTTAATTGTTAAGTGAGTACTACACATCTGCTCTGAATGTGTTGGAATCTGTCTGAAGAAATATGGGCAATTAAGTAAGTAAAGATTACATTCTAATGGAAACACACAAGGATACTAAAAGAGTAAACTGAAGTTTCACAGAGCACATTAATTCTGTCATTTCCTATCTATTAAGCACTTGACTCTACAAAGTCATTTAACATTCATTTAACATTTTTTCTAATGTTTTTATACAGTCTGTAACAAACCTACTTCTCTGTCTTACTCCTGGTATTTCCTAACAGTTTCAGGACTGTTTGGAAAGCGTTCCTACCTCTTGCCTTAATTTCTGACCATGATTTTATCTTTATTTAACACTAAACTTCTTTCTTTTTTCCAAATAATGGTAATAATAGACATTATTCTTACTGCTTTTAAAATCCAGATCCGAATAGCCATAGCAAATTTTATATATATATATATATATATATATATATATATATATATATAATGTTATCAATATATATAAAGATATAAGTTCATGCATACGTCACATTTTAAAAATGCTCAGAAAGCTAAAATCCTACATTCCATTATTGCTAATGCGGCAATCAACAGACAGGAAAGCTAGCGATGCACGCCACAAGGAAAGTTGAGAGTAAAAAAGACTTGCTGTACCAAACCATATTAGAGCTTAATATAAAAGTATATGCTATCTCATTTCATACCTCTTTTCAGTGACTTACAACCTGGGAGCTGTGGACTCCTGGAGGTTTATCAACTACTTTTAAAGGGCCTGTGAAAGGTTATCAAGAAAGGTAAGTGTACCACTGATATAGTTAAATTCTATATGTAAGGTCTGGCTCTCCACTGTAACTTTTCTAGGGGTTTATTCTGATTTAACAGTGTAAGAATTTGGCATATTTCCAGTACACTTGACCTTTCTAGATCCATTTTCCAATATGTGTGTGTTGCTGACACACATGTTGATAGAATTTTTAATTTCTTAAAGATTACATGATAGCTAGGAATAGTGAGGATCATTAAAACTCAGCAAATTCCATTTTCGTTACTACAGTTATCCCCCCAGCCCACCACTCTATAGCTATAAAAGTACTGGAAGAACAACCTTAATAGGATATATTGCAGTGCAAGGCTCAGAAGGCAGTGGTTGCACCTTTTATAACACTTAAGTTTGTTATTTCTGTGCATTTCTGTAAAACTACCAGTAAATGTAATAATGTACATTTCAAAGTCTTATTTTTTAGATATGATTAAAAATTATCATATCTCATAAGATATGTATTGCAGCACTACTATCTTTTCTTCTAAGCACTTTAAAATAGAATGTAAAACTCTATATCTTCTAGTGTGATCCACTGTAGCCTTCAGAAAATTAGCTGAGAAACTTGGTGCCATATTTCATGTTGAATCACCTTTGTTTTTCCTAAATAAGATTACAGCTGCCTAAGCTGGAGGAGATGTAGCTTTTTATCCCAATTACAGATTATTTCTTTTAGTATTTGCATGTACAGAACTCAGCTTTGAATTTTCAGCTCGGTCTACTAAAAATTACATTGCTGTTTCTTACAGTCCAAATCACTAGCAACAGAAAAGTGTGAAAGAAACAAAGATTTTTAAGCACTTCATACGGAACAAAAGGAGTAATTAAAACCAGAACTGGAACTATTTGTGCTTATGACAGAGCAGCTGTATATACTGTGCCAGCTGATTGTCCTAGGTTCTTCAACGGTTGCTATTTGGCTGAGCAGAGTGTTGTCTCTGGCTGATGCATTGAGCGTGAGTCTCATCCCTCAGTGTGACACTGTGATGTGGTCTGCTGCAAGTTTTTATTCTCAGGTGTGTCTACTCTTTCCTTGGCCCTCTAATTATCCAGCCTGGGAAAATCTGCAACTGCTGGAGGGCAGAACTGCTATTTCTCCTCCTATCTGCCTATATTTTCTAACAGTGAAAACCAGGAGGAATAAAAAACATACCATTCTCATTCTGTGTGCTAGCTGGAAGCGAGCATCTGAACCCCAGGTGGTAGGAAGTGCTCTGTACAGTTCCACAGTACTAACATCTTCATACCACTGTGGGAAAATATCTAACATCTTTTTAATTCAGTTCCTCTATTTGTACCATAGATGAAAAATCGGTATATTATTCTCAGTTTCATTTATTCTTTCTACTTCATAAAAGTTTAGCGTCCTTCTGGCTTTCCATTCCCAGTAATCTCAATGGCAAGAAAAAATCAGATGTTTAATTATGAATGGTTAATAACATATTTGACTGTGAAGTAATTTTTCCAGTGTTTTAAGGGGACTTTGAACCTGATGGAAAATGTCTTGGATATTAATTTATAATTATACTGTAAAAATAATATTTTAATAAGTTTTCTAGATAAATATGTGTATTAGCCACATACATAATTACATAATGATATAATTAGCTCTTAAGAAGAGTTCAGGTTGTCTGGGTGATGTCTACACTAGGTGTTTATACATATACATCTACGATTTAGTCAAATTTTCAGATTAAAAAAAATACTACTATGAATACTACTTTACTGAAATAAATAAATATTCTGCTTTTAATATAATGTCCATCTATAGCCAGGAATTTAAAAAATTAACCATTTTTAAGTAGAGATGGCCACTATGATAATACTGCTGCTTAACAAATAATGTTATCATTTTTAGTTGCATCTTTTAGGATAGAAAATCTTACCCTTTAAATAGACATTTGCTGCCTCTTGGGACTTCAGTATTCGTGAAACAAAGAGGTCAGATATAAACATATTGATAGGTGCTGCACAGGCAAGCATGGGACTCAGATGGTGCAGCCCATAGAAGAAGGGTTTGCTCTGGGGTGCTCCCCAGGAGTTAAGGGACCCTGGATGCAACATAGCTGGAGTTACCACACTGTGGGGTGCTGTAGCCCTCCAATGACCCCATGAGTGCTGAGCAAACCTAGTCAGCAAAGGGGAAGTGACACCGCAGACTCAAACTGTAGGTGTCCAGGTGCTGTGGAACTCTACCCTGGGTTATCTGTTGAACAGCTGTACTGTTGTCTGCTGAAAACCCGTACTGTTCTCTGTTGGTATGTGTACTGTTATTGACCGAGGCCACCTGTTCTATTGTCTAACTGTGATCTGGCACTGTTCAACTGGATAATGAGCTAAGTCCAGGAAGGATAAAAGACAGTAAGCCACATACCTTTGTGTGAACTCTGACTCATCGTTAGCTGACCTGCACACTCGACAATCCATCCATCAGTGGGACTGTCAACTGATGCCAACTGCCAGGGAGAACCTGATTCCTCTTGGTACAGCTTGAGTGTGGTGAGAACAGTCCAAGGAAAACCATACCGGAGGGGTAGCCCATAAGGACAAGGAAAGGGTGAGAATGGTCATTGTACCGTGCATCCATGGGCTAACCGTAGAGCTTTGAGATGTATATTCTATTTTTAGTTCTGTTATATATGTAGCTTTACTACACTTTCTAGCTTTGCTATACTTGTAGATTATTTGATGTTAATTGTTTAGTGTTGTCCAGCATCTGTTATATGTGTAGAACCGCTTAGCTCTAGTAAATTCTTATACTCGACCAATAATGATCTCTTGAGTTCAGTGCAACTAATCATGGAATCTGAAAGAATTCCAGATGCCCCTCTATTGGTGTGTCTCACACATACACACATACACAAATATATACATACTATATATTTATAATATAAGCAAGTGTGTATACATACATAATCGTGTGTGTGTGTGTGTGTGTGTGTGTGTGTGTGTGTGTGTGTGTGTGTGTGTGTGTGTGTGTGTGTGTGTGTGTGTATACACATATATATATGCACACATATGATTGTTGGCTCACAAAGTATCTCCTTGAAGCAGACCTGAATCATGAGTGTGGGTATATTGTTCTGCGATTGAAGAATTCTTTTCCTGTAACTGTATGTGAAAACTTTGCTGTATTATCTACTGAGAAATCCCTAGATTAGTAAAATTGCAGTCTGGAATGCTGAAGATTCTTCTTCTTCCTCTTCTTCTTCCTCTTCCTCTTCTTCTTCCTCTTGTTCTTCTTCTTCTTCCTCTTCTTCTCCTTCCTGTTCTTCTTCTTCTTCTTCTTCTCCTCTCCTCTCCTCTCCTCTCCTCTCTTCTCTTCTCCTCTCCCCTCTTCGTCATTCCAGTTCCTTCCTTCCTTCCGTAGGGGTTTGAATATCCTTAATGACTCCAAGATAACTGAACATGAAAAGCAGTTTACCATTATGTGCCTTTTGTATAGATTGGAGGAATAGTTCCTATACTGACATTGATATCCATTCAAGGAGCTTATAATTTTTACAAGCTTTAAAGAAATCTTTACATTTGCATAAGACTTCCCGAATTTATTTGGGTTTCAGTGATCCCAGATCTTTGGTCATGTCTACAGTACTCAGTAAGAGTAGGGAATTGAAGAAATGTCTCCTGTGGCTCAGTGAATGATTTAATCTATGCACATTGTCAGTAGGTTTCTTACTAAACTTTGGCCATCTAAACATTTGTCAAATCTAAAGCAGTCACCTACTCTCCTCTGCAAAGGAAGCAGATAAGTACCTTCAGAGAGTGACACAGCTACTCTTCCACACTTAAACTCCATATTGCTACAAGAGATGCATAGTATAAAGCTGTGATTCACACAGCATACTTTCATAGCAAGGGGATAATATGCCAGGACTGGGGCCTAGGGACCTTAAGAAATTATCGTAAAACAGCATAAGGCCTATAGTAGGTTACTAGGAATGACCATAGTGTTTTTACAAGATCACTGATCAAGATGATGAATCCCAATTTGTGCTTAGGCAAATTATGTGGGGTTCTTTTTTACTACTTTACTTTTTAAAGGAATTTGAAACAAAAAGCTTATGTAGTTATTACACTTGCTAGTCTGTGTGACTAACATATATCTAAGTGACCATGGCAATAATAGAATAAAGACTTTGATAACAGTTTAGACAAAATAATCACCCATTTTTCTGCCAGTAGATGAACTGCTGTTAAATCCACATAATATCAGACCTATATGGCTTTTCTTATAGATACACTGCAATAAACCACATAGACCTTTCAATAGACATTGATTTATGTTCTCAGCAACAGAGTATGATGAAAAATCTAGGGATTTGTGAAAGAAGCAGATGTATTGAGGCTGTGCAGGTTATCAAACATCAATAGCAGAAATCCACCCATGGATTACAAATTTAGTCAGTATTATGTTCCCAGTGAAGGCAATAAAGGAATCAAGGAAACTGAAGATCAGGTCAACTACAGTCCATCACCCTGTCCAGTCCTCTGGAAGGACAGGATTATCTACTCTGCTTCTAATTACTATGTCCAATGACATAAGATAAGGTTTTCTATCTCAGCTTTATTGATCTAAGTCAGATTTCACTGTTAAAAGGGAATAACACAATGAACCATCGGCCAAATCTGAGACAAACCTGAGTCATCAATATGAATTAGGAGTCTGCAAAAGTCCCTAATATAGACTCTAATAAGTGCCCACAAGAGTGAACTTGTTTATCAGACTTGAAATGGTCAATACCCTATAGCCTTACTAGCACTGCATAGTGTGTCTCTCTTTTCCTCTTTCTCTGCAAATGAGGGGGGAAAAAAGGAAGAAAAAAAATACATTTTTGGAGAAATGTAGGAGCAGGCAAGGCTGGTCAGATTTCCTTTTTACTCAGACCAGAGAAGGTCTCTACATCTCCATCTATACAAAGAAAAAAAAAAGGGAGAGGGTAGATGATATCCTCTACAATGAAATGAAAGCATGTTCGCTTGTATATTAGAATACATTTTCGTTCAAAGAATAAGGATAGGGAGATACACAGAAAGCAGTATTAAATAAGTCTACAAAATTTACACAACGATGAATTTAAAAAATGTCTATCCATGTATCAGTAGTGTGTTTGCTATGAATATGAATTATTTACATATAATAACAAGGGGATGGGTTCATAACTATGTGGATAAAGACTAAAGTGTACATAGTGCTGAAAGAATTATAGCATATGAAAATTAATAATATTTTAATATTATCAAATATTAATATTTTAATATCAATATCACACAGAATCACACAGAATGGTTTAGGTTAGAAGAGACCCCTGGAGATCATCTAGTCCAACCTCCCTGCTCAGGCAGGGTCACCTAGAGCAGATTGCCCAGGATCACATCCAGACAGGTTTTGAATATCTCCAAGAAGGAGACTCCACAATCTCTCTGGGCAACCTGCTCCAGTGCTCTGGCACCCTCACAGTGAAGAAGTTTTTTTCTCAGGTTTAGGTGGAACTTCCTGTGGTTCAGTTTGTGCCCGTTGCCTCTTGTCCTGTTGCTGGGCACCACGGAGAAGAGATTGGCCTCATCCTCTCGACACTCCCCCCCCCCCTTCAGATACTTCTACACCTTGATGAGATCACCTCCGAGTCTTCTCTTCTGCAGGCTGAACAGGCCCAGCCTTTCTTCATAGCAGAGATGCTCGAGTCCCTGAATCACCTTTGTAGCCCTCCGCTGCACTCCCTCCAGGAGTGCCATGTCTCTCTTGTCCTGGGGAGCCCAGAATTGGACACAGCACTCCAGGTGAGGCCTCATCTGAGGCTGAGGAGAGGGGCAGGATCACCTCCCTCCACCTGCTGGCAACACTCTGCCTAAGGCACCCCAGGATCCCATTGGCCTTCTTGGCCACAAGGGCACACTGCTGCCTCATGTTTAACTTGTTGTCCACCAGCACTCCCAGGTCCTTCTTGGCAGAGCTGCTTTCCAGCAGGTCAACCCCCAGCCTGCTCTGGTGCATGGGATTATTCCTGCCTAGGTGCAGGACCCTGCACTTGCCTTGGTTGAACTTCAGGAGGTTCCCCTCCGCCCACCTCTCCAGCCTCTCCAGGTCCCTCTGAATGGCAGCACAGCCTTCTGGTGTGTCAGCCTCTCCCCCCAGTTTTGTAGCATCAGCAAACTTGCTGAGGGTGCACTCTGTGCCTTCCTCCAGGTCATCGATAAATACATTGAACAAGACTGGAGCCAGGACTGACCCCTGGGGGACACCGCTAGCTACAGGCCTCCAACTTGACTCTGCGCCACCACTGACCACAACCCTCTGAGCTTGGCCATCCAGCCACTTCTCAATCCACCTCACCATCCACTCATCCAGCCCCACACTTCCTGAGCTTACCTAGGAGGATGTGATGGGAGACAGTGTCAGAAGCCTTGCTGAAGGCCAGAGAGACAACATCCACTGCTCTGCCCTCCTCTACCCAGCCAGCCATTCCATCAGAGAAGGCTACCAGATTGGTCAAGCGTGAGTTCCCTTTGGTGAATCCTTGCTGACTACTCCTCCAATGATGCTTAGTGAGCACCTCCAGGAGGAGCTGTTGCATCACCTTTCCAGGGATGGAGGTGAGGCTGACTGGTTTGAGGTCCCCTGGCTCCTCCTTCTTGCCCTTTTTGAAGACTGGGGTGACACTGGCTTTCTTCCAGTCCTCAGGCACCTCTCCTGATCTCCAGGACCTTTCCAAGATGATGAGGAGTGGCCTAGCAATAACATCTGCCAGCTCCCTCAGCACTCATAGGTGCATCCCATTGTGGCCCACCGATTGTGGATGTCAGGTTTTCCCACATGATCTCTAACCTGAAACTCCTCAACCAAGGGAGAATCTTCCCTTCTCCAGCCTTTCTCTCTTGTCTCCAGGGTCTGGAATTCCTGAGGACTGGCCTTAGCAGTAAAGACTGAAGCAAAGGCGGCATTCAGCAACTTTGCCTTCTCTCTATCCTTTGTCACCAGGGCACCCGCTCCATTCAGCAGCGGGTCCACGTTTTCCCTAGTCTTCCTTTTGCTACTGATGTATTTGAAGAAGCCCTTCCGGTTGTCCTTGACATCCCTTGCCAGATTTAATTCCGACTGGGCCTCAGCCTTCCTTCTCGCTTCCCTGCACACTCTGACAACGTCCTTGTATTCCTCCCCAGTGGCCTGTCCCCTCTTCCACATTCTGTATACATTCCTCCTTCTGTTGGAGTTTTGCCAGGAGTTCCTTGCTCATCCATGCAGGTCTCCTGCCTGCTTTGCTGGGCTTCTTCCTCAGAGGGATGCACTGATCTTGAGCCTGGAGGAGGTGATGCTTGAGTATTAACCAGCTTTCTTGGATCCCGCTTCCTTCTAGGGCCCTCCCCCATGGCATTCCTCCAAGGAGATCCCTGAAGAGGCCCAAGTTAGCTCTCCTGAAGTCCAGCGTTGCCATCCTACTCATTGCGCTGCTCCCTCCTCGTAGGATCCTGAACTCCACCATCTCATGGTCACTGCAGCCAAGGCTGCCCCCAACCTTCACATCTCCAACCAGACCTTCTTTCTGTGTTAGTACATCCACACTAGAGAGATGAGAAAAGCAGACTCCTAACTTCCGTATTGTTATTAACTTCCTACGGTAGTCTCAAGCATTCTCCCCACTGCTGTGTGCCATGGAGCCTTACAGGATCAGCTCCCTGACAAACTCACACAGCACAATATAGGACCCTCTTCTTCCTATGCCTTCAGTAGGTCTTTGCAGTACTCTATTGCAGTACTCTATTGGTCAGATGAGCACTTTCCAAAAAGGTTAGGACTGGTATTAAGAATTCAAACACTGGGCTGGAATGATTTGAGGTCTGCTAATATCCCTGAAGGCCAACTTAATAGCAAATATATGTTATAGTAAAAGTAAAGATATAAATAATTAATTTGAAGAACCCGAACAGAATATTCTTATTACATTCCCATTAGATTCTATGATGGATGCAAACTCATATGAGTAAAAAACATGTTCATATATATCTATAATTTTAATCAAAGTCATGTGATTTAAATCTGATAAATTACTTTTCCTAGCTAAATTTTGATGATATGAGTCCCACTCTTGGAGTATAGATCCTTGAAATATTTAAATGCATCTTTTACAGAACGATATGTGTTTTTTGCATACAAGTACTCTTTACACAAATATATACATAAGAATATGGGTAATATAAGTCTCAAACTGCTGTTTGAGACTGAAATAGCTGCAGATGTAGTCTCAAGGTAGTCTCACTTGTCTGAACTTTAAGGGATACCATTCATTAATATACACTATGTGAAGACTATGGCCATAAAACCAACCTGATTAGTTTGTCGTGTCTGCATGACAGGCACTTTTATAAGATCATAGTATAGAAGGCCATGTATTTAAGGATATATGCACTATGTCTATTTCTCACACTATTTGTATATGTCTATATACATTCTGACAAGCTACAGTCAGTTTTTTGTTTCATGAGTATAAGAGTTTTTTAAGGGAAACCTTAAATTTTATTGGTTTTATTCCGAGAAAGATAGACAATTGAACACAATGCTTTGAAAGTAACTCTGAAGACATCCACAAAATCCAACTGTTGTTAATTTGGGAAAGTTATTGATTCTAATACTATGACACAAGAGTTCATATAAAGCTACAATATCCCTTCTTGACCTTTGATTGGTAAATTGACAGATTAACATCTACTATAAAAAATGTATTTCAGTTACTTTACAGATCTATATTTACTGAAGTGTCTTGGAACACTTTTAACTAAGACGTATCATATAAATCTTTTTCAGTAGGTTCTCCATAACTGGCAGTATTTTTATAAAGCCACATTCAATCTTCTGGGTTCACATTTAGGGAATATATAACTGTTTAATTAACTTGGCAACAGCTATGCAAATTCTAGAGCCTTATAACTCACACTTGAAAAGTTGAATGAAACTCGCAAATATTTATCCATAGTAGATATACCATTTTAAACCTATACATAATTAAAATCATGAATTTAAAGTTATCATTGTGCAGAGAACCTGTGAATTTCCTATTTTAAAAGTTATTCACATTGTCTTTAAGTGATCCTTCTCTCTAGGATAGATTTCATTTAAGAGCAGGAGAAATTTTTTATTTTAGTAGTTTTTGTATCCATGCTTTTAGATAGAATCAGGATTTTTTTTTCATCCATATCCTACTTGACACTGAAAAGGTTATTTCTGGCACTCCTAATGGCTTTGTGATAAAAGAGAAATAAAATTACAAAGCTTTGAAAAGATTGTTTTATTTATTTATTTATTCATTTATTCATTTATTTTTCTAACACTACCTGAGACATGATGTGGTATCTATATCACATAATCTCTGGAGACTAATAGATTCAAGGATAACATACACACAAACCAAAAAATGTGGCAATGTCAGATTAGAACTGTAACTCATGAGAGACTCAGAGAAAAACGTTGATAATTAAAATGAACAGTGCCTATATGTCTTTGAAAAGTTATGTTGCATCAAATGATGCAACTACTAGATTAATATACTTCTCAGCACGGACACTGATCTTCAATTTCATCTTTATTTTATGGATTTCCCTCTCCCTTCTGCATGTAGAGTGCTTAGTGAGTGCTCAGGAGGAACTGCATTCTGTGGGAGAATAGCACAATGACAGATTATGTTTTCTAAGTTAAAAACAGTGAAACCACTGCAACTGCAGTGCAAGAGTTCCCTGCAGCTCTCTCCTCATCTCCCCTCATTCCACATAAATTTTCTTCACATTACATTTTAATGCTTTTGTCCTTCAGACTCTTTATCTCTGTAGAGAAGCACATTCTCCTTTAATCAGGAGTAAAAATTGAAGACAGTCCCTGTGAGTTCCTGATCATCCTGGGCATAGCCCTAGATACAAAAAATTGATTTATTGCTGCTGCAGTTCACTGAACATCTGAAAAGGAAAGATAAATGTTCCCTGCACAGACTACTCCGGTGACTTTGACATTGCTGGACATACATTTCCCCGATAGTGACATTCACTGAGGAGACAAAAGAGGGATTAAACATTATAATTGTACTTGGACAAGAGCATATGACTTCTGGGATGGATTAATACTCCTGCAGAGGATTTTACTACTACGTCTGATAATAATTCCTCGAAAACTTTTATTCTGGATACTTTTTTCTTTTCTTCTTTAGCAGTAAAATGACACATGGAGTGCTCTGAACAAGCATTTATTACTATCCTAAGGAAAATACACTGTAAGTTCATGAAAGGGTATCCAGACTTTTTCACTGTTTAGCAACTTCTAGTCATCTCAGCTGAGCTCACAGAAGGTCACAGATTCTGATTCAAGAATTTCTTCAGAGATTTCACCCTAGGAGACCTCTTCTTCCAACTACAATCTAGGATAACCCAATCTTTAAATTTTCCCAGCTATACAAGTCTGAATTCTAGAAGTCAGTGACAATATACACTTTAATGGCTAGCCTGTGTATCTATAAGCAAAACCTTTCTGGACATAACAGTCTCTCTTCAAACATTTTCAGGTGGCCAGATTCATACCTTCCAGAGTACAAGCACTGCCTTGAGTGCAATGGGACCCTGATTTGACTGAAGCTTTGAAGGGGTTCTGTGTAGACTCTTTCATAGAAAAGCACTCCCAAATTGCCAAAGAACAAAGTTTTCTCTTTGCTACATCCTTCATCCAGCTACATCATTCTCTTTGCCCATCACACCCTTGTGAAGTAAATTTTTGCTTTCAGGCTAGGTTTAAACCCACTCACTGATGTTTTGAATTGCAGCACACTGCACAGTCCCACTTGGTTCTCGCAGTTCTCCTTCTGTCATCTCTAAGTCTCAGCTGTTTGCTTTCTTCCACCTCACCAGTGCCTCTGTTTCTGCCTGACATGCAAACTCTGTTCCATGCTAAAAAAAAAAAAAAAAAAATCTCCCTATTTCTTCTTTCCATGCCCTGGGAAACACAGATTCCCCAGGCATACTAAACTGCTTGCAGAGGAAGAGCAGGTTCCCCTGGCTGTCCAAGGGGCCTCTCTGACCGTGTTGCTTTCCCATTGACCTCAGTTTTATCTGGTTCACTTTCAAGGAAGTTAAGGAAGATTTTCTTGTTTCTATCTTGCCCCGAATTTGAATGGGAGTTAGGTGCCAGATCAGGGCCTATTTGCATTAGTTAAATACTGAATTTAGTCGGGATTAATTAGAGCCTTATTTAATCTATACGTATCTAAGCCCATACAAATTCTGCGCAATCTTACAATCAGGTCTCATTGGACAGGCTATACCAAAGCATTTCATAAACTTTGTTACAGCTTCAGTAGTCTGGGGAAAAAATAAAATAAAATAATAGTCCAGTGAGTTTGATACACTAGTGGAATTGCTAGAAATGAACTCTTACAAAAAATAAATTTACCAGTAAAACATCTTGCAGTGTTCACTGATCAGTGTATTATACGATTCTTGCCTCTGCATATTATCTATTGTGTTTAAAATCTGCCACTTCAGTAACTTTTACTTTTAGCAATAGAAGTGTTTCAAGCTATCTTAAGTCAGGATGATTCTTAAAACATTAACACTTACCTGATATTTCCTAGTAGAAAGCACTGGATTTATTTCAGCAGCTCTAAGTAAGAAGTCTTTGCACAAGGCTTACCACCCACTCTAAAACACTGCACAAAGAAAATGGTGTTCCTAAATGGTACACTGAGTGGACCCAGTCAATATCAGAAACTAGAGTCAGAATGCTTCTAGAGGCTGCCAGAATCTGAATGTCCTGACTCACCCTCAGGTCAAGATATAGGGGAGACAGCATGGAACATGGCTATGGAGGATCCTTTTGCACCTCTCCTGAGAAGCTTACATGCTTGACTGGCTCTCTGAAATGCCTGTATACCAATGCACGCAGCATGGGGAATAAACAGGAAGAGTTAGAGATCTGTGTGCGGTCACAGGGCCATGATCTCATTGCAGTTACAGAGACATGGTGGGATAGTTCACATGACTGGGATGCTGTCATGGATGGCTATATGCCTTTTAGGAAGACAGGCCAAGAAAGATTCTTAATACCAGTCCTAACCTTTTTGGAAAGTGCTCATCTGACCAATAGAGTACTGCAATAGAGTACTGCAAAGACCTACTGAAGGCATAGGAAGAAGAGGGTCCTATATTGTGCTGTGTGAGTTTGTCAGGGAGCTGATCCTGTAAGGCTCCATGGCACACAGCAGTGGGGAGAATGCTTGAGACTACCGTAGGAAGTTAATAACAATACGGAAGTTAGGAGTCTGCTTTTCTCATCTCTCTAGTGTGGATGTACTAACACAGAAAGAAGGTCTGGTTGGAGATGTGAAGGTTGGGGGCAGCCTTGGCTGCAGTGACCATGAGATGGTGGAGTTCAGGATCCTACGAGGAGGGAGCAGCGCAATGAGTAGGATGGCAATGAGTAGGATGGATCTCAACAGTCTCCCTTCAGATACTTGTACACATTGATCAGATCTCTTCACAGTCTTCTCTTCTCCAGGCTGAACAGGCCCAGCTCTCTCAGCCTTTCTTCATAGGAAAGATGCTCCAGTCCCTTCATCGCCTTAGTAGCCCTTCACTGGACTTGTTCCAGGAGAATTTGTGGCATTGTGTTAGAATGCCCTAGAGACTCACTCTATTAATGAATCTTCTGAAGACTGAATGTTTCGTTTTGGGCTAATTGATTTGCTTTAAGTAAGCTTGAAGATAATGTAGAGCAAGAATATATCTGTCCAGATAGGTGTAAATATATGCTCATGCATCTGCAGTAGCCCAGGATCAGGAATCTAAGCTACTGATACAGTACACAGAAGTAATTAGCATGCAAGTGAAAGCCCTCTAAATTAGCTAAGAGGAAATGCTGAAAATGTGAAGCCCTGGATCCTAAACTTCATTTCATTCTTGGTTAATGCACTTTGCATAATAACCATTTAATGTTAAAGGATCATAAAATACAAAATGTAATATATAAAACATCTTATACAGATCCAAAACCCAGAAATTTCATATGATGAATGTCCAGATTAATGGATTAGAAACTCATATTCCTTCTCACACTTGTGCTCATGCTCTCTTTCTCTAGCTCAGTGAACCTTTCATTCTTTTCTGCCTAATGACACATTCGCAGTCATGTGGAGATTGTGTCCACGCAATACCCTAATCATAATTTGGGCACAAACTGCAAGATTAAAGAATATAGTAAATTTGAAAGTTAAACTTGAGGTCAATGGAAAGAGTAGAATGCCAGGAATTCACAATGTAATACTTTTTTCAGCCTTTGAGCCACAGGAGTCTGGGGATCAAAATACCACAGTGACTTGTTTCTGCTTCTTTCATGCAGAATTAAGCAATATGTTGCTGTGAGAGGAAAAGGGAATAATGGAGAACTTTGTGGAGACTGCCAGAAAAGCTGCTATTATGTTAACTCAGGAATCTTTTCTTAATTTTAAAAAATGTAATTAATAACATCAGCTTTTTGGATCTCCCATTCCTGTGATTTAGCTTTAAAAGTTGTAAAGCTATAAGAATCCTCCCAGAACAGCTGAGGGTCTGGACAAGGTGTGATAAGAAACAGGCTTAATGGCATCCAGAGTAAGGAATCCTGAGAGAGGAACCACCCATGTTTGTAACCTTTGGAGCTGAGTGTCTATAAAGCCTTGTAAACTTTTGAACTTCTATCTCACAAATATTCAGATGTGACTACAGGTAATCTTTTTTAGGAAAATGATCAGCACTCCTTAGCAACATGTTAGAGTTTGAGAAAAGGAGTGTTAGGAGCATAGTGCATAGAATCAAATCCCCTGCTACTGTAGGAAGATGTCTTGTAAACTTTATCATAGAGGTATAGCTTCAAACTTAAAAGCATTTATTTTGTAACCCTAAATTTTTCAGTTAGCTTCTAAGCATTCTTGCTAGAACAGAGTTTCAGAACTTTATTCTTCTCCTATTTAGTTTCTCCTCTTTAGTTTCCAACTTAAAAATTTTCTTAAGTGCTTTAAATATATTTCTCTTCTTGCCCAATACGATCCTATTAATAATACTTATTTTTTTCTTTTTGTCTTCGCTGTTTTTTTCCCTTCCAGTCCCCTTTGAAGTCAATGTTTATAGTCAGTTTCACCCTTCATTTCGCTATGCTGAACAGTGACCCCTCATGTAAAAGATTCTGAATTCTCCTGCCCATCCCATGTAGCCATTTCTTGCAGCCGATCCAGAATAAATTAGTATGTTAATGAATATGGGTGATCAGAGGGAAATGCACAAATATGGCCATGAGTATTTATTTTTACACATATAAAATCTTGGTAATAGAGAAATTATGTGATGCAGTGTTTGAAATAGATCCTTGATTTCTGGACTGTACAATCAGAAAAAAAAATACCTTTATGATGGTATAATTAATGATTATTTTCCTGTCTTCAGGACTACTAATAATTCACCTACATCAAAATAATTATCATTTTCCAATATTTACAATCGGATGAAAGGAAAGGCTTTTTAAGGATAGATAGCTGCAATTCTCAGCCCTGGTGACGCCTCACCTGGAGTACTGTATCCAGTTCTGGGCTCCCCAGGACAAGAGAGACATGGCACTACTGGAGAGAGTCCAGCAGAGGGCTACAAAGATGATTCAGGGACTCGAGCATCTCTGCTATGAAGAAAGACTGCAAGAGCTGGGCCTGTTCAGCCTGGAGAAGAGAAGATTGAGAGGCGATCTCATCAATGTGTAGAAGTACCTGAAGGGGGAGTGTCAAGAGGATGAGGTCAGCCTCTTCTCCGTGGTGCCCAGCAACAGGACAAGAGGCAACGGGCACAAACTGAACCACAGGAAGTTCCACCTAAACCTGGGGAAAAACTTCTTCCCTGTGAGGGTGACAGATCATTGGAACAGGTGGACCACAGAGGTAGTGCAGTCTCCTTCCCTGGAGATATTCAAAAGCCGTCTGGATGTGATCCTGGGCAATATGCTCTAGAGGACCCTGCTTGAGCAGGGAGGTTGGACTAGATGATCTCCAGAGGTCCCTTCCTCTGGAGATTCTGTGATTCTGCGATTGTGTGATTCTGTAATTATCTGTTTCTAACACAGTAGAAGCAGGAGTTCTTGATGAAATATGGAAAAAAGCAACAGAAAGAAGAGTAAAGTGCAGGAAAGTGACTGAAAGGGAGAAGGAAACTATAAGCTCAAGTTGAATGTGGTGTGAAGGAGAAAGCTCAAGTTAAACGTGGTGTGGAGACATTACAACACCCCTTGTAAAGAAGTAGTAAGGAAATTTAGGTACATAGAAGCTAGGGAGAATGTAAGCATAAGAAAATTGGAAAAAGGAGAGAAATATAAACCACCATAAATTATTAGGAGGAATAAAATGATCTTCTGAATGAGACAGAAAACTAGAAGTTAGAGTATGCTGAAACATGGATAAAGAAAAGGAAGAAAAGAAGCATAACAGAAGTAGTAGTAAGAGAGCATAAATGTAGTTTCTATTCAGGTCCTACACTGGCATGTAGGGATTCAAAGATGAATCTTCAACTACATTAAAAATCTTTTTACGAATAAAACCTCTCCTCCTGTAATAGAGTGATTTCTAATTCAAAAAAAACACAATACCTTTTGAAAGCTATGTTACTATGCCAGCCTGCTTTGATCATGGAGTTATTTGGCTGTTCTAAAACCATGTGAATTAACAGGATGTAGAATGTCACTTTTTATGGTCACTTTGACAGCCTCCTTTTCATTACAATTACCCACTGTGTTTGACTTTATATTATTCAAGAACAATGAGAGACCATGCAAAAAATGATTTCTATAGTGAAAGGTCACTTCTATCAAAGGTTAAACTCAAATGAATACAAAGAGAATTTCTTGCTTATATATTTTCTAATAACAATTATGAAAAAGATTTTTGACACTTCAGTCATCTCTGAAATAGATTAAGACAAATGAGAGAGAGAAGTATGTTCTCAGTAAAGTTTCTGTTGTTAAACGGTCCACATTGGTAAGTTTCATATTAGTGATTCAAAATTCTTGCCTGTCCATGCAGTCATGTCTGTCAAGTATCTGTCTCTCCAAGGAGTCTGAAATCACTTAATTCAAATTCTAATATATATAACTTTCATGCTTCAAGATCTCTATTCAAATTTGACTTTGGCAGAATTTCTTACATGTCATACATATATATCCTTCATCTATCCTCAATATATTTTAGTATATCTTCTCATAAATCCTGCGTAAGATAAGTATATAACGTGATTCATTTCTCACATATCTGACTACAGGCCTGTCAGCCTCACCTCCATCCCTGGAAAGGTGATGCAACAGCTCCTCCTGGAGGTGCTCACTAAGCATCATTGGAGGAGTAGTCAGCAAGGATTCACCAAAGGGAACTCACGCTTGACCAATCTGGTAGCCTTCTCTGATGGAATGGCTGGCTGGGTAGAGGAGGGCAGAGCAGTGGATGTTGTCTCTCTGGCCTTCAGCAAGGCTTCTGACACTGTCTCCCATCACATCCTCCTAGGTAAGCTCAGGAAGTGTGGGGCTGGATGAGTGGAGAGTGAGGTGGCTTGAGAAGTGGCTGGATGGCCGAGCTCCGAGGGTTGTGGTGAATGGCGCAGAGTCAAGTTGGAGGCCTGTAGCTAGCGGTGTCCCCCAGGGGTCAGTCCTGGCTCCAGTCTTGTTCAATGTATTTATCGATGACCTGGAGGAAGGCACAGAGTGCACCCTCAGCAAGTTTGCTGATGCTACAAAACTGGGGGGAGAGGCTGACACACCAGAAGGCTGTGCTGCCATTCAGAGGGACCTGGACAGGCTGGAGAGCTGGGCGGAGAGGAACCTCCTGAAGTTCAACCAAGGCAAGTGCAAGGTCCTGCACCTAGGCAGGAATAATCCCATGCACCAGAGCAGGCTGGGGGTTGACCTGCTGGAAAGCAGCTCTGCCAAGAAGGACCTAGGAGTGCTGGTGGA
Organism: Struthio camelus; assembly: GCF_040807025.1. NCBI lineage: Eukaryota > Metazoa > Chordata > Aves > Struthioniformes > Struthionidae > Struthio > Struthio camelus. The sequence continues at coordinate 180,365,266 of NC_090942.1, read as the reverse complement.
CAACAAGTTAAACATGAGGCAGCAGTGTGCCCTGGTGGCCAAGAAGGCCAATGGGATCCTGGGGTGCCTTAGGCAGAGTGTTGCCAGCAGGTGGAGGGAGGTGATCCTGCCCCTCTCCTCAGCCTCAGATGAGGCCTCACCTGGAGTGCTGTGTCCAATTCTGGGCTCCCCAGGACAAGAGAGACATGGCACTCCTGGAGGGAGTGCAGCGGAGGGCTACAAAGGTGATTCAGGGACTCGAGCATCTCTGCTATGAAGAAAGGCTGCGAGAGCTGGGCCTGTTCAGCCTGCAGAAGAGAAGACTCGGAGGTGATCTCATCAACGTGTAGAAGTATCTGAAGGGGGGGGGAGTGTCGAGAGGATGAGGCCAGCCTCTTCTCCGTGGTGCCCAGCAACAGGACAAGAGGCAACGGGCACAAACTGAACCACAGGAAGTTCCACCTAAACCTGAGAAAAAACTTCTTCCCTGTGAGGGTGCCAGAGCACTGGAACAGGTTGCCCAGAGAGGTAGTGGAGTCTCCTTCCTTGGAGATATTCAAAACCTGCCTGGATGGGATCCTGGGCAATATGCTCTAGGTGACCCTGCCTGAGCAGGGAGGTTGGACTAGATGATCTCCAGGGGTCTCTTCTAACCTAAACCATTCTGTGTGATTCTGTGATTCTCACTGATAGGGAGTTTAACGACAGGGAGTACATAATTCCCTCACATTTATAAATGTAAACTGTGGGGAAATGAACAATGTGAATAATTATACACCTATGCAGCAGACAGTGCAGCTGGATCTCACCATAGAATGAGGACAGAATACAGCAGGAGTGCACAGTTGGACCTCAGAAATATAAAGTGCTGCTAGATATAATATAGACTTGCTGTATATCCCGGGTCAACATTTTTAGACATAAACCTTTGTGATGAATGTCAGTTATTTTGCCCCCAAAAGTATACTTTTTAGGTCTTGAGAATGTATGTTCTTATTGATCATTAAGTGAGCAACCAGGCTCACTTGTAGTTCTTGTCTCTTGCAATAGGTCCTGGACTACATAGCTGTGTGTCTAGTGATTTTTTTGAATGGGAGGAGTTATTGTTTTAAATAAAAGAAGAATGGAAAATTAAAAAAAAAAAAGAGAGAGAGAAATAAAATGACTGAATTATTGATAACAATGTAAAATGTTTTTATAGTCTTGGTACTGTGGCTTAAGAAAGAGATAAATGATTTAACTACTACTTTTCATCAGCGTCTTGAAATTCTTGCTGGTTTAATTTACTTAAAGAGACCAAGATATGGGCAAGTTTAATACAGGCAAGTTAAACCCCTAATTGTGTTACCATATCCACTGAATAGAATCAGCTTTGCAGAACATTAAAACAGGCACATTTATTCTTTTACAGTAACATTTTAAGGATTCAAATTTCTTTAAAAACAAGTTGTGTCAAACGAAGCCAGCTTACTAGAGTTTAACATTGTTCTCCATGTCTTCACTTGCATTCTATACACACAGGTCAAAGATATAAAGAAATCGTGGTAAAAGCATAACATTCAGTAAATTACTCTGCAAATATTGCAAAATTCAGCACAGCTTAATTGAATGCATTTACAACCTTATTTGTACATTTTCAGAGTATATTTGTCCTCATACATTCCAAACTGCTGTACTCTTATTTTGCTCCCTCAGTTCTTTGTCATACTACATATTTTCATACCTTAACATCCCAAGATGCTTCTCCAATATTAGCTTTGTTCTTGATTAAAAATTTCAAAACTGGATCAATTTGATGGAAAAGCCATATGTTACATATGCAAACAATTGCACTCTCGGATGGCAGACTAGAAAGACTGGAAAGTTCATATTTACAACATACTACTAACCACATTGTGCCTACTTCAACTATGGCCTACTTTTAGGAAAGACTCAGTCAGTCTTTATGTCTTTTATATAGAGCGTGCAGCCATAATTTGATCCAAGCTGTTTTGGTGTGAATGGAGAAGGCAGAAGGTTTTTGTTTAAGAATAAGTAACATTTTAGCATAAACCTTGTATTTTGATTTGACTATTCTAGAAAAAAAATACTAAAACGTTTTTGATTGTGTTTGTTTTATAGTTTATGAAGTCCTCCATTCTGTGCATAACATTTACTTCCATGCTTTCTTAATTGTGGCTCTTCCTCTGGCCAGATCCTGATTTTGCAATTAACTATACTTACAACAGTGTAAGTCAGTGCATATACACTGACAGAAAAAAGGACAGAGTCAGGCCTTATCTGGCTGTTGTATTTTTTTGTTGGTTTTTATTTTCTGGGAGGGACGGAGGGAGAAAGGAAGGGAAGGAAAGAAAGGTTGCAGTCAAGCAAGTCAGATTCATTGAAGATCTTAGTTTCATTTTTTTTTATAATTTTTGTTGATAACTCTAATTTAGTTCTGTAATGTCATATAAACATAACGAAAGATATCTTAGTTTCCTACCATAAAAAAATTAAAAAAAAATCATTTGTTATTTTAGCTTATTGAAGCAAAATACTGCCATTTATTTTTCTGCAAAGTTCCACACACCATATGAAAAACAAAAATTTCTGATTAAATACATATCTTAAAATATAAATTAGAAATATAGCCACAATTTTGAAAAATAAGCATCTAAATTTAGAGAGCAAAGTAGATTTGGATGCTTTTTTTTCAAAATTGTGGCTATATTCCTAATTTATATTTTATTTAAAAATGTATTTAATCAGATTTTTTTTTTAGATTTTCAGAAGTGCTAAACATTTAAAATTTACAAGTTTTTCAGAAGAAGAGCACAAAAATGATCATAAACTTATGTAAAAACAACAAAATAATTTACCTACTATAGCAGCACAATAGATCAATTATTTCAAAAGTTAACTATAATCATAAAAAGGTTTCTTAAATTATGTCAGTATAAGTAGTGTTTGTAAGGAGTATGTGCTACGATTTTAAACTATTCAGATGGGAAATGATAACATGGATGTCCTCTAGAGGAAAGTGAAGTAGACTTACAATTTTACACAAGTCACACTATCTGGTATTTTTTCATACTTCACTGCTAGGTTTTCTACTAATTTAGGTGCCTAAATCTGGATTAGTCATGTTGACACCCTTATTAGTCAAAAAGAGAATTAAGCATCTCCAGAGGCTGACTCATCTGACCTACCATGTATGCTTGTATTCAGATGAGATGAAGTGGGAGGTGCCAGTTTCTCTTCAATGACTACAGAAGACCCTGGAATAACTAATTCCCATTGATTATTGCAATCTAAGGAATCTAATATTTTTAAAGAATCCTACTTCATGTTCTTAAGGCTTCTAAAATTTAATTATATGGAAACATTTGGTAGTTTACTAGATTAAATTGCTGCCTCAAATCCAGCTGGGTATCTAAATCTTAGACTCTAAACTTAGGTAACAAGGAGATGCAGCTATAACTTTATGAATAAATTTTCTCCACACAGATTAGTCTTTTACATCTTTTGCATGTCTTTTGGAAGCTCAGAACTACTCAGTCTCTGAAGATCATAACAGTGCTTCACTTCAGAGTAGGGAATTTGTTTTGTTAAGCACACAGCTATTTTGCAGATATATTCTAAATGGAAATCCTTTCATAGTTATTTGGAATAAATGTTTGCGAAGCCAGTTCCTTCAAAGCATTTATCAGATTCTAGAGATTCATCTTGCCTAACTTAAAATATTTATCTTTCAAAATGTAGGTATCTACTATGTGAATGCCTGCGTCTGAACTAGACATTTTAGAGACCATTCACAGTCAATGGAGAGAAAGACACTTTTAAAATGTGATTCATCTGACCTTCAGAATAAGATGAATCATGCCTTAAATACACTGATTTCTCTCCTCTAACTGTATGAAAAAAAGCTTAGAATGACTAATTCTAATATGGACATTTACACAGTAGATGTCTACATTTTAAAATATTCTATATCAGTGAAATAAAGGATTGCATATTTATTTATTTAGCCTGCTACTGCAAGTCTTTTTCTTTCACTTTTTCCTTTCTTAAGGGTCAAGTAACCTTTTTTTTTTTAATCTGGATAAAAAATACATATATTCAAACAAACGAACAAACAGACCCCCAAAAACACCACCCAAAAATGGATTAAATCAATTTCCATACATTTCCATACTATACCTGCATGTAAATTATTCTCACTGTTGTGTGACTAAATTATGCTGTCTAAACCCGGGCAGAAGTGTACTCAAAAGTCTCTTACTATTAAAAAGTAGGGAAGGTTTTCTCATGACTAGATTACAGAACAAATTTCTGCCTGAAGTGATACACAAAAGCTAATTTCCACGATAAAGAGGATCTCTTCAGTTTATCATTTTCCATACTTATCCATATCATGCCAGCATTAATGAGCAGGTGACTGTGCTTTCACAGCTGTGTTCACTGATTGTGCCACTTATTGGAGAAGAAAAGTTAATATTTTCAAGCTTAAGCAACTGATGGTATACATTTTTAATATAGCCTTTCCTAGTGCCCAAGTGGGTTAAAATCTGCCTGATTCAAGTATCAAATGGCACTGGATGCCTATGTATAAAATCAAGGGTTCAATTAAATTGCCCACAAAAAAGTGGTAGTATCATCTGAGATGCTTTACGGCTTCCCGTTTGAACGTCAGCCTGCCAGCCTTCTGTGGATGTCTTAATTTTGGGCATCTTAGATGAAGTATACACCTATGTGGGGGCAGCTAAACTGAACCCCCACCTACTTAATTTAAATATCTCACCTTTTGAAAAAGATCTCCCTCCTGAGACTTTCAAAGGCAACTCTCTCCACTGACTTTTGTAGGGGACATTAGAGCTTCAATAAGGACATTAAACTTTATATACAAACTAACTAAGTGAAAAAGACTGAATATGTCCAGTTCATACACCAGAGTCTAAGGAGTACTTGACTTCTGAAAGAGCAGCTTTTTAATTTGAAGCCTCTTGCCCTCATTAAGGAAAATCTGGGAAAAGGAGTGACAGAAGAAGTTGCTTATTGCTCTGCTGCAACAGCTTTTCAAACCCTTAGAGGGTGACAGATCTGGGAGCTCCATAGATCCACAAAGGTAAGTTGTGGATATTAGATCCCAGAAATTTAGGATTCAGCAATTACAGACTATATTATTCTCTGCCACTGCATTTTTTTACCTTTGCTAGTAATTTTCTTTATGGTTCAATTTCTAACAGTTATGGTTCTACACATATGGAAATCAAAGAAGTTTTGCTGATTTAAAGGTTTTGAGCTGTCTCTCTGCCCCTACTTGTATCTAATCTTCATATACTATCTACTACTATAATGAGGGAATTTGCAATGAAATGTAAGGTTATGCCAATCTGAGCAGCTTTAAACCAGATTTAGAATAGGGCTGAAGAATAATTATTCCATTGAATATTTTATACTTTCTCATTTAAGTTAGAGCAGATATATTGCATGACTAATCTATTTTCGTCAGAAGAATTTCTGAAGTTACACTTACATATTAAGATTCTCTTCTGAGTTGGCAATGAGCCCATATAACCTAGTGTATGTCATTACACATCTTCTTGGTACAGCAGATACAAAAATTTCCAAGCATTTAACATTCCCAGAATTTAAAGATTGTAACTAGTTACTGACTTCTAAGTATATCTGAGCTACTGTTCTTCAGTACTGAGATTTAATGTATTGCCATGGATAAAGAACATTTTTTCTTCTTTTATGGTGAAAGTACAAAGTCCATATTTTACAAGAAAAAATACATGAACTGGCTACTTTCAAGCAGTACGTCAATTTATGAACTAGAAGATTGGTTGCAAAGTTATTTTCCTAAAATCTAACTGCCTCTGTTGAGAATAAAATATAATCCTTTCAAGGAATGTCTTCTTGCACGCAACAAGAGTCTATTTCCCTAATATTCTTTTTATTTTTCTTAGATACTCTTATTCCACTGTATTATTCTTCTCACAGTAGTTCTATTGTGGTATTTTGATAAATATTATGCAAATTGCATTGGATGCTATATTTTGTAGAAAAAAAAAACTGAATCAAATTTCTATCAAGGTTGGAAACCTGCTCTGTGAAAAATTTAGGATGCTGATTTCAGATTTATGCATACCATGCAGAAGTTTCAAATTTGAATAGTAAATATTGTGTCCAATATTTTAATCACTTAAGTCGAAATGCCCTTTGCACTGGAAAAAAAAAATTGGAGGCAATGAGAGGCATTGACAAACATGCACTCCTACAAGAGATTTGGATGTGATAGTTGGGATCGTGAAAACTTGTGCATAGCCAGACATACTGCTTTGCAAAGTTGGAGTAATCTGTGCATAGCTGAAAGATCTCTTGTTTGAAATGTTTATATTTTAAAATATTTAGATCTCTTTTTTTAAATGTGTAGAAGTTTAAAACTTTGAAGATGTGTCAGAAAAGTTTTACTTTAGAAAAGAAGAATAAGCCTTCTTTGTTTTTGTTATGTACATCCACTTCTTTGCATATAGAGTGGTAAGAATTGGTTACCAGTATGCTGCACTATTACACTTGCTGCTTTTGTCAGAATCAATTTTGTGGGAAAATGTGCCTAATGGTAGTTAGCCTCTGTAATATAAAAAGCACCTGGGGAGTGGGGAGGGGAGAAGAGTAAGAGGGCAGCAAAGGTAGTTTCTTGCACATAGACCCAATATACAATTGGATTTTTAACACATAAACTAAACATAGAAATATAAATGGGAGACACTGATGGCAAAAAGCAGCATGTCCTGTTCCAGGCTGTGGAAATAAGTAAATAGTTTTATATTTGTTCAGGTACCATGAAAATTCATACATGCACATAGTTAAATGTCTAAGTTTTTCATAACAGTATAGAAACTTTCATGTAATTTTACTTCTGCTATTTAAGAATAATTACAAGAGCTTGTTTAAACCCTTCGCAGAAATGCCTTCTCTATTTATTGATAAAGAAATAATTCTTGTAAAATCTTCAGTAACCGCATGCATTCCAGCAGCAATGCATAGTCCATTGCGCACATGCAATAGGGAAAGACTTGTATAGTATTTTTTCCCTTGTTGGAAGTTTGTACTTCATGGTAATTACCACGCATACCATTTCTGGCATTTACTCATGCACATTAAGGTCTGATCTGTTAAAATTTACATACCTTCCACTTCATTTGTGAGCTATTTTTTTTGAAGTCATTAATAACTATGTAAATATATCCAAGGGAAATTGTTTGGCTCTTCTAAATAATATGAATAATGATTCTCCTACAGAGCTTTCTAGAAACATTTAACATGAATACTTCTGCAAATAATGCTCTTTTGATGGTAGTGTTCTGTAGAAGAGAATGGTACTCAAGAAAATTATCTTTTTTCTTTTTGTGCCATTATGATTCCCATATGTCAACTAATGTTAGCTTATCATAATAACATTATAAGGCAGGCAACTGTCTGAAAGCATCCTTAAATTGACTTAAAATTTTGAGGCGTTACATATATGAGTAAAAGTGTGTCTTGTATATAAAAGGAATTTTTAAAAATCTTAGTTTTTTACTAAGTACTATAGTAGCATTTTTACTATAGTAGCATTTCGACTGTAATAATCTAAATGACAAATATGTAATATTTATAATTAAAAACAACTACCAATATTCTTACATGCATTTTTGTTGTCTTATTTTTGACTTTAATTTCAATGCACAAATTAGCGATAAAATTGGATCTAAAATATCCAGAATAAAAGAGTTCTACTAAGAAATGAGTATTAAACAATATTTTCTAAGTAGATCCTTCATGAATAGTAACTATATTTCTAGCATCCACCTATCAATGACAAAAACTGTAAATGTAAAAAGTAATTTAAAAGAAGGGTCCAAGGTAAAATAACTTTGACTACAAGGTCAAAATCAGTAGCACTATATATAACAGAGGGTCACAAGGTTAGTCTCTCTTTTGTAAACTGGTTTTTGTAACATTGCTATATTGATAGAAACACATAGAAAATAGTGTTCTCAGAGTCATAGCAAAAGATCTGCTTTTGCCTGTTTTGCTTGCTGAGTTCTTCTATTGAATTCAATTTGAATCCTATATTCATACAGCCTCAAGCGTTTTCCAGAAAAGTATATTCTTGGTGTTTAATCACCTAGAATTTTGAGCAGAATTAAAATTAGGAATGTTAATTCATTTGAAAACTAGTGAACCAATTTTATTTTTTTTATTGATTTTGTTTAGCTAGACAACTCGCCAAAACCCTGAAGAAATGTAATTGAGTCTATGATATCTAATTCTATTAACTGTATTAATAAGCATTAACAACACTACCACAGCTATAACACTGATGAGTTTATTCCTTCATTAGCGGCACTCACATATTTTACCTTTTACATATCGTTTCTATAAGCACTTAAGCAGCTAACAGTATTTTTAGCAGCAAATGTTTTATCCTCACTAGAGAAATAATCAATGAAACAAAATAATTCTGCATCACATTTGGCTAGTACTGGTCTACATTGTCCTGTTGGATTTGGAAAGAGTCGGGTAGGGAGTCTGAAGAAAGAGTACAGATTGCTTTTCTTTGTGTCCATCCAAGCCACTGTCTTTTGAATACAAATCCAAAACAAACTGAACTTAATAAAACTGAACCCTTCACTGATAGGAAGATTCCCACAGAAATAACGTCTAACAATCACCAATAAATGTCTGGAAACAAGAATCATCATTTTCTCCCAATATCGTTTTCTCCTTTTTCATAAAAACTTGCACAAACTCATCAATTTAAAAAAAAATAGCTTTTCTAGCACTCAGGGCCTTGACCTTTCTCCTACCTGAAAAACAGTAAGAGCAAGGAAGAAATGAGTAAATAAATGATAAAAAACAACATGAAAGGCAATTTTCAGACAGAAAACAGAGAAACATCAAGATTCTCTGAAATCATTAAGGACCTTACTTTAACTATTTGATTTACAGAAAAGAGGTACCTATAAGAGGATGGGCAGCAATAAGAACAAAATGAATATAACCTCAATGTATAGAAATACAGGCTAACACAAAATAAAGACATTCTAGTAGATTAGGTTGACAAGATGGAACAAAAATACCTGAAACTAATAAAAATGAATTGGAAAGAAAGAAAATGATAAATCTATTAAACTATAAAATTTAGAATAAACATATTGAGGAACATATTTCTTTTTTTAACTGAAATTATTTAGTATTTGTTGGACTTTTGAGTCTGCTGTGTTTTCCACACTATGAAATTCAAGGGATTATTTGGGAAAAGAGGTATCATGCTACGTTAATAACAAAGAGAGAATCTATCTTTTGAAAGACAGCTACTTTTCCTGCAAAGATAATACTGTTTATCATAACACAGCCTATCACAAGTGGTTTTAACTCATATACATAGGAAGGGATCCTAATGGATCGTAGAAGTCAAGCTCAAGATAATATACAATTTTAACTTAAATCAGTTTCCTTTGAAGTCAAAGGTTAAATTACTATTTTTTTAATAAGAGAAGAACAAAGAAAAACTTAAAATCTTACCAAAAATTTCTCCCTCAGTTCTATTTAGGAAGTTCCATAAGATAGTGATGTATGCCTAAATAAACTGAAGGCCAGACTGTGCTCTTATTGTGCCTAGACTTTACCTAAAGTAAATAGAATAAATTAATAATTTTGTTCTTTCACAGTTTTTTCAGATTTAGAGAAGTGGAGTAATTTAATTTTTTTTTAGATTTTTTTTCCTTTTGGAAAAATAAAGGGAAATTAAAAATGGAAATGGGGAAATTAAGGATAAAAACAAGACAGAAAAGAAATATCTGTCATTGCTATGAATAAATTTAATTCTTTTGACGGTAAGTATATAGGTAGCATAATCCTATTTCTATTGTGCATGAAAACAATGTACTTCAAAGGAAATTCTGAAAATAGAATTAATATCAAATTTGTAAGATCATCATGTACCTATATAGGAGAACTGAATTTTAACATCTTCATGTTTAATTGCAATTATAATTCTAGAAGCTTGTGGGCATGCCTTCAGAAGATTAAGTGAGGCAAGATTTGTGGAGAGGAAACACCTTCTATTAATCTAGGGATTTAATTTGGGAGAAAATGAACATGCTTGTCTGTGAAAGAGACAATAATGCGATTCAAAACCCAATTGATTGTGGAAAACTAATACTGAAGGTTTCACAACTGGTTTCAAAATATTACAGAGAAGTATACAAAAAAAAAAAAAAACCCAACAGTATACTTATATGTTAGAACAAAGTTTAGTTTGTGTCAGGAAACAAAGATCTTCCTACTGCATATTGCTGTTCTGCTGTTAAAAGGAGATGCATCTACAAATCAAATGTCCCAAGCATAAAGCCCTACTTATCTTTAGAACTGCAATGGTCTAAAAAAGCTTTTCCACTAGGAAAGCTTTGTTATCTATAACTGCAATTCATCCCCAAAACTGGTAGTAACAGAGTACTGTAAGGTTGCTATACTTAGACCATGAAATGTTTCTTAAAGGGTCAGCAAGGCTTTAAAGAAAAAAATATACATGAATTTGGTAGGCCTAGTCTCAGCCTGGCCCTTCCTGAATAACAGAATTTCCTATTTCCTTAATGGTCTTAGGATTCAAACTGATTCAGCTGAGCAGACAGAAAACATTAATGTCAACTCTCGTGCCAAGGCAAAAGCTTAATGTACCTTTACTGCCAGAAATGATCAATCCGAAAGGGAAGCACAGATGATGCTATTATATTTATTATGTGAGATTTATTAGAGCAAATGGTCTAATTTTGCCTTACTCCACTTCCATACATTCTGAATCACCTACCTGCAGTAATTCGCAGTCATAAATGGAAACTCAAAAATTGGTAGCCATAATCAGGCAGAGATGTGCATGTGGAAACATCAGAAAGAAATAAAATAGAGTATTTTTATCCCTCCTGAAATATAATGAGGAGCTGTCAATTTAAATTAAAAGGGATTCTCAGGTCTCTTTTGTCCTTAGTTCATCAGTAAAGTAACAGGATCTGGTTTCCAGCCCTTCGTGGGCTTTTAACATACAGAAGATGCATTAAACAGCGTGATCAGAGCCCACATGCTTAAACTGAATACAGGAATAAGAAGGAGCTACAAAACTGCTCCTTTGACTTCCACATTTTCAACAAAGCGCCACTGCAGCTAAAGATTTGCTTTTTCTGTGCATAATTTGCCCCAACATTTGGGCTCCGCCTTCAATAAACTCAGTTTTAAGATGTGAAATACCAACAGGGAGGTACAATCCAAAGTTACCAAAACAATTATTTTGTTGGTTTAATTTTAATTTTGCTTTTCTTGAGACTATAAAAAGACAGCTTAATCATTATGAATGAGAGTAGAATATTCAGACTTTGCTACCTCTTTACTTTAGTAAGAACCAATTCTCTTCCCTTGAACTGCATGTCTAAGCGGGAAGGCCATAACCCATTTGAAGACAAGACCTTAACAGAAAAATACTATAATATTTTCTACTAATTTCTTTTAAAAATTACAGTTTTAAAGTGACTAAATGTACTTTGATGTTTTTACAGTTGAAACTCTCGAGGCAATGAAAACTATTCTTCCATTCCCTCCTGATCCTTATGTAGTGCTGTCCTTCGGTGCTTTTGATTATCCAGCTCTGCAGCACACATTCTTGAGAGCAGTATCTGAACTTGCTCCTTTGTATTCACATATCTATTCCTATAACAGACTGACTTTTTTCTTGTTCACTGACTGTAAACAGTTTTTATGATTGTATAGGGCATAAATCCTTAATCTTTCTCATTTTCAAACTTCTTGAAGTTTGTGATCAACAGAGTATTCACTGTGTAAATCCTTGTTCTCAGGAAGTTATCATTCTTGTTGTCTGATAGAAAAATAATTATTTCACAGTCAGTAAAATCCTAAGCAGCGCTGACAAAGTCATGGTTGCTTGATGACTACAACACAGGCACCAGCTCTTCCAATATTTAGGGAAGCCATCTGCAGAAAAAAAAAATACAAATTAATGGAATAGGAGGAAGTCATGCAAGAAAGAGAAGTGCTGTGCCAACATTATTCTAGAATGGTCTAAGTTAATGGGAGTATAAAAGGCTAAAAGTAAATAAAAGACCCTAATATCCTAGTGTTGTACTGTAAAAATTGCTTACTCATATCTTTCAGTGGAAAGTGTGAGAACAGGAAGAAAATGTGATTTTAAAACTATCACCAGTTAATGACATAGTGGATGTGGATTTTATTTCTATTTATAGCACATATTTTCAGTGATATTTTAGACAAGTGTCTTATTGTTCCATTTAATTGCAAGGTCTGTATATGAGAGACAGGTTTCAGTGAAGATCTGTATAGTAAATAATTAGTTTAAAATAAATATCAAATTTTAGAAACATTTAAAAATTAAAATACAAATAAAAAGTCGCTATCTCCCATTCTTAGAAAATTTGGTTAAAAGTGGGACAAGTGGATATATCACTTTTTTCACAGTATATTAGATATTCCCTGGAAGTTATGGGACTTATTTCCATTGCTCTGAATAACTTTTAATAAATCTTTAAATATTTATGTTGTCTCATGATTGGCACATTGCAATCTGTACAACACAAGTTCATGTGATATCCAAGTAGAAAACAGCTGATCTACTATATACTTTAAAATTTAGCTGTTGAAGACAGCCACTAAAAATAAAGAAAAGCTAAAATGACTATCTCAGATGTAGATTACAATACTGTAAATATCAAAGACTGGATTCAGTTGCCTTAAAATCCTATGCCATTTGGGAAATCCTATGGTATCTAAACCACCTGCATGGGACCTAGGAGCCGTGGAAGTTCTTTTCCTTTCTGGAGCAGCAGACTCCATAGCACCTCAGATGATATAGATATCTAGAGCTGAAATCCAGCAGTTGATCGCTTGACTTTCTCCAGGTTCCTCTTTGCTGATTAAGGGCTTTGCCACAGGACATGCTGTAGAAAATGCTATTTCAAAATTACAGCATGAGTAAATATAGCAAAGAGGCTGTAGAAGATCTGTCCCTTTTTGCTGTAGGCAGTTGAAAGACATATGGGATGGCCTCAAGTGCACTAGATGCCTGTGTTGGGCAACTTAACAGTATATGAATTAACGGTATTGAATTAACATATCAAATATGAGGACAGCTATCTAAATGTAGGTGTTTTCATGTGGAGCTGAATCCCACCCTTCCTTACTCTCCCAGTGAACCCTATCCTTAAAGTTGGCAATATTAATCCCGATCTTAACGGTAATGGTTTATAAAATACTGTCAACCCTACTGTCTGTTTGAAATTCTTGAAATAACATCATATTTACCTGATAATTAAGTGTTAATCAGAATTTTAGAATAATATGTGAGAAGCCAAGTACTAGGCCCTTGCTCTTCCTATGAATGCTGGGAGAAAAATAAACGTTTTTATTTTCATTTTACAAATAAAGAAATAGTGCATTATATAACGATTTTGTACCAAGTCACACAGGGAGCCTATCACAAGCTAGAAAGAAATTAACTGCTGGGTTTTGGTGCTGCAGTTCAGGTGCAAGACTACTCTTTTCTAACACATTAATTTACGTCAGCTTTTGATGTACTGTTGGGCTTTAGTTACTCAGTTTGATGTACTGTTGGACATTAGTTAAAAGAAAAGTAAGAAATTTTCCTGTGGAGTGATGTTTTTAAAAAGTAAGAGCTAAAATGAAGGCAGACTAGAATGTAAAAGAAATAAGTAGTTCCTGAGATCTGCAAATATTCTTCAAAATAAATCGTAACATTTTTACTTAAAAATTCTTTCAGGTAGTTTTCACCTGCAGGATAATACACAAGCAAAAAATATTGCAACCATAGTGTATGTGAGGGAAACTACCTCTAAAATGATTTTTCTTAATATTATTACTGTACTCCGCTGATCTATTATAATTTCAATCCGTGAGAAGTGTAGGCGTTATCACTGCATTTCATGAGTGGAAAATGAAGAGCATCATTGCACTTATACTGCCTTTTTTCACATGTTCATGTAGAACTGTAATTATTAAAAAGCTACCTAATATGCTAAGGATGAAGTGTAAAGCCTGGGTAAATGAATGCATAATGAAGCTTTTGAAACCTGAAACGCTGATTCTAGAGGGCATAGTTTGTCCCTCATTGAACAGGCAGAGCTTAGCAAAGAGGATCAATAGCTGACAGTGATGTTCTATACCAAGGTCTTTCAGGAGGAGCACTAAGGCTCAAGAATTATCCAAAAACCATGGCCCCTATGTGTCTTTTCAACGGCATGGTCTAAAAGTAATTCAGCTTTTCAGCAATTGATGTTACATGCTTTACGTTGCATAGTTGTTACCTACTTGTTGTTGCAGATGTAGAGACAAAGTTGCAGTGCAATATCAGTGAAATCAAGACATAACCTGTGGCCTTTAAATCACACTAAAGTGAATAATCACCCAACTATCAACCATTTTTTAGTCAACTGTTTATCAGTTCAGAGATGAATATGTTTCCCTGTTGCATTCCTCAAGATCCTCACAAGAAGTGTAGTTTCACCCCACCTACATATGTGTGTGTGTGTGTGTGTGTGTGTGTATTTAACTTTATATAGCACTTACTTACTTTATCAGTAAGTAAAACTTACTTTATTAGGAAGTAAGATACAGTTCAGTCTAACAGAGGCTGAATCACAAGTAATTGTATATCTTTAGCTTCCTAGAGGTTTATTGAAGAAATATCATCTTTCAATGCTATATTTTTTGAAAAGAGAACAAACTCCTCCACTGGGAAAATTTGAATTTGCTTTCTGTAAATACTACTACTTTCAATTACATTAATGTAAAATTAAGTTTTTGTGGGTTATTATTTATTCTACATACTTTTCAGTTCTTGTGAATTATGAAATCACTTGATTTGTGCCTATGCACAAAAACCTCCACAGAAAATATTTAGCAGCTTACTGAACTTGCGGATAACTTGTCTAGAGTGACTTGACAGGTTTCCATTTACTGAGATCTTGCAGTAGGAAGACTATTATACCCAGCTGTATGCAAGTGATCAAGTTCTGGGAGAAATTCACTAAGAGTATGAAAAGTTAGGCCAAGGTCTCTGCAATATTCTTTCAGGCTACAGCTTCAGCTCTCTTCTGTTCTGCTGAAGATGCTTGACTTCAGGAATTCCTGTGGGTCACTGATAAGCAAAAGGTTTCTGTCCCTGAGGCAAAGTCAAGGTTACCAACACCAAAATCATATGGTTCCAGTATTCCTACATCGGTTCAAGTTTCCTTTCAAATTAATTTAGCAGCTTTAGATATTATTTCAAGCCACGAGGATAAACAGTTGTAGGAGACTGAATCTCTTCACTTGCTGAAACTAACATGCGAGCATCAGCACCTATGGCATGCCATAATAATAATAACACACTATAACCAATGCTACTGTGCATATTAAAGTAGAGGTGTTGTATGTTGCCTAACTATCTGATTGGTGTCTTAATGCAGTTAGTCATGTTGTTTATGTGGACTGGTGGATTTTGGAAAATAAACTTTTCATATGGCTTGCCCATATCCTACAGAATATCATAAAAATACTCTCTTGTCATTTAATTAATAATAGACAAAAAAAGACGATGGGCTTCTTCATTAACTTTACACAGTTTATGTCTACATTTAAGACTGACAATACATCTGCCTTTTATAATCCTAAAGAGAAATAGGCACTTGTGGGGTGTAATTCATCTATCCTATTGTAAAACGTTATTTTAGGATGAGATCACGCTCTCAAAGCGTGTACTTTTTAACGCAGACTTTAAAGGGAACTCAAGGTGACTAATTCTGATGAAAACTTCTATAATGATCATATCTATTACCTTCCAGAAAGTCTTAAAACAGAATTAAACACCAAAAAAAAAAAAAAATCAATCAACCAACCAACCAACCAAAAAACTCAAATACAACATAAAAAGATTCTATTGTTTCTTATTAAGGCTTTGCTATGGTTGCAAATCTTTTCAAGCACTACTGAGATATAATAAAATGCATTCCTTCTACAAACTAATTACCACTCTTCAGCTTCCTGCCCAATACCACAGTTTCCATTCTACCTGTTAATTAATATATAGTTCAACATTTGGAATATATATATAGTCCAACATTTCAAAATGTCCATTCAAAAAGAAATGGAACAGGAGAATGAACTGAAAATTTGACTCTCTACATAAAATAAATTGTCTTCATATGAAGAATCTTCAGGATAGGCTGGTCATCAGTTAAAATTTCAGATCAGTTTTGATAATTTTTATGATATTTCATCTACATGAAGAAAGATAAAAAAAATTTCTACAGAGATTCAGCAGAATAAAAATTTTATCTGATGGATAACAAGATATTATTTTTAGTGACTGCTTATTCTGTTTGTGTGTGTGTGCGTGCTTGTGCGTGCGTGCATATATGTGTGTTTGCTTTTTTCTCTCCAGTTTCCTAGGAGATAATTGTCATTTCTTTCTTCAGGGGAAACTTCTAATATAACAGCTGATAAAATATTAGGACTACATTTACAGCTATGTAAACTTCAGTTACATTTTTTTTCCAAAAATAACGCTTTAATGAAGTTCTATCAAAATATTTTACAGAAGAAAACGAATCAAACTTCATAAATACCTGTGTCCATTCATTAGTTTGAGGGTCATATGATTCCATAGTGTTCAGGTATGTTTGACCATCATATCCACCTACTGCATATAATTTATCACCAAGGAGACAGACACCAACAGCATCTCGAGGCATACTCAGTGGAGCCACCATTGTCCATGTATCGGTTTTTGGATCATACCTAAAAACGAAAAAAAAAAAAAAGTCCAGTGAGAAGCTAAGTAATTCTTTGTGATCTTCGCTTGAATTATAGTCTCTCTTTAGGGGAGAAAAAAAATCATGAGCATTCTATTCAAAATATTCTTTTTAACAGCAGAAAGAAAACATATAGATTTATTGTATTCCCGATTCAAGTCTTTTAATGTTGATTAGCAGTTTTTGTTCAGTTGGCATTTAGGAATAAACTAAGTAATTCATTGAGTAACAACAAGTCATAACATGAAATATAAGAAGGATCATAAGAACAAAATTTGGATATATGTATAAAATATATCCATATAGGATAGAGAGGATAGGATATTTTCTTTAGTATAATAAAAATATTCTTTCTAAAATGAGATTAAACTATACATTAATTTCTAAAATTATATTACACTATATTCCGAGTAAGAAAATCTCCCGAAGGTTTCAGGGGTAATTTTAATTGTCTTAGAGCTGAATTCCCCTTCTGATATTTGTTCAAGTGAAGAGAGTAGTACTGTTTTCATATTTGTGTGTTCTTCCACAGTAAGACATTAATCACTGTAGAACTTTTAAAACTGAAGGGAAAATTTTCCTTATATAACATTATATATTTAAAAAATAAATATTTAGTCTAAGCTGTCAGTTTAGACTTTTATTATCAGTGTAAAAATTAGTTAATTTCAGAGGCAAATTCATTATGTCTATTTTAGACATCTATTGTAAATTGGAAATGAATCTACTCATGGTGCCTATCAATTAGTTACTAAGGATGTCTGGAGCATTAGTTTAAGCCAGATATCTCATTTTAGATGACTAACGTTATGAAAATAGAATACTGTATCATAGCATGTTACCATAGTATTTATCATAGTATCATTTCTTTCTCAGATGAGCTAGTCACTCAATTAGCATAAAAAATGTGAGTACCATAACAAAAATATTCAATTGACAAGTCCCTGGTTGTAGTGTTTCATGATGAACAAAATGATGCCCCCATACTTTAGACAATGGGCAGAGCACCCCACAAGGAATCATATCATCATATGGGAATGCCAATCTGTAGATCCAAGGTAGGTTGTTGTGAATAAGAAATTCTGGATTCTCTTTACTTCTCGGAGCTGTCTACTCATCTTTTCTTTCTTGGGCACTATCTAGAATTTACAGTGATCTAAAAATTGTCATTAAAACAGCTATTGACAACACATCTTAATGTGTTGAATCACCATTCAACAATTCAACCTTCAATATATCACTGTGGTACTTGTAAGAAAGTTGTTTTCTTGTTCTCTGGTATTCCAGATGGTTACACTTAAAAAAAACAAAACAAAACAAAAAATCTTCCTGTTTCTAAATATCTCATGCTAAATTGACTTACATCATCCTAAAAATACAGTCCTACACTAACCTTCTAGGAAGAAGAGCAGGACATTAAGAAAGAAGTTAGACCTTTAAAACTTATCTGACTTTTCACCCTCAAATATCATCAAATGATATACGTTCCTCAGGGCATGCAATACATAGCCTCATTTTCATGCTATAAGACCACTACTTGGCTTGCTGCAATAGAACCTATAAATGATTTCAGATTCTTTGAACTAAAATTAATATTATTATCTTTAATTATTTTTGAAGAGCATCATGGGGTGCCAAGGAGAGACCTAGAACCAACAACTGTGGTAGAAAGGCCAACTTGTTTAAGAAGATGAAACTGGCATTGAGCTGTGGACATAAATCACTTCTTATCAGTTGGTCTCAGGCTTCTGTCCATGAGTGGATGCACCTACAAATATGATTAGAGCCAATGTCACATTTTGCTTTGTTTCTAACTCTTACTAAGTTATTATCCTCCTCAGTCCTACTGTGTCACCCACTCATTTGTGGTACTGTAATTCAGCTGAAAATATAAGTGTTTTGAGTTGATTTAAAATCACTAGTTCTGTTTTCTTCCTCCCTCCAAAAAAGAGTTGGCATTTCGTGCATTTAAATCAGAATTTGAGCTAGATCTTCCCCTGCGCCCTCCCCCCTCCCCTTCAAAAACGTATATATTAACCTCCCTAATACTTTATTTTCAGGTACTTCTCTAAGAATCTAGACTCCTATATTAGGCATTTAGCTTGTCTTAACAGTGCATTGGAAATTATTAAAGTTTCAGCAAACAATTGAAACAAGTGATATCTTGAGCACAGAAGCTGCTAGAGCTAGTCAAGAGGTAATACTAAGAAAAAGATACGTCTAGAATGATACTCTCCACTACTCCAATATCTCCATTTACATCACTTCCCTATATATCGGATAAAAATACAGCAACTCTAGTCCCAAATCTGTAATCTAGGGCTTCAAAGTCTCACCTGCCAAATTCCCTGAACAATAGACTATAATCTATTCAGGTGAGGACCCTCTGCCATATTTTAAAATTGGGTCTGCAATGTAGAAAATAATTGCAATTAATTGGCCTAGAGAGAAGTAAATCAATAAATGAGGACTGGGCATAGCTCTCACCTGAATGAAGATCTGGGTTAAAGTCCCTGCTACAAAAAACTAGATTTTTAATTGCACAGCCACTGGATAGTATAGAGCAACAGTTCTTAGAGCAAAAATCCAGGCAAAAGCCAATGCAGTAAGTTATAAATCATGTCCTCTCTTGGGTTCCTACCCTCTCTTTCACTCATGAATCTTTTAACTTTCTGCAAGATGGTTATTTGCTGTTTCAGAGTATTGAGAATAACTTCTGTCTGCATATCTTTCTGAGTTTGTTACCTTGTAGTTGACACAGTCTTGACACATGAGATGTGCACCTGAGTTATCTCAGGCTTAGCAACACTGATGTCAATTTCTTTATTCTTGTACAAATACCCTAACTACTATGATGTTGTATAACGTTATGTACCAAATCACTTTCCCCTACTTCTTTAAGAAACAGCATTAGCTACAGATTTGTTTCTTTGGAGTTCTGAGTCTGAGTCACACTGAGTTCCGTGAGTATGTGTTCTTGTAGCCTGATATTTCTTAACTGGAAGTTGCTAATAGTATAGGAAGTTGTATATGAATATGCTCTACAACAGAGAAAATTCTAGGATTTTTACTACAAAGACTGATGATGGTAACATCCCTTTAACTGTTTCTGTCATTCATATTTTCAAAAAGTAAACTGTACAAATACTGTTAGAGGTCCTGCATTATATTTGAAAAATGGGAAATTATGAGTCTTTTTAACATAAATATTTCAACAGTAATGTTTTAATGTTTTTCCTGTAACTGCCATTTCATTCATAATAATGACCTTCTAACTGAACAGTAAAAGAATTAGTTGTCTTTGCTCTAACCTTGGTTAAATTTTTCTTGATAGATAAATACATGTCAGGAAAAAATTCTATTCATCCAACTAGCTATTTATCTTACTAGCTTCACTGGAACGCCTCAGAAGGTAAGGTGGTAAGGTGCTATGTTCAACTTCTTAGGTCTAGAATATCATTAAAATGATAATGTTGTTCATTTTAATTTCTTTTTAATTCATTTTCTTTTTTCTTTTTTTTGCTATCTTTCCTTAACAAGTGATGTTAAATAATTAGAATTATGATAATTTTCTATTAAAACTTGACGGAAGAATACTTTAAAACAATGCTTGAATATAAGAAAATGAAATACCCATGTAAAAAAATCAAAAAAGGTGTTCGTTTAAATGGATTTTTTAAAAGATGATGTGATTTTTTCAACAAGAGCATCGTACGACTCTAGCTGAAAAACTCTCATAGCCTGCTTTACCAGTATGCATTGCATCTTCACTTGCCTAAAAGCAATAAACTTTAACAGACTCTTTGATATAGTACTCTTGAATTGCAAGGGCCAAGGTGAAGAGCTGCAAAACAGACAAACCAAATGACATCTTCAGACGACTTCTTTTTAATAAACAGGTACCCAGAGGCTAAATAGCACGCTTATGACTCAATTCTGTCAACAAAATAGGACTCCACAAGAACTTGCTTTTTGTAATTGCCAGGAAAATGTCTGAGTTTTCTTATATCCTTTATTTTGCTAAAAAAATCAGTACATTTCATTTTTGTAATAACTAGATATGCCCTAGGGTGAGAAGGGTTACAATAAAAGTTCCTGAATGTGGAAAGAAATCAATTTGAAATCATCAAGGTGAGAAAGGGAAAAAAATATAGATCACTTGCTTATGTTTTCAATAGCTGTCACGTTTGGAGCAATTTTTGAAAAAGAATGTTGCTTTATACAATTTACCAAAATATATCCAGAATTATATAGTTCTTAAAGGAGAACTAGTGTTTGTACCTTTAAAAAGAATACAAATTTATATTTTCCCAGCTTGTGAAGTACAGAAAAATATAACTATAATTTTTTTTTGATCAAATCCATAGGAAATCCTTTACAATCCAACCTTAGAAGAGTTCAAATTGTGAGTCCTAATTACTGCTAAGTAGGATCTTAGCAGCAGCATTCACAAACATACCTGCTCTCACTAGATTTCATAATCTCAAAAAATATTTTTTTAATCATTATGTGTTTTGACAGTTTTCCGGGAGAAAATTGATATTTGAATAAAGTATACCCTAGCAGGCTCTATCAGAATGACAAAATGATTGAAGTAACAAAGAGAAAAAAGATTTGTTCCTGAAGCACAAGGGAAACACAGTTAAAAAAGACTGATGCCATAGATGCTGGCAGAAAGTAAAACTTTCAGAAATGTCTAAAATAACTTAAAATAATAGATCTCACTAACGCTTATTAGTCCTTGGTTTCCTAAGTCACTAAGGTGTTTTTATTTCTGGAAGATAAGCCATTATTTTTGAATATAAAAATAGGCATGCTAAATGGCCTCCCTGCAACCTTTTATGCCTAGCGCTGGGAGGGCTATGAAGGACTGTCTTCCTGGAGTCCGTCACTTAATTCACACCTACCCTATGCAAGCTAATAGGCTTACAACTTCTGATTTGTTAGCTTCAATTTTTACTCTGAAAACTAGCTGCCTGTCAAGCACATTATCTGCAATTTTTTGCTACCAGTGCACAAATAGCTACTTGAGGAACACTGTATAAACTATCATTCACATGCCATTACATAAGATTTTAAGCACATGAGGTTTAGCTGCTTGTTATAGTTCTCTTTAAAAGACAAAAATGATGGAATGTGGTTTGTCTTTGCCACTAGAAAGGTTTTCTTCGCAGACACCTAAAAATGGGGGAAAAAAGCTTTCTTATAAGTACCAGTAAGTACAAGAAGATTGAGAGATTTTCATCTTAGAAATATTGTCATTAGTAGTCTTAATATGAATATTAACTTCCCTGAAAATTCTGGTTATTGTTTATTATAAGTAGAAGGCCAGCAGGTCAGCTGCTATAGGTAAAATGGACCTGAGATTTCTCTGATGAAGTTTCCATTTGTTGAAGACATGGAAATCTAAAGTATTTTGCAGTCTGTGATCTGTTTTGCAACTTCCTTTGCTTGGAAGAAGTGAAAGAGTCTAAAACTAAACAAAATAACTTAAGAAGTAAGTTTGAAAATTTTAATTCATAACTTAAGGATTATATGTTGGGACACTGGTAAATGCCAAGCCAGATTCACCAGAAGCTATGACTGACATTTAATAAAAGTTAATAAAGGTAAAGTAAATAAAAGTTTAATAAAAGTTTCACTGCTCCAGAAAAAAATAAATCCCAGTGCCTATCTTTAACTGCATATCTAGATCAACCAGTTACTCAAATATATCTACTTTTAATTTTGCAACCTCTATATTTGGAGATATATTTCTCTTTATTTTAAAGCATGTAAAACCCTCAACAGCAAAAAGTCCAACCTTCATAAAACATTTGAATAGTATCTTCAAGCTGCACATTATAATCATTCCAACTGTGCCCTTCTGTCTTACTAGGCACTCCTAATTTGCAGACTATCCATTTGCAAAATTCAGGGTACTATAAGTGTAGTGTGTAGAATTTTATCAATATATCAGGAAGTGGCAGTGCTGCCAAAGGAAGTACTGTAGTGTGCTGTAAATAATCATCACCTAAGCAATTCTATTTTTCTTCTTTGCTTAGCTATAGTTTAAAAGTTACTAAATACATCTAAACATAAGTTGGTATTACAAAATTGTTTCAAGCCTAAATTTTTATCTCTGCAATGTTTAGTTTATGACTCTGCAATGTGTAATATCTTCTTAAAGGAGATGTGAAAAGATTGTAGTTTTGTGCCCATGATAATATATAACAATACTGTGAAAAAAAGGGAAAGGAAATAATCTCCAAATAAATTGTTTTCTACAAACCCCTGTAGAATTTTTCAAGTAAATAAGTAGGTATAAGTATAAGTAGGCAAACATCATGTATAAGTAGGCAAACATCAGTTTAATTTCACCATAATTTAACTAAGAAAATGATGCTTCCAGATTTCATCTTGTATTTGGAAAAAAAAAAAAAAAAACTTGTACATTTACATACTAATGGGATACCTTTCTACATAATCCAGCAAGCGGGAGCAATGATTAGAAGCAGGAGCATCATGGCCTCCAACTGCATAAAGAAATCCATCACATGTAGCCACTCCTACTCCTCCTCTTCTCTTACACATTGGAGCACACATATTCCATTTATTTGTGTGAGGATCATAATATTCCATTGAACTCAAGCATGAACTTCCATCCCGACCTCCTACTGAATATAACCTAAGAAAACCCAGACACAAAAAAAATTAATAAAACAAGAACTCAGAAATACAGAAATAAAAATGAGTATCTATTTTTTTATCTATCATCTGCAATAGGAAGAAAGAAAAAAAAACTCTCAAACTTATATGAATGTCATATGTTCAGCAAACAGATGTTTCTAATGTTACTACCAAATTCACGTTCTACACAGTGTTTTGCCCTCCTCAATGGAAAGCAGCACTACCTAGTTTAGAAAAAAAATTGTACTGCATGAATTGAAAAAACAAGAGTAAACCTGGAACAACAGTTGTGGCAAATTATTCACATATAATCTAGAGGCTGAAACATATTTACTTGCCATCTCATGAATAACTTTGAATAGCAAACAGATTCTTAAAAACCAAAGCCTGTTCAAAGACAATGCCCAAAGAGAAAAAGAGAGTCAATTAAACAAATAAATTGTTTACTGCAAATAGTTCACTGAGCTATGACTGGTGCAGAACACAAATCACACCACCTCTTAAAATTATATGGAAATAGTTTCGTTAATTTTGGCTTTGGTTGTATATCATTATGAAGTTAGATAAAGGTAATATAATTTAAAAGTTGTAAAGGAAATACAAAGTTTCATTCTGCAGAATCTTGGTTCTTTTCAAATACACTATCTAACTAAATTTTCATGTATTGATAGAACATAAGAAGGTTAAGATACTGCACAAGATTAATTAGGGATATGGTTTATCATCTATTTTAGGAGAAACTGAACAGTCCAGTATTCTGTCTGAAGAAGAAAACATCAACATATGAGACAAACAGAGAGTTCGGTAAAAACAGGAATGATATGGGAAACCTTAATAGAGAAGTTAGTTAACTATTTCACACACTACCAGATACAATTGGCATAGTATAAAGTTATAAAACAATGTTATAAAACAAAAAGGGAAGAATTCTTTTGTTTTTTACTCAAAACACGGAATAAATGCAGCATTTATTTTTATGAGAATATTGTGAAGAATAAACGGATAAATGGGTTCAAAATATATATTAGAATATATATAGAAAAAACAAATGTAGAGGGAATGAGTCCATTGATAGTATGGTTCAGAAAGTCCTAAATTGAGTATAATAGACAAAGACCTTGACAAATAAATATGTATGGACCTTACATATTTTCTTAAATACTGATGTTCACTGCTGGACACCAGTTTCAAGGCTATTGCTGAACTATTTCTATTTCTACTCATCAAGATCTTATCTTTCTGCTCTATTTCAGACTTTGGGTATAACCTAGTATGACTGTTCTTATTAGAACAGAAATGTTGACTGAAAACAACACTGGGTGTTTCCAAGAACAAAACAATGGAAGTGGCAGGATTAAGATAATAAAAAGTATCCATAGACGGTTACTATAATAGTAGGATACTGATATCAGGAAACAACAGTTTTGAGAAGAACAATTATTGTTTTGCATTCATATGATGTTCAAAAAAGCAATATATATTTATACAATTTTCATAATTTTTTTATATATATATAAATGCATAATACAACTTACAATATAATTTATATACTTGTTTCAAAGACTTGAAGAGTTGACATTAAACTACAATAATGATAATATGACCACAAAATCCACATCTTTCAGCTACTTTCTTAAAAATTACTGGAATAGTCAACAAATATCACTTTCTCAGTTGACACTGACAGAACATCCAAAACACAGTAGACTGCTACAGTAGACTAACCAGCCAAAAGAAAAAAAATAAACAAATGAAAATCTCTAGTCTGGTGATGATAGTTTCTCTGTGTTTTTATCATGCATCTACATAGTGGGAGTTAGTCTAACTACTGTGGTCTTTTATTTTAATATGCTATCTTCTACAATTACTTAATATTGAATAGGTTCACAAACTCCTAATTCTCTCTTACAATAAATAAATAAATTAATCAATATTGCAAAAGCTCTGTATGCTAAATAAGAAGCCGTAAGAAAAACCGTAGTCATGCTCTTATATTCAGCCTATTCCATGCACTTGCAATGGGATGCTCATGTCCAGAATGAATTTTACACTTGCCATATAGCGTAGATTAAATATGCAATGCAGGGCAGACCTTGTATTTGCAAGACATTGGTTAAATCAAAGAAAAGTCTTACCTATGCTAATATTAACATGTCTATTCAGCAAGTAGGGAAAATGACACTCAATGGTACTGCATGTTGATTTTCTTCATCAGAATATATTATGAGAACTGAGTTCTGTAGGGAAGTTCTGGAGAACTTATGAAAATATTTTAAAAGTAAAATTGCAAAAATGTGGTTTAATAAAAATTCAATTGCATTTGTAACTATCTGCAGGCAAGAAACTTGTTTCCTTTCTCCCTTCATAATGGTTCCCAGGAGGAAACAGTTCTGACTACTCTTTCCTGCTATTACCATGCTGCATTTGTTTCTTATGTGACTCCTTTTACAGTCCGCTGCCTTTTCTACGGTGCCTGGAGATCAACTAATAGAAACATAGGCTATTTTAAAGTCCAACCATTGAGCAATTTAGGATGCAAAAGCTCCCTGCATGAAGCAATTATTCATTTCAAAGCTTTTACTATCCTAAACGCTCCATGAACCCAGAGCTACTTAAATGTACATTTACCATTACGCTTTCTTGGCATAGATGCTGATGAATAAGGAAGTATAATGCTAATGCTAAGTGTGTCGTGGAAGCCATGGAACATTTTGATGTTGCTGGATGGACATACTTATACTCCTAATGAAAATAAGCAGGAGAACCCACGGCTCCACCATGTGAGATAAAGAAAATAAACTCTTTCACAACTGTATCTGTAGAAGCAAATTTAAGACTTGCACCTTTGTATAAAATTTTCTGACATCTACAGGTGGGATACAATTCAAGATTAAGACAAGTTACCATTACTCTCAGAAAAGATCTGTGACTTGCCATTTAGGACAAAACAAAATTAACTCCCAAAATAAAGTTTCAAAACTGTCATTTTAGATTTTGAATGTGCTTATATCTCAGCAAGTAACAGCTCACTAGACTAACAGTAAAATTTTATTTCAAAAAGGTCTAGGTCAGAGAAACTAAAGTTGAAAATCAAATAACTCATTTTAAAGCTCTGATTTTAGCAAAGTGTTATGACTGAGCCAGGACACCTCAGTCATCTGTTGTATTTGCACCTGTCCATGAGTAACAAAGGAGTTGGAAAAACCAAAGAAATTTCCTCTACTCCTATGCCAAGTTTCCTAAGCCTTGGTCACTCTGCTGAGCCTGAAATGACTGCAGAACCACTCTGCAACCAGTGCTGAAAGTTCAGCATAGTTCTAAGGAAATTAAGATGAATGGTCGCTGTTTTTCTTGTTTCACCACAAATAGCT
This sequence comes from Struthio camelus, assembly GCF_040807025.1. Lineage (NCBI taxonomy): Eukaryota > Metazoa > Chordata > Aves > Struthioniformes > Struthionidae > Struthio > Struthio camelus. Next base: position 180,338,385 of record NC_090942.1, on the reverse strand, counting down.
CTTTCTTGGCCGAAGAATGTAAGCTCAACAATATGAAAGACTGTTATTAAGCAAACAATGAGTCTAGAGCTAGCTAAATAATAAAAACAATTTTATACACACACACTCTCTCACACACAAATATATATATATCTCCCTAACTCTACTGTGTATGTGACCATTTGCTCTCATCTCTTTTCTTTAGCTTATAAGCTACACTTGAAAGTACCTAGGTATATATACTGTGTTAATAACTCCATTTCTCTTTCATCGGTTAGAAGGTCTTCTGAGAAAAGCTTAGCTACCTGGTCTTCAGTCATCCTAACTACATGCACTGCTAAATGAATCTTTTGGGATTTTTAATAACTATTTTACTTGTTTCTTCAGAAACTTTCTACAATCACTTATTAAATATTTATGACACACCACTTTCTCTCACATCTTCCCTTGCTCCTGCAACATCATTGCAATTCTTATATCCAAAGATACTTAGCAATCTTACTTGCCTCCTTGTGCTCAGGGTCTAAGTCACCTATTTTATAAGGATACTAAGAATATATCAATTTTTGCAGTTTTTTCTTTCTCAGTAACTGTTTGGAGCTAAATTCTCTATAGGGAAAAGTATAACACATTTCTTTAAATAATATATCTGAAAGTCTGACATAATTGAGGTCAGACTTCAGCCCTGTAATTTCCAGGACTACTTTTAGCGCTCTTGACTGTATTCAATTATATTTCTTTTGTCAGTAGGTACCTCTGATTTGACTGATGTGTTGGAAATATTTGTAAGCAGACTTTCAGTTTCATGTATAAGTACTTGCAGAATTCAGAGATAAAAGATCATCCAATTACTCTGAATTTAGTAAAGTTCCTCAATTTTTTTCTCACTTGTTACTTTCACCTTGCTATTTCACAGTATTATCTTAGCAATTTTACCTTACCTAAACTGTGCATACTACTTCTGACTGTTCTTTCACTGTATGTCAGCTATATAGTATGTACACCATCCTGAGAAGATCTCACTTTCCACCAAAGACATAGATCAATTTTTTTTTCCATTTCTCCCAGGCTCCCGGCATTTGTAGACTTCATGTAGATTTCATATTTCTTAGTAGCTTTTGAGTACCCACATTATTGTAAGACTTTTATTTTGAACATTGTGCACTTAAAAAGAAAACTTGAGAAATAAGTATGCTTTCAATTACTATGCAATTTCAATTGCTATCCAAAATCTTTGTTCATTTTTCAGCTGGAAAAATTCTATTTACTGAATAGTTTACTTATTTGTGCATCCTATTAAAACTGTTGGGATTTTTATTATAAGTATCGCTGTTTACTGGAGGAAGATCAACAAGGAAAAGAGAGGATTCAGTACTGAGTACTTTTATTTCTACCGATCACACTGTGGAGATACTATGGAACTCTGTTCCCCAGTTTATTCAGACATTTGGAGTAAGCATGAATTTAGACCAAACTTAGTCTTATCTGAATTGGAAATCTGGCACTTCAAGGTTTGGTCACTTCTTTTTTATATTAAGGTGGGCAGAGATTCCTAAAACATGTTTTCCTATAAAATAGTTAGAACTACAATGGAGGCTTAAAGTAGATGACATTAGGATAAATCATGATTGGTTCAATGAAAAGCATTTATCTCAGTGCTGTGGTTGCAAACCTTTGATAACTAATCAGAAAAGCTATTTTTAAATTCAATTTGACAAGCGAACCTCAAAAGGCCAGGCCGTCTTTGGTCTGAGGTAGCATGGCTTGTGAAAACAGTTAAATCATGCCTTTGCAGCGTTTGCTAATGAAGTTTTGCCTTTTTAAATTGTTTCACTATGACTATCAAAGACTACATCCTGTCTTTTGCTTAGGCCCCTGTGCACTGCTTTGTGCCATTTGAGTGTACCTGACGGAGCAACATAGAATTACTCTGGCTCACAATATATATCCTCAGCAGAAGGGGGAGAAGGTAGTCAGCAGCAGTGCTGGACTCCTGCGCTGCCTAATCAGTCAATATCTGCCTCAGGAATGAAACTGTAGGAGCAAAGGTGCTTATCTATCTATAATGCATTGATTATGTCAACGAACAGCAAATCACTGGCACAAGTTGAAAATGAGAACTATTTTTAACAAGTGCCCCTCTTCCTGATGGCAGGATGCAGAATAACTGTCTTTTTGAGAAAAGGGTTTGATCCAAAAAAGCAGTTAATAAACAGCACATTTATAAAACATTAGCCGTTTCAAAACTGTCATAAAAGAGCCTGAAATAACTTCTACAGGATTTCAATCAAAGTAGAAAAATATTTATATGTCAAAGTACATTCAGACTAATATATATTAAGAACAGAGACAAGAATAGCACATCACAATTAAAAAAGTTTGCCCCTGCCCACCCCTAGCAAAATTCCAAGACTAAATTCTAAGACTAAGAAGTTGTAAGTTAGCCTTTGAAATATATTTGTCTGTTTCTCCCCATTGCACAAGGATTTTGTAAAACTAGTTATATTTGTAAAACACTAAGTCAAATTTCTCTTTATTCTCTACTTAGCTAGATAATCTGAGAACTCTCCTGGAAACAGATGCGTGAAAGCAAGCATTTTTGTGATAAGGAAAAGCAGTGCTGCATTTCAATATCAGGTAAAATATTCATTTCATTCATAAAATATTGATTTAAAAGTATTTGTTTGTAGTTAGTGAGAAATATTGTGGGCAGAGAGCATAGAATATGAAAAATTTTCTCTCTTTATACCATTGTAATTATGTATGCCAAATATAGTACTTTCCTCAGTTCCAATGGATTCTGTAAAAGAATAAATCTGATCCATCAATAAGACATAGCAATAAAGAAAATATAAAGAAAAAAGTAATGAAAAAAGCAATTCTGAAGGAAAATATAATTATTTCAGGCAAATTTCCTTATCTTGCTAGCGTACATGAAATTTTAATGTCTTACTTCAACTTTAAAAATCATAATTACAGCATATTAATACTTAATTTATTTAATAAAATTGAGCCAGTTCTTCAGTTTTTAGTGAAGTACGAAAATTAGCAGTGCATTGCAATTATATGGATCACTTGAAAAAGGTCTTAGATCATTTAGTCTGTGACCTTCACAGTGAACAAATGCTTCTCAATTCACTGAATTGAGTCAATAAGGAAATACTCAGCTGAAGCTGATCTATCAATTTGAAAGACATTTCATTTTACCTCAAATACTGAACGTATTGAGAAGTGAATCAAGTTTCAAATTAGAAAAATAGACATATCAGTTAACAGTGGAGATGGCATGATATTCTGTTCTGCTGAACCTGGTAGATATTTGATAGGTGTTGTGAGGGCTGTAGTTCCATAAAGGTATTTAGGTGAGTGTCATATTCGATGTCTAGCTTCCTTTAATTTCAGGAAGAGTTAGATGTTTAAATATCTTTCTAGATGTATGCATATATGGAAGTAAGAAAGTATGTGTATACATGTATATATATAAACTACACAAATGTACCCACTTTGAAATAAATGCCTTTATTTGGTCAGCTGAGTGTCTCTAGACTTCTCTGACTGCACTGAACAAGGATTTCCCTCAGGTCCCAGCAAATAGGTGCTAAGTACTCCCTGAAACAGTGTTATTCTACTCTTCCCATGCAGCATCAGTAAGGAGCGAATGTTGGAAATCTCATACGGCATCTCCCCCTGAAGATGATAATGAAAAGCCAGACTTTTAAAATAACCTAGAATGTAGGATGCCAATATCTTTTACAGTTTTGACCATCAGAGTTAAGAAATAAATTACTGAACTCTTTTTAAAAGTCTATGACTAGTTGTAGAAGCTGCATAATAAAAAATTAAACTATGAATCTTTTTAGGTATTTCTGCCTAGATTGGTACTTATGGTACATTTAGAAGCTTAAGTTTGAGGCAGTGACCAGACTGCCTTTTCATCATAGCTTATTTAAACTGATTAAGTTAATACATTCTGTCTGCTTGATCTGAAGCATTACTTACATGCCCAAATCATATTGAACTATGCTATGTTTGTTATCCACACAAGAGCTTGTTCTTCATTTCAAAATTCATAGAAAAGGGAAGAGTGTAGTAAAGGCCAACTGCTTGTCATTACAAAAAGCTGAATTGTGGTCTTTATAGCAAAAGCAAAGTCACGCTAGCTGTGTGCAGTTCAACAGTAATCGAGTCCAAAAAACTCTTGCTCGCGCTGGTGAAGGGAAAGGTATGTCAGGATATACCCACTAAAGCATGCAAATACACCATTGCCTCTTAAAACATGCACAATACAAAACGTGGCAAAAGCTGCCGGGAGGCTGGCCACAGCATGTTAACAGGAAAATAGGCTCATTATGTTCACACCCTGCAATGTAGCAATGGCTTTAGCATTTGCCATGTTTTCTAACAACTACTTGACCTCTAAAGAGCAATACATCCTAGCTGCATATAAGATCACACTGGGCTGAAGAAAAAAATGTCATGTTTATGTAAAGTTTCACAATTTTCTGTTGTCCCCTTTGAAAACTCATACATATTTATCTAATCTATATCCTCTGTAGCCCTCTTTAGGGCTAGACTAGATAAATACCACATGAAAGGAAGCAGGCCTGCACAGCGATTCCTATTTTACAGTCTGAATGTGAAACACCAAGTTAAATCTTGCTTGAAAAAGTGAGAAGAATATGATGCATATTGAATTGAATTGCATATTCACTGAGCTGCATGGGAACCCTATGTGGGAAATATGGATTTGTGTGCAAAAGTACAAAAGATCAGAGTAGGGCACTGAATTAGTAACAAGCCCTAATGATTCTTCTAAGAGAAAATGCCACAGATACTTTATTATATGATGCATGAAAGGCAAAGAAGCAGAACTCCTGGAGGAGGCTGTAATCAGCCATACAATCAAGTTCTGTAGGTGGTTATATGAATGTAATACATTGCTAAATCTCCTGCGCCAAACACTGAACAGCTATTAAAAAGTCTGTGGAATTATTAACCTACGCATCTCTGAGGTCAAAGGAAATATATCATCATGTGAATGACTAACTATAGGACAATTTTGAGAACCTTTCATATGCATAGTCTAATTTGGTTGGGATTTTGCTATTTACTTGAAAATGAAAGTTCAACAAGCTAAATTTTCTGATATTCATTCTACAGTAATGAATAATAGTCGTTAGGGATATGTTAAACTAAAGTAACTGCTATTTTACCAGAGGTACAACACTGATCTACAGAATACAAATTTCAATCCTAGCTTTATTTCACTGAGAGACCTGAAAGCAAAACATTCCCCTGCACATATTTTGATGGCTGTATTGGACAAATCACTGTGTTTTCCATTCAAAATGAAAAGCAGAATAGCTGGAAAATTACTGCTAAGACAGTAATCAAATTTGTGGAAATACATTACTAAATGAATGCAGCTATTGTAAAACTGGTGGAACTGAAAGACCATAACTGAATATTTTCAAAATAATCACACTTTAAAAAATAAATATAGACATCACTAAAACCTCTTCACAAGACAGGCATTTATTTGAAAATATAAGAAATGAATTTGCATGGGTGTGGAGGGACAAAATGGTAAATATGCATATATGCATACTTTTCCAAAATTCATTAGTATGCTTTACTTCTATGAATATTTTAGTAGGATTAATAGTGTGTGGAAGCCATTCTAAATACTATCTGCTATGATCAAGCAGCTTACAAAATTTATCACTGCCAACTGATAATAAATTATCTGGTAAAGAACACAAACACAAACTCACATTTTTATGTTGGACTGTCTCTCAGTAAAAATATGAAAAGGCAATCCATGCAAATACCACTGACTAAGATAAATAGAGACAGCAGGAAAGAACTGCAAAGGAAAAAAATATATTTGATGGAGAAAGATGAGGCTTTTCAAACAATTCTCAAAGAAAGGCTACTCTAACACTACAGGTTTTAAATTTGATTGAGGAGATCTATATTTAGGGCTGTATTCCTATACCATAAAGGAATATCTTTGGTCAGTTTAAGCATCTTGTCCTCAAGCTTCTGCATTGCATTTCCCTGCCTAAAAAATGAATGTAGCAGCATTCCTTCCTTTGTCCTGTTTCTTGAGATTATAAATTGTAACTCAGGTCCTCAAGGATGTTTGAGCATTTATTTACTACTTTGGGTGCCAAAAGCACCAAACTAAGACCACAGATGGAGCTTTGACACACACACCCTGAATGCCCAAAAATGAGCACATTTACCACCTCATTCTCTGGCTATACTTTTTAAGCTTTCAGCTTAGCTTTTTTCAAAACTGCTGTAAAAAGGGCTAAGCTTCAGTAATGAGAGGGAGTGCTGGCCTATGCTCCTTGCTCTTGCTGTCAGGGATTGGTCTCTACCTCTCTTTTATTTGGCAACAAAAATGCAGTCAATGCCTACTGTGTAGATGCTATCTGATGTTCTGAAAACAAGTGCTTGTCTACCTTTCTGTCCTTTAGTTAACCTTATGTTACATGAAACAGGTTTGGACAAAACATGCTAAGGGCTGTGGATGCCATGCTAATAATGTTATATTCCAGAACTGGCAAAGGTCTCAAAGTCAGTATTTCCTACTAGGCCTTCCCTCGCCTCAGCCTGACCTTATTCCTAAATTGCTCAAAAGGTTATAGCTTCCTTAAAAGAAGGTAGAAAATAACTATGTTTGTGCATTTTTAAATGGCACCTGCCTGCAATGCCTGTTCAAATATTTGATCTGCTGGATCTGAGACACTACTTCAGCCTTGTATAACTAATACATTCACAGAATCACAGAATGGCTGAGGTTGGAAGGGACCTCTGGAGCTCATCTAGTCCAACCTCCCTGCTCAAGCAGGGACCTCTAGAACATATTTCCCAGGATCACATCCAGACCGGTTTTGAATATCTCCAGCGAAGAAGACTCCACCAGCTCTCTGGGCAACCTGTTCCAGTGCTCTGTCACCCTCACAGTAAAGAAGTTTTTCCTTTCCCTAAATGAAAAGTTATACTTTTCTGTGGATGAGAAAGAGGGCTCAAGAACATAATTCCACGAGAAGAATTCACACTGTGGATTCATATAAAAAAAGGCAATTCCTGGCCAGAGCTGGTCATTTGCCCCATATTAAGTTAGCTGCTTCGGTACTTAAACCCCCTCTCCTTCCTTCATCTTTCACCCTGGTATAATTTTGGATTCTTTACTTGTTGCTATAGATCCATTCTTTTCAAAATTCCATTCATTCACCATTTGATAGGAAAACTTGGCCTCCTAACTCAGAAGATTAAGAGTTTTCCTGTAGGTGGCAATTGCTTCAGGATTAAGCGTGCAAAAATCAACATCAATGCGTGACCAGCTTTCAGTTCCTAGCACTGCTCTCCTCCTTCCCTCATTGTACAGTGACTAAACTTAGTTCGAGTCTGTAAGAACAACTGTAATATAAATAATAACAGTAGGAGTCTGTAAGAATGACTGTAATACAAATAATAATAACAAAAATTACATTGCTGTTTTTCTACACAAAGAACAAGATAAAAATCAGATAGATACCACTGCGGAATGTTATTCTCCTGCAACTTTTCTCACATGTTTTTATTTTTCTTCAAAGGAAAACAAATATATATATATATATATATATATATATATATTTCTCAATTAAAAATAAAAAGTTGATTTGAAGGGGAACTTAAAATAGTTCTATTTTAAAAAGTTCAGATTAAAAGATTTCTTACTTTACTTTATCTACCATAGATCAATAACACGGTGTGATATTTGGTATAAACAATAGCAGCAGGTGGAAGTATAAAGTTCACTAAAGCATATCTCTGAGGTTACGGCAGTCAATAAAGGGCAGAATTCTTTCTTGGTTCTGCAAGACAATTGCCATGTGAATAAACTAGTTCCTAGTGAGTGCCAAAGTCATTATATTTGACACTTAGCTCAACGTACTGCTGTGATGTTCTACCATTTAAAGTCAATCTGCAGATCATATTAACAACTGTGTATTTTTCCTCTTATAGCACAGATTTATTGATGTCTGTTAAAAAACAAAAGTAAAGGGCCAGCTTTTTTTTCTGTGAAAGCTGTAACTGCATGAATAGAATGATGATGATAATTCCCAACACTCAAGTCAGAACTGAGGAGTGCATTTAAAAAATGTAACTTTTAAGGACATATAATAAGAATTCTAGTAAATTTTCAGTTATAGTTGTGCCATACAATTGTTTGGAACAAAATAAATTTGTATGATATAAAGAGTATCTGTTAGTGATCTATTCCAGAGGAAAGTGGAAACTAATAAACTTAATTTTCTTTGTATTTACACTTTTTGCTACTAGAATAATATTTGTTCTGCTATAAAATGAATTACATGAATAAATTTACTGTAAAAGTTCAGTGCTCTTACAGCATGCATACTTCAAATAGATACTTGTAAAGAAAAAATTAATAAATAGATAATGTAGCCTAGGAGGCAAATACGTTGTTAGCTACTAAAAAGATCAGGGTTTTTTTGTTTTTTTGTTTTGAATGGAAACTGTCAACTTGCATTATTTTTCTTGTTGATTTTCAAAAATGAAGAAGTCCTGGAACAGCAGGTGCTGACAATTTTAAAGTTTTTGGAAAAGACAGAGGTACTTTTGGTCCCCTAATGGTGCTTCTAGTTTTTCTGTGGGAAAACAGTAAGGTTATTAAGTTTCCACCTCAAAAATAGGAGAGTGCATCATCTCCTCTACATTATAGTATGCCAGTCTTGCATACTAGCTGTTGCAAACTAGTTACATGCTATTTATTACTAAAAAGAAAAAAAAAAGACGATTCCAACCTCTCTCTGCCTTGTTATCTGCATATAAAAAGCACCATCCTTTTCTGATTGTGTACACTTGATAGAACACTACACACCCCTAAGTTAGCATAAGCCCTCGTTTCACAATTAACGCTTTAACTCCCACTTCATCTGCTGCTGTGGGAGAGTTTGTGCACTCTTTCTCTTCAAGTCCAACAGAGTTGTTAGCAGTAACAAGGCCAAAAATACGATGCTCTTTCCAGGTCTGGAGGAACTACAGGCCATATGAGTCTTGCATCTTGTCCATCCTATGAAACTTCACACTCATGACAAACGCTACAACAGCTACCAAAGTATGTTGAAAAATAATATAGGACTCAAGTTTAGAAAAGAGAAAAGACATAAGATATGCTAAGGCTATCACCTTTCAAGTTTCCACTACTGTTCCACTACTTCTACAGTTTACTAACTGTAAGAAGGGTATGAGGATAAAGGAGATAAAATCTCCAAAGCTTCGATACAGATTGTTACTGCCACATAGCACCAATTGCTGATTTGGCAACAGAAAGGCACATTACTGAAAAGGAGAAGGAAAATCTTTGGAGCCACATGAAACCAGTTAATATTATGCTTTTTATGAACTGATTGACATATAATTTAGAATCTGCTGAGAGTTTTGTGTATACTCTTTAGCTGAGATTGGAAAGCTATCCCCATCATCTTTGTTCTAGCTCTAATTTCCTTTCAAAATGTGATCTATTTGTATCCATTTCTTCCTGTGCCAACATTATTCTTTACTTAATAGTTCCTTTGCTTTGGTATATCAGGCTTTCTTGCTAATCGCGGTATCCCCTACTTGAACTTTACATTTTCAATTCATCTTTCTTCAACATTCATAATCAGAATTGTACACAGTAATCCAAACAACATAAATATTTCCCCAAAGGATGAATAAAACCTTATATATTACTCAGTTTCATACATGCTTTTCACAGATGTATTTTATTGGTTTTCCTATACTAACAAGTACACATAAGGTTTTTTTACTATTGAATCACTTTCAATCGTTATTTTTCCACCAACACAAGATCTTTTCATTCATATATATACGGTTACATATCTCGTTTGTGTTGCTTCTCTGGGTCATCCAAACACTCCCAAAATAGTCTAATGTATCTCATATGATAATGCTCCCTTTTGCATTACTTTATGCTATCTGACAATTTAATTAGCATACTCCTGCTATTACAGTCCTGTATTCCATGGCTGATCTTTAAAGAATTCTGTGATAATAGCTTTGTGCAATCCTAATTGTCATACGCAGTTCTTTTTCTGCCTGAAATTCCTTGTACTATTCACTTCATTTTCACCTTAACTTATGATTTCCATATGATATCAAATCAGCTGCTTTATTGAACTTCTGATAGAATAGATCTGCTATGTCTCTTTTATCTAGGAAAACACCTACTTCTTGTTATTTGTTCCAGGTGCACATTAACTTAAGGAAGTGGCTTGGGATAAGGAAATGCCTTTTGTGTCCCTGATTCTAGGATAGCAAATACTCTATCTTATTACTTGTAAATGATATGTGGGAAATCTGGGAGTAACAAGCAGGTGAGATTCTTGCTTGAAAAGGAAAATGCTTCCTTTAGTCCCCAAGGATGAAATAGCATTGTGAGTTCAGAATATATTAATGTACAAAAAAAGATTGTACAAAAAAAAAAAACAACATAAAAAAGATTGGCACATGGAATAATTAAAAAAAAAAGGAGCTTCAAATACTTTTTTTTCTGATTTCTAACAAATTTAGCAAGATTATAAACTTTCATAGCTGCAGTTGTTAAAAGTTTTTTGAATAGAAGTATGATGCACAGGTTCATACAATCCTTTTTGAGTTTTAGAAAAGATGTTGATATATTGTAGCATTTCTAGTTTAAATTTAAATTGCATTTTAGTGAAATAACACTCATTTCTCTGGGCTCTGTTTTTCCCAGATGCACCTATGGCATGACTGTATATGTGTCTGAGTAGCAAAGTAACTGATAATTGACTAGTAAATACCATAAAGCTGAGACTGATGTAAAGCAGTAGCTGCAAAAGCACAGTTAAGCATAAAAATGTTCAATATATTAAGAAGAAATAAGAAGTCACTTACAGATAAATCATCTCAGAGCCTAAAGAGCTCAGAGCCTAAAAAGCTTTTATTCTTTATTTCTGCTATAAGCTTAAAAAAATACAATGGCTTTAACTGGAAAAGCCATGAAGCAAACTGTAGAAGTGTATAAGCTGGCAACTGGAATAGTTTCCAGCACTAGAATACAAAAGAAGAGATAATATTTTTCAAGATTTTAAGTATCTCACATTTGAGATGTTTAGCTCACAGTTTCACTTTTGTGTGAAGTGCCCAAAGCAGTCTGAAAGATATGTACACAGGACTGTTTTAAGCCCTCTCACTTCAAAGATAGTATAATCCTACTAAAATTACATGTGTTTTCAAGTTTCAGTTCTTAGCGTATGAGATCTGTTTTGAAGACTCTGTGTTATTCAGATAAAATCATTGTTCCCCTGAAATCAGCAGTACATTTGCTATTTGCTTCGGTGCAGCCACTACTTCTCAGTTTTTGATAGTGTCTGTTCCACCTTGTTGAGATGCAGATGATACCTCTTTTCTTCTGCAAGTGTGCTACATGCTATGCCATACACGTATTCAAGTGAGCGTTTAATAACTGGGAAGCATTAAATACATGCCCAACTGTGCTAAAGAAACATACACACAAACTATCTGGCTACTATTCCAGAAAGCAATTCAGCCTACCTATCTCAGGTGATTATCTTAGGTGTGATGATACACACAAACTAGCTTAATGGGTTTTTGAGAGTTTCTCCAACTGTATATCCAAAACTGACCAATTTGCAACTGGAAGAGATGGAAGGAGCAAAATTTAGTGGGTTGCTGAATTAAGCAATAGCATAGTCTGCTGTGAATCCTTATTGCCTTAAGATGTCCCTTTTTTTTCCTGTGTATTCCTCATCCTAAATGTTATTAACTATTCTTTTCTGTCTTCAACTTTTATTCGCTCATTCCATCCCACATCTGCAATTGTTTCTCACCCTTTCTTACTTGCTTCTCAATAGCCATGCAGTATGAAAAAAGTAATATTCCAGAAATTTTCTTTACTCCATTGTTCCCAGAATTCCCAAGCACTATTAAAATGCACATATCAACACAGAATTTCTTGCCAAACCTCCTAGCAAAGGCTACAGTGTTGGCCAGAACAAAAAAAAAAAAAAAAGAGGATATATGTGTTAAAAAGGTCAAAACTGAGCAAAGAGTGATAAATTTGTGCATATCTGGTGTCTATTCTAGTGTCTTCTGACACTAGAATAGCTTCCTTGTCCACTTCAGTGCTCACAGAAGTTGTGGAAGATGGAGAAAACATTCAAAATTAATCTTGTTTCTGCTTGATTGTATCAGCTCTTTACAAGGTGTTTACCAGACAGTTTGGATAAATGATTTTCAGACTAAGAATTGCATGGAAAGTGTTTGATTAAGTGATTCTTTATTCATTGCCCTTTATTCACGTTTCTTTCCCTAAGGTGGGATTCATCTTCCCCACTTAAGACATCAACAAGGCAGAAGTCAAAATCTAAGAAAGACTATCTAGTCTTCCTTTATTATTAGAGGATGAAAATAGGTACTTACAGAGCACAATTCATACTGTTTAATGAAAATGTCTAAAAAAAGGTCAGATAAAAGATACCTTAAAAGTATATATTTCTTCCATTGATCATTAGGGGTGGTTACTGTGACTGGCTTAGTTGCAGATGTCTGCACAAAAATATCTAAAATTGTGTGATGAATTTCTTCCCTACCTCTAAATTACAATTCACGCCATATTCTTTTTAGCCATGTAAATAAAAGTAAGAAACTTAAAAAATGATGAGCAACAAGTACAACACAATTTTGCATTACTGTAAACTGTTTTAAAATAAATGCCATATAATCTATAAGAAAAATTTTTGAAAGTGAAAATGCACATATAACAAACCTTATCACTGAATGCATGACTATATTAGGTGGATAGACTCACCTGGTTAACTAGAATTGGCACATACAACATAAACAAATTTCATATGTCAGCTGATAATTTGTCCAGAACAGCACTTTGAAAACATTCTCCTGTATCTCCTTGGTTTATATTATACACACATAGATTTCTTGTTCTTAATAATTTGATATGAATATTTAAGGAATTTAGAATAATTTAAGGAATATAGAAGAAATATATAACTTACTTATTTTAGATAAATGAGAAAGCCAGGAGATATAGGAGGGTATGCCCAACTGTGTCGGCCCTTATTTAAAAGACAACCTCTACTGCAATATAATAGAAGTTTTTTCCTAATGTCTGTCACAGTTATTCATCCTTCTAAGACACGTGTTTTCACTGTATAAGAATACCCTACTCACTTGCCATTTAATGCTGCTACTCCAACAGTGCTTCTGGCAATTGACATACTTGCCACGAATGTCCACTGCTGACTTTGAGGGTCCCACCTCTCAACTGTATTCAAATAGCTCCAACCATCATGGCCTCCCACTGCATAAATAGGCCCTTCAAGAACTGTAACTCCTAAAATGGATGAGAGAGTGAGAGAAGATAAAAGCCTGCTTTTTCCAGTATTTATATAAAAAAAGAAAAAGTTTTCCATAACATAGCTAACAAATAAATTTTCATATTTAATGTAAAAATGGAAACACCAGTTTGGATTTGACTAATGAAGAACTAAAAGATGGGAATAAAATTAATGCCAATCAACATGGCTTTCTGAAAAATAAGTCTTGTCAAAAAAAAATTTCACTGTTTTAGAAGACTGTTTGCTTCATAGAATGACTTGTCAAGGATGTAATAGTCTTAGATTTCTGTAAAGTGCTTGACTTAATATCTCGTAACATCTTAATATCTCATGGATAAATTTCAGACTGGATGCCTGTCCGTTCTCAAATTGTTGTTAACCTAATGGCAATTTCATTGAATGGTATTGTACTGGGGTTCCACAGGGAATGGAAAGCCTGATACTTTCAGCATTATTGTCAATTTAAGAAAATTGAAACAAAAATATAGATAATTATATAGTATAGTAAGTATGTATAGTAAAGTAAAAGAAAATGTACAATGTGTCACACATGAAGCTTGGTGGACCGGCCCAGAATCAAAACGTATTCAAAAGCTGGAGCAGATGACTTATGATGAGAAGTTTAAGCTGCTTCATCAGTTTACCTTATCAAGAAATGAAATGACAAGTGGCAACTATAGAGAATGGATACTGTTACAGAAAACAAAAATATATTTGATATTCTTTTATCTACTGAAGAAAGGCAAAACAGGATCCAAAGCTGGGAAGCAGCACAAATTTAAATAAAAGACAATTTTTTCACTATGAGGGGTTTTAATTACACTCTTCAAAGGAACCGATGAATTGTTTATCTCAGTATCTTCATTTACAACTAGAAGGCTTTGCAAGATAAGATATAGCTAAACACAATTTGTTACAATACAGTAAACTCAGTCCTTCTGCTCTATGAATCCATGATCCTAAATGAAGAGTATTCTGGAAATCTCAAACTATATCCAATTCTATTTCATAAGTCAGTTTAGAAGTGAACTTGCCATAAAGTCAGAAAAAATAACTTCATTAAAGTCCCAAAGAATTAGCTCATTTTTTCTTATTAAAAAAGTCTACTTTTAAGATAAGAAAAAATGTAAAGTTTTCACTTTCTGGATAGAACAGTGTTTTGTTCTGTTTAAGAAATGTCACTCATTCAAGGCTAATAAACAGAGTTTGAACAATTTACATCTTAGTGCTCAAATCAATCTTATTTCTTCAATTTGATGAGTTTTTTTTAAACCTCCTCAACAAATTTAAAATTGTGTTAACCCTTACTGAAATTTTCCTACTTATAAAGTCTGAGCTGAGTATTTTTCTGTAGGATCTTCTATGAAGTCATTTTCCATTTTTTTCTGATCCAAAGACTCATAAAGCACTTTTATTCAACCATGTTTAAGCTCTAATTTTTCCAGACTATTAAAGAAAATACTAAATTGTATTCATGGTCTGTCCAGCTCAATATCTCATTTCAGAAAGCAATCAATACCAAATGTGTGAGGAGATATTTCAGTGAATCCATTGAAAAACAGGGGATAGTTTTGTTTCTTACCTTAATATTTAATAGCTATGTATGTGTCTGAATCATGAAGAATGAAGTTTACATCTTTCAAAAAATACTTCCTAATATTTATTATAACAACACCATATACTTTAGCTGTTTATGTATATATTCTTCACATAACGAATAGTTAAATAGAAACTCCCAGTCTTGTTGGGATAATATAAATTAAACATGTTCAAAGAAAGTTTAGGTGAATGAATGTTTCTATATGCATATGTGCATTTATAATATGGGTCTAAATACACACACATGCACACCTTTACATATAAAGTCAGCTGTATTATCACAAAGTGATTTTCACAGTGTAGCAGTGATGCAAGACAACACTTCCCTTTCATCAGTTTTGAATTTCCACCTTTTACACCTTTGAATATCTTCTTTGCTCTTTTTTTTAGGACAGAAAAAGAAGGGTTGTTCTCAGTTTAATCTTTTTAACTTTTTCATTATTTAATATTCTTTTATCATATCCTTTCATGTTTGTGTTTTACTCCCTTCCTTTTTCTCTGCTGTAAGTTAAGCCATTCTAATTATTTCAATCACTTTTTGTAGAAAATCTGTTCTTTTCTTTTAACCACAGTACTGTTCTTCCTGCATTCCTTTAAAATCTTTATTTTTTTTTCTGAAATGACAATCAAAACTGATAAACTTGATAAATATAATGGATTTTCCCTCTACATTTCCTGCTATAGTCTTTAATTAAACTTTATATTGAAGACAGTCTTTACTGACTTCTCTATAATGAGAATTTTGCTGATTTTATCCAATGAATGTAGAACTCTCTAGTATGCAAAGTTACTTCAGATTTTTCCCCTAATATCTTTTACTTTGCATTTACCACTAGCTATTACGCTATCAATTCAGCTGTTTTCTTTTTCACCTTTATGGACTATGTAAATACATTACATTAATGCTCAAAATACAGTTAAATAATAATAATAATAATAATAATACGCTGCACTTCATGAGAGTATTATTATACCTATTTTAAATGGTTTGTCTCCTTTTTTAAATTTTGTTTTGACACCTGTAGATATTTGAGATGCGTAGATGCAAAGTGGAACAGACTGAAACACCTTTACTCACAGCTGGTAGCAACTTACTCTAACGGTACATCCATGAAAACTAGCGGAGGCAGATATTATGCTTGTAGATGATGTAAAAAGTATGGAGAAACTGCTAAAATAACTAAAAAGGAATTATTTGAAATTACAAAAACATACTGGAAATTCCATGAGAGATGTAAGGTTTATTTATATATATGTGTGTGTGTGTGTGTGTGTGTGTGTGTATTTTTTTTCCTAAGAGGTAATCTGATCATAGGGTATAAGTATCTGCATAAAGAGAAGATTTTAGGACCCTGACAGAGGAATAACACGATCCAATGACTGGAAATAGCAACTTGACAAATTCAGACAAAGGACAATGTTCAACTTTTTAAATCAGTGATAGCAAGGAATTATTGGAATTATGTTAGTAGTTCCTGTGTTACCTGAAGTTTTCATATCTCTACTGATACTTTTTAGAAAGACATGTTCAAACTCAATGAGAAGGCATGTCCTCAAGGCAGAGACGACTGGGTGAAATTTTGTGTTCCTCTGGCAGAAAGTCAGTCTACAAGATCACAGCTGTAGCTTCAGGCCATAAAATCTATGACTCTGTATAAATTTGCTAAATTTGGGTATGAACCTCACAGCCTCTTTGACTTTGGTATAGACTCTGTCGTGCCATGGGGAATATTTCTCTTTCACTGTTTGTTCTGACTGGAATTTGTCTTCTCTTCCCGAGTTAACAATGCTGGGGGCTGGGCTAGACAAGCCTGTCAAACTGATAATTGCAGGAGACCTACTGATGACAGGTTGAAAAGATAGAAATGTAAGATTTAGCACACAGTTTAATATATCATGACATAGAGAGTGAAATGCTTTGTGCAGACATCTCTGTTGCAGAAACAGCTAGACCTCTGCAGGGAATCTAATTGCATAATACTTTTTCTTTCTTCTTATTTAACAGCCAATCCATTATTTCTCTTCTACACTTCTTGCATGCACTCTCCTTCTCATTACAGTGGGCTGACAAATTAATAATTCTCCTTATTTTCCGTCCATTCTCCATCCATTGCTTAACACAGATTACATAGCAGAGGTATATAGGTGTAGGGGGAACAGAAACTTGCATACTGACTGCTCATCATTCTATTAAGATATATCAAAGACCTTTTCAGGATATAGCCCATCAACACTGTCAATTAACTAACTAATCCAGTCCTGGTTCTTGACTTCCCAATTATCCCTACCTCTTTCCAGAGAGCCAAAAATAGATGCTGGATGCTATTTTGATAACAGTCTACTCCAGAAACAATTGTCTAGTTTGTGTAGGTGTGACTATGCCAGAATGGTTTTCCTCAGTTCTTCAGAAATAATTCTGGTAGGCTCTGCATTCTCAGACTTCATATCACACACCAGAACTTGCAGTAGCTATTTTCAATACCACACCGTAAACCACTTTTCTCTGTGACATCACGTTATTTCCAGCTCTTTGGACTGAGAAAGCAGGAAAAAAGTCATAACTGGATAAGCTGAATATCAGATTAATAGATTAATATGAATTTCAATAATACAAAGCACAAGATCAAACATAATATTAATAAGAAGATTATTTTGCAGATAGGATAAGGACTCTTAGCTCTCAGTGGAAAGGCTTGCTTACCAATCTGAGAAGGGTACTATTCCTCTTTCTTACTTGCATACTTCTGTCTTGTATGAAATTATAAACATTCAAGGAGTGGGATCTATCACTTATTTGTCACAACTATTAATGTCCTTCCTTTCACCTATTCTCTACTCTACTTTGTAATAATACAACTTATAATAAAAACAGCTCCTTCAGGAGGATCTCAGGAGATCTATTCCAGAGCCTCATGGCTACCCTGAAAGGGAAGAGACCATGGTTTTAGTGCAGTCCTTTTCTGATTAGGTCAATCTTTTGAACCTAGATAACCCTCTCACCTTCTGGGTAATGAACTTAGTTACTAATACAGGCAAAATTATAACACTTCCAAAGACGAAAATCGTATTTAAATCCAAAGTATCTTTCTGTGAGTCAAAAAAAAAAAAATCAAAATAAAACAAAAACCTGAAAAATTGGGGAATCTGGTAGAGACTTTTTCAAGATGCCTTTTTGTGAATTGTTAGAATCTTTAAAAGAGACAATAGTTCGTTTTGATGATAAAAACTGTAAATAATCACACTTAAAATATTTCTAGGTCTTGCTACTGCAGAGATGTTGCCAAGTCTGCTGAATGTATGCACATTTTGATTATTAATAGGATAGACAGGTATAGGCATAATCATAGCTTACATAACTAGAGCTGAGTGTTTAAGAAAAGTTGTTTTTGCCTAATTTATGTCTTCATGCCTTTACAACCTATAATTTGCTTTATGAAGCATTTGTAAAATGCATGACTTCAATCACAGAGAAATAATTTTGTGGAATAACTTCATGTTTTTTTAATCAAATCAAATCAATGAAGTTGGCAGGCTCTTACTTCTATGATGCAATGCCAATAAAAACCTTTCATTCCCTCTTCACTATTAAAATAATATTCAATATTTGTTAAATACAGTACAGAATGGTGTGAATATATCTTTAGAAGTGGAAAAAAAACCACTGTATACATATTTGAGATTTGTCTGTCTGTATGAGAGAAAAGACAACTAGAGAACAAGCCTAAAGCAAAATCCAAGGCCGATAATATCAATAGATGGAACAATTCCCTCCAATCAGTAATTGATTTTTTTATAGAGATATTGCTTTTTTCTTCTTTTGCTACTTACCCAGGCTATCCAGTTCATTTTCTTTTACAATTATTAAAAAGAGTATGAAAACATTAATTGTACACTTCTTGAAAAGGGAAGACATGGAAGGCTGGACTTTCAAAATACAAACATTTTTATTCTTCCTAAGCCATGCTGAGAGAAATTATTAATTTCTTCACCTACTATTAACTCAGGGGACTGTGTATTATCTTAGAGCGCTCAACATTCTCCTTGACTTTCACCCTTTCTGAGAGTGACATTGATGATGCTAATTCTATTTGGTGATGATTTCTCTGAAAAAGAGAAATGTCCAGTTGTGACATTCACTCTTTTGCCTGGCACGAGGGTGAAAGAAAGTATGTGCAGCAGCAGTTTGTTTACTACAACCATTTTCAGCTTCTTTCTTTTAATACAAAAATCATATGAGAATATTAAAAAGTAATTATTTAAGTAAAATTTAAGATTAAAAATTTAATCTTAAAAAGAAATAGAGTGCTGAAAATGAAAAGTAGACAATTAAATGTTGCTGGAAAGAAACTATATTTTCTCTCTAAATATCTCTGCCTGTTCTATCTCTGATTTGAGCTCCTCCATTCCTCCTATTTCACCTGTCTTCTGTCATCTTTCTCTCATTCTTAAGAGCTAAGAGATTTTTGCCTTTCCACTTTTGGGTGATGATACATGACTTGAAAAGATCCAAAATGTCATTCTGAGAGAATGAAAATGTAGTTTTGCAAATATTACATCTAATTTTCATTTAAATTGATTAAGTAATTTTGATTTAAAATGATGAAATAAGACAGACAAATCCCTCAAATTTTGCAAAGTCAGCTTCACAGATGTAGTGAGACATATAATTTTGCTTTTATGTTTAATATTTTATAGAAAGTATACATAAATGTAAATTATAGATAACTACATTTCAAAAACAGCCCAAATCTCTTGAATCTAAGTATGGAACTGCTGGAATAAAAACGTAACAGTGAAATGAAGTGATGTAGAAATGGAAACCCTGATATACAGGATGATCTTCATTAAAGAAAACAAATTGTTTCTCTCCATCATCAAGAGCTGACTGTAGATTCAACAGTGTTCTTAGTAATGCAAAAGTTATTTGACCATGCCTGATAAGCATGAGCCACAACCTCTCATAATTCATATAATGTATTAACCAATTGCCTTCATCAAATAATGGCTGAAGATATTTAAATATAATGTTAAAATAGAAAAAAAAATTAAAATCATTCGCAACACTATGCTTCACTGTCATCTGATCTTGTACCATCTTTCTTAAAAGAAAACTGATCGAAAACTGAGAAACAAGATATTCCAGGGGACAGACTCCTGTTCCCTTTGTTCTATTGCCGTTTCAGATTCCCAGATCCCCTTGCAGTAGATCTCTCTCAGAACGGTTGACGTAGGAAAGGAGATCTGGAGGTCTTCTAGTCCAACCCCCATGCTCAAAGGAGGGTCAACTACAGCAGGTTGCTCAGCACCTGATTAGGTGTTGAAAATCTCCAAGGACAGAAAATCCACAACCTCTCTGGGCAACCTATTCCAGGGTTTGATCACAATAAAAAAAAAAAACAAAACAAAACAAAACAAATCACAACAATAACAACAAAACACAATTATATTTAAATGGAATTTCCAATATTTTCATCTGTATTTTACTGGACACCACTAAGAAGTGTCTGGCTCTATCTTCTTTATTTCCTAGATTAGGTATTTATACACATTGATAAAATCCCCTGCTGAGCCTCCTCTTCTTCAGGCTGAACAATCTCAGCTCTCTCAGACTCTCCTCATATAAAAGATTCTCCAATCCATTAATCATCATCTCAATGACCTTTGTTGGACTTGCTCCGGTAACTCCACGTCTCTGTTGTAGTGGAGAGCCCAGAACTGGACATAGTACTCCAGGTAGGGCCTCATCAGGGCTGATTAGAAGGAAAGGATCACCTCCCTTGACCTGCCCCAACACTCCTCCTAATGCAGCCCAGGATGCTGTTGGCCTTCTTGGACACAAGCTCACATTACTATCTGGTGAACAGCTTGGTACCAACAGCACCCTCTTGATTATTCTCTGACAACCTGCTTTCAGCCAGTCAGTCCCCAGCCTGTACTGGTGCATGGGGTTATTCTTCCACGGGTACAGGACTTGGCGTTTCCCTGTTGAACTTTATGAGATTCTTGTCAGCCCATTTGTACAGCCTGTCAAGGTCCTTCTGAATGGCAATACAGCGATCTAAGGTATTAACCACTTCTCCCATTTTTAAAAAATCTTTAAACTTGCCAAGGGTGTGCTCTGTCCCATGAATCAGGTCACCAATGAAGATTTTAAATACAATGGCCCCAGTATCAACCCCTGGGGCACACCACTAGTGACTGGCCTCCCACTGAACTTTGTGCTGCTGATCACAAACTTTGAGCCAGGCAGTTCAGTCAGCTCTCAATCCACCTCATTCTCCACTTGTCTAGCCTGTACTTCACCAGTTTGCCTACAAGGATGGTATGGGGCACAGCATCAAAAGCCTTAATAAAGTCAAGATAAACAATATCAACTGCTCTCTTCTTGTTCACCAAAGCTAGTTATTTTGTCATAGAAGGCTCTCAGCTTGTCCAGACACTTCTTCATAAATCCACACTGACTATTCCAAATCGCATTCTGGTCCTTCATATGGACTGGAATTGCTACCAGTTACTACTTGTCCCCTCTGCTGACCAACCTACAGTTCCCCAGATTCTCCCTTTTGTCCTTTTCTCAAATATAGGAGTGTCATTTGCATTCTTTCAGTCCCCAGGAACCTCCACCAATCACCATGACCTTTCGAAGAAAACTAAGTGCCCTCACAAGGACATCGGCGAGCTCCCTCAGCAAGTATCGGTCCATCCCATCAGGTCCTATGGACTTGTGTATGTCCAGTTTGCTTAAATCTTTCCAGCTTAATCTAAGGGTTAGTCTTCCTTGCACCAGACTTGCCCACTGGCCTCAGGGGCCTGGGATTTCTGAAGGCCAGTCTTACCATTAAAAACTGATACAAAGAAAATATTCAGCAGCAGGCTCACATATTGCCTAGCCTTCCTTTTGTTTATGTACTTACAGAAGCCTTTCTTGCTGCTCTTCATGTCTCTTGCCAGATTCAGCTCCAGACGGAGTTTGACTTTCCTAATTGCAGCCTAGCGTTCTCAGACAGTGTGTCTGTATTCCTCCTGGATGATTGGACCCTACTTCCACCTCTTGTAAACTTCCTTTTTATGTCCGAGTTTAGTTATGAGCTCCAGTTCAGCTATGCAGGCTTCCTATCACCTTTGCTTGATTGCCTTTTCATCAGGACAGACCATTCTTGAGCTTCAGGGGTGTAAACCTTGGAAAGTAAGCAGCTCTCCTGGAACTCCCTTCAATACTGTATCCCTTCCAAGCTTTCTGAGCAGGCCAAAGCCTCCTCTCTTGAAGTTCAGGGTTGTGATCCTGCTATTAGCCTTATTCTCTTCTCGCAAGATCTTGAGCCTCTCCATCTAAGTGTCACTTCAGCCAAGGCTGCCACCAACCTTCACATTCCTCATCAGTTCTTCCTTGTTTCGAGCATCAGGTCCAGTAGAGTGCTTACATTCATTGGCTTCTCAATCACCTGTCATCCCCTGCAGCAGGGAGTTGTTCACTGCTACCATTCACTGTGTCCTCCTGATGCTGCCACTGTGGGGCTCAGGCTCAGCAGGTTGGGGTGCTTCATTGGACACAGCTTCCAAACCCTCGTCTACTATCAGAGCACTGACCTGTCCTGTAGTTCTGAATCTCCAGGTGAGGCAGAAACTCATCTCCTTGTGCCAGAAGTCACAGGCTTCCCACTTGCATCCTCATGGGAATCTCTATTTCCCAACTCAATAAGAACAGACTCTGTCTGACCCTCCCTCAGTATGGTTGGGGTCAGGGTCTTGAAACCGCAGGCTCCTGGAGAAGCTCCTGTTCATCATCTCTGATGCTGCACATTTTGGTGACCCCCTCCTACAGCTCCTTACTGGACAACACAGACCCTCTAACAATTCACACCTCCCACAGGCAAAGGGCCCACCTCCTCTGGCCACAGCTCCAGCCCCAGCCAAGGGTCCCAGGCATCCCTGCAGCCCCTGACCTGCAAAACTGTATCCTTCCCCAGGGGCCTGGGCTGACTCAGGGCCCTTGATGTGTGGGGTAGTTGCCCCAGTGGCTGCTGGGGACTACGCCTTGCAGCGTGCCACCACCATTGCAGAGTCCACGAACACTGCCCAAGTAGAGACCTGGCCACCTTTTCTGCAAGCTGCTGCACAAGTTGCTGCATCTGTTTGTTGACTCTCTTAACTTCGCTCAAATCCCGCTATACATCAAACCCCACAGTCTGCTTTCTTGCATTACGTTTTCTAAGAAGCCAAGCTGGCAAAGTTCTAAGCAATGCAGAGGTATTTACTTTCACCGTTAAGCATCACTTGCACTCTATGTTTCAAAAGTAAAGAGGAATCATTCAGGGACAGTTACATGATTGCATGCAACGTTTTAAAAATCAGGCTCTGAAATCCTAAGATCAGGAAGCTTGTCTTCTTATGTGTCTTTAAAAACTGTACCTCACGTTTTAGTTCATAATAAATAGCAGGGGTAAAGTTAAAAAATCAATCAATAAACTCTTTCAATTAGACCAGGCAGTATCATATATGAAGAATTCAGTTAATATCAGTACTTTTGCCTTACCAAAGTTGCTGAATGGTTGTCCATGATAATCACAGACAGCAATAAACATTACATAAGTCCAAATCTTAATGAATTTATTCTACAAAGCTCATGAAACAAAATATTTTCCAGTAAAACTGATGACATAAGCTTATTCTGTTTTCTGAATGTTCTGGTTCATTTGTTTTAATAGGAAAAAAATCAATTCACGTTAAATAGTCTATAGTGAAATGTCAGAGTTCCACTCCTATTAGCACACAGTAGAATTCCTCCTCCTTAAGGAGCAAAGGTACTGAACTCTACCTAAGTTTTATTTTTCTTAATGGTGAAATCAGTTTCTGTAGTCTTTTGACGTAAGATTTTTCATCTTTTTCTAGTCAGGATACAGAATAATGTGTTAAAAGATCAGTGTCCACCTTGACTTTATGATACAGTTTTTTTATGTCCACTACAAGTGTCCTACACTAAAGTGACATCAGAGTCTGTATTTTTTTTCTATATTCTATGACCATTAGATAATAAACATCCATCTGGATTTCACTCAGAATGTAGATTTTTTTAGTAAAATACATTATAGAGAGAGGTTTTCTACTGTTTCTAAATACGACAGTAATAACTTCTAGTTGATGCCTGAAGTCTTATTGTCACTGACAATAAGATAGTGTGACAAAGTGCACACAAGTGTAATAATATTGTCTTCTCTTTAAGGGTTCCATTTACTAAGACAGAAGAAAGGAGACAAGGCCCACAAAGCTTCTCTTCTCACATCTTATCTTCAACAATTGGCGGAACTAGTTTAAGGCTAGATCCAAATATCAGTGCCATCTTGAAATAGAACAGCTCTAAAACAGTGATAGCTCTTTGACAGGATGTTCTTCATCAGTGGAGCAAAGAAAACTACCTCAGAAGAGCATGCAATGTGTTCACATGAAACACTGAAATTCTCTTGGACTTAATGTTCCACAGGATACTACTGCTCTGTTTTGCACTGAGAAAAGCAAGCACACATCAAAAATGGGAGAGTTTTATTATAAGAGAATATTTTTCTGACTAAAGAAACTGGAAATTAGTAGAATCAGCACTTACATATTTTTAATCTATAGAAAAGAATAATTCTGGCATTGAGGGATTAATTTAACCCATCCATCTTTTGATGAAGCATTTTGATTTTCAGGAGAATCTGAACAGCTTGGCTTTGTTATTTCACATTTAGTTTCTGGACAGCTTAGACTGAAAGCCCAAATACAAGAATTTCTTTTTATAATACGAAATATCTTTTTTGAAGAGGAAATATGCTTTCAGTAATATATTGAGTAGGGATGCGGAAACAATGAGGTGAATGTTAGTCTAAATGGCAGAAGTTGCAATGAAAAGTTCCTTTAACTATGGAGAAACAGTGGGAATGAAGAGGAGAAAATGCAGTGTTAAAGCAGAGAGAGCAGGCAATGGAGGACACTTCTGAAGAAAAATGAAGCAGATATAAAAGATCATAAGAGAAAGATCAGTAAAATATTTGTAAGTATCAAAAAAAAGCTTTTTTTACCTTTTTTTTTTTACCATTTTTTACACATTTTAGAAAATATTTTCCCATTCTAATAGCTGCTGTTGCAACAGCTGGATTTCTGTTCTCTGATATGAAAGGAGCATAGCTACCAAAGCTAAATATTTAATTCTTATAAGATTTATCTGATATCGAACTCTTCTTCCTTAATGTAATGTCATATCAAATAAATAAATCATACTTTAAGGGATTGAGGAAAAAATTTGATTTCTAAAAATTCTAAAATGAAAAAAAAATATTTTCACTTCCAATATGGCAAATATTCCACTGAATTATAAAGAAAAGATCCACTATTAGAGTTTATGCATGAAGGGTACATGTGTGCATTATTTTGTTATGCACACTTTTTACACTTGCACTTTTTACAAATGTGATACTGTCATATTAGAGAAATTATAAGGCCTTAGTTATTTATGACACTCATTTTATAATGTACTGGACTCTTCTAGCATATTAAATGACTATTATATAATACAAGATATCTGGCAGATGGCTAAATAAACCCTTTTTGCTGATGTAAATAGCAAAAAGTATATAAATAATTCCTTAATTGTAGGGCAATTTACTTATTCAAAGTAAAATGTACGAAGTTACTATAATCAGATGCTCTAAGTACAGAAGAAATAAATGCTGCTGTTTCCCTAAAAATGACCAAAAACTTTATAACTCAGTGTTTGTTATTTTTTTCAGTGATACAAAAGTTAGTAACTGTTAACTTTCATTTCCCATAATAAATTTGCTTTCTAGGAAAAATGCATAGTTTTGATGCTGAATTGTGTATCAATATATTGCTGTTGAATGTATCATAAATGCAATCTGAAACTAGCATATTCCTGAAGTAGAAAAAAAAAGAAAAAATAAATCTTACAGTCAAATTGTGCATAGATGAAGAAAAAAAGGAGTAAAAGAAAGAAGGATGATCATTTGCAGATGCAAAGTTGGTATATCTTGGGGAGAATAAAATTTTTTACCAGGAAAACAATTCTTCTAGTCACTTATATTTAGAGATTTATGAAAGCAAACTGTGCTATTTTTTAGCTAAATGAGATCTAAAAAGAAATATTGTCCAGTGTGCAATGGCATGTACTTTCCCTCTGCTTATCAACACCACCTTCCCAAAGCTATATAGAAAAAAACAAACAAACAGCAAACAAATCCTACTGTTTGGTCTAATTAGGTGCTGAAGCTGTATAATTTCAATGATTTATCCTGGGAGATTGGAATAGGATTTTGAAATTGCTTTTCTGTAATGTTATAAAATAATGGAACACTGCCTTTCATATTTCTAACTTGCTTTGCTTTCCTGTATGTATCTATAAGACAGATCTACTGCCCTCACACCCTTGAACTTTTAAAAAGTAAAAGTAGTAAAGTCACAGCAACTATAGTTTCATACCGGTATAGTTACATTTAGATACTAAAAGGCCGAGAAAAACGTTGGGTTAACTGTACTTTTGCTCTGCATTTCCATTTTTTGTAGATACAGAATTTTAACTGGGAAGGATAAACTAGTATCCACTAACTGATTTTTTAAATAAGGAAATTACCTTTTAAGAAGAGAGCAGATATATGCTATATCATGACACTGAAGGTGAAGAAACAAATAAATGAGTGACTTGTTATCCAGGCATTAAACTTGATAAAGCAAAACCCAGATTTTTCTCCATCATTTTAAGCTAAGCATTTAGTTTCCAGATAGCTGTAAATTTCTGACAATCTCCCTTCTCACCACATCCACAGAAACATATTTGTACAATTCTGTACTAATTCTGGCTAAACCTTGCTGCTTCTCCAGATTCTACTCTTGCCCTCTTTATGTTTTACACCCCTTAACGATATTACTGGTCTCAACACAAAGAAAGTAATGAAGGTAAATTCCTACTTGCTTTCAATTATGCAGGAGGTTTAATTAGCTGATATGTAACTTTCACAGAATGTAATCTTAACTGGTTGTGAAATATCTGCATAGCTCTTCAGATACTTTGGGCTTGC
This sequence comes from Struthio camelus, assembly GCF_040807025.1. Classification (NCBI taxonomy): domain Eukaryota; kingdom Metazoa; phylum Chordata; class Aves; order Struthioniformes; family Struthionidae; genus Struthio; species Struthio camelus. The sequence continues at coordinate 180,311,321 of NC_090942.1, read as the reverse complement.
ACATAGGACTGCCGTGGGCCTATCTGGGAGTTTAGTGTGTGATAAACTGGAGAATTAGACCTGACCTACCTTCCTGAGTGAATATTCAGTGACACATTGTTGAGTGTGTGTTCATCCAGAGACAGGTATCAAGGTTGATTAAAAGAATTACGAAAATATGCCTGCCCTCTTGGGCCAGAAGATATTATACTGGCATGTTAATATAATGCAAATTTATTGAGGTAAAGATCTGCTTACCGTTTCTTTATTTACATTCAGTTTTGCAGATGAGACACCAAATTCTCAACTCTGCCACACTATTATCCTGAGAACCTGACTCAGAAATTATTATAACTGTTACCATTATGATTCATAGCTCTTTTGTGAATTGGGTCATGATCTACTACTTAATAAGGGAGTAAAGTACAATTACAAGGTACTTTATAATTCAGAAAAAAATATTTCTTTAATGCCCTTGATGATTAGGACAAAAATCCAAAGCAAAAATCTAATATACATGCAAATCAATTTTGTCAAGAAAACACTTTAAGAGGCTGAGGTCCTCTGTCAAGAAACAATGGAAGCTAGAATGACATATTTCCCTTGAGTTCTCTACCTTAAAAAATAACAACAATTTAACTACAGAGGTACATGGTGCTATGCAATGTTGCACGAAAGAGAGATTCCTAAACTAACTTTCAACAGCTGCTTCTGGAACAGTAAACAACATAGCTATGCCAGAGCATTGCTGTATTTTGGTGAGTTAGCCTGTTCTAGAACTTCTCCACCCTCCTTCATGCTTAGGTAGTTATGATCTTTCCAGGATTCAAGCTATTTTCTTTGGCATATCTGTGGCTTTGCATCATTTAGACATATCACCATATAGCGAGCAACATCACGCTTCTCTAGCATGGCACTGCTTTGTGAGATGCAGACATACCTAAGGATTTACCGTTGCAGAAAACCAAGATATTTCCAACAAAATTTGACTCAAAGACCTTTCTGGGGACACATTAGATCAATCATTCTCCTTGAGATATTATATTTTCTCATAGAATAAGGGATAGATTAAAGGTTGAAATTATTGCTTCATACTACATAGGTAACAAAGCATTGGACATTTTCTTTATATTAATGAAAAAAATGTGTATTATATATGAATGCGTTCTTCATGACTTTTCAGTGTCTGTAGCAGCTATTAAGTGTTCATATCTGTCAATATGTCAAGGTTCAAAAGCATGTTAGACTTGCATGAATGGCGTATGCTGCAAATTTGACATGTATAGAAAGCATCAAACTCACGGCACTTTTGATTTAAGGTTGAACTGAACAGATACTGTGGTCATCTGAGTTGCACATGTCTAGAAATATGAGATGGCATTGCCTAACATAGTAGAATTCAGTTTGTGTTATGTGTGTGTGCTTGAATGAACAGCTGAATTTTTTTTTCTACAATAAACAAATAGATGCCTGTTGCCTGTGCCCGAGTAATTAAGTTATTAGTATACAATAATAAAGTAAGATCTGGAAAAGTTTCCTTCATCCACTATTCTTGGTTTTGACACTACAATGCAGCACTAATTTAAAAGAGTAGCAAAAGCAAACTTTCAGAGAAAAATATTATTATATCTTTTGATAATTCTTTTATTTGTTAATAGTTGATGGGCTTACAGCACTTTTTTGAAAACAAGTCAATCATAAATAAATATAATTTTATTATTAACCAACAGATATAAGATCAGCCTGTTCATTTCAATGTTAATTTCATTTGTGTCGTTTCACCGACACTTATTTCTTTATGATTCACTGCTGCTTGTCATCTCTGGCTTCCTATTCATAAAGGCACTGCAGCGCAGGTTGCTAGCTACCCTTATGTGGATAATGGCATCCCAGATTCCCATGCATCTACCTACTCATCTCTGCTCCTCAAAGTGGTTTATATAATGGTTTGTTCTACACCCCACTCATTTTGCCGTAAACCATTTTTTAAAACAACATACTTATTTTTTTCTTTTTTTTAACTGAAAGATGTGAATTTGCCTTTTCTGCCTCATTTGTAGCCTTATAATGATGATATATAAAAAGAGGATGCTATCTTGCAAGCCAGTGGAGAAAGAAGAAAAAAGATCCCTTCCATTCTCTACATTTCTTACAGTCTATTTTACAGTTACCCTGGATGTACCTGTTAAAGCTATATCAAGCCTTCATCATATTCTTTAGTTTTCTTTAGTATTTTCTGTTTTGCCTTGAATGTCGTTTTGATAAATTATAACTTTATAGACAAACATATATTTATTGATGCTTGGACATTATGTAAAATAATGCTACTGCTTAATTACCATGACAAAAATTTTTTAAATATAAGATGAAAGTTAAATGCTCGCTCACTTGAAAGCTATCCCTCAGTTTAACTCATCTTTAGCTTTTCATTGTTGAGCAAACAATAATTCACAACTAAATATTTTACTGAAAAAGTAAAACTCCAGTAGTTGGTATACTGTCTAAATGCTTTTCCTCAGTTGCTACTGCCCTGATTCACTGTGCCTGAGAAGCCCTAAGCCTGTGTTTTTCTGGTCAAAGTGCTTAAAAAATGCATGCTAGCAGCACCATTCTTCAGAGGCTTTTTTCCAAGCAAAGTTTATTTCCCATAAAATGAAGTAAGATGATTACTCTTCATATTCACCTCATAAACTGCTTCTTTAATCTGCATAATTTTTGTCATAATCAATTGTTCTTTATAAATCATTAGTATCAACCCTTTGTGTGTGACCTTCATTTTGTCCTCCACCTGTTTCAATGTGATCAGGTATTGTTTTACCATTACCGATTTACCAAGATTTCTAGTATCTGCATCTTTTTCTGATATTTTCATGGAAGGTATATTTTAAAATAATCTGCTGAAATTTTAGACATTTATAGTTCAAAAATATATAATATTTTTTCATCAAATGGAAGCAATGGAATATTTTTTCATTTCAATTTTCATTTTATTGATGGACATTTTATTATTAACTAGACTATTGATTATAATAATGTATTTATGATCAATTATTTTATTAACTCCTTTATTGAGGAAATATCAGAAATACTAAATGGGTGAAAGCTCCCATTAATACTACCTGGTTATGTTATGACTAGCTTTAAGGCATTAAATATTTCATGACTTTCTCAGTTTTATTTAAATATAAGCTGTCTTGCAAATCTTATTCTATATTTTTCTTATTTTAATATGGTGTGTGTATGTATATATATGTGTGTGTGTGTATATATATATATATATGAAATATTTATATATATATAAAATAGGTTTTTTTCCCCAATAATATGTGATTTTGGCATTTCCCATACACACGTACACACAGACATATCAATAAATCACCTCTGTATTTTTATTATCTTCAGATATAACACACATATCACTCTGTGGGATCTACATTAACTTTGCTTTACCTAAAAGCTACAACTATTCTTTTTTATTACTTTTCATTGAGAATTCTAAGGTAGTCCACTTGTGAAGTTAACAAGTCAGAAATACAATCTATTTAAACACTGAGAAATATTTTTATTCCTGCTAATTATTATTTTTCAATTTTACTTATACTTTCTTTACATCATAAAATTTGTTCGTATAGAAAAGAAAACCTAGACATTTCTTAAAAAAAAAAAAAAAGAAAGAATATTTATTTCTTAAGAGGTAAATACTGAAACTTTTATTCCAATAATATCTGACAGAAAACTATTACATTTATCTGAAGCTGATTTTTTTAATAGATTGATTTTAAGGAAAATTGTAGGTAGAGAATCCAAACCCTCACTGCAGGGCTAACATAATAGCTGAATCTACCAATGATGTCTTACCTAAACAGGAATTTCGTCAAGGACTAAATGCAAGGATTTGTCTGAGAGATTTCTGGCCTTATGTTGTTATGTATAAATTGTGCATATTAGTCTGAATAAAGTGCTACACTACTTTTAATAGGCTGATGCTATATCTTATTACATAACTGCAATTACCAAATTATACCCTTTTTTGAAAAAAAAAAAAAAACAAAAAGCAAAAAACAAAAAACTCAGTCTTCTTCCTTAGAACAGGATCACTCATTGCTAGGTAACAACTGGTAAACCTTTTCTAAAATCCTCTTTCTTCAGGGCATATCTAAATACTTGCAGCTACACAGGAATATACCGGATTGGAAGAGAATATTCCATCCCATTTTTCTAAGAAGAGGTTACTTTTGAATATTTCATTTGTGTTTGAATGCAGAATGGAAGCATCTGGCTAATATTCTCCATCAACATTTGGTGCGTTAGTTCAGTCCATCCCCACTGTTACAGGCAGAAATCGCACCTCAAGAAGGAAGTGTGAAACGGCCTTTGAAAGTCAATGGTCTTTACAGCCACACATGAGCTATAGTGTGCTGGCTTATTGCTCCAAGTCTGTGTCAGCATAAAGTCAGATTGTTAGTTTTAGTATAACTGATTAAAGTCAGTTTAAGCTATGAGATTTGATTTTTCACTTAAATGGAGTATAGAGTGCTCTGTTGCTACGTACAGCTGATTAAAAAGTAATATAAGACATGATACCCAAATAATATGTCTAAGCCTCCAGACTGAAGTGCCCTTAAAAAGAGAGGATTTAAACTCTTCAGTCAAGTTTAATTGAAGATTATCCAAGTGCTATCAGTTTTATGATGAGAACTGATTCTGGAAACTTATTCCTAGATCTAAAAGGTTAAATTGGTACTAACATCCTGCTTCACAAAAAAATCAAAAATAAAACACTTAGAGCTTTATTTATTTTCAAACTTTAATTTGCCTTTAACTGTATATAATTGATGTAATATTTTGCTGCATGATACTAGTCAAATTTGTAAATGTACAGTCCCCTGTGGTGCAAAGCTTATCTGCAGATGAAGACCAGAAAATGAGATTTAAGTGTGAACATGACTGGTACGGGTCCCTTGTATACATATATTGTTTATGCCAGTCCATTAATTCCTATCTTTTACCCTAGTATATATTAGATTAGGATGACATCACATCCTAGAGTCATTTATTTTTCTCTGTTACCAAAAAGGAGTTTACTCAAATACAGATACTTTGTTTAAAGGAATATCATCAAAGTTTTATGACTCACAATATAGCTAGTCCTTTTGTTTGAGGATGTAATAAAATTCTTGTTTATTTCTCACTTCTTTTGGAATTTGCAATTTTCAGAATTGATTTTAAGATTTAGGGAAAAAAAAAAAATTAAAGGATTATATGACCTCCTGGAAAACATCCCAGTACTAAGTTAAAATTTCTTTTCATTTTTCTCAGTAGTTATCATCTTTGCTTTTATTTGTTGCATTCTTGTAATTTTGTGAACTGAGTAACCTGTGACTGCCAGCAATATGTTATCCAATATTCAATTAAAAAGCAGTGAACAAATAGCAACAGATTTATTCTAACCTAACACTAAGTTCATGAACATGTTATAAATTGCAAAAAAATCTTTCGAATAGACAACAGCAGTGTAATCACACTCAAATAGCAGACATTACAGACTGTAACTGAAAGGACTATATGAGCTGTGGGACCCAGACAAAGTCGCTGCTACTTAAAGAAGAAGTACTTTGTTATATAAAATAGGATTTTTTGGTTAAATGTATATGTTTTTATATATATTTATTTATTTATATTCAGTGATATATATATATATATAATAGAATAATGAATATTAAAAGTATTTTTAATAATTTTTTTTTGAGTACTAAAGAACAGTTGTGGTAAGATATTTGCAACCAACATCCAATATAGATAGAACTGCCTTAGGCTTTTTCATTAAAAATAAATAAATAAATAATCTTCAATTTGCAAAATCTCTCAATAATCTTTCATTGTACCTTGAGAAGCAGGAACTGCTCCCAAGCCACAGATTGTTCATTCAAAATGTGATCATTTCTTTTCATTAATAGAAACTGGAATGTGCCAGCTCAGATGTACCACTCAGTTGTACATCCTTCTATACAGATATGAATCCTAACATTAAAATTGTAAAGAAAGTTTGGAATATGTCTTAAAGTATCATGCAGTTTAGAAACACATGATAAGCAACAATTACTTTCTGAAAATCTAAAAATTATTTGGAAGGTTATCTCCCGAATTTTAAATCACTACAGCAAATAATAATGACATATTTTAAAGTAGGCAAAACAATTTATAAAATATCACTTAATAACTAAAAAAACAGGCTTAGATTGATTATTGTTGTTATATGTATACACATATTTTCCCTTTGAGATTTACCATGTAGTAAAAATAAAGGCAAGATGAACTAATTACACGGGAGATCAATTTTTCTGACTATTTTTCTAACAATTTTAATTGATGAAAGCATAAAGTTAATATTATATCAATTTGCACATCAGTCCTGATTTCCTTTATTAATACTTAGAATATTTTTCTGTTGACTAATCAATAAATAAGGACCATGACACATTGGCAGTGAGGGTTATGAATTTCCACTGGTGAATAAACTCTTTATGCACTTTCTGGTGAAGAATAAATTATTGCACTATGTTCCCATGACACACTGATTTAATGCACTTTTGTCTCTGACAGCTGTGGACTGTGCTTAAAATAATAATAGAAAAAATGAGACTCTTAACAGTCAATAAGGACTTGAATTAATGTAATAATAAGTATTTTCTTAAAGAAAATGAAAGATTCACTAAAAGTATCTACTACCAAATAATTTAACCTTTTCTTCTATTAACAATAGATTTTCATCTAAAGACCTTTAAATGGCATAAATAATCAAAAGATCTTAAGATCTTCATAAGGAACATTGATGGTGATCTCATGATACAACTGTCATTTGCATGTCTGCACATGAATAGAAAACCTTGCTGTAATTTGAGTGAACCAGAAAATCACTAGAAATACTTATCTGAGTAAAACAATCAAAATTAGATCTAGCATTTCCAAAACTGCTTCAGAGTGAAAAGAAGATTATTTTATTTAAAGTTCAAAAAGCTTTAAAATTTCTCTTTGAATATGCAGAATTTAATGAATATTATCATATAATTTACTATGTTTGGGTTTTCCATGCCAATAAAAAGGAAAATAACCTCCCCGCCAAAGCAAAATATCTTACTAAGCAAGCTATTTCCTTTATTAAATTTTATATAATATTAATTACTTTTAAAACTCAATAGACATTTAACTATATTTTTATCCATTATGAATTTTAATATGTTTAAGTAGTTCTCTTTAAGAATCACAACAATAATTCTGTAAACCCATAGCTCAATGTCTATTTTGAAGTTTCTACCTTAACTGGTACCAGTGTTTTCAGATTGTCATTTTTGTCATTAGCATTTAAAGTAAATTTATATTCACAAAAACTCAATTGCATCTCATTACTTAACAGGAAATATGATTATTCAGTATCTTGTACTCAAAGGCATTGAAGAGAAGAAAGGAGACGCCACAGAGAAGAATATTTAGATGAATAGTGGCATTAAGTTGGTTATACAAATTCAAAAATATTTGTCTATGTAAAGTACAATTACTAGAAGAAACAAGGCATTTACTAGCACAAAAATCTCCCTGCTATTATTATTAGTTTCAGGAAGGTAATGCCTTCAGGACATAGCTGCATTTGGAATTCAGTTATCAGTTAATTTTTTCCCCATTTGGCCATTTCATATTTTATAACTGCTAACAACATAAAGAAAGCACTCACAATTTTTCTGCAGGCACATGGATTTGGTAGTAACTAAATACTTCCAATAAAGGCAAAGTGATTTAATTCACTCTGTGGTGAAATGGATGGTTGTTTATAACTTACAAGATGAAAAATACTAGAAGTTGTACATTACGGACCACAGCATTGATCATCCTATAAGTCCACAGAATGACTGCAATAAGTTTGGGCCAACCAAGTTATATACATATATGTATATGTATACATATGTGTGTGTGTGTGTGTGTGTTGAATCATTAGATGCATATATGTATCCTTAGTATTATTTTTGGATTAAATACTAATAGAGGGCAATTATGTCTTCGATTTTGGACTTAATAAACATAGAGTCCCATCTTATTTTTCATTTATTAGCTCTGATTCTACCTAATCCCTTTGCTACGTATCTTGCCTCAAGCTTTCTGACTGATGCTTTGGACTCTCCACAACATTTCTCTCCATTAACAGTTCTCACTGCTGCTTACAAATTACAGGGTTACCCCTGCTTTCTTTCCAGCTAATCCTCTTGTTCCTTCCCCCTGCCTGGTGTTTTGGATTCTACAGTGGTAGAGGTGGAAGTAGAGTATAGGGAAAATCAAGCTGGATCTAAGCAGCAACGTGGCTTTGGGACACATTCGTTCTCAAGTTATGGCTTCTTGTTCCCTTTCTATGAGTGTATCCCTATATACAAATATCCCTTGAACTGAGTCTCTAGCAGGTTCATTTTTGATACCCATCCACTTGCTCAATCTATCATAATAAAAGAATAAACCTTTAAAAAATGATGTTTACTCCTTTTTAAGTATTGGAAGCTATATTTTAAAAAAGAAACAATCTTATCCATAAAACTTCTGCCTCTCAGCTCCAGTGTGTAACTTCTGCAGTATACATCGCCTACCTCTTGCAGTAATTTTCAGGAAACAGACTACAAGTATGTAGAAGCTGTGTTGAATTCCCTTTGCATATGTAAAAGAAAAAAATGAGTACTTTGTATAAGAAGTGGGCAAAATGTAAGAATATCCAAATAGTATGGGTTTTTTTTGGTAAACTAAGTGAGCTTTTATATTTTTCTTAAAGTATCAAGAACTGTAAACTTATGAATTGCCTTTTTTCCTCCTTTTTTAAAGAAGATTTCCTTTTTTTTTTTGCAAGCTTAGACTTCCTTTTTTGTAGGCTTAGAGACAAATGCCAAATTATCAATTGAGTATACATACATCATTGGTACTCAGAAACCAAAAGGCAACTATCTCACATTCAAAAACTCTCATTATTTATTAAACTAAATCTCATGAATATCAGCATAACTTTATTTTTATAACTGCACTGCTCAGGCTGAGATATTGCCCACCACACCCTGTGGCACAGGACTAAAACTGGTCTCACTGGATACAACTGAGAAATTTCTGCTAAAGGAAACTTTTTTCCAGCAAGTGTTAATGTGCTCACAACACTACATACTTTTTAGTGTCATTCAAGGACACAGTGTGGGAGATAATATTTCTTGACACAATGAATCCATGTGAGCCTTTCAATCACTCATATACCACTTAACAGAACAGACAACAAATCTTGTTAAACAGAAACAAATAAAAATGATCTAGATTTTGATATACCAGAATGACGTCTTTCCCACCACCTCCCACAAACTTCCATTTCACAACAATACTTAGCTGAATAAATATTTGTAAAATACTTATGAACCAAGTATGCTTAATAAGGTCTATGCCATTTCCATTTTAAATTAAATTTAGTCTTCCTTTTTAACTTTTCATCTTTTTTCAATATATTATAGCATTTTTATGCTAACACATAATATCTTTTTTTTATTATCACCATCAAAGTTAATTCATCTTACAGCTCTCTAATTTCCCTATTTTCTCTCCACCTCTAATTTTTGTGTTTACTCTCTTAGATGTTAATTTTACATGCACCAGTTTCATGACAGTCACATTATAGGCAGGTACTTAAGAATACATTTGCATTACATATTTAGATGCCTTCCTACCAGCAATGAAGGGAAGGTGTTTTTTTAGTGTTGCTTGTCTGCTTCCAAGTATTAAAATTCTGTTTTCTGGGAGTGGAGGAGGAAAGAGGATCCTGTAACCTATCTACACGAGCAGCTGCACAGGGGTTTGCTAGCTCCTGCCATCCCCCTATCATCCTTCTTCCCCCTCTGATCATCCTGCAAATGCTGTATTTGAGTACAAATAGTGAGATCACTAAACTCACCAAAATAAAGCCCAGAGATCAAGCCTAGGCTTAACAAATATTGTAAATATAGCCTGATGTAGGAGCTTAGGCACCTTTAAAATACTTAATGAAGAGGCTGAGAAAATGTAGGACACCTGCCAGAGAAGACTACCCTTTTCCTTTGAATATGTAGGAAGCCTAATTTCTTCAATGAGGCACCTATGTTGTTCACCTGGGAAAGATAAGCTGAGCATTACTTTTTTGTTTGATGCCTTCATTTCATTTTTTTAAAACCATGATGTTTCAGGAAAAAACAGGATTTGGCATCTAACGTTTAAACTTATTCTATCATTGTCTAAACTTATTCTATCTGTTTCCTTCCTTCCTCCTCCATACAAACCTCTCTCTCCCTTACGTGAAGCAGTTCTACACCCACTTTTCCTTGACTTTTATTTTCTCAACTTTTTCATTCACAATCTATTATACTTTTTTTCCCTCTCTCTCTCTCTTTGTTCCTGTTATTGCCTTCCATATATGACTTACGACTTATCTGTTTCCTGTTTCTCAGGTAGGTTCCTCTACCTTCCTTATATTTCATTTGCACCTTTCTCTGTCTTTCTGGCTTCATATTACTCTCCCATATTCTATACTACTTTACTTGTCAGTTAAATTAGAATCACTATTAGCTGAGATAATATTTGTGGGTCCCATAGTTTATCCTTTCTTTTTTGCTTACTTATTGTCTACAGCATCACTTATTCCACATCCTGCCACTTACCATTGCTTCCACTCATCGTCTACTGATGGCATTGAAACCCTCCAACATATGAGTTCCTACAGGATGTACTTTCCCTATGTGACCTTTCCATTTTCCTTTTCTCATTTCTACATATATCAGCTTTTATACACACAGTTCCACTTCAGGTTATACAAAGAGAAAATAAAGGTATTATGTTGCCTAATTGTGACCTTAGTTACAGCAAAGTAAAATGAAATCAAAATATTTTTACTGGTATCAACAAAAAGACAGAAATCTAAAGTATGGGTGTCTGTTCCTAATCTTGTATGTAAAATCTAATTCAGATAGCTCTGTCATCATTACTACAAGGATATAACATAATATATATTTTAGGAAATAAACAAAAAAGAATTTCTTACTGCAGAGCTATATTCCTTTCTCATTAAAAAGGACATGTATTAAAATGATCTTTTTTATGGGATTCCTGGATGAAGATCATACTAAAGTTCACACTGAAAAAAAACAATGAAATTCCATTACTCAAGCATGTCAGGAAATACTGTGTTATAGTTTTTATGCAATTTCAGATGAGGAAAAAGAGCACATCTCTGTCGGCTCCAAATTACTGCCTTTAATCATTTTCATCATCACCTTTTAGTTATTAGAAAACATTATTACTCTTATAAAAGGGTCAATAAAATCACAATTTTTATATCTTTCTTCACTTTATATGATTTAAAAAAACCTCAATTTATGCAATATTCAAAAGTGTTTTTTTTTTTTTTTTAATTTTCTCACCTCAAGTGGCCAGATGTTTAAGAGCTCCCTTTTTTTCTCCTGTGGGAAACATATCAGTTTTTCTCCAGTCATCACCTCAACATTCCTGGAGACCTTTACTTAAAGTATAGGGGCACCTTTTAGATCTATTGATTCAAAAGCATCCATAAAAGTATAAATCTAAAATTACAAATGTTTTTTTGAATTAACTACAAAGGGTTTGGATCACAGCCCCAACCTGTCTTGCTGCTGGGGAAAGTTTGTCTCTATTATGCATTTCCTAATGCTTTCTTAATGTTTTTTTGTGTAATGGCTCAAGTTATTGCATTTTTACCACTCCTTTGGGAAGAGCATTAGACGTAATAACAGTTTCTGTAAAATTCTGGAACACTGGCATGGAAGGCATTACGTGTATTTCTGTAGGCATTATGTGTATTTCTGCATCAGTATAAATACATTTGATCTTAGGAAACAATTTCAAATCACAGAGCTATTTAGTATCACAGGGCCTTTTGACATAGATTCCCACCACTACTTTTTATTGCAAGACCTATAGATCTTGTTTAATAGCAAAATTGCATTATGCCAGCTACTGTACAAATGCATATTATTATTAGTGTCAAATGGCATGAAAAAAATATGCACTTTGATTTTGAGGGATGTTGATATAGAAGAACATTAAGGGACTTACTACAGATTATAGCTCAGGGGAATGGACAGGATGACCTAGCAGGTCTTTTCCATTTCTATTTTTCATGACTTTGTAATGATTTCATCAAACTAGGCAATCTTAGCAGAATAGAAAATGGACAGTTCAGTTTCCCATACCTTACTCATGTTATATTCTGGTAGGAATGTCATACAGAACTAAATTCCTTTTTTTAAGACAGAAAAACTCATTACCCTACAAGTGATGAATAAGAAAGGATATTTTGAAACATTTTTAAATGACTTGTATAATTGAATAAATAAAGGTTTGTTTTTCTGTTATAGGTATATGTATATATGTATGGATATATATATGATAGAAAAATGTATATTATTTTAAAGAAAATATACAACTGTCTTTTGCTTAATTTCAAAAATGAAACAAAGCTAGTGCCTATTTCTCTGAGTAAATCAAATTGCCTTCTACCCTTAACAAAAAAATATAAAAAAAGTTTTAAGAATAATAATAATGAAAATAATAATAAAAGTGACAAAAACAAAATGGTAAGTTGTAGTTGGGATATCTGATGACTTCAATAAAAGAGAGTGAGATTACTGACTGCCTGATAATGGGCTCATTTTCTAGTGTTTCCAGTCATTTCCCAGAAGGAAAATGCATACAATAACAAAGATTTCAACATAGCTAGCATGTTTCCTGGACATGACAGGACAAAAAGAATAAATAATTCAGTAGAAAAGAAAGCTTACCAAGTTAATCTACAGTTAAGTCATGGCTGAGGCAGCTTCCACTGTTGCTAGTCATATTTCACTATTATTTTGTGGTAAATAGGAGCTCTGGTATCCAGGGTAGTCAATATGTACTATTCACAATGGGCCATATTAAGTATTATGGGATGGATATATTTTCATTTAGATTAATTTTAATATATAACAACAGATGTCCTTATTTTCCCTTTTATTGTTATTTGTGGCATTACCTTGTTATGGAATTTGCGTGAAAGCAGAAAAAGAATTTGTGCATGTATTGGTTTAATTTTAATTCCTCATTAGCAGTATGTGCATAATTCCATTGTCATCCAGGGATGTGAAAATATATTAATTTAAATCTTGTCTTTTTACATATTATTGGAAAGTAATGAAATTATATCACATATTACTAACGAGAAATTAAAACAGGCAAGGTCATATATAACAAAGTTGTAGCTCTACATATGTATAGCCTGATAGTATTCTAAGATGTGACTCATTTCCTTCTAAGGAAAATATTTTAAATAGATGCCATGAATTATGCTTGTGAAATGCCTTTTTCTCTCCATTGACAATAAATGGGATGAGATGACTAGCTTAGATGTAGATGCTTAAAGGATTAGATTTAACAAACACTTAAAAAAGAAAAATAGGTGGGTTTTTTTTGCATTTTTGGATTGCAGAAATCAAGGAAACAAATGGAAACAAGTTCAGATATCAGGTTTACCTTTCTATGTGATCACTAATATCAGGTAATCTTTAGCTTATGACTATTCATAAAATAAGGAGAAAGGAAGCACTCTTGAGAAGAGGGATGCAACACAGCATGTTTAATGCTGATAGTGGTGTGGATCATCTTATTAAAAAAACTTATCTGAAACAGACTAGGAAAAAATGCTTCATCAATTATGCTGAAACTACTGCTATCTTTACTTTGTAAAGTTCATCACTAACATAGTATATCAGCATACTTCATATCATATTAGATAAATGAAAAGGCATAATACTTTGAAAATACACAATATTTTTACTGTTTAATAAGACATTAAAAAGATTCCCTTTTTCAAAATCTGTGAAAACACAACTGAATTTTCTGATCAACCTGTGTAAGTTTCAGGGTTTCTTTTCTTCCTTTCCTTCCCCTTCCCTTTCCCCTTCCCTTTCCCTTTCCTTCCCTTTCTCTTTTTTCAGTACTGATATTTGGGTAAATGCTAAAAAGCTTCTTTCCATCATCATGTAAATGTAAGCTTCTCTTTTTATGTTCTTAGCAAACTGGTAAGAACAATTTAAGCTGTTATTGTTACTGCTTAGAATGTTATGGTAGCTTTAAAATAGTGAGTTTTGCATTACAAGTAATATAACTGAAAAACTTGGTAGCTCTTTTCCTTACCTAGACCATGCCTATGTGTTGACATTGGTGGTAACACAGTCCAAGCCTTCGTCTTTGGATTGTAGCATTCAACAGTGTTTAATGTCTTTAAACCATCCCGGCCTCCAATGACAAATAGTTTTTCGTCAATGACAGCAACACCAAACTGAAGCCTCCTGCCATTCATCACTCCAGCCTGGATCCATATATTTGTTCTGAGATCATACTTTTCAATGGTTGTAGCACCTGATAAGACACATTAACAGGATAATGTATACAAAATTGACACTAGATATCTTTTTTTTTGTCTAAAATTGACACAGCTTTGCTACAATTTTCTGATTGCTTCATACAACTTGACAAAATTTTCTGTTTCTTTCAAAAGAGAAAACCATGGAGTAAATTTTTGTTTGTTTGTGTTTGTTTTTGGTTTTTTTGCCATGAAAGTGAAAAAAAACTAAATGTCCCCTCTAGAATCAAAGTAACATTGGTCTGAATAACTGCATTCTCTAGCTTTCTGTTCTTTTTTTATTGTTCAGTGGCATAACGGTTTAACATAACTAACCTTGTCACACTTGATTCCGATCTTCCATTAAAAATTAAAAAAAAAAAAGAAATAAAGTGATAGTTTAAGCAAAGATAAGAAATTATAGTTAAAGTTGGGTCCATATTTCCTTCATTTTACTAGGCAGAGTTTTGTTTATCAGGTAGAGTTTTGTTTCTGACAGAAGTCTATGCTGAAAGTGCAAAAAGATGCACTATTAATAGCAAGTAAAATATTTAAAGAATATTTCTACACACAGTCAAAGCTGTTTTCTTCTGAACTTGGTCATTTGATTTGCTTCCACAGCTGATCTCAAAAGGTACGAAGAGCAAAATTTATAAAATAACTTACCAGTTAATCACTAAAGAGTTTCTCATTAAGAAGCTTCTCCTGTTAAATGTAACTTGTACATAACATATAAAGATGAGATATATAATAAAGGGTTTATTAAGAGAAACAGAGAGATAAAGAGAGCATAATTAACCTAACTAAGTAAAAAGGAAAGAATAATGCATCCCATTAATGGTAATGTGAGTGTGGGAAAGGTTAATCTAAAGTAAAGTCACAAACACTTAAATGATAGATGAGTTTAAATTAATCCAAAGATACATGCTAATTCATGAGAACTGTAACCAATGTATTATTTGTACATACACATAACAGTGCTTTGTTTCCAAAGTTTAAATATCCCATCTGAAAGAATCAACATAATTATGCTCTGCTACTAAGCTTAACCAGCCTGCTATTTGGGTTACAATAAAAGGTTAGAATTCTGTGGGAAATAATTCTTTTAGGATTCATTCATTCTTTGGAACAGAAGGGCAATGAACCAAGCGGGAAAAAAAAAAACCATCATGGAAGCAATATTTTTTTTAATTGAGCTAAAAAATATATAATTTAAATTCACTTTGTATCTAAGCCGTACAGAGCAGTAATAATGTGAAAGACCAGCTGGATATATTACATCCCCTGCTAGTTTTCTGAAATCATAAGAAATAGGAACTAATTTTTGCATTCAATAAACAGAGGCATTTTTAATTATTTTACAGCCCCCAATTTAAAATTGAGATCTATGTAAATGCATTAATTTTTAGGTTACAGAGAACAAAAAACACAGCTTTTGTGATACAGCTGTGTGGTGGTGCTGTAGGGCATATTATAATGATGCATATCAATAATGGTATGTCATAATACTTGAAAGTTTTTTATATGCTGAATCTATTAATATTAAAAGCTAGAACTGTAGTATATAACTTCCATAATGCTATGTTTACTTCAATGTTAACAAGTACATTTTAAAATTTTTGTCATTTTGATGTCAGAAAATCTATGCACTAAATATAGCCCTTGAATTATGCTCACCTATATATTTTCTAATATTGCCTGAGTTAGGCACAATGTTTTATTAAATTCTTTACTGAACATCTAATCCAGCAGAGTTCCTGGAGTGTCTGAATGCAGGTTATTCAGTAAGGCACCTTGCTTATTAAAAAAAAAAAAAAAGTATCAAGAGCTATTTTGGATGCATCTGCATAGCATTTTGGTTTTGAATCCAGAGTGCACTTTCAATATGAATCTCCATTCTTCCACACTTACAACACTTTTGTTCCTCTCACTGAGTGTTCCTGAATCACATAACTGGTTTCATTTTAGATTAAATCAAACTGAAAGATGTGCCTTGCGTTCTCCAAACACTGATGAGCATGCAATCTACAAGAGCAGGCAACAGCTATTCTAAAGCAGAACAGAAACTGGTGCTGTAAAACAGTCTCAAATATCAGTAATATGAATATAACACATTTCAGATTGAAATATGACAAGAACAGATGTTCCATCAAGTTGGCCTAGTCTTGGATGAAATCAACTCATGGATGAAGAACAGCTGATTGAATCAGTTAAAATATGATAGGTGTCTCAATGATGTGTTAACAGAAAAACACATTTTTAGTCTTTTTTAACTGAAGTTTATTTCATACACCCAAGCCAGTTGAGTTCCTGGCGCTGGAATACTCATAGATTCTCCACAGATGCTAAGATTCATGAAGCTGAATGTAGAAGCAACGCATGTTTTAATTCTAATTGATAAGAACACTCCATTTCTTCTCTAGCTCTAGGCCTAGAATTCCTTCTATCAGAATCATTAGTCACTATAAAATTTTTAAGCACATCTCCTCATGTAACTCAAGCTGGTTGGATCATTTCATGACAATCTTGTATTCTCTAGACTTTTTTTTTTTCCAAAAAATACTGAGCTAAGTTAAAAATCTCATTCCTTGATTTCAGTGACTTTCAGCATGGATGATCAGCCTGCAACTTGTGAGTAAAACTTACCAGAATATCACAACCAGCCCACTGGCTGCAGCTTTACACAACAAAGCCTAAGCTGGGAAAACGGAAAGTACCTGCGTAGAGAACCCCTACAACCTCTCCTTTTTTTCCTGCAGTAAATAGTGAAGCACCTGCAAACTCTCCAGCCATAAAACAAAGTAACATCAGCTAACATATCATTTCTGTCATCAGGCATTCTTAGGATATAGCTGGATATGGGCGTGTTAAGAATAAATAAATAAATAAATAAATAAATAAATAAATAAATAAATAAATAAATAAAAAGCATGCCATATTCTCCCCATGAGGACTATCAAGTAATGGGACAGTTTGTCCAGAAAGGCTGTGCAATCGCGATCCTTGGAGGTTGTCAGGACCTGAATAGATATGGGCTGATCTCATAGCTGACCCTTCTTTGAGAAGGACGTTGGACTAGAGACCTCATGAGGTCCCTCCCAATCTAAATTACCCTATTATCCTGTGATTCTGTGATCTGGAAGGCTATATTGGACATCAGTCCCTTTTCCCAGGCACAATGAACTTTCAGGAAGAGTAAAACTCATATATGATACAACTTTATTTATGGCTAAACTTAAGACTGTGAAATTGAATACTGTGTGAATAAAAGACCATCACAATCTTCTTCACCTTTCATTATAGGTGACGCTTTTCTTTGCGTTTATTATTATTTATATAAACATATAAATATCTGTGATAAATGTACATAGTCATGAACTAAAACCTTATCAACTCTTTCATACCCTACAGAACTGCACAAAGTCCTCGGTTTAACTTAAAGAGGAAGAGGAAAATTCACCATGATCAGCAGACATCAGAACTATTTTGAAGTGCTTTATCAGATGTAATAATTAATAGGTTATTATAACACAAACAAAATAGTTTTAATGAGCACTACACTAAACCATTCCTAATTCAAATCATGAGATTACATTTTATTTAAAGACCCACAGACCATTGTCTCTGTTTAGGTACTTGTCATTCAAAATATTGTTTTCATGTGGTCGGTTCATTTCTCACTGATAATGTTCTAAACTTCTGATTACAATGTCTCTGCAGAAGTAATATTTAGATTTCAAATAACTTTCAACAGAAAGGTGGTAGAACCACTCAAAGGTGTCATCAACAGATATTTTAGGATGTCTTTGATTGCAGATCACTGAGAACACACACATTTTGAACATACTAAACCTAATCTTACAACATGAGGGATCTGGACTACACGATTTTTTGATTTCTCTTACAGTCTTATAGTTATGATTCTTTGACTTCAGAAACTGAACTCTGATAGACTGGCTCTCTCTGTCAGACAGTAATAATAAAAATATTTAACTATTGAAGTTTGAGGGTCTCTAGAATGCTTCTGGATAAACTATGATCTATTCTTCCTAAGATCATGAAACTGTAAGAATGACCGTGCACATTCAAATGATATGCTCCATATGTATGATAGATATGGAGTGTATTTGGCTATGATCCTGAAGTGCAAGGCTTTACAAGGTGCACAAGACTGGGGAATGGGGAGGACGTTGTGATATTTTAGCACAGTATTTCTTTACCCACAATAAAGGCAATGAGAACTGCAATAAGATTGTTTGCATTTTGTTAGATTGTTCTTCATTCCCATACAAAATTGAGAAGTACTGGGAGAATGTAGAGAAACAGCAGAGAATAACCTTTACTTTGGAAGAAAACTGGGCAAATTACTTCTGTAAAAGCAGTAGATTCCATTCTTTAGACAGATAGATTCTAGTTTGACTTATTTGATCATGAAAGTAAAAGTATTTGCTACACCTAGGAGAGGATAAGAATCAAAATCTTGATTAAATCCAACTGGATTTTACTACACAAATCTTACAAATTTAGAAAGCGCTTAGCTACTTACATATCAGGTCTTCTGGCTGTATCAGATCAATGACATATTGGAATATTCATTTTGCATTCATCATATATTTTACAGTTTGCATATATTTCAGAAGAAAAGTATTATTACATTGTCAAATGTTAACATGACAAAAATGTTATGTTCCAATTTACTTACTATGAAAAAGAATAAAATAGAAGCCTTAAAGTATCACTCTAAAAACCTACAGATCTTCTCTGCTAGATGAACATCAGTGGGAGAGAGGATAACAGGCATGATCTGCCTATAAAAGTATTGGTTTAAGTTTCTGTTAAAGACTGGAGTCTTTCTATTAAATTTATTCATATTAAATATTTAAAGATGTTAATACAGAGAAATGAAAAATGAATACTCTCTTTCCAAAAAACTGTACAGCTTCAACATGACTCTTAAATAATCTCTTCTAGCTCTATCACTTTGTTTAGGTATACTCTCTACTTCATTGCTGATTTTTTTAGTCTTATTTACTTTACCATCTTCTGCACCAATGTTAATGGATATATCATTAACCTCATTACCAACAGGGGCGCAGCTTTATATTGGTGACAAAAGCTTTGGACTAGTTCTGTTGAATGCTCCTCTCAGTTAGTGAAGGCTCCTTTGAAAATCTGTCTATTTTCCTGATTTTTAAGTATCCTAATTCAAATGGACAGCAGTGTTATTCTCAGTTTCTCTCACACTCTTTTCTGCTGATTCTGCAATGACCTGAAACACTTGACTTATTGTAAGGGTACCGGAGTTAAATAATTCATAAACATCAAGTTGGTTGGTGCATATTTTGCTATTCAGTTTTAGAACGTAGATAAGAGACTGATTATGTTTTACGACATTAGAAAGAAGGCTTTGTCTATTTGCCACATTTTCTCTTCTTTTTTTACAGTAATTGACAAAATAATTCATAAGTAATTACTCTTGGTGGAAAAGCTATAAAAGCAGCTTGAGAACAAAATAAATCTTCCTTATTCAAATATTTGTTAATACTAATTGATGTTTGTAGAGACATTAAAGAGAAGATGGAATGTTTGAAACCAGCAATATTGCTACTTTCTTAGGTTAGGAAGGTTATTTATCTTCTTTCCTAGGAAGGTTATTTATTTTCTATATATGGCACAAAAATAAGGTGTCAGCCATAAGAAATGTGAATGAAAAGTTCCGAAATTTTTTCAGACACTTCCCACATTTTCACAATGCCTAAAGTAGATTAAAGACCTGCAAATTTGATGAAATAAGGTACAGTAAAGCAGAAGACAGTTGCATTTTAGCAAATAAAATCAGAGATTACTTATAGGAATATGCTGCATTCAACAGCAGTTTTAACAACAAAGAAAATAGAACTGCTATAAAGAGAAAGAGGGAAAAAGGTTCTTCCAGTAATAATCAAATACTGGATGTTACAGCATATCTCATGGCTCACAATACGGGTTTAAATCCTTTAAGAGTAAAAATGTTCCAAACCTCCTTTTGTCCACAGAGTCCCAGCCAGGCTAAAATTTTCAAAGGTGATGCATAAAGAAAAGAGTTCTTCTGATGTAATATGGGTGATCGGTGATGACATGTACCCACTAGTATGTGGGCTATGTTTCCTACTCGGACAAAAACAGCCACATAGGCATATCTAATCCTGAAGGGTTGCTACAGAGATGTTCACATAGTTCATTTCAAGGTTTCAAATGTTGCATTACCATCTCGGTATCAGCATACAACTACATGCATAATCATAGCCAGCAACCCTCCACAACCTCTGCAAGTCATGGGCTATCAAGCTTGCCCAGGTTAGCTAGCAGATGCAACAGGTAACGTGTGCAGTTCCCGGTAAATAAGTCAAGAAACAGGACCAAAAGGCTGTTTCTGCCTGTATTGTCCAGCTACAGCATTCCTATGAGTCACACCTGAGGCTTTGTGCCCTGGAGTATTATTCACTTTCACATCTTCTTCATTCTTTTCCTCTCCAATTTCTAAAATGTCTTTAAGTAGTGGTTCCTTCTCCTATCCTTTTCTCATGCATTCCCACAATGTAATATAGTTTCATATGTTCGGGTTAAATGCTTTACCAGCAGAGGGTCCTGGCCTTTCAAATAAACTTTTCCTTTCATGAAGACAGAAATTGACCAGTTTACAAGCAATTTTCTCTTCTTCAATAAGGCCGCCTTTCTCTCTCTTGGATGCCTCCTATGGTGTCTGTACAGTCTCTTGCTATATATTCTGCAGACACAAAAGCTCCCTGAGAAGTTCAGAGTAGTAAGAGCTAATAGATAACTTTTACAGACTTTAATCCTTGTAGGCTATGATTACTCTTGGGTCACATTGATAACAGAAGTTAAGCTGGTAGGTGCTTGCCTTGGTATCACTGAAAAGTGTTAACAGAAGTCAAAATAGCATAGGCCCCATCACTGTCTAAAGGAAGGAAAAACAGTGAATCAAAGCGCGCTTAAGCTCAGTATCGGCCAAAAAGATTTCTTCAGGGGCGTGTAAATAGACTTACACTTTGTCTAAGCACATAGACAAATAAATTACTATCTACAAATGAACAAGTCAAGAATGTGAACTTAATAGACAGAATCTGAATGGCAATGTAGGGTATTCTTATCTCTAATTAATTCTGAAACAATCAAAGAAAGAGTTGGATGCTGTTCCAGAAATTAAAGCTAAAGTATAAAATGCTCTTCAAGAACAGCGTTCAAAAAACAATTCACTGAGAGTCAAGCCTTCTTTGGTACTACAGAGAAATTATAGCTCTTGAAGGTGTCCCTCTGCCAGCTTCAGCATCTAAGAAGTCTTCCTACTTTCTGTCTCTTTGTACCAATTTACTGACGTGTTCAAGATACTGATGAATATTTTTCTATCGCACTGCCTCCTAAAGGAGTAGACCAGGCTATGAAGGAATATGCCTCTTGACTGACAAATAATCAGATGAGTGAGGTCAGGTAGCAGTTCGTCTTAGAGCTAGTTCATTTTTGCTGTTTGAAAGGCAACCTGTTAAGTCACTATCTGTGTCTGTTTCTATTCTGAGAAGAATGGTAAATAGAGCGAGCCTGCTTGTTGAGCAGCAGGCATTTGACAGCAGAAGCCAAGTCTGAGTGAGAAGTATTTCCCACATACTTACACAAATCTAAGAGTGAACTAGGTTATGCATACCTAAGACCAGACTGGGTTTACTGTATTGATGGGAAGTCAGTACTGTTTGTTCAAACTGGTCTAGTTTATTTTGAGTTCATGCCTATACATGAGAAATTTGCCAATATCTGTACACTAAGTGGCTTTGTGTTTGTATGGTAATGAAAAGACTGCTCTGGTATGACTAACAAATTTGCAGATTTGTGAGAAATGTTGGCAAAACAGTAACTGGACTGGCTGCTATTGTCCTAGTACCTCTCTAGTACCTGTCCTAAACAATAAAACTGCCAGTTGCTGGTATTTGGCTTCATGCTGCCATTCCAGATCAAGGATGACAACTAGCCAAAAGCTCTGCAAAACTCCACTCATGCCGTATCCTCTCTTCAGGTTGGCTGCTCCTAGACTTTAGAATATGGAAGGCTGAGTTTACTGCAATGAGGAAACCTCTCCTAAGTGTTTTGTTTGTTTGTTTGTTTGTTTCCTTTTTGAGGGTGTGATTAGCTTTTAGAAATACAGTGTGCAGAAGGGGAGGAGGCTGATGAGGTCTTAGAAATTACAAGGACTTGGAATCTGACAAATAAGCAATGCTTGACTAGCTAAGGACCCAAAAGAACTGTAGTGGGAATAAAAGCTTTTGTCATTAGGCATTTTTTGACTTCACAATAGACAGTAATCTTGCTTTCTTTTTGATCCCGAGTTCCATTTTATGTCTTCCTCTGCATGTCAGTCTCAGTAATTTGAACTAGACATCACAGGGCTTCCTGGAGAGTGGGAAGCAAGGGGAATGATTTGTACAGACATCACTGGAAGTTTATGCAGAGATCAATCACAAAGAAACTTTCTCTCTTGCAAATGCACATTCCCTATTGCTCTTTCTTCAGAGTACACAGAGAAGCAAATTCACCATATTTTGATCCCTGGATCATAGCACAAGTATTCATGACTGCAGAGGACAGCTTAAGAGGCAAAAGGGCTCCAGGAGCTCACTGCCAGATTCATCTCCTAAGTAGGGTCCATATCAAGTTGCTTTGGTGAGAGAACCTGTGGATTTGCCATAGTGCGCTGTGATAATCATTACCGCTTTTCCTGTGGCTTGTGCTCCAGGGACCTTGTGAAAATCCAGATATAGAGGTCTGTCTCATTGCTGCAGAATCTCTCATGTTTGGTTTTAAACAGGTTCTTATCTTTATTTCATTTTTGTACTGGTTGGCTTTTTTTTTTTTTTTTAATGTTGACTTTGAAAAATTTCCAGGGATTTCCACACAGCAGCATTCATTTTCTGCATATCCCTGAACTGTGTGTCCTGCAAATCTTCCTCCGGATGCTAAATAACCAGAATGTTTCTTTGGTGATATCCATATCGATATGTCTCTCATCTCTTCAGGGCCCACTCTTCAACTTGGAAAACAATTGGATGATCACTAGCATTCTTCCTTATCTTTATCCTGTTCCACAAAGAATTATTTCCAACAGAGAGAGATCTAGCTTACACACTAGAAGAATGCTATGAGATTCTCTAGCCGCGATACCACCTCCATTGGACTGTAGCAAGAGCGTCTACCAGCTGCTATAAAGATAGCCCTCTTGTGCCCAGACAGCCCCTGAAGTACTCCTTTCATACTGTCAGAAAAGTTTCCAGAGAGTTGCTTTGTGATCAGCAGTGCATCCTCCTCTGTAGTGCAACACTAGGTCAGGGTAGAGACCAAGAACAAGAAAATGAATACGAGGTGAAATGCAAGGCTGAAAAACAGGGGTATGCCACTTCGATCGATCCACGAGCTACTGGCTACCATCACTGCATTTTCTTATCAGGAGTAGAGAGCACAGGCAAGTGAGATAGGCTTGCAATTGAAAGTGAGGATAAATTCAAGTTAATCAAGTTAAAATGTTTATACACACACCCACACACATACCCACACCCACCCATCCACACACATACACACACACACACACACACACACCATACATACATATATTTATATATACATGTATAGATTTTTACATAAAGATGCATATTTTTTCAGATATACATATCAATTCTTCATCTGTAAAATAGGGAAAGTATTATGGAGTATTTTTCTATCTTTTAAGTCTTTTGTATCTATTTCAGTGATAAATACATTAAATAATATAATAACAGAGGATGTAAGCGTTTCTAAAAGAGAATGCCATACAAGGTATTGTGATGATGTTTTTTTCTTCCAAAGATGGGAATTGGTGTTGATGTCTAGTCCCTGAGAGATTGGAGTGAGTAGAGCTATTGGAAAAAGAAATAAAAAATGGAAAGGACTGACTCATCAATCTGACTGGCTAATTGTTATAACATAGCACAGTAGTGTCTTGTGTCTACAAAGCTCTAGAACGGTATCCTTCATCATAAATACATCCTTACACATATAATAAAGTGTTAAGTCAAAATCTTTGTGATATGGAAGTATATAGGAAGAAAGTGTAACTTGCTTTCCTAAAGATGTAGTTAATAGTAAATTAATGTATGTCTGTAAAGGACAAGCAAGGCTTTTGACACTGTTTCCCATCACATCCTCACATGTAAGCTCTGCAAGTGTGGGCTAGACAAGTGGACAGTGAGGTGGATTGAGAACTGGCTGGATGGCAGAGCTCCGAGGGTTGTGGTCAGTGGTGGCGCGGAGTCAAGTTGGAGGCCTGTAGCTAGCGGCGTCCCCCAGGGGTCAGTCCTGGGTCCAGTCATCTTCAACTCATTCATCAGTGACCTGGAGGAAGGCACAGAGCGCACCCTCAGCAAGTTTGCTGATGATACTAAACTGGGGGGAGAGGCTGACACGCCAGAAGGCTGTGCTGCCATTCAGAGGGACCTGGACAGGCTGGAGAGGTGGGCGGAGGGGAACCTCATGAAGTTCAACACAGGCAAGTGCAGGGTCCTGCCCCTCGGGAGGAATAACCCCATGCAGCAGTGCAGGCTGGGGGTTGACCTGCTGGAAAGCAGCTCTGCAGAGAAGGATCTGGGAGTGCTGGTGGACAAGTCGAGCATGAGGCAGCAGTGTGCCCTGGTGGCCAAGAAGGTCAATGGTCTCCTGGGGTGCATTAGGCAGAGTGTTGCCAGCAGGTGGAGGGAGGTGATCCTGCCCCTCTCCTCAGCCTCAGATGAGGCCTCACCTAGAGTACTGTGTCCAGTTCTGGGCTCCCCAGGACAAGAGAGACATGGCACTCCTGGAGAGAGTCCAGCGGAGGGCTACCAAGATGATTAGAGGGCTGGAGCACCTCTCCTAGGAAGAAAGACTGCAAGAGCTGGGCCTGTTCAGCCTGCAGAAGAGAAGATTGAGAGGGGATCTCATCAATGTGTACAAGTATCTGAAGGGGGAGTGTCGAGAGGATGAGGCCAGCCTCTTCTCCGTGGTGCCCAGCAACAGGACAAGAGGCAATGGGCAGAAACTGAACCACAGGAAGTTCCATCTGAACCTGAGAAAGAACTTCTTCACTGTGAGGGTGACAGATCATTGGAACAGGTTGCCCAGAGAGGTGGTGGAGTCTCCTTCCCTGGAGATATTCAAAACCCGTCTGGATGTGATCCTGGGCAATATGCTCTAGGTGACCCTGCTTGAGGAGGGAGGTTGGACTAGATGATCTCCAGAGGTCCCTTCCAACCTAAACGATTCTGTGATTCTGATTCTGTGACTAGCAATTCACTTAAAAGAGTAATGGAGAGGTAATTGCAGATTGTTAAGTGTACTTATGTGGGTAAAGAACTATGAACTTCAGACAAATATGAAATATGGCAGATATTGCATCATTTCAATTTGTGGGACATTTTCCCATATTTATTCTGAATAAGGGACACCCACTATCTTTAGGGGGGCCATGGGATTATATGTATTATGGATCCATGCACGTCAAAGAGATTATGATGAATGTCTATCTTCACAGATAGTAATTAAGTAATTAAGAGTAAATTATGAGTCACATTAAACTTAACCTTTGTGTGTACTTCAATATTTTATTGAAGCTCTATCTGTCTACTTGTCAGGACAAAGCTGATGTAATTTTATTTCGTCATTCATCTTTAAATATGTTGCTTTTTATTTTTAGCAGACATTATGTCTTTTTTTCTGTTGTAATACCAGCCACTACACTTGTTCACTACAAACTCATAAAATATTTACATGACTGGCAAGAGAAGAAATGAGCAAGTCGCTTAAAAAACTATCATGATGTTAGGAGAAAATTAGAAAACTGCAAATATTACTGAAACAGACAAACCTTCTGGGACTTTAGTCGTCTAACTGACTTCATAACTTCCTCCCCCCCCCCCCCCCCCCCCATATAGGATTTTCAAATGAACTTTTCTTTTTTTTATGAGTCTTTTCCTGGTGCAACTAAATAATTTAGGCACACATAATAGCAATAGCTCTGTTGGAGGCTTCATGGTGTTTCATCAAGCCTGTTTCACAGAAACTTTTGAATTTCTCAGGTGCCTCTATCAGAAATAGAGGAAGAAAGAAAGAGCAGAAAGGAGAAGAAAAAAGAATGAATAAATTCAACATTTAATACAAGAGAAAAGAGAGATTCAAAAATGTGTTGAAGCTGCAGGAAACAAAAATGATTAATGAAGAGCTTACTATTGAATTTACTTTAATGTTGATGGGATTACATTGTGTTCACAGTAATGTGGTGGTGCACTTACAACTGTAAATAGTCATAAATTTATTACTTTTAATTGAAGTAGTTAAAAAAGTAAGTGCAGAATATAAACAGGGGGCTGTAGGTTTCAGGATCAGAAAAAGCTATATCATTAGTCATGTTTACTGTGGTAATATGTAAAGAATTGACCATAGATATGGCCCACTGTGCAAAAGAAAAAAAAAAAAAAAGCAGAGTTCCCCTACTTTATAGAGTAGATATACTTTATAGTTTATCTATATATTAAACTTTATAGAGTTTAGAGTACAAATGGAAGATCAGATACAAATAGAAGAATTAGGGCATATAAAAATAAATAAATCTGATAGAAGCAAATATTTGTTCATTGCATGATCATATGTTTACCTACTGGATTTAATTAGGTAGAATTAAATTGATTGGAAAAAATAAATGGAAAGGATATTGAAAGACAATAAGATGGAGGTGAAATGACAGGAAGAAGGTGGTGGAAGAGACAAATATTTATGATAAAATGGAAATGAAGACACTGTAGGTCAGGTAGAAGCAAGGAATTTAATTGGTAGGAAAAGGGTGGTGACATCCCAATAAAACTGCAATACTATAATATTCTCTGAATGGACAAAGATCCGTGGTTTGTCCAATTCCCTAGCTACATCCGATAGCTAGGCTGGATATAGTACATCCCATTACAAGTGGAGAGGGATACATCTTCAAAGATGAAATGTAAATATCTGAAATTCAAGGCATTTTATAAGCTCCCAATGTAGTCAATGTTGATTTAGTCAGCGCTGCCAATGGATGCTGTACAGCTCTTCTGTTTAGCAAATGTGACTCTTTACTCTGGGATGAGATCAGCAATTGTCTAGACTAGACCAGCTGTATTAACGAGATCTCTGTTGATTATAGTAGATACTTAAACATATAGTTTAGATGTAGACAGATACACTATAAACACTAAAATTTAGATGAACCATATTCTAAATCTGATGTTACCTCCAATCGGTTTCAGTAATCCAGCCTATGAGAGTTCAAGACAAGTGAGTAGACTCCAGGCAACAGAATACGACAAACACAGCCTGTTTTCTATAAGAATCCAGATAAAACAACACCGAAATTTGAAAATAATTTTAAATAATAGATACTTTGAAAGGAAAGTGGTAGGAAGTAACAACTGTTTTCACTCTACATCTTTTAGGCATAATTTGGTTCACGTATGTAACACATTTCTGTAAATTCTGTAAATACGTTTCTTGCTCCAAACATTTTTGTTTTTCTATTATTCTGAATCATTTAAGTTTATGTGAAGAATCAGATTAAATGCTCACAAAGTACAAATTATTAGATAACAACCTTCTGCAGTGCTACAGCTGTTTGTTCCCTAAGGAAACTCGCTTAACACTTTTCTCAGCATTCAGAATTCATTATATTTTCCATCATTATCTTTCCTTGTGGACTTTCATTTTCTTTTGTGAAACAGCCACAGTGAGTGACAAATAAAATGTTTCTTTGTTGAGCTCCTTAACTGCCTTCTATTGCACCCTGTCACCTTCTACTATTATAATCGAATGCTTCCTTTGAAAAATTAACAAGATATCAAGATACATCTTCAAAATGCATATTTGGTAAAGGAGGATACTTATTCAATTTAGAGAACTGAAACATTCCTGACTATTTTTTGTCTACATATACTGTGGTATCCTCTCCAGATTCACACATCAAGGCAGTCAGGGGCCAAGGAATTTTCTATTTGTTCATCACCACTACCTCAAAGTGAACAAAATTGCTGATATTGTTACATTACTTAAAATTATCCCCAAATAAAATTATCACAGACTGCATGTCGGGATTTTTCATAAGTTATTGACCCACAGGTGTGTGATAATTTTGAAATTATGCAAATCTCCATGGTTTGATTAATTACTGGCCCCAGAACTGCATATCCGTATGTTGTACATGGCTATTTCACCTTTATTCCCATCTATTTCTTTATATGTTCTGCCCTACATAATTTGTTTTTTATAGCTGCACTTGCAATTGCCCCTGTCTCTTGAAAAAAATTGGAACATTGCAGTCAATTATTTCCCTTCTGAAGTTATGTATCTACACTAAATTAAATAACAGCAACACATCACACTACTCACGTTACTCATAATTTTCCAAAATTAGAGAGGAAAATAGAAGTCAGAGGAGAGACACTTGCAAAGAAATGGAGTCAAAGATAACACGGAGGGACAAAAAGATGTGGGATAATAAATAGGAGATTTAGGGACACAGATTTGACTGGAAAGATTTAGGTAGTCCGTGAAGGGAATATCTTTTAATATAAAGTCTAAGACTGATACCATTTAAGTGTCTGTAGGCAGCTACTCCTTTCTAATCTCAGTAAACCAAGGGAATTCTGACTAAATGTTTCAGAAAACTGGAAAACGCAATCTTCTAAAAAGGTGAAGCCTGAACAAAGCAATTAGGAAGATACTATTCATTTTTTGGTAGGGAAATGGGATATGCAGGTTTAGTCTGAATATAAAAATATACTAAATATAGTAAAAATGAGCTATTCATTTTTGGCTGTAGTGTATGATCTGATTATGCAGAGACAGACATAATTTCCAATAAAACAGAACAGATGGGATACTGCACTATGAGTAAAACACACACAGATTCAAATTAAAATATTGCTAATTATATTAAAAAATCACAGAAAAATCCTATTCTATTTAGTTAATTTCGCTTGTGCATCACTGTAGTGTTTTTAGTCATGCAATAGAAAAAAGACATAAAGACACGACTTATTTTACTGTCTTAAGATATTTGTTAGGAAACATTGCAATAGTAAGAGAAAAGTAAACAAATACAAAACTGAGGAATAGAATACATTTCATTTTTTTTAACTTAAATTCTACTTATGATCCAATTGGGTGGTGTTTTACTTTCTGGTATCTACTGCTTAGTGTTAGTATTATCTACTTCTTTGTACTAGCGTAGATGAGATTAGCTCTGCGCATTGTGCACACTTACATGGGTGCTATAAGCCCTAATTAAACAAAGGTTATAAAGTAATGAGAGATTTACAGAGAAAAGCAACTTTGGGAGTAAAAGTGCTGTAGATGATCAGGATAGTTTTGTATGAATGTCTAACTGCTGCTGACAACTTATGCATGTGCATGCATGTATGAAGGGGGTGTACGTGTCTCTCCCATCCAAGGATTCTGATGAACCAATAAAGCACTACATATATTGTAAGATTTTTTGTAATTCAATGATTTAAGTCAGGAGCAAGATCTAGAGTCTGTCTTTATTAAATATTAAATATTTATGAACAACCTGATGCAACCTACATGCAGTCAGATAACCTCATGAGGACGGTCTGAATCCATGAGAGAAATATATTCATTTCAGTTGTGGATCAGTGCAGGAATATTGGCAGATACAAAGTGGTAATTGCTTCAGAATCAGATACAAATATCTAAAGAAAAAATCTTTGCATATAGTTTAGACATTTCCACAGGAACAGTATTTTTATCATAGCTTGAATGACCTCAATTTTAAACCTATGGAAAAGGGTAGGAGTTTTGCATTTATCACTACAAGATTTCCATACTTTTTCCTGTAATACTTTCTGCTGATATTGCTATTACTGAAGCTGTTGTGGACACGTACTCTGACTGTTTTCTTCAAGATTTAGAAATGCTGCTGTGAGTAGGTGCAAAATGATGACCTTGATCTAGTGAGCTGCAACATTACATTTCTAACTGAAAAGATGGCTACTCAGGTGGAACAAAAGTGACCTAAAGGGGTTATTGAAGCAGATATCAAGGAGAATTTCTTGGTAAAAGGAAGATCTATACAGAAAAGAGTTCACTGCTGTCCTCTTTAGCTAGACTGTAAGAAATTCCTTTAAGCACTTCAAAAACATATAACTTGTATAAAATACTTCTTTTCCGTTGGTGGTGAGAGTTTATTAAAAATCGCATAATGATATCTTGATTTGCCAGCAAGCAACATGAGCAATATCAGAAGAACTTTAGGAACAGTTATTGTATATGATCAGAATCCTCTAAAACTAATAAAATTTTTTCCCATTAATGTTTATATTTTAAAAAGCATCAGAAATGCCAGCTTAGGGTGTTGCTTTTTTTTTTTTTTTTTTTTTAAACCTAATGGAGATTTGGATCACACAGCATATACCTACTGCATAGAGCAGTGTAGTATAGTATATAACATAAAATATCCATATTTTATTTTAGAATTTTATCTAGTCTAGAATTTACAAAAGTCCCTTTTATTAATGATTTATATCACACACTATGCTAGGCTATCTTTGCTCATCAGTAAAATAAATGCCTTCACATTTTTCAAAGCAGTTCTGTTCTGACTATAACTTGTGTAAATAAGATGTTAGCAATAAAAAGTTCTACATGTGAACAGCAGCAAATAATAAGCCAGATTCATCCCACTAATATCATGCATTTAACCAAAGTTTCCCCGGCTCCTTTAATAGTAAGGAGACACAGTCAGAGGAATTAAGTCAGTTCTACATGTACTTATACGTTGGCTACCCACTGCCACAGTATTGACTGTGGGTGTGCTCCTCTGCAGATGCCTGCACATCCTTCCTTTGGCAAACAGCCTGAAGAGCAACACCTGCTATGAAGAGGAAGTTAGGGTAAATTGTGCGTGTGTGTGTGTGTGTGTGTGTGTGTGTGTGTGTGTGTGCGCACGCACATGTTTGTGAAATACAGAAAGCTGTCAGAAAACGCAGACGTTTGTGCAAGACTTACTATGCTAAAGAACATAATCAGCCCTTCAGTGGTCG
This sequence comes from Struthio camelus, assembly GCF_040807025.1. Classification (NCBI taxonomy): domain Eukaryota; kingdom Metazoa; phylum Chordata; class Aves; order Struthioniformes; family Struthionidae; genus Struthio; species Struthio camelus. The sequence continues at coordinate 180,279,761 of NC_090942.1, read as the reverse complement.
TGCTAAGAAGATGACCAGCTGGGTTAAACAGCAGCTAGGAAATTGCAAAGAAATTTTTGAAACAAAGAATGAGTCAGCCTGAAAAGAAGTATACAAGAAGCATGAAAAACTGTACTGGTGGAAACAATTTGCAGTGGAAACAGCAGCAGTTAAAAACTGGTTTCACGCTGCTGGCAGTCACCCCACTGTTTCCTGAACCCTGTCCAGAGGGAGCGCTCGCCCCTTCTCTGAGGTGCATTTATCTGTGTGAGCATGTGCATGCATGTGTGTGTGTGTGTGTTTGTGCAACTGCGACCAGAGCTTTGAGGGATTAGCCACAGAGGGGTGTTTGGAAATTTGAAGGAGTTTATTCAAATTTTGTAAGGATCTAGTATTGTGGTTATCTGTTGAATGACTGTTATTGACCCTGAACTCATAGTTCACTGACCGCAGCTCAATTATGTGTCTTTAATAAATCAATAAACTGCTTTGATCGTGATTTGGTTTGATCTATGTGAACTAAGCAGTTTTTCCTTGTCACAGCTTCAAATTCCCATTATACTCTGGCCACCTTCTATTAATTATCATTATATATGTGCAGCTGTTCACCCACAGGGCTTAGCCGTTCTCTCAGTCCCCGGGATATTCTGTTTCGCTTCAGCTACTTTTCTGCTTCTCAACCTGCTCGAAAGGGGCCTGCATGGATGAGAGCTAGCTGATGAGTGGTATCCTCTGGGCCCTAAATGATACCCCCTGCAGTCCCAAGAAAACATTCTATTTATTTGTTTGTTTTCCCAGCTCAGAGGGTTTGAAAATAATGGCTATGGCACCTATGTTAAAGCCTACCTGGATGCTCTTAGACCTCAAACTAAAGCCCCTGATAGCCTTTCCCAGAATTTTTCAGGAAGATATATAACGTGGAAGGTGCAAAATAAAGCTGGAGGACTGACTGCTTAGAGCAGGAAATTCATATTTTTTGCAGTCTTATCCAGACCAGCTATTGAGAGTGGTCCCAGGAGTGTACTGTCCTCAGAACAACATCCAGGATTTGTTCTCGTTAAGAACTCTTTAGTTAACTCTGTAAGTGACCCCAGGAGTAACTAGCATTAACGAACTGAAAACTGGTTACTGTATGGAGCAGCTAAGGTTTCTGGCAATGCAGAGGTCATCTAAATGACCCAGCTGTCATGCATGTGCTGCCCTTTCTAGATCATATATGAAGTTCCTTTTTTTCTGCATCCTTTACTACATGACAAAATGTAGGGATCTTCTTGGGAAAAGAATCTCACAAATATTCCCAGTGAGGCAGCAGTCTCTTGTTGTGTCTGCTTGACAGCATCAATAGTAGAGATAGGTGTCAACAACCAGGGCAATAGAGCTTGTGGGATGATGACATTTATCTTATCTATATTAACTTTTGCTGTTCATTTATATTCAAAGTTGTTCACCCTTCAGAACAGAGCACTTCAGGTCATTATCTCTATTTCAAACTGTGACAGGATTAGCAGTTACAGAAGTTAACTACACTGAAAAAATGCCAGAAATTAAGTGATGTAAAATAAGTACTGAAAAGCTACCAGATGGTGTTACAATCTGGACTTTTTTCGACTCAGAAATCCACATGTAAATCAAAGTACTGTAACTGCTAAATGGTCTATGAGGCTGACTGTTCTAGAATACATTGAAATTCACAGGAGTGAAAAGAAGCAAACAGTGATGTTAATACTTATAGGAACTGGTTGAAAAGGGAATTTTAGTGATTTATACATTTAATTAACTCTTCAGTCATTAGCCAACATATTTCATATTCCTCTGGTGAAGTAATTAAACAAGCTCCACCTCATTCTACAATTATGCCATCACGTTACTTAATTAATTATGATTCATCTCCCCAGAACATCATGTTGCCAGCTAAAATAAAATATGTATGTAAGTTTAAAAACTGAAAGAGTTTATTTCAGTCAAGTAATTAGATGAATCAAACTGTACATGGTACTCCATTGCATATACCTATTTATTACACATATATCCAATAATATATTCTCAGAATATATTCAAACGTCTGAAAGTACAAATTTCTGCAATAGATAAACTAAAGCTCTTAAAATCAGTTGTCTTGCTTTCTGTGCTCAAAAGCACTGGATATTTTCACACACAGCTAATTTCCATCTGTTCCATCTAAATAATTTAAAATAAAAATTGAGTTTTGCTGCATATTTGAAATACAGGCACCAAAAAAATCACTTATTATTGGGTATATCCTGTTTTTCAGTTTGGCACTGTAGCTTCCTTGTGAAAACCCACCATCATGACATCATTACTATGCTAGGCTGATGAATCTGAGGAGAGATAATTTTTACTTGTTTGTTTCTTTCTGTAGTCTGTTATTCTTTTCTTCCTGTATCTTTCAAAAAGGTTAAAAGAGAAAGGAGAGATAATCATACTGTTAGCCTAAAGAAAACAGAGTGCTTTTTTTTTAACTAATGCGTTTTACAATTAGGGTAAATTATGCTCTATTTTTTCCCATTGTTAGCTGCAGAGTGACTGGGAAAACACTGCATTTAGCAGCATTTTTAAAATCAAATTTAAGTATTCGAGTAAAGAAAAACATCCACAGTGAAAAATGGAAGAGAATGGTCATGTAAATACACTTCACGAATTGTGTATTTGCACGAAAATGAGAGAAAAACCATCACAGTACCAATGAACACAAAATAAAGTCCAAAAACTCCTGAGAAATAATTATTAAGGTAAAGTATACAGTCACATCAAAAATTGATTTTATTTTGGAGAGTATCATGTTTCATAATGAATGGAGATTTATCTTCAGTACTGGAAAAATTCTGTAGCACAAACTGAAATACATAAATAGGATCTAAGAAGTGAAATATTTCAAGTGAAGAAAGCTCTTCTGAAACAAATACTAGACATAAAATGCACAAAATGCACACTGTAGCAAGAAATTTTGATTCTGGGGGGGGTCGCAGGTGTATATTTTTAATGATGGAATTATATAAAATATTAGCTGCTATGTCAAAGTTTCATTTTTGCTACAAAATAAATAGGGCTACCCAATAAAAATCTTAATATATATTAAAAAAACTATTTATATGCTGGAAACACACCTCTATTCATTTCCTATATCAGTATGTTAGACATTTAAAGAACAACTTGAATATTTAAGTGCTGCATACAAAAGTCCTATTGAATTTGCATGCAGGTAACAGAACAAAATGTGATTTCTTGTTGAGTAAACCTTATTCAGCATTAGTATACTTTATCAGTGAAGATAGTGCTACCATGAGATAAATGATTTCTATATTATGCTATAAGTAATTGCTGCAATTTATGCTAAGCAAGAACAACCTTCAGCCATGTGTGTCTCCCCAAGAGCTATTAGCTGATTTTACTTCATTTTTTTCAATGTAAATTCGTATGTTCATTCCGAAGCAAGTTTTGAACGCTTGAGGCTCAGCAAAGATACTAAAAAAACCCTCAGATGCATCCTTCCTCATTCTATTTCTTGAGGAGAAAAATAAAATAAAATAAAACTGGTTATGGTAAATAAATTTCCAAAAAATAAAAATGAATGTTTCTGAAGAGTAAAACAGAAGAACCAACCAACGGGAAAAAAAAAAAAAACCCAAAATACTGGACCTGCTGTTTTGGCCTGTTAATTAATACTTCAGATCTACTTTCTGTCTTGGGGAATTAACATTTGTCAATTTACAGACAGGAATATTAACCTCAAGTTTAGGGCTCCCACATCCACTTCCATGATAATGAAAGTTATAAAGAGAAAGAAAGATAAGGTTCTTACTGTTTCAGTCTATGCTTTTCAAGAGGCTAAAGTGGATGCAAAAGGTTTCTTATTGATGGCTGAAAGACCATTTTTATGGTAGTAGTACAGTGAAAGACTATAAAGCAGTCTATAGATTAACCTTCAAAGCCCTTCCTAGAACTGGAATTTTAGGTAGTTTTGCAATTTGCATATTGCAGGGAATCCATATAGAGGAGTAGTAAATATGGTTATATCCTCCAGCTTTCATTCATATAAATGTCCATAGTGCTTTTAATAGAATCAGGAAAACAGAGTTCTTAGACCTTCTAAGAGGCTATCATGAAAACTTGCTTATTTTAATAGAATCAGTTTTTCAAGTATTCGATCAATAAAAAATACTTTCCTATTAATGTCTTATGAATTAATATTACTAATCAATTTCCACCTTAACTAATCTTAATTACAATATCATACTGTTTTATCTACTTTCGTAATATAATGGAAACTAGAAGGAATATTTTCTGGAATTATAGTCTCTAGTAGGTGATCATATTATATTTTTATCAGAGCTACTGTTCCTTTCTGAAATAGCTACTCAGCTCCACCAAAATCATAATCAAAAATAAAGTTCTTGAGAATTAAAAAGCTAAATGAATCTTTACTTTGCCAAAGCAACTAATGCAAGTTCTGTAAACACATATCTATAAAAGCATTCCCTACAGAAAACTAACACCAAAAATAGTTCACCTGTAATCAAGTGACCAAGGACCTTAGTTTAAAATGAGAAAATAACCATTTGTAGATTACTTAGAAAAACTCTATGCTTTATAATTGACTAGTGCTAAAGAATCTTTTTCTTTGTTAGAAGAACAGATTGAGGAACTCTGAGTTGTTCACTGTTATTTTTGAGAATTTATGAGCTTCCAGATGGTAAAGGGAAAGCACATTACTTTATCTTTAAAAAGAGGAAAAAAGAATTGCAGAATTAATTTCAATTTCTTGAGAGGTATTGGAAAAATATTTATCTACATTATTTATAAGTACAAGGAAAATAAGGAAGGGAATAGAGTCAAAGGATTTGTTCTGAAAATATATATATATGTGTGTATAAATATATATTGTTCTAGGACATGCTACAAGAACTATGAATGGAACAAAAGCAGTAGATATCAATTCCTTTAGTTAGGTTTTGCTTTCTATTTTAATATTTTTGAGAATAATATTGGGAACAATTACTGCTAATATGAACTACTAAATAGGGTCAAGTGCAAAGAACCATAATTTGACAAGAATAACCACCTACAAAAATACAGGATCTAGAACAAATGGCCAGCTGTTCTGCAGAAAAGGATCTGACCACAAGTCAAGCAGGATATGACAGCATTACTTCGTGGTGAAAAGGAAATACCCTACTGGAGTATGGAAACAGGTGTGTTCACGTAACCCTTTAGGTTAAATCAGCACTGCAGAAGCCTCACATGGAGTTCTGTGTCTTGTTTTGGGCATTGGATAAGAAAGGCCTGACTCAGCTGGAAGAAGACAAAATAATTAGTATGTATCAAATATAAGAGAAGATTTTATGAATTTGTTCATTAAATGAATTTGTTTATGAGTAAACTACTTATCCTGGTATAAAGGAACTGAACGGAAAGTGAATAAAGGCTTGATGGAAAGAGGTGGATTGAGAGATTTCTCCATCACAGCAAGAAAAAGTCAGCTCAGCTCTGTTAAAATAAAGTTCTGCCAATAAGAATAGTTAAGTTTTGGACTGGCTTCCCTGGAGATATCACTGGAAATCTTTTAAGACTGGTTTAGGCAGACATCTGCTTGGAATGTCATAGGCATATTTCAGTTTGCCTTATCATCCTCTTAAGGACCTTTAAGATAACGACTACATCACATTAATTTAAAGCAGCCAATGACCCCATAGAAAATGTATAGGTGAAACCACACCAGTACTCGAGGCAGAAAAAACACATATAGGGGATTAGTAAAGAAAGATATATTAAATTATCAATAAAAAGAGCAGGTTTGTAAAAGAGATGCTCAATTTCTCTCTTCTCAGTTCTGAACTTCAAGGAAGAACATAATAAGTACATAAGTAATAACAGCAAGTTTACATTTCTGCTTCATGGGGGCAGCTAAGTTACCCTATTCTGTTCCACTATAGCTGGACACCTTTCTAAAAATATTTAATGGAATAATGCAATCAAGCTGCATCTCCAGAAAGTTTTCCCAACTTCAGCTTAACGTTTGCTGTGCCTACGGAAAGCCTTGTAGCTTTACCCGTTTTTTTCTCAATCCTTGCCTTTGAAAGCTTGCTTAAAAACTAATAATTTCAAACAGTCTAGTGCTTTAAATTTAAGGTTTTCAGAGTGCTTTAAACTAGAGAGGTAGGAATAAGTGAGATTACTGTACTACTGCTAAAGCTTTCTGATAAACAGAGCAACTCAGGCATAGAAGCTATAGAGTTTACCTATGTTATACAGAAAGATCATCTGCAGAATTAAAAGTGGAATGCTTGAAAGAGATATTCCAGTGCTTGCTTCTAATCTCTGGAAAAAAATACCTGAAGCAGAAGCAGACACTTAGTCCAAATATAAATAAATAAATAAACACAAATCAATAAGAATTTATGGAACAACATACATATTTGAATAGGAACATACCGGCACAAATGAACTTAGTGCAGAGGCCACACTAAAGTAGTACACTAAAGAGTAATTCATGTTTCTTTCTATAAGAAAGAAAGTCTTAGCTAAGAATCAAGTTACATGATGAATTATGGAACTGTTGAAATACAATGCATGTAGCCATGCTACAGCCTTACACTTTTAAGCCATCACCTCAGAAATTTTTACTACTGATATAAAAAAATGTATTTTTATGTGTTTATGCATATACACAGATGTATATACATACATATTATACACATATAAAATGGATATATTTGCACAAATGTGTATAAAAATACACCAAGGAGAAATGTTCTGTAAATGAAGTTTGAACCACACTGAACTTTTATTTTTAAGCAAATATTACGTACTTTAAGATGCCTATTAATTATTCCTCTATATTATTTCATATATTATGTTAATCTCATTGTGGCACTAAGTAAAAAAAAGTTTTGTTTTTTTTTATCTTGCAATTCAAAGAGTTTCTGAAGCTTTATGATTCCTCACAGCTACTAAAAAAGCAAACTGTCAAACATTTCACAGCAATATTCTCAAAGGCTATATAGAATATAAAAGGAAAATTGTATCTTAATGCACGATTCATTTAATCACTATACTCTAACCACCTGAAAATAGAAATTATTAGGACTATAAGGAGGATTTTCCATAACTCAGACTTGGAACAGTATATTTCAAACTTATATGTCAAAATATTAGATGTGAATTATTGACAAACTAATTTTACATCTTTTTTAAAGTCAGGTTTATTCTAGATGCAAACTGATGTCTTTGAAGATATATTCTTCAGCCTAAACATTGACTTGAAAACATGAGATGTAGCAGGATTATTAGTGAATCTCAAGAACAAATAATAATAAAAGTCTTTCTGAATATATAGACTTACAACATATTTTTAGTTTAATAGTGTTGTTCTATTCAAAAAAAATCAACGAATTAGACTTTAAATTAGATTAGATTTATCAGATATAAAAGCATGTCATCATAATTCTTATTCACAACAAATACTGACAAAATATTTCTATAAAATGTCCATTCTTTCCTAGTCTTCACATTACAATGGGATTATTTCATGTCCCTTTAGCCCTTGACAAGGCAGGAATCTGGTTTAAGCTAGTTGTTCAGTCTTTTTATCTACATAACTGAGAAATCTGTGTGCAACAAAATATAATTCATCCATAAGATTTCAGACAGCTATCTACAGACGGAATACACTGCATATAAAACTGTCTTTCGTTCATTGATTAATGAATGTGCTCAAACATCTGAGTTATACAAGAAGTAAAAGTTTGAGAAAGCTAAAGCTAAGATAAATGAATCTCACTCTACATTTTTTATTAAAATTACTTCTAGAAATTATAACATTTTTGAATGAAGAATGAACTCACACCTCAGTTTCTTTTCTCTAATAGTTTTACATTTTTCCTTAAATATCAGTAGATTTTCATTGGACTAAAACCCTCGGAAGCATGTCTTGATTGGCTTAGACCCCCACACCCTTGGAATAGAACTTTTTTTTTTTGCTATATTCTAATAAAGAAAATAATGCAAAACATAGCCTTTAAGTAACAAATAACCTCTAATACCTTTGTTGTTATCCATTCCTCCAACAGCATAAAGTGTCCCAACTGTAGATTTCCTTGGTTTTGTTCTTGGACTTTGCATTAGAGTTCTTCTTTCTGGTAAGAGATGGTATTTCATGGCTTCCAGAATAAGCTTCTGGCATTCCAGGTCATCCTTAAAAAGTGCATGGTTTTCCAAGTCAGCCAGTATCTGTGAATTATATGATCATCAATCAAAAATGTTATAATATCTCTAGAAAAGAATTATCATGCAACGGCAGAAGATCACAAAAATGATGTCATAGCACTTTATTGTAGATTTTTTTTTCTCTTTTGTTGTTGTTGTTGTTATAGGCAATTAAATATTTAGTTGATCTTGAAAAGACTGTAGGCAACATTTAGATTCACAATTTCACCATCCCTTGAGATTACAATAAGTTTCTTATTGAAGCTATCAAAGGAAATAGGTGTTCTCTTGTCTACTACAGCCTGACTTATTTTTCAACAGTTTTCAAAACAAAAGATTGAGAATATATTTCTTTTTGTGATCATCATGAACAGCAGTTACATAACATTGCTGCATGTCATCTACAAAATGTTGTTAACAATTCATATTTTCACCTTTTAAAACAAATAAAAAATTATGATTGGCCCTTTGTCTTCTTTTCTTTTATTTTATGGATGATAAGAAAACTAGTAGTAACAGCAACAATAAAAACAAAATCAACTAGTTCCAACTGGATTTCACTGAAATCTAGTTCCTCGACCTTCTCTTCCTCCTCCCCCCCAAAAAATATTAAGGAAATTTAAATATAATGAATGAGGAGTATGTAAACTTTCAATAATCAAAATCGTGGTCATACCTCTTCAATAAATAGCTATGAAACTATCTTTCATTGCAATTAAAGCCTATAGTAATACTATTTTAAATTATAATATTGCATATTTAATAATCCTATATTCCTCTCTACAGAAATCTTAACTATTTCCTTTGGGACATATAGATTATATAACTGTTACTGACATAAAATCATCTCAAATGAAAATGTGATCATCTCTATAATATTTTATACAATAGTTTCCAGGAATATATCTTTTTTCTAAAAAAGAAAAAAAAAAGACTATTGCTTTGATATATAATTGGCAAAATTATGCATTAACAATCTGGATAAAAATTAAATAATTATACCTCCTTTTTCTGGATTACATTGATAATATGACTGTATCTCTGCAAATGGTGTGACAGTTATCTGCAATCAGTAGTCACTGAAAGAGACGCTCAGTGAACACACTTGAAAGAATGTCATATTATGTTAGATTTCCAAGAAGGAAGACTACAAATTGTATTAAGTGTTTAACGTGCCATACATACATATCTAGTGGAATCTGAGATGCTTTAAAGCACCCTGGAAGTTTTAAAGCTCAGATTTCACTAAGTAACCTTATCTGATCTCATCGCTGACCCTGCTTTGCGCAGGAAGCGGGACTAAAAACCTGCTGAGGCCTATGCCCACCTGGACATTTCTACATTTTCATGATCTTCATGCTGGCATAAGAAGAGTGCAAGTCTTATGCAGGTTTTGTATCATATCTGTGGATGTCTCAGTTGTCTGAAGGCATCAGAAGTGGACCAAACCCTCAATGTCTGTGTTTAGGCAATTGAGCATTACCTCTAATAATTGATATATTCGTCTAATCGTATCAAATAAGAATAGGATTTGACTGCATGCATTTAGGTGTCTAATACTATATGAAATGCCCTAGCACATCTAGGGCAACACATGCCGGTAGATAGAGCATAATCCTTTTTGGTGAAACAGCTGTACGCAAGGAAGCAGGAGAGCTTAGTCCCCCAGTGTCTACAAAACACTTCCTCATAGATACCTATATGCAAACTTAGGGACTGCAGTTCAGTTGTTTAAACATAGGAAGCTAGATCCATTTTAAGCGCTGTGAAGTATTTCTTCTAAACTTCAGCTGCTGCTGGAGAATGTGTGGATTTCCTTTTATGGATATCTTGCATATTCTGACTTCTCCAATATTACTAGCAAGTGCATGTAGATAGCAGACTCTTGCTTCTGATTTTAGGTGTCAAATGAATCTATTCAGTTGCAAAGACAAGCAATATACACTGTGGTATCTCACCTGGTTACAGCTACTACTCTAAAGCTCTCATTTTCCATGGCTGGTGACCTAACAGACAACAGACTTATTTATTAAAGAAAACACTTAAGTAGGTTTATTTAGCCTAGTACTTTGTCTCTGACTGTGTCCTTAAGTAAACGTATAGGGCCACAATAGCCATAAGACTATTTTCAAATATATAATACTTCCCCTTAGTACTTAATACTTCCTCTTAAATTCCTGGGGTTCAAATTTCAGGTGAGGGACCTCCTGAGATGGATGTCTTTTCTATATATTTTGTAATTCTCAGGGGCCTTATCTTCCATGATTTGTTCAATTTTCCTTTGAACTCATATAAGTTTGTTACATTCACAATATGTTTTGACCAAAAAAAAATTGACGAATACACCACTCACTGCATATGAAAGTTTAGCTCCTTTTGCTTGTTGTGAACCTGACTCCTGTTTGCTTCATTTGCTTTCATTCAGCTTACCTCATTCATTTCTTTCGTTTCATTCAGTGCCCACTACTTATTCTATTGCAGGAGTCAATGAATAATTGACCTCTATCCATACTCTGTAAGTGCCTCATGATACTGTAGGACTTCGTCATATTCTCCATTAGTTGTCTCTTTTCTAGACTGAGGAACCTTAGATTAGTTAGTCATTGCTTACATAGAAGATTCATATATTTTCTTGTTGCCTTCTCTGAACCTTTTCAGATTTATTAAATCCCTTTTGATACGAAAGGAGCAGAACAGGATAGTCGCCAAAACTTCTTGCTTGTAGAAAACTTGATTCTGTTAAACTGCAAAGTAAACTCTTTAAGTTGATCCAAAGAGAAGACTATGCCTTATAGTGGAAGACTGAGTATAATGAAATACTAATTTGTTATGCATATTCAGAGAAATTCTACATACTTTATCTGAAGAAATTAAAGGAGTCTTTTTCTATTGCAGCTAGATGCACGCACTAGTTAGCCTACGAGATCTCCTCCCTGAGATAAACATTAGTAAGAAAACTTGTGGATTATTTGAGTCACACGGAAGCTCAATGAAGCTTCTAGGCAAAAATGGGTAAAATTCTGTTGATATTACTAAAACTTCAGCATCTAGTTAGCAAAATACCCTGTTTTAACCAGGTCTATTGGGCATTTAAAACCACTGGCACATTTTATCTGCCAGGACACTTCATCTTTGGCTCTCCTTATCTTCCTGGATATCTGATATCATAAAATATCCAGCTACTGATGTTGCAATAGAGAAAGATAGGTGGAGAAAAAAAAAATTGAGAGAAGGAAACAGAATGTAGAAGGAGGTATGCAAGAGTACGAAGAGCCTTCACCACAGAGTAATTGAGCTGGGTTCAGGGAGAAGGAAAATAAAAATGGAAGAATTCAGCATAAGAAAACAAACTATGCACACAAAGCCCCTGGGTTCATAGCAAACATTAGGCTTGTAGAGGGAATAGGTGATACAAAGGAAACTAAGGGTTTACGAGATTGCACAATAGCTGTCTGGACTGCGTAAATAGTGAACTTCCAATTTCTTAAATGCAGTAACCCTAATTTCCACCTGTTCCGTTTATTAGGATGTTAAAGTACCTACTATCATGAATATATACTGTATGGTGAATGTACAGTTAAGAAGGTCAGAATAGACATAAAACATTCATTCTGGAAACTGAACCTAAGGATTGAATACAATGGCACTGTTTTACTATATAAGAAAAAAGACAGGTAAAAGAATGAGAATGTGAAAGCAAAGACAGTTATATTTCTTGACAGTAGTGTTTTTTGGAAAGGGTTACTGGGCATGGTCTAGGTTAATAGCTTGATATAAATGTTTGTAAATAGATTATACACAAGCCACAAAGAATCTAATAAGCATAAAAGTAAAAATAAGTGTATGACAGGAGAAGATATATATATATATATATATATATATATATATATATATATATATATATATATATGAATATATAAAGGGGCTAAAAATACAATATTCACATATTTTGCGGGACTACAAACATCTTTCATGATTTCTGCACAAATTTCTGTCAGGGTGCAGAATCCGTATTCGTGTAATGACAAACAAAGGTATGAAGTCTTAAGTTTTCCCTCCCAATCAGTAGCAAATGGCCTATATGCTTTCTTTCACATAGGGAGATTAAGATTTTTGAAACAAATATTGTCTATATTTGGCGGGATAAGATCTTTTGCTTATCTTACATGAAAAATTATGTAGAGAATACATATATATGTGTTTTCAGAAACTGTATTTGCTTATATTTGATAAAAAATTTCTAACAGTGTTTATCATATTCACTTTTACAAATTTTCCTTATAGATTAAGAAAGTATGAATGTTTATTATATTAAGAAAATAGTAAAACTTCTTTGAAACACCCCAGAATAACATATAGCACTGACCTGAAAAACAAAAAAATTATTGAGGTGGGTAAATTGGCAAATTCAGTCTCAGAGAAATATTGCAGAAAACACTTGAAATTAAACCTGCTGCTCTTGTGACTTAATCATAATCTTCCATTCTTACCATTTCCCTAGAACAAATGTCTTTTTTAAACTTATTAGTTTCTGATCTATATACTCCGAGGCCATATTTCTATGACCCCAGCAATTTAGTAAGGAAGAGAGAGCCAAAAGCATATGCATAAATTATCTTGTATTTAAGGTTTACTCCTCTGAACCAGCCACTAATACTAAGGTCAGCTTAAAACAAGGTATACTTACCTCTCGTGCACAAGCGCTTTGTCGCTGTAGGCTCAGGACACTGGGTTGTCACTTTTCCTGTTTAAATACTATGAGGTACAGGCAGAAGAGAAATAGACATATGCGAAAACCAGTAAAGACCTTTATGGTCCTTGATGGAAGTGATTTTAGGAGGGGTTACCGTACACGGTCAAGGTTAATTTATTGATATAAATGTTTGCAAATAAATTACACACGAAATAAATTATACTTGAAAAAAATTCTTAAACTTTGATATCAATTTCTTTTCTCTCATGGAAATGGCCAACTCTCAGAGTCCGCTATTTTCAGTCAAAAAGGGCCGCTCCTTAAAATTTTATCAGGAGCTCATTAAAATGTATACCATGCTGATATGTTTGTTCAATTGTACCATAATCTAACATATACTACCTTCAAATCTAACGTCATGAATTTAAATATCAAGCCTTTATTCTTTTCCCTTGTAGTTGGTGAGTGTTTTAATGTTGACTGTAATGGCATTATGTAAAACATGATATTGATATATGCTTTTACATTTACCATTATTGAGCTCAATAAAGGGATAGTGGAGCAGCCACTGGAATTTTTAGCATAATATTTCTTACTCTATGCTGAGCAACAAGAAGAAGATTGAGTCTATAATTACAGTCAAATTTATTTTTGAGTTACCTTACTTTCCCCTATGTGTAGAGGAAAATAGAATTATCAGGAAAGTATTTAAACTATTTTTTACTAGCTTTCCAAACAGTGTATCCTTACAGTCCCAGAATCAGACCAGCAATATCAGTGGAGGGATTTAAAAACTTCAAATTATCAAGAAATTTAAAAGCAGCATTGTGTATGTTAGATATGATAAGGACTGTGTCTGTTTTGGTGTGGATAACCTGCAATTAATGCTTTTACATGAGAACACTGAAGTATGTTAATGAACAGTGATAGTAAGTATACTTCATAATACTAAGTTGATTTATATTTTATAACATTAGCTCCTTAATATTATAAATATTTGTATTTTTTGAAGTTTTCAGCACACTGCTTAGTAAATCAAAAAGTGAAGCTCTGAAGATTAATCATATTTAGAGTTTAGGCTGAGTGATGTCTTCTCTTGCAAAATGCTTTATCATGCACTTAGGACTACAGAATCAAAGTGTACTGCTGTCAACAATTAATTTAACAGAATATAGCCACAAGAAACCTCAGAAATCAAATAATCAGTTTCTCTTGCACTAATTTGAGATAATATATTGTTACTTATATTTTCTAATGCTTAGTGAAATTAATGGAATTGATGGCAATGTTTTTCATAGAAAGTTTATCATATCAATGATGATCAAAGTCCAATCATTGCATCTAGTCACTTCCTATCAGACAGCCATTTCTTTATTCTGGTGTTATAGTCTGGGTGCTTAGGCTCCTAAAACAAACATTCATCTCGATGAGATCTTCCAATTGAATTACCAGATATTTCAAAAATAGGAATAATCATCAGCAAACTGCCCAAAATTCTGAGATTTCACACATCAGAGACAAAGAAAGCAGAATGAAAACTATTTTAGTGCTTCCCTGAGGTCTTCAGGTATCTTTAGTTTTCTGTTTCATTCAATCATTCTCTGATGTCTGTTTAAGTGCCTGCTTACTAATGTAGGATGAATATCTTTTTTCTTCTATTAGAAATTCATCCTGAAAAAGGAAATAATTTCTGAATAGAACTTTAAAAACAAATAGAAATCCATATTTTCCCCTCAAAAAGTTACTTAATTGCCAAATTGTAAAAGCTTTTTGTTAAATATATACATATGTGTGTGTGTGCATATATATATATATATATATATATATGCGCACACACATATATATACCTATAAAAGTTCTTCTAATAATGCCACAAAGCTAATCCTGTTAATTCATGTATTATCCCATGCCCTCTTTTCATCTGAGGAGAAAGGGGAAAAATAATTCTGAGAAAAATATTCATCCCTTCCTCCTACCTGCTACTTATGTTAGCATACGGGCTAATTTGCAATAAAGACTGCATTTCTGAATCTTCTAAAGATTAAATCTTGTGAGTGAAAAAAAATACTCACCCTATAATGCTCTATATTGAACGATAAATGTTAAAATTAAAGATATTGTTTAGGACCTAAAAGTCATAGAAAGACAACTGATTTATGCTAAGTATCAAAGTAGTCAATATATTTTTATTTAATCAGGATGAGCTTGATCAGGAAATTCAGTTAATAAAGATGTTTCCCTGGAAACCAAATTATGTTCAGCTTGCTATTTCATGGCTATGACATACTTAATTAACACAGAAACGTATCTAACATTTAAATGAAGATTTCTGGGTTTTGTAACACTTAGAATCTCATAGAGCTGTTGCTTCTCAAAAGACCCATTCAGTACCATTTCAGCAGAGTTACATGGCTTCAAAGCACTGCTTGAACTTCTCAGACTGACACCATCCTAAGAATTTTTAATTATTTTGCGTCTTTGTGCTTCTTATTTTCCCCAGATAAAAAATTCACTAAGCCCTTTCTCAGTTGTACTTCTGGATTACCTTCAGCACAACACTGCAGAGAGGTGGCACGTTTCATCTCAGTGAACCAAAATCAATTTGAGAACTAGAGTGAAAATTAGTCATGTACTGCCAAAAGGCAAGTCAGGTCTAATGAGCACAAAAGTAGGAGGTTGATACTGGTATGCGGTACTGATAATGTATATTTGCTAAAACAAAGTCACCATTTTTCATTGTAGGTGCTTAAAATCATTTCATTAGCTTCACATTCAATCTTCTATGTATACAGTCTGAATTTCAACCACCCACCTGGCTATGTAAATGTAGGCTTGAGAGGCTGGCTCTAGGAACTCCAAGTCTGCATTTTCATCCCTACTTTTTTTCCATGACTAATGCTACTTTCTAGAAAGTTAGATGGAATTTGTAATTAGCTTAATAAATGCATAATTAAAACAATTAGCATAAAATAATAAAAACTGAAATTGGAAACATTGAATTCTCACATTGCAGTGTGTGAATGGATAAGAATTTTATGTAGAGGAATTAGTGTTTTACATTTTAGCTATGTTTTAAAGCTGCTCAACTATTACATCTCATAATTTATTTAAAAAGTAATAGAAATGCTGTATTAGGAAAATAAAGCTAGATGATAATTAAGTCAGCACAGAACCAAATTTGTTTGCCACTAACAAGAAGTATCAGAGGGGTTTATTTCCTGCACTCCAACTGCTTTGACTATGTTATTTTTTCACTTTTGAAAAAACCTAATGAACCCATGCCCTTTCTTAAGGAGTCTCTTTCAATTTCTAACTTTATGGAACATTTCAATGAAAATTTTTCTTTTCTATTTGATGGAGTATATAACTTTTGCAAGAATGCTTACTTTTCTGATAATATTTATTTTGACATGCATGGCAGGTAATATTGAAGAGAATATGAAAAAACATTGACAGGTAGTTGGGCAAATTACCTAGAGCAAACGTTTTATCTGATGTTTCTCTCACTTTTTCTTCCCTTTGGTTGCTCAGGAACAGTCTTATTTGTACTCATTTCTTATTCTAACCTGACAAATGTTTCATATTAAATCTCAGTTGTAGATTTCTGCTAGGCTGTGATCCCCATATGTTTTGACCATTTATTTACTTGTTAGAATCATTCAAATATCAGTAACACAGCTAGATTCATAAGAAATATGCTACAGTTAGTGCAGTTTTCATTGTTTATTTCTTTGTTTGTTTGCTTTTATATCTGGTTTCTACCCATGGCTATGTAGTTTCCTAAATTCTTTGTTGTCTAGATAGAGCAGGTGGCAAAGACCAAGATGCACAGATATTAGAAGACTGGAAATTTTAAAAACCTTGATGAAATTTTCGATATTTTACTTTGACATGCAGGGAAAGCACTCCCTGAATATCACATAGTTTTCACAGTTCTGAATTTCATATCAGAGAAGATGCCCAAAACATCAAATGATAGGGACTTTTCAGGGAGCTCAGATGCAGCACGGATGTCTAATCTTTCATCATACTGCACCAAACTCAGCTAAGTTGTGGGAAGGAGCTGTATGAGAAAGCACTGTAAGAAGTCACTTGGGCCTCCGCCCCTAAGCTCAGGAGCTGCATTGAAGCTCAGGCCCATGCCCTTGGTCACTGCTTGAGCTATGATGCAGCTATGCAGTGCCTGGCTGTGTACCCCACTGATCAGGACCTTGCAATGATGACTTGGCTTCCAAGCCTGTCTTCAGGCATGCATCAACACTACAGCCTTGTCTGGTGATCACTGGGCTGTTGGCTAACCCTGTTACCATCCCCAGGCCTGCTCTGCTCTTCCTGTTCAGGTGCTGTGGGTTTGCACCCCTTGTCGCTGAGGGCACTCACCCTCGACTCCCAGCTTCCTTCCCTTGGGGAGCAGCTCTGCTTTTGCTGCTCCCTGACGCATCTCACCCAGCCCCTGTGATTTGCAACTCTGCTGTAGATGTGAGCATGAGGGATTCGGTTAATTTCTCTGAACGATATTAAGTCACACCTCATATTCTACAGGGATGATCATCTGTGACATGGGACTTGTCCCATTCTCCTCTGTTGAACCTGTGGCATCTAGGATGAAATTCAGCCAATACAGGGGGAAAGGGAAGTGCCATCTGCCTGGAAAGGAAATACCCACACTCCCTTCTTCGGGGCCCTGCTCTATGCAGAGAGACTAGGCAGACAAAACTGTCCCACTGTCTAGAAAGGAATGGTGTTGAGTAGCATCCAAGACACTGCAGAACTGGGAGAAAAGGATTGATATTGGCTGTAGTCCGGATACTCTGACACCACAGAAGAGTCACACATATGTGGATCTGCAATTCTATCACGGTACTACTAGTAGATCCTCTTTATTTCATACGTAGACAGCAGAGACAACACAGAACAATAACTACATAGGCTGAGAGAAGCCTTTCTCATCAAAAATAAATAAATAAATAAACAAATAGGCTTCTTGCTCCCTCTTGTCTACCCTGTCTCTGAGAAGCTGTTTCCTGTATTGTTAATATAGCATTTGGTTGTTGATTTTTCCTCCTCCAGTAATAGACAGAAATACTTTGATTTAAATGATGCTTGCTATCAAAAAGGAAAGCTTTTGTACCTCTGCTACCAAACAAGGTGACCCAAAATCTTTCAGACAGGTCCAGGAATCTCCCACGCAAAATCACCAAACTGGGTACAAAGGTACTCTTTCCTGGAGTAGGCATTTCCTCCTTCTTGATTCCCAGTCCAATCTCTCACCCCTCAGTTACAGTTTTTCTCCTTAAAACAAATTTTATATAAAATTTCTTTGTTTTTCATGTATAAAAAAGTTTAATTTCAAAGCACATGTTAGTATACTGATATGTACATTACTATATGCATAAACAGCAATATATAGTATGTAATCTTGACCATATCTAATATGTATATATATTTAAAGTGATATGAATCTAAAGATATTTTACTTGTAAACTAAATAATTAATACCAACACAGGGAATTTATTTCACCAAAGCCTTCTTGAGGTATTTAGCAATCCTCCTGAAGAGGCACAGAACACACCCAGGATTTGTAGGTGGAGCTTTCTACCTTGTGAAATGTGTGAGATGTGACAATGTTCACACAGTCAGGGAAAACTAAACCTCAAATTCCACCATCCTAGGACTATTACACTGAAATAAGTGAGAAAATCTTGCCTGCAGGCCAAACTACAGATGCTAAACTCCACCTACAAGTAGAATTCAAGGTGATGCTCTTTTTAAACACAAGGTCTGCAGTTTGAGAGGCAGAAAGCAGAGAAAGCAGAGAAAGCAGCAAACAAAATGATGGAAAGGAATGAGGACTTCTGGCCAGGTAAGACTTCTTTGTTTTCCAAAATTGTTATTTGCTTTTAAATGCCATTAGATAATTTATCATCAGAAAGAAAAGAGATTAAAGGTAGAATACTACTACTTGGCTTTCCTTACAATGAAGACACCTACAAAAGTCATTATGTTTTGCAAAGGCAAGAGTACTAGAGTAGGCTCATACTATATTTCAGTATGGTAGCTTCAAATTAGAGACCTACTTGCAAATTTTATACCTAAAATTGTGTCAGGCCATCATAAAAGCTCTTTTCAAGGAGCAGACCAGTTTTGTATGAGTAAGTTATTATAGCAAATCTTGATTTTACAAGACTAAATTTTGAAGGAGCCCAAGTTTTTGTAAATGAGTAATGATCAAAGTTTGTAATTTAGAGAAATAACTACAGATTTGTAAACAACCTAACACATTTGCATCAACCTACACAAGAGAAAATTGCCTGGATCTTCTGGTAATTTCCATGGCAAGAACCTGAGTGATGTGACTGATGCACACAAAGGAAACCAGGCGCAGAACAGGATTTCAGCAGCAGGCTTTTTTCCTTTCTCTTCGACATTCTGCAGGGTGAGGGAACTTCATGGCCTGTCTCCTCTACATGTCTCATAAGTGGCTGAACTGAAGCGGCGAGGGGACTACAAGATTCCCCAACATCACCATGTTCGTGCTGTATTGTTACAGTGACCGTAATGTCATTGGCTTCCTGAAGAGTATCACTCTGGACTAGATCGCTAAGAAATTTGTTACTCAGGGAAAAAGAGAGTTCTGCTAAAACTGCCGGAAACCACAGACCACAAAGACTCAGGTGCTGAGGACAGCAGACTCATGTCTCCGCTGGCAGAGAGCAAGCTTTGAGAATTTGTTATTCAAAAATGGAGACAGAACGATTATTATGGATTCTTCTGTTAATTACTGGTATTACTGGTCATTGTCATTGTTCTGTCCAGAATATAATCTTAAAATAAAGGCAATACCATTCAAATCCTCTTCTTGTTATTTCCTCAGCTGATTTAGCAGAGTGTTGACTAATAATGGGAACCATATTCTGATCTTCAGTATCTATCTGTTTCTAAATTCTTCTTTTCAAACAGTGAACGTCAATAATGCTATAAAAGCATTAGGATATTACACTATCTGCTGTCCATTTGGCTAGTGGAAAGTGCTCATCTCTGTTTGGTGTTTCTCTGCCTCTGTTTCTCTCTCCCCAGTCAGATATACTCTTTTTTTATTTTTATCACCTGCAAAAGTTTTTATCTTGTTTTTTCAAATGACAGTTGATGCCAAAAGGGTCATGACATCATTCAAAACTATGTTTTATGTGCTCTGTGTCTGCCCATGCCTGTTATTGTGGTTTAGCATCTTGGATAGTCTTTAATAATATTTTATATTGGATTTTTTGGATGATTATTCTATATTCTGAATAGTATAAAGTTCCATATTTAAATATGTCAATTTTATAGTAGGTGGAAAGCAACTTCCAATTCTCTAAAATTCTCCCAATAGCTAGGTGCATTTGCCTGTTCATTTTTGCCTCTAAAAGAGGCTAGAGAGTCCTGTGCCCTCAGAAACCTACATGCCATCATTATGTGGAAAATAGGATTAGCCTTATCTTAAAAGTTTTAATAATCATAAGAACAAAAGGCTTAAAAGCCTTGAAAGAACTGCGAGTAAATGAAATGTGGATTTTTATGGCACATTCGTTTAACAAATCCCATGAATCTCTTTCTTGAGCCAAAATATATCTGAAGTCACTTGACAACCTTGAATCAGAGGAACATATTACCATATGAAAAAAATGAAGTAAAAATGATATAGAAGTTTGCATATTCAATGGTCTTCAAAAGAAATATCTGATTGGACAACATTGACCTTTTATGTGTCTGTTTCCAAGTACAGATTTGTTACTGTTAGCTATTGTCAATGATCACCCACTAAGAAAGAACAGAGACTTCTAAAGGGAGAGGTCATGTTTGTACTTTGTACAGGTAAAAATGAAAAGCGCATAAATGGTTTATATGAATCCATAGAAAATATACAAATACTATTTTAAAACTTTATCTTTAAAATAAGACTTCAGTCCATTTTCAAAATCCTAGCGTGCTTATGCTACACAAGCCGACAGGAAACACCGTTTGCATCTTTGAAAGAAGCCCCTATTACAAAAGTTTTCGACGAGTCTATAGCTGATAGCAAAAGAGGAAGTCATTATTCCTAGGTCATTGTATTGATATTTGAGTTGTGTCATGTGGTGAAAGGAATAAATTGTTTGATACTTTTTATTTTCTATCTATAAGACAATTGCAAGAAATTAATTCATCATTATCCTGATCAAAATCTTATATATTTATTTTAAGCAACTTCAGGCTATTTATGCTGTGCCACAAACACGAAGGAGAACAAAGTTCCACGTGAAGTGCTATCTTTTTCATAAATCCAATGATCTCTGAACTACTTCTGTTGTATACAAAACCTCTTGCTATAAAGAGTAATTGTTCAATAATCTTTTTAAACTTCTTATCCGTGTTTAATAAATTTTGAACTGACTAGATAAAAAAGAAAAGTAAATTAGTTACTTAAATGGTATCTTAAGAGTTGATAAAATGATCTATTTTCCTAATATTTTTCTTAAAAAATGTATATCTTTCTTGAATACAGATTCTGCAACAGGCAACAGATCAGCAGCTGCCACTGAAACTGCAGTTTTTATAGGCTGATTGATCTCTTGTTACCTTGGAAACAACTTTTTTTTGGAGACATCTCTGCAATGAATTGTAAATAGTTTTCTCTCTTCTTTTTCCAAGAACAGCCTGATGTCAAACTTAAGTATTTTCACCTAATTTAGAGTTTAAAAAAATAGTATACTGACCTAATACAATTAACAGCATATTGAATAGCTATCTCTATGTGAATACATTTGTTCATGCTTCAGTTAATTCAAGATTCAGCCTAGAGGAATACATCCATGTCTTTCCTCTGGGGTTTAAACGATGGCTGATATGAACAAGAATTTTGGTGCAGGCAATGGTTATTGCATAGCCATCAGCCGTTGTTAAAGACTTAAATTAAAATAATGGAAGATAATTTAAATGTTAAGCTTACCAAGAAGGATTAAAGGAAGAATAATAGGCAGGTTTTCAGATAAATTGTCCTTTTGTATCATTATAAGTCTTGCTAAAATTATCTAGAAAAGAATGAGTGATGCTTTTTATGACGTAGCAAATAAGCCACTTGAACTAACAATCTAAATTCATAAATTAAAAACTTTTTACAAATCTGATTTATTTCTGTAGAAAGTATATAGCAGTTCTTTATAATTCCTCGTTTCTCCTATTTTAACTGAAATTTTACAGCCCCCTTTTCTGACCAGTTCCAACAATCCTAAGTATCCTCACTGCTTGTTTTTTGTATGAAGGTTTTGAAATGTTTGAAAAAGTGGATAAAAGCAATTCACCGTCAGGAATTCTCCACTACTAGGGATTAGTCTTCACATCATCAAAGGTAAAAAAGAAACTGAATTATAAAATTAATAAGAGAAAGGTTCTGGGGAACTGAAGTAAAATGTGGCTTGTCTCTATCAATTTCACTTTAATTTTCTCTTTTACAATATTAAGTGAATTTTCTGCTCAACAGCTATATTAGAAAAAAAAAATAAGTAAGAGAGAATTATGGCTTTCTTGATAACAGAAGGTATTCATTCAAATGTCTGTGTTAGAACTTTAAATGGTTTCCACTAATAGTATTAACTTTCTTCTCAAGTAAAATGAATGAGATTTTAGCTATTATTAGTCTTTTCTAATAAGGAAAAATACATTAAAAATATTTTTATACATACCAAACTAATTATTCTTGTAAAATAATACGATAACAGGAACAAGAACAGCAGCACATATCCACTATTTACATGAAGATTGAAAGTATATTGGGCTATTGGTTAAGCATATGTCATTGAACTGTTTAAGACATACATTCAGAGAATAATGATATATTCATAAAAAATAAAAGGTCTTTACAAATGAAGACAGCAACTATATACTTTGAAGTGAATACAAATATAAGATAATAATTGTTTTAAAAAAAACAAATACAATATTACTTTAATGTTTAGAAAACAACATTAAGAATGATACATTAATTTGAAAATGGGGGCAATTTTGTATACAATCAAATCACTTAATTTTACATAGCTCCAGATACTAACTTCAGGGATTGTATAATTGTGAATTTAATAGAACTATATTTTACCATTTCTTACAAACTATTATTTTTATTTTTGCACTTTAAAGATATGTCAAGGTATTACCAGCAATTCTTCATCTAGACCTTGATATGAAAAATAGATTTTAACCAAAATAGATTAAAACACTTAAAAAGTCATTCACTGTCTCCTTTCAGTCATTTTAAAAATACAAAAGTTATGATATTTTCTGGACTTTTAAATGTAAAGATCACAAGGTCAAAAATTGATTTTGTATGCAGCTAAAGTGTAAACTCCACTTCTAAATCCCATTTTTGTTCTGCTAGAAATTGAATAAATTGTGCAAACTTCAAAATAATTATCTGTGTTACCCACTTGACTGTTTTGTAATTAGGGGCCCTAAACTGAAATTTAAAAAATAGCTTGCAGCTATTTTATCTTTTGGAATTCATAGAGTTTTTAGGAAAACCATTTCAATATACTGTCCTAGAAAGAAAATCATGAAAAATATTTCAAATTAATATTTTATCTAATTTAGCATATTTCATTTTGTTTTGTTTTCTATTGTTTTGCCTCAGATCAGGGAAAATTCAAGGTTTGACTGGAATTCTTTCTTTCTTATTCACATTTAATTAATGATTTAAGTAAACTTCTTCTAGCTCAGAGATTATGTCCAAGCATTTTTCTGTAGTAACTGTTTGAATACATGAAATATAATATTTGTGTTGCTTACGGCCTAAATTATTTATAATACATTGCTATTCTCTAACTGGTTGACAAAGAGACCCCAGATTTCTATATTCTTATTGAGAGGATATTTTTCTCCTTTGCAATAAGAAACAAAAACTGAAAAATCTTTAGGAAACTCTAAACCAGTTATTTCTTGAAATATATGGCTAATCATTAGATATCTACATTAAGATTTATTCCCTAGACAGCAGACTTTCATGAGGTTGGGTGTAAGCCTGTCATCTGTGTTTGTACATAGATGATAATATATTGCAAACAGTCTGGGACTGGAATTTTGGAAATAAATCTAGTTGTGTTTTATGACTAAGAACCAAACTCTGACATCTACTAGGCTTTTTTTTTTTTTTTTCCCCCTCTGATCATAGTTACTGGCAGTGCAAATATGTTTAGTGTTTAACTGATTTATAATTTCAACTTTTTCCCCACACACTAAAAATAATTTCGTATTCACAGGAAATCTTAAATGGGGCTTTCTGCCTTTCAGTTATAATCTTGAGTCCTCCCTGTCTGCTGCAGCAGTGTAGAAAAGAATTTACAATAATTTAGCATAGCTGAAGTTTGTTTTCTTTAACTTACTAGTGGGTTACCAAAATAAATATGTTAGGTAAACAAACAGTCACATACACACAAACATTCTCTGAGGTTTTGCATTTATGATATAAAAATGAAGAAACTGATTCGTTTTCCCCACTCTATTGAATAAACTAAGTAGTGGGATGGGAATATTCATTGGTAGCATCTGTGATAGGTAATTAAACTGTGGGATTGAAACCACTTTCACAACATTAACGCTTCCCCAAAGATCGTGATTTAATGAGCCCATTTATTAAAATCTTCAATATTATTTTGCATAAGTGGTCCCTTGTTGTCTTTTATCACACTGTACAAACTTTAGTTTTAACTTCATTCCGAAATATGTCCATTCTTTTGGCACACACTGACTTTCCTTAGTCTAAATAGTACAATGGGGTAGATCTTTGAAAATGGTACTAATTTGATCAATTTACTTATCAACCCCATGTTTCCCTGATTCAAAGGCTTTTCAATTTAGGAAAATAGGAATTGTTTTTTGTTTTTTTGTTTTTTTTTAAATCTGATGAAACAACATGTGCCTGCAGTGATGACCTTTGACAATGGTTTTTATAAATTGGTGTACTTTATATATATTTAAAATCTAATTTAAAAAGAATTCTCTCAGTTGTGCACATTAGTCCTTCAAAGAACTTTGTAGAAGTTTGCACACATGAAATAGCATGTATTTAAGATACAATCAACCCTCCTAAAAATCCAGTCCTCAATGTTAGAATGGTCAAAGCTCTATCCCCCTATTCTTTACTGAGTTAAGACTTATTCTGCATTTAAGTCAGCCTTTTTTTTAAATTTTTCCCTACAATTATAAAGAAAAAAGTAATTTTTTAAGATTAAACTATACTATTTTTACCAGATCAAGTTCCCTAGATCAAGTTTTGTATTAGTATTTGTATCAGAGATTCATTTAAAGAAAGGTTTTAAAAAAAGGATGATTAACTTGTACGCACTTGCTCTCTTCCCACATTAAGGGGCAGATTTAGTGGCATGAATAAGAAGTACAAAACTCAAGTGCAAGCTTTCTGTATAATTCATCATACAGATTCAGAGATCTACTTTTGACCTCAGCATCCTAGGCTGTAGTAAATGGAGAGAAGAAAGTTGCTTTATATCATGATAAATCTCCTCCTGAAATAAATGCCTATCTCAAATGTTAGACATTTGTATTCTAGAATCTAAAGTTAGGTGAGATGAATCTCTCCTAGAGTGCCTTATGGTTTTTTCTCTCTAATCTCTGGGGAAAAAAAAAAGTAAAATAGATAATATATTAATTATGAGGCTATGCATATTTTGCAGTACTGTTAAAGTATTACTTAAGAAATAAGAAAAGTTCTAGAGCTCAAAAAGTGTTTATAAGGAAGACAATAATTTAAAAAGTTACATTAAAAATAAAATAAAAATACTAATATCAGCAAAAAGGTTGGGCTATGACAGAATATTCTAATTATCTGGTCTTTTTAGGTTCATAGATCTTTTTATTGGAAGCTCTTCTGAATCAAATTCTTTTTTTCTTCTTCTGAAAGTGATAAGTAAATTAGAATAGAGGACTAAACAATAGCATGACAAATGCTGACTAACGGAACACAAATGATATGTAGTCAATAAAAAGTAATAGCTTGTATTTGCAAATTACTGTGTTTTTTTTTTTACTGCAATTACTACTCTACCAAAATTGATATTACTTTGATAAAACTCCTATAAAAGATTGAGTACAAAGAAATGGAATACAAAAGGACCAGCTTTTCCTTAAATAATGTTCTCCTGTTTCAAATGTGATCTTCAAGCCTTAAAAACAGGCAAGAAGGATTGAATTAAAAAGCCTCACATAGAAATTGAAATATTTTTAATTTAAAATACCTTTTTTTTAGAGAGTATTTCAAGGACAAATGTGACATTCTTTTCGTATGTATGTACTCTCTGAAATGTTGCTGGCTCAGCAAACTGGAGAAGAAAACTTTTCTGATTCTGTGTTTTCCTATTAGGGAGAATTCACTCAGGGGAGAATCCACTCAGGGGAGAAGGAAGCAAACAAAAACAAGCAGTACACCACACTTCCTGTCACACTAGCTAGCCTAAAACTAGTTTAGGTACCTCCACACTAAAATATAGAAATGAATATGAGTATAAAATAAGTATACCTTGTTTTAAATAGGTATGGAAGTGCTAAACTGTATAAAAAGTTAGACTTAGATGCCTGGGTTTGACCCAGACAACCCAGGTTTCAAGGTATTCGTTATCTCCATGAGTTAGACTGTGGCTTGGGTTGCAGGGACTGCACAGGGCATGCAGTCCTCCAGGTTACTACATTATAGCTCCTGAGCAGGCAGGAGAAACCTGCTCCACCCACAGATTTTAATGTCTTTAGGGTTCTCTGGGTTCTCGTGGCCCATACTGAAAGGTTTTGCTACCTGTTGCACAGATCCTGACAAAATTACGATTTTCTGCAGTGATACATTTTTTCTTTCCAGTTTCTTCCCTGCCCTCTCTAGGACAAAACAGAGCCCACTGGTGCATGATAAACACCACAAATATCATTTAAAAATCCAGCACTTCTTGGGTTTTGCCATTATTGCAACTCATGAGCAAAAAAATACTACTGGAGAGTGAAAAATACAAGGTCTGTGTTTTCTACTCATCAGCGTCCCCATTCCCCAATGCTTTTATAAATGCATGCAAAAATAGTTTACTAAAGTGGAGATTGATTTTTTTTCACTAAATAAATTTACTCCAACATTTTTAGTAGCAAGCCTTATGTTCAGGATATCATGACATGCTGAACACAATAAAAAGCCAGGTTAATTGTGTATAGGATAAAGAAACAGTAGTATAGCATTATTTTGCCACCACATTTTAATTGAGCAGTATTTCGTGACCGCTTCAAGGTATTCTAATGAAATGTATTGATGTAAAACTGCATTTCAAAAGGTAATGCCACACAATAACTCCACTGACTGTCTATCATTTTTACTGTTTATAAATTTTCATATTGTCACTCATCTACTTAAGAAAGGCCAACCAGACTGAAATAGGACTTTTGGACCATTTTGGAATTAGCTAAAAGACACAAAGGATCCCTCTGAATCACTTCTGCACACAGCATTGAATTATCACATCTTTCTTCAGAAAAAATATCAACTGACCAGATATATCCACAACTAGAGAAGCTGTTCAAAAAAAGTTCACTTTACCGAAAGACATAAAGTGGAGGATCCATATAAGAAAATTAGAGAAATGACAACATATTCTGTCTGTGAAATTTAAGGTCCAAATTTCTCCTGCAATGATAAGCTAATATAGGGATGCATAGATCACTCTATAAGTTTGTCTGAAACCTCCTTTGATAAGGATTGAGTTTATTTATTTGTTTAATTTATTTAATTTATTTTAAAGTTATGTAAAAATGGCTTTAAATGCTAGGTAATAAATGTAAAAAAATTATGCGTTTTCCTTAACTGCTAGTTTTAAACTATGTCTCTAAAAATGATTCACTATCTTATGTGTCACTAAGAAGAAAAAAAAAAGAAAGAAAGGTAAAATTCTATTATAGTAAAATTGTCAGAAGATAGTCAGATTCCTCAATAGTGAGAGAAACGATCATCTTGTCATATTTGTTAGCACTCATAAATTCATATTATTTTGATACAGGTCAACATCCGAATCCCTATCCCATATAAACAGCAACTGTTTCATCTAGATGCATGAAAACAAGCATCTAGTGCCTTTTGAGATGCCACATGGTGCCTAAGAATCCACACAGGGCTAGCAAATATGACACTGGCTTTATGAGAGAACCTTTCCAGAAAACCATCTGGGAACCAGGCACCATGATAACCCAGGGCACCTCTCAAATAGTGCCAGGTTCCCATATGCTGGAAACTGCACTAATCCTAGATCTTCAGTGCCAACAGTGGAAGTTAGGCATCTAGGTGAAGAAGCCTAAACGTGTATGTGAATGTGAAATTGTATGTGAATGTGAAATTGAATCACACCTTTAGTTTTTTCAGATGCAAGTTATAATCCTGTGACATCCAATTCATTAAATATTATTGAAAGAACTTCACAAATATATTGTAGAGGAGGTTGATAGAATTTACACACATACTGAGCCATATGGTCGATACTGATCCATACTGGATCGTGAGGCAAGAAGCACTCTAAAAAACCTAGAACTGTAGTCAGGTATGAATTCATATCATATACGCTTCTTTAATGGCATGAGCTGGTTAGAAGGTAAATTACTTTATATTATCAATCACACTGCCCGGATGGAAAAGTTAGGCATTGACTGAAATGTAGTGGCACCCTCGACTTTTTGATAAACAAAGGCTCCTTCAAATTTTTTATCTAATTTATTACATATTAAAAAGGTCAGAACTGAATGAACCTCAGTATACTAATGACTGCTTCATTGTTTTTTTTTATACTACCAGATATAACATGTGCATGCTGAGGTGACTTAGAAGCTTAGCATTTTCTACAGGTTCCCTATATTATCACCATAGAAATAAGCACTAAAGCCAGGTAGATCAGCTCACTTTTTTACCAGTGACTTTACAGAGTATTTAAGTACTTTACTTTAGAAGAACTGGATTGCTTCTGCCCCTGGGCATCATTTAGATACCTATATTAGCTACGCTAGATCTCAGCCATAGTACTTTTAATACACTATGCATTATCTGTGAGGGTGACAGAGCATTGGAA
This sequence comes from Struthio camelus, assembly GCF_040807025.1. Classification (NCBI taxonomy): domain Eukaryota; kingdom Metazoa; phylum Chordata; class Aves; order Struthioniformes; family Struthionidae; genus Struthio; species Struthio camelus. The sequence continues at coordinate 180,250,762 of NC_090942.1, read as the reverse complement.
CAGGTTGCCCAGAGAGGTGGTGGAGTCTCCTTCGCTGGAGATATTCAAAAGCCGTCTGGATGTGATCCTGGGCAATATGCTCTAGGTGACCCTGCTTGAGCAGGGAGGTTGGACTAGATGATCTCCAGAGGTCCCTTCCAACCTAAACGATTCTGTGATTCTGTGATTCTGTGATTCTGTGATTCTGTGATTTTGCTGATGGTATTTGCAAGCCTTTGAAAGTGATCTTATTAGAAGTGTTACAGAGAGAAAAATAATAATATTATGCTTTATCCTATGGTATTTTTATAGCTTTCTTACTTGACCAATGATCTAATATTATGAACAGGTGCAAAACCAACCATTATAAAGACATTCTGATGGGGTATAACTTATCTTTAACTTAAATATTTCTGCAAGCAAATTTCTGCAATCATTTTAGTATGCATGCCTTTTCTGAGAACCATGCAAATATATCCTTAACACCCTAGTCCTTCACTAGACATGCTATTCTATGCACTCAGTATCATGTGTAACTCCTAACACTTGTCTGTAATTTTTATTTAACAGCCCAACTGCCATTAGGACTTTCTCGTACTCTTATAGGAAACACCATACAAATAGTGTTTTGCCTAAGAGGAGGTGGACACATTCTCAGTTCATGCTGTAGTCGCCACATTAAAAGGCACTTTAAAATGTGTACAGATAGACAGCAAAAGCAATCAAGTTTTTCATCCTCGTAAATCAGCTAACATCAGTGATAATAAACAAACATAGGGCTAGGCAGAGGCTCAAACATGCTACTGAGCTGCCAGAGCATGTTTCAGAGTAAAGCTTGAGTCAGGGGATGTGAGATACAAGCACAGGAAAAAACATTCTGTTTTGGGAGAGGAGGAGAGTAAGATAAGGAAAATAGATATAAACTCATCTATTCCATTTGCCATCTGGGCCAGAAGGCCCTAGCCTATTTATACACTAGGATAAATTTAACCTTGGTGTTCTTATGCTTGTCCACAGTAACTAAATGGATGTAAGTTTTCCGTCCACTCCAACTGCAAATAAAATGCTTTTACAGAGTTAAAATATACTAATTTAAACAATCTGTACTGAATCATTACATGTTTCTTTCACGACTTCAGTGGTCAAGCGCACCTTTATGTCAAGGACTTTCAGAGGTAAAAAGATCTATTCTGGTTATGTGGCCATCTGCTTAGGGTTTAGAGGAGCTTAAACTCCATGTTGACTGAAAGATTACAAAACCTCTAAAGCATAAGTTCACATGGTGCTCAGAAACCTTGGTAGTAAACATATTCACTTGGGAAATTAGTAGAGAAGTTCAAGACATTGCAGCACCTCAAAAATCGTTACCATCGCTTGCTGGAAGCAGCTTATTGACAAAGAGGAAACCAGTAGAATTAAAAACGGGAGTTTTCAAAGCCAAGGTCAACCATTTTAGGTTCAACAGCAGAGGGAGCTAGATCGAGATATTCTAGCAGACTTTGGCCAGATGATCCTTTCTGTTCCCTGAGCTGCGGGAAAGGTAATCATCATGGGTTATGACAGGCAGCTGGGAACCAGACAATAACATCTTTAGCTGTTCCAGCTGGACATCAAAGGGGATGTCCGTCTACACCTGTAGATTGTCATCACCTATTAGAAAAAAATAATTAAATCTTACCTATTATAACACAAAATAATTTATTATCTTGGTCAAGCCACTAATCTTTCTAGTTTGACTTGAATGAGGAAATAAAAAATGTCTTATCTTATTCAGCAGACAGTTTCAAGCAAATCAAAGGAGCAAATTAAACTAAATTAAACTAAACTCTATGGTAACATTGTAGGTTCTATCATTTCAATTTCAGCTTCACGATACTTTCCTTCTATACGTTTATGCTGATTGGTTAGTCCTAAATTCTTCCACTGAATTCTGAATTATATTGTTTGATATCCTATCACGCGTATCCTATTAAGACTGACGACACTGCTAGTGTCATTACTGCACCTCGAAAGTAAAATGAGGTGTCATAAGAACAAAAGCTATAAGTTTAAACTTTCATTTTAAGAAGATCTCAGTACAATCTTTCCAATTTGTTAATAAGTTTTGTGGTATATGGCTGATTTTTTTTTAAATGAATTTAAAAGTAAGGAACCCAAATCTTTTTCCTCAGAAGTCCTATGATTAGCTTTTAATTTTGATCCTACTTTTCTCCAGATAGCTTTTCAGTTAATTTTCAGTGCAACGAAAATGATAAAGTGTTTTATTTGATTTACACTTTAGTATAAACCTTAATAGGAAAAATTTCACCTCTTGGTAATAGAAAATAAATTTCAGCCTTCTATTCTCAATAACTTTATTTTGAAAGTTTCATTATATCTTAACTTTAATCTGGAAATAATTTTTAAGATACTTTCTTAGCATTATAGAAAATATTTATATGATGCAGTACTCAATGACAGGCAATAGGCAATGATACATAGAGACCACCTTCTTGATTAAGTGCTACACACTGTGTAGCAAAGGGCCTATAAATCTTTGCATAATGACTTATGATAATACTTTTAAAATCATCTTCTTCCTATAATTCTTTTTTTGCTTTTTCCTTTAGCCTTTTCAGAGCAGCATATTGTTTTGTATATTATAGACATTACAGTACAAACGTGGTTATTTAGTGAGCTTCCACTCTTAGTCTACCTTTATCTTTTTTCTCATATTCTTCAAAATATTGACTGAAACAGAATGACTACTTAAGTGTGTAAGAGAATCATATGCTATAGCGATAATACTAAAGGAAACATGGCAAGAAACTACCAAGTGGCACCAACTGAGTTAGGCCTATTATTCCTGTGGCACATTGGTCTTGGACAGAGCTAGTCAAAGTTGTCCAAATCAGAGCCACTGAATGAGTTAACAATTGAATGAGTAGCAATACGGATGACTGAGGTGTTGTGGTTGAGGTCTCTCTTTGATCCTCTTTTAATTTTGCAGGACTGAATATAGAGGGACCTCAGGATGTCATTTGAGGATTGCAATGTACTTGATCTTTAAGTGGTTTTTTAAATTTGGACTTCCTTCTTGATTTTGGACAAGGAAACACATGGAGTCATGCTGGAAGGTTAATATCTAAAATAACAACTAGGATTCACAACTGAAGATATTTGCCATTATCATATTCTTTCAGTCTTTTTTTCCCCACAGTCTCAAGGAAGAAAATCTTTGCAGATTCAGAGACAGGAAAGAAATAGTTTAACAATATTCTTTGCTCTATCAGTGACTTCTTTCTTTACTCATTGGTCCCTAGGCTTAGGATTTGATCTCTCAGAAACAGTATACCCCAATGAACATGAAGAGATTTAGATATGTGAGAACATTGTCTCTGACTTCCTATGTAGAAATCACTCTTATAGACAATGATATGATTTGAGTTTATTACTAGTATGATTTTGGAATGAAATCATCCTCAAAAAGCAAGACTGAACTGGGGGCTAATTCTAGACTTACTAGTCACTGACTAATTTTTGGTGTTGTGATCTTTTGCATGAACATTTGCATGTAATCATCTAAACTCATTTATTCTTATCTAGTCGAAAGGAGAATAATTATTTATAGGTACTAAACAGAAGAAAATTACTATTTACTACTCATAAAAAAAGAAGACTCCGAAGTCTGCTTCATAGGATCACAGAAGTGTTCATAGCAAGGGATCTCCAAAGGACCTCTGGGGCCATCTAGTTCAACCTCCCCCTCAAAGCAGGGTTAATGCCAACACTAGATCTGGTGATCCACAGCCTCACCTGGCTAAGTAATGAAAACTCCCAATAAAGGTGATTTCATGACCTCTGAATAATGTGCTGCAGTGCTGCACTGTCTTCTAAGTGTTTTTTTTTCCCCTAGTATCCAACCTAAACCATCCATACTATGCTGTGAGACCTTTACCCCTTCTTATGTTGTGTGGTGCTCCTAAGAAGAATTCCATTACCCTCATAACTACCCTTCAAGTAGTTTTGAGCTGCTAGTAGATCGTCACTTAGCTGTTTCTTCAAATAAGCCTCTCCTCCTAGGTCTCATACTTTGGGCCCTGACCATGCTGATAGTCCTCACTGGACTCTCTCCAGCTTCTGCATATCCCTCTTGAACTGTGGAGTCCAAACCTGGAAATAGTATTCCAGCTGCAGCCTCACCACAACAGGGTATTACAAGAATACTAAATAACTTCACTCGGTCTGCTGACCAAGTTTTTCCTACTGGAGTACAATATGCAGCCTTATTTATTTGCACTGTTGGATCATATTCAACCTGGCATCTGTCATAACCCCAGTTCGGCAGAATAACTATTCAGCCTGTCCTTCTTAGCACGTCACAACGTAGGCGGTTATTCCTTTTCAGGTTCAAAATTACACTTCTTGTTGGGATTCTGCTGGCCCAGTTCTCAGATTTATCGACATCACTCTGGGTGAAGTGCTGCATTTCATAGTGTCTAATCCTGAATGGTTTTGCTTTTAAACATCCAGAGTATTAAGCAGCTGCTGATAATAAAATGATGTGAGTTTTACAATAATAGTGATTATATTCCTTTTATATTTAAAAAAAAAATAAATAAAGAAAGAAAGAGCAAACAGAATAAATTACCTGTGGTGGAAGCAGTGGTAATCTGATATAAGCAAGTAGCATACTTAGGTCACTGCATCGCCTCTGCATATCATACTTCACCCACATCATTAAGGCATGGAAAATGGTCTCTTCATCAGGAACATTGACATCGTCACTAGCAAGAAGTTTATGAAGTTCTTCAGCCGGTAGAAGTAAAAACTCTTGATTTCTTATAACTTCCATTATATTCTCCTGAGAAGATGAAAATATTTTAGATTCATTCATACTGAAAGGAAAAAAGGAAAAGCTATTAAAGCCAAAAAATCCCATAAAATTCAGCAATAATTTTCATACCCAGCCCTTCTACAAATCTTCAGGAAAAGAAAATAAAGATGATTAGAAGAAACAGCTACAGTTGTAATTCATATGTGACTGAGAAAACAAAAGGAAAATTGTACTGTAATATTTTGCAATAAAGGTAGAGTTCATTAAATAACTAGTAATGGAAAAACAAATTGTCGTCCAAGAATTAATAAAGACTAATGCAGATCTGCATGTTGTTTGAATTTTAATAAACTCAGTCAAACCTGAGCACATCCAATATATTATGTTTACATGCACACACACATATTTTTCTATATTTTTTCCTATTCTATATTTCTATATTTTTTCCTAGCTGATCTATTTCCTAAATAGCTTTAGTCATATACAGTTACCTTATCAATAACTGCATAATGTTCGTTTATATAAGGCTAAGTTTCAGACCATGAGGTTAGCATTACCTCCTGAACGTGTCTAGAATGAATTGTTGCCCCCCAGCTAGTACCCAAAATATGTACAGCAATTAGAAACTCATTATACTGAAGTTTATAATAAAGATAACAATAACAAAAATATTAAACTAAATACAAATTGTTAATTTGTATTTGTTAATAGTTGACTGAATCCTGAGGACTTGATTAAGCAATCTCTGAACTACCTACCCTACCCTACACTAACAGGGAACATGACAAGCACAGTTTCTTTCTTTCTTTCCAAAGTTTCTTTCTCAATCTATTTATTTTAGGGAAATAAATATATTCGTTCATATATAACTGTAGGAGGAGAGTGAAATAGCTATAAATTAGAGGCACAAGATCCTCCCCCGGAAAAAAGAAAAATCTAAATTTGATATGAAATAAACAGGAAACCAGTAAAAGGTATTGGAGAGAGAAATGAGTTACAAGATATGATAGGTAAAAAACAATCATTAATTTTGATGATGACATTTTGGATAGACTTAGTGAACCTAAGAAGCAGGGAAACAAAAGGCAAGAGTTATGACAAAAAGCCAGTTAGGGTCTTAAAAGGAAGGATAGGGAAATTGAGGGAAAGGAATAATTCTGCTGCTACACCCACTCAATTCAATTGTTAGAATATATGTCTATAATTGCTTATATGGGTTCAAATCAGGGAACAAATTGACTGTTCAGTAGGAGCTGAACTAGAACTTACACAGTATTTCTGGCACAAGCAGAGTCTATACTGTCTTTTGTGTTTTTTCCCAATGTAAGAAGATAATTGTTCTGATTCTCCAATATCATATACTTTGGAAGTTACCAGTAAAAAGAACCTGTTAAAAACAGCTGTGTATTATTTTATATAGGATTGCAGATGGAGATGAATAATAAAGACCTAGGCATGACAAAATGATAACAGATTTTGAACTTTATTGAGATATGTAATATAATTACATATGCCAACATATGCATGCATATAGAATAAATTAGCTAAAGCTAAAGCGATGTTTATTATTAAGAAGGTGAATACTTTTTCATATAAAACAATTTTTAATGATGCATAACTTTTTCACAAAGTCCCAGAATGGTTGAGGTTGGAAGGGACCTCTGGAGATCATCTAGTCCAACCTCCCTGCTCAAGCAGGGTCCTCTAGAGCATATTGCCCAGGATCGCGTCCAGGCGGGTTTTGAATATCTCCAGAGAAGGAGACTCCACTACCTCTCTGGGCAACCTGTTCCAGTGCTCTGTCACCTTCACAGCAAAGAAGTTTTTCCTCATCTTCAGATGGAACTTCCTGGGTTTCAGTTTCTGCCCGTTGCCTCTTGTCCTGTCACATGGCACTATGGGTGCCAAGTTTACCTCTATATATAGGCACCTATATCGGCATGCCGACACAGAGACACTCAAAGGTTCACAGTCTATACTAACTGTGTTTAACACACACAGTTAAACACAGTTAAACACAGTTAAACAACTTATAGCCAAAGGTGACACTTTTTTTTTTTTAACGTCACTTGACTAAATGTCAAAGGGTACCTAAAAGATTAGATTTTTAGGGCCTGAGGTTTTAACTCATTGACTTTCGTTAAAGTATGCTTAAATTATTTGACTAAAATGTTGTGTAATAGTTTGGAAATACAGGGGGAAAAGTATGCCGGGACTTAACCACAAGTTGGCTTAATTTATTTTAATTAAAAAGCCATAAAACTCATAAAATTTCATTCCATTTCTCAATTAAATGACTTATAAGCCAAAGTTTAATTAGGTCTGGTTAAATTGACATTAAATCCCATTATGAAGAAAATATAACTCTACTTATTAATTGGCATCAGCATCAAAGTTTGCAATAGTATATTAATCCAAAGATCTAATATTCTTGCACAGCATTGTGATGGTAGAATACATTTATGAACTCACAGAACTTAATTAATTTTGGGTAACACTAGGAGCAGGGGCTCTGAATTCAGAACAATAATTTTAGGTTTGATATCTTTCATCATTTTTAATTGTGTTTTCATTGGATATATGTGATTTTTTAAGGACAGCTTATTCCAGCCTATATACTGATTAATCAGCAATTGAAAGCAAAAACCATCAAAGATTTCAGACAACATATATGAGTTTTCAAAGTGTGAACGTGTTGTTATAAACACCTTGAATTACACCAGTTTTCATGTGACCCAGGACTAGATATCCTAGGAACTGCTTTTTTTAAAATTTTTATATAATTACAGCTGATATATGTTTAAAACATAACAGCAGTAAAAGCCAGGTTCTTGATTTTCAGAACCCCAAACGCTTTCTTTCAAGTCTTTATCATTCCCTAACTTCACTAGGGAATGTATCTGCCTCATGACTTCCCAGCTCACATTTTACTTTCTTAGGATTCATTTCATTTGGAGTAGCTTTCAGTAGCTTTCTATTTCATAATGGAAATAATCTATTTTATTTTTCCTATGGAAAAATATCAGAAGGACTGTGCTCCTTTTTAAAAGAAAAGAAACTGTATGAGACAAAGCAAGGCAAATGTCCATATAAGATAGTAATGATTTACATTGTTTCCGAACGCTGATTTCCCAACACAAAAAATTCTATGTGCATGGTTATCTTTGCTGCTAGCTGAAAAATTTGTATTTGTTCACTTAATTTACACTCAATTCCAAGGCCTCCGTTTGTCAGAAATCATTTAGTTTTATATGAATTCTACTGTGATAGCCGCTTATAAGATTATAAAATGAATAATTGTGTCACATCACCCATTACTTGTAAAGGTGTTTCTATCAGGCTCCCAAGGGCACTGCCAGCCTTCCCTGTCCCTGCCCAGCTCCATTTCAGCGCAGCCTGGGGCCATTAGTCACCGCCCACAAGGCCACAGCAGTGCCAGCTCCAGCACCACCGTGGCCCTGCCCCTCAAGGTAAATGGAATAATTTTCTAAATTCTACTGGAATTAAGGTGCCAGGTAGTCATTAAGCTACTAGGTCTTGCTCTGTTGAAGTGTTTTAGGAATGCTTAGATCCTCCAGGCTGAAAAATTTAAATTTTGAGAATAAAGGCACCCAGAATGTGGGCATTTCCAGGTTTACGTGACAAAGATATATGAGTTTTCAGGATCTGTAATTTCCAAGTCTGATACCTATGGAGTTTTGTAGATCCGGACTTCATTTTTTCGTAAGTGATGAACCGATCTGTGACTAATACTTCTCCTGCATGGGTCATTCACTTAGCCTTTCCCTCAAGCAAGAATTGTAATGTTTTAATTAAGTAGTGGATTTTTGTTTTTAAATTAGAAAAGGTAACTTCGAGTGGAACATGTGAAAGTCTCTGAACTCACGTGGAGAAAGCAATGTCTCATTTGGCTCCTGTTCCACTTTCTTAAAATCATCATACAGTAACTGCTGCCATGGGGTCGCAGCCTTTTCCTGGCAGAGCTATTTTACTTTTAAACCTTTTCAGTAACACACAGGGTTAGACCATAAAGCTGCAGCAGAGCTAAGTCAGGTAAACAAAATATATCTATATTTAAAGGTGAATAAGTAAGTATCTCAGCCTCTTAGTCTAACAGATTGTGCATCATAGGAACATAAGTGATCTAAAAAAATAAAAGTTTTACCACATGATATTTAATAAAAATGAATTCTGTTAGCTATATCCTTCTAATGATGTTAATAATACAAGTGAATTTGATTTTTTTAATCAGGATTTGTAATGATCACTTTTTTCACATAGGATCAAATTACTTTGGAAAAATCCTTTCTCATTGATGTATACGTAATTGATTTAACTAATTAGCATGCATGTAGTTGTAAGGAAAGGCCTGAGAGTAATTTCTTCAATATTACAATAAATATGAAATAATTTCATATCTTGACCAAAAGAGAGTGCCAGGTCCCGAGAGTGCCAGTTAGAATCGGTTGTGACATGAAAGAGTTGCCCTGGCATTAAAATGCTTAGCAGATTTTTTCTGTTTTGGATGGAGGAGTCTGATTTCAGTTTTGTATTTTATTGATTTTAATGCTGTAGCATTTCTGATATAAGAATGATATATGCATACGAGAATACTGAAAACAAGTATCTGTACACTAGTATTTGCCTTAAATCATAACTGACTAGTGTCAATGAACATTCTAAACTCATACTGATTTTGATTAAAAAGCTAAGTTTTCAAAAGAACATTTAAATAAATGAATAAAGAGAGCCTCTGATTTCCACTTCAAATAATGTAGTTTATTTGCTGAAGTGCTAAAGACCTGAAAATCAATTTTGATTTTGGCCAAGGAGCAAACTATTTCAGTTTGAAATTATTGCTGTAGTGCTACATGGAATTCAGTTCTCTTGCTTTGTCTGCTGATTTCCCTCTCAGCTTTCTATCATGCAAGACTGCATTGCCTATTTTCAGCATTACCAAAAACTACCTATCTGTGCAAAGACTGTCCTGTTATATATCTTCTTTCCTAAGAAGAACAATATTTTCAAGTTCTTGAACCATAACTCCAATTAGACAAAGAACCAGTATTTGTTAGCATGAACATGATCTTTCTCACCAGCCAAGTTCCAAATCTCATCAGAGAGAGCTCTCTCTGCTCAAATATCTACATGTTTCTTCCAGTACCAGACGCTGGCCTAATGTTACCATCACTAAAGGGCTATGAGGCTAGAAGGTTCAAAGTTGGGCAGTCCGTGCAAAGAGCTCTCCTGGCTGTAAGCTCCTCTGAACTTTGTCAGTGGGAAGAGAGCTCAGCAGCTGCTGCTACGTGGAGAGAACAGATGAAAGGCTGAGGGAAAAACAGGCTGTGACTATGGATATTTGCTCACACAGAATATTGAAACTAAATAGATATCTCTAGATGATAAAAAAGTACCAGAATATAAATATTTCATTTTTTCACTTGCAATTTTTAAATTAAATATTCATTCTAAAATTCTAATTTTTAGGAGCTGAATTATCAAGATCATAGTCTAATTCAGGGTCAATATCCTGTGACATTCTGGGATTTCACAACCTGTATGCATTTTGCAATCTATTGGTCATAGACATTTCCAGTTATGACAGTTCATCATAATAAATTGGTGAAAATTTTCAAGTTAATGTTCCGAAAACTTGCACGTTTAGCTAGTTGTGTTAATTTAGTTATTTAGTTTGTTAGTGTTTGTTTTCTGGTTTGCTGAAAGATCTTGGCTCATTCATGCTGTACACATTCTTGCTCACAGGTAGAGAAACACAATTAAAAACAGAGATAACTTGCTCCCCCTGCCCAGGACAGTCTTCCAACACTATTCTGAAAGGATATGAATCCCATTATCCATGAATATCCTGCATGCTAAATCCTCGGCAGCATGGTATACAAAATCTAATACTCTAAGAACTCTAATAACCCACAAATCACTGCTTTTATTTTATCTGGAGCATTTGTGACTGTGGTCACGAGTGGGAGCTGCAGTTTATGGCATCTTAAGCAAGGGAAGTAAAGGCATTACTCCATCCTTCTTTTTTTCTAACATAGGTTTCCACTCCGAAAAGAAAGTATTTAGGAACTAGTAGGTGCAACTTGGGGACCTAAAAAAAAATGTACCTTTGGGTTCTAGCAACTTGACTTGGCCCTGGCTTACGCATACGGAAAGGGTTCTTAGTGCAATTCTGAGAAAATACTGTGATTTCTGAGAAAGCACTGTGATTCACCCAGAGGTATCATTTCAGACTGACAAATCTAAAAGTGGCAAAAATAGAGACAACTCAAACTACAACATCAGTGCAGTACTGCAAAGTGCAGATACAGACATCTGTATCAGCCTTCTCAATTGTTTACAATGGAGAGGAAGATCAAAAAAAAGTTTTTATTTAAGGATTTGTTGTCCCTCCTCACAGCCATCTCCACTTTGGTCCAAGGCACTTCTTAACCTGGGACAGGAACCATGCTCTGGTGACTGTCTTGTTGTGGTTACTTTTGTATAAGTTGTTCCTTTAGCACTCTCGAAATATCAAAAATGCTGCTCTTACTTTTAACATGGTGTTGTTTGCACAGCAGGAACACAACCTCTCTCACATGGATAATAATGACATCACTCCAGGGAAGCAGTCATCATGACACTCTCACTGTCCTTGCATTACTTTTCTTTCTTCCAAACCCTGCTCCAGTGAGCATGCTTTGGTACAAGTTTCGTGCCCCCTCCACACCCATCATCCAATTTAACAGTCTGGCCAGAGTGGCTTCCCTAATCACTCCATAACTAACATCCTTGTTAGGGAGGAGGAACAGAACTACTTTATCTCCCAACAGGACAGGAGGACATGAGGAGCATCACTTACATCTCCATTGAGGGCAGGAAAATACCAGGGTAAAATGATGTGGTTAGGGCATATCGGGGAGGGACATCTTCCACGAAGAGGCCTAGCACACCACGGCACTTCTGATCATTGCTAGAGCATTATCCACGAGCAAATTGAAACTCATTTAGGATGGGCACGTATGTGTATGCACATCCTGCAGTGACTGCACCGAGAACTAGCCCATACTGATCAAAGCAGCCCTGACAGCAGACCATATCGGAGCCCTCATGACTGTGCCAAGAGTGGGAGTTGCAGCCTATAGTAACATAAGTAAGGGTAGTAAAGGTAACATAAGAGCTGGAAGAAGCAAAAGCAGCAAGAACAGCACTGTTAGGCAATGTGTTGCTCAGCAGAGGTTCTGAGCATGTCTCAAGCTCTTAAGTAACTTTCTGTGCATGAGGATGGTGTGTGCTAGAGGCCTGCGGATGAATGAAACCAGTAGGTAATTGTTTCAGGCACTGTAAATTTACTCTACTCACTACAGAGAATCCAAAACTAAGGAGAGCTTTAGCTTTTAGCTAGGGAGCTGTGAGTCAATTTGTGTCATTTGGTCTTTGAACCATATCTCAGCCCTTAGCTTGAATACAGAAGAGCATAAGGGTAACCTTTAAATATATACGTCAAGGTATGTACTTTTTATGTCCTTATGGGACCTCAGACTTGTTTACTCTGCTTAGCAGTCCTAGACAGGAAAATGATTTATTCTCTAATTTATTTTGTTCCTATATATTTTTGCAGGGGATGGGGAGGAGGAATTACCTTTTGGAAAAAAAAGTGAGTGGGATGCAACAACCAACATGTGCTGTGATGCTAAACAACAATTTAAGCTTGAGGACAATGTTGACCTAAAATCAAGCTCGCATAAACCAAACCTGAATAAATGAAAGCTGTATATCAGAAAATTATTTCTTACTATTAAAGCACAAAGCTCTAGAACAGGTTTCTAGTGGAGCAGGGAAGGAAGTGGTCTATTAGAACTGGTATTATAACTTAAGACGCAGTTTATGAAAGATTATATGATTCCATTTCCCATGGTAGCAAGGGACTGTCTGTTGGGATCCCCTTCACTTTTATTTTAACCCAGTTACACTTCTGTTGAACATAATGACATCTGATTCACTGAAGAATACCTCCGATAAAGGTATCATCTCAAAGACATTTGGAGATGGATAATTTGCCACTTTTGCAGCAGCTTTCAGAAGTAATTATCCTCAACATTAAAATGCGTACCTAATTTCCCGTTTGAACTTGTCTGTCTTCCACTCCTACATACTGGTTCTTATTATGAATTTCTCTGTCTGATTAATGAGCTTATTAGCACCAAATCTTAAAAAACTTAAAATAACCTCTTGAGTCTTTAATAACTCAGAGGGGTTGAGTGGTTGTCGCCTTATTTTTACAACTCATTCATAATACTGTGTTCTGTAATACTGCATAGAAAAGTTCAGGAGTGAAATAGAATACTTAATCATTAATACTGTTTCTTGTGGCAGCATCTATGAATTCACCAGTAATCGCATAATCATATACTGACCAACCCTGACCCTACTTAGGGTGTGAAATGTGATGGAATACAGCACAAAATGAAGTCTGAATGCATATGCAAGATCATATCTATACATATTTTAAAAAGCTTCTACTTTCATAAATGGATAATAAATACTGTAATTAAGATAATACTCCAAATGGCAATTAAAACCTCTGTCAAAGCATCATGATGAACTCTTTTGTCACATGCTTGTACTGAAAACTTGAATTAAAAGTAAGTACCCATTAAAATGAAAATACATCTAAAGAACAAGATATAATTGTATAATCAGAGGAAAAATGCCTTGTTTTATTAGTCTCCTTTCCACACTTCAAAGATTCACAACAACAGTGTCCTTTTTTCATTAGCTGTCTCTAGGCATGTGTGTGCTGTTACAGATGAGATGTGTGCTGTTGGAGGTTGTTTCAGTTACAGTTTTGTTTAAAAAGTAAAATGCTTAAAGAGAGTGCTTTACGTTAGTATTTCAGTTGTAGTGGTCATTCTAACTGCAACTAAATATTAAAAAAAATCACAGCAGAAACATATGAAAATTTTACCATTCATGATTAATTTATAGCATACCTTTGTATTGGAAAACTATATACCTTGCCTATGAACAAGAGTATCCCAGAAAACAAGTAGCCCATTATAGGAAAAGTATATAGTTCAGGAAATGCCTGAATACTGTGCTCTTCTTTTCGCACACACACTTTTTTTTTTGTTGTTCTCAGAACTATACTCTACCATTCAACTAACACTGGACATAATTTGAAGCATTACTGAGAGTCTTAATTAGCATGAAAGAAGCAAATACATTCTAAACTGGAAAAACATTTGAACAGAAAAAGAATTTTGAGAGCAGAACCACCTCTCCGTATAAAGGAGACTTCCGAAGAATTCTACTCCATAAGTAATATGAAAAAAGTAATATGGTAATTGCTTTCTGATAGCAATGATAGTCTGTGAATACTTTATGATATCCAGATTAATTCTAAAGACAGAGTGTTATGGTAAAAAGTTAATTAACATAGCCAAATACAAATATATCCCTCCTAAAGATAATAACAACAACATTTGCTCTCCAGTATTTCGGCCTATAGAAAATTCACACAAAGACATCTGATCATCAATGCTGGGGCTTTCTATATTCTTTCCACCAAAATAACAGTGTATATTATAATGTAAAATAAACACTGTATTAGACCTTAAATGGTTTGTCAAGATACAAGGCCACTGAAAATTTGTCACATTGAGTTGTTGTCTTTAATAGAACACTTAAAAACTGCTAAATGAATGCTGAAAGTATATTAACATACTGTGTGAATCCCAAAAGACAAATTTCAGACTAAAGTGAAATTGTAAAACATTTGTCATTCTGCACATTACATTGATTAAACTGACAGATACTCTTGTTTTATTGGTCCTTTGGAAATTACAAATTTGAAGGGAACAGTCATTATGTTTCACTCTGTCCAAGCCTCTGCATGTTACCATCCAATAATCTCATGCTGTCAACTAACTATAACATGCAGTTAATTTCTTAGTGTCAGTTCTTTATCATGAATGGGGAGGAGGTGAAGAGAACTGTATAACCTTGTCTAGCTGTTTTTTCATTAGCTTGTCTTCAAATTCAAACACAATTCTTATTCTTTCTGTTCACTTTTTTCTTTTTCTTTTATTAAATTCAACACTTTGAAATCATCTGTGTTGTTTAAAGAATGACCTGAGGCAAAATGGGCACAAAATGAATTTTCCAAGCCATGTTGCTACAAACTCTTTGGTCCCTGATATAATTAAACTTTCCTGTAAAATACAAAAAGATTTCTAGGCTGATTATCATTCAGCTAAAATCTTCTCATTTCTTTTTTTTTTCTTTTTTATGTTTATCAATACAAATAGATTATGCATCTCTTACGGAAATAAACAGAACACTGCTGAATAAGAATTTATACCTAAAATGATGCTGCCTAATGCAATTGACTTTAAAATAGAAGATCTTCTTATCTCTAAGATAAGAAATGTAAAATAACATTGGAGGGTTCAGGGGTTTTGTTAAAACTTTAGGAGTAGATCTGATCCATTAATGTTTTAGCGGCTGCTAATTCCATAAAAAAAATATGACATTCATTCAGGTAAGATTATTGATAGCTGATGCAATTTGCAAAGGTAGGTACGTAGAAATATTTTGTGTTTAAGCTCTCATAGAAGGTTAAAAATACCTGTATGGTTTTAGAGAAAACAAAGATCTATTTGCGACCAGTGACCAGATACAATTTTGACAGGGATTAGAAGGGTGTATATATGGCAAAAGTTTAAAGGCATAAACATAAAATATTATATCTTCTTTGTGTAGCCTACATTTTGAAAATCTGTGATTTTAAGGATTCTAAAGAATGTGCAAAAGACTCCTTATGTTTAGAAACCCTTTGTGGATTTGTCTTCCATTAATTTATGTAGTAGCCTTTTGAATTTATAGGTTTGGCCTCCAAAGAATCTATTGCAAACAGTTACACACTTATGCACATATCTATGAAAGACAAGTATTTCTTTTCAATCCACTCCCCAATTTTGTTTGATGAACTTTAATTCTTGTATTGAGGGAAATAAAATCTCCTATTTCCCCTTCCCCTGTCATTTATGGCATATGTCTCTTCCATAGCCTCTCCAGCAGTTATGATTTCACCTATATCCAAAAAAAAAAAAAAAAAAAAATCCTAATCCATCTAATCTCTCTTCCTATGGAGATGGGGGACTTTTCCATATCTTTGATTATTTCCATATCTTTTGCTGTGTCTGAAAAAAGTGCACTCGCAACATTTTTCATATCATATTATATCAAAACTCCAGAGCAGCATTGCAATGCCATGCCAAGGTTATTTAACTCTAGGTGATCCAAGGTGAGAGAAAAACAACCAAGCAGACTCGCATCTTTATTCCCATGAAGAGGAAACCTAAATCACAAAATGTACATTTGATCTGGGTGGCCAAAGATCCAGACTTCTGAGCACATCCTAACATCTACTCACACGTTGACTTTTGTTTCAACCATCACCGACCTTTTTTTTAAATATATTTTTAGTTTAGTACATTCTTTATGAGATTGGAGGACTACAGTTACAAGCAGTATTAAAGGCACAAACAAATCATGGAATCACACGGTGGCATCTACTGTTTTCTCTTTACTCCTCTGTTCCCTTCCTAATACTCCCTTGCACTCCACTTTCCTCTTTGAATCACCCTAAGTGCAGATCTGACATTCTCATAGACTACAACAGACATCTCCATTAATAGAAGCTTTTTTCCTCTCTCTCTGATCAGCAGTAGCTAATTAAGACCTCATCATGAGATGTATATAGATTATTCCTCTATCTACATTAATTTTCACTTACCAATATTTAATTTTATCTGCCATTATAGCCTTAGTATCACAAGATCCTTCTGAAACTTTTTAGCTAGTTTGTGCTTTTTACTATCCTCAGTAATATTTTACTACCTAAAAAACTATTTTATTTCATTTTTTAATCCTTTTCCATGCAATATATGAATATGTTTAAATGAATAATTCCCAACACGCTTCCTTTGTGGTCCTTAGTGGTGACTTCCTCCACAGTAACATTTATCTCCTCATTCCCATGATTTGTTTCTTCACTTTTAACTAGCTATTAATCCACAGGAGCAACTCTTCTCTTATTCTTTTATAGATACATTTCTTTAAGAGTTTCTAGTGACACTCTTGTCAAAGGATTTTTGAAAATGCAATTTATCCAGAAAATTTATCCATATACTCCAACAGATTTGTGAAATATGGTTTCCTTTAGAAAGAGTCTTGGATTCTTTTTCATTCCTTTGTATCCATCTCTGCTAATTCTCCTTTGTTATGGTTTAACCAATTAATCTTTTAGAAAAAGCAAGCTAATTAGTCTCTGGATCCTTATGGAATGTTTCTTTCTTTTTTTCTTTCTACTCTCTCATTGGTGTCACTTTTATCAACTTCAATTTTTCTGCTACCAAGGACAATTTAGATGCCAGGTTGCATATCACAGCTAATACTTCCTTGGAAGTACTGGAATGCTTGAGTCAGTACTAAATGATCTGTCAGCATTCATGTCATTTTGAGACAGTGGTTCTGACTTGTCTCCCTCAAAAAAAGTTCATTTACAGCCATCTGTCTAAGCATCTTGGTAGCAAACATGAATGCAAAGAATTCATGTAACTTTTTGTCTCTTGCCTTATCTTCCGTGAGAATTCCTATTAAATGTTATCTCTCAGCCTGAAAGATTGTGTCAAGTTTTATTTTTTTGCTTTTGATGTTTTTGAAAAGAGTGGAATCTAAGATCCAAATTGGTTGCTTAAGCTCCCCACACAGTGCATGAGCGAATTCAGTCACTAAACAGCAAACTGAAATCCTGTACACTGAAGATGATGTTAGTTTTAACTTACCAACAAGAAACCTTGAATTTAAAAACATTTCTTCAGTTCCACCTCCTTTCTGAACTATAAGCACCGAGATTACACAGCCCAAATCTTCTCTGGAAGGTAACCTGTAAAATCTTCACTAACTACCTGGCAGCAGTAGTATGATGACTGTTTTTCAAACAGTTTAATAATTCATTCATGTAGGAAAGAAATTTTGGGGTACAATATAGTCAGAATGGATCCATTTTCTCTACTCATTTACTCTACTACTTAGTCAAGTAGTAGAGATTAGATAGATTTTTTACATCAAATCTTTGACTTTTAAAATAAGTATCTTAACTGGATTTAGAACTTTAACTACCTTTATTTCTTGGGATACAATTTCTTAAAGAGAAGTTCCTAATCATCATTCCAGCTTTGTTAAGTGAGAAGAAAAGATCTGAAGTGTTAAAGGCTTTTATTCTGCATGGATGAAGATTCCGTGGCATAGAAAGTACAAAATAGAATAATTAATAGCTGTCCATGTACTAAATTTAGTTCAGTTGTACTATCTGGTTGTGAGATCTGTGCTACCCCTCTCAGCTTCACAGACTAAGATTTGTTACTGCACCTCCAAACCACTTCCTATTGTATATTTGTATATATGTATGTGTATATATATATATATATATATATACATGTTTATGTATATAATTTGTATATTGACTTAAATTTACTAATTTATCTCTGCACAGGAACAGAAGAAATATATAGTATAACTTCACATTTTAGTTCTGTGAAAACACCAAGATACAAGGCTCAGGCTTGTGCCAAACATACATTGCAAAATACCCTACTTTAGCTTTATCTGCATAATGCTTCATTTGCAAAAGAAAAATAATAAGAGTAAGAATAAGAGTTTGAGTAAGAATGAAGATAAGGATAAGGATAAGGAACACTAATATTTCATACTCATCACATTCTTCCAAACACAATTTTCTTATTATTATTAAGAAAGAATGAATACAACCTGATATAAGGTGGGTAAATTGTCATCTAGCATTCAATTTGACTGAAAAGCTGAAAGTTATGATAAACTCTGACTACTCTTGTCTCCTCCCAGTTTCAATTACACATAAAAAGTCAGCTGTAGATAGCATTCTTTTCTGCATTTCTGCTCCATTGCACAGTAACATCCTGATTAAAAGAGAATAAAAGCAGCTATATTTACATATATTTCTTTCTCCAGCAAGTATGTTGCAAGCATCTTTAAATGATGTAAGCAATAAATGCTGAATAAGGTAATGTATTTCAAAAATATGTTGCACATATGTCCAATCACATCTAAAAGGATGATTTTTTATCAGTTGTACCATAGGTCAACATATCAGCAGTTCTTGATGGATATAACAGATTGAGAATTTGTTATACTAATAAATGTTATTCAAATGCAATTTATGTAGAGAAAGAAAAGAGGATTCTCATCCAGCTATTTATTCTACTGAATATCTAAATCACATCCCTAATGTCACCCAAAAAAAAAAAAAATCACTACTGGAAAAAATTCTATTGAAAATTGAAAATCACAGAATGTCACAAAGAATTCTATCTGATCATTTTGTGAATATTGTATTTTTTTCCTTGATTGGGCAGTGATGAAATATAATAAATTTAATGCATCAGGTTGACTTGTGCACTACAATCATAAAACAATTTAAGTAAAAACAGATCTCTAGAGGTCATCTAACTCAACTCCTGCTAACTTAAGTTAGCCTAATCAAGGCTAACTTAACATTTTGCTCAAGGTCTTGTCCAGTCTAGTTTTGAATATTTCCAGGGACAGAGTTTCCACAGCCTTTCTGAGAAACTTGCTGCAAGGAATACCACTGTCACGGTGAGGAGATGCTTTTATTTTGTTCACTGAAAGTTGCCTTGCTGTGACTTGTGAGTGTTGCCTGACGTTCTTCCATTGTGCACGTCCAAAAAGAGATTGATTTTATCTTTTCTATAATCTCTAGCAGTAGCTGAAATTACTTGTAGCTTTCTTTTCTCCATGTTGAATAAACCCACTCCCCTCAGCCTCCCTTCATATGTCATGTGCTCCCCGCTGCAGTGTGGTAGCTGGACACGCTTGGGCTTTTCCACACTCCTCCTAACTGAAACGCCACCAACAGGAACCTGCATTCCAGTTCACGAGTCCTGAATAAAGGACAATAAACATTTGTTTCAACCTGCTGGCTAATGCAGCTGAGTTTATGGTTAGTCTTCACTGCCACAAGGGCGTGTTGCTCAGTGAATGTGTTCAGCCGACTTATGTCCACCAGGGTCTTCAGGAAACTCCCTTTGCTGCAAAACTGCTTTCTAGTTGTGAGTCCCCAGCTTGTCATGTTGCATAAGGTTATTCCATCCCAGGTGTAAGGCTTTGCCTTTGTCTTTGCTACAACTTCCTGAGGTATTTTTTTCTCCAAAGTCAATACAATTTTGAGTAGAAATCTTTGAAAGTAAAAGACAATCCTCCCCCCTGCCCCCCCCCCCCAAATTATGTTAGTACTGCAAAAGGCAGAACAAAATAACCGACCTGCATGGTTTCAATATAGTTATAAGGGTGAAAAAAGTTGATTATTCCAAGCTAAGTGCCAGATAAGTTCTTCCCTTACATGCTTATTTCAACTGGAGCAGTTCATGTCCATCTAAAATAAAAGTTAACTCTCAAAATTAAACATATATATATATATATAGGAAATGAATTTAACTAAAACTCGTCAATCTTCTCTTTCCTCTAACCCTCTTACCTTAAAAAGGATCCAAGTTAAAGAAACTTCGTCTGGCAGATCTCAGATACTAGATTAACCCTGGGCCAAGTTGCAGTGATCTCAGAGCTATCCTAGCCTAAAGCAGGCATGAGGCTCCTTAATAGATGCTTCCTTCATTGAAAGCAACACAATCGATGTACGCTGGATCGCTGCAGTATGTCCCTCTTTTACAATTTCCTCTACTTCTGTTTTTCTTTATTTCCTCACTCTTTTTATGGAAATCCTAAACTTCTGGGTAAAAAGTGCATGTCCTGATAAGTTAATAAATTTTCTAACCATTTACTATTATTTACAATATTTCAAAATTGAAGAGTGAACTTAGAATACCTTCAAATAGGTATGTTGTACTAAATATTCATATCAGCAACTACTACATAGCCATCTTTTGGGAATGTTAGGTATAACCTGGGAACCAGTCCCCAAAATTTTCTGTATACTTCTATGTTACCTAAATTTTAAGTTGCTACTATGAAATAACATTAAAAATAGTTATGTATACAATATAATATGTCCAACTGTAATTTATTCTGATGTGATAAACTTTTAACTGGTAGCCTTAAAAACCTAGGTGTGGGTAGTACACAAAAGGTGTTTGCACTATAATACCTGTAGGAAAATCTTTCAGTGAAAAGGGAGGACTGAACCTACTAATTCTCCTTGACATCTGACCGCATTAGGAAAATAAATTTCCTCAGCCATCTGACTGTGATGGCAGTATCATAAGACTTTACTCTGCTTTTCTTAACCTCACTGCAAACAGCAACTGCACTGACTCACCCATAACTCTGTTGAAAGGGGTTGAAAGGTGAGGTATTTCTTTTATTAATGTTAGCAGTGCACAGCACTTCACCTTCTGAACAACTGTATTGCTGTCAAGCACAAAACATTGTTCTTATAGTGATAAAAAATCTGATGAGTTTAGACCTATTGGAGACTTTCCACTAGGCTACAGTGGAAAGATTTTCCACTAGGCTTTCCACTAATCCATCACCACCGTTGGCACAATTCATTTTTGTGAAACTATAGATCCAAACAAATAGTCTGCTAAATTACAGCATTTCAAGTTTATTCATAGGTTAACTAATATACACATAAATTGCACCCAGTTACGTCAGCTCCCTAACTGCAATAAAGGAAGTGGAGCACACTGAGATAGCACAGAGCCAGACCTACCCTGGTTTCACAAATAAAAATGAGTCTCTACAATTCTACTAAATCTATACAGTTCCAAAGGCACTTTGGAACAGGGCCAGGATTGCTCTACCTTCCCCACAAGAGAGAAAGGAATTCCCTTTCACTCTCCAAAAAGCAGATTTGTACCTAAGTAAATAAGAACACCAGTACAGAATGAAAGAAAAGGGAAAGGGAAAGGGAAAGGGAAGGGAAGGGAAGGGAAGGGAAGGGAAGGGAAGGGAAGGGAAAGGGAAGGGAAGGGAAGGGAAGGGAAGGGAAGGGAAGGGAAGGGAAGGGAAGGGAAGGGAAGGGAAGGGAAAGGGAAGGGAAGGGAAGGGAAGGGAAGGGAAGGGAAGGGAAGGGAAGGGAAGGGAAGGGAAGGGAAGGGAAAGGGAAGGGAAGGGAAGGGAAAGGGAAGGGAAGGGAAGGGAAGGGAAGGGAAGGGAACGGAAGGGAACGGAAGGGAAGGGAAGGGAAGGGAAAGGGAAGGGAAGGGAAGGGAAGGGAAAGGGAAGGAAAAGGAAGGGAAGGGAAGGGAAGGGAAAGGGAAGGGAAGGGAAGGGAAGGGAAGGGAAGGGAAGGGAAGGGAAGGGAAGGGAAAGGGAAGGGAAGGGAAGGGAAAGGGAAGGGAAGGGAAGGGAAGGGAAGGGAAGGGAAGGGAAAGGGAAGGGAAGGGAAGGGAAGGGAAGGGAAGGGAAGGGAAGGGAAGGGAAGGGAAGGGAAGGGAAGGGAAAGGGAAGGAAAAGGAAGGGAAGGGGAGGGAAGGGAAGGGAAGGGAAGGGAAGGGAAGGGAAGGGAAGGGAAGGGAAGGGAAAGGGAAGGGAAGGGAAGGGAAGGGAAGGGAAGGGAAGGGAAGGGAAGGGAAAGGAAAGGGAAGGAAAAGGAAGGGAAGGGAAGGGAAAGCAAGGCAAGGCAAGGCAAGGCAAAGGGAAAGGGAAGGGAAGGGAAGGAAAGGAAAGGAAAGGGAAAGGGAAAGGGAAAGGGAAAGGAAGGCAAGGGAAAGGAAGGCAAGGGAAAGGAGGAGAGGACAGGAGAGGAGAGGAGAGCAAACAGATTTTCATAATAAGGTAGTCCCACTTTCAACAGATCCCAGGCCGTAATATAAGAAAGAATGTTGTGAAAAATTCCAACTGGGAAAGAAGTTCGTGTTCATGCTTATTTATTAAATCTATATTAACATGAACTAATGCACAATGTTTTGTCTCTTATATTTATTAGTTAAGCAAATCCATAAGACTCCTTCTCAAAGCTTTTTAATTCAAGGCAGCTCTGATCTCAGCATGCTAGAAATCAGTTAGCAAATTTGCATATTTATAAAATATATAACATTGTCATATTGAATAAAAAGGACTTATTAATAATAAAGAAACAAAACAGTTGCACTTTTTTTCAGTTTTACTGTCTTTTGGGTATTGTTTAAAGTTTATATTTATTCAGAATATGCTGTATAGAGATCGGATAAAGGAAATTTAAAGCTTTTTGTTGTTCTAAGCTAAATCAATGTACAAGGCTTACACATGACTGTTGACAACATAGAATGTATTATGCATGACAGTGTTTACACCTCACTTTTCTGAAATCATTCCATAAAGGCTTTTTTCCATCAAGAAAGGAATGAATGAGTGAAATTATAATTTGCTCCCTTACAAAACAAATGTATCTGCTGAATAAATATTAAATCACAATAGCAAAGAAATCATTGCTTGCCCAGCTAATGAAAATGGAATGACTGTCTTCACTTATATAATACTATATACAGCACTAGAATTTAATATCTTTGTTTCAGAGAGTGACCTTCTTAATTGGAATTTGAAGCCACTATGAAGAACTTAGGTTTTTTGGCAACTTCTTAAATATCCGGCCCCTGGAGAATAATCCAGAAGCCTATGTTTGGTGTTGAGGCTCTCTCTGCATATATGAAGCAATGTAAGCAGTGGGCAGCTGCCTGGAACTTGCTAAGTACAGATTTATGTCTGAAATCTTACCCTTCATCAGAATAGTCTGGGGTCTTTCTTGAGAGCAGTTGCTAGATATGCCCTTCGGAAGGAATAAGCAGTACTCACACTTCTCCCTAAATGAGGATGTAGAAGCTACTTTTTACATAATCATTAGGGTGTTCAGTTGATGCCCTTGGAGACCCTGGTTCAGTTCTGCTTTCGCAGCCCATCTACCAAGTTCTAGGAGCACACTCAAGCCAGCTGAAGAAAACTAGTAAAAATTCAAATATACTCTATGTGGCTTGATATGCAAAGATTTTGCTTAAATGCCTACATTATGCAAAATAAATTAAACAACATTACATTTTACGTTGATGCTTAAAATGAATTGGATAACTGCAGGTTTTGCTTACTTGAAGAGTGTGCTAAATTTGATGTATATATTGTTTAAAAACACCTTAAACAAGCAATCATGTTCAATTTTCTGAATGGATAATAATCAGTAAACAAGAACCTGTTTAATATTTTGTTTTATTCTTATTGTCAAACATATGTCTCCAAGTTAACCAAGTATCAGAAAGAGAATTAATAAGTTCCCTTACAGACTCTTCTGTGCTGCAGTACAGCATCCAGCTATGCATTGTCTGAGCATTTCAACAAATTTTATTACTTTTCACACTATGTGTTAGAGACTATGTAGTTTTACTACCTCCATTTTATAGATCAAAAAAAGAAACATAGAGAATTTAAGGGGAAAAAATAAGAAAAGTCCACTATTTTCCAAAATGTCCAATTTCAAAAGTTTAGGACTTGACTGCTTGAAGCTCTACTAACACTTCATGTCTCTCTAAACACAGGCTTTAAGATTCCCCATATAACGATTTCTTATCCAAGCTCTCAAGTAAGGTATTTATAAAGCAAGAAATAATATTTTAGTTAACTTCTGTGGAAAAAGTGTATTTTAAATAACTTACCATCACAAAGAAATGCGATTAACAAAGTAGTGTATCTATCTAAAGAAAGGTTATATTCAACTTCCCTAACTATTAAAGATGACCTTCTGTCATTTATTCTTTGCATACTTGCAAATTGCTAATAAAAATTGGATAGGAGTTCTTTGCTATATAAAACTGATTGACAGTGAGGTGGATTGAGAACTGGCTGGATGGCAGAGCTCCGAGGGTTGTGGTCAGTGGTGCAGAGTCTAGTTGGAGGCCTGTAGCTAGCGGTGTCCCCCAGGGGTCAGTCCTGGGTCCAGTCGTCTTCAACTCATTCATCAGTGACCTGGAGGAAGGGGCAGAGCGCACCCTCAGCAAGTTTGCTGATGACACTAAACTGGGGGGAGCGGCTGACACACCAGAGGGCTGTGCTGCTGCTCAGAGGGACCTGGACAGGCTGGAGAGGTGGGCGGAGGGGAACCTCCTGAAGTTCAACCAAGGCAAGTGCAGGGTCCTGCCCCTCGGGAGGAATAACCCCATGCACCAGAGCAGGCTGGGGGTTGACCTGCTGGAAAGCAGCTCTGCAGAGAGGGACCTGGGAGTCCTGGTGGACAACAAGTTGAGCATGAGGCAGCAGTGTGCCCTGGTGGCCAAGAAGGCCAAGGGATCCTGGGGTGCCTTAGGCAGAGTGTTGCCAGCAGGTGGAGAGAGGTGATCCTGGCCCTCTCCTCAGCCCCGGGGAGGCCTCACCTGGAGCCCTGTGTCCGTGTCCCCAGGACAAGAGAGAGACATGGCACTACTGGAGAGAGTCCAGCGGAGGACTACAAAGATGATTAGGGGACTGGAGCATGTCTCCTCTGAAGAAAGGCTGCGAGAGCTGGGCCTGTTCAGCCTGGAGAAGAGAAGACTGAGAGGTGATCTGATCAATGTGTACAAGTATGCGAAGGGTGGGTGTTGAGAAGATGGGGCCAGTCTCTTCTCTGTGGTGCCCAGCAACAGGGCAAGAGGCAACGGGCAGAAACCGAAACACAGGAAGTTCCATCTGAAGATAAGTAAAAACTTCTTTCCTGTGAGAATGACAGAGCACTGGAACAGGTTGCCCAGCGAGGTTGTGGAGTCTCCTTCCCTGGAGATATTCAAAACCTGCCTGGACGCAATCCTGAGCAATGTGGTGGAGGTGACACTGCTTGAGCAGGGAGGTTGAACTAGACGATCTTCAGAGATGTCTTCGAAACTTGACCATTCTATGATTCTGGGATTATATTTATTTTTTGTGCTGAAAGAAGAGATTCCCTGGAAAATATTACATACGATTCTGTAATTGAAGACTGCATCATAACACATTTTTGCAATGACTTTAAGGTTGCACATGCAGCTTCAGTTCCGGCACTTGAGTACTTCATTCTGTACTATAATATTCTTTCAATGTATTATTTTACACATATATATTTTTTCAATCAGTAAAAATAAATTCCCTATATTTATTCTTAGAAATAACTGAGCACAGATACCTGGCGTGGAAGATGTTATGCCTAACCAAATGTTCCAAAATTTTAACATATGAAAACAGCAACTTCTTTTGGAAAAAACAGCCAGATAAATTTGGGGTAATTTTGCTTAAAAATGCCAATCAGTGAGCGAGAAATTTTACTTTAATTTTTAAGTATGAAACAGAAATGTTTTGTATTTAATCTCTGAATTCCTGTCCTAAGTTTGAAGATTAAGAGAGATGGGATTTAATGGTCTTCTGGAGTGCTTCTATTTTTCCATCGATAATAGCGGAAACTTGGACAAAAGGCTTAGACTAGGCAGCTAACGTTTATATGACTGAGTTAGGCAAGCTAACTCTCCCTTTTCATGAGTGTTCTGAATTATGAAAAGGTGACTATGAATTTTGTACTAGTACAAGCCATGAATTAATGGATTACCTGATATTTTATCAGGAGAGAATTATGCATTACTGACAATTATGTTTGCAATGAAAACTGAAAATCAGAGTTAGGCTGTATCGATTTTTTATGCTAAGTCATTTATTTAAACATATTAGAAGTAGCAGTAAATGCGGCTGACTTAATGTTTTATTATTTATTACTGTGGTTTTCAGTTCTAGATCCACTATACTAAAGCCATTAATAAAAACAGAATAGTCACAAAAAAGAATCATGATTGTTTCTATTAGAGTAATAAAAAGCTACATTTACCAACTGAATGCAATATGCTGTAAATACTACAACAGGATCACAGTTCTATTTAAATAATGATACATGTACTATCTGTTTTAAATGATTCTGTATTTATGGATGGAAAGAGAAACTCCCCAGTATGCAAGATAAATGCAAATTTCAGGCTTTGTCATTTATAGAACAAACCACTTTCTCTCTTTCTTTTAGAAATCTACCTTAAAGACAAAAAAACAAAAAAAAAATTAAAGGAGAAACAATTTTCACACATTTTTCCCCATGGCTGTGTAATAAAATGGTGAAACTTGTTCTTCATGGTGATTACCTTACCATCACTGTACCATGAACAAAATGCTTCATTGACACAGTCAAGTTCTAATTTGCTATGGTTTCTTTCAACTTTAAATGAAACTTTCAACTCTTTTGCTACTGAAAAGGACTTTTTTTATCATCATTGTGATATGAGAGTAGCAGCTAAATAATATTACATTTCAAGTAAATTACTAACCAATTAAATTTAAACTTGGAGGGTTTGTAATGTTAGGAAGGTTTGTAATCATCTAAGCACTTTTTTCCTCTAGTCTCAAAAGTACTAATGCTTCATTTCTCTAAATCAATCCCTTATTCTTTGAAGAAGCAATATTTTAATAAAGAGTCACGTGAATTTTCATATTTCTGTACAGATGTTTTTTATTCCACATATACTTTTTTAAAAAAATAAATATTCACAAGGCTATGCAGGATATGTGTGACTTCCATATGGGCAAGCTACTGCAACCTTGACGATCAGAGCTTCAAAAAAAAAAATCAGCTGAACATTGAGCTAAATTCCTTGCAACTTTCCTTGCAACTCAGCTGACTGTGCTGCGACAAATTCTACATATCTCCCATGAGAAAAACAAAACAAAACAGCAACAACAAAAGAACTCTTTCGTCTATTAACCTCTAAGTTTTGGGCCACTATCAGCTTTCTACCCAGCAAAGGAATTCCCCATCCTCTCTGATACTGTGGATTCCTTGTTTAGAAAATCTCTCTAAAAATATTCTGAACTTCAAAGTGTCTCCTTTGCTGAGCTACTGGTTAAGCAGAATTTGGCCTTCCTTCCATACAGTTCCACTTTACTCAGTGTTCAATATTCAGGACTAACATACAGGCTGCTTTCCTTTCTGTTGTCCCTTTCTACATACATAGCACACCAAGCAGTAACATGGAAACAAGTAGGTTATCATCTGTTGCAGATATTTAGAATTAAAGCCATGAAGACTGGCTAGATCTTTAATCTAATTTCTTGTACATTAAATATATTTTGCACATAAAACTCACAAATTATCCTAGCACTGATAATAATTTTTGCATAAATTTTATTCAAATGGATTCAAGCTTGAGATGACAATATCTGAGATGGAGAATTTACCACTTTTCTCTGTAGTTATTCCAGTTTATTCCAGTGTTTAAGCACTCTTCCTGATGGAGAAGTGTCTCTTACTTCCAATCTGTCTATCCTGAATCGGCTCTTGCTAGGCTTTCTCAACTAGATTAAAGAGCTCTTTAGTTCACAGTAGTTTTTCCCCATGGAAATACATCATAATCAACCGCATCATATTCTTTTCTCTTTAATAAGCTGAAATAGCCCAAGCACCATAAGACATTCATTGCAAAGCATTTTCTCTTGTCCTCTAATCCTCTTCACGCTTGCCAAATGTCAAGCACTATTTAAAAATGGTAACACAAATACTACACAAAGTATTCCAAAAGCCACGCTCATATCTAGAGGTAAGCCTCTTTTACCACAGCACCACAGTGGGGCAGAAGGGAGCTCTTTATATATCCCTGTATTGATCTCCCTCAGCAAAATGTCCAATCAGCAAATATCACATTTTACTGAAATGCAAAATATATTAGGTTTATTCTATTTCCTTTTCCTAAGAAACCCCAACCCTCTTATTAAAGAAAGGTGTTGGATAAGTTTGGCATGATCTCACTTTGTCAAACCCGTATCTATCTCCATTACAGTGTTGCAAGCAACACTGCTATGTTCCAGTTTTAGCAATTAAAATCCCCTTATTATTTATGTTTTGGCATCTATTAAGAAGTTTAATTTAACTCTTCTCTTGATAGTTCTCTTGTTAGCAAGAAGGTTAAGCAGAAAGACACCTTGAGTTTCTTTCTGTTATCCTCCTGATATGCCACGAAGGACAAGGCAATATCGAGTCCTCGGTGAATTTCCTTTGAAGACAATACGGCTGATAAATTTATTTCCTAAGCTGAAAAATTCACAGATATGAAATTGTTTGTGTCCTCATATTTCATTAAATGCCAGGCCTAAAAATCCTGGAGCTACTGTTTTGTCACATATTTATGTCCTTTCTGCTTACTTTTTTCCAGTTTTACTTTTTTAATTTGAGACAAGATCTTTCTGAGGACAGCCTAGCTTAACATGAAAAAGAGAAGTTATAGCAGTTCAGGAAGAAGTCAGGAACTATTTACTCTATGAAATAAATATTTAAAATGACTTGCTGACAAGGAATTTAGATCCTTATTGGCCTTAGAATCAGTTAAAAATGTGATATAGATAATTCATCTTTCTATCAGCACCCTGCTACCTGTCAAACCAGGTGAGAATGAAGATCACTGTTTTATCATGGGAAGAGGATAGCAAGAAAGAGCAGTTCAGGATAAAAGAATATAACATTACTTCCCCTATTGCTATACTTAACTGGAATGCATGATACCAACTTCAGCCCTAGATCAGTCTTCATTGAAGATTACATAAAATCAGGAGTACTTCACGTTGCCAGAGTTAAACCATTCAATTTATTGGAACCGTTTTTTAATAAATTCATTTTTACATGTTAGCGGACCCAGTATTACACATATGCAGAAACATTAGATGATCTCTGAGAATAGCAGCTATCTACCAAAAGAAATAATATACATATTAAAATACAAACTGAAATCTTAGTACCTGAAGTGAGCTTCAGAAAATTAGCTTCCAGAATTGGATTCTTTATAGGGGCTTTTTTTAATTATTGTTGTTGTTAAACAATAAATCAAGTATTTTCATATTTTAAATAATCCACCAGAGGGAGTTCTATGAATGAAATAGAAATATTGAAAACAAATATGAACTCTTGGCAAAAGGGTTTACATGCACTACTGACGTTACTTACATATTTTATTGCACACAAAAATTTTTGGTCAAGCTTGTTACAAGAAAATCAGAGTTCAATAGCTATGATTTCAAGTTGAAATTGAAATTTCCAGTCTTCCAAAACACTGATAAAGGGGTCAACGCAGTGCAGCTCTGTGACACTGGCTCTAACCTTAGGGGTGCGAGTACTGTCAATAATTACTGAAGTAAATTATTTAGCTGTAAGAGCCAACAGTCACTTTTTTTATCATGCCACTTCTGCGGAATGGAATATCTTCAGAAGTTCTGGTCTTAGCACCATTCCCTGCTGGTGAAGGAAATTCTACATAGTTCCCTATACCTGGCTTTGGTAATGTTTTCCTTGTGGAAGACACTCAG
This sequence comes from Struthio camelus, assembly GCF_040807025.1. Classification (NCBI taxonomy): domain Eukaryota; kingdom Metazoa; phylum Chordata; class Aves; order Struthioniformes; family Struthionidae; genus Struthio; species Struthio camelus. The sequence goes on along the minus strand of NC_090942.1, from coordinate 180,220,593 downwards.
ATTATACCAATGTGTTCAAGAACATCATAAAACACTAGCTAAACATGTTAACATTGAAAAGAGTGTTAATTTAATACAATTTTGAATAAATAATTTCAAGGGTCACAAATAAAATATATGAAGAGTTATGAAGGAATATACCACATACAAAAAAGTTGAAATACTATTAGTAGTGTGATTTTAGAAATACAAGAGCTAGATTGCCAGCTGGTATAAACCAACACAGCTCCAATGACTTTAATGAGGTTGTGTCAGTTTAAATCAGATGATAAAATTGTTTTGCCACTCTAGTTGCTTTTCTAGTATTTGACATAGTAATTATCTCAAAATGAAGTAAGGCTATTTTCTTCTAAGAAGCAACAGATCCTTGTTTAGAGTGTGTCACAATTCCATAAGTCCTTCAGAAGCTATGATTTTTAAATAGGCTTTTGGAAATGAAAATGTAATTTGGAAAGACTAGAAATAATTTAAAGGAATTATTCAGGTAAGGATTCTTTTAGGATTTCCAAGGCTGAATATTTGTACACTCACCCCTCTCATGCTAAAGAGCAGGTTTTCTTTGCTAACAGGGTGCAAGTCAAGTGAGTATCACAAAAGTGAAGTCACAGAAAAGGGGTGTCATAAAGCAATAAGACAGGCTTGATTATGAAGAAAGATAAAGCATCTCCAGACAAGGGAGTGAGGAGTAGCTATAATTAACAACTGAAAAGTGTTTTCTCTAGGTAGGGGACTGCTAATGACCTCTAACTGATATCAGTTAGCCATTATCTGGAAAATGTAAACCCTTGCAAACAGTAATTACTATTGTTTTCATTCCGTTTCAGCATGGGTCATATTTTCAGAAAATTTGAGACACATTGCTATGAGCACTGTAAGTGATAAAGTTATACAGTTTCTCACATGCATTGTGAAAGAAACAATCTTCTTGGTGAATCTATTCACAACTGAATTTGAGGGTTTCAGTTAAAACAGATACACATATCTGTTAAGGTCTGTGGGCCTTCAGTAGAAAGATATGTATTCTTTAGCATTGCATGGCATTTGGTCAAGTCATTTTAATTATTTATATCTTGGTATCATTTTCACCTAGCTGGAGTTAACAATACTCACCCATATTTAGATGAACTCATCATGAGCTTTGCTATTAGACTGGTAAAGCAATTGAGTACAATTATAATAGAGATATGCAATAATGTAACACCTGATCATAATACTTCTTTTTAATGTACAAGTTGCAAACAGTACAGTAATGAAAACAAAATAATTGCCCAGAAAAAAACTTCAACATCAGCCCTATTGAAAAATCCTTGAAAAAATCCACTGATTTCATCTGCAGTCCCCATGAAATTGCTGGAGGCAACAAAAACTCCCCATAAATAGAAGAAAAGGAGAGGAGGCAATGAATGAACAGTGCACATGAACAGTGAAGCTAGCATATATTGTCATTTCCTGCAATCCTTATTGATTCCTCTGTGTTTTTACTTTTTTAGCTTTATTGTCCAGTTTTGAGTTACATATCATCTCTGGAACATGCAATCATGTTACTGCTTCAGAGTGACAAAAAGGATAACAGAATGTATAGGAAGAGAGTGGAAACCAAAATATTTCAGAAAAGGAGGAAAGGAAGGAAGATGAAGGAAAAAGGGAAGGAGGGAGGGAGGAGAAAAGGAGGGAGGACAGGAAGGAAGAAAAGAGGAAGAAACAGAAAGAGGAGAAAAGGAAGGGTAAGGAAGGGAAGGGATGAGGGGAAGGGAATGGATAGAGGGGAATGGGTAGAGAGGAAAAGGGTGGGAGGGAAGGAGGAAGGAAAGAAGGAAAAGAATGAATGAACTAGGATCTCCTTAATAATACTAGGAGGTTCTAGAGGAAATAGGTATATTGGTAAAGATGTTAGCTGGAACAATTCTTCATTTTATCAGCATACGGGTGAAAGAGATGGGGAGGTAAAAACATGAAATGATGCAATTCACTGGACAACAGCTACTATTCTTGGTCTACCACTCAAGTATTTTGATCATATAAAGATTGCATGTTGATCTTACAGTTTCTGTATACGTTAACTACTTTTGTTTCAGAAAAGGTTGCATTAAAAAAAAAAACAGATGAGCTGTTAATTAAGGCTGAAATTGATCCTTTCTGACTTTTAAATAAAAGTATGTAGTTTACAGTATTTTAAAATGCATTATTTTTATATGGCCCTCTGTAGAAGGTGTAACAAAATCTTTAAAAACATAACAAAATCTTTAAAATTTTAGTCTAAATGAGTTATAAAAAATGGAATAATTTTAAAACATAATATATTTCTGTTCCAAAAAAAAGGAAAAAGATTTTTTTTTTTTTCTGGTGAGGAATATATCCAGCCAAATTAAAACAATACAACATTACTTAGTGTTAAGGAAAAAAAAAAAAAAAACATATTGAAAGCATATTGGTGGGGAGAGGTGTGTGTGCAGAAATAGCACCAGACAGCATGATGCTGCTAAGCTCAATTTAATAAGTGGACTAACACAAGGAATAAGCTGTATCAGGAAAAACTTTACACTCCCACACATATACACCCACATACAGTTGCAGTTAACTTAGGACGACCTCAGCTGTGAGCTGACATAGCTGAGCCTGGAGGTAAGGAAACACTCTCCAGCTCCGAGATAGACACCGGCATAACAATATAACACTGCCACCTCCTCCCAGTCCCAGGCCTCATTTCTAATACCAGGGAGATGTCACACGGGCGCCAATCAAACCAGTCCATGATGATATCATGAACCACCTTTCCAGCAATTTCAAGTATCGTTCTCCTGCTGCTCACTGATCCTGTATAAAAGCTCGTCACACTCTGTCCTTGTTTGCACTGTGCTATCAGCCATGGCTTATTATACTCAGTTTCTCAGCTCCTGACCAAGGCAAGGCTGTGAGGCTCCCATGACAACAGTTAAAACTCTTTGAAAGCTTGCAATACCATGAGAAATATTCTAAATATGTATAAAATAAAATATTTAATGAACTAGCGTTCATAGAAAATCTCAAGCTCAGACTCGGGTAACATACCAATGAGAGGGCAAGACCCAACTCTTGTCTGTTAATCATAAACACTTTTAATACAGCTTGAGGAAGTAAAAACATGCATCCTGCTGCTCTCCTGGCTTCAGTGAGGAAGCAACACTGGCAAATAAGGTTTTCTTCCATTATCCCTGTGTTATGATTCTCTGACATTTGTCACTATTGTGTCAATACCATTGACAGAATGCTGTAAAGCCTCAGTTTCTAATATTGCTTAAGGAAATAGCACATCTAACCTTTACCCTGCACTGCTTTCTCTTCTCCAGCATGAAAGCATCAAAAGAAATATAATTCTTTGATATCTCTTCTTTGATATCTGGTCCAATCACACTGTCCAGGATTTTTTCCTTGTCCCCACCATTTTTGTATTCCAATCAGACCAGCTCCTCTGCTCCGTGATCTGAAAAGCCCATTGAAAGCACTAGTGGATCATCTGCCTTAAAAGACCTCTGTTCAATCCTAAAATAGTGGGAACAGCAGATAGAAAATGCAGTTGCAGGTTAGAAAATGCAGTTGCAGGTTATGTCTTGTTTTCTCACTACCCCTGAACTGTAACTTCTCCAATATATACAGCATTTTCAGAGAACTTAGCCACTAACTTCTAATTTTCTACTGAACATACAATTTAAGTATTGTACAGTTTATTATATCTAGCCATGCTTGGATAGTCTTTTGTGAAAATAAAAAAAACCTATCTCTGTAGTGGGTAAACAGGAGAAGATTGGAGAGGAGACAAGACCATGCTGACTGATCAATTATTCCAGCTGCAAAAACACTTGGTGTGCAGAATCGATGAGGAACAGCAGGTTGCGACCTTTAGACTTGAACCACACAGGTGCCAGTCTGGACTTGTATAGTCCCAAGGATTCATTGCTTCCCTTGTTATCTGCCCTACATTGTAGCCAATTAATTCGTCTCAAATCCATGCCCTCCCCCTGCTGAACCCTGCAATGGGCTGATGCTCTGCAGTGCCTGGGACAGCCCTGTCGCTTCCCCGCAAGGTTCCAGGGGTTCCCCTTGCAGTTCAGGGATTTCAAGGTAATAAATATCTAACAACCTTACTCCAGAGTGGTAACTTCTACCTCTGCATATGCCAAGTGTCAATTACTGCTGTTAATCCCCAAACTTGCCAAATGTGCATGTATAAATATTAGACATTTCATTTTACTTTAGTTTGCACATGCAAAAGCTTTGAATTTACAGATTCAAAATCCACCTGCCTTGATCTTCATCTTAACTTTTTTCCTATAATTGCCAAGAAAATCCCCTAAAATTATATTTATTTGGAATGCTTTTTTAATGTGATATTTGCAGTTATATATGTGCTGACTCAGATTCATGCTAACTGATTTTAGGCATCCACCAATGCTTTTAAGGTTAAGGGTCTGACTGCACTGAGATACATCTGTGGTCAGTAATTTATTTATGCCTATTCAGTGAAATGGAGCAGGATTTATAAATTGCTATATTCTTCACTCTGGAGATTGAGATGTAGATCTGCTGACCTAACAGACAAACCATCACCAAACACACTGAAGAAAGAAGGAAGATATCAGAGCATCCTTAATATGAAATGATATTTTTGTTAGCACTCTCGACCACAAGCATTAGCACAATGGGATATTACTGCTGCTGATGACTATTCAGGTTTCTGGAACTAAAATGAACTTTAAAGACTATAAAACCACTGGAACCAGTGGAGTCCTGTGTGTATTGTAAAAAGATCATTTAATGAGAGTGATGCTTTTGATCCTAGGAATAATTCATTATTCCGCTATATTACTTTCTTTTTGTGGTGTCTAAGTAATAAGATGGAGATTTCTGATGATAAGGAAGCCATCAAATTGTGATTAATGTGCTATGGACTATTTGCTTAGCTATTTTCTAGCAGATTTCCCAGCATTTTACTATCAGCAGTTGTCTCCTCCATTTCTTATTAATTATCTTGTTGTCCATCTGCTAGTTCTTGAAATGTTTTTACTTTCCTCTTCTCCTACTGTGTCCTGATGGTGTGCTACTGTAATGTGCCATGTCACAGCTGTATAAAAGAGAACTTAAAAAAAGCGACACACTGTGTTAAGTGCTAGTTACTACTTTCAAACAAGCATCTTAAAAACATCAGAAGTGTGAAAAGTGATCTATAAAGTATGAGCTCCTCTCACAGAAGAAAAGAGTTAAAAGGAAATTGGAAGTAAGAAAGAGTTAAGGTAGTATTTTAATGTGATGAACTAAAGGAAAGTAATGTCATTGTAACATGTTAAGGAATAATACCAAGAGAACTAACTAGTTTGAAATTAGTTTCGTATATAAAGATCAAATTTGGTATTTTGATTAAAATGATTATCAATAGCATTTTGGGATTCTGGTTACCACTTGCACTGTTTCAGTCTTTTTCACTTTTGTGGATTGTTTCTGTGGCTTCAAACTGGTAAGATGGAGAAAATTCTAACCCTCAAAAATACATCTGCAAGTATGGCATAAGGGAAACAGTAGGTTCCTCCTCAACTTATTTTCAACTCAATTTTACCTATTCAAAGGATGCTAGGGATAAGAGAAAGCAGCTTAAAACAGTCAGAGCGGCAAAATAACAACTTTAACAACCAGAATTTATCTAGGTAAGTAAGGGGATTGATTTCTCCAATTAGCATTCAATGCAGGCATAAGAAGCATTCAAAGTAGGTGTATAATTAGACTTTCTACTCCAAGCTAGTGCATTAACATTTAATTCCTTAGAAATAAAAATATATAAATAATTTGGGGATAGGAGGCCATACTTCTCCATGTTCCATATGTCAAAATGTACAAGACAGGTAATATTTTTTTTCAGGTATGCCCTTCCAAATATAAGAGAAGAATGAGAATTACCAATTTAGAAACAACTTGCTGTCCACTAGGATCCCCATGTCCTTTTCTGTAGAGCTGCTTCCTAGTGCTGCCTTCCAGTCGGTCTCCAACCTGAACTGGTGTATGGAGTTATTTGTCCCTAGGCTGCAGGTCTTTGCATTTCCCTTTGTTGAGACTCATCAGGTTCTTGTCAGCTCATTTCTCCAGCCTATCCAAGTTCCTCTAAATAGCAGCCCAGCCTTTGAGCGTATTCATCACTCCCCACAGCGTGGTGACATCTGCAAACTTCCTGAGTGTGCACTTCATCCTGTGATCCGGTCATTAATGAAGATGTTAAACAGTACTAGACCCAGAATTGATCCCCGAGGGATACCACTAATTACTGACTGCCAGCTGGATTTTGCACCACTGATCACAATTCTACGAGCCTGGCAGTCCAGGCAATTGATTCCATCCACCTTATTGTCCACTTACCCACCCTACATCGCAGCAATCTGGTGGTAAGGAGACTATGGGGGACTATTGTTAAAGCTAAGATATGCAACATCCACTGTCTCCCCCTGTCCACAGCACCAGCTGCCTCTCCACAAAAAGCAATGGTCAAAGTATAATGGTGAGGCCTGATTTGCCCTTGGTAAACAGGTGTTTGCTGCTCTCAGTGACCTTTTTGTCCTTCATGTGTTGCCCATATTGCATTGCCCATATTTCTTTCTGTGGAATTTGGTATTTCAAGAAGATAAAGTCAGTATACACATAAAACAACTTAAATATAACTACATTACAGGCTATGCACTTAAAAGTTTGCTGGAAAAGAAAACTAAGAATACAAAATATGGATAGAAAACCTGTTTGGAACCAGGAAAGCCTAGAACATCAGACAGACATGGTCAAATGTGTATGTTACCACTCAAGAAAAAAACCTCTTATGCCTATTTATGAAAGGAAGAATGTTGTTATGGCATATAGTATTATGGCAATGACAGTGCTATGAAGAATCCAATATGTACTTTACAAGTACGCATAGTTTTTTGCCAAAAGTCACACATTATTTTCTTAAATTAAGGTACAATCAACAAAGGCTTTTCATGAATCCCATAAAAGTGATCAAAATAAAGTATGATATGAAGTTAATGAAGTTATCTGGTCAGTGTTTAATTAGCTTAGCTATTTTATGTAGTAGAAACACAACTGACGACCTTGCACATAAATAATGTTAAACAGCACACCTTAAAGAACTGATAAAATGCAGTGAGTTTGCTTGCCTTACTTGCTATCTGATCATAGCTATAACCATATTGATACTAAAGTAAACTACTGATGTCTGAATGTACAGTAGCAACTCATTAATAAGTCAGCATCTTATAAATAGTTTTCCAGTATTATTTTTCTTAATATGATTATGGAGTATTACTATAACATTTTTAATATTTTTCAGGATAAGTTGCTGTAAATAGAACTGGATAGCAAAGGTGTTACAGATCATTCCTTCCCCAGTCTATGCTAACAATTCTTACTGAGATTTCAAGTTTTAACTTTGAAATCCTGTGACTCAGATAACAAACAAAACTAATGCCATGAACTAATACCAAATTATTCCCCATAAAAGAACATTAATATTTTTTCATATGGCACACACCTTACATAAATTAAATGATTGCTCCATTTGTAGTATTATCAGAATTTCTTAGTAAGTTAAAGGGTCTTTATAGATTCAGTGCATGTGAGTTCGATTATCTAAGTGCTTATAATTAAGTCTGGATAATATTTTGCTGTGCTAGGACTAATGACTCTTACTCTGTGAAGTGGAGGACTGCAGCTTACAGAGACTAAACACCCTCAACATCCAGTTCAATGGCACATGCAAACATTCTGCATCTCCCCAGCTTGGGACTGTAATATATGCTAAGGGCTGTTATATTTCTAACATTTTGACTGGGTAACAAAGACATCAATCACTTTATTCATATAAACTCTTCTACTCATGGAATTTTTACTTATTGTCTACCTCCTATTGAGTGCCTCAAAGTAATTCAAAGATTCAAAATTTTTCAAAGTCTACGTTTAGCAATTAATTTGGAAGCTGTTGAGATAAAAACGTGGAACAAAGCTCTAGCACCTCAATAATCAAATTACACTGTCAAGGTACAAAATGATCACTGGGGACTTGAGCAAATTTTCCTGAAAGGTTGACAGATTAAATAACTGCATTTATGAGGTGTTCTCACTATTCATTTGAAACATCAGACCGGTCATATAGCCCGGTATTGGGCTGCAGAAACCAGTAGTGTAAGTTGGAAAGTCATGTGCTAAATTTCTAAACATTATCTATATGTCAAACCACAGGCAGAATCATGTTCTTGAGGGATAAAACAAACCACAATCAGTATGCACAACCTGATCAAGTAAGAGTAAAATTTTGAAGATTTTCCCATGCTGCAAGACCAAAGTGCAATTATCTATTTAAGGAACAATATCACTTACTTTTCCTATCTCAATATTTACTAATGTAGAAAAGTAGTTGTTACAAGAAGGGCTAGGGGTATATCAGCTACACAGCTTATTAAATTAGCATGGTCTGTTACAAAAATTTAACAATAAACATTAAAGTGAAATAACATACAAGGTCAAAGCACAATAAATTATAAAAGGTTATATATTCTGAAAACATTGCATTCTAATAAGGTTGCTATCACAAAGTCAAATCAGACTTTATTTTATTTTATAAAAGACAGAAAAAAACATACATTGTAATTTCTAATTTCAAACAAGTATAGCAAGTGAATAAATTGCTAACTTTTGTTAGTTACCTTCCCTATTTATGAAAGCCTTGAAAACTAAAAGAATAAAGAATAGTCACTCAAAATGTTTGTTAGAAGAATGTATTAGCTTTAGTTCATTCATATTTTCCATTTTGCTGCTTTTATTTATTTAGAAAGACATCATACTTTTCGCTTTAGTATGGTATTAATCTAACAATAAGTTAGGAAAATGAACTTCTCAGACATATGGCTTGGCATATTGAAAGTGTGAAGAAAGTGACAAGCTAGTCAAAAATCAAGACTATCTTTAAGAAGTAGAGAAGTCTTAAACCGAAAGAGACATGGATATTTGAGTTACCATTTAAATTAGCAGATTCATTAAAAAAAAAAAAGGCAATGCAGTTCCATACAGTAGAAACAAAATACCCCACTATAAAGCTCATAAGCCTAAACCAAGAAACCAATGAGACTTTGCATTTTTGCTCTTTTTTCTTTCTTCAATAGTTTATTTTAAAATGTTGAGATCCAACATTCATTTATTAAAATGTAGAGAATGCAGAGTCTCCAGCTTTCATTGTTCACTAACTTTTCATGAGTTCTACCTTCCTCTCCTCTCCAACTATCCTTGTGGCTTACCATTTGGTAATTCTATTTTATGAAGGTTTTTCAAATGTTCTCTCATTTTCCTTCATTGCTTTTCAGACCTTCCATAATTCCCATACTCTCTCCCTGCTCCATACATACAGTTTCTTTTCTTCACTTAAGTTTCATATTTCAAAATAATAATTTGAAATTTGACATTGAAGATTCACTAAATACAAGGGATATTATGCCTTTACTTATGGAAAGGAATATATATCTACACATTTAATAAGTTTCACTTCCCTTAGAAGCAATGAAGCTTTCCTCATGCTCAGCAATGACTTTTTACATTTTGAAAAATCTGGTCACATTTGAATTGAAGTCCGGAAGTACTTATGCCAACTATGAAAATAAATATTTGTTTTCATGGGTTTTTTTCCATGATTGAGAGGAATTGAGCTCCAGCCTTTTGTAATGAAAAATAGGTTGGAAATGGCATACCTCCTCAGTTCTGCACACCTAGTGGTGTGCTCATTAGCAGCTCTTTCTTCTTCAGTATAAAGAAATTTTCAAACTAGAATAAATTACTTTTCTTGCCCTCCTGACATATTATGTGAAAGCATAACTCATGCTGATATTTTTCTTTTATGAACAACACAGTATAACTCACATTTTTTAACTTATAAAATATCAAGTCTGTCACTTATTAGAAACTCCTAGGTAAGTTGGCTGCTTTCGAAAAATGGAATTAAAGTAATCGTGGAGACTCAGTGAAGCAGAGTGTTTTCATAAAAATATATTGATTTTCATTAAAATGCTATTGGGAAGACAACTAGGATAAAGATTGAATTTATAATCAAAACTAATTGGCGGCGGAAAGCTGTATGACATTTGCCAGGTATGATGCAGTCACAGAGGGTTATTGTAGGCTCCTTAAATGACTACCCTAACCAAGGACCATGGAGATTTATTTTTTATTGTTGTTTTTTGAGGTATCAATTAATATTTAATTTCACCTATGTAATTAATTAGGAAGTAAAATTATTCCAAAAGGAAATATAATTTGACTCATATCTCAAAATTACTACATATTTTATAGCATATTGCTTGTCTATAAATCTGTTTTGGCAAAATTATTCGGAAAGTTTTGTCTTGTTTTCCAGTTCCCTAGCCAATGCAGAATTTATTGTTGCTTTGGGGTTTTTATCTTAAAAAAAATCTTCATGGTTCAGCACTATTCTTTCTGGTCAGCTCTAATTGTAATTCTCTATGGCAATATAGTCAGTAGAATAAAAATGATCAGTTGGATTTTCACAACTCTTGGATGTAATATTTCAGATACTTAAGATGAGGTCAACAGGAATTTCTTTTGCTTGGTACCAAGGAGATGTTTTGTAGATGCAAAGAACAAGAGAGATGGTATATAATTTCAGTCATTATCATCATTTTTACTTTACTTTGGGGACATGTATACTAACATTGCAATACCATCACTATTTATTTTGACAATTAAAATTATAGAACTGGCTGTTCAGATAGCTATAATTCCCTATTCACTGAACTAACATACTATTAAAATATTCCCATGCATTAGTGTTAAAAGTCTAGAAAGAAACTCAGTTTTTCCAGAGATTGAAAAACATGTAGAAATAAATCATAATATTATTTAACTTTTCAAAAGCTTTTAGAGTTCTCTCAAACTCTATCAAAAGTGTCTTTTCAAATTTTCTACCCTACAGGTGCTTGTCATATATCAGAGAGATTATTTGATTTTATGACAATTCTGCAGTTCACATGAGAAATGATGTAAGCGAGTATTTAAGAAAAATGGCTAAGAAAAATTCACGTTTCACATGGTCGAACTTTTCATGAAGAAAACTGATCTTTTTCTTAAAAAGCAGACACAATCACAGTTTAAAAATGCATAGGTTAATTTATTATTCTGCCTTTATATCAGAAACTTTTAAAACCAGTAGCTATTTTATATAGCTTTCAAAGAATCTTAAACATCTATAAGCAAATTATCATACAAAATACCAGAGTTAAGGGAGTACCATTATTTCCCATTCACAACAAAGTCATTTTGCAATGATACCTTGGAAGAGGAATCACAGGGCCAAAACTTAAGTTGCATCACTTCCAACTCTTAAAGAAAGCACCTTGAATAGCTTAAAAAAAAAAAAAAGGTATTGAAAAAGCATGAGAACTCTTTAAAACAAGGATTTCCCCATCCCTTTTTTTTTTTAACAAAGACTTCCTCTCAAATCCTCCGAGTAAGATAAAAGGAAAAAAATAATTTGTAAACAAATCCCCTCTTTGCCTGTACTTTAGCTTTGCTCTCATCACAATCCATACAGCTCCTCTGGAGTCTGTGGGAAAAAAAATACTGCTTTTTTCTTTTATTATCTTGGCGACTGCATCTGCATCTTGGTCAGTAGATTGCTTCAGCAATCTCTTACCTTCTTCATGTCACAATATCTCAGCTTCTGTCTCCCCATCACCACCTCGTCCTAGATGAACTAGGACAATGAAACTACCCCACAGATCCACCTCAGTGCAGGAAAATGAAGCCTATGAAAATATCATGAATTATGAAGCTAGATTTTAGGATTATATTTTCAGTGGTCTGGAATTTTAAGCAAGTCCAGAAAAAATATTATAACTGAGTAATGAAGTAGATATGGTTGTTTGTCCTTCTTGAGACGATAAGCATGACTATCATGCTTACTTGCAAATGTAATTGTAGTTCCATCATAATTTGGATTTATTCTACAGTCTACCATTAAAAAACTCAGCTTATTAATTACAGTTGACTTCCTTTTGATCTACCATTTTTGTTGGCAATTTTCTCATGATGCATAATTCAGATTTCAGACCTGAGCATTAAATCCCTTCATACAATCTATAATAAACCTAATACCTTAGAAATGGGCATAGAGTTAACTTTGTGATGGACTATATAGTTTCAGCCACAAATATTTGAATGTACTATGATAAACAGTTTCATGAACCCTAAGAATCTTTCAAGAAAGGATTTCAAAGAACAATGAGAACTTCTTAAAAGTAAGGTTTTCCTTAATACTTTTTTGTTCCTTTTCGTTGCTCATTGTATTGTCTTCCCCTCAAAAAAATCAAAGTAATATACCAATCTAATGAAGAAAAAAAAATTGGATAAACAGGTTGATTTTATTCTTACAGATATCATATCCTGTTCACTACTTAATGCAGTACTGATGCATTAATGCAATATTTTAAGGTTCGGAGACCAAGGTTTGCTTGTGGCTCCACTTCAGTTACTGGTCTGAGTTTGAGTTAGCAACTCTTGTATGATTAGTAGAGAAAAATAAGCAATTAATCTCATTCTAAGATAGACCAGATGAATCCTGCTCTGACAGCTTATTTCTCTCCCCTGATAACAGAAGAATGTTAAACTGACTATTTTGGTCTCAGAAGACTAGATTTTAGTTGTCTAAAATTAGGGAAAATTAAAACCAGCCAAAGAACTAGCTCCATGATTATAAAATGGATACAAATAATTCAGCTGCAATGGTAAGTAAAACACAGTTAAACCTGTGAATGACAATATGATATTAGCTATGCAAAAGAGTAACTGTGTACTTTAAAAATAAAATAAGGCTGTAATTGCTAGACAAGCCAAGCAGATTATTAGAAACATACTGTATTACTTCACTAATTATTTCAGTCTAGACCATAAGGGACTATAATTTTTCTAAAATGATAGGTGATCTACCTTTTATGTAAGCCAAATTTCATGACTCAGATGTTTTTAATTTTGTCAAACTATTCAGAATTAAATTGCTACAGATATGATTTAGTTTCTGAATAAGTAACATCTTTTTGCTTCATTGATTCTGATTAGTTTTTAATATTAATGTCAGACTAGCTCTGCCAGGTGTAATTGGAGAAATTTAAAATATTGTCAGACAAAATTCCTCATGTCTTCAACTTTCTGTCTTAATTTACTTCACAGATGAATTGAAGGAAATATAATGGCTGGGAAAAAAAATAACTTCCTTTGATATCATCTTGCAGAAAAATGACAATTACAAAGCTTCCCTAAAGCCAAACAAAAAGAAGCAGTGATTAAAATGAAGCATACTAAGGATTTACAAATACATTTTACTATTATCACCTGTATGTGAACATAATGTATATGACAGGACGACTAATTAAGTCATACACTGTTCTAACGCAACAGATGCATTCATCACACTAGGCAAATTCTAACCTCACTGAAGTTCAGAGGTGTTATCACCCTAATGGCTTCAAAATGGCCACTTGTAAAAGGAAGTACTAGAGTAATGGCAGAAGGATTTTCAGCTGAAAAGTATCAAGGTATCTGTAACTTAGAGAAGAAATAGAAGATCAACAAGTCATAATTTCAGTATTCTAAAATAGCCTTACCATGGTGTAGTTGTGAGCCACTTTCATCAGCTCTGTGCATCCTTGTGCATCAGCAAATGCTCGTATTCCCAAACAGTTGGATGGGTGCAAAAGCTTCATTAGAAAATGGCAACAAACTTCTACTACTTGTGGGAGCTGGAGGAGGCAGGCAGCTGCCAGAAGATTTTCAATGGTGTCTTCTTTCAATTCTAGGCAGCCTAAAAAACAGATCGATACACACACAAAGGTGTTTACTTGGCATTTACAAAGCATATGATATCAAAAGAACTTTTATAAATAATGATAGCTCTATATAAATAATTCTATGGATAAAACAAAGAGAAAGGTGATTAGTCTCTCTGAGTGGACACCTCAATGGCATGAATGTCAAAGTACCAGTAACATTCATTTTGAAAGTACTATGAGTTCAGATACATAAGAGAGAGATGAGAGACACTGAAATGTGCTGAAAGAAAGAGAAGACTTGGGGATATCAGTTTTGTTTTTATAATGAGATTAAGAACTGATTAAGTATCTGGATATCAACTAGTTCATGGTTTCCTTCACGCTGAAATTGTGTGAGGAAAACCATTATCTTCAGTGGCACAGAGCAAAAATCACAGATATTTACCTGTTGAAAAGCCCCAAAACACTAGCTAACATAGTATCACTAAAAATATATAACTATCTTCCAAATGGAGTTTAAAACCATCAAACTTCATGAAGTTTATGCATAACGTGACTTGGTGATGAATTTCACTTAAATAATACATGATAAACCTCTCGTAATATATAATTCTTCCAAAAGACTTTATAATGACTCAAAAAGCATATATGGAACTATAATATTTATCTTCCATTAATTAATGTTTACATTAAACTTAATTTTGCAATTTAACAGGTCATTATCCTTACCTTGGAGACCTATACACTTTTTAATAAATAAAAGATAAAATTAGATCAAATCAAATAAAAAAATTCACACCTTTTAGTGATGCGTAACTGTCTTCCTTGTTATCATTCATGCCCCCGCCTCTCAAAAAGGCCCTAGCCATTTTTGAATCATTCTTTTTCATGATCTCTTACATCCATAACTTAAGGAGACTATAAATTAAAGATCACAAGGATGGTAGGGGAAAAGGAGAAAGGAACAGGAAATGAAAATGTGCAAGTATAATATACATTGTAAGAAACTAATACTTTGTGGTTTTTTCTGTGCTTGGAAAAATCATTCCAAAATATAAGAGGATTAAGTGTATATAGATCTTTGTGTCGAAAGTCATATAGTTCCACTGTTAGATAAAACTCATACTTTTCTCCACACAAATGTTGTGTTTGCTGTCATATAAAGAGAAATCTATACATCTTAATAGTTCTATCACATGGCACTGAGGAGTTCTAAAATCCTCTACTTCACAACAGAATGACATCGAAAAGAAAAGCTGCTTTATATTGCAATACCAAAACCAAAATATAATAACCATAACACTGAAAGCAATATATGACCTTTTCCCCTTCTTTCCTTTTATTTTATCTTTAGTATAAAGTGGAAATTAAGAAGTTAGTTAAACTTTAGCAGATTTAGTTAAACTGCACCCACTGACTGATAAGTGTATGAAAAAATATGAAATAGGAAAGCCAATGTTGGATTAAGAACACAAAATTAAAACTTTTAAAGTATCATTCCAAACACAAATAGCTGCTTCCTACAAAGGAAAACAGATAATCTTATAAATATGACTTTAAATTAAATTCATTTTTGTTGGAAGATCATTCTAAGGCAAAGGACATCTCATAGGAGGCATTAAGGAAGCATTTGGCACCTTTCCCAACTGTTCACAAAATTTTCTTAACAAAATGCCAATTCCCTGAAGTTGAAACATTTGCTTACATTATACCCATCAAACTACAGAAAGGATTTTTTTTTATTTTTTAGACAGAAAAGGAGTTTAGAATTGATGTGTTTCATAATCCAAAGGATATATTACAATCTATAATACTGGAAATGTTTCTTCCATGGAAAAAAGAGAAAAGGCCTATTTTTTACTTCAATGTGAAGTAAATTACCAAAACTTATGAAATGGAACAGTTTTGCAGACAAGGTCTTTGATTATAATCATCATGTTTAAAGATCCTGTCACACACACATATTTAATATAGTCAGTATAGGCAAAGATTTATACTAGAACATTAATATTGTTTCTGTTTGCATATTATATTCAATATTTGTAAAGAAAACTAGGCATTGTTATTATCTCTTCTGATAGTATCTATCAGAACAACAGCTCTACATAGTTCACACCAATACTTTGTAAATTGTCAAGGAGTACAGCACTATTTGTATTCATTGACTAAGTGGCTTCAGCACAAAAGAACTACCTTTGAACCCACTTACAACATGAAATCAGAATTCTCGTGCAAGCGTATCTGTATATGCCAGTATCTGTAGTACTTTAATGCAAGAATTTCTGAGAACAGCATTTTGCACAGATGAGTTTTTGCAGACAACATATTTTGCAAAGGTTAGAGGATCAGATCAAGATACAGAATAATTTGACTGCTTATTCTCTGTGCATTTTTATGTATCTATTAATGTCACATTCGCTTCCTTTATGTCACTCTGAGATTTGCTTAGCATTTCTGTCCATGACACATTTATGCATTATGGTCAGAATGCACAGTCAGCAGTTGCTTGTCAGCTGAATCATATATTTTACAATGACACTTCCAGATTTGCAGCAAGATTTCAAGTAATCACTGGCCCAATACACTACTCATTTAATAGAATATATGTCCACTGTGTTGTGTGAAAGCTATCAAAACATAGTTGTTTTCAGGTTAAAACCTATCCTCCTCACACTGAAAGGAAGAAAAAAAAATGTGCAAAACAGCTCTGAAAAGTAGATTGACTGAGAAATGTACTGATGGAAACAAAATTAGAAAACCAGTGTTTCAAGTCTTCTTTTCTCATAAACTATTTATCTATCAATAAAGAGGTCAAAGAAGCCTCTGGCCTTCAAAGCTGGTCAAGACAACAATCTTCTGAAAGTGATGGAAGGGTTGCAAGAATCCTTGCCCTTTACGAAGAAAGGTAATAGTATCCCAGCTCAGCTTTTAATCACTAAATGTAGCCTTAGGAGAAGAACCTAAAGGCAACAGTTGAAGCTTCTTCAATCTATTTACATTAAAACTGAAGATATTTTCTGTTAGCTACAGGGAAAGCTTGGGTATTACTAGGATTTAAATTACTATAAGACAATTAAAATGATTATCTATCTTATAATTATGTATTCCCTTATACAACCAACATGACCATTCTGAAGGAGGTCCTTTGGATTTTTATAGAAATGTATGAAAAAGTTCCTGCCTTACAGATTAAACAATGAAAGAAACATACAATGGCTTTTGGGATACCTGGGGATATGAATACATTGTAGCTTGACTTATTTTTAACTGAATTCTGAATTCATGAATACCAACTTACTGCTTAATATATGTAAGATAAGAGTCAGAAAATTACATTCACCTAGAGCTAAAGACAAGTTTATAGCTCTTCTTCTTTCTTTAAGTCCTGTTTTATCCTGCCTTCCCTGTCCCCTCACAAACATAGACACAGAGCTCTCCAGGATCCCAGTTTTACAAAGCATTAACTTCAATGGCAAGTAAGTACCTAATCCATTTAAATGTTTTTTAAGTCCTACTTATCTTCATTTTTAAACATCAACACATTTGCATAAGTTTGGTCACAATTACTGTATTCACTTTTATAGAATGGTGCTGTTGATGTTATTATCTCTCTAGGTCTCGAGGCCATAAAGTGGTTTAGCACAGTCCGAGTCAGGAAAAAACCTGTTAAAATGCTCAGTATATATGTGAACTCTTTCACTGAAAATTAGACGATCCAAGCATCTAATCAAAAATATTTAAGAGACTATCCAAAGGGATATTAATATTTAGTTAATGCTTCCTCAAATCACATCCTCCTCAATTTTTTATGCAATAAAGAACATGTGCAAGTACTCCGGCTTGAGCAAAACAAATTAGCTAACGCTTAAAATCTCATTTTGTGTTACATTAATTAGGATGAAAAAAATATATGATAAAGAACAATCAAAATAACTTTAATGGATTCTAATTGTTATTCTAAAGTATAGGTCTATTTATGACAGATTTTATGGGCATTGATTATGCAGAAATTAAAAAGCCTATCTTTAGAATGTATTCTTATAATGAATGCATAAATTTTATTACTTTATTCTGAGACTTGAATCACAAACAGTATATAAAAGTTCACTGTTCTCTCTATTTTTTTTGCTTATTCTCCTTCCAAGTTAAAGAGATACTTTTTTATTTTACTTAATTTTTTACTTATATTCTTACTCCTTTCTTTATGACACCCTTTTAAAACTAATTTCATGTATAGGGAATCATTGCATCTTTGAATATCTTTACAAGAAATTAATAGGATCAGTGCTTGAGCCATGGAGCTCTCAGCCTTCCACAGCCAGTTACCAATAGGTAGGAATACGAGTATGATGAACCACTTAGTAGATCCTGATCACTTGCGTTGTGCATGAGCAACAAATGTGAGTAACCCAGATCAGTTCACATGGTCATACTATTTTACCACATGTGCTCAGTAAGATCTTTCTGTTTGCTGGTAGATAATTACTCTGCACATTCATCCACTCATACCCAGACCTTTCACCATCCTTAAGATAGCTGTGAGTAAGGGTGCACCTGTGAATTCATGGGAAGCGTTGAGGAATTAGAAAAAAAGGTTAAATTAATTCCTTTTAGTCAGATGTTTATCTTTTAATGTTCCCATTTGATGTATCTTGATATTGTATGTTGACATCTTGCAGTTATATTGCAGTTTTGAAGAGTTTCTGAATAGTATTGCTTCCATAGGCCATAATGTGAGGTTGCAGTAACACAACTATTCTATTAGGTCTCCATTTTCAAAAAAGCAGTAACTGGTATCCAGATAATATTTATTTGAAATTTAAACATTAGATGAATTGCTTGCAGTTCTGGTTTCACTGTAAGAAGAAACTGGGTTTTTTTGTTTTTGTTTTTGTTTTTGCTTTTGTTTTTGTTTTGAAACTACAAGAGACTGGAAAAGGCCTATGAAAAAATGTGCTAAGCTTTATATTGCTATAATGGCTTCTTTTGGTATTGCTTATCATTAATCTTACCAAATCTTAGATATCTGCCAGGTAGTCATGTATATCTCACTTAGGTTTCCTTTTATAGTTCATGGAGGGAAATAGGTTTTAGAGTAGTATTCATCTGCCATGTCACTACTTTAGGACTCTTAAGACTCATTCCTTAAGAGTGATTACTTTTGCTATTTATTCTAAATGGAGCACCTTCACTTAACTCGTTGAGACACTGTTGATATTGTTATATTTGGTGATATGAATTCAGTCCATCTGTTCTCAAACATACAGTATTGTGATCAAGTATGCTTGGGTATCAGGTATCTGGAAATGCTTTAAAGTCTGTAACATCTTTTTGGGTACAATTTTGATTATCATCATCTCTGTTATTGTCAACTCCTGGCAAGGATATCCTATATAGTAAACAGCTTTTATGACATCCATGAAGAGCAGCCAATGAAGAATGCATTAAAAAGGATTTTCTCTGTCGCAGAACATGCTTTAGCCTCCAGCTGTTTTCTGAAGTGAATGCTAAGGTTTTGATTTTGACCCATGCCTTAAAAGATAAACTGCCTAAGCCTACATGGCTTAGGAGCTCCTTATTGTATAATCTCCCACATTTTTCATAAAGGTGAAGTTGTTTTCAGAAGGAAAAACATGGTAGATAGTATATTCCCTACACAGAGGCTTCTCGAGATCAAACTCTCCTCCTTTCTGTTTTAACTGTTTGTTGCAGGTCACAGTCTTCAGCTGCAAGTGAGGAAGGCAGGCACTCTCTGTTTTACATGGAGTTTGTTATTGGCTGCCAGAGTAATTTGTGCTTATTTCTTACTGTCTTGTATCGGCAAAAAATTCTGAGTAGAGAGTACAATGTAATTTGGGGGAAAAAAGTAGGAAGTGTTCAATCTTAGCAGTTTCAGACTATTCTTTTTTACATGATTATCAGTTCAGACCAAAAACAAACACAAATGAGCCAGCAAACAAAGCATGTATGACCCACAGATGTGTCTGCTTGATGGTGCTGATGAATCATTTGCATTTTTGGCAGCCATTTTGTTATCAGCCATCCTTCTATAAAAGAATTGTTAACCCATACCACTTAAGTAGGCAAATTATTTTTTCTGGAAAAAAAAAAATTCCTGTCCTGTACAACTCACTCATTCTTTCATCTTCTTCAACTCCAAATGAAACTGAACCATCTGATCAGAACAGATGATGTTCTGTTCATATTGCATCTATTTTTCAATCCTTGTGGGTAAAAATCACCTCTTGAAAAGGGCAACTTATTTTAATCCCTCCTTCTTGATGCAGAAGAATTTAAATGATCTTCTAATTAATTTTAGTTTACATTTCTACATATGTCTTTCCAAAATAAAAATATTTAACATTAAAGTCAGGAAAGCATTCAATATAAATACATCATTTTGAACTATGATTTCATACTTGATTACATTGCCAGCTGTGATACTAGTTTTTGAGCTTCTCACTACCAAACATGACTTGAAAATTATGGAAATTCATCATTTAGAATCCTCATTTCTATATGAACTTTATATTAAGGAAGTATTATGTGTAAGAACACTTCTTTCACAGATGATTCTATAGCTGTGAAAATATATAGTTTGACAAAAATGACAATGCATCCATCATAGGAATACGAGAATTCTGATAAATAAAACATCTTCACTCTTAAAGAAGTATCATTATTTAGACCCTCATACTGCTACATCTTGGTTTGTGTAAGCTGCCTAAACTGGCCAGATCACGTGCTCTTTGGAGTATACTGCCAAAGTCCAGTCTATGTCAATGGTGCAGAAAATTACAGCAGTGCAGAGTGATAAGCAAATCCTATTAACAAATTAAAATTCCTCTTGAGTGGGAACCTTCTTGCAAATGTCTCACTAAAGAGCAGAGAAGCATCATTAGCCAAAACATACCATGATATGGTAGCACCTTTCCATCTCTTGGTCTGAGAAAAAACGCTTCTGGTGTATAACTGAAATATCTGGACCATGTTTTTGTTTTATTAAAGAAAATGTGTCTGCTTGCTTAGAAATATCAGCTTTTTAGGGACAGATATTAAACTGCAACTTTCTCCTTATGAAACAACTGCCATTAATGTGTCTCAGCTCACCTTAGGAGTTTGAACTTTGTCACATATGTTTGTAAGATATACATTCAAATAATAGGAGTATAAACAAACATTTCAGCTACTGAGTCTAATCTTCCCAAAATCTCCTTATAAATAGTGAATACGTTACTGCTCTGAAATACATCTATAGACTTTTTTTTCTATTGTCTATGAAAAATAGTAAGCTATGAATTTCATTGTTAGGATTAATTGCTACAGATTACTAGTTTTTGTCTGTGTATATAATCAATGTATTAATGACTTCTTCGTCAATAATTCAACTATTAGACCATCATTATATTCTGAAATCTTAGCTTACTTGTATATGTAAAGAGAGGAGTTCAAAGTCATGAGTTAAAACAAAGAAAAATCCCAAGATAAAGGGAGCAAGTATATAAAGGACTAATTAACTGAATTTCCAACAACACAAATCTTGTCCTCATACAATAAATAGAGTGAGAGATGATAACAAAAGCTCACTTTAGATATAAGGCCTTAATTTCTCTCAATTCTTTTTACAATCAATGGAGGCTCCTTTAAAGGGAGATTGAAGCTGCATCCATACTATTGAATAATTTAATTCCTATGTTTGCTTCCAGATTGTGGACCCTGGTCATCATGCTCCATATATGTAAATTCACTGAAGGAATTTGCTTTTGAAAATAATAATAATAAACTCTTGCACACACGTCTGCACGCAAACACACACACAAAGGTCTTGTTCCAAGACAAAACCAGATACAGTCCAGAGACATTTTATTCCAAGCATTACACAGATTGTACCATCCTGGGCTTCCAGAACTGTCCCATATGACCTACTTTGCACAAGTCCTTCTGCTACAATCAAGATCACACAATGCACATCCTTAATGGTATAGTACATGAAAGCAAACAAACAAACAAATAAACCCTATATCTTGTTGAGGTATAACCTTTCAGTTACATTGGATACAATCAAGCCCTGCGCCCTGCAAAAAGGTAGAAAACTCTCAAGGACAAAGGGTTTCAATTTGCAGGCTGGAAACCAGCAGTATTTTATTCTCCATATGTCTGAAGCTGGCTCAAAAGCAGTAATGCTCAACTCTGCCCAAATAAGCTTCTCGGCTTCTCAGGCTATGGTTTGGCAGCTTGTGCTATGGCAATCCTGTAGCACTGAGCAGTTCAAGTTCACATTGAAAGAACAAAAGGTTTTACATACGTAGAGGCATCAGTTGCCAAAAGAAGATTTTTACTCATGATCCCACATAGGGACTAATAAAACTTGCATTCCTTTGCTAGGAGAAGTGGCTATGCTAGTATTCTGTCTGTGGGTATGCTTCAGCACAGACATCTTGTGATGGGCACGATTATCAAAAACAAAGGGGCAGCAATATGTTTCAGGATCCAGGGAAAGGAGCAGAGGAACACATTAAAGGTAAGGAACTCTTTCATTAGTTACCATCATTATATTTGTGAAATTTCTGCTTTCTTTCAGAACCGTGGGTGCACAGCTAGCTGGCTGAGCTCAGCAAAGAGGATATGGGCATACATCACTGCAGGAACTGCACATTAAAGAGGTAGCCCCTGTTACAGCAGCCTTGCTGATGATATCTGAATCTGTTTAGACAACAATATGGCATGCACTAGGTAAAGGAAAACACGGATGGCACTCCACTCAAAGGAGCAGTCCCATTTTTCAGGAGGGTGCGGTATTAACATGCAGCACTGATTTATTCCCTCTTCAATGCTCTGAACATAGCAGGGAATTGCCCACAAAACAGCAGTCTTCTCACAATGCACTCATTCTATCTGTTGTCCTCCTTCAAACTCACCGCTTCCCTGAGCCGGTCTGGATTTATTCTTTCTGACTTCTCAGCAGTAGCAGATTGTACCACAGTAAAAGGACACACAGTCATTAATTATCTCCCCTCGATCACTCTGAATATTCCAAAATTTATGGATATCCAGTGTGGAGCTCTCCTCCAAGCAATTCTCAAGAACTGCTTCAAAAGAATGAGATTAGAACTAACTCCTTAATACACAGGTGCAAACCTTGGCCCTGTAACGGAGCATACTGGGTAGAATGAGTAATAGTAACAAGTCACTGAACTGCATAACTCCAGAAACCAGCATGAACTTAATTTTCCAGTTAAAGGAATGGAAAACCTCTACTCCACCAGGATCTGGCACCCTAAGACTAGGGATTGCTCAGAAGAAAACAAGCAGGCACTCAGTCTCTGTAGCTGGTTAAGGTAAATAGAACCTATGAAGATCTTGCACACAAACTTGAGTTAAGTAAAGACCACAGGTTGCTTTAGGAACAGAAAGACATTCAGTGTAGGGTGGTATTTGGTTCTTAAGCAAGCTGCTACCCCTAGATAGAGGAAGATGACAGTTTAGTCCTTTAGTTATACTGGAAGAGACTGGGGAAGACACTTTGCATTGTACACATGGGAAGTATAGCTTCTAATTCCACCCAGAAATACTCCTTGGTAGAGTGCTACGGCTTTATTGATAAATAAGTAAGGTCTTCATGAAAATCAGTGTGGAACTACAAATCTTGTCAACTGCTTGAGAACAACTAGAAAATTTATTCTGAACAAAGGTACATATGACTTTGAATGTTTAGTCAATGCAGAACGTTCACGGACACATAATATGAATGATGGTTGTGAAGAATATCAGATCACTAGCACAGTCATGCCCACTTCCTGAATTGGAAGAACCCTGACAAGCACGGCATTGTCTACGAGGGCTCATTCTGAGAAAGTTCAAACTCAATCAGGAAGCACAGGGCAGTTCAAAGGTAGTGGGAGAGCAACAGGTAATATTTTATTACAAAGTGTGTGAGATAGAAGTAGTACAGGCTCACAGGGGTCTCTAATACGATACCATGGAACGAACAACTCCTGAGCTTCTCATGCATGACATAAGGGCTCAGTGTGCCACAGAGGCACAGGTAAAACCTTTCAGGAAATGCACAACGTCGGGGGCCACTCCATTTATCGATATTGTGAGTATGTTCCGGGGGGAAGTAGCCTGAAAAATTGTAAACAACTACCGTGACCTAAGAGTCAGGTAAATCCTTGCGTTAATCCTAAATTAAACTTGCCTGGGAACGTCGTCTAGAATTGCGGCCAACTGCATTGGAATGGCCTATGTCATACTCTAACCTCTGTGATCCTCCAAAACATGATGATCACATCCAAACTGCAGGTTGAAGAATGATCCTGTGGCTGTGAAAATCCTCAGCTGTGTGAAGGAATAGTTTAAAAGACTGTACGTTGACACAGATCAAAATTATACTGAGGACCATTTGTTAATATATACAAAACTGAGTTTCAGTGATGGAAAAAAAACCCACACAAAACAAAAAAACAAAAAAAAAAACAAAAACCACTTCCCCAAAACATATAAAAGAAAACTCCCTGGGAGTTTTAAATTCATGAGGCTTCTGTTCTGTAAGAATATAAGCATCCTTGTCCTTAAAGGTAGTTTCTTTCTTGCTGTATCACGTTGGTCTACATTACACGTTTTACTACATATAACACTGCCAGAGGGGACATTTAAAAGGCCCTTAATCAAAAAATCCAAAGCTTAAAATCAAATCAAGAGTCATGCAGTAGGGTTTAATGCTCTTTCACATATCATCCATGTTTTTTTTTTTTTTTTTTTTTTGAGATCATGGATCACAAACAAAGTAAGGTTTTTCCCCCCTATTAATTAAATGATTTTTTCAGTTTTGTTAATAGCATGAAAGCACCAGCCTTTTCATCTGACCACTGCTCTAAACACATTAGACGATGTAGGCTGATGAGAACTTTAGAATTCTGTAGTAACTTCAAAGAAAGAGTCGCAGAGTAGCCAGTGGCAACAAAATACCTGAATACTCCAATTCAACTTCCATTTAAAATATGTAACTATAATTGAAAATAATGAAAAATCAAGTTTTAAGATCAAGAAAGAATCATTGCCTAAGAAAAATGACTTAAAGAAATAGTCTTCTGTATTACTGCTTATCTTGAACTCTTAAAATGAATACATATCCATGTATCCCAGGGCACTAGCATCTCAAACTTATATTTCCTACAATCAATCCTCTTGCTGCCTGAGAAATGAAACATACTTCTCGTATAACCACTGCACATAAATGTTGGCTCCAGAGTTCCTCAGAGGGGTCACATAAAACATTTAGCTGACATGCAAAAGAGGAAACTTGGTGTTGGTTTAAATTATAGTTCTGTTAAATCACAGACCATCTGTACTTTCTTCATTTCAATGAACCAAATGTAGCAAAGAGAAAGTAGATGTATGTACTGAATTTATATATTTTCTACTTGCTAGTACCCTCTACTTGTGAGGGTGAAAGAGCACTGGAGCAGGTTGCCCAGAGAGGTTGTGGAGTCTCCTTCCCCGCGGCTGGACGCGATCCTGGACAACATGCTGTAGAGGACCCTGCTTGAGCAGGGAGTTTGGACTAGATGATCTGCAGAAGTCCCTTCCAACCTCAATCATTCTGCGATTCTTTGATTCTGTTAAATACATCCTTCACTGTAATGCTCATTAAGAGCATAAACTCACACATGAGTTTGAAAAAAATATTTTGTAATTAAACTGCAGGCATTCATAACTCTAGACAAATACCAACTACAATGTTATTTTTTTTCTTTTTACTTATGATAGATGGTTACGTCCAAGAGAGTCAGAATACTACTTAAGAGAAAATTGTCTGTGAAATAGAGACAGGGAAGCTGCAGCTAACTAAAATAAGGAACATATTCTTACAGTAGAAGTTGTATTATATGAAAATGAATGAAATATGAGACATTAAATGAAAGTATGATGAGTATACATAAACTGTAGAGATGGAAGTTAGGGAGTTATGGCATATATATATTTGCATATATAACAAAGATTAATGAAGTAAATTTAAGAATTTCTTTTATAAAATCATTTTTCAATGCATGCCTTTTTTTTTTTTTTTTTTAATGCTGACGTTTAAAATCAACTGCCTGCTTGAAGTTTTGAAGTAAGTGAAGTTTTGAATAGATAGGAAAAAAATTGTTCACAGACAAAATAATTTCATATTTTAAACACATGAAAGTGTTCACTAAAATTCCTGTAAATCAATCTGTTATATACAAAATTATTATTGTCATTCCCTTGTCTGATACAGACATATGTATGCTTTAGTATACAATCTAAAGATTTTTAAAGGCTTTTTCTTATTTTAAGTATGACTCTAGCTGAAAGTCATTTTTCATTAAATCCTCTGAGTTGTAAATGCAGTAAAAACCTACTACAGACTACCGACACTGAAGAATAAGCAATTGATATTAGGAGAAAATAGAAGTAAATGATGCAGTGTTTTACTAACAGATTTACATAATATATATTTATATAATATATATTTGAATGATATTATGCTATACTGCTGTAATTACATTATAATTTAGCTTACATAATTAGAAAATATTGTATTTATTTCAGATAATAAAATAATACACGATAGTTGCCTTATTAAGGATAATTTATTTACAAAATTATATTCTTTAGTTATAATCCTTAATGTATAAAACAAAAGCAGTAACTAACAAAAGAACTCCAAAGCCCACCTAAAATATCCTACATAGTACATATTTTAACACATTTCCTTTGTCTTCCAGCTTTAACCAAACTATGTTTTAAAGACACATGTAGCAAATTAAGTTGCTAATTAGCAATGCTGCACATGAGGCTTCTTCACAGAAAATTTAGCACCCTTCACTCCCTCTAATTCAGTATTGTTTGGCAGTTCAGATTTCCCATTACTGTTCAGATGGACTGCTGCCTTTATTTAGCAGAAGCTCTTATTAAGTCTGTACTGGACTTGATGTTCTGCCGGGCACCATGTAATTCTACTTTGCAGGCTATTTAGGACCCTATTTGCTTATATGCCAGTGAGCACAGTCCAGCAGCACAGAACGTCACGGTTCTG
Organism: Struthio camelus; assembly: GCF_040807025.1. Taxonomy (NCBI): domain Eukaryota; kingdom Metazoa; phylum Chordata; class Aves; order Struthioniformes; family Struthionidae; genus Struthio; species Struthio camelus. The sequence continues at coordinate 180,193,695 of NC_090942.1, read as the reverse complement.
TCATCTGCCTCTTTAGGATACACAGAGAGGACAATTTACTGTTGCACACAGTCTTTCGTAATATAATTAGCAGTACGACTACTGTCTTTAAGAGATTAGTATCTATTTAAAAAGAAAAAATAATGTCAGGAAGTACTGCACATTTAAAAGGAGGAAAAATTATAAGAAAACTAGCAAAATCAAACAAACATTGTATCTCACTTAAGCATTTGCCCAGCTTTATTCACACGTATGGCCTTGAAAACATGATTACGTTTGAAAGCCTAGATTCATTTAAAATGTGTATTTCTTATAGATGGCAAGCTCCTCCTGAACTTGATTAGAGTTGAAAATGTTCATTTTGGATAATATCCAGACTTCACACAATAGGAAAAGAGACAAACTGTACTTCCTTTTTTTTTTTTTTTAAATTAAATTTACTAGTGCTACTACATGTGTATTTTTTATTCTCTTTCCACTGAAATTTTATGTGGTCTTTTTTAACACAGAAGTTCTGAATATTACTTTAAAGGCTCAAAAATGTGTATAACAAATTGTTCTTGATAGTCAAATGAACACAATTTCATCATGAAAACAGGACATCTTGACAATAAATCTGGCCTTTATTTTGTTGGATAGTAAAGAAGTTGTTGTTGTTGTTGTTGCTGCTGCTGCTGTTTTAATATGTGCATAATCTATATATTTTTTACCTCTAAATAGATAAAATTGTTAACGTCTTACTAGAACAGAAAACTTTTTGGATGATTTGCAAAATCAAATCATAAAAAAATGCAGCAACAAAATACTAATACATTTTTTGAGATCAGTGAAGGTTGAACCATTTCCCTTATAAATGAAAACCTAAAATACAGGGCTTATTTAACATATGTAAGTCTAATAAATAAGCAACCAAGAGTGAAATGTTATGCCTATGCTAATAGCATCTCAGGAAAATATTATCTTTAGCAGAGGGGCTAAAGGGATGTTTTCTTCCACTGGATCAAGAATCTGCCTTATCATCAATATAATTAAGTTGCAATACAAGCTTTAAATAAGCCTAGGGAAACAACATAGGTCTTGGGTCTTTCTGATAAAAATATGATTAATTTTATTCCCCTTACATTTTGAACGAAACTATTTTGATTTTGGATTTTACAACTTTGAGATCTACAATCACGAACAGGTTTAAAGATTTATTGATTTTTTCAGTTACTGAAAAAAGTAGCTTTTATGACCTATATTCTAAAACTCCTAGGAATAGCATATTTGTAATTACAAATGACAGAAAAAGAATAGTATAATAATGCAACCTACCATCTTTAGACCAGCTTCAAAATCACTCTTACTCCAAAAATACATTTTTTTACCCTTACTTTTCTCTCCCTTTTCTAACAGGATTAAAAACATGCCAAAAATATTCTAACACGAAATTTATATCCTTCTAACAAAATTTGAGATGTCTCAGAACACATTCAAAATCTGCTGAGTTGCAGAAGTGAAAGAATAAATTTCAACAATCCTACTCAGTTTTTTTTTTGCCTCCTGGTTGAAGACTTATAATCAAAGAAGATAGTATCAGAGGGGTTCTCAAGCACCGACTAGGCTTTCCACACTAGCCCAAAGGCCACTTTAAAGGAAGCTTCAGAGAAGGATAATGACAGGTAGTAAAAAGTGCTGATTTTAGAATGGAAGGACGTTGCTCTTGGCGTGGCACTTCTTTATGGCTTTTATGCTATTCATGATATTAATGCATAATCTGCTAACAAGACGTGTATTTTGTATATTAGTGACAGATAAAATGATGATAGGGTGAAAAGAAATGATTATCTGTTATTTCCCACATAAGTAGAAACTAGGAGAGCACAGACAAAATTGTTAGACAGCAAATTTACACAGACCAAAGGCATCCATAGATTTCACAAACTTTAACTCACTACCACAGTGTGCTGTTGAGGCCAGAGTTATAAATGTCTTCCAAATAATTAGGCAAATTCGTATTTGACCAGTGAATACTAAAGTGGATGAAGTTATGTTCCATAAGGATGGAAACTAGGAAGATATTCCGGCAGAAATATCACTATGTGTATCATGTTACTAAACATCTACTATCAGATATTATTTGTGGAAAGTCTCTGAGAAAATGAATTTATGATCTGGCCCAATATAAAGGCTCTTCTGCCCACAGTGGTGAGATGCATTTAGAAAGGGACAAAAAAGAGGGACATATTATTACAATATAATTTTGCTGGTTTGAAAAAACTGGATTTATCATCTATTTCAATGAATTAGAAGAAATGGCACTGAACAGCAATTCCAGAAATTCTGTCCAGAAAACTTTCCTTTCAGAAACATATGAGTGGAACGCACAAGTAAAAGTTATTATGATTATTAATAGGGATGAATAGGAAAACTTCAAGATATCTAAAGCAGTGTATTTAGTAACTAAATTAATGTTGTTCCTGTTTTTACTAAAGGATATAGCAGACAATAACAACTTCCCTTTTGGATAAATACACCTATTTTTCATCTCTGATGTACAAAACCTTGCTTTTGCTAAACTCTAGCTCTGATATCTGGCCATAGTATTCAATTTTATTGCTTGACCTGAAAGGTGTACGCTGGCATCAGTATAGGATGCCTTTATCTGTAGTAACACTTCCTAATAAATATGTACAGTTTTACTCTTCTTGAACTACTATTTATGATTCATACTAAAAATGAAATAATTTCACCAGATTCTAACACTTTATCGAACTGCCTGAGAGTACTGCAGTTAATATAATGTGGAAATGGTTGGTTTTTTTTCTTTTAAAATAATATCTAACATCATTTGCAATGTAATACTGTTAACTTCTAAGATTTTTTGAAACCAGCCCATGTTCATCTGTATTTTAATGAAATTTCAGTTGTCCCTAGAAGAAAAGCTTCTCTCAAACATAAATAACTGTATGTGAAATTAAAGGTTTTCGAAGCATATCACCCATACAATTATGACTAGTTCCTTGGACAAACTGTAGAAATTAAAATAGTAAAACCAATTAACATCTTCTATATGAAATGAAAAACGTTATATAGGCAACCCACAGAAATTACTGTAATACACATATATACATGCTCACAATACATGTGAGACCAGTTGAAAAATCAAAAACTAACAAACTATTGATTATCTTTCTTGACTTATTCTGAAGGCTTAAAAGTTCAAATATACTACACTCTTCTACATCTATGAACTAGCCACTAAAATGCCAAATTTCAAAAAAAAGTCAAATATGAGATTGCACAAGTTAAAAAAAAAACTGTCAAGATTTTCTGTCCCTTGCCATTTATATTTGGATGATACATATGCAAAAGAAAACAAATTCAGATTACAGATAAATCTTGTTACTAGCACCTTATCCTTTAATTATTGTATAACCTTAGTATTCTTTTATATTAGTGCATTTCAGATAGATTGTGCACAAGTTTGTTTTAGAAAGATAAAAAAAAATTATTATGCATTAAAATGCAATAACTATGCAGAAGGAAATTCTGAGTTATTAACTCTAAATTATGAATTATTCAGAAATTTACATTACACAGCATAGTACCAGCTTATGATAGGAAATGAAAGTGACAATACCCAGCTCATATAAAAATAACATTTTAAAAAAATCTATGCAATTATTCAAACTGAAATTTGACTAGACATTAATATGGTGCTACTCCTGCAAAAATATAACTATTCCTTAAAAGATCTCACGTGATCCAAATCTCTCATAGAAGGAGGCCCCTTCATCAAGTACTGCAAAACCAAGAAAGATACGTAATTTTCTAGACTGTTCCCTGTACTTATAAAGCCAGGCATAGCAGTTTGGTGGATAGAGATCACAATCTGAATTCAGCCTCAGAAACGGTGAATGGCTATTTTGAATGATTGAGGTCAAAAGAATATATATTTACAACATAAATATAATTCACCAGTATGTAGCAGTGAAAATGATCAACATCTTTCTTTCTAGGAAGTATAATGCATCCATTGCAATACCTGTATATGCAAACTGAACAAGATCCCACAGTGCATTGGGGTCTATGCCTTCCATTTTAATCTCTTCTTGCTTGGCTTCACAAACATCGCTTGTAAACATGGCAGCAAAGTAGTCAGAGACAGAGCTGAGGACAAGTCTGCAAAAAGGTTAGAAACTGGTATCATTGAAAGTGCTATATGTATTACAAATTTTATATCCTCCCCCCTAAAAAAAATAGTTGCAAGCTTAAAAATGTATTTTTATAGTAATTACAAAGTAGGAGGAGTAATATATTATTAATGTATGTTGGCATCAAAATAAAGCATGACATTTCATTCTAATTTGATTCTACTTCCTGTGATATGCACCAAGTGGCAAATCAGCATATGCATATAAAACACAGAAATTAGTTTTCAGTCTTTGTGTTAACTTTCCTATCATGCAAATATCCCTATTGTTAACAAGATAACCCTCAGGATCAAAGATCACAGAAACAGACACCCAGAGGTATTTTTTCACTTAAACGGACTATTTTTCATAAACTCTATTAACAGCATGTAACTTTAAAGAAATTGTTAATAGCTTAACATACTATTCAATAAATAAGAAAATCAGTCTAATGTAAAGATGTTACTTTTTTGTTATGAAACTTTTCCAAAGGAAAATACTTTCAAAATGCTTATAAAATACACTAGCGTTATTCAGGAACCTGATTTACATAAATCAAATCATAATAGGTACTAAGCTTACTTAAGCTTACATATTCTTTCAAATACCATTTACAGTAATATTATGACTTTGTTATGAGTGAATATTCAAATATGATCCTAAGCTTGACTATAGCTATAAACAGTGTACCAAAATGCTTCCACGAAAGATGATCACATTTCTAGCTTAATTTTAAACAGTAATATATATAAATACACTGATAGAGTGTATTTAGTGTATTTCAGAAGGCTCTCAGCTGGAGACCTTCAAAGCCAAAAGAAAATATTCATCCCTTTGCCTATAGTTAAGTATTTTGACTAAGAAAAAGATTGTATAATATTGAAGAATTACACATTACACTTATCAGCCATTGTGGTAATTGATTGCTTTGCTCTCTTGCTCATCCCAGTTGCAAAGTAAAATATGACAGTTTGAATCGGCTTCATAATTTTAAAGTGCCTTAAGCTACTATATTTTACCCTATATGTAGGGCAGATGGAGAACACATATATATGATCATTACTCTGGCTCAAATGCTGGGCAATGACTAATTAAGTTGTGATAGCTTAATCACTTTTGATGGTGTGCTCAACTCTACTAATCATGAACTTTAGAAATAAGGATACTAATTCCCCAAAGAACTCATATTCATATTCAAGTCATTAATAAAAACAGATACTACACAATAGATGCAATACACTCTGTTGCTATCTCCAGAGACTCTTCATTCACTATTCAAACCTTTTTAACACTAGGGAACCTTTATTTATTTGTCTCAACTGAATATCACAAGTATGCATTCATTCAAGCAAGACAGCCATCTAGTTTTAGATAACTACAGATCTACTCATAACCCTTCTTCAAAATCCTTCAAGGGATTTGATCGACTTTCATTAGAGGTCTACTTTATTAAGAAGAGAAAAAAGGCAAAAAATATACGAGACAACCTCTCCTCAGAGTTTTTCATCAGCTATTGCTTCAGATTTACTAACCACCCTGTAAATTCAGCTGTGAGTTTTCAAAGTCATGCTAAAAGCAAAGCAAAAACCCTGTGCTGCATCAGATAACAACACAAGATTAATGAAGAGAATTTTTAATATGCTAATTAATGTTCAATTTATTATTTTAAACCATAGTATTCTCTATTTGTAATATCTATTGTTTATGACAATATATTATTTACTATATAATTTTCTTGTATAGGTGTTCTCACCTCAAAGATAACAAAATAGAGGTATCATAGCCAGAAAATAAAGAACAGAATCACAGAATCACAGAATCACACAGAATCACAGAATGCCTGAGGTTGGATGGGACCTCTGGAGATCATCTAGTTCAAGCCCCCTGCTCAAGCAGGGTCACCTAGACCACATTGCCCAGCATCCTGTCTAGATGGCTTTTGAATATCTCCAAGGAAGGAGACTCCACAATCTCTCTGGGCAACCTGTTCCAGTGCTCTCGCACCCTCACAGGAAAAAAGTTCTTCCTCATGTTCAGATGGAATTCCCTGTGTTTCAGTTTGTGCCCGTTGCCTCTTGTCCTGTCGCTGGGCACCACGGAGAGGAGTCTGGCCCCATCCTCTTGACACCTTCCCTTCAGATACTAATACACATTGATCAGATCTCCCCTCAGCCTTCTTTTCTCCAGGCTGAACAGGCCCAGCTCTCTCAGCCTTTCTTCACAGGAGAGATGCTCCAGTCCCCTCATTATTTTAGCAGACCTTTGCTGGACTCTCTCCAGGAATTCCATGTCTCTCTTGAACTGGACACAGTACTCCAGCCGTGGCCTGACCAGGGCTGAGGATTATATTTTTTTCATTGCCCCTACAAAAAATGCATTAATGCACTAATGAGTCTATATCAATATGTCTGTCTGGATGAGGAGTGACTATTTGAAGTATATCTCATGATTTTCCCCACTTTGTCTCCTGTTATGAAGCTGTCTCAGAGAACATGAATTGGATTATTCTTCGATGAAACCACACAGGAAGACATGCCAAGAAATTATAATGGACTCCAGCTGCAAATGAGCATGACTCACTCTATGAGATCTAACAAGAATCAGTTCAAAGTGAAAAACCCTAAAAAATATAAAGTATAGATGTCAGGTCATCAGCAGTACCTGTTTCACTTCCAGGTCTATCCTTACTGGTTTGCAATGCTTGTTAAAGAAGATGTGGCTTAGATGAGCAGGAAGGTTCTGTGAAGTAGCAGTTCACTTAAACAAGAAACCCAAAGTTTTAAAAAGAGAAATGAGGAAAGAGGATTTTTTAAAGTTCCATATGTTATTCACTAGTTAATATAAATAATGGAATAGCTATTTCACCAGTTGAATATAACCACAAAGTTAATTGATTTCAAGACACTTAAATCTTTTTCTTAGGATGTGCTTTGCAGGCTAAATTGAAGTGAAAGGAATGTGCTAATTACATTTAATTCTGAAAGGTGACACCTTTTCTAAATCTTCCTTGCGCTTCAAGAATATCCGTTGCTGAAATAGAAAATGAAAAATGAGAAATCAAAAGGCTCAATTAATTTGTAATGATCTGCTGCCTTCCTTACCTCAGAAGGCTCGAAACAGCTCTAAATTTTGACTCAAAGGCATTTGACCTATTCATCAGGAAAGGTCATTTTTTCTCAGGATGTCATTTTCTTTTTTCAACTACTGGTCTGGCAATAAGAATACATAATAAACTACTCCATCTTTAAGAATCATAGAATCTTTTTAGATTGCTTCAGAAGTAACTCATGAATTTATGGACACAATAAGATTTTCTCCAGATCAGTGGAATTCTCCACCTTTATTATAAATAAATTCAGCCCAACATCTTTCTGGTTTCATTCATAATATGATATGTAACTAATTCCTGCTGTGGGTTTTTTCTATCTTATCTAACTTTTTTTTATTACAAAATACATCCTTGCAATCTTCATGACTGTTTTCATATAAATATCTGATACAGAATTCCTTCATTTTGGCTGGCACATTTATTGATTAAAAAATGAACTAACAAACCAAAAAAAAAAAAAAATCCATCACCCTGGCTATTTGTATTCCTTTAAATAAATTCTGAGGACATTTTCGTACCAACTAAAAAAAACTGCAGGTGATACTTGGACTGGAAACTCATATTATATATATATATATTTTTTTTTTTCCACATTAGATATGCTAGATATTGAAGAAGCTGATCATTAATTGTTTTTAAATATGATTTGTTACTCCGCAGAGGACACCAGCTGATATATTATTGGGTGTCTTTCCTGATAGAATAGTGATGCTCAGGCAAACATTTATTGCATATATATAGGAAGTTTAATGGTTTCCTCAATCTTAAATTTGGCATCACTAAGGTACATCCATGCATATACTAAGACGTATCCATGCATGCATTTGAAAAATCTCAGGAAAATAAGGGGCCAGACACTGGCTGTCACTTCCAGAAGAATTAAGGCAATGCAATCCAGACTGCCCTCTTTTCTGAGTAAAATGCAACAAAGGAACAGGCTATGGAACAGATTAACTTTTTGGATTATTCCAGACTGCTGCAGCAATTATCTTTCCCAGTGATTATGGTACTCTCCATCACCACATTATCAGACACAGGAAAGGCTATGAAGACCTTGGGAAACTTATATCTGGAATATACGTGCAGGTAACAGGAAAACTGATCTAGTACACAGACTATTTCCTAGCCAGTTCCAAAGATCCTTACCAAAAATGATCTCCATACATTTTTCTGTGAGAGCAAATATTGCCCACCAACCTTAAATTAGCATCTCTTGTGTCAGAATTCTGGTCATAACCACCACTTAGGATCACCACTTCCTTATTGTCTCTAATCCAGAATTAGATGTGTCATGTCTTTCCCTTTTGTTCACTCAGTTTTTCTCAGGCAGATTCTAACCATTGGCTTTAATATTCAAGAAATGGAAAATATTGTAATTTTCAACTCAGCTTCAGTAACACAGTTCAAAATTCAATTTTTCTTGCTCTGTGCTCTCTCATGGATTTTGTAAAGCCAACTAAAAAAGTGTTTGCTGTAAAATTTCCTGATACCTTGAGGAATTTTACTTGTGTAAACCTCCATTCTATGTTTCATCATGGTAATTTGTTTCTTCTGCAACATTCTCATTTTATTAACATTTTTTTGCCTTTATCTGTTAATTCTGCTCTCTAGACTCTATTTTACTTTTCTTAAGATCAATGGCATTAAATGTGTAACATCCATTCTCTGCTGAAGAATTTATCAGTGTATCAACCTTCTACCTCCACCTGTCTTCTATTCAGCATTTCAAAACTAGAATTTGTTCCCTTCTATCTTGCTTGCCTCACAGACAGGAAACTAAAATGATAATTTTAGCTTATTATCATTATATCTACCTCAGTCTTCTGAATTTACAAGTATGTAAAGAAAGCCATGAGTATCTCATGAATTATTCTTGCCCATAAAATTCTATTAAGACTCTCTCATCATGTTGTGTGCCTTGACTCTAGGAAGAGAACAAAAATATTCCATTGACGACTTGCGTGTTTTTCCTTTTGTTTGTACCAGCAGAGAACGTTCAAAAACTTTTTCTTCTTTCTCTTGTGGCTTAGTGCAGCCACTTTTCATTCCATTAACTAACCTTATCATTAGTAACATTTTCAGGAACTTCCACAGAGAACACAATAGCAATTAGGTTAAAACTGTGGAGGTCTTCCTTATTGCAGTCTCTCTGGTGTTCACACTTTGTTTATCCTCTTCTCAAAGCCTGGAGGAAAAACATTACTCAATCTTAATGGAATAAAAATCCATACAGTGCTATTAGTTAGGGAGTTACTACATCTGGCTTGGAAGTCCCTGATATACAATTCACCAGCGATTGTTGAAGTGCTTATACAGAGTATCTTTCAAGATGAGGATCTATAAAACTACCTTTAGTAAAAGACAATTGGGATTTAATAAAATGGCTATTATTCTTTTCTCTTGCCTGTGAAAACTATGTATAACAAAAACTTGTCTATTCTGTCCATTCTGTTTGTTTTGTTCATGGTCAATTGTTTTTCTTTTTGAATCTGAGTTTTCATCGTATCTCAGACTTGACTGCCAAGAAACTGTCAACTTCTTCAGCTTTCTGCAGTATCATTACTTATTCCTTCACAGCACAAACTGTTTGCTCTTGCAAAGCCATCAGACAAAGGAAATATGTGTTATCTTAGTTATCTTAGGGCAAGAATGAAAACATGGTATATGCAATACAGCCTATATATATTTGTTTGTATGTCTGCATATGTATATATGTATACAGATATGCTTGTATTTATTTGTTTACAAGTTGATAGTCATATTTGTCAAACTGAAAAGAAAATAGAAAAATAATCTTGCTAAAAAGTCATGTAATAAAAAACTAAATATGGCATATATATTTGTATATGTATCCATATTTTGTGTACCTATGGATATATCTATATCTGTATATTTATATTTATCACTCTTTGAAAGTGAAATCGGTTCCTGTGCAGTATCTTAAATATCTCAAATAATTTCATCACCTGTATGTCATTACTGAAGCTATTATATAATACTTATGTGAATCCATATTTATGCAAATTACTGTTTCAGTTTTTGTTTTATTTACGTCTCATGATGCACTGGTTTAACTAATGATCTTTCTTTCTCCAGCAGCTGTTACTTTTACTTCTGCAACACATCCAGTTTACCAGTTATGCTGTTCATTATGGAATTTTTCAACTTTGATAGTAAAATCTAAATATCTTTTTTTTCTCCCCTCATAACTTCACTTTAATGTTTTCAGCACACAGAGCTGATTTAAAATGGCCTTCTACTGAGGGATGCATGAACTTCTATCTAACCTGAATCACTACTCAAACAAAACAGGTATTTCAAAGCATTCAGGTAAAGCAGAAGATCTTTTTTTTTTTTCTCTCTCAGTCAGGAATTCAAAGTGCAAGAAGCCTAAGAGAAGAACTCAGTCCCCTCAAGCTAGAATGAAGTTTAAAAAAATCATACATGAGCCATACTAAGCACGATCAGAAAATCTATTCAGTCCAGCTATGTGGAAGACAAGACTAGTCAGCATGGAGGGTGATACCCGTATAGCCTCTACAATCCAACATACTGCTATCTATTTAGGTGCTATTTACTTTGCAAGAAACCTTGAAAGGTCCCCCATATTAAATCACTCTGTTATAAACTCTGCCAGTCCAAAAAGACTAATAATGATTACACACTGACAGTGTGTACCTTTTACAAAGGTAAAAATGTGAAGATTAGTAAGTGAATTTTGAGATAGTAAAATATCCTGGGGGACTGATTACGGATGCTTTTCTTCCACACTATCTTTGGAGTTAATTTGGATGCAGTACCAACTCAGAAGCATTATCGCAGTGCAATAGTCTTGCTAGCAATTCAGATTAGCTCATTAACATAATAGATATACACTTTTACTGGGTAAATAACAGTGGTCAGTGAGTACATAACAGTTAATGAGAACTGTCTTATACTTCCTGTTACAACTATTCATATTGACAGCATATCCCATTTGTTTATCTTATTCTTGAGAAAAAAGGAATAGAATAACAGGATGACCCCTCTCTCCCCCATTGTTTTTCCTTCACCATCTGGATCATTGCTGCTTACTAGTCACCAACCAACCTATTTGTACAGGCAGTTTCACCTAAGACAAACGACAAACAATAACAAAACAAAAACAAAAAACCTACTCTCTGAAATAAAACAAAACCATCAACCAAACAAACAAGTAAACAAACAAACAATAACATAAACTCATAAGGTGGCAGATAGAATTCAGACAGAAGAGACGAGATTAAGCCTGAAAGAAGAAATCTTCCTTTCTGCTTTTAATAAAACATGGTTTGCTTCCATTTTAACCTCTCCTACAGTATACATCTCTGCTACAAAAGCTGACTGATACCAATAATCTACTCCATCTATATGATATTCAGTTTTTCCCCTCAGCACCGTGCCTTTTGAGTTTACATTCTCTGCTGTGTTTCCTCTTATTTTAATTCTTCACTGTCTCCCAGGCATTTAACTGCAAATAAGTGACTCCTCTCTTCTTCAATACAGATTGAAACATAGTTTTGCACTCATTACATCTCTTACGTTGCCATGCTATTTTTATTATTGCTACACTAATCTGACATCACTATTTTCATTACACTTCTGTTAAACCTCACAATGCTACCATAACTTCGGTTTCTCCCAGAGACCACAGGTAACACACACAACACAGCTGCCAGGCTTGATAACAGAGTTCATTGTCCAAAACACTTTGCCATGACCTTGAGTCAGTTTTAAAGATATCTAGTGTTGAAGCCATACTTTGAACTTCACACAGTTCTGAACCAGTACAGAGATGAACCAAGACTGAGAGGAGAAGGCAATAAGAATCCAGGAAAATTGTCAATATTTGGGAATGGGTAAGAGAGGCAAAATGTTACTGTGATGAAGCCAAGAGCTGATGAAGATCTGTTATGGTTCAGATGAAAAATAGAGCTCAGTATTTTTCTACAGAAAACAAAAAAAAACCATATTCAGACAGAGCATACAAGTTTGAAGATAGACAACAGAATTAAATGTGATCCTCTGTCTGTGGGCTTAATGATTTTGTTTATTCAATCACTATGACTCCAGAGGAAAAGGAAGAAAAGCTTGCAGGGCAGGAAAAGCAACAGTCCAATTTTAGCTCATTTGTACTATCAGAAACACAGGATTAAGTTTGAGGAAAGCAGAGAGATTGATCTGTGAAGTCATCAAAATAACTGAATGCTGAAATGTTTAGGTGCTTTTAGGACTATTTTGTTAGGATAGGAGGCCAAATACAGCAGCTTGAGACTGTTGCACCTCCATGTCTCCAGGTCCAACCAGTAGCAAGGTTGTGAATGTATTCCTAGCAGGCACCCACATAAATACACGTATACAACACATATATGCATATATACATGGCTAGCAACACAAATAAACATGGACAGACGTATGCAGCACTCACACAAACACAAACAGCACCAATGGCCTCATCCTGCTCCCCTCTCTAGCTGATCAGGAGGGAGGTCCATCTGTGGGTCATACACCTACATATGTACAATGTGGATCCCTCCAGCAGCTAAGCCGAGACGCAGCCAACAGCTGCCCCTGGAGGCTTGCTCTAGAGACAGCCTGCCTCCACCCACCCACCCACCCACCCATACCCACACCCCCACCCCCACACCCACACCCACACCCACACACCACAAACTGATTTCAGTTGATCCCTAGACCCCGTGGTTTCCCTGGTTGTTGGCTAGGACTTGCCGTGTCAATCCAGTAGCCAACTCCACTGTGGTCTCACCCTCAGAGAGAGACACACACACCCCTAGCTCGAAGATCTCATCACCTACCCTTCAGCTAGTCCAGTTTGATGTTTGCTAGCTGTTGCACACTCACTTGCAGGCCCTTACTTGCTCCAATTGCTGACACCACAGACACAGTGGTGCCACCACCCCAGTTGCTGGCAGTGAGACCTCCACACACACACATGCATGTAGAGTCCCTCACTCAGGAAAAGGGTTAGAAAGGAATTTAATTACGTAAGATAGACTGCACCTATCAGGCACACGGCATGGACATACAATTTTACTGACCAAAAAAGTGTTTACATGAGACCAGCCCTTTTTATCCCCTCAGCCCTCTAGTGATTCTTCCCTGAATCACCCAGATCCCTCCCTTTCTCTGCCTTTGGTTCCTTCTCTAAACATCCCATAATACATCTTGTACAACCGCATAATGCTCTTCCCCTGCATCCCGCAATGCATCCCATATCCTTAGGACCCTCCTCAATCTGAAATATGATCTGGAGAACGGCTCCCTTTGGCTCATCTTGCAGGCTTTCACACATGGCCCATGGGGCTGATGCACTCCCAGGATAGCCCCAGGAAGAGCCTGGACAGGGAGTCCCTCCCTCTGAGGTAATTTACGTTCCCCTTCCCACCACTGTGCCTCTGCCTCTTCTGTGCTTGTGGAGGAGTGCTTGATGAGCTGACTGCTGTCCTGAAATGGCCCTGGGAATAGCCAGGCAGGGTGGTATTTGTGTTCTCCCACCTGCCATTTCCCTCTATGCTCCTTTGTGCTTCTGGAAATGAGCTTTTCAACCTCTAACCTATTTGTCATTGTTTTCTTTTGTTTTAGAACTCCTTTGTACAAAGATGGTACAATAGTACATCATTATTAATTTATCTTCACAGCTGATTCCTCCATAGAGCTCAGTTTGGTTATATCCTTGTGCATGATCTTCAAACACTTTTTCAGTGGTGGGCTATCAGACCTTTCTGACCAACATCATTCTTGCGTGACTTCCTTCTGTCATCTGTCTGCTCTCTGCAAGGTTGTCACCATCTTCATCTCAAAACCCTACTCATTCTGAGCTTTCATTTTATACTATGTAGCATTCTAAATCTTGGGTTTTTTCTTAAAACTATTCAATTTGCATTTGAGAAGTGACTCACTTGCCTAAACATAGATGTCAAGTGCCAATTTCATTTACATTTGAGAAGTGACTCAGTTGCCTAATCATAGACGTCAAGTGCCCATTTCATATATTTCAGGGTGTCCAATTCATCAGCATTGGTCTGGTAGATGTCACAGAAATTTATGAAAAACTTTCAGCCTTCTGGATCACCAGGTGAAAGACAGGCAGCGTACCCCAAGGCATCTCCAGGATACTAAGTAGCTTAACATTGCTCTTTACCGTCTTTCTAAGACATCTTCCCCCCGTTTCTTTCAGCCTTCAAAGCCTATTTCACTTATTTGCTTGTACGCTACAAAGTAATAGCATTAGTGGACAGTTCTAATAACTTCGCATTTTGAGCCTAATCAACAGTTTTTATCCCTTGAAAATATCTCTGTAGCTCTTTTTCAGCACATCCCCTTTAACTTTATTCTTGAACAAAGAGCCAGCATGTATAGTGATTTCTAGAACAAAATGTGCCTGTCCTGTAACTTCACTTTGCGGCAGTTCAGAAATCTCTCTTCTGTCCTAGTATATCGATTATCCTTTCCTGGCATGTGCTGTATGGCCAACTCACTGTTATTTATCCAATGTTATTAAAAACAGCATTGCTAATTTAAAGACATTTGCCGTCTATGCAACATTATCTGGATGATGAGTTTAACTCAATTAATTCAGAACCTTAACTCAAGATCTTTGGAGTCAAGATCTCAAGCCCCTTAGGCTACATCTGTTTGAAAAATTGAATAGCATAATGGAACTTTCCTGGATATAGGTCCTAACCATTTTGTCTGAATAATCTGTTTTTAAACTCATGGAAGATAAACTATGTTAAACAGTTCTACTATTAAATAACTCATATAGTCCCTGACACAGTTTTGGTCTACACTAGCTACCAATTTCTGGGCATGCTTCAAAAATTAGCATGAACCAGGAGTCATTCTCAGTGAGCAATATGAATATGATAGCCCTGTTAGTCACAGCATCTAGTTTATGAATAAATAATTTTGTGTCTTCCTATAACACTTTCTGCTAAAGAAAATGGCTTTCAATACGTGATGAAAATAAAAAATGGATTCTATTCCATTTTGTCTTTTCCACCTCCTTCCACAGTACTGAGCTGATTCTGCTGAAGGAGCCTACAGTACTACTCAGCTAATCCTGAAGGAGATATCCAAATTTGTCCAGGTCTCCAGGCTCCAGACTACAGGATCAATTTAGTTGTCAAATACAGGTGCCTGAGATGCCACCTGGCCTCCAAACATCTCTCTAGAAGGGCTTCACAGGTCTTGTATCATATGGACCAACTTCATAACAATATGTGAGGATGCTTATCGGTATCTCAGTTAGTGTCATACACAGATGATTAGGTAATTTAAGCTACAGTTCTCCATTGAGTACAATGAGGTTTAGACACATGGTCATATCAAAATCAAAATTCTGCTTAAGAACCAACTTTAAATTCTCAGAAATTGCCTTCAAAACTCAAGGCACATTTCTGCATATGCAAAATCTTTAAATTGTCCATACAATCAATATTACAGTAATCTGTTGGCAGGAGCTGCATATTCAAAATAAAAAAAAAAAGTTTCAACTGTGTGAAGTTAAGTTTTTTTATGTCCGCAAAATGCAAATGAAAAACAGGAGTGTTCACAATGAAGGTCACAGAAACTCCTTTGCAAGTATTAACACCATTCTCAGAATCAGGGAATAGTCTGTCTACTATTTCCTTAAAAAAAAAAGTTATCAAAAGCTATCTGTCAAGGTGAATATTGTATGCTTATCTAAACTGCCTGGCTGCTGTCCTCCAGTACCAGGATTTTTTTTTGTTGTTTTATTCTTTCCCAAACACACTGTTTGAATAATTTGCTTTTAGACTCATCAACAATATGTTGTGCTAAACACTACAGTCTAGATGCAGTATTTGACTCAGGAAGTTCCTAAAATCCTAATTACAGAAATCTGGGGGTGAACACAGGACGAGATAGTTTTGTCCTACTTCTATTGTATTCTTTCCATGAACATCTGTCACTGACTTATGCAAGACAGTTAGCTGCATCTTTGCACTGTATATTGTATTTCTGTCTCTTTCATCCTCTGCCTTTATACCATCTTTCATTCTCTACCTGGTTCTTTATCTCTCCACATCTCCTCTCAGCTCAACTTTCTCCATTTTTTTCTATGAGTTTTCACTTTCTATCTCTCCCTTTGCACATTTTAATGCTACTTTTTTCTTCCTAAATTTCACTTTTCTATAGCAGCACTCAAAATGTGTTGAAAGAGAGGGCCTCTCCTGAAAGAGCTGGGAAAAAGAAAAAAAAGAACATAATTTATGGTTTGTTGAGAAAGGTTTAGTAAACTGATCAGGATTACAGCACGTGAAAGTTGCACTATTTCATACCTGAATAACCATAAAAGTTCAGTTGAATTATTTCAGTATTTAGGATGAAGAAATTAAATTTTCTGTGGCAAACAAGTTTTTACTTTCTACTCAAATGCTACTGAAAAATTTCAGCAACCATATTAAAACACTTCATAGTTTTATGCGTAAGCTATAATTTTCTCTTATTCCTTCTGTGCTACCTTTTCATCCACAATATGAGTTCCAGCCCTTATCTTGAACATTAGGGGGAACTCAAATGCTCATGTTCCTTTGATATCAAGTGAAAAGAGAAAATAGAGAACTCTGCTTTCTCACAATAAATTCAGCTATACTTGACAATATATTAGAAATCTAGATATCTTTCTTTCTTCCCATTCAAAATATTGAGTTCTTACTGTTTAACCAAGTGAAGTAAAATTCAGATTTGCAATTCCAGTATGTAAATCTCCTCTTATAATTTTTTGCAGGATTTTTCTGATTTTATTGAACATTCAAACTCTGTTATATAGGAGCTTTCTGTTTTAATTAAATAGGTAAAATCTATGCTTATCCCATTTACTTCTTCCTCTAATATTGAGTTCCTGTATTGCTTTGTACACCATTTCTAGTCAAATTTTAACTTATGTCTTAAACCTTAGTCTGAGTTTAGAGTTGGCCACAACACTTACACAACCCTAACTGAAGGTTTTAATGAACTCTCCAGTGCAAATCCTAAAGGTCTGTCTATCCTTCATATTGATTTTGATTGTTTTTTTTTGTTTTTTTTTTGCAGTATTTTTGAAGCTTATTCAGCAGCTATTGAGTACAGCATTTAAAGTATAATATTTAAAAATAATGTATTCAAGTAATTTGCCTTCTCTCAAAAATATAAATCATTTCTGATAAAATTATATTTTTAATTCAGTGTTGACCCATGGGATTATTGCCTGATTAAGAATTTTCTCTTTTACCTTGAAAATAATTGGTGCTTTGACTACATCACTACAGTTCAGAATTTACTTACCAGTGCTTTTGTGTTTCAGACATACTGCTTTCACTATATTTTGCTCACATCTACTTGCTGCAATCTCAGACATCTCAATGCGATTGCATTTGGCAGACCTAACATGGATGGGAGAAGGAACTCTCTCTCTCCCTCCTCCCCCCTTTTTTTAGTGCAATGCCTAAATTCCTTTTATTCTAGCCACTATAAAGGTATAATACATGTTTCTTGTCTTGAAGAGCTTATATTCTAACTGAGAGGCATAAAAATGAGAGAAATATATTTAACATGAGTTAATATTTCACTAGAGTGAAAAGAGAAACTACAAAATCCATGTTACTAGTAATACTTTAAAATGAGGAGGGACTGTTAATAGTGCTACAGCTTGATCGAAGAAAATGAAAATTAGCTACTAAAGGGAACTTATTATTTTAGCATTTTCCTCTCTTTATGGTGCATTGCATTTTTTTACATTTGATTGTTATCTCTACATATTACAGTAAACATTTATCTAGTGCAATAAAAATTGAGTTTTGCTCCTTTATTTTAAACTTGATTTAAGTGTCAGCTACTTTACCCTTCTGAAATGCTTGTTGCAGAGGTTTTTCTACTTTCTCGATATCCTTTTTGGTTGCTTGTTGATCATTACAATACTTGAGTGGTTTGTACTCCCTCTTGCTGTTCCTTCATTTGAAAGATTATATTGCTAACCCAGAGGGTTAGATTAAACAACCACTATGTTCAAAAGCCAACAAAAAGCTTAAGCAAATTATAACTTTAAAGTTGTTTGAGTCACCAGAACTGTGAAAAGCAGCTCTAAAAGACCGAGAGTTTGGCATGGTGTTTCCAAGCAGGGAACTAGAGCTCACTTATTATGTTTTATGACCTACTTTCTAATCTAACCTTTTCCCCATTTTTGTGGCAAGTATAAATGTAAAAAAGAACCAAAAAAAAAAAAACCCACCAACAACAATCATTTTGCAAGATTCAGGCTGTGGCCAGAGCTTACCTGCCACACTTCCTATAAATGTACTGGGGTTTGGAGATTTTATAGCAGAGCAAGAGCTTCTGCTCTAGGGAAAAAAATTTATTTAAAAAAAAATCATATAATGGACGTGATTGTGACAGGTGATTGGAGAAGAGAAAAAAAGGGCAAATACCCTCTGGAATGAAACCTGAAATGGTAGAGAGATTATAAAGTTTATAGGGGTTTTAACTGGAAAGAAGAAGCACAAGAACCAATGGCAGAAAATATACTTCTTATGTCTTTCATTTGATGCAATACACTTGCATTTCTTTAATGAATTTTTATTTTTACAGAAATAGAAACATTAATGTTAAATAATATTACAGAAAATATTTTTGTTTACTTGTTTTTTATACTACTG
The DNA here is from genome assembly GCF_040807025.1 of Struthio camelus. Classification (NCBI taxonomy): domain Eukaryota; kingdom Metazoa; phylum Chordata; class Aves; order Struthioniformes; family Struthionidae; genus Struthio; species Struthio camelus. The sequence continues at coordinate 180,174,739 of NC_090942.1, read as the reverse complement.
TTTGTTTAGACTTTTTCTAAGTCAGAGAAAAATGAATAAAAATATATCTTTGATCCTTGTTATTGTTAAATTCACTATAGTAATTTTTTAGAATAAATGTAGAAAGTTTTGCACTGTTTTTCGGAAAGTGCTTTTTTAATTGTATTATATTGTAGCATATAAATACTGTATTTGCTTAAATTATTCCATTAAAAAGCAGAGAAAATATGTGAAAAACCATGATTTTAAGCAATAATTTTGAGTGTTTTTTAATTGTATTTTATTAATCTATAACATATTCGGTATAAATTATGGCCTATGTAATGTTTTAAATTGACCAAAATAAAACAATTTTGAGTGAATTTTTGATAAGAGTTCATTTTATTTGCGATAAGATTTTATAGATCTTATACATGGAAGGCATGCATATGTTCTACCTATCATAAAGCTGCTGAATTTATAAACTCCACAAATACTGAACATGTATCCTCCTCAAGCAGTTTCTTTATATGCTCTTAAGAATAGAAAATAAATGTTATTTATCTAGCCTACTTTATGCAAAATGTTAAACTAGAGGAGGCACCCTGCTGGCTCTGCTGTTCATAAAGAGTGGAAAATTGCGGGGGGGGGAGGGAAGAAGTGAAGGAAGACATGTGAAAACTGATGTCAAGTCTGGCTGCACTGCAATGACCATGAGATGACAGAGTTTAAGATGGTAGATCCAGAGAGGAGTTAGTAAAATGAAAATCAAATTACATGCCAGAAGTGACTCCTGACTGCGCTAAAATGCAAACAGGAAGTACCCAGAAGATGGATGAAGGTATGGGCTATCTGCGAGAAATATAGAGACTTTCCCCAAACGTGTAGCAGTGGAATCAGGAAAGCCAAAGCTCTGATGCAAATGAAGCTAGAAAGAGATATGAAGTGAAAAAAGGGTTTTTATAGTTATATAGGAAGAAAAAGGAAGACTCAGGAAAACTTTTGTCCACTGCTCAGTGAAGCAAGGACCTTGTGATGACGGACTTACAGAAGGCAAAGCTACTTAATGCCTTCTTTGTCTCAGCCTTTTTTCTGCAAGGTCCGCTTTAGGCCTCTCAGGTCCCTGTGCCTAGTGGCAGCATCAGTGGGCTGATAAACTACTACCAGCAACAGAGGAAGATGTAGGTAGGGAGCACTTTAAGCAAATTAGATATACACAAGTCCATGGGACCAGATAGGATGCATTCAAAGAGGAGCGTCTGAGAGCAGTGAGTCAGTGAAATAACACTCTCTATTGTCTTTGAAAGATCATGGCAACTGGGGGAGGGTTCTGAAGACTAGGAAAAGACAAATGTCATATCCATCTGTATCGGAAAATGCGGAAGAATGTCGAGCAGACGGGCGATGGAAGTTAGCCAGACCTTTCCGTGGGGAAAGGAGCATCTACAGGGCACGTTGACCCATAGTCAAGTGGCAGAGCCCATGCCAGTGCAGCGCAACACCTGGGCTTTGAATCGAGATTAGCGATGAGTTCCATATGCTTACAGCACATGTATGTAGTCTTTATATATTGTCCCCCGCCCCCAGGGTTCCTCGCTATGAACCAAAGCTCAGGGACTCTCCTGCTCCATTATTGTCTCAACTGGAAAATCACTGGGGGACTCCTGCTCAGATGCAAAGGTAATAAACACTCAATATTGACCATAGTGTACCTCATGGTTGTATATCTGTCCCTGCCGGGAGTCCAGGTAGTGCCCTCACTTTACCTTTACATCATCCTCAAGAAAGGCAAAGAGAAAGATCTAGGGAACTAAAGACTAGTCAGCCTGACCTCAGTCTCTAAGAAGATTATGGAGCAAATCTTTCCAGAAGCCATGTGTAGGGTCATCAAGAACAGTGAGCATGATCAAAAATTGGAACAGCTTGCCAAGAAAAGTTGTGGAACCCTTAAACATGCAGATATTTAAAACCTAAGTGGGTATGACCCTGAACACAGGATCTAACCTCAGAATTGAATCTAACTTTGGAGCTGACCTTGCTTTAAGTAGGGGCAGTTGGATCAGGCTCCAAAAGGGATCTTTCAACTTTCAGGGTTTTTCAGTATTCTAGGATTAAATAAGTAAAATGAAACCGGAAGTCTTCTTCCCTGCTGCCCAGCTACACGTGTCTAACAAAACACAGAGCAAACACTGTAAAGAAATACAAAATTCAGAACACCCTTCACTGCATTTTGTCTTGTCAGACAAAATTTAGTTTATTCAAAACAATTTTTTCAAATCTACATCATTCAACAGTACTTTTGCCAGCTCTTTGAGATTTGGTCCTTTGACTAGAGATTCCAGAGAAGGAAAATATCAAATGGAAAGATGTCTCAAGGTTTATTACAAAAATCTAAATAAGATTTTGGTTATTCTTTCATGGTCAATCTTCTCCTTATTAAGGTATTTTTCCAGCTCCAGAAGGATTTAGATATGCTCTAGAATTGAAATGACAAATGTGAAATTAAATTTACTACTGGCAGGCTGAAATACAAATATGAGCAGCTGTCCTGAAAATTGTGGGGAGAAGGAGATAAATTAATAAAAAGAACTTACAGTGACAGCTTTCTCTTCACCTTCCCTCCAAACTATGCAGCCTACCAAAATATTTATACCAGTAGAAATGCAGTGGTTTATTTTAAATAATCCATATTAAATAGGGCAGACAACACCAAATGCGTAATATTTGTTTCTATCCAGTATGCATTTTTTCAGTCCAGTTTAAAAATGTGAATTTAGGCATCGCATAACATTTTTTTCACTTCATTTGTGTCTGAAAATCTGAAAGACAAAAATGGACCAAAGAACTTTCAGGAAAGAGTAATTCATTTCCCTTTCTTTCTACAGAGTTCCACTTATGTGATTTTAGTAGTGTATAGGGATGTTAAATTGGACATACGCTAGAAGTCCTTAGGATAATAGGAGGTCTTTACCATTCCAGTTTTCTTCTAGATGGATGGCATCTTAAGGCAAATTTTGCAGTTGTGGAATCTAGTAGATGCAGAAGGACTGAAAGACTAAAGTTTAGTACTATTCTCTTTGTATCTGCTATATCCATAAGGGAAAGATCTTGGTGATTTATATAAAAATAACATCACACCACACCTACCAGGGATGCATAGATATGGGATGCATATGTCAGCCACATAATACCTTTTATGGGGCAAAACACTGGAGCACAGGAGCAGAATCAGTTGCTGACTTGGTGAGTAGAAAATATTAGGGACTTTGCTGTCTTCTGGGAATTAGATGGTGGTCTTAGACTAAAAGTGGTCTTAGAAGACATGAGAGTAGGAACAAAGTCTTAAGACAAAAAAAGGCCAAAGGAAGAGGAGGAAGTTTCCTATACTTTCTGCAGCTACTGACCTGAAACCAAGTGGACTTTATGCTTCTGTCTCATGCGTGCTGTAAACTATCTAGGTGCATCTTAATATTATTGCTTGTTAAGTGGAGTTTTTTTCTCACTTACTATAATTATTGGGATAGTTTAAATACTTTGATGGCCTTTCTTGTCTATTTTTACTTTTCATATTTTAACAATGGCTTTTACTTCTCGTTCTTACATATTCCATGTATCTTTTCCTTATAATGAGAGCTGGCGTATCTAATATGCAACCTGTCTGTAGAATAGCAAAAAGAATAGTCTCTGTGCCTATCTTCACTTGGGGCAGAAAGAGCTTGGTGAGGCCAAAGCTGCAAAGATGACGTTACAGTACTCCTCTGCATCAGAAAGGTAATTTGTGAATTCAGAGCTACATTGGCTGTGTTTAGGCTTTCCTGCTGGGGCAACCCTAGCCTTGTCCTGGATATAGCACCTCAGCAGAAAAACTGGGGCACAGGTGAAGAACGGGTCATTCTTAGTTTGCAGCCTTATATAGTTCAAAGGCACAGGGACTTGCTCTCCAACTTGAAACTCAGAAGCATTCTCTGTATTTTAGTGGAAGCTCTAGCTCTAGGACTGGATTTTCATCTATATCCATTAAGTTAAAGTCTAAAATTAAGATCAAGATCTTAATGAAAAATGAATATTTTAACTGCTAGTGATAATCCAAACCCAAGCATGGTTCCATGTATACTGGTTGCTTCACTACCATATCACGTTATAGAATTTTACAAATGCTGATGCCATTATATTTTTTATATTCATAATTACCATTAAAAGTAATTAAGATATTCTTCAGTTCATTCAAAAGTCATGGGTCATGGGAAGGCAGTGTTTAGCATTATTTTACTCTACATGTATTTTGGTCTGAGGGATTCCATAGGGGGAGACTCGTCAGAGTGATGTTACTGTGAGCTAAAAACGATGCTATGTTCACTGTAGCTGTACAACATCTCATTTTAGAAATTCCATTCCCTTCACAGATGAACAGCATTACAACAGGGGGGATACTTTGACACACTCATGGTAGAAAGTTTATTAGTTGAGTGCTACCTAAACTATTAAAATCTGTCTTAAAAAACAAGAAAAAAAAAAAACTTTAAAGGACCATCCTTAAAAGGATGCAGCCACTTAAATTTGTGGTGCTTATAGCAAGTGCAAAGCAGGCATAAGGGACCACAGAAACTACTATTCAAGAAATAAGCAGGTGAAAAGCATTTACTGTCATACTTTCAATACCATACATTTATGTCCTACCTATGTGCAGGTATCTTGCGATTCCCCGCAATCAGGATAACATCGCAGAGCTGCTGTTGCTTCAAGTAGCTCTCCATCTTCCTGAAGGTTTGCTCGGCATGGTGAACAGCCTGGTAGAACTCCTCAGAGCTACTCGAATCCATGTCACAGGGAGGTGACAAGGGGTGGCTGGCTCCTGACAGTCTGCAAACCACAAAAGAAATGCCGTGTTGATGATATGTGACCAGTTGTCTAGACTTCATCACAGACTTCTAGAAGCTCATAAGAGTAACAATGCGTCCTTCCCCTAGTCTCCTCCCTAGAAGTTCAAGACGGAAAAATCTTACAGCATTGGAAGGAACTACTAAAACTGTAAGTCTTTAGCACTGAAGCAATCTTTCAGCACAGAGACAGAACTAATGAGTTACTTTCATCTTTGATAAAGAGTTATTAATCTATAAATACGAGCAATAATTGTACAGCTATGCCTTTATTATGAATGACTGGCCTTTTCACCTTTTTGAGCATTTTAGAGCAAAATTATTTTACAGAAATAAACAAACTATTCATTTATCTCTGTAATTGTTTCATCATACGCACACACGAAATAAAGGAATAATGGAAAAAGCAATCCTATCTTTGAACTGATTCTAAGAGTGCCTACTCTAGTTCACTTCCCCAAAATTCACATTCATTTTACACCACTTGGGAAAGAAACAGAACTAATCAACCGTCAACGAATCTCAGACCTACATTTTAACTAAAAGTAATTAATGCAAAGTGAATTTAGCCTGCTATGATGCCTGCAATTCCAAAAATCAGAAAAAAAGTATAAAGAAATGGGAGGAAAATGCATTTTTTTTTTTTTTCGTTATGCAGCCATATTTTATTAGTTCAAGTTCATTTGGTGCAGCACTCTTGGTACAGAACCTTTACTAAAATAAAAAAATATGTTAGCAAGCTCTAGCCCTCAAGGAAACTACGTGCTTCCAAACAATCCATGACACAGACAATACCCTCTTCTTTTACAGATATGTAATAAAATTCTTTCAAATGAAAGCTCTAGGCTTTTGCATATCTTATGGTGCTGAAAATGAAGCACTTCATAGATGAAGCTGATTAAGTTATTTTTCTCAACTAGGTACATAAAAAACAGCTTATTAAATCAACAGAAGGTCATCAGGGTATCAAAGGATATAGTTTAAGTTCAGCCTATCAAATGATATTACCATTAATTCAAATCAGTTTATATATATTCTATTGAAGGAGAGCATGAGAAAATTTGAAAATTTACAATAATAACACAGCAAATTCATTAGATATGCTTTCAATTCGGTGAGAACCATATTCTAAGAACAATATTAACAGATCTGTAGGGTAACACAGCCTACATTTCTAATGCTGGAAATGTCTGAAAAGGGCATAGGGATAATTAAAAATCAGCTATTACAATGAAATACAGGTATATTAAAAAAGGGGAGAAAGTCTTTATTGTTTTTATTGAGTCTTGGTAGACTGTAATATTGTTAAAAAATAGTATTTGCTATAGACTAGTGATTTGCTTTTGGGTTAGTTTTTGTCCAAAGTTGTTCCAGGTGCTCTTCTACAATTATTGCAGGAGATTCACCAGGGAAAAGTAGGAAAAGATGGTCCATCTTCCTGCCACAGTAATTGCAAAGTTTCCTAGCATTCCTCTGAAGTAGAAGCCTGCCAGTGGCTTCCAGGTTGCAAAGCTGCAGAATTGAGGGTGGCCTGCAGATATTTTTGAAAGGAAACTCATTCTAGGAAATTAATACCTGTATATAGCACTGCATAGATTAGGGGGTGAGGTAAAAAGGTAACTGAGCTGGATCTCTGTAAAACTGTAACCCACAATAACTTCACTTGAATAGAATTAAATAGGAGTCTGAGAAATCATCAGTTCTTTTAAATTACTCAGTACTGCAATTTCTATGCTAGTAATGTTAGAGTATATGTTAGCCTGAACTATTTACACTAGGCAGAAACTGAAAGACTATAGTAAATTAAACTGGCAAAACTTTATTTACCATAGTTCCAAAACAGCAACAAATATGAATCATTAATTTAGAAATCAACAGTTCCTTCATTCTGCTATATTCATTTTTTTTAAATTTATACAAGTAGTTTAACCTAAATATCTCATAAACGCTCTTCCTAAAGAATAAAACAAATGTATTCATTCTACAGATAACATAATGTTCTTCTGTATTCCTGTCCTATCTGATCTGCCAACCCTGTCAGGCAGAAATCCATGTTTATTTTCATATATCTCTGAACAATCAAGAAATACTTTCACATAAAACTGAAATGAGGGAGCTTAGCTCACTGGTATGTATAGTGGGTAGAGATTTCATCTTCTCTTTTTTTTTTTCTCCCTCAATTTTATTGTACCGCCAGGTAGATTTCTTCAGTTTTATTGCTGAAGAATTAGAATGACAAGTAATTTACAAGAGAGAAATTGGTGTCTAATAAACAAGGTTGGTAGGGCTAAACAGACACATTTTTTTTTCACTTTCTCCAGGGACTTTAGAAGTGACAGCCGCAATTTTGAGAAAGGAAAGTTACAGGAATGAGTAGGTCTGAATAGGTTCAGATTGTTTGTTATATCAGAATTTAGGGTTTAAACTCTAAGCCAGTTTACATTTAACCAGGTAAGGTACTAAATATTCTTGATTATTCAAAACATGCTCCTCTCTTCAGGTCAAAAAAGCAGAAGTATTCTGACTGAATTTTACTAGTCTTATGCAGCTGAGCTGCAACTAGGTTATTTTGCTCTTGAACCACTGCAGACAGTATTTACCACAAATCCTGTCCTTCCTGCTTGCCATTTATAAACAATGCTTTCCACTCTCAAACTCATCAGCCTATTTAATACTTAACAAATCATTAAACGCCTACTCAGAAAACAAACCCTCAAGGCCCAGCAAATAATCCTGAAAACTAGCATGTAATCAGCTTTTATTTGCCTTTTATTTAGTTTCTGAGCAACTGGAGATAAAAAGTCTCCTACTTATCCTTTTCAGTAGCTATATCTTTTTCATTGTAGGTGCTTTGTTTGCACAATCAATACTTTAAATTCAACCAGCAGCTTGTTAATACAAGAATTAGTTAAAAAGCTTCAGCCAGCAAATAACAGTTATTTTGTACCAGTTTATTAAATACATGTATAGGTAATTACCACCAATTAAAAAAAAATTCCTGTTTGCATTTTTGTTTGTTTGTCTTGATGCAGGCAACCTGAACCACATAAGCAATAAGACACTTCTTGATTACATTCTGCAGGGAGTTCAGCAGAAATACACCTCAAGGTTCCCTGAATCTATCTTTCAAAATCCTTTTTTGTATCTGCATGCCTCAAAAATTGTTAGAGTAACTAGTCTCTAATCAGTGAACATCACAGACTCCAGATGGGCTTTATCCATAAGCTCTCTTAGTTGGCAAGAGTAAAATCTGAACTTACTATGGAAATGTCAAATGTTCAGGAGCTGTTCACTCTAGAATACTTTCTATATTTAAACAGTTCAGTTGCTAATAAAAAAAATAAGAAGATTAAACCTTTTACAGGTTTTTGACAATGCTACTGAAGGACGATACTACAAGGATGAGCAGACTAAAAGGGTCACAAAAATCACAAACATTGCAAATGGTCAATACTTTCAAATATTTCTTTACGAAATGATAAAACAAAAAAAAAAAATCACATAAAATAAAACAGAAAGAAAAAAAAATCACTCCAGAATAATCTTCAGAGTGCAGGAGTTCACCTCCACATCCCCAGCATCCTAACCTTGAAAGAGAAATGGTTTAAAGAACAATCTGAAAGTGCTGATGAGGAAATTCAACTTTCAAGTCTTATGGATCTTAAAGAGTAAAAACAGAAAGTAAAGTTTAACTCTGAGGATGTAGGACACCTGACTCTACAGTGATCTCCTTTTTCCTTGAAAAAGGATTTTGAATTGAATGGTAATGCCATTCTGTAATCAGCTCTCACTTTGAAAAAAAAAAAAGACTGTAAACCGATGTTCCCTTAAATATCAATAAAATCCTACAATTTTGTCTAATCTAAAGAGGCATCTCCCAAACAGGAGGTACTTCTCAACGTATTCCAAACGCCGTGCCTCAGGACCAATGCCCTAAACTCTTTTTACAGAGAGAGAAATGGGCATGCTGATTCTCCCCTACTGTAATTAAGAAGGAAAAGGCACTTTGCCAAAGGTATCCTGGGGGCTGGTCATACTGAACCATCTTTCAGACCTTTGAGATTAGTTTTATTCAAGTAGGACACAGTTTAACCTTCAAAAGTTATGTTGATTAGTTACTAGTTAGTACCCTGCATTATTGTGTATATACTTAGTCGGCTTTCCACCTGTACCTTGCACAGTTGTTTGTTCTTATAAATACTAATTATAAGAACATGCCACTGAGATTTGATTATCTCAGTGACATTACACATGAATAAACTATGACATAAAGAATAAAGAAATGAAAACACTTAGCTTACAATAATGCTGACAGGAAGTTAATTGGAAAATGTTAGGAAAAAATGGGCCCCACTTACAGCTTTACCCACCTATATTTTTCTTCTTTGGAAAGTAATTAGTAAAGCTGTCATTCTTGACTACCAAGGTCTGAAAACAGCAGTAGCAAACATCTGTATTTAAACTGCATTGTGAATAAGTTTCAAAAGGAAAAATAAAGACCTTTGAAATGATAGGTGAGAAACATCATAAGACTTGAAACTATACTGCATTTACTTTGCAAATAGAGTCTTATATTTAGAAATCACTGGAGGACATCCAACAAAAGTTAAAATTCACTCCCTACTGAAATATTAGTTTCTGAGTTATTTAATCCATTTCTAAATTTCTTATTTTTATTTTTTGAAAAAAAAATTACAGAAAATTTGCAGAATTTTTTGAAAAATCTTGACTTTCTTTTATGAAACTGCTCACTGAATTCAGTTAAACTCATGACAGTTCCTTCATCCTCCCTTCAGACTTCCCTCATCTCTCCAGAAGTTTATTATTGTTATTAATGAAACAAGTTTGTCCTATGCACAGAATCAATGGACCTTTTTAAAAAATTACTATTTACTTCATTTTCTTATTTTTTATTTTTTTAGTGTTATGTTCAATAAATCCTTTATCTTTCCTTTTGGCTTCCCACCTTTTATCTTCTGCAGTCTTCTAAAAAATGATTTCAAACTTTTCCTCTTTCTCCTTTCTTCTTCTCATTTATGTCCAGTCTTGAAAATAAGTTTTTGCCTATTCCCCATCAGTACCTCCAGTTCCTCCTCATACATTTTATGCCTTATCTTCTATCAATTGTACCTACAGTTTCTCTCTCCAGTACTCCCAGATCCCAACAAATTAAATACTTTTCACTGACGAGCAATTAAAATGAGTTCTGCAATGTGAGATAGCTCTGACCGATAGTTAAAAAAATGGAACTTTCAAATGAAGACTGTGTAGAAACAAGTATCACTAGGCTGATAATAAACTTTAGAAAAAAATAAACATTAAAATAGTATAAAATATCCTTTATAGGAAATGCAAATATTTAAAACTTTGATTCTCTTCTGTATTGAGACAAAAAGGATTTTTTTTTTTTTTTCTATAGATGGAAACATGTAATCACAGAATCACAGAATGGTTGAGGTTGGAAGGGACCTCTGAAGATCTAGTCCAACCTCCCTGCTCAGGCAGGGTCACCTAGAGCACATTGCACAGGATCGTGTCCAGGTAGGTTTTGAATATCTTCAGGGAAGGAGACTCCACTACCTCTCTGGGCAACCTGCTCCAGTGCTCTGGCACCCTCACAGTCAAGAAGTTTTTCCTCATCTTCAGAAGGAACTGCCTGTGGTTCAGTTTCAGTGTGCGCCCATTGCCTCTTGTCCTGTCACTGGGCACCACAGAGAAGAGACTGGCCTCATCCTCTTGACACTCCCCCTTCAGATACTTATACACATTGATGAGATCGCCTCCGAGTCTTCTCTTCTGCAGGCTGAACAGGCCCAGCTCCCTCAGCCTTTCTTCAGAGGAGACATGCTCCAGTCCACTCCCCTCATCATCTTTGTAGCCCTCCGCTGGACTCTCTCCCGTAGTGTCATGTCTCTCTTGTCCTGGGGAGCCCACAATTGGACACAGTACTCCAGGTGAGGCCTTACCAGGGCTGAGGAGAGGGCCAAGATCACCTCCCTCCACCTGCTGGCAACACTCTGCCTAAGGCACCCCAGGATCCCTTGGCCTTCTTGGCCACCAGGGCACACTGCTGCCTCATGCTCGACTTGTTGTCCACCAGCACTCCCAGGTCCCTCTCTGCAGAGCTACTTTCCAGCAGGTCAACCCCCAGCCTGCTCTGGTGCATGGGGTTATTCCTCCCGAGGGGCAGGACCCTGCACTTGCCTTGGTTGAACTTCAGGAGGTTCCCCTCCGCCCACCTCTCCAGCCTGTCCAGGTCCCTCTGAATGACAGCACAGCCCTCTGGTGTGTCAGCCACTCCCCCCAGTTTAGGATCATCAGCAAACTTGCTGAGGGTGCACTCTGCCCCTTCCTCCAGGTCACTGATGAATGAGTTGAAGACGACTGGACCCAGGACTGACCCCTGGGGGACACCGCTAGCTACAGGCCTCCAACTTGACTGCACCACTGACCACAACCTCTGAGCTCTGTCATCCAGCCAGTTCTCAATCCACCGATTTGATTGCAATGCTATCATTTGGTAAGGTTAAAACAAAGGTTAAAAATTATCTTAAACAGCATAACAAAACATTCATCTCTCATTGAAAAATTTGTTTTAATTATATCCACTGATGAAAAGTTTTATAAATTACATTCTTGTGAAGACTTAATCCATCACAGTATTCCGATACAGCGGTTCCGCGGTTCCCTAGAAAAGTGTTAGGTCTGTGCTACTAATAGGGACCTTTACTGTCGACAGTAGCTATTCTAGGAGGTAAAATGAAAGCTAACCCAGACAGAAATTGCGCTCTTATTGACAGGATGCCATTTCACATGCCCCTCTAATCTAAGGACTTGCTAGCAATTGTCTTGCTTAAGTTATTCAAAATTCCCGGCCATTCTTTTAGTAAAACGGCAAGTTTGCAGAAGTGACTATACTTAGTGTTGCATATGTTAATTCATTCACATTGATCTTTTAAAGTTTTTAGCATAGCAATGTCAGATCTCATTTTAATAGCTCTCAAGACACCTGACTTTATTTGTGTAAGGAGATGCATTCATGCATTCTTTTAGATTTTGATAATTAATGGCTCATATACTAGAAGTAATCTTTCTTCAAATCGTCTTTGTCAGCAAATAAGAACTGCTTGTTTATTTTAACAGTTAAAATCTATAATTACTACAAGTATTAATTATAAGTATTTATAAGTGACTTTGATATAGAAATACTTTAGTCAATGTCCACAAGCAGCTTATATTCCTTTAATGCTAGGCAAAATATTAATGACTTTGTTTCAAATGAGAAGCCATTTAGAGGAAAAAAAAACACAAATAAAGAGACAAAGCGGTAATAAAAATGTCAAAAGGAAACAGTGGTGCCATTATAATGGAAAATTATCATATAATATATGTGAAAAAAATCACTCAAGTGTCAGGTCTTCTAAACTGCAAATAATTTTCTTGCTAGAGTTTCAGTTTTCCCTTGTACCACATTCCTCTCCCCTCACTTCCTCCAATTATGGCTAGTTGACCTAGATTTGAAGTGCCACTCTCTAGGTTGAATGCTATGATTAGCTTTCCAGATGCCTTTAAGACTGCAAGAGTTTTAACCTGGTCTAGAGAGTCCCACACTGGGACTCCATAAGTGGGACATTTTACCAATACACTGACCCGTAAATACCATTTTAACTGTGTGACTTCAAAGAGATACTCAAGTGCCTTCTGGACCAGGAAGCCCAGACACCCGCTGAGTATTTGATATCTATTGCATCCATGGCCAGCTTCCACCCAGGACTGGTAATCCTCTTTTTCTCCCCAAAAGGGAAGTAAATACTATCAGGATAAAGCTATCTTCTTGCATCATAACAGTTGATGTCTGTTTTCTGCTTCTTTGATGCCCATCTCATTCTGAAGACCTAAATCACATAAAATCTTTAACTGTCCTCTGAACTACTTAAGGGCTGTGGTCAAGCACAGCTTCAGAAAACCAACTGTAAGGTGAGGACCCTCAGAGGCACCCCTACCATTTTTTGCACCTTGTAGCCTGCAGCCTGAGAGGATTATAGACAATCCTTCCACCTGTGTTTTCTCACAGCCCAAGTCTACCACAAGCCGTGGAAGAGCAATATCTCTGCTCACATACAGGGAAGGTTCCCAACCCCCTATATATACACTTTAAACTGGACAGGATGCCAGAGCAATTGCTTCTTTCTTTCTTCTCCCAATGGAAAAAAAAATGCTTTTTTCTTTCTGCAACTAGATTTTCCTTGATCCTTGCTTTCTCATCCCTCCTCTCTCTTCTCTTCCCAACATAATTTGTGTTAAGTGCAGACTGGAAAATCTCAGTAAAAGGCTTGATTCGGATAGGGTAAGAGAAAAGAAAATATCTTCTAGTGGCCTGAGAGCCTTTACAAAAGGAAGAAAGAGACCACATACCCTTCACTGTTCAACACTACATTTTTTTCCCCTAACAAATTCAAAATTACCAAATGATAGATAAAAGAAAATAAAACATTTTTGCTCCTAACAGCTGAGCTACCTCACAGCACCTGAGGTACTGAGTATTTTGTGTGTTCTGCATCAGTCCTCCATCAATCAAAGCAAAATTTGACTTTTCTTTTAATTAATCTTCCTTCATTTTCAAAGGGTATTATTTTTTCCTAAATATATTAAAAAAAAAAAAAAAACTTGAATTGGTTCTTTTCCAAATCTATATATTTTATTACATGTGTGAAATGCAATTAAGACCTCTTACTTCTTTTCTTGAAGTCAAAACATAATAATTTGTTGCAGTATATCATTGCAGAAAATTCTTTCATACTGCAAATTGGTCTCATTATCCTTCCTGAAACTCATTTTAGCATAAAGATGATCCTTTTATAAACTCTGCTTCAAGTTCCTGTCACTTACGCAAATCCATAACAAACTTTTGAAGGAGATCTGAGGGACTTAGATGACTTTTTAAGGTTCTTCATTTCAGCCAACACCAGAAGCCTGACAACTACAGTACTAATTGTAAGGATGCAAACCACTGACTTGAGTATCTTGTTAACAGCCTTTATACTTCCTGGACCAATTAAGCTTTTTCTTTTTTTCCCTCATGTCTTTGACCTATTCTGCTTCTAAATAGTCTTGCCATGCAACAGTAGAGAAAAGATGCTGACTTGTCAGCTAGATGGCTTTCTCCCCCACATAGCTAACAGTGCATCCACTGCTTTTTCAGTTTGGCATGCCCACACAGAGGGAGTAGTTTGTTCCAATTGTTCTTGAGAAGCCTGATAAAGAACTTAAATGAACCTATAGTTCACTTAGCTACACACAGATACTTGAAAACTCACTGTCATAATTTCTGTAATATATTGTTTTGTTTTTTTTTTCCATTCACATTTCTAGCGGAGTTTTTTGTCATGTTGGATCTCACTGTCTGAATTTATTTCACACATCTTGGGAGATACTAGAAACAGAGATCTTAAAGTACAAAACCCAGGAAACAGGAATAATCTGCCTATAAATCTACACACACCTCACTTGCCTGAAAGGAGGCAAAGCATACTTTTTGAAAGCAGAAACTAGAAAAGATGTCACAGGAGACCTCAATTTTTAAATACATATTCAATTGAAGAACAACTGAGAAGCATAACCACTTTTTCTTAAGCTGCTAAGAGTAGTTTTCCTCCTCCTTTTTTAGCTCAAGACCCAAGGGAGCCTCCTTCATTAAAGTATGGCTTAGCCAATCTGCATTCCTCCTTCCTCTTTCATTTTAAGAAAAGTAGACAAAGTTTTATTTCATTGTAATAATTTACATTCCTTCCTTCAAAAGAAGTTCCCTAGTTTCTTTGCTCCTATCAATTAATTAATGTAGCAAAAAATAAAATTCATGAGGCAGGTATGCCTGGAAGACAAAGCCACCAGCTACATGTAAGTTGGATGAGAGAGAACTTTGTCCCTGCTGTGGAAGTTAAGGTGGGAGTTACTTGCTGGAAAGTTTGAGATAAAGGACAAAGGGTTATATATGAGGCTAATACTGCTGGCCTGAGTGGTTAAATGTGATAGGCTGGAGATGTACTTTCCTGCCTTCTTGCGTATGTGAAGTGTTCATGATGATTATTCATTAATCTAGTTGAGAAGTAGCAAGAAGCGGATAGGTGTAGGAGGAAATCTGAAAGGTAGATGCAATAATGGGAGAGAGAGACAGGTGATTCCTTTTCTCATCTTAACAGCTTGAGAAATTTATAACATCATACTTTGTACCATGGTGCATCATCAGCTGAGCAGCACCAGCAAGACAAACTCAGGGGGACAGGTCTCATACAGCACAGACTGTCACAGCTTCCTTGATGACAAGTGGCTACAATGGCTCATTCCAGATAACGATTTGCCCTAAGCCCTTCTGAATTTCTTAAGAGCTCAAACATAATATACCAAAATAGTTCTCCTATAAAGTTGAAATAATTCTCTTATCCCCCAATGCCACCTTTTACCAATGTGTTGGCACTTTAAAACTCAGCTATAAAAGTGGATTGAGCTTGAGCCTGAAGATAAGGATGAATGTATATTGTTATGCATGGTCTCTCTTAGTACCCTTTGTAGAGGAAAAAGGTATGTGAGCAGCTGACCAGACTGTCCTTCCAGGTACTAGACAGAGATCTGGGTCATATGTTTGGTACCAGATCCGCTTCTCAGAAATAAAAATAACATTCTGGTGAGGCTAGTTATAAATGAAAGTATGTTTTTCGGGAACTGTTCTTTTGGTGGATGGTGAAAACTATTTTACAGATAAAAAACAGTACTATTAAAATGAGCATTGATAAGTACAACTAACTGTGGTTCATTCAATAAATAAGAAATTCTACTGAGCATTTTAGAGAAATTCCTGTAAAATAACCATTATTCACTGGTTTTATTTTTTACAGTTTCCTATAATTCAAATTTACTTAGTCATGGTCAAGACTCACCATTTCAGTGAGTGTGATTTTAAGCTGAACAGCTGATTAAAGAGAAAATAACCCAGGTGACAGGTTCATAATTGGAAGACAAACAGGGCTTTACTGATTTTTACAGGCTGGACAAAATAACATTTGCTGACAGTTTTATCATTTCAGATTAGGAAAAAAAAATATAATAAATGCAACTGCACTGTAGTGACTTGAATTTCTGAGTTTCATCATTAAAATAATAAATATAAATAATTCCCTATAGATGATAAAAACATAAAACAGTAGAATTCAGAACTGACTTTGATTTACATGCTGCCAAGGTAAAGCAATTAAAGAGGGTGGTTTCAAACTGAAGTTAACAAGGAGCTGACATCAGATAGTATTTTACTTCAGAAATTATGCATATAAAACAACTCATGCTTTTATCACCATCCATCATTTATTCACATACTTCCACATTAAATTAGATTTTTATAAGTACAGGAACTAAAGATAGTGCATGCAGAATTTTATGAAGCAAATAACACTCAACAATACGTTATAGAGGGGAAGCTCCCTTAGAGGTAGCTCTACCTACATGGGGCATGCTCACATGTTACATGACAGGAGTTCCACCCACAGCCCCAACTGATCCCCTACTTTAAAATTGCTTTTGCTTCCCTCCATGCAACAGTGCTATATTTTTTGAGTGAATGGCCTGCATTCATGCTTAAAAAAGATGTTAGTGTCATATGTAACTACCTTGTTATGACAAATGACCATAGCTGTATAGATAAGCGGAGTAAATTAGTTGACATAGTTACTCATTCAGAGTGTGTGCACAAATATATACAGGGATGCAGATCTTTCTTTTATTAAGAGGCACTTCTTTCCAGCATTTAATTTATGATGTTGGTATTTTATGTAAATAGGAATCATATATCTGAATGATGATAATGGCATACAAAAAAGGACAAGCAAGTATTGTATTACTGTTGTATTTAGCATGCACGTTGATGTTTCACACCACAGGTACCATGTCACAGCTTAATGCCCCTTGTGACTTCAGTGGAAATCATGCCAAAGACACTGCAAGTGTCTATTGCAAAGAAGCTGCAAGTTTAGAAATCTCAGCTTAAAATTCTGCTGCACTTAACTACTAGACCAGGTGTGTGCACGGGGGGAAATGACAACACACATACACAGAGAGCAGCACTCTGTGAACTGTATGACTGATGCCTCAACCAACGTCTGGTTGCAAGACAAGCTTTCAGGGAGCTTGCACTGCATTCAGCAACAATCTCTTTCTGCTCTCTGTTACAGACCTGTCGAAGTGTCATACATCTTTGGCAGATGCTCACAAATTTCACGGTCCTGACATGCCTGCCTGCATCTGCAAACCACTGGAAAGATATATCTGAAACAAAGGCATAAGGCATAGACCATTTTGCTACATTGTTTTGAAATGGCAATATATTCTTTGCTTATCTCGAACACATCGGTTAAGACTTACAATTTGGTGGTTTCTGTCTAAGAGGAATTTGATGGATTCAGCATCTACGCTAGACGATCACTACAGCCCTGGGAACTGAACCAGCAAGCGATTTAGGGCTGTATGTTACATAAGAACTGCCTCTTATTAACCCTACATATACTGAAGCTATATTGAAGCTATTGAAGCTATATTCTTTGTAGCTTCAATATGAAACAGGCTAGTGTCTTTCTCATACACGTGCATGATAGCACAAAATCTAGCCGTTATTACTGTTTCGGTCTACCAGTATTTGGAAAATCAAGTATTATCTATAGGCTCTGAGAAAAGGAAATGAGTGATTTGATAGACCTCTGAAATTCAAAGGTATGTAGGCATACATACAATTGAAATACTGCCCTTAATTGGAAAATTTGTGTGCGCAGAAATTCCGCATAACCGGTTTGTGTGAAGCAGGGTCTTCAGTAGAATTTTATAATAAACCACAGGCTTGGCTTATGTCTCCAATTTATTTCTTATACTCTCATATTACAGTAATTTCCTGGAACCATTATTTTTTATCCTTTTTTGTTACTTTTTTTTTGATTTGAAGACAAGAAAAGAACTATAGGTTGTGTTTATAGAGGTACAAACTATTTGTATCTTACTATGTTTGTATATCTTTAATGACTGTGGACATAAGAGAAACTGGAAAAATTCCCTCACTCTCCTAAGTTAGCATATAGCCATATTTTATGTTCATTCCATATAGAATATTTATGAATTTGCAAAAATAATTTTAAAAAATCTACCAAAACAAAATAAGTAATACCTATATATTTCAAGTCTGCCAAATTGTAATTATGCATTACCAGCTGGTTTTAGTGAACCAAATGCCACTTCAAAATTAAGAATTAATGATTAGAATAAGATTCATTTTAATCAGGTTTATTATAAAGTAGGGATTATAATTCATACTCTATTTGCACATCTAAAAGTGTCTGTTTATAACTCTACTTGGAAATTTTTTAGTGAGTTAGCTTCTATTTGCTGAACTTAGGCCTTCTAGTACCAAGCTAATCACAATGCTCATCGACTAATCTACACAATCTTCCAGTTCCTGATTATCTGTTTCATATTCAGTCTATACAGAACAGACTAATTGCAAATTATAGGATTATTCAAACAGTAATTCAGATCTATGATTAATAACAGCTTTTTTTTCCCCCTTACCTATATAATTTTTTTTATTTTTTAGGTAAGAGTAAAATTATAGTTCAACTATACTTGAAAAGATAAAGACATATATCAGTTTAGTGTCAGTTATATTAAAAAAAAAAAAAATGCATTAAACATATTACATCTCCAAGAACCTCCCAAAACCCTTATAAAGCTATCAAACAACAACAAGATACAATTTCCAAAGCCAAATTCTGAATAATATAGTTTTATCATGGGTAATTCATTCAATATAATGAATCTGATATGTAATAGAATCAATATCAGTGAAAACATATTTAAAAGTGATGGCTGATTGTGGAAAATGCTTAAAACTATCTCTAGTTATATGACAAGTTAAAAGAAAGAGATCTGAAAATACAAAATGATATCTTATACAATCCTCGGTCATGCATGTTGTTCCAACCACAAGAGTAGGCATTAAGCTATACTAAATCAATTATACCGTATTATAATAATGTTATATAAGATAATAGTGTTTGATTATTTTGATTTATTAGTCTCTTTGATTAATCTAATATATTAATCCTTACCTTTCCAATGAATAAGAATAGAGAATAGAAATGTACTTCTAATAAAACCACTAAAACAAACTTATAAGACTGCCTACATCTATACCAGCATATTAGAAAGATTTACTTTTTTTTAAATTATTCTTTGGATAAAATACCATTATAACAGCAAGCAGATGAATACATTAAAAGAAAAAATTATAAAGGCAACTTAAATTATTTTACAAAATAAAAAGTAATTCAAGCATTTATTACCTGATTTAAATGGAAAATGACATATTCAAGCCTATTTAGATGAAAATGATCTTAGGTAAGCGGAGTTCTAGCAATATATTAGTGCTGTTACTTCACATAAGTTAGAAGGTATGTGAAACCTTGCCTTCTGCAAAGACCATGTGTTTTATGCTCCAGTCCTTCTTAGGAAAGATATTCACAACTGTTTTCTGGGCTTAGAAAGCCAGAGCGAGAAAGAAATCAGATATGTAGATAATAGAGTCTTTTAGATTCATATTTAGATTCATTTTTGTTGTATATGCCTACATTAGTTTAAATGTAGGTTATGCATATAGAAAACATAGGCCAAGCCACTACATAGCTAGTGTTAAAATTGTCGAAGTTCTGATGATAAACAATTGTTTTACATATACAAGATATAAACAACTACATTTAAATTGTTTTTGCAACAAATCCAACATGGTAATCCATACAGCAGTAATATTCAGGATTGGCTAAGACTTTTCTCCAATCACTTCAAATCTAGTCAAGCGACAGACATAATGGTCTGCACTTGTTTACAATGCATATGTGAGGAACAAAATCAGTCATAAGTTCACGGCTGGCCTCACCATGTTGCACAGAGAGCCCAAATGAATGTGTTAGGGTAGGCCACTTCTGAGCAATCTTTCAATCCATAAGGTTGCTGGGGCTGCTCACTTCTCAACCCATCTAAAACAGCTCTGGGACAATCTGATTTTTGCAAACTGAAATGGTGGTTTCAGCTGTTCAAGGTTTGTTGTTGGTATATAACACAGTTTTTGCCACCAGAGAACTCGCCTACACCAGGAAATTGGGGGATGAGGGGAAGGCAAAGAAGAAGACGGAAATGACACATAACAGATAACAGGAATTCCTGCTATTAGTTAAACACATGCACCAATATATAGATGACTGCTCCAGGCTCAAATAGTTTAAATAACTCTCTCAGCAGCAGAGGTGTTTTTCTAGTAATCTGCACTGCCTTGGTAGGTTCTCTTTACTGATGTTATTTGACAGTGAATGTTCATTAAGTTCTGCAAGCATTTTCTGCTGTCATTTATCTTTATTTCATTGAGATTATTTTGCTGAAAAGCCATTTTCAACCATGATTGAATGTTTCCATATTTTTGGCAGCTGTACAACAAAGAGAAGACATTAATGCCATAATTACTAGCCTATCTCTGAGAATGATGCAGATGTGACAAATCCTCAGTGAAATTTCTGCCTGAGATTAGTAGTTTACACAATGTGTAGTTACAGAGACCTTAACAGTGGGATTAATTTTATTTTAGTATGACTTAACCTAAATTGTATAAAAAATCTTTATCATTTGAATACTTCAAACTATCCTACAAATTCTTCAGGAGAGAGTGTGACAATTAGGCAATATTATAGCTTAGTTTCTTGGCCCTAGATGTCTGTAGTCTAAGAGAGTTTTATTGCTTTTTTTTCCTCACACCTGAGCACCCTACATACACAAACTTAGCAGATAAATGAATACCTATGAGCATGCTTTGCGTTTCATTAGGGGAGGGGTACTGTACAGCAAATACAAAGGTTTCCTTCAGCTATCCCAAAGTGAAGAGAAATAGTCTACCATATTACAAAAATGTAATATTTTTTCAAGACGTGAAAGTATATTAAAGATAATTACTTGATTATGCATTTCTCGCGTGGTTCCTTAAAAAAAATATTGGCATTACTTTGCCAGTGAAAATTCAAAAACCTTAACCTCACATCAGTAAATTCTAAACTAGATACTTTTCTTCTTAGTTTCTGTAACTCCTCCATCCTGAAACATTTAAGCAGCACACATGAACATTTTATGATAGATGTATAGAGTGCTTTTATTTGTAAACTGGTTTATTTTTGACAGTCCTGATACTTATTATCGCAGCAATTTAGTGAGCAGAAACTAAAACGAGAGCTATTAGTAAACAAGGCAGTAAACTTCTACGTCTTTTCTGAAGATTGTGAGTGACCATAATAGAGCAACTAATAGTAAATATTTTGGGGAATAATCACAATTGTTACTTAATAAATATGATGAAATGAAGTACAGTTATGTACGTAACTGACTGACTCTTACTAATGAATTTTACCTGCCAACAATTTTGTTTTCTGCTAGAGTTTACTAAAATGAGATATTCAAATAAAAAAATGTTAGTATGTGCATGCATGGTGATTTTGGGGTTTCTCATCTGTGGTTTTCAGATATCTGTCAAGTATGAATTACACCACTGACAGACCACAGATTTCCAAAACATCATATTTAACTGAATCTTTTCCATTGTGCTGGACATAATTCATCTCTGTCAAAAAATGGATTATTTTATTCTACATAGATGTGAAATCTCTCAGTTGTATCTGTAACATACTGCAACATGCTATGCATTCCTTCTGGCAAGACATCTTTCCTATTTAAAACAATGCCATTGACAAGACATAACCAGAGTTTACTTCAAAAAGTAAACTTTATCCTGGAAAAAAATCCAATAGTCTAGATATTTCATCTCCTTCCAAATTAGAGCTTATCCAAAATGTCAGGAAAATTCTTATCCCCAAAACAGCATCAGACTACCTAAACTTTAAAAATGTTTAGCTTCCAACAATTATACTTGTCATTATATACTGTCTCGATATTAAATTTAATTTTGTTGAAATGACAGTTCATCATGATTTCCTTTACTTTTTAATAAATTAGTGTCAAATTCTTTAAGAAAATAGTAATATTTTTAGTGTTATGTTTTAATACAATGTATATTTATTATTGTATGATATATGTGTATCTGGTTTTATACTAGTACTTAATTAAAAAAAAATGCATGCATGACATCATTTTGTATACAACACTAAAAAAGACTGGTTCCCTGGAGTAAGGTTCGCCCCTTCCTCGCCACAAGAGTACTTTTTCTAATGGTATGTGGAAAGTAATTGAAATAGAAAAAGTAGTTTTTTTGTACATTTTCATGAGCATTTCTATATGACTATAACAATAATCAGGGAGTCATTTAATCCATTAACTAATTTAGCAAAAACTACCCCTTACATATGAAAGAACTGCTACTTCTGTGGCAAGACTATCCTAGTGTTGCTTAAAAGTAGCTTAAGTTTAAGTTAAAAAATAAACTTAATAATGTAATTATTCCATATTTTTTAATGTCACAAATCATGCATCACAAATTTACTCTGATACTTTCCATGCTTTGCATAATTGCTTGATAATTGTGAATCCTCATTTTGTAGTGTCACATTTAAGATATAACTGCAATATTTGAAGATACTTTGGCTCTAAAACCAAAACATACTTTACATTTTTAAATGAAAGAAGAAAGAAATTCTTACCAAATAGAAAGTATGCATAAAAGCTAGTGAGGATATTTTCATGTGCAAGGAAGTGGGAAAATGCAATGTCTTTGACCACAAAATTCATGTAATACACAGCAGATTAGTATTCTATTTTATCTCTAACTGCAAAATTTGATTAAAGAATTAGCAAGTTGTAAGCTAACAAATATTCTAGAATTGAATATTAAGGGAAATCACAATGTTTAAAGAGACTTGACAAATAATTAGTTTTCAGAGCAATAAAATTCTTCCAGTAATTAATATCCGTGAAAGATTATTTATCCACAAGGGGCAGCTAATTAAAGGTAAGATAATAATACGTGAGTTCAATGCTCTTTGAAAGAGCTATCAGTTTGCTACTCATAAATTTGGGGAAATACATTGACTATGTTGTAGTGCAGTCCTGTTAAATAGATAAACCTGAAAATCTGATGGAAAGTACTCCATATACATTGAGTTTATTAAGAAGATTCTTAAACAGTACACTACTGTATTTATATTTACGGAAAAACACACAAAAAATAGTAAGTATACATTTATTCTTACTACTAAAAAGGCTAACTATTAGTACAACAAATAACAGTAAGTAAAAAGACTAAAAGAGAAATAAATAATAAAAATTGTGATCAATAAAGCTTAAGAAAATATGCTGTGCTTTTCTGAGAAGTACTGCAAAAGAATGAGTGAATATAGGGCACAATCATTGTTATTAAATAAGCATCCTCTTTTCAGTAAACGCTTAATTTTCAGAATATCTACTGACATTAAAATTCCACACATGAAATTTCTAGATTACTGAACCATTGCAAATCTGGTATTTTTCAAACTGTTACTTACACTTCACTTGAGTTTTGCAATATGATCTGAAGTCAGAATACAAAGTACTGCAGTGAAAATTCCATTCTTAGCAATACCCATGAGCAATTACCTTATTTTAAAGACCCAAATTGAAGCTATATTAAATAAAAAGGTATTCCAAACCAGAATGTCAAAAATTGCCTTTTAAAATAAAGTAACATGACAAACTTTGATTCTTTTCTTCTTCTTGTATCTTAAAAAGTATTTTAAACATATTTAAATATATATTTTAAATATATGAAAAATATGAAGATAGAGCTTTTAATCTAGTCTTGGTTTTATCAACAATAATCTAGTTTACACTACACTAACTACATACTCTGACCAGTAGTAGACTAGAACTCTATTGTGACAGCCACTTCATAAGCACTTTGTGAGATAGTCTTTGCCCAAATAAATACCTGAGAGGCCTCAAGCTATACATGTGAATATCTTTACGCAGACAGAGAAGTGCTACATGCTCCACTGAGACCATTCATTGCACATTGTATCCTGCCATCTCATGGATTTCAAGGCCATGTAAAACACAGAAAGCTTTACAGGAGTATATAGAAAACCCTGAGGAATGGTTTATGCAGTCACTAATTTGGATGAATTAAAAAAAAAAAAAAGTCTATGTCCCTGTAATAGTGATGGAGGCGTTTATGAGTAGTTTCATTTGCTGAGAGGGCTGGTCTTATTTTATAGGGACATCCAAAAACAGAGAGTATGGAGAAACTGCAGGCCCCTAGAAAGCCCTTTGCCTCATCTTTGTTTGTACAGGTGGCCTGTATGCTCTCAGTCAATAAACCTAGGATAACTTGTGGAAATTATCCAACAGCTCCAGCATCCTGTACATCGGCACTGCCTTGCACAGCAAGCACTGCCAGGACTGTGGCAGAGTCACGACTGTTCATTCTGAACCATGTGCGCTTTCCGCCCTGTCCCCCCGGTTGCTTCACGGACACTGGAAGTCCCCTGAAAAGATGCAACTGCGAATCTGCAGGACTTACTGCTTTCGCACTCTGCTTGGTCCTACTGCAGGTACTAACCATACAGGGAAATAAAAGGAGTCTATGCAGCTAGAAAAAAAGCAGAGGCCGGCCGTAAGAGCCAGACAGTAAAGCTGAGGTAGTGAGGGGTAACAGATGATGCCTTTAACCTAGCTTTTACAGATATCACCAACTTTTCTAGGGTGATCACCAGTTTTTCTAGGGTATGGAAAAGGTATCTCATCCCCAGGCAACATATGTGAGTATATTTCCAACGTCTGAGGAAGGCTTGCATATGTTTCAGGCTTGTTTCTAAGACTTCCTGAAGCCTGAACTGAAGTTTCTTTTTCTGGATTAGCAAATTACAAGGGTAAGTCTCCCACATGAGAAATTCAAGGTGTGTATAGGGAGAATTATGGATGGATATTTTTACATGGAGATGTTTCTAAACAGATTTTAGAACACATTTATATAAGTAGGTAGTAGATGGAATTCATGGAATTATGAATTCATGGAATTCATAATTTTCTTATTTTACTGGATTTTCCCAGGAAAAAGTTTTCTGATGTGTTACTGGAGAGTAAATACAGCAATTGTTCAGGCGAAAAATATCATGAAGTCATATTAATGACTAATTATTAATTTCCTAATGACTTAGAAAAATCCAAATTTACTGAAATTAAACAAACCAACCCTCTCCCCAACTAAATTATAAAAGTAAGTCCAAAGCAGAAATGATGAGAAGGAAATGTCTAAAGGAAATTTAACTGTGAAGACAAATGAAGTGGTCCAGTCTGTACAGCAGTGGAAATGTTCCCCAATTTCTTAATATTTACTTTCTCTCATATTTCCTATGTAACTACTCCATGTCCAGGTCATTTGAGTGGTTAAGGTCCAGAATTCAGGTATTCTTCAGCATATTTACCCTGATACTGGAGATATCCTTTTCCCCAGCAACAATTACAGAAGAAGTCACTCAAAAATGCAATGCTGCAGTGGTTGCATTTCTGCTAATAAGGCACAGAGGAAGAATTATTTACTTAGTAACTTAGTAGTGCAAACATTTAACCAAGAAGAAACAAGCACATATGTTTAATAGTTATTTCTATATATGTTGAGACAGACACCTCATAATCCACACCAGGAAAGTATTTTAATCATCAGGCTATAGGATATTCCAGGGAATATAAGAATTTGTGTATCTCTTGATAAAGTTATTTGCATTTACCTGAGATGGCAAATATATAATAGTAAAAAGAAAAGATGGAAGTTAGCTTGAGTGGACAAATAAAAGAATAAAAAGATGAATTAATGAATGAGAATTATGAATGAGAATTGGATAGGACACTTGATTTTGCTCTCTTGTCCATGAACTATTCCCATAAGATACATCAAAAAGTTATTGAATAAAATATATCAGCAGTTATTAGTTGAAAAAGGTTCAGAAAAGAGGGCTTCTCTCTCAAGGACAAGTGCACTAATCATTAGGCTAAGCCAGATTTCCTCTTGTATTTAATGAGGTTCTTCATGTAACAGAGGAAAAGTTTTACCAACATAGCATTAAGACCACTTAAGTCCTTTAGTAGCTAAGGCACTGCCTCAAGACATGAAAGCTACAGGCTGGATTTCCTTCAACCATGGTAGACACCTAAACCTGGACCTTCCACTTTTCACACATTTGATAAACTACTAAATGAGGAAAGAGGGGAGCTGGATGCATCTGGAGAGCCTGAATATTTTTTCTTGTCATGTTTTCCATGGATTGTAATCCATTAGGCATTTGTTGCTAATTTTTTATAAAAATATGCATATTTATATATATACATAGATGGAGATATATTTATACAATTCACTCAGTGAGAGTTTTTGCATACCTGACTTTTAGTTGAGTTTTTAATTGACATTAGTATTGCACATTATTCTGTTCAATGCAAGTAAATTATGTTGTAAATTTAAGGTAAAAGTTCAGTGAATATAAAAAGAAGGAGGAATGAAAGTTAAATTATACTGAGTGCTGCTAACTGCGCTAACAGTACTGTGAAGTTACATATGCTGGAGCAATTCTATAAGATCAATGATGTTCTGTGAAATTTCAAATGATTTGTGACTAAGTTCACCTATTCACACACATTTTGCATAATAATTATGACCGCAGCTGTCAGAGCATGGCTTTGTGACCTCCTCTAGTCTGGATTGCTGTAATTAGTTATTCTTTGAAAGGAAAGCAAAAACATCCAAGGATACACAGTACATCATGACCTGACTGCTTTGTGAACTTCATTGTCTGCCTATTGACTTCCCAGTACAGTTCAAGATGTAAATATTAGTTTTAAGGACTGTACAGTTAGGACATTAATTCTCAAAAGATATCAGCAATTCACTCTACGTCAGTTCAGCCAACATCAGCTAATAAGCTCACAGTAGCATTATTTAGATTTGATTTTATGTCAAGCTATTCTTAACCTGAGATATTTGTTCACCCTCTAGTGAAAAACAAAAATGAGAAGGTAAAACCTGTTGTATAATGCATTTTAATATATGACACACTTACAAGGGACATAAATATTTCAGCTACTGATTGCTTTGATAGTCTTATTCTTGAAACTAAAACAGATGAAAGGTAACACCATCTGACCACGACAAGCATATCATGACTCCACATGACCTCTTTTACCGATTTACTCTTCCATTTTATAGCTCTCTCTCATTCTAGAATTTACAAACGGGCTTACCAAACTACTCTTTCTACTAAATACAAATATTACGTAGATACATTTCACGCATTCAGTTTCACTGCAGTTTAATAGATGTTGTCATTGACCTCAGCACATGAAGTGGTATATCCAAAATCAACTTGCTGGCTGGTAAAAGATCGAGCAGTAAATGCCAGAACCAATCAGCTGGTGTTTGGAGCTTTAGGTAATGCTGTCTTCCTTGGATACAATCTCATTTAGGTAACCAAATGTAAACAATGATAATAGCTTCATCACTGCTAGTAAACAGAATCAGTCAGAGCCCATTCATGGCATAGCCGATATCCCTGAGCTAACCTCTCTTCCTGCCCTCCAAAACAGTCATCTTGCCTACCAGAAACAATCTCTGGGCTATGCTACCTCTTCTACTGTGTCTAGGCGCTGTGTGGGACAAAACTGCATCCGGTAACTTGCTAGCAACTAAACACTATAGCTGATTACGAGACCGCTTGATCGTGTGTCCTGGCCTGTACCACCATGGGCATAGCCAGATGCTGTTTCCTGCTGCATCCCAGGTTCGTCACAGATCACGCAGAAAGTAAAAGGGTAGTTACTGAATTGGCCTGTAAATTTTAACTATTTCAATGTTAAATGCTATTTTAATATTTGATTTTCATATAATGTCAAAAGAAAGATCCCTGATGCAATGAATATATTATTAGTATATTATGTTTTTGACAAAATAATCATGCAGTATTTCTTTTAACAGTCCCCTCTTTTCCTTACTGTAACTTTGATGAACAAACTTAATAATGATAACATTAAACTTTTACATGCCATAATTATATCTGGCATACCATTATTATATTTGGAACAATATATTTGTTTTATCTTGTGAAGCCTTCTGTTTCAGCACGGCTTGATGTGAGAGGCAATAGGATTTAGGTTTTCTTGACAGCTACATAGATTGTATTTAGAGAGTTATTTGTGGGTGTTCTACTGAAAGAAAAAAGATTTGTCTAAACTTGTGTTCTATATTCTTGGAAGCCCTTGTGCTCAAACATACTGGCAGATTTTTCTGAACTGCAGACAAGCTAGTTTAAAAGCCTACAGGCAAAGCTTAACTACATTAAGGTGGGGAGTTAATTTAAAGAACAATAATATCAACAATGTATTAGAAAATGTTTAAAAAAATGACATTTCATTCACAGTAAGAGACTATTAGATTAGTTTATTTACTCTATCCTAGTAAAAATAGCCTTATACATGTGGATTTATACCATTTTATAGGCACGCTGTCATTCTTCATACAGGAAAACTCTCCAACAAGAAAAGTGAAAGAGAGAAAGCTAAGACTACTAGCCTGCGGAAAGGAAGGACTCCTGTCTTGCAGAGGGACCATAACATTAATCCATTAGGAAGGTTTTTGTTTCCAGTTCAATAGGCACTTTTCATTATCAGTCTTTACTCATTAGCACAGACATATTCTCCATGCGGATCAATGGAATAATTCAAAAAAGACAGACTCCAAAAACATTTTTGCATAGCTGTAATATAAGCATACAAACAAGATTCCAGTGTATCAGAAAGAGTTGTAAATCCAGTAGTGTAACCTGTGGGATACATACAGATTTTGTACTACTGTAAAGTACATTTTATTTCTAAAATTCATTCACTATGTATCCTTGGAAAAGCATTGTTAGCTTTATTTTTTAGAGAGGATAATGTTGTGTGATGTATTTAATTTTTTTGGCATAAAAAGTAATTATACATAAAACAATTCTACTCTCAGACTTCAGAGATGTGCATTCAAGTGCTGGTAGTTTTTGTCATCAAAATTATGCTTGAAATATAAGCTATTGTTTTTCAGTTAAAATTTGAAAAACAAAAAAAAAAGATGCTTACTTTGATTAAAAAAAACCTTCAAGCAAAACCAAATCCCTCCTTGTTCCAATAACAAAATTTTCCCACCGTAAAAAATTGCTTATTGTCCCAACGTTTTGCATGCTTATACACCTATCAACATGTTAATTAGGCTATAGCATTTAAGCTCACATACCAAATCTTAAAGTATTACATTCTTGGAGCTAAATTCAGGAAAAAATAGTGCATTTATGTCAAACTTTAAGATTAGCTTTGCACCTTAATAGAGTTCCAGTTCACACTGAAAATTTCCTAACATTAAATTATAATACTCCGTAGCTTAGATTTTTAATCCCTTAACACAGAAATAGAGCCAATACAACCATCAAGCTCTATTATGCTGTTCAAATGGATAGTAAGTCACAGGAGAAAGGTGGTATATGAAATGACCTCTAATGATCTTGGAGTTGTTAGTTGTCATGTCCTAGCTGAAACCAACATAAATGTACCCTTTTCTCTTTATTCCTGGAAATATTGTCTCAACAGTGACTTATATCTTATTTAAATTGTGTGAATGAGCTCAAGGCAGGCTGATTCACCTTTAACACTAGCGATCTAGAAGATTTCATAGATTAGCTGTTTATTCTTGACTGGTAGGAGAGTGCTACAGCCACGAAGAGAACCATGACAATAATTGTTTCTCCCTCTCAGGTAAAATTCTGCTTCAGGTGTGAACAAAGTATAGAGAAATAAGCCAAGGTTAGAGTTCAGTACAATCATAGATATTACTAAATGTCTAACTTTAGAAGTGAAATGAACTAAGTGGACCTATTTTTCTGTAGATGGAGAGAGGAAAGACAAAGCACCTAGTTGGCTTTATAACAGCATGAGTATCAAAGGCACCTAATCGAGCCAGCAGTAAATACCAACGAAAGGAATGAGACTGAATTTCTTTATATTGTGTGACTCAAAGAGCCTTTCTCAGGGCTGCAGGTAGCACAAATATAAGACAGAGATGATGAGGCACAAATCCTTTCTGGGGTTTGTCATCTGTTTAGTTGCCTTTCGGAAGACTAGGAGTGTTTAATAGCATAGGGTTAAGAAGAATTTGTTCATGCAATGGGAAAGGGTTCTAGGGTTTTCTATCCTCATGGTGTTTGCACCTATAGTTGTATGTCCCAGGACAGTTTTCTGTTCATTTGTTTTCATGCTATGGGAGGTTGGAAGTCCTCTCTACATATTGCTGACTATGCCTTATCATGTAACTAAAATGTGTCAGTAATAGGTTTACAGGAGGTCAGGTAGAAGAAAGAATATCAGCTAAAGGCTTGATACAGCCCTAAACTCAAAATTTAATATTCTACATATGCAATATTATAATCTAAATAAAAACGTAACAGTACCTGTTCTGTGGGATTATCTCACACTGCCGACTAGTCTTAATCCTCCTACTTTATAAATGGACAGAGAGCATAAAGCCTAGCTCAGTGCATTTCATACCACATTTTCCCACCATACATTTCCAAACCGTACAACTTAAAAAGATAGTCTTGAGTTAACATAATTCTCCTCCCTAACTATATTGCAGATGACTTTAAATTTTAAATTAAACTCTTATTACAGTACATTTTCACCATCTTTGTTTTTCCATTTTGTCTCACTATTTTTATGCCACTGGAATTCTTTCAGATTTTTTGGCCTAGCATGCAATGCTGAGTGTATTGTCAGCAGAAAATAAATAACTAAATAAGGAAAATAGCATGCATATACACCTATTTTCTTGGGATGTCTCTTTTCAAGATCAAGGATCTCACACAGTTTTTTTGTTTTTTTAAATGATTATTCCATGTTTTGTAAAAATAAAGCCTTAACCATCAATTCACTGGATTTACTTTACCCCAGCTTTTTATGTGTTTTTAACAGATGTTTGTTTCTGGATGCTCATTTCATGTATATTGATGAGCTGTATAGTCTAAAGGATTCAAGCTTGTATTCACAATTAATCTCATAAAGCTCTCTAAGCTGTTCAGCACCATCTTGTCAATAGTAAACATATCTTTCACTGAAACAATTAATCTGACTCCATTTACAAATGTTGGAAAGACACATTTGTTGTTTAATATACTGCACATATTTAAATGTCTTCTAATCCATTTAACCATAGACACTTTTTTTCCAATTATTTTTCTTCAAAGCTATCTACCCCATAGCAGATATGGCTTTAGTATTTACTTTTCAGTACAGCTGCCACATTACATGTACATCTCCCTCTCTCCTTCTCTGCCTCTCTCTCTCTCTTTTTAACTACGCTGCATTAAATTGTGTCTATATTCTTAAAATAGCTGTTTCAAAGTCTTAAGATTCATTGATAGTGCAAATAATACATAGCGCTGTTTTACGACATTAATGGATGCTCTAGAAAAACAAAACAGACAATTACATCTTGGAACAAATGTTGAATGACATGACTTAGTGTCATCAAGGGCCAGAGAGAACCGATAGCAGAGATGCGAATGTTACAGCTGAAGAGCTGCATCTATTTCCTTCTTGAGCTCTTTGGGTGTGTACCCCTCAAGGTGTCAGACTTCATGTCTTTATGAAATGCTCTTGTTCAATAAGCCAAATTGAGCTAAATACTGCTCTTTGGAAGAGGTGAGGTTTGAGCAGTGTTATCCATTGATGACATTGATGAAATACACCCTTTTAAACCAAAGAATAGTTTACTTCAGCAAAGGAAACAAAAATTTAGGTGAACAAAAGCATTTATAAACAGTCAAAACTTACAAGCAACTCTCTCTCAACCCAAGCAGATGACCTTACTTCTCCTAAATCAATTTTTATTTTTTTAATTTCCTATTAACCTCCTAATGTCTTTTGGTGGATCTAATTGCCTGGCCTTTCTCAATGGCTCTCCAATACAAACAAGGAAGCTGTGTATGTTGAACCAGATTTTCCTTTTCTTATTTACTTTTGTTTAGAACAAACATTAATTACACAAATTCATATAGTATATAGCCAAAAAGTAGGTCAACATACAGAACTTAGAAAATATTACAGGGTAGCTTCCAGTTACATTATACAGTTTAATCACTGACCTCAGTTTTACTGGTACCAGACTTTCATTCTCTTTTGTATTTAAATTACTCTATTCTACTGATTTGTTTCTATGTTAAAAAGTGTGATAATGCGTCCAAATATGTAAAAGATGACAGAATGCTATTCTAACTGATAAATTGGCTGTATTAACACTCACAAAGATAGTCACTATCAGAATAATTAACATTGCCACCAGTACTGCACAAAAATCATGAGGTCACCATCCTGTGCATTACACTTCTCCCTCTCCTAAAATAAGTTTGAACACATCTGTTGGAGAAGGAACTAGAAGGCATAATTGCATTTTATGTGCTAAATTCACAGCCATATCCTAAGCAAATCCCTGATAAGAAAAGAAGGATCTAGCAGCTCAGCTCTGCTTCTAACACAACTACCACTTTCAAGATATTTTTTATCTCTTTTTAATAATGGTACAATTTACCAAAATGCTAACAGCTTACAGAGATGTAGCATTACGGTTTATGCTCTAATTTGCCCACTAAAAACTATTCTCAAAGAGCCTGATACCACTTATTATGAGAATAATACCTTTCTTGAAGCATAATGCAAAGGAAATTGGAATATCTTTATAATAGAAATCATGTGGAAGCCTTGAAATTAAGTGACTTGTCCACAAAATCAGACTGGAAGCTTGACGTAAAGCCAAGAACTAAGCTTAAATCTCCTGTGTATTAATATAGTGTTTTAATTACAAAATCATCCTTTCTTTTCAGCTAAATCTAGTACCCTCACAAAGGTAACTAAAGATAGATAAGAATAAATAAGACTAACTAAGCATTTTCTAGAGTCATAGGAAGAAAGTCACTGTCCTTTAAAGTACAGTGGCTTGAGATCTCTGTTTTTTTTGTTAAGGCTATAGTCTTCCAGTAAATGTATAAGGATATAAGAGATAAGGATAAAATTTTCTTCCTCCCCTTTATGTGTTCCTTTATTTGTCTTGAGAAAAGGCAGATTTAAGTAACATTAATACGCCTCAGAGCTCATACCTTTACCATCCAGTATATTCGATATTGTTTAAGAGACTTCCTAGTAAGGATTTTTTCCTTCTAAAAGACTGTAAGTCAACAAAGACAGAAGGAACTTGGAAACTCAAAATAATAATAATAGAGTATATGCTATTTTCACATTATTTCATCCCTCACTTTATGTATTGTATTGAGTTAAAAAGACTTTGTCTATTTATTGACAATTTAAATGGAATTTATTGGCAACAAAAACCCAAAACCAAATCATTAGTGTTGCCACAGTATGAAAGAAGTAAAATAAACTAAGTAAATTAAAGTGGAATGAATCTCCAGGATATTTATTAAATCATACCTTTTGTAGTTAGTGTGCACGTTTGTTAGGGGCTTCTGAGTTCGTTCAGACCAGCTTCCTTGATTAGGCCTTGAATGTATTCAGGGAATCCAAACTTCTGTTGCCAATATCCCTGGAAGAATTTTTTTTTTACTAAATCACAGCCTACCATTAAAAATTTATTTACCACTTGCTTGAGAGCAACAGAGGTAGAATCAGCCCCAGTGTAAATGAGGATGTATGCAGTCATGAGCACATTAGATGCCACAGAAAGACATGCTGCAACAGTCTACTGATAAAAACGCCTTCATCATCTGGAAAAACACGCAAGATAACTTTTGTAGAACTAGCCGCATACTTCAGGTGGCTAAAATTCTTATATATTCTCCTGAATCAGAAAGGATTAGGGTTCTGTAGCAAGACAGCTTAAGCCTCAGTCCTGAAATCCAGAAACTCAGAAAGTGTATGTTTAACAAAGCAACAATTTTGCCTTCCATAAAGAGTAGCCTACCACGTGAAAATGCTTCCCCATGTAAGTATATTTGGAATAAGGCAGGATCCTTTGTCAATCTTCTCTTTGGGTAAAGAAAACAAGCCACCCTGTTCTACTAACTTTCTGAAAGGCAGATTTACCAGACCATTCCTCTCTGTAGCTTTTTCTGACTCATGCTTTTCTGAAAATGGAAACCAGCACAGAAAAGGCATTTCTGTGATGATTTCATTGGTGCAATATATACTCTTGTGACTATATTCTTACTTAATCTTTTCATGTTTCTGCATCCAAAGCTGTTGGTCCTCTCTTTAGATCACAGTTATTCCAACATGCTATTTCCTATCCTGTGGTTGTTTCATATTCTTAGCAGATATATATGGATACCTCAAAATAGCTTGTATTCAAAAGTATTCTCTTTGAATTATAACATTATCAGCAATGATCCAGCCTTATTTGTTTCACTGATTCTGTAATTTCTGAAGCATCTGTAGATTAAA
This sequence comes from Struthio camelus, assembly GCF_040807025.1. Taxonomy (NCBI): domain Eukaryota; kingdom Metazoa; phylum Chordata; class Aves; order Struthioniformes; family Struthionidae; genus Struthio; species Struthio camelus. The sequence goes on along the minus strand of NC_090942.1, from coordinate 180,140,396 downwards.
TGAAGGAATGATTTATATATTTTCTTTAAGATCAGTAGTATATTTACACATGTTGAACAGCACAAAGTCTAGACCGAATTAAATGAAGATCATGATTCATTTATCTGTGTTTTTTCTTTCTTTTAATTAGAATGTTATGAAAGTAATAAAAAGCCTTACAGGTGTTAAAATGTATTAATGCACCATAAAGTTGTCTCCATCTCCTGCTTATAACAAAAATAATGAGTTGATTTTATATGACTTGTCTTCCATGAAGCTCTTTTGTTTTTCATTAATTCATTCACAGTGCTCACCATATTAACTTTTGTATTATTTTGTTAGGATTAATGTGAGGCTGGCTAGCTTGTAGCTAGTTATAGCATCTTTTTTAAATATTAGAAGAAACAAACTTTTCCCTAGGCCTCTAGATCTTCCTCAGCATTGTGAATTTTTTGATAAAATATCTCAAAGATTTATTTAGGCAGCCCCCCAGCTGTCATTTCTGCTAACCTTTTATACTGCTAACATAATCTGTTTTTAAAAAATATATTTACTTCTAATAGTTCATGATTAATATCCTCACAAATTACAGATAGAAAACATTTTAATGGAAAATATTTATAAATGCACCATATCAATGAAAAGAGTGTTGTACTTTGAATATGCAATACCCGGTTTTACTCTTAGGAGACTTATTTTTTTCTCTGATTTTTAGAAGAATCTTACCTTTTCTTAATCAGATTTTACCTTTTTCATGGAAATCTTTAATCTCCTTTATGAACTGCCTGTAGTTCCTGACTGCAATTTTCTATTATCTCAATCTAAACTGAAGGATCCATAAGCACTTTGCAGATCATTTCCATAGAGGAGTGAAAAATGGGATTAAATCATTCTTCGCTCCAAAGTTTTGGTTTATATGGAAAGGAATACCTAGGGTTTTTTTTAAGCAGGAGAGAAGTCAGACATTCTGTGGTCAGGCTATGAAGAATCATCAGACCAGCAATTTAAATCATGCTATCTGATTAAGTTGCACCATGTAAAATTTGTTAAGTGGTATAAAAATATGTTATGTTTGTTTCTTTCATTTCCAATTTTAGAAATTATCCTGAGGTTAAAAAAAAAAAAAAACTTTTGGCATAATAACATATCTATATACTGTAGATAAAAAATCGTAAAAGACTATCTATCTCCTAAGTCTTGAAAGATACTGCACAAATATTTTGGGTCTGTTCTTTGTAGCAGGTATTGCGTTAGTGCCTATTACAGCAGCTTTATTAAATAGGGGGCTAAGCTGCAATGCATACCAGTCTTTTCAAAGAAATAAGAATAGAAAATATTGCTTGTGTATCTTTTTCAGTTGTATTTTTGTCTTATAGTAACAATGAACAGAAATATGTTATTTGATACTTTCAGTGTAATTAAAAAGATATTAATTTGGTGAAACAATAGCCAGATCTTGGAAAACAGAATTATGTTTACCCCTGTGCAATGATAAAAACATACATTCACAGTCGGCATGTTTCATTTACTGAGTATTTTAATATTAAAAAATATTCTTCCTTCAATATGAAAACCTTCCTGATTCACAGAATCAGTTAAATGTGTGAGAAGGAAATGGAACACTATTAGAAGTCCGTAAGTACATATTTTCTTCATTTTAGAAGCCGAGTTCCCCTTTATTTATTTATTTCTAAGAATTTCATAATTAGGCAGAAGAGAATAAAAATGCATGTAATAGTTATCCGAGAGATAAAATATCATTTTTATTAGTGAGGAAGCATAGTCATTAAATCATTCAGAATGAGAAAATAGTTAACAGCAGAAACAGTTTAACAGTTATGAAGAACAAATCTCACTCTGCAATAGAACACTAAATAAGATATACTATGGAGACTGGCAGCCAAATAGCCATGATTTGAGTTCCCTAGTTATCATTAATTTTGCTGACATCAGAAAGAATAGTTTACATTTTGAAATAGCTGAATAGGAAAAAGTATTTTTTTTAAAAGGAAAACTTGACTGCTTTTTGTATCAAAAATAAATCTGCATCAGTTTCCATCTATGCCATTTAAGAAATTCCTGCATTCAGACATTATGACTGTAAATGTTTCTGAACATTTTCAGGGAGACTATCATGCCCCTCTGTACATGTACTAAATGAGGGAGAAAAATGTGTTTCATATTGTCCTCAGTAGAAAATACATTCAGCCTTCAAAGCCGTTAGGAATTTTCCACACACATCCCATTTTGTTGTTAACCTCGTAATTCTATGAACAACAATTCTGCATACCCCAAAGCCCTGGTCAACCCATTATTTACACATTATTTTACCTGTCATTTATTTTTTTTTATTTTTTCTATTTTGTTTTCATCTCACATTTTAATCTAAAAGGTTTTTTTTTTCTCCTTAAATCACTTTTTACCTTATTTATACTTTCTCTGTTCCTCCATCATATATGGATCTCCTCTTCTTCCCAGATTCTTTCCTATGTTTTATTTTTGTCCTGTGGGTTATAACCCTATCTACATCCAGATGCAGACAGCTAAATTTACCAACGTGGTTTGTAACTAGCTACACTGCAAGACTATTTCTGAATCATACTTGTACCTATGCATGCTGATTGTGCCGTAACTTTGAAGGGGACAGTAGGATTTAGGGATCTTTTTGGAACAGTACAAATTATGAGGGAGAATGTATTTTTACTTCTAGAGCTTTATGCAGAAGTACTCTTAGTCTGACAATAACAATACTACATACTTTTCTATCACTTTCTATCCCAGCCAATGCCAATGTCTGGCTCATGCTCAGTAAGGTGAGCTGTTCTTCCTTTGATACACTTAATGACAAACGCAAATAGAAACTTTGGGTTACTAAAGAGGACAGTTCAGCAGCAGCTTGCAAACGTGAGAAGGAGACAGTAAGGCAGGGAGCAAGGTGATCCCACAGGACAGATGCTGACTTATCAGAATGGAAGATGGTTAATACAATTAATTATACCTGTGGGTTGACATCTATGGATCAGTAATTGTCAAATGATCACAGCCCAAGCTAATGGAACTAGCATGCCTTGGGATGTGAAGATGAGAAAAGTACCAGGATGGAGGGAGGCTGCTACTGTGATCGCAAAACAAGCTACAATAGACTTACTAACAACTTGTTCTGTCAGTGCTGTTTATTTTGTCACACCTATTAGTCCTGAAGCCATGAGAATGTCATTAAATAGAGCGATTCTAAACTGAGCTGAGATTACTAAGGACATACGTACGCACATTTGCTGTACACCTGGAGGAAGTACCAGTTTTGAAGTACACCACTCTCTATGTCCTTTGACAGCAGCTCTTGAACACTAATGGAAAGCATTGCTCGAGTAAATGAGTCATAGTAGGTTGTTTAAGAGATCTGATATCAGGTTCGGGGGGGGGGGGGGCACCTTTATATTCTTCAAAGAACATTGACATAAATATCATATTTGTACCCAGATGTCACATTTAAGAATATCTGGCAGAAAGTTTAACTTCACATTAAATAATCTGACAAATTCAGAAGATGACAATGACTACATTTCCATTCCTGGTGCATTCTGTGATGGTAAAACACACATGAGGGTAAGAGAGAGATTTCCTTTGCGGTGAATTACAGTCAACCAAGAGAACCAAGAGATATGCCCATTATCTTAACTGTAGTGGAAAGATATGATGTGATGCTGATATGGGAGAGAACGAGCTAAATTTTAGTGTAAATATCAATTTTTCTATTTGCTATTGCTTTTATAAAATTTTATGAAAATATATGAGCAACTTTTGCTCTTTCTATTTCTTCCTTTTTTCCCCCCAAATCTCTACGCACTAACTGAAAGGTATAGGCAGTCTAGCTACCACTGTAGCTAATTGTAACTTAAAAGTGAGAAACTATACGCTTATTTAAGGATTGTTCGAATATTGCTTCCTGTTAGTCTTTGATAGATCTGGATAAATAATATACGAGTTAATAAAGGTGAAAAGCATCATGAGCCAGAAAAGCCAACCACAACTATTTAGTGCCATTTTACTAATAATGGCATCAAATATTAATAGAAAGCTGTTATTATGTCTACCTTCATCTCCATTCAGCCAATCCCTTAGTTATTATACTTACAAAAAAAAATGATATCCTTGAAAGGGAGATAATACAAAATCACTTGTAATCACAACTTTCTGCTACCAGGTAAGTAGCAGTTCATACAGTCCTGATGATAGAAATTGGTATTACAAAGATACTGTGCAGGCTGCTGATTACCTACTCTCTTGAGATAATCCTGAGTGCCTAAATCAAAGGCAAACTTGGGAATCACCACCACGACTATTGCAAGTTTGAGACTGCTACAATCTTCTACATTTTTTTCCATGGATTTATGCAATGTTCAAATGATTTCTAACCAAAAACTAAACTGCAGGAGTGGATTATTTTGGAGGATTCCATCAGCAGAAACTCAAAGTAAAAATTTTAATTGTTGGATACTCTTCAGTGTTAAAAGCATATACAATTACAGAACTAAGAATTAAAAATTAGGAAAGTCTAGAAATACTGAAATGCTTAATCTGAGCTTATTCTGAAAGTGTTATGATACAGTTTTCACTGTAACCTAATTCAACCCGTGTCTGCAAGAAAGTGATTGGACCACTGACAGGAACGTGACAGGAGAGCTACATTCTGAGGATTTCAAACATAACCCAAAGGGTGAAAAAAACAAGCAAATAACCCCTCAAATTATTTAAATTAAGGACCATGATGAGAAACGCCATGGTGATATACAAGGAAAAAACAAATGTAATGCCTGGTATGCATCTAGCAGGTGGGTAGACCTGCAGGTGGATACGTGCTACAGATTATGGACTGAGAAAAAATTGTTTCTACAGTGTGAATTTAGTCATTCTGCTCCAGAAGGAGTCAGCCACTGTCAGCAAAGGCAAACCAATCTACACACTATTTCAGAAAGAGAGTTCATTTCTTGAGGAAAATCTAAAAGGACCAGTGTAAATACAGCTGTAGCTTATGACCTGCACAAATCCACAAAGTAAACTCTCCGCCTAATCAGGGAGAGACTCCAGCTCTGGGTCTTCTTAATGGTTACTTTTCCTCTGGTCTATCTCAATGTAAATTCAGGAAAACTGGAAGAATTGCTATCCACAAAATCATATAAATATTAAAATGGTATAAGTTGTGCTGAGTTATTTAACTGTCTGCCTAGTTAGAATTAGGCACACCTACGCAGTTACTGAAAGATGTCTGCCTAATTCCCAAAGCTGGAAACTTTTCAGTGAATGAGATTTGCAGATATCCAAGGTAAGCGTTTTTAGTGTTCAACTATGTTTCTAGCTAAACCTGTTCCTGAAAGGTTCTGCTCACCATCTGGTCTCAATTTCTACTCCTAGCTACTGATACTACAAGTCTGAAATAGCTTATCCTTTGTTAAGAGAGGGATAAGTTAATTCAAACTACCTTGCATTTGCTGTGGAATAAGAGTTAATACATCTAAAGCAGTACTTACGGTTAATTTGCTTGTGAGTCTGAGCTCTGAGTTTCTAAACCTTTTTTTTTTTTTTTTGGTAATGATGAATATTACTCCGAGATATGACTTAGTCTTCCAAAAATATTTGAAAACTTTTCATCTCAGTTTCAATTGCAAATTGTATACATGTATTTTTTCATTCTGTTATCCAAGCAACTAAAATAGTGAATGATCACTATTCAGGACTAGTTCAAGATATAACCGTATTAAATGTCCTTCTAGGTTGACAATAAGCCCTTAATAACTATTCTCTGAGTGTTTTCTAAGCAGCTGAGTGCTGATGAGCAACCGAATATGCCTCTACTATTTCATGAGTTCAGTTATAAGTGTTCTTATATTACAATATTTCCTGAGATTTAATTCAACAGGACAGTAAATCTAACAAAGTGATTGATTAGACATGTTTTATTCTTTATATATTGATGATAGGTGATGTCTCTTGATTCTAATCTTACAAGATTGATGTTTACTGTAGTCAATATAGAGATACCTGAGTAAAATTCTACGTATGCATTCTATATGACTTATGTTGATGTAATTGTCCCTTCTGGATTCTTCTGGATTTAATTACTACAAATCTATCACTTCTTCACCACTTTCGAACTCTTGAAATATAAGATAGTAGTCCTTTCAAGTAACAAGTGTGATGAATGTTCCATTAAATAAACCTCTAATTTTACAGACAGGCTGTAGTCTGGTGTCTCTTGAAAGTGAGAAGATCCCATCACAACTGTTTTCAGATGTACAATCTCCAGGCATCTGAAATTAAACAGCATGAATAACATACACTACATTCTCCCTCAAATAATTGTGAAGAAAAAAGTATTTAATTCAGGTTTCACAAAAGTCAGAACACTGAATTCATGATGTCTATGTTTGATGGCTCACACAGGTCCACTAAAACATCAGCTCTTTATTATTACTTAATTGTTCCATGAACATATCTGACTGTTTTAAAATAACTGTTAACCCTGGAAAATAAAAAAAACCTAAAATAATTATGAATACTATATATCCTTAACCAAAATAGAAATTAGATTCATTATGTGGCAAAATCACAGAAGTTTTTTTCAATTATAAAATGTGTAAATAGTTTAAGGTAATATATTTTTTTTCCATTTCAGAGATATAAACATTAATTATAAACATAATCTCAGACTTAGCTGAATAGATTCTTAATTACTCCAAAAAATATGCTTCATTTTTGTAACCTTAACATTTTTAATGTTTTTCCTTTTTTCAATAAAAGTTGGAGGGACCAATTTAAGGTGAAGAACTTAAAGCATTCAAACAAATTCTTTCTTAAAGTAAAAATTAATTGATGAGTTTGCTCTCTGCACAAAGAACTTATAAAGAGATTTAAGAATTTAGCCAAAAATCATCAGAAATTATGTTAACAGAAATAGGTATGATGTTTGAATCTTAGATCTTTTCAGGAAATTTTGTTTTGATTTTTTTCCTTCCATCATCAATAATAAGTCTTTCTCTACTGAAACAATGTACCTAATTCTGTACCTATACACTGCACCTATAATTAATATTACTTCATTATTATACTGGTGCTACATGGGCATGAATCAGAACACGGTATGGTCCATCTCCCCTCCCTCCTGCCCCCGAATGGCTATATTACAGTATGGTCCATCTTATCTTTGATATGCAATTTTTTTTAGTGTCAGTGGCTTTTGTATTTGTGTATTAACAAAAGAAGAATTTTTTGTGTCGTGGACAGTTATACTACCTTATTTTCATATTATTTTAAAATAGGGAAATAAGTAAAACATGTAATGTTACACCCAGGACTATTATTTCCTGTGGTACCTTTGTGAACACTATGTTCCATATGTGAACACAAGATAAAACTACACATTTAACACTAGTCCTTTCTGACATAAGTCTTTATGCCTTGGGGATAAAGAAGTCCCTTTATGCCATTCTTTATACTACAAACACTAAGATATCAGTACAGTTCTCCACTTGCAGGCATCTAGAACCAAATAAATACTAGTGATGTTATTTTAAAAGACTTCTAGTACCAACGTGGTGTTTGAAAAGACTTAGATGTATCAATGTCTCCCTGATAAAGCATGATGTGAAGTGTGTAGCTGACTAACACGATAGCACATGGTTTTTACAAAAGTTTTTGAAATCCTATAAGCAACAGTGTCTTTGAAGGGCAACGGGTTTATGTCCTAAATTAGTACGAAGAAATCTATACCTACTTGTACTTCAGTTCTTAATAAAAATAATTTTTTTTTTCAATTTATAGTTTTTCTGCCTGATACAGAATTTTACTTTCATCTTCCTTTAATATTCTTGTCATGGGTTAATCTGGAGGTAGAACAGAGAGGCTGAGAGGAGAAATCTAAAAAACATTTACTACCACAGCAAATCTAATTTTCTGGAATACTGAATTACTGAAGCATGCAAGGCTTCCTTTATGTAGGATTGCACACATGGCCACATCTCATCACCTAACAGTGAATTGAAAGTAATAGCTTGCACTGGAACAGAGTTATAAACGTCTGCAGGATGTGCAGGGAATGATTGCTCAGTTTTTTTCAGATTTCCACAGCTGGATGCTGACTGTGTACCTTTTATAACACAACAATATCTTATCTTATCTGTCTCTGTCTCTTTATTCTCTCTTCACTTTGAAGGGGTTGGAAAGCTAAAGGTGCTCGTGAGGAAAGTGTTGATTCATAACACTGAATTATAGTCATCTAATGCATCTAAAATGAGCTAGTGGACCTGGGCCCATGGCCATTACGGGAAGCTTCTGCACGCGTAGAAGATGGGTCTGTACGCCTCAACTAGGTACCTAGACCTAGATGTGATTAGTCAGGGCTAAAGAGCCACAGAACAGCTTCTTTGTGACCATAATGGGGAGGCATTTAAGAAGGTAACGTTTTTTTACCTTCACATCCATATTTAGCAGAATGAAGAACCTCAGCCCTGCTTTTGGCCCTCAAACTTACATAAATATTTAATTGTACTTATCGACAACACCATAAATTAGTGGTAACTTTTAACATCTGCTTAAGCTTTTGTAGGATAATGACTTCAAGCTATATATTCATGAGCTCTTTCTGGTAAAGCCTTATTTTGTTTTTGTTTACACAGCACTCTGAACATTAGTGCCTATAAAAATTGTTATTAAAAATTCACACAATCCATTATTTGTTGGCTTTTTTACACTACTACTCTGAAGAGCTTTCATGAAGTAAAAGTGGCATTTTCAATTCTGTTTTGTTCAGTGGTTGTATGTTACAAATAAAATTTTTTACTTGCTCCTTTTTGTAGCAAAAATAAAACTATTAGTGTGATTTTGTAAGAATCCAATATAGAGGAAAAATAGAGTACTGCAGTTCCCTTTTCCTTATGGACTGGTGAATAGCAACTGAAATTGATATATCATTAATATAGGTTCCTATCACAGAACACAAATATATTCTTACTTAAATTTTTGGGACTTATATACTAAATTTTCAGCAATTTTTTTTTTCTGATTGAAGACCCAGACTTCAGAAAGAGGATAAACACAGCAATGTTCTGTTTTCTGATTTATTTTAATTGATGAATTTGATAGGCACAAATAGTCAACATCAATACTAAGCAAATGCTCTTTTGGAGAGAGGGGAAAAGTGGTTTTTACCTATTGGAATTCACAGTATCTGAATCGGTCTAAAATACAAGAACATTCATAGATTATGAGCAATTATAACTATAAAGAAGATTTTCTTTCTTTTAAATGTTCGAAGTTAAGAAGCAAAACCAAATTAGATCCACTTCAGCAAGCCAAAGTATGTTCACTTATGCAGTGCACAATAGTGCGGTGCATACTTCTCAAAGTTAATATCTTTCAATTCACTGCTAACAAATGCATATGCTTCTTAAGACAAGAAATAGTGATTAGAAAGACAAATTAATGAGTATTAGGGTAGGAATAAATCTACCCTTAAAACTGGAGACGTGTATCAGTAAAACATTGTTTTCCACAGATCTATAGTTGCTGTTCTCCTGGGTACACTGTCAATAACAAGTCCCCAAGTCATACCCATACTAGTAATCTACAACCCACCATCTATAAAACACGAAAAACCAGCAAGTGATTCACAAAATCATGAATTATCCAAACACACTAAAAACTCTAGTGTGCAATCAGGTCTCCAGATAACATCTCTGCAGCGAAGAGAACACTCCTTGCATACTATCATTACACAGAGAGTATTAATCCAACAAAAATGCTTTTCTTCACATCTGAATTGCATGTTTGAATGAGTTAAATAAACATCAGGTACTTCCTACAGTAGAAAAAGAAACTTCCTGATGAATTTCCTAATCTCAAGTTAACACTTTCCAAACAGGAAGGTGTACAGGACATCATTAAACAGTGGTAACCCATACTGGAAGGAGATTGTACTTTTAATTTTTTTTTTTTTTTCTGCACAAATTTCTGTTGTTCAAATGACTGTACTGTCATTTAAATGCCCATATCGATCGCTTTCCATGGACCAATCAGAAACTAATGCAATAAATGCAAACATGTATCAGTGACTATCAACAATCCTTAAAATGTGTCCAGCCATTCGAACAGAACAATCCACAAATGTTATATATGTTCATTTCAAATGGAATATATTCTATCAAAATGGCTTCGAGGAACTGAGTTGGTGGATCCAGTCAACATCTACACATTACAGCGAACTCAAAAAACTGTTAACATGGATACATACTACTGCTAGTTACTAGTGGCACAACCTTTTTGCACAATAGCTGAAAGAATCACAGAATCACAGAATGGTTAAGGCTGGAAGGGACCTCTGGAGATCATCTAGTCCAACCCCTGTGCTCATGTAGGGTCACCTACACCATGTTGCACAGAATTATGTCCAGACAGCTTTTGAATGTCTCCAAGGAAGGAGGCTCCACAACTTCTCTGGGTAACCTGTACCAGGGCTCTGTCACCCTCACAGTCAAGAAGTTTTTCCTCATCTTCAGACGGAACTGCCTGTGTTTCCACTTGTGCCCATTGCCTCTTGTCCTGTCACTGGGCACCACGGAGAAGAGACTGGCCCCCCTCTTGACACTTTCCCTTCAGATGCTTGTACATATTGATCAGACACCCCCTCAGTCTTCTCTTCTGCAGGCCGAATGGGCCCAGCTCCCTCAGCCTACACTCGTACGAGAGAGGCTCCAGCCCTCTAATCATCTTGGTAGCCCTCCGCTGGACTCTCTCCAGGAGTGCCATGTCTCTCTTGTCTTGGGGAGCCCACAATTGGACACAGCGCTCCAGGTGAGGCCTCACCAGGGCTGAGGAGAGGGCCAGGATCACCTCCCTCCACCTGCTGGCAACACTCTGCCCAATGCAAATCAGCATACCATTGGCCTTCTTGGCCACAAGGGCACACTGCTGCCTCATGCTTGACTTGTCCACCAGCACTCCCAGGTCCTTCTCTGCAGAGCTGCTTTCCAGCAGGTCAACCCCCAGCCTGCTCTGGTGCATGGGGTTATTCCTCCCGAGGGGCAGGACCCTGCACTTGCCTTGGTTGAACTTCAGGAGGTTCCTCTCCCTGCCCAGCTCTCCAGCCTGTCCAGGTCCCTCTGAAGGGCAGCACAGCCTTCTGGTGTGTCAGCCACTCCCCCCAGTTTTGTAGCATCATCAGCAAACTTGCTGAGGGTGCACTCTGTGCCTTCCTCCAGGTCATCGATAAATACATTGAACAAGACTGGAGCCAGGACTGACCCCTGGGGGACACTGCTAGCCACAGGCCTCCAACTTGACTCCGCGCCATTCACCACAACCCTCGGAGCTCGGCCATCCAGCCACTTCTCAATCCACCTCACTGTCCACTCATCCAGCCCCACACTTCCAGAGCTTACCTAGGAGGATGGGATGGGAGACAGTGTCCAAAGCCTTGCTGAAGGCCAGGGAGACAATATCCACTGCTCTGCCCTCCTCTACCCAGCCAGCCATTCCATCAGAGAAGGCTATCAGATTGGTCAAGCATGATTTCCCTGTGGTGAATCCATGCGGACTACTCCTGATCACCTTCTTGTCCTCCACATGCTTAGTGAGGACCTCCAGGAGGAGCTGTTCCCTCACCTTTCCAGGGATGGAGGTGAGGCTGACTGGCCTGTAGTTCCCTGACTTTTAATCCTCATCTTCACAGGATACCTAGAAAAAACCTTTGGAAGGCCATTTTGAAAACTCAAATTCTGAAGGATATTCAGTACTAAAAATCAATATTCAAGAAATGTATTGGTTTTATCACAATTACATTACAATTCTTCTCTTGTTACCTGTTTCATAGGTTTCATCTTCCTTTTTGTTTCCCACTAGGGCTAGTAATCTTGTCATCTCAAACACTGTGATCCATCAGTATTTAAAAACATTCTTTTTTTTTCCTTGACTGTTATAATTGATACAATTGGGTTTATTTAACAACTGTTATGTATAGTCTATATTCGTCTTGGATTTTGCTGCTTCTAGAAAGATCTGTGAAAGAGTCTCTAAGCCAGAAGGCTTCTTAATTTTCTTCAATTGTATTTGCTGATAGCAATTCTCCTTACAGAAGCTTCCTGAAAATAATAATCGAGTAGAAAGTGGCAAACATTATCTTTGATGGAGTAACTCCAGATTAAATTGATATAATAATTATCCATAATGCTTTTCAAGCACTGTGTTGATATTAAGATAAAGCACAGAAGAAATATATAAAAATAAATGATTGATTATAACACATTCATAAAATTACTATGCTTCATTAAGCTCTCCATACCTCCCATAAAACAAAAATATCATTATACTTTTCAGAAAGCAAATAGGTTTTTCGTATTTCTTCCTTATCAGTTGGAGATTCGATTTCTGTCTGCAGAAAAGATCTAAGTCAACTTTGCTAATTTCTTACCCTGAACAATGCATCTATAAATCTGTTTAAGGCTGAAATTTTACTTCTAGGAAATGTCCAGTTCTTCAAACTACATACTAAGTTATGAAAATGAAGATTCAGTTGCTTCCTTCAAGATTTTCCTGTGGTCCTAAGCAGCCTGCTGTACGCAGGTACTGAAAACCCAGTGCTCATTCTAAAATGGTCTCCTAGATATTTGCCTAAATGATACTCCAGAGCTTGTGTTGCACAAAGGAAGAAAATAATTTTTCACAGCTTAACTGAATTTCAGAAGATAACATAGAGTAATGTATAAAGATATATAGTAGTATGGAAACTACTATAGATAGAAACATCAGATTTTTTATCAAACTAGTAATATGTTTTTCTTGGAGTGATCACATACCTAAAAATATACATCAAGTCTCAAACCTCCTATTACTTTCTTAGTCTTTTTCCACTCATCGCTCCACATAACAGGATAAATAATAAAATAATATTACGGAGGTAATATAATCTTTATCAAATTAAAGTCACACTGGTATTTTATACTTTCATAAAATAATGCAATACTTTTCTGCATGTCAAAGCAACTGGTGTGTTATTTCCAAGTAAGTCAACTTATTATTTTATTTACACTAGAATGATTCAAAAGTAGATATAAATATTTTTAAGTATTTTCAGATGTTCAGTAACGCATGTGGATATTAATAAGTACTGCATAGAAAGAATAAAAATAATAGTGTTGTATGTTATTGATTTCTCACTCCTTTAAAACACTATTATTTTAAAATATGAAATTGAGTCTGAAATAATAATGCATATGCTCTATTTTGCAAGTAATAAGGCTCCATAGAAAGAAGCCTTAATTAAAAACTTATTGTTATACAAGGTGCTCAAACAAAACTTTACAAAGCTCATGGAACTTTTTGCACTGAATTTAACGAGCTTTGGACAATTTATAACAAATGTTAATACAGCATTATTGCACTGCATAGTGTTCAAGAAAAGTTTTGATACCATTGATTCGTTTTTCAAGTTATGGGTTATAGAATGTTTTCAGATATTCTCCACAGGGCTGAATGGGGCTTCTGTACCTCCTCTTTATCAACTTTCCAGCCCCCTGCTCTTTTCACTGCAGAGAGAATCTCTAAGGGACACAAGTGAAAACCTGCTATAGGAGCATCCAAGCCTCTCTACCATCTAGAGTCTCCACACATATGAACAAAAAGATATGATCTGACCATATACATGTTTATGCACTAACCTAGAAAAACAAAAAATATTCCTGTTAATGCGATTGCCTTTGCCAGAATATGTGCACCATTAAGCCATACGCTATAAAGTCAGTCTGACTTTTTCTTCATAGGTAAATTTAAAAATGAGCAGGAAATGAGGTGTGATTATGTAATTCTATAATTATTTTTTCAACCTGTTCTGCTTTGTTTATGAAAATCTTTACATTCCTTTAGATTTCAATCTGTTCTGCTATGTTTATGAAGATCTTTACATTCCTTTAGTCAGCACAAACCAAAAAAAAAAAAAAGAAAAGAAAAGAACAACAGTAAAGAATAAAGGCAAACTTCCAAAGATAATTCAGGGATCACTTCAAACTTCCTTAAAAAGACGATGTGAAAGGAAAATGTGAAGGCTTTTTATTTAAGACTTGTAAACACAGCTAAAATTAACACATCAAAATAATAGCCACAGAACTCATTAGTGGCTTAACACACCATCACATAAAAAACTTGTTATAATTTTGTTGTTGTTCATCAGCATTATCAGAATACTAATAATCAAAATAGTTGAAACTGATCTATTCAAAAGGGATATTCTATCTCTTGTACTGTTTTCCTGCATTCATAGGAAAAACCTGAAGCTTTCAGAAGACTCAAAAGCCAATCTTGTTAAAAATATCTATCAGAATTCTGACATTACGGTTGATTTCTTTCAGGTGAGAATCTAAGTTAGTCAGCACAGAAATGCACCAAAAAAAAAAAAAAAAACAAAAAAAACACACAGAAAAAAAAAAGAGTTTAGACACCTAGCTTAGTCAGTAATAGGCAGATGTGTGTTCTGACTTGGAATCTCTCCTGAACTTGGCATTTATCTTAGGTGACATTATACTTCAGCAGACGTTTCATGTGGAGAGTAACCACAGAGGATATTTAAATGGCATTTAAATGGCTCCTGTTTTCTTTCCTTCTGCTCTCCTTTCCAAATGAGCTGTGTTGCCTATGAGTAATGTAACGCCATAAGGGAACAAATCTTTCCCTTTGTAAGTAAATGGTAAAACTTCATTAGGCCAAATAAGCTTCATTGAGCCTCAAATGATCTACATTTGAGATGTTACAGTATCTTTATGCGCCACGGAAGGCATTACTGTATATTAAGTGTATTTGCTAAGCTTTTTATAATTGATACTAAATATTTAATGACATAAATTAAAAATAATTAACTCATTCCATAATGATTCATTTATACAAAAAAATTTGAAGTCTTTGGATTTATTTACTAAAAATCAAGTCTCTGTTTATTTTTAAGTCTCTCACTTTGCCCTTCGTACTGACCATGCTAGGGGGAAAAAAAAAGAAAAAAAGAGAAAAAAAAAAGATTGCCCCCTCAGTCCAACAGTTTTTTTCTTATCATGAATTGGTATTTTTTTATGCATTTAAGAAAGCTTGACAGAATTAATGTAAGATACTGAACAACTCTTAACTTTTATGTGCTTGGATGTCCTTTACATTTTTTTTGATTGCCATTACTTTGAAATATTGAAGATATCTCTAGCAATGCAAAAGAAATTGACAGCAGAAATATTGTAGTACCACCCTGAAAGAATGAATCATACTTGAAAAGAAACTCTGTAAAAATGTTATTTTTTTCAAAGTTTTAAAATATGGAAAGTCCTACACTTCAGTCAGTTTTTCTTTTTTCTATCTTTTTTTTTAAATCTCATTTGCTATTTGCAGTGGAGGTCACATAGAGGAACACATGAAGGTTCTCTGATCGGACATCTTCCTTTCACTGGAAGTAAAATCTGACAAGCAGTTACAAACTGAAAATATTAACTGAAAAGGCTTTAGAATAGATCTATGAACTGGAAAATAATAAATTGTCCAGACAATCTGGTGTTCACCCACTAATTTTCTTTGAAATAAAATAAAGAAACTGCTGAACTGTTAGTTCTGTTATTTAAATCAGCTTTGGTACTACAACAATGGACAGCAGCTATTGGGGTGACACCAGTTTTAAAAAGAGTTCAACCATCATCTGAGTTATATTTCAGGAAAATTGATTAAAAAAGTAGGAAGCGCCATTAATACACACTTGAATACATAAGATACATTTGGAAGTACCAAACTGGCTTCTGTAGAAGAAATCAGGCTTTACAAATTTTACTAGTTATCTAAAGGAATCAGCAAGATGTAAAAAAGATATAAGCATGAAGCTATTTCTAACCTGAGGATTAGAGACAAAAATATTGGATATCCATCAATCATAATAGTTAAAGAAGATTTTATTAATATAGGCCAGCCTAACATAGCTATAGGCAGCCTTCTTGTACTGACAGAACTTGATACAACTACATGACCTCATCTAACTGTGTCTAAAACACTCTTGGTCTCAGGGCTGATTCTTTATGGATTCTTAAGGTGTTAAAAAACAAAAACAAGAACAAAAAGAAACTTATTTCTTAAAAAAACAAAAAAGATTTCAAAAAAATCACAAAAATAAGAAACTTTTAAGAAATAAAAGTTTGTCATTATTCCTTTTTCCCCCCCCCCCCCAATTTTAGCAGGACCATTGCACCTAGGCAATATACTATAGTCTTTTGGAATAACTGAAAACTAGTTCAACTGATGTTATTTAATTCCTACATTAAAATGGGGTTCATAAAGATTTCAACCTGGAATACGTATCAACCATTTCTCCCTGATTCATTTTCTTTCAAAACACTTTTGGGAAGGTAAAGGCTTTTACCAAAGCCTATTTCAAAATGCACTTATCCTTAAGTGATGATATTTTTAATTGACTCCAGAAACATGCATATTAAAAATATAAAGGCTTGCAAGTATTTCATATATTTCTATGCTTGGCATTAGTAAAGTAACCTTATCCAAAGGTTATGACTAACCTTTTGATGGTCTTTTTGTCCAAAAGATGAAGGTTGACATTGAAGCTGGTTCTTGTAACATGAAATATTCACAAATGACTTCAGTGCTTTCTTCTTTGTGCTAAAGAAACCCTTTCAGAATGTTCTTATTCAGCAACTAGCTTCTGCTGATGTATTAAACTTTTATATCAGAGTTAAACTTTTATAAGGTTTAAGGTTATAAAATATTAAGACAAGAGTTGAGTTTTTGACATGTTCTGTTTAAAAGAGAGTAAGAATATCTACCAAAGAAGAAATGCACATTTCACTACATTATTGCTTTACAGAAATGCATTTCTGATTTTTTTTTCTCTCATACTAATTATTTTTTGTAAATATTTGACAGGAAAAAAAAGGAAATTAACCTCTGAATGCTAATGAAATGAAAATGTTACAAACTTTCTTTCAAAACTTTCAATTAGATCCTCTTGACCAATACCAAAATTTGAACAGGCACTACCCATTACTAGAGGTCAATTTTTTTTTGTCACAATTAGTAGCAGACATGTCAATATCTACGTCTCTCTCTAAGACTGAGTCTCCAGTTATGACTGAATTTTGTTTGAATTCAGAAATGTTCATCAACAGTATCCCCAGATAAAATTAATGTCATATATAGCTGTTAAGCACTTTTAAAAATGATATAAGTAGCTGAACATAAAAGTTTCAGTCAAGTAAAAAGGAAAAAAATATACTTTTTAACCTTCTCAACGGGTAAATAAATGTTTATTGCATTGAAAATATCACTTTTGATTGCAAGAGTAGCTTTAAAATTTGTATTTACTTTCTGAATTTTCTATTTTGAATAGCAATTTTTGTAGTTTAGAGAATTTCCATTATTAAGATCTGTACTGTGCAATTCTAAAGGTTTTGATAAATGAAGTTATACTTTTATCCTAATGCTTTCCTTTTTTTCAGTCATTGTAATTTCAAGTAACTATCTGTATATGATAGAAAACAGATAAAAATAATTCTATTGTTAAAAGCATGTTTATTTTCTTTTAATTCATTCTTCTTACCAATTTGGGTTAATTTGATCAGACTCAGTCCGCCTTCTCAGTAATGAAAGCACATTAGAAGGGTAAAATTCTGATTCTGCCTTGCTCCAGCCTATTCTAAATTATTCTACACATATAGACATTTCATGGAAACTTTGGATGGGCTACTGTAGACATCTAAGCAGCTCTGAAGCATGACTAATTCCATTTCATTATAGACACCTGAAAGATGTCAGCTGAATCATGGCTTAGAAGTGCAAATTTCTCTTCATTCGCCATAAAGACAGCCAAGGAAGATATCCCCAAATAAGTCATCTAAATGTAGATGTCTAATATGAATCGAGATATTCTACAGTGAATGGTGAGCCTTCTTCCCTTCCTGCATTGATATTTGTAACATGAGAACCTAAAAAAATGCTTTTTTTCCTACTGCTAATGTGGAACCCTTCAGAACAGGCACAGTGAAGATCTGTCCCTTCCAAGCCCAACAACTCCTTTCATTCACCTGAGAACATCAGTAGTCCATAGATGCTAATCAAGATGCAAAATCAGGATGAAAATCAATAATATTGGACAATACAATACAACTAAAATCTTTTATTCTTCTATTTTTTTGAATCAAGTGCAACTCTTAACACCTACATTTTTTACTCCTAGGATATGGACCAAGGGCAGCAAGTAAACAAGCTGGCCTCTCTTAAGATATTACTGTTCCTCAGCTGAGACACAATAACTGTCCCTGCACATGCTCCTAGATTGATACAGCTGTAAAGAAAAATGAATTAGATTAAATCACCACAAGGATGGCAACAGTTCGCATTCTCCTTACAGCTATCTTTCAGTCTCTCTTGTTTTATGCTTCCTCAGAGCTATTTTTTTCCTTTAAAATTCCACTACAGTGATTTATAGTCAATTTTGAATTAAAAGATTCAAGAGTCCTAACACTCACCAAGGCATAAAGGGAAGTTCCAAGACTTGGTTCTTAATATTCTAATTAAAAGTTACAGCTATTCTATACACAAGAAAAGTCACACTGCAGTTAAATTAAACAAGTAATTTTGTGAGCACCAGAACTAATGAGGCTTGGTTTCTTATATAACTTTGTTCTCCTGGATAAATTATAACAAGATTTTCTGTTATCTCTTTGCAGATGCATACTATGCTTTCACAGAGTACTTTGGTGGTGGTATATGGGCTGCCCTGTTCAAATGTTAGAGTATCTCACAAAACTTGGAAGAACATAATTACTTTGGGCATGACCTCGTAAATCAAATTTTGTTGAAATGTGATATTCAAAAAAGGTAGGGATGTAAGAAGTATGACACACAAAATTACACTGAGAGGGTACAGAGTCTGGTTTGAGGGGAAATTAAAGTGAGAACATGCATGCACAGATGTTCAGTGGTTAAAGTACCCCATGCCTGTATACTTTTATTTCATGAAGGTATCTTGTCACCTTTGCTTCTGTGGTGCATCTATGACATGTAAGAGTAACACTGTTTTGAGTGTTAGTAATCAAGGTTCATTGTGTTGAATGTCAGACCCTCTGGAACTTGCATAACCATTTTCAGCTACCTTTGGATTGTCCATTCATGTATTTCCTGCTTTCATTTGTTTAACTAAGGCACTTTCATTCATCACAAAGACAGAAAGACCTTTTTCGTGTATCATATGCCTGATCGTCTTTGCCAAGATAACCTCTTAACTAGACATTTCACTTTTAGGTGAGTAAAAGTAAATTGGAAAAAAAACCTATTAGTAAATAAATATGTCTTTGTAAGAATATGCTTAAAATATTTTCCTAAGTGCTAACTTCCCACAGTTTTAGTAAAGAAATTTTGGCAAGGCTGTTAAACTGTTTGGATCTGATAATCCAAATTCAACATGAAATAATAATACTAAGATAATGTATTGTATTATGAAGGAAGTTACTAAAACTGATCCTCTTGCTTCTATGTCATTTGTCCTAAATTTTCTAATTATAATACCTAAGAATTGTTCTTTTCTTCTCAGAAACTATTCTTATAATGTTTGGTTAAATGGATTTATAATTCAATGTAAAGATTTAAAAAGAAATGCATTTAAAAAGGTAAAACAGCAGGGGCAACACATACCACGTGACCCAAGGTTTTGCTCTCTTGTCCCTGTTAAGCTTTTAGCTGTAATGGTATTTCTGATATAAGACTACTATGGCTCAATTCCCATTGACACTACACCTTATCAAGTAGTACTTGGCAGTAGTAATGGATAATAAGGTTGAAATATTAGCTGACAATAAACTATAAACTTTCATTTAAAAATAATTAAGTATACTTGTTAAAAGGGCAAGAAATTATGCAAAATTTATTCATCTAAACCTGATTATTCTTATTTAAATCCTTAGCTGCACTAAGCATGTGCTAACGTAGGACTCTAAAGAATAAATGGTTACTGAAATGAGATAGCTATACCTAAGGAAGATTTTGTACCGACGAAAATATATACATTTTAAAAATTACAAAAAATAGGAACTCTGATCTCAAAAGTAAAAACAAAATATATTTTCCTTCTTCTACATGTGCTTCCCTTCCACTAAATTTGTCATCATCTTTTCAATCAACTCTTTGTCACCATTTCTTCAAATGAGATTTTGAGGTATTTTTCCCATCAAAAATGAAAAAGCCAGAACTCTGACTTTTTTGATGGAAAACTCATGACCACCTCTGGTTTGTGTTAAGAAAGGACACATTAAATCTTTTTTTAAATAACCCTGCCACAGTGAACTGCCTTAAAACAAAGTGATCATATAAGAACCATGGGCAATATATTTGTTTTCCTTTTAACATATTTGGATCACCATTCATTTTCTAATAAACGTAAAGGAATTATTACAACAAGGATTTACCTAAAAATCATGCTTAGAAATCAGATACTGTAACCCAAATTAGCATGAAAGGTAATTTGAAAGATAATCAGGGACTGAAAAAACAATTGGTTTATAAGTTTCATAAATTCTATTATTATTCATTACAACATGAATATTAACAATCATTAATTTTGAAAGAAGATATGCTTTTAAACTCAATAACATATGATTGGCCCTAATAAAAAAATTTAAAAATATTTAAAGTACAATTAGGTATGTACTTAACTTGTCAAAGATTTATTTCTCATCCTCTTCCAGAAGACTTTTGTTCAAAAATAAGTTTTGGCTTTGTTTTTAACAGCACAATGACAACTGACATTGATGTCACGTATGGGCTTTCCAATGCTTTCAATTCCCAGTAATATTCTGAAAAGTAGATGTTTTAGTGTGGAAGTTTTCCAGACTTCAACTCTGTCCGCATATTCAAAAAAAAAAAAAAAAAAAAAGACTTTATAAAAAGAACAACAGTAGAGAGGAATAAAAATGTCACTGTTATTTTTGTGTGAATCAAGAGCATGAAAATATTTAATTTTCTAATTAAATACACAAAAAGGCTTCTAATCTTACAAACTTTTCTGCAAAATTGTCCAGTAAAGATAAGACATGCACTATTACTTACAAAAATAGTCCTTAGGAATAACAATTTTTCAGAGATCAGTGTTATCTGCTTCAGATTAGATCTGCTTCAGGCTGAGTTTTGACATTCTGAAACTTATATACTGTGTGTGACATGAGGTTTATGTTTGACTGATTTTTTAATCTCAGTTTTTTGATCGTGTCAAAAGAATATGATATTGAACAGAGGTAGCATTACTTCTGAAACTAATACTCTTCATGGTTTCCCAGCCCTATGTTTGTACATTAAGATGAAATATTAATAAATTGGAGAGGATTCAGAGAAGAGGCAAGAGAATTATTTCAGAATTGCAATCCATATCATATGATGAAAAGGAAACTGACCTTGTTAATTTACCCAAATAAAATTAAAGACAAAAGGAGTTAAGTTTATTGATACCTACATGGGAACAAAATCCTGACAGAGGGCAGAATCTAATATGTAAAACTAGTCAAATTTAAACAAGAAATAGGACACAATTTTAAAAGGAAGTGCAATTTAAAATGTCTTAAAACAAGTTTTTCATTACTGACAAGGTTGAAATCAAGATTCTTTTTTTTTTTTTTTCCTAAATGATCTGGTCCATTTTAAACAAGAATTATTGCTGAGAGTTCTAGGGCCTCCATTATAAAACAGATCAGATTGGATGATAACTATCATTCTTTGGTCCTTCAAATATTATAATCTACAATCTACAATGATCAGGAAAGCTTCTATCACACTCGTGTGTACTACTAAGTTAGCTTTGTAGTAACTGTCTCATTCAATTACTTATATAAAAAATGCTATGTTACTGACTTGAAACAGTATTTAGTAAGCACTATTAAAGAAAAAAAAAAAGTCAGAAACAAAAAATTTGCCTATAACACTTGTACCATTGTGTTTTCCTTAAAGCAGAGGCCTACAGCCACATTTTACCTGCTTAAATAAAAGTATCCTAAATTTCAAAGATGCCATTTCACGTTAAATGTATCATATCTCTATGATTACTGTTTGCTGGTAAAACAGTTCTGAAAAGCTGTTAGTGATGAAATCTGAAAGCTATAGCACTTTTCACTAGGATACTTATACATGGACTAAGAAATATAACTTTAGGTAACGAGATTAAAAAGCATGGTCACACATATCTTTACAACTATGTAATGAGTTGTGACAAGAAGCACCTTCACATATAAATAAAAGTATGTCATTATCATACATATTGGCATTCTATGACATTAATCTGTACAGCTCAAAAAATGGCATGTGATAATATGATTGCAGAAAATAAGTAAAAGTTAATTCAATCAATGTTTGTTTAAAATCTTAACTACAGCATTTCTTCATGTGAAGCCTTGAGCATGCAATGTTACATAACCTTAACATTATTTTGCCATGTTTAAAGCTACTGTTTCTATAACTATTAGTATAATATTGTTGATACAGACACAGAGTATTTTCTTTTCCTTTTTCTTAAGGGAAGCAACTTAGTTTTATAAAGTTACATATCCCTTTTTGTCTTAAGAAACAGACACATATGCATGCATCTTCCAGGTATGCAAATACACATTTGTATGACCTTCTACATGATTCATGTGTGTGCATATATTTATGTGTGTGAGGTCATATACACACATACATATACATACATGCATATGCACATCTATCTGCATTTACACATACAGAAGCACACACATGTACATATATAGAAATATGTATACTCTTCACCTTCTAACACGAAAAAGCAGACATAATGACATTTTGCTTCTTATTTTAGGCCACAATGATACTTTTCCTCAAAACTTTTAGCAGATTGAATGTTATACGCATACTGATAGACAGAGCACCTATCACCTTCTTGTAACAGAATGCACAAACCATCTGTTGTGATTTTTTTGTCAACTGCCATTTTCATATGTTAACATAAAAAGCAAAACAAAGTAAAACAAAAATTCTCAGGCACCTTTGAGTCTTTCCTACAAGGCAGTTGTCACAGACAGCTCTGTTTAGTCTATTCAAATAAGCAAGGGAAAAACAAGGCCCTAAAGAGTAAAGTTATTTGACTTCAGCTTGAAAAATAGCATATGTCTAGATACTCAATCTGTAGTAACAATTTCTATACAGAAAAATGAGTTCTTCCCAAGATTCATTCTCAAGATTAAAAAATCTTGTTAGTTTTTAATTAATTCTGTATCTTGAACTTTTTGGATGATGCTCTTGTGTCATGCATAGGGGAATTAATTTCAATACCAGACAAAAACTTAAGAAATGTCTGTATCAGATCCTAATCATTGAAATTTGGAAGGAAATATATGCAGTCATTTATAAGATAGGTCCTAAGACAAGGTAAATTCCTTCGTTTCTTAATTATTCTCTTTCTTTTTCACTACATAATTCCCAACCTGCATAATTCCCATCTACCACTACAAAGGAAATAGGGCACTTCAGACAGCAATCTGCTTGATCAGATAACCATCTTTGATTCCACAATTTACACTCGGAAAGTTGTGTATTCTAGCATGAGAGCATTAAGAGCCCAGCACATAAAAACATCCGATTTCAACTGTGGGCTTTAGCAATGCTTGAAGACTTTTCTGAAACCACTGTCACCAGCAGAGAAATCAACCAAACAGCTTAGATGGTAGTGGGACAGATGGTACTGGAGAATAGTTGATGCTATTATTTCCTATATTAAGTTTTTACTTTGTATCTAGTTTATTATTTGGTACTAGAAACAAAAAGTTTAATGATACTTTTCACAGTCTTTTTAAGCAATATAATGAGAAACATGATGATATTGAATTGGCTCATTGGGGGAATTTCCATGAGGATGGTGCACAAAAACATAATCAATTTCATATAATTCAGATTCTAGAGTATAAGGATTTAAACATACAAGTTTTGACTATACACTTTAATTTCACTTTTTGAATTTTGGAGATGAATTTATTTTACTGCAACATTTATTTGAGGAAGATATAGGTCCTTGCGTTCAAGGAATCAGATTCAAAATCTGATTCCTTCAGATCAGTTTCAGTTTATAACAGACTCACTATCTAATTCAGTAATTACTTTTGCTTCATTTTTCCATCTTAAAGTGATAATAGTACTGACATTCACTTCCAGTTAATATAATATCTTTAACCTGTAAGCTTTTCAAGATACAAATGCCTGAGTATATTAAATGCCTAATACGACGAGGGAAGATTTTGGCACAGGATTCTGATTTGGCACACCAAAGTACTCGTGTAGAAGAAGATCAAATCAAATGAAGAGTAAAATAAAAAGTAAAGAAAGGATGCACTTAAACTATAAAAGAGAAGTATATAAAGAATAATTTCAAAAATAGTATGATAATAAATATGGGGTTTTTTAACTGTTTGTCAGCATTTGCAGCCAAACTTTCCATAGAAAGATATAGTCTAATAGTTTGTGAGAGATTATCTAACACACTTCCCACTTTAAGGCAAAACAGCTGTCATGTTTGAACATGTCATGCTCGGTAGATGTTTGTCTAACCTAGTCTTCTAATCTGTAATGTTAAATAGTCCACAGAACGGCCAGGAAATCTGTTCCTGTGCTTCACTATCCATTCTAATACAGTTTCCTACTGATTGTCTAACGTGTGATTTAAACCCTGTAGATTTTTTCCAGTGTTCCTTTCTCAGCAACATCAGATAATACTGTTACCATATCTCACCAAAATGTTTCCTTCCCTAGGGTAACCTATTTTTGTTAGGTCATGCTTCCTAAAATTCTGATGATTTTTACCTGGCACTTCTCCAAATAATTCGTTTAGTTCTTGACTGTCCTGGACAGTAACTGATAAAGTAGAGTTAAGGCTCTACAAAAACTGAATGGAGAAAGGCATTATTAACTTGCTTTGCAGGCTGTGTATCTATTTATATAATATTCCTATGATCGCTTTTTTAGCAGATGAATGGCATTCATATTTACTTATATTTAACACGCACTTCACTAACTGCAAATCTTCTGCAGAACTGTTATCTAGACATTTGATCCCACTGGGTATTTGTGCTGATTATTCCTGTGACACAATAATATGTTGTGCTATTCCATATTCACTATTTCAGAAGACGTCTCCCATTTTTCAAGATTTTGCATTTTAATTCCATTCTGTAACATAGTAGTAAACCCTTCAAAACTTTTTTCATCTTTATTTTTATGTACACTCCGTATTTCATAATTTAGTCATTAGTGAACATAATGAAAGTATTAGGCGAAAAAGGAACATCTTAAAAATTCCAACTCATACATCTTTCTAGTCTGTCATTGAACTAGTTTCTAATTTTTTAATGTGAACAAGGGTGTCTACTTTCATCCATTTTATAGCTGTTTTGATAAATTACATTTCTACTATGGATGAACAGTGTACAGTAGCACTCACTTTCCTCTAAATTTCAAACCTCTCAAAGACTATTGTATTTTTAAACCAGTTCTTTAATCTTTGAAATTAAAATAACACAAGATATATATAACTCATTTCAGTAGGCTTAATTATAATCAAATATGTTGGTGAAAGCATTGTAGATTAACAATCGTCTTGAAACTTTTTCTGTTAGTCTTCTGAAATGAGGCAGTAGTTCAAAGTCCTAATGTCTGTCAACAGAATACTAAAAAGATTTCAAAAAATATTCCCATTAACTGAAACTATAGAGCTGTTCATTCATTTTCTTTCCTTCCTTACTTTTCTTTTCCTTCTCCTTCTCTCTCCTCTTTCAAATACTGTATATTTTGAAGTTTCGCTTGCTACCACTACTTTTATTTTTATTTCCTTTTTTGTTCTAAACTTCAGATAATCAAGTTAAATATTAGACTATCATTATGAATAAACTAATAATGAAAATTGAGACAAAACAACTGTCACATGAAAGAACAACTATAGTAGATAGAGCTATCAAATATTAAACATGGAAGATGCCCACTTAGTATGATGTATAGTATTACAAAATTCTGTGACAAGCCACTTTTGTAAAATGAACCTTTCAGACATTCACAGATGATCACAACTCAGTGGCATGCATAAAAATATAACAGTACATGAGGGGATGAATAATGAGTTGACACATACTAATATTACTCTAGATCCCAATCTATAAGAAGGGAAATACCAAGGAATTTGAGAACAAGTGTCTAACTAGATCAATTAAATGAGAGTCTGAGGGACCTGAACTAGGCTCTACCACCTAACCTGCCTAACAACTCAAAATTAACATACACCACGGACAGCAGTGACATACACACTGAAAGCTACTTGAGAATAGAAAGTTAAGTACCTGAAGCTAAATGTCACGTATTCTTGGAAATACAGGTGCACTGTTTTTGCACATTTTCCTCCCTCTTAGAGAACTTGCCCAAAAAACATAAGATAACATTTCTACGTCTGTTCTGTGCTGGCTAGGTTACATCAACAACTTTTACATCCTGAGTGAATGTCTTCATCATTAAATTGTAAGACATTCTGGGAGGAGACAGCTTCAACAAAACCATGCAGCGCAACAAACATATTCATTATATAGGTATCCTGTATTTTCTTCATGTATTCCTATACCCTATTTATAGGTATGAATCATTTACATAGTTGAAGAGTCACTTTAAAAAATGAGGAACCAAAACAGGATCTAATCCTAGGACGATATTCAGCAAAGAG
Source organism: Struthio camelus (assembly GCF_040807025.1). Lineage (NCBI taxonomy): Eukaryota > Metazoa > Chordata > Aves > Struthioniformes > Struthionidae > Struthio > Struthio camelus. The sequence goes on along the minus strand of NC_090942.1, from coordinate 180,113,653 downwards.
AAAATAGCTGTTTGATTATACCTGTTCAGCTCAAAGGATCTTTTATGGAGGTTTTTTGGGCGCCTCTTAGAGCTTTCCACAAAGCTACACTGTGCTATCAGCAAAACCATAGGGTTAAGATGCTGCTTTTCTTTCCTATATGGTTAGAGTGGGAAGGAGAATGAAAACAGATGACAGGCAAATCCAAGTATGTTAAAAGGCTGAGCTTTTTAGTGTTGATAAAGCAGAATGAAGGAAAACACCTGATTGATGCAATTTTCAAAAAGAATGAATGATGGGTGATGCATTCCACACAGTGAACCCAGCCACTATCACAGAATAAGAAAGTAGGTGCATTTGTGTTAAGTATGATAAAGAAGTTTTGTTTAAATTCAAGAATTTCTTAAAGGCCTTTCGAACAAGTCATTTTAGTCTTTCCAGCTCACTTAGAGATAAAGGTAAATGTTGAAACAATGCCAAAGAACAAAAAGTAAAATCTCTTATTTTAAACCAAATCTAATTTTAAATGTTTAATTTGTAATATTTAGTTGTAATACGAAGAACAAACTGAAGTAGATGATCCCAAACTGTGGAATACATACTACAACCATAATAGAGTCCTATTTTTCTCTACAAGTACCTGCTAAGATGTTTCTGATAATTAAATACTCACCCTTTATTTTGCATTTTGTTTTATTAACTGAAGTCAGGAAAATATAATATTTCTTCTAGCTGATGAAATTAATGAAAACCACAGGGAGAAACAGCCTGACAAAAGTAAAAAATGTGTATTTAAATTTTCAGATAAAACTTGGTATGATTTTTTGAGAGACTTTTTTTGCTTTTTCTGAAATGAAACACTTTGTTTCATTTCACATTTTGTAATCCTTTAAAGAGTATTTTTAAAGTGTGAATGAAATGTTATTATAGTTAAAATTAGCATATAGAATTATTTTGAATTAAAATTTTGAAAAAATACAGTAAAATCTAAACAACATTATCATTTTAAGTGAAATATTTTGCTATGAAAAATTAAAATATTTTAGTAATTTGGATCTATGCTTTTGTTTTAATTATTGTTGAATTATGATTTAAAAAAATCAAAAAGTTTAGCCACTGCTGAAATTATATTTTTGGTAAAATTTTGTGTTTATAAAATCAAGTTTGGTCAGTTTTACTAGAGATGACTTAATAGTTACTTTACTTTCTGAGAAAGGTGCAAAGCTTTGTAAATTTTTGCTAGATAGATTTTTTTAATGATCTTTTTCATGGCATGCATGTTGCTTTTTCCTTAGTGCAAATAATTTATTTTATGTTATCAAACCCGCATTTTAGAAATGTGTTCAAACAACATGAGGAACTTTGTCAAAAAAACATTGCAAAATTTTAGGGATTTCTCAATTAAGAAATGCTAGATTCAGATATAAAAAGAAACAAGCTCATACAACAGCGTGTAAATATACATATATATACATATATACATATATACATATATATATATATATATATATATGCATCACAAGGATAAGTATGTTTTGGAAAGTAATGATCACTTGCTAAGAACATGTTAAACTACATGTAGCAACACCATCCATATGAATTTAACACATGTGCTCTAATTTTTTCCATGTATACTATTTAGGTGAACTTCACTGCTCAGAAAAATAACATGGGAGAACCAACTGTAATTAATTTATTAATAGCTGCAGAAGACTATAAAGATAAAAAGCCACATGTATGTGTATATAATATATGTACATACATGTACCTTACATGCATGTATAGCAGAAGATGTAGGTGATACAGATATAGATATCTCTGTGCACATATCAATGCACATATACATCTCTATATCACTATTATTGCAAAACTAGTTTTATCAGGAAAAAAGATACCCAAGCCATTAGAATTGCTGGAAGCTTACCTATTAAGAGTGAAAAATATTATTTATTTTGGATCAATTATCTTTTCCAGCGATAGCTGTTTTTCTCTGTATAAGCTTTCTCTTTTACTATAAGAACATCTAAGAGAATTCCCTTTCCTATAGTTGTTTGACATTTCCTCTAAGACAACCATAATTTCAGAGGTATTTTAATGATTTTGCCACTCTCTATGCAGCTTATATTTCCCATGCCAGATTCTTTCCTCAGATTAAATCTTCTGGAAATATTCTGGTAGAGCAGTCCAATCACTTTTAAAAACAAGTCTAGAGGGATAAATGTTCTTTTACCTAATGTTTAAAGTACAGGAACAACAATAACAAAAAGTAGTTGGCAAGTCTTGCTTTCTAATGGGTTTATTGAGTCCATGTTTCATAGCAGGGCACTTAAATTCAGTAGGATAAGGGAGTTTGCCCTTTACTAATGCAATGAAAATCTTCTATTATTTAATTAAATGCTATCCTTTTAGAACGGTTAGAATTCACAATGTAGACTTCAGGTGTTCATTTTCATTTAATTGAACACTGAATATTTAAATTGAATATTTAAATCTGAATTAGTCATTCTAGACTACTATTACACTCAGTGAAATAAGTATGTCTGGATGACAATTCACGTTAGTCTAAAACGGGCATCTAAGAAAAAGGTAAGATAAATCACCTTCACCGACAGAATAGCTTACTCAAACTTAGGTGACTTACCAATCCATTAGACACAGCAAATGTTACCATCAACTTGGTGGTAGTTCAGGAAACAAATCAGCAGAACATACTAAAACTGGGAGCTTGAGAAGAAACAGGAGACTAGGAATAGGAATCCTATTTAGAATCCCATTAGAACTTATGAAGGAGCTGAAGGAAGGTGCAAAGGATACAGAAATTGGAAGAATAGTACATCATGGCGGAGAAGAACAAAAGATCAGACTAGCTGTTAAAGAACTGGAGGACAACTGGACTTGATTTGTGAAAGCATATGGGAAAAAATTAAAGATAGAATGGACAATTTTGAAACAGAGTAAGTAACCTGGTGATTAAACAAAGGAGGCAGATCATAAGAGAAGCCAGAAATATCGAACTGGACTATCTGGGTAAGTAACACAGAATTTGAATAATGCAGTCAGGAATAGTACAGGACTATTCCTGTAGGAGAGCAAGACTACGACAAGGTCCATAAGGACCAAAAGGAGGTGACATAACATGGACAAAAATGGTTTAGAAAGAACAGAACAAAAGGAACTTTGAGAACAATGAGAAGAAAAGCACATGAGTCTGCGCTTGCCACAGGGATCTCAAATGCAGCAGAAGATTCTGAAGAATTGCTGTTCCTCAGCTGTCAGAATCCCAAAACTTTTTGCAAAGATTGTATGTAATCAGTCTTGCAATTGCTCACACAGAAAATAGCAACTTAGTTCTGCTAACTGCAAATTTATTCGTTCAAGTGACAGGGGGATGGGGAGTGAATCTAGAAGTTTTAGTCCTGAGCCCTACTGGTGGACAAAAGATGTGAGAGCTGTGACATACATGATGGGGCTTCCACATCCTTTCTTTTTTCTTTTTTCTTCCTTTTTTTTTTTTTTTTTTACTGAACCCCACATTAAAAAAGCTATTCTTAAAGTTACAAAGTCAAAGACTTCAGAGTTAGGAAATTCAAAAACTACATTATTCTTGTCCTTGTAACCATAATTTAATCTCACTGGTATATACCGTAGAGTCTTTAGTTATACGATCACGCACTGTTTTTATAACCAGATTCTTCTGCATGCCATGCACAGAACACACATGCTTTGAGAATAAATCAGAACTGTGGAGAAAAAGTCTGTGATGCCTGCCTCTATTGCTGTTAAAAGTATAACTACAAAAGTACATAAGTTATGTAACCATATAAAAAAAAGTGTTATAATTTATTAGAAAACCAGTCTCACAGTGAAGACAACTGAATTCTTCTCTTCTGACTGTACAGTCTAGAAATGCAGAGTTGTGTGTTTTGTATTCTACTTTAAGCAGTAAATTAAATTCTATTCCTAACACAGCATTCTATATGGAAATAGGCAAGTCAAAAGAAAATAGATAGCTGTAAGCTTAACATCTGTAGTATCTAATTTTAGGATTTGGCTATCATAGTAGAATCTACAATTCATATTTTGATACCTAAATTAGGTACACCAAGAAGATAGCACCTCACAGTGGTGGCCATAGCCAGTTCAGTAGGAAGACGCTTAAAGGTGTGAGAGCTGACAGGACAAAGAGACGGGAATATGTCTTGATTCCCCTTTTTTTCCTAAATTCAGGTACTAACTGAGGACTGCAAGCAGAAAACTCCATTTATTTACAATCCAGGGCCCAGAGTCCTCTCTTGAGAGTAGTTACCATATACAGTGTATCAAGAAATTAAGCTGTAAATTGTGATGATGATGTTTTAAGCATTTTATAAAATTGTCAGAATATTTTCTCAGGAAATTAGAGATCTGCACTGAAATTCTTCCTCATCCTGACAGGTTTCAAAACCATAGTATCGTTAACAGCATGCTAACCACAATGTGGCTGGTTGCTAAGAGAAGGGGAAGAAGACTTGGAAGTGGGAAAAAATATGCCACCAAAAGTATCAACATGTAAGATTTGTGGAGTCAGAAGACAGAAATAATAAAGATATGTTTATGTAGAGAATCTTGATTTTGTAGCCTAAGAATACAGTTTTGTGTTTCTGACTCTACTTTGACCACTACTATTGTTTCTTATCAAATAACTATTTAATTTAAACACACAAATAGTTTCTAAAGTAGAGACTTGTAAACTAGGAGCTTGATTGCTCGGTTATGTTCAAATTACAAAACTATGTTCCCATTTTTTAACCTTTTGGACTCCCGAATAACATTGTATTTTTTACTACCTGGTGACACAGATTAAATAGAAATAGTAGAAAACGCTCCTCCCTCATGCTTTTTTCTAGTGCAGCAAGATATGAGTTTGAAACTCTTCTGTTTCAGCAGGGCATAGGACTCAGATCTTTCACTTCCTGCTATACAGTACGTATACATATAGTATACCTATATAGAGTATACCTATACCTATGAGTATACCTATACCCATAATAGTAGGTGGGTTTGCCACCTTTTTTCAGAAGCTGTATTTTCAAATACTTATATGTTTTATGAAAGACTTCTGTATTGTCAGTGTTTTTTTTGTGTTTGCACATATCTAGCATATCCTTCTTGAAGCTGTCTCTTGAACAAAATGTTAAGTAAGTCATGTGTTCGTCGTCATTCCCCTTGCACACCGCCAGAGAAGTCTGGGACCAGTTTGCAGAAGTACTGAACATTTACAGGTGCAGCTGAGCACACAGAAAGAACTAGGGGAAAAACGCTCTGTGCTCTGAAACCAGCAATTCATCTTTTTTTTTCTTTAATCTCTCTATGATTTACTCCTCCATTTATAAAACAGGGCTGTTGTGAAAATAAACTCGTGAATAGCTTGTGAGGCACTCACGTGTATTGATGAGAGGTACTACACTCGCTGCGCGTAGTGATGAACAGACCTGTGGGCTCATGAGTAATTATGTCTTCACAGGCAAGGCTGAGATAGTGTACAGCAGGAAAAGCATGCTACCATTCACAGAACAAGTAGGAAAGAAATTATCGACTTTGCTTATTAAGTGAATCCATTTTGTGTATTGATGAATGGGTCCTATGGAAAAAGCTAACATGATCATGTGAAAAAGTCCATCATAAATTCACAGGAGCTGATGGCTGTATAGAAAATCTTAACATGTGTCTTTTCCAAGCTTTTCCTGGTTGATTTATAAATCTTAATTGCAAATTCATTATATAGATTTTTTTTCTAAGAGCTTTTTCTTACATAATTAAGATCAAAATAGAATCTGTGTTTATCTACTACAGTTATTTCAAAATTTGACATGCAAGCTCCAAACCAATTTGATATGCAAGCTTTCAAGCAATTTCAAACAAATAGTATTCTAACACTAATTATTCACCGTAAAATATTTTTTTACACATAGAATACGGAATATTAGAATGTGGAATAATTATGGCAGGACTTTACATACATAAAGTCTAACCCTTCAGTCTTATTAATGCCAGTAGGATTGTCCAAATAATCTTACTTTCAAATACCTGTAGAATTATCTGGAAGTATACAAAACCATATTAACAGAGTATAATGGAATTTTTATTAATCAATCAGGCGCTCTATCTTATGACCCCTCATTAAATAAATTCCATAATATTTCACAGATTATTAAAAGAATTCCAGATCAAACAGATAAGTGTTTAACTTAGATGTGAAAACAGACTGCAAGTAACATACACTGCAAGTAACAATGGACAGGAGTATATGCTATGGGATAAAAAAATAATCCAGTACAGAACTCTTGCATCAAGGAGAGGGGAGCTACCAAAAAAACACCAGATGCAAGGGTCCCAAGCAGAAGCCAAAGAAAAAGAAAAATGGCATTTACACTTGTACAAAAAAGCAATGGTAGAAATAACAATACATGTATTAATCCTTATCATAAAACCAAAGCCTTCACAACCTCTTCTTGACCTCCTCCTCATGTTACTGTCCCACCAGGTGACTGGATATTACTGTCCCGGGATTTCCCATTTATAAAATTTGAAATATTTTGGATATGTTGTATGATGGAGCATATCCAAATGTTGATTTCTCAGTGTTTTCACAAAGCAAAAATGCTGTTTTCCAAACACTTCAATATATTAGAGTAGTTGTAAGTCATGTTTCAAAATATGTACAGCACGAAATGCAAAGGGGTAGCCAGGAGTTAATGATTTTATACTGACTGTACCAAACATGCTGATGTATGCCTACGTGGTAGAAGTTCCACATATTTGGCTGTTTACATATTTGGTAGTAGCTATCATTCAGAACTGAACTGCAGATCATATACCCTACAGTCATGGTGAAGTGAACAAGTTGCACTTTTTATAAAAAGAGTAATTTCTACAGAAGGAAGGAGAAATAAGGTGTTAGGGCATAAGAATATTGTAGGACCACACAGCTTTTCTGAAATCTGGTATCAGACACCCAAGCAATAGCACAGAAATTTGTGCAACACTTGACCACCTCTTTAGCTTTAGCTAACGATTGAATGCTTTAGCACTCAAAATTGACATATTGAAGTTAAAATATCTTAGAAAGAAAAAGAGAAAGGAAGGGCTTGGACTATAAAACTATCTTAAACATTTTCACATTTCAAAAAGATACATTGTCATTAATAATAAAATAGTATCTCCCTGTCCTATTTTAAATTTAAATGAATTTAGCACACGACTTTAACAAGATAGTAACAGCTACTGTTGATTAGAGGTGTTGTTTCAGTAGTAATGAATGAAGAATATGGAATAAATACATTTAAAAAAAACACACTACAGTACATTTGTAATGAGCAAGTTCAATGTAGCAATTTAGCCCCTATGGGTAAATTAAGTAGCTCCATTAAAATTCAGTAAGCTTTTAACAGTATGCAGATCTGTGAAGACTGTAAGAGCAATGGTGCACCCAATATGAAATTTATATGAGATTTTATTTGTACCATAGTTTTAAACCTCTTCTACTCAGTTTAGAAGCCTTGAAGAGATAAGGTTTTTTGTCTATCTTTATAGTGTATCTTGGTAATATTTGTCTTGAATCCCATGTTAAGTACCTATGCTATGATTCACAATAACCACCAATGTTCAGTAAAACTTTAGCATCACTGACCCTTCCTTTAAAAAAAGTACTAAGTTGTGCATCAGCTATTCCGCATTTGTTTAATGTAGCTACTATGAAAAGAACTACACTGATAAAACAATTAAGCATTGCAAATAGGTGAAAGGTGTTTTAGTAAATGCTTAACATACTTTAAGTTACATGTATGTGCGTCTACAGCTGTATTAATCCTAGCAAATGCACAGTGTTTTCTCTGTCTAATAAAATATTGACTGTTATGTGTTTTCCTTGCAATTCAAAGACAACAAATAATGACAGAAGAGTGGAAAGACTTTCTTTTCTGTTTAGAAATAAAACTATACATTTACTTTCCATGGAAAAGTAATAAATGAGAAGGGAAATAAAATTAAAATCATTGTAATAGTGGTGAGACAGGGGAAGCAGAGTTAGACCAATAAAGAGTTTATTGTCCTCAGGACGTATTATCTGTATCACAACATTTCTAGAACCTCCTTGTTAGTTACTTTTCCCTCTTCTAGTGATTTTAAAATTGCACTTCTCATTTGCATTTTTTTATTTGAGAAGGAAAAACAACTGAACATTAAAAAAAAAAAGTTTCCTCTGAAACCACAGGCAACTGGAAGAGACTTCCTTGTCCTTACGTCTTCTTAGGTTCACGACTCGTTAAAGCAAATTCCCATTTTTCTATGGGGGGGGGGGGAGAGGGGGCTGTGACACAACTTGGCTGCCCAGCTGCCGCACAGCAGACGTTTCGACCCGTGCGCTTTCGCCCGACGACGGTCATAACAGCACCATGTCACAGCAGCGTTTCCATGAACTTCGGAGGAAGTTCGGCGGCGGGGGCGGCCGCCCGGCCCCCGGGGCGGGATCCTGCCCTCTCGGGGACCCTCCCCACGCCGCACGGGGCACCTCGGACCCGCGCGTGTCGCACAGCCGCATCTACCCTCCCCAGCCCGGTCCTTCTCCTCCCGCAACGCAAACTTTCCCCCCGCCCCAAACCGCAGCCGCAGCCCCGACGGGACCCGCCCCCCCCCCGGTCCGCGCCCCGCGGCCCTTCCCCTACCTGCTGCCGCCCGTGTCACCTGTTGCCGGGCTGCCGCCATCCGCGCAGCCCCCCGGCGCCTCCTGCCGCTCCGGCAGCGCCAGGGGCTTCTCGGGCTCCCGGGCGACCTCCATCCCGCCGGGCGCCGCCTCCTCTTCCTCCTCCTCCTCCTCCTCCTCCTCCTCCAGGGACTCCACGTAGAAGACGGTCCGGGGCGGCGGCGGCGGCTGCCCCAGCCCATGCCCCCCGCGGCGGCCGGCGGGCAGCAGCGTCCCGTTGGGCGGGCTGGCTGGGGTGGTGGCGGAGGAGGAGGAGGAGGAGGAGGAGGAGGCAGATTTCTTCCAGAAGGCGCCGCTGCCTCTCTCCTGGCTCTTGAGCAGGCGGCTCTGGCTGGGCCCCCAGTGCTCGAAGCTGCTGTCGGGCGGCAGGCAGCCGCCCCCCGCCGGGCCGCCCGCCGGCGAGGGGTGGCTGAACAGTTTCCAGCGGAGGCGCAGGATGTGCTTCACGTCGAAGTCTTTCCTGCCGGAGCCGGACATGGTGCCGCGGCGGGCAGGGCGCGGGCCGAGGCGGGAGGCGCGGCGGCCAGGCAGGGCCGGGCGGCGGCGAGCCGGGGCGGGCGGCGGTGGCGGGCGGGCGGCCCCGCTCCGGCGGCGGCTCCTCCGGGCAGCGCTGCGCCGCTCGGGCAGGAGGGGCGGTCGGCGGCAGGAGGAGAGAGATGCGCGCACCCACCGGCGCGGAGAGCGAGAGGGCGGACGGAGGGATGGATGGAGTGATGCACAGAGCCGAGAGGAGGCAGAGACGCTCAGGAGGGAAGGGAGAAATGCGAGCGAGAGAGGTGCCCGGAGCTGACGAGGATGGCTCGGTGATCAGTGGAAAGGGGAGGAGAGAGAGGCAGAAATGAGAGACACCTCTCAGGGGAGACAGGCACTTGCGAGGCAAGAGCGGGCGAGAGGAGCTGCGAAGAAGCGCTAATCTGATTAACCGGGGGAAAAGGAGCTACAGCCCGAAGAGGACCCGGCAGGAGCAGCCACACGAGGAGGCAGGTGGCTCTTCCTCAGTCTCTTACAGCTCCGTGACTGAGTGCAGCTAGGGAGGCAAAAGTCACCTGAAAGGCACTTTCCACCTCCCGCCTTGCCATCCCCTTTCTCAGGGGAGTCCCATGCCTGCAGTTATCCGGGATAGCAAAGCCGGAGAGCTGGCACACAGAGAAAGCAGAGGTCCTTTATATATGCTGTACGTAGGAGAGGGGGGTGGAAAAAAAAGCCTGTGAGGCTGTCAAGGTCCTCACTGTACAATTTTCTATCTATCTCAGCGCCTCTCACTAAGCAGCCCCCTCCCCTGCATGTGACGCAGATGTGCACTGAGGCCTTCAGTGTGAAGAGACAGAGGGGAGAAAGAGGTGCCTCAGTCTTCCTCATGCAAGTAAGTCTGCAGGTTCCTAATTGTCTCTCATAGCCCCTCCTCCCCTCTCTTCTCACCTTGTTATTTTGGTTTGGAGACCGCTGTATACTACTGTGAGCAAAATAAAGCAAAACAACAAATGGAGCAGCAGCAGTAAACAAAAGAGCATGAATCATAAGAGTGCAAACTTAATAGACTGCATGCTGGCTGGATGAGGTTACAGGTTAACGATTTATTCCACAAGCTCCATTCATTAGCCTGTTGGCTCAGTGTTGCTGTACCAGTAGAAAGCAGTGGGTAGAGGGACACTGCGTGTCAAACAGAAATAGCACTACACATCTGCTTCTTACCTTTTATATGTGCTCTTAATGCAGTCTGACAGTGCTAAACCCAAGGGAGGCTCCTTCACAACAGAGAAAGCTGCTTAGGAACATCTGCCCGCTTGGGAGGGGTGTCACAAAGAGTACTGTGCATCTGGGACATAATTACGGAATGAACGGCTTCATGGTGAAAAGCTGGAGAGGAAGAGTGTACCCAAAGTATACTGCATATATTATCACCTGCTAGCTGAAAATGCTATCCAGAATGCCTGTAATCCACCTGTGCCTCAGAAAACAGTATTTTAGAATAAGATCTTTCCTTAGAAAATGATGAAAAAGACACTGTTTTCCATAGGGTATTCCCTGCTTTGGCCAGCTTTACCCCTGCACTCGTGAGCTGTCAAAAGTTTGTTACTCTAGCCCTTGGTGAATGCGAGAAGAAAAAGTTAAAGGAATTATTTCCCTCAAGCTGGAATATTTTAACTCCTCATTCATGAAACACTATAGCTTGAACAATCCTCCAGGGAAACACAGAAGTCATACGTGAGTCAACAATTTTAGTGCTATTTCGTTTAATTTATCACTGAAATAGTACTTCTAGTTACAAGCCAATATTAGGGTTTGTGCTGTACCTTTGATAAAGTCCTGGATGTAACAGAACAAGAAATTCAGGATATAAAGTCCTACTTTCAAGGAAGGGAAAATTGCTACTGTGCATTTTAAATATTGATTTATGCCACAACAGCTGGACTGCAAACTCCCTAGTGCCTCAATTTTGCTCTTGGTATTCATTGCTAAAAAAAGACAAAAGGCCTTCTAAAGCAAACAGAAGAGACAGTTCATTTTTATCTAGGAGCCGGTCTAAGTGAGTGTGTCCTATCTGGGAGAAGAGCAGGAAGAAAAGCAGAAAAATCTTCAGGTTCTGTAGGACAGATGAAACTTTTATCATTTTAGAGACTTCAGAAATGTGTACCCTATGACATTATATGGGAAAGCATCTGTATTGAGCCCTGATTATTTACTGCCCGGTTGCAAGCTCTCAAGGCTGTAGGTAGGTACCTGCAAAATAGCTTTGGTCAATGAGTACAGTGATAGACAATGTGTTATTTTTTTCTGTATTTAATACTTTTTAATTGATTGGGAAACTTAAGGATTATTTGGAAGCTGAGGAGGATAGAATATCTTCCTTGGTGTATTATAACTCAGACATTTTAAAATCTGAACTGATATTTCAGTTGATTATTTAATGTGAATACTTGATGGATTTTTAGTTATTTTCATTTTAATTATGTTGAATAGCTTTTTTAATATGATTTTTGTTACTTAGAGAAATATAACAGACAATGCATTGTAACAAAACTGTTTTTCCAAATATATTTCAGAAGTCACTCGCTGAATCACTAAGCATCACCCAACAAAGCAGTATAGCTTTTTATCAGCTTTTCAATACAAATTGGCAAGCAATTATAAAGAAAAAATTAAAAAATGATTTTAGGCTATGACTTTGTTATTTAGACTTTGTTATTTCGGGTATGTCAGTAACTGAAATACAGTTTTGGATTTTTTAAAAAAAATAAAGGCTCTACTCTTCAATATTTCTTCGAGAGGTTTGCATGTGCATTTTAACATTGCTTGATCTCTTCACATTTGAGAACATAAACATTTTTTGCAACTAAGAGGTGTATTAGCTTTGGTATCACTAATTGATTTTTGACCAGCATCTTATTATTTCATAAATGAAGAGGGATGAACACATCTCTATCATATAAATGAAATTCGGAAAACTCTTATGGGCTTCTGGGTTATATCACATTCACAAGTATAAATAAGATATTTTGTAAATATGCAGTAAGCAAGAGCTACATCGAAACAAGCTGCCTCAGAGAAGTAGCTGTTGTTACTACATGTAGTTTATGAATAAATTGATTTCCCTGGCATGAAGTGAAAAGACGAAACAGTTTATTTTACTTAGGTTTTCAGACATTCTTACCTTCATGTTTCCCTGCAACACACCTGATATATGCCACTTACGCAAAGGACAAATTCTGGATTATTGTATGGCAAGATAAACAGATTTTTTTTATTGAACAATATGTTTCTGAACTAGCTCACTTCTTGTAGTTTCTCCAGATTATTCATAAACTCACAGATCTTGAATAGTTTTCCAGATTTTGCTTGAAAGTATCTGTGGTTCTTTTCGCTTTATGTATTAGTTAGACAGATGAAAATGGTTAATCTTTAGGTCAGGTTCTTGACCCTTTTTCTTTGTATTTTTTATCTTTCTAATGCTCTGCAAATGATTTAAGTTCATATAGTCCTGTGAATGATTAAAGAAATCATGCTTCTGCTTGCAGGAAAGTATGCCTAAGTATATATATCCTTTTAATAAGTCCTCCAAATAGTTGAAAGTGCTCCCAAAGAAAAGGATCTTGTGGCAAGCCTCCAACCTGGTCAGATTTGATTAACTTTTTTTTTCTCTTTTTTCTTTTTTTCTTTTTCTTCTGGAACGTCTTTCCGTTAAAAAGCTCCTTGATGGGCAGTTGCTTAATTTCAGGTTTCGAATGTTTCAGGTTAAGCTGTTTACATGTTGTACACTGTACCTCAAAGAGTATTGGTAGATAAGGAATAAAGATAAGTTGCAGTAGCGGTTGCTCAAACAAGTAATGGACTCCGAGGAAGGAACCATCCTACAAAGTGATGTGCTGACAGTAATGTATACCCTTAAACCCTTAAGGTTATGAATAGTCATATTCTGTGTGAGAGTTCACATTACGTTTAGATGAAGTCCAGGGACATATATATATCGAGTGAGGCTGAAGGTGATGAGTACGCACATTACTGTGGACCAATCTTTATTAATAAGAAAGAGAATATACCTCTCAGCAAACTAACAGTATAAGTGATATTTTTGTCATTGAATTTCAACAGGGACTATCATGTATTTTTAATCCAGAAGACACTAAATCTTTCTGAACAAAAGCAGAAAAAGAAAGATGAGACATCACTGTTTTGTTGAGAATAAGGAAGATACTAGAAGGAATGGTTTTAAAACAAGTCCCACATGAATAAAAACTTGCACTTCAGTTATGAAGAAGCTGATGTTGCAGATGGTTAATTATGCATTCAGAAGCTAGAACCTGAGGATCTTAAAAAGATCCTATGAAACAGATCTAGAGAAGACTCAAGCTACAGAAAATAGAGGAAGAAATTGTTGGGACTGGACATACCACGGAGAGATAAAAAGTTACTGAAAAAAATAATGTGTTAGATTTATTCTTTAAAATTTTGTAACGTGAAGCATTTGAACAAGCTTTATGAAATGTAGATATATTCTGAAACAGAAGAGATATGTAAAATGTGAAACACTAGGGAAAGGTTGTAATATTAGGAAACTAAACATTAAACAGTATAAGAAATTGATCTCGTAACTATTTTATGCTCAATCTATGCATTTAATGCTGTGGAAATGCTGTGGGTCAAGAAGGGGGGGGCTTCAAATTGTTGAGCATTTTTTCTTATGAAATATTATAAAAATGTATATAGATATGTCTAAATAACAGCAAAATAACCACAATTATTAATGATAATTATTTTCTAATAACAATAAAAAAAAAAATAATAATAATAATAATAATAATAATAATAATAATAATAATGATAATATGTGCACCAGAATTCAGTCATGTGTCAACTCTTGTATTGTTTTTTTGTGGTGAGTTTTCAGCTGAGTTTACACTTGTGAGAACGGATTTGCCATTGGATAAGCTGAAGTTAAATTAAGTTATTTTGCAAAAGTTAAGTTAGTTATCACAGCATAGGACAGATGTCTGTAGGTGTGGTCACATGACCAGCTACATTTATTGTAGATGTGTAATAAAAAATTACTTCTCCATAGTTGTTGTTTTCTACCTGCTTAGTAATGCTGAGTACAATAAGATATATAAATTGCCCCTTTGATTAGATTTTTTTGCCCAGTTGATTTGAACAAATGTCTTTTATCCTATATTGGCGGAGCCTGGAAGTGCACACATGATCACTTATATTAACTCTAGGTAGACAGTCACTTCTTAAACCATTTTGTTATGATCACAAGCAGTTGTATAAATACACCCTAAAGCAATTTTCATATGGTCAGAGAATTCAGTTAAGAATGAGTAAATGCTACGTGATTTGCCATAGATTAAGATTTACAAGGAAGCTAAGGCTAGAGAACATAAATATTATGAAACTGGAGAAATAATTATTACATTTGGAAAAGTAATATAGTACATTTCCTTAAGGCAGGAAAATTAAAGAGTAGTAAGATTCTTCAATATCAAAATTAGTTCCCAGTTTCTCTACTTTCAATGGTTGTCAGCTGTTTTTTCTTGAGGAATGCATAGTTTGTACCAGTGTTTCCCAAGCCTACTCTAATTACCTTTATTTGAAAAAAAAGCTAGTGTCTTATTTCCAAAATTATGGTCCAGAGAAACAGCTGAACTAGAACTAGTACAGGTTTGGCAGCGCACATGCCTTTATGCTCCCAGTCCACAGTCCACGTAGCATGTCCTTAGACCTTACCATTTGGAAGCGACTAATCTGTACCATCTGATAATTCATATGGAAGCTGTTACTATTTTAGGTGATGGCATTTCAATACTTCATTAAAATGTTGTTTTGCTTTGTTTTAACTTTAATACTTTTGGCAGTGCTTTTGCGAATATCTTATCTTTCGCACTTCTGTTGTGTGGAGGTCCTGCGATGCAAAGAGAACAGCATGTTTTTTTCTTAGCTAGATCGAGTAATAGGCACTGACATTTTTTCTGTTACTTAGAACCTTCTTAGAACTGTCTTGCTTTCATGTTTTGTTTCGTATTATATATTAGCTAAATCACAGCAATGGAGATGCATTCATTTTGCAAAATGGGCTACACAGGAAGAAGTGTGTAGGTAGTATCACTAAACATGCACTACTAAATTAAATTAGACTAAGCTAAACAGAGCCAGTGGAACTGGCATGAGATGGCCCATACTAATAAAGTGTTACAACATTCACTAAGATGGTGTTGGACTGTACAAAGTAGCATTTTCACTAACTAGTTCAGGAATTAGCATAAGTGAGGGAACATGATTTAACAGGCACTTTGGATATGGCCACTGTTTTAGAGGATAAGAGTATTTAGCCACATGGATGCAAATTGTGCCATGCCGTTTGGCCTGAGTCCGAGAGCTGACAAGAACAGAGAACAGGCATTGGGAGGTTGTTTACTGTTCTAGACACAAGCGTATTATGCTTATATTTCGGCTTATATAGGTTCTTTTGAAGTTAAAACAAACAAAACAAAATGCAGAGGTTTTGCAGCTTTTAAAGCCTTCCAGTATCAGTTAGGATAAAAATCAGTTAGCATAAAAGCAGACTTTGAAATGCCACACAGTTGGAGGCGTTATCTTTCCGGTAACTTTTCATCCAAGTCCTACTTTGAATAAGCAGTCATCTTAATGAATGTCAGAAGACACTGGGACGTAGTAAAGGAAATTACAGGTGAGTCATCAAATATGAAGGAAAGAAGTTGGCTGATGGAGATGAAAGAATAAGCATGTTTTGTTTGGTGTTCATCCACAAGTGATATTAGGTATTTTCTAATGTCTCTCTGTGTATAGATTGTTTTAAAAGGAATGCTTCTTTTTTATAATGTGATTCAAAATTATTTTTCTTGTTAATTGTATATATTTTATATAGTAAATATATATTTATATATTTACATATATTATTTTATATATATTTATTATATATCTGGTTTATTTCCTGTTTTACGTACTATTTACCTACAGTGGTGATGAAGAACATAGTTTTAAAAACTCAAAATGCTTTTCCTAAATTAAAGGATATCAGATGATGTTTTTGTATAGAATCTTATCTGAAAATATTATTTATCTTATAAATGACAGCCTTTGTGATCACAATAGAAAAGATGCCTTATAAAATTCAACTGTACTGCCTTACATACGGGCAGTTTCATTTTGAGACATAAATAGATGTATAGCATGTTGTTGAGGTCAGCACTTGTAATAACATTTTTAGGGGGCAGAAATTGAAGTTTTGCTATTTTGTAAGCAAAACAAAGAACAAAATACAGTCATCTGACAGTTTATTATTGTTCTATGCATTTCTAAATGCATATTTCCGTCCTGCAGCCTACAATTAAAGTAAAACATTTTGAAGTACAGAAGAGCAATTAACTTATATTTATTTGTTAAAAATGAACTTATTTTTTTCTTTCAAGTTGAAAAGCATAAGGAAAAATGCTATAATTAAGCTGCATGAAGATAAAATAAAATAATGTAGGAAATTTTATACATCTCACGCACACAGAATAACTTAAGAAATAAATCATGTGGCCCTTTAAACGCTGTTACAGAAACTGCATTCTAAAACGAGCAACTTAGGATGATGGTGATCTCTTCTCACTGTTTCTCAGACTCTCATAACCCTTTGGGTATAGCTTCCTGTCCATACTGTTTTCATACTTTATGGATACCAGGAATTAGAAGACAAGCATTTCTCAATTTTCAGGCATGTCTGATGGGATGTTAGATATGTCCTAACAGAGGCGTATTCTAGCATCTGGAGTGTTGCTTAGCAGTAGTCTTCAGCTGCCATCTGCTTCCTTTGTTTTCTGTTTGTTTACAGTAGACAAATCCTAGACTATAGAGAATTTTGCACTTCCAATTTAGGAAGTTATGGTTTTTAATCTTGAAAAGTAAACTTTCCAGTTGTGGTTGATGTGCTTATTGCTTCTACCACTGCTTTACGTGAGTTAGGTTAGTAGGAAATTTTACATTGCAGAGCCATTGACGCTGCTGCATTGACCTGAGGAAATGGTGGATGGTTGGACAGCTTCTGAATTCATGATTAAATAAAGGAATTTTCTGTTCTGGGAGACCTAACAATGGAAATTCTTATACAGTAATGTATACAGTAATGGATATCTCTAAACACTATTTTAATTTGCAAATGACTGTTAATAATGCTGAAGTCTTTATTTACTGTGCGTATGATTGATTTATGTCTTGGCATACCACAATCCTATAAGTCATTCAAAACTTGAAGTTACATTTCCTGCAGGTCTATGTTATTTGTTGAAGGGAATTCATCATCACATAGTATAAGGCAATGATTTCGTAAGCTCTTGTAGGTTTTTATTGTCCTTTCTATCAAATGGGAAAGATGGAGCTTTGTTTATGATGATGTATACATACGATAATTCATTTTTTATGTTCAGTATCTGACCAAATGAAAAACAGATATTGGTGAATGTTTGTTTAATCTGCTTATTCACACTTTTAATTGAACTAAGCGTTCCAACAAGTATACTGCTTTTTTTTCCTTGAAAAAAAGTTTTGTAATTTAAATGAGATTATTTTAATTGCTTGAACAATTTAAGAGTATAGTTTTCTAACTAAATGCCATGGCAGTTACAAAAACAGGTGTTAACATTACAGTTTAAGATCACAGATTGCCTGAAATTTACTCTAACTGCAAAAGCAGTTAAGGGTGTGGACACTGTATTTTTTTCCTATTTTATAGTATTATATGTTGGTGAATTGCATACCTATAACTGTCCTTGTATGCAGAATGATTTTCCTAATTATTGTGATTTCTCCAATTTTACCTCATTAACTACACTATATTTTTAATCCCATGGCCACAATCTTTTATACTGGCATAATGTCATAGATTTCCAGTGTAATGAGGCTATAATTTCTTCCATAGCAAATATGTTCTAATTGCACATTTTGACATAGTCACTTATCAGTAAAAGTCTATAGATACACAGAAAAATTGAGATCAACCTCAAACATTGTTTTAATCTAATCCTTTCTCCTCAAAGCTGAACCCATTATAACTATTTCTGAAAGATGCTTTCTCTTTTATTCTTTAGAAAATGTGTATGATAGAAAGTCCACAGTTTTCCTAAGTAATGTAGTCCGGTACTTAACAACCATAACAGTTAAAGATCTTTTAATAATATATCATCATATAGCAACTTAGGTAGGAAAGTACCTAAGGAAGGGTAGGCCATTTGGTGCAACCTCCTGCTCAAAGTGGGGCTAACTTTAGAGTGAGATCTGATTGCATGGGACCTTGTCCAAATAAGTATTGAAGTACGAAGACTCCACAGCCTCTCTAGGCAACCTGTTCCAGTGCTTAAACACTCCTATTGTTGAAGATTTTTTTCCGTATGTCCAATGGAAATTTCCCTTGCTACAACTTGTGACTGTTCCTCATCTTTTCACTGTACATCTCTGAGAACAGTCTGGCTCTGTCTTTTCTATAAGCCACTTCTGGGTAGTGGAAGACTGCAATCAGATTTTCCCTTAGCCTTATCTTCTTAAGAAGGAACAAGCCCTCAACCTCTCTACATCATGTGCTCCAGCCTGCTAAACATCATAGTGGCCCTCCATTCGACTCTCTCTGGTTTAAATATATATCTTTAATACTCAAGCCAGTATTGTAGGATGAGACCTCATAAGTGTTGAAAAAAGGGGAGTAATCACTTCCCTTGACCTGCAGACTGTACTCTTGCTAATGCAGCCCCAAATGTGGTTATTATTCACTGTTGCAAGGACACACTGCTTATTCACGTTTCCCTTGTTGTCTTCTAGGACCTCCATATCCTTTCCTGCAGGGCTGTTTTCTACTTAGTCAATCACCACTCTGTATTGATGCATGTTGTTCTTTCCCCACATATGTGTTTGTGTGTCCATCTGTACATATGTGTATATATGTGTGTATATTGCTTCAAGTTAAGTTTAGTATTTTTTTTCTGAGTTCACAGTGGAGAAAAATTAATTCTGTGCAGCAATCCTCCATACATTTACAGACCCCTTTTAGGTATTCCTTATCTTCACTCTCTTCACAGAAAAAATGCCATTCTTTTCAGTTGAAAACCTCAGTTTCTCAGAGGTAATATTCTCAAGACATAATAGCTCTTACTGTTCTCTAACTTTCTCCAAATAAACTGCATCTTTCCTGAATAGCATTGTCCAGAAGTGTACACAGGAATGAAAGCTTGCCAGTACTAAGAAAAGCTGAAGGATTATTGTGTGTTTTATATGTAGAACCTCTGCTTACATATCCCAGTATATTTGCCTTCATTTCCCTTATATGCACTTATGTTTAGTTTCTGATCCTTTATAAGCCCTAAATCTTTTTTGATGGAACTACGGCTTGGACAATGTGGGCATACATATCTGTGTCTTAAGGATTCAAAGTTTGTTGTTGAAAAGTTTATATAAAAATTGCATGTGGCTAAAATGGGGAGGTGAGGTGTTGTTAACTTTGAGTTTAGCGATTGGATTGCTACAGTATATAACTAACAAGATGATTGGTATAATTAACAAATAAGATTAGTAATTAGGCATCTGTGATGGCCAGAGCATATGTCCAGCTATCCACTCCGGTGGGAGTTATAGAAGCGCAGAGCAGTATTTTTGGATTTACCTGATCTTAAGTAGGAAGAAACCTCTAGAAAAGCAATCCTGCAATTTCTGATGAGGTAAAACAGGCTCTGTGATAAAGGAAATCCTGATCGATCAAATCTTTTTGGGTAACCTTTTGGGTAATTGCTGTTTTATTTGCCCTAAACCCTTGCACGTTTTGTTTTGGGAATCAGGCTGTAGTCTATTCTATCTTGAAGCAGAAAGGCATCTACCACAATTTTTAAGAGGGGGTAACAACAATCTTTCATCTTCTCTTAAGCTTCAAAGGTATTACTGTCAGCTGTCCTGTTTCTTGTTTTATTTAAAAAATTAACAACTTCATTTTCTCAAGATCGTTTTAATTGTAATGTGGTCTCCAAAGCCTTGTTCAGTCTGGCATGATCTGCAAATCGACTGATGTACTCTATTTTCTGTTATATAAACCAACGAAAAATATATTGAATAATACAGAAGTAAAGACAGACCCTTATGTAACCCTACTGAGAAAATATTTGTTTTTACTGTGAGCAATAACAGCTCTGAGTACAGTTTTCCAACCAGTTATGCACTGACCTTGAAGTAGTTTTTTTTTATTCACTGTGTTTTCTTAGATTGCTTAAGAAAATAGTATGTAAATCAGTACCAGACAACCTCTGAAATAGCTATTATGTCTAATGTATTAATGAGACCTGGTACCTTGTTGAAGGAAATTTTGTTCTTATGTCATGATTTGTTGGATGACAATTAACACCTTTCAG
Organism: Struthio camelus; assembly: GCF_040807025.1. Classification (NCBI taxonomy): domain Eukaryota; kingdom Metazoa; phylum Chordata; class Aves; order Struthioniformes; family Struthionidae; genus Struthio; species Struthio camelus. Next base: position 180,093,052 of record NC_090942.1, on the reverse strand, counting down.
TCTTCCATATCTTCACTCTAACATATTTTTCACCAATTGGAGTTAACTGTTAAGCTAAGAATTAAGTTAACTGTGGCCTTAAAAAAAAGAGAGAGAGAGAGAGTGCTTGCTCCTCTCTAATCGTTTGGAAGATCATCTATTCTCTATGCATTCTCAAAGAAAATGCTAGCATGAGATTTCCTTAGCCATTTTTCTAAGTACTCTGCAGAAAATTTCATCAGACCTGGTGAAATTTCATCTGACTTATCTAGCTAATTTTTTTCCTATTCTGTCTCAGTGTCTTTAGCACTTACTATGTCTGTGAGCTATCCATTCTTGATTAATCTCCTTAATGGAAATTGAAGCAAGAGAGGTGCAAACACTTCCTTCCCCAGCATCATCTGTCAATAGTGTTTGGTGCCCCTTAAGTAATGACTGAACTCTTTCTCAAAATCACAGAATATTTGGGATTGGGAGGGACCTATGGAGATCATCTCATCCAACCCCCCTGCTCAACTAGGGTCAGCTACAGCAGCTCCATGTCTAGTCAGGTTCTGAATATCTCCAAGGATGGAGACTCCACAACCTCTCCGGGAAGCCCGTTTTAATGTTCAACCACCCTCACAATAAAGACATGTTTTCTTATGTTTGAGTGGCATTCTTGTGTTTCAGTTTGTGCCCGCTGCTTATTGTTCTGTCTCTGGGCACCACTGAGAGGAGTCTAACTCCATCTTCTTGACACTATCCGATATTTATAAACACTGATAAGATCCCCCGAGCCCCTGTTCAACTTGTCTGCTAGGAACCCCAGGGCCTTCTCTGCAAAGCTGCTCTCCAACTACTTGGTCTCCAGCCTGCACTGGTACACGAGGATATTCCTCCCTAGGCACAGGACCCTGCACTTCCCTTTGCTGAATTTCATGAGGTTCCTCCCTGCCTATTTCCTTGCCTGCCGAGGACCCTGAATGGCAGCACAACCATCGGGCATATCAGCCACTCCTCCCAGTTTTGTATTATCTGCAAACTTCTAGTGGGTGCATTCAGGACCATCATCCTGATCATCATTAATGTGTTTTTTTTTTTTTTTTTTGTATCAGGTATTTGAAAGCTAATACTTATGTTTAGCTGTACACAGAAGGTAATTTTGAAGAAATAACATGCATAGTTCATCCATTTTATTCGATCTTGGAAGTACAATCTCTGAAAATAGACAGATAAATATCATTACTTAATCAGCACTACTGACACTCATAGAACCACTCGTGATTTTTTTAATCATTTCTGACCAGCACAGTAGTTTTCAAGAAAAATAATGATATTGCTTTCTTAAAGCTATAATTCTAAACTTTGGTCAAGACTTTTCTGGAAAATGAAATTTCTAAATTAGCAAGCCTCTAATGTTTTGCTAACTATGAAAACAAGCTGATTATTTTGTCTTTTCATATTCTTTTCATTCAGGTTTAATGCTAAATCTGAATTTATGGTAATGTTCAAGAGCTGTATTTTAGATGATATTCTGAGTTTAAGGTTCACAGTGTACAAAATATTAACAAAATTATAAATTTGAGAAAAGCTGTTTGATGTTATATTGTGGTAGCTCATCACTCATCCATTTATCCTGGACGTCTAGGCACTCACCCATCTGCTTTTCAACTTTTTCTAAACGTAATTTTATTTTTACCACTACTTACTCAGAGAAAGATAGGCTTTACTATCCCAAATTTATAAATGACACATAAACTAAAATGGAAAAAGGTGGCTGGCAAAGAAATTGACATTTTAGCTCTTTGTGAGGACACTCTTCTTTTAAACTAGTTTAGCATACAAATTTATGTTACAAAGTGGGAAGTATTATGGGAACTATTGTGTAGACTTTGTTCACACTTATGTAAATTTATGTGAAAATATATGAAAGTCAGTATATAATGCTGACATACACATGCTTAAAAATATAAATTGAAAGAAAATTAACCACATATAGATATCCCTCTTTTGATAGTATTGTAGATGACATCAGGTATACCATAGACATTCTGAGTAATTCAAAGAATAATAAAAAAAAAGTAACAAGCCTATATAAGTATGAAGGCTGCAGCGTGTTACAATGGTATTCTTTTGAAAAATGTTACTGAGTGGTATTAAATCAGTTTTCTTTAATATTTTCTTAATAATGTAATAGCAAACAAGTTTATGAAATGAGTTTAGTAAGGTATAAAATCACAGTTCAAACAAAATCAATTATGCTAGGATTATTTGATTTTCACTTTATTTCACATACAACTGAACAAACTGCAACCTAAAACAAAACAGAAATGTACTCAAAATTGTTCCGAATCAAAATCTGTCAGTATGCCTCTCACCTATATGCAAGAATTTGGACTTAAATTCCATTTCATTTGGGCTTCTTTTATCATACACAAAGAGCTTGTAACTAAGATATGCCTAACTTGGGAGTGGGAAGCAATTATTTGTTGGCTAATGCATATGAGCTACTATGCTAAACATTAATATGCTTGCCTTCCCTAACGATTGCTCCCTGATGAGTCTTGGTTGGCTGGGCAGTTAGCAGTCAGATGGGGAAGAGTCAGTCTCCTTATTCCTTGGAACAGGCTGATCCTTGATGTTGCTGAATTGCTGTCTTCTGATCCTCTGCTTTTTTCTTAATATTTTGTACCTTTTCATGTTAGCATTTTTCATATTGAATCTTTGACCTGTTAATTATCTCTATCCCAATAGCTGCACTTTCTGTTTTCCTTTCTCTCTCTCAATCTCTATTTATTTATTTATTTAGTTATTTATTAAACTTACATGGGTTTAGACCACTTGCTGTCTCACACTTAAACAGTCATTTTCTCAGTGAAACTGGGCCAAAGTCAGACAGCTGCGCTGCACAAAACTAAGCCTGGGATCACAGACAGCTGAACCCATTGGCCCAGGATTACAGTAGTGTACTGTAATTTGTTTTGTGTATATTTGCATAGGAAATATCAATCTTATTGTATCAAAAATTGTAATAATTGCCAACGAAGATAATTAGACATAACATTTGGAGACGACAGCTGCCTATTGACATTCGCAAGAGACCACGAGATAACTTAGGCACTATAGGAGCTCTGACTCACAAAGCACATAACATTTAATCATAAATTTGATCTCTTTGTTAAGAAGATTCTATGTTATTCTTGAATAAACTAGCTTGTATACCTCTTAATATTTATTTAGTAAAATCTGCATCAAAAAATCGAATCTGGATTCCTCATATACTTGAAACTTTCTTGAATATCATTTATCTCTTGGCAATAGAAAAATGTATTCCCATTAAATTTGTATCAAATACTATCTTGAATAAATGTAAATTAGCATTCATTAACATTTGGCAATAAACATTTCCTGGGAAACACTCCTGTATGGCATTCATTTTTATTCACATAAATGGCATGGAAATGTATTTGCATCGCGTTTTTCATTTCAAAACAATTTACAAGCAAGGTGATGAAGATCCAGAAAATAACTTAAATATTGCAACCCCTATTTTAGATATCAAAGTTCCAATATTTAAATTTTAAGGATGAATTATGCATCTCAGTTACATCTATAGTATATAAAATATATCACATGGTTGAAGGGAAGGACTCCTACCCACAAGAGCTAGTATACCTGTTGCCAGAAAAATCTGAAGATAGTAGAAATATTAAATAATAGTAGGTAAATTGATGAAAGAAATAAAGAAATAACACAACTCAGGAAAAATAGGATTTATCTGAAACTATTATCTACAAGAGTTGAAGTAGATTGAGATAGAGATGATTTAGGCATCTTCATGAAAGATTATTTCAGAGCTGAAGGCCCTGTAAATATGGTTTTGACCAAATGATAGTAGACTTTATGCTACAAAGATATGCCACATTTTTTTAAAAACTGATTCAAAAATATCTGGGATTTTTATGTCCATAAGAACATAAATGCAGAACTCATAGCTTGATAGAATATGTTGAAAGTAGGAAAGACATTATTCACATGTAAATCCAGGTCTTATTTTATTGATTCCTATTTTTTTCCATATAAATTCAAAAAAGACTTTCCTTTTTAAACAAAAGGAAACTAAAGAGTTGAACAAGGCACTTTTACAGGAAAAGCAGTTGTTTTGAGAAGCATTGCTTACTAAGAATGTGTTCCAAGATACATCCACTCACACACTCTTCCATGACAGCAGTAACAGACCACAGAATATCAAATTCCTGGCTTTTTGAAAAGAGAAGAGACCATTCCAAAGATACCTTTGGAAAAAATCTTACTACATCAAAATCAATGAAATATAGCTATTTTTATGAACGTGACCCATCCTCAATAGGAAATAGAAACTAATAATGGATAGATAAGTGGGTGCTTTCCATGTACATTTAAAACTGACATTCATGATACAAGATGTTCCATCCTTTTTGTGTTTTAACTTTTAGGGGGGTTGATATGTGTTACACTATTTTTTTTCATAGTCTACCTGCATATGATAATTCCTTTGGTAATATCTTTGATAATCTATTAAAGTAATTAATTATTATGCTATAATTTGATCACATAGTAATCTATTTTATCCTCTGTCATGCATTGTATGGAATTTGGAATAGAATAGGACAGCTTAGGAGGTTGCATAACGCATTGCAAAAATTGGCTTGAGTGATTTTATTTTGAAGATGCAGGACCCCTATTCTTAACCATATTTTGATTTATTTTATTTATTTACTGAATATATACAGTGCTGCCAGGAGCAAATTCCTTACTGAACTTGATAAAATTAGAAATGTAGGATAAATCTATGGGAGCTGAGATGAGAATTTTCATTTTTTTTAAATCCATTTTTAATTTTTTTCTGATCAAGAAAAGAAATGATAATTAATCGGGTAGGCTTCTATTGCTTTCTTCTGAAAGTTTATGTTCTCACTTCTCTAAATTCATCTTATATTGTTCCCTCACTCTCATGTCTTCTGTGGAGCTAGATGTTAGGATTCTAAGGTAAATGAGGTGAAAATATTTTAGATGAATAGAAAATTATGAAATAAGCATTTTCCACAGAAAGTATTTGATTTCTCTTGAAAATTTCTCTTGAAATAGGGAGAGAAAGTGTGCAGAAGATTTTAGGTGCTGCTGAGGTTTCCCTAATCATAAACATGAGGTAATAAATATTTAGCTTTCTTGAAGCAATAGATACAGCACTTGATTCTCAAGATCAATAATTTTTTTTTTTCAGTTTATTCTTTATTTCTTTCAAAGTAGCCATTAAAAGTTAAAAAGTTAAAGGTTCTTTATGTTGATCGCAAATATTCCACCAAAAAAAAAGGACAGATAGAATAAAGAATTTCATGTATATTGTCAAAGAGAATTTTCTCTCTTCTTGTTATGGTATATTTTATGTATTTATATTTTACAGACCTGTTGCTGATACACTCTGAAGGGAAGTACAATTCAGCAATGTTGTATATGTATATGTGTGCACTACTAAGCATTGAGGTGACTAAATGCCATTCAAGCACAATACATTCAAGGTTGTAATTCAAGTGCTTGCTCAGGTGTCCGAGAGGAAGTGTCTCAGGTCTCAGGCAAAATTTTCCTAGTAGTTTAGTCTATGCCCTTGTGAATACACAATCTTTGTCAATATACTTTTGCCTATTTTACATCTCCATACGCTTGGAAGTCAAAAAAAGAAGCATCCTGCACTATTAGAAGTACAAATTGTTAGTTGTACTTGGAACAATCATAAGCTATGAATAGTACCCAATTTTTAAAATGATTTAAGAAAGATCTTACTTGACCTGTTTGGATCAATAAAACATAGGTATCATTTTTCCTTGAGTGTCTTTTTCTTATTTAGAATTATATCAGCAGCTACAAAACTGAAATGTGAAATGTGTGAATTGCATGGCAAGATTTGTGTCAAAAATGTTACATGGGTTAGAAGTGATGTGCAGATGCCAAAGCCATCAGGAACAGGACCAGACATGGTGATACCATCATTTTGCCTGTCCAGATGGCCTCCTATTGGCTAGGGAAAGAACTCAGCCTCTCCCCCAAGCCCTCCTGACTGCAGGATTGATTTCACATTGTATGTTCAGCCTAACATGCTTAGTTTATTGCCCTGATTTAGGCTGCAGTGATCTAGTGCAGGGCTGCACAGCCGGTACCCCCAGACTGCTAGCACAGATCACAGGATTAACATACCTTATTATTGCTTTTCCCTTTTCTTAACCCTCCTTTTGTCATCTTTGTCACCTCCCTTTCTCTGCCTGTCTTCTCCTAAATAAACTGCCCTTAAATACTTTTTGCCTGTTGGTCCCAGTTGTGCTACATCCTTATCCAAACTGGACTTTCCTGACACCACTGCTTAGGTAACTGCAGTCTTGTAGGGGATTACTAATGTGGTTACCTAGGCACTGCTAGCTTTGCAATCTGTTACTCTCCAAAAGGTCCCCAATACTCCCTTCCAATTATTTGTGAAGTTTAGTCATTTTTCAGGTTACTCCACCTTAACCATCTGTGCACCCCTGCCATCCCTCACAGTGCTATCTATCATTTATGTCAGCTTCTCACTCTGTTATCTGTCACATTCAGCAGTTTCTCATGTCACGTCACGTCACGTCCTGCTCAGTTAGCTTAATCTCAGGACAGGGCCTAGCCTAGTCATTTTCTTGCAGCCCTAACAATATTCCATGTTTTATGCAAATTTACAGCTATTTCAAGCCAGTTTTCCATGCCTATGGACATTTATTTTAAGTACATACATTTAATTATACTTTTAAAACAGGTAACTAGCAGGAATGAAATGCCAGTGATAAAAAAAGGGTTGATTATAACAAAAATAGAGATAAGAACCCATCAGGTCTGTGCCCCTGTTCCTACCATGTCTGTAGTCAGCTAAATTTTCCAGTAACATCATTAGTTGTATTTGACATTGAAGGTCTTCAAACATCTATTATATCATTTTGTGCTTGATTCATTTTCTCGGACACCCTAACCCTATATAAAAAGTTTACCTTTATGTTCTTGTCATATGTAGTATATCTAGTATATTGTCATGTTTTGCATGTTCCTTGTTTGCATATAAAGTTTGACATCTTCTCACTGAAATGTATCTATATTGTGAAAACATACTTCAAAATCTGTTAAGATAAACTCCATTTTTCAGATTGTGTTAAATAATAACAAGACATTTACTTTCATTTAAAATGAACCTTAAAAAATTTAGTCAGGTAAGATTCAAAAATAAAATGCCATTTACAAAGCGGTCTGATAATTTAGCAGTCCATTATATCTGTATTTTCTATGTGAGGATTTGTCAAAAAAATAGGAGAACAAAACATTTCAGCTAAATAAAAGCAAAAAAGAATTACTACACAAGTATGAAGGATACAAATGGAATAAAAAAGTGCATTCAATATTAATTCCAGTTTCAGAGGTATTGATTGTTCCTTCTGTGCTCCCCATTTCAACTATAAAGAAAATTATCACCTGTTGTTGGAGTTTCACCTTGAAAACCTAAAATGAATTTCTCAGTTTTAGGTACATATTATGCTTTATGATTTGTCTGAAAGAAAAACATAGTGGACACATATTTGCTAATTTAATTTTTACAGATGCCTACAATAAACTCCAAAAGATCTTTGTATGTTTTAAAAATCTGTAGTAAATGTCAGTATTTCATAAATTAAAAATAACAGGGATAGGCATGTCCTTAATATGGTAAAAACAGATTCACTGATAGCACGTCAGTGAATCTGCTTTTCTGTGCGCATATTTTCCAGAATTTGATCCTACTGTGGGTATGCCTTACAATCAAACTCTTTGGACTTTCTGCTCATGTACAGAGAAAAGGCATAGATTATGCTGTCTACTTACTGTGCACTGGCTTTAGGTCCCTTTTCAAATTGACTTTGTGTATTAAGACTGCTACTTAAGGATAATGCTGTGGCCAGAAGAATGAATTTGGTAAGAACGTAGGACAAAGTAGGCAGTGCCACCTCTCCTACTCATACATAGTGTGAACTAGCTCCAGACTGCACCATCTAAATTTTAGTGCCTGTGTGATTTTGAAAGCTAAATCAAGTTTATATGGTAGTCAATGGGAATGTCAGGCACCATCAGTGTCATAGAGATTGGCAGAGGTCTAACAGACATGTCACAGGTCCTGTGCTCTTCTCAAGTGAGAGCAGCATGTGATACCTAAAGACATCTATTTTCCATTGCTTGCTATTGGAGGAGTTTGAGGTATTTCATTAGGTATTGCCTATTTATCAGGAATTTTTATGTACTATTTTATATTATTGTTCATATAGCGTATTCAACTTCTATACAAGTCTATTACTTGCCTATGTGTTCTCTTTGTGCATTTATACAATATAAAATTCTTAAATGTCATGTTAGCTCTTATAACTGGACTAACCTTGGCATATGGGAAGACAGAAATGTTTGAATCCTTCATGTATCTGAAAACTGAATGGCTCTAGAGCCACTAAGTTCACCTATCATTACTTCCCTCCCTGTAATTCAATAATACATTTATTTTGATTTATATAGATGCTAAGAAGGATATCTAGCCAAATAAGTCAGATAAATTTATTTAAAATACAATCAAATTAACGTCCTACCACCATTAGACTGCAATATCATACTATTCCTCCTTGACAGAACTCTAACTGGGAGGACAGAAATCTAACTTGGAAATGCACCCTGTAAAGCTTCAGGCAGGGACTAGTTTTTGGCCAAGACGACCAAGTGAAATTGAAAACTAAGAGTCCTATAAGTCTGAAAGCCTGTGATGCCACAGAAATAAATGGTACTATAAATGATGAGATGGGGAATGATTAAGAGGGTAAATAAGAAGAAACATTTGGTATGCCATTTCCTAAAGACTGTACATGTTCTTTTTGATCTTGATGCACTTTTAGAAGTGGTACACTGGAAAGGAAACAGAAGAAACTGGAAAGATAGAAGACATCACAAGCTTTTCAGGAGGGAAGGAACCCTATATCTTCTTTTAGAGCTGATCATGAGTTCACTGAGGAAAATTTACAGAATACTGTTTCTCCCTGCTATTTCTAATTTAGTCTAATGAGTATGTTTTAACTTACAAAATTTTGTAACCAGAAGATTTCAGAACTACTTTTCAGATTTTAATTAAAAACAGATGATAATGTTCTGCAACAAATAATGGTAGCTGGCAGTTATTAAGCTGACCTAGAATCGTAAAAATGCACTCAATTCTAAACATGAAAAAATTTTGTTTTCTTATTTGAGCAACTTGAAGATTACTCTGCTTATATACAAATATTAATTAATAGTGTAATTTATAATTAATATATTTTTTCATGCAAGCATTTCTTATTATTACCATCATAGATAATTTGTCCAGTATCATATAGTTCAAATAACTAAAAATTGCACTTTTCATGCCCTCATACATATAAGCCATAATTATGAGTCTCCTCTTTTCCCTTTTGCTGGGCTACCTAGGGGAAATAAAAGGTACCTTAGCGATTCTATTTATTTGATTATTTGTTTGTTTTACTGAAGCATTTAGACTATGTTCTCCAGAATATGTCAATCTAATTTCATGACACAAATTAGTGTAATTATATTAAAAGCAAAATCTCTTCTACTGTAGTTTCAAAATTTATTTGACATAATTACTCCAGACATACTTTGTTTATGAATAACTCATTCTGAATCAATAAAAAAAACTATTCATAAAGTATTGCCATAATAAACAGATTTTCAGAAAGATTAATATACTCTATTAATAGATAGAAACAAGCAGCATAAGTGTTTTCTGAAATTAATATGGGATTAGATGCAGAAAAGAATTAAAAAGGGCAGCATATAATTGCAGTACCTCATTCTTAAGTCTAGGCATTTCTAGATGTGTTCACTGTAGAATGAAATCCCATTTATTTTGCTCGACTCTTAGCTTCCTAAATGAAGTTACATGTCTTACTTTGAGATTGACAAAGACTAGAATGCTGGACGACAAGCCAATAGTTAGCCAATAGCGAGAGGTATAATCTATTCAGTGTCATTATTCTTGAGGCAATACTGATCTCCAGGGAGGTTTTTTTTCCTCCACTCAAGATTAACTATCCTTCTTCTTAAGACATAGGGCACAGCAAGAGGAAGTTTGCTTCCCTTTCACACAGCAACTTATTGGGATATAGCAGATGCAGATTCCATTTCCTTCTTATCTTTGCAGGTATAGACTTACTTTGTCTAAATTGTTAATGTATTCTGTATTCAGCAGGCTATAGCTAATTGTGGAGAGAAGCCTCACCCTTCAGAACAAGACTTAAAATTTGTGTTTGTCTAATTAGGAAGGGAAAAGCATGAAGAAAGCTACTGAATCAAGCAGATCTTATTTATTCAGATGATTATTAGTTCTGTCCACTGTAGCCTCTTAATTTGTTCAGTACAAACCCAAGATTTACAGAGAGAGATGTAGTTCTCTGCACACCTCTGGAAACATCCTTAAAAATGAGTATCACATTTACTGCCCTACAGTCTTCAGTTTTAGACAAAAGATTACATGCTTTTGATAGGAGTCCATCTGTTTCTTCCCTGTGCTGCCATTTGTCCTTGTTTATTTTACTAATTTGTGCCATAATTTCTTCCATAATCATTTACATTTCAGACAAATCCTCCACTGAACCCTTTCCAGGAAGGATTCTGCTGTGGGAACGAGTTTCTTTTGTAAACTGAATAGATTCGAGTGAATAAAGTTAAGTAATTTGAAAATAGTTAGCCTTTAGCAGAAAGATTGGAGACTGTAGCTTTCAAATCCTGGAAAGTTTTATGAAATATACTTTTAGTCTATATCAATATATTACAAGAGAACAAGAAAAAACATTTATGATTACACTCTAAGCACAAAACTGTGTTTGTCTCTCACTTGGACGTAAAATGTTCAGTATTTCATCCTTTTTTTGTTTGTCCTCAACTTCTAGCAATTTCCTAGTAAATTATGCTTGCAACTGTTAAAATTTTTCAACCAATACATTTTATGTAAGTTGAATTTTTTTGTAGGTGTGAAGTAACTAGAGTCTCTCTTTGACCCATTGGTGACATGTTTTATCAAAATATATATATATTTTTTTCTTTTTGGCTGTATCTAATTAGTAACAACAAGCCTCTCAAGGCAAGATATCTTTGATCCAGTGCACCTCCATGATAGATCAAAGCTGTCAAGGTGTACACATCACCCTGGCAGATTTATAGTTCTTTAATTTTATTATGGCTGAGAAGAACTCAGTAATATTGAAACAAATGATGTTGGACATTGTAACATGTACTGCTATGCAGTTCACTTAAGATTTTTTTAAAGGCTGTTGGATTATGTCTCCACACCTTATTTATGTAATGAAAATAATTAGAGCTACATTTTAGAAGGGTGTAAGTTTCATTTTAGTCCCTTAAATTTGAACAAACTGGCTTGTTTCTCAGTTATTGAAAAGGATTTTTTTTGATGCTACTGAAATCTGCTACTAAGAAAATTTTAATGTTCATTCCAATTTATGAAACAAAATGATATTGATTTCCTATACCAGATGACTGGATGTAAGTTATTAATTTCTGCAATTATTAACTTCTGACATGAATGAGAAGTAAATGCGAATGTTTTATTTTTAAGGGCACTATAAGTTCACTTGTTGAACTTAATAGCTCATTATCTAAGGAGTATTGGACTAGCTATTCTTGCCAAAAACTATGTATAAATTGATTCAATGTGAAACCTGACAAAAGTAATGCTACTATAAATCATTACTCTATTGAAATAATACTAAAGAATATCTGGACCTGCTATAGCTACATAATTCACAGTATTTCACATTCAGTAGAATAGTATAGTTTTCATAAATAGTAGGACTGCTAAGTTACAAGAGATTCAAGGAAAACAGGAGCTCAGATAATGATGCTGGCTGGCTGTCTTGCTCATATAATTAGAAAGCAGGTATAGTTTATCATAAGAATAATAAAATATGACAATTGCTATGTTTTTTAGTGGCCGTACTGGTTCTACAAATGCCCTGTGTTCATTGGATTTAACTATTTTAAGTTGATATAGAGGTCTCTCTGTGCAATCTGAAAAGTACTGAAGCTTGAGAGAGGCCAAAACAATAATGATGTCCCAAGTAATTGGTAGACCCAGCCTGAAGCAACCTCTACCCCTGAAATGTAATTACAGGCAAGAGCTAATAGATACTTTAGAGTCTAAATCAGGACTTGGTAAATTTGGTTTTGCCCAAGCCCAAAGTATAGATTTAACATTTAATGAAAGCATAAATATATATAGCCTGTGTGACTTTAAAAACCACTAGTGCCACTGTGCTTTGTGTCCCTGCTTTTTAGGATTCTTACTTGTTTGCATAACCAGGGTCTAGAATCTCCATGTTGCGTACTGAGCCAAGTGACTCTAAGTCTTCTGGGTGGCCAATTGAGATTTCTGTCTCATACCACAGGCAACAAACTTTATATGCATATAGTGACAAATAGGCAATAGAAAAAGTCAGTAATAACCATTCTCAAAAATATTGATAAATATTCTCAAAAAATAGTAGCAAGAGTGTATTACTTACTTAATCCACAATAACAGTGTAGTAGTGAAAATACGCAGAGAAACTGAAAATTTAAGATTAAATTCCATTCTCATCTGAAAGGGACCAAATTCACACCATCCAGGTTTTGGAAGATATAAGAGTTACTTTTGCCAGATTAAATATTGATTTTTTTTTTATTGTATAACAGGATAGCTTCAAAAGGATGAACGGAGAGTATTCATCTGCTTCAAACCAACATCTGTCAGTGTAATGGCAGTTTCATGTAAAGTCTAGCATGTTTATTTCACCCTGTTAGTGTGAGATGTATGTTAAATGAAGGTCGGTCAAAAGCCTGGGCAACCCAGAAGGAAATTACGTAAAATCCAAATGTGATGCCAGTTTGTCTCGCAGTGGTTGTTCTTTAAAGGTAAAAGAAAAAAAAATCACAAGCCCTACCAATGCCTTGGAAGTATACCATAACTATACCTTTTAAATTACGTCTGTGGGATGTACCTGCCAGTCTTCTCCTTGTGCTTCCTAGCACAAGGTCTTAGGCCTTGTGCTAGATTCCTAGATGCTCACACCAAAGTACTTCTAGGGAGAGGCAGAGATAGACCTTTCTAGTGAGTTTAGATGATTTACTGACAGTACTTGTGGATCACAAGATTTGTACCTACTTAAGAAGCAAGATCTTTTGCCACTCTAATAACCACTATATGGTTATTATTGGTATGCTAGACTGTAATTGAGTGAATATGATGTGGTTGCTTACAGTAATTTGTGTCTTGCAACAAATCAGGTTCATAAAACACAGTTACTTCTGCTGAAGCCTGACATAACCGAACTATAATCAGTAACTGAAAAGTGCAAAGAAACTTCTGAGTAGCAAGATGGATAACATGCCATGACATTCTGCACCGTACATTAAAAGTGTTTGAAACAGATTCTGCTCAACAGTCTTGTTTGGTTATACCTTGGTGGGTTCATACTGTTTGGAGATAAAAAAATAAAATGAAATTTTTTCTTTTATCACAGAATCACAGAATGGTTGAGGTTGGAAGGGACCTCTGGAGATCATCTAGTCCAAACCCCCTGCTCAAGCCGGGTCCTCTAGAGCACATTGCACAGGATCGTGTCCAGGCAGGTTTTGAATATCTCCAGGGAAGGAGACTCCACTACCTCTCTGGGCAACCTGCTCCAGTGCTCTGTCACCCTCACAGTCAAGAAGTTTTTCCTCATCTTCACAAGGAACTGCCTGTGTTTCAGTGTGCGCCCGTTGCCTCTCATCCTGTCACTGGGCACCACGGAGAAGAGACTGGCCTCATCCTCTCGACACCCCCCCTTCAGATACTGGTACACATTGATCAGATCACCTCTCAGTCTTCTCTTCTGCAGGCTGAACAGGCCCAGCTCCCTCAGCCTTTCCTCATAGGAGAGATGCTCCAGTCCCTGAATCATCTTTGTAGCCCTCCTCTGGACTCCAGTAGTGCCACGTTCTCTCTTGTCCTGGGGAGCCCAGAACTGGACACAGGACTCCAGGTGAGGCCTCATCAGGGCTGAGTAGAGGGGGAGGATCACCTCCCTCCACCTGCTGGCAACACTCTGCCTAAGGCACCCCAGGATACCCTTGGCCTTCTTGGCTGCCTCCTGCTCGACTTGTTGTCCACCAGGACTCCCAGGTCCTTCTCAGCAGAGCTACTTTCCAGCAGGTCAGCCCCCAACCTGATGATTATGTTGAACAAGACTAGACCCAGTATTGACCCCTGGGGCACATCACTAGCTACAGGCCTCCAACTAGACTGTGTCACTCACCACAACCCTTGGAGCTCTGCCATCCAGCCACTTCTCAATCCACCTCACCGTCCACTCATCCAACCCACATTTCCTGAGTTTACCTATGAGGATGTGATGGGAGATAGTGTCCAAAGCCTTGCTGAAATCTAGGGAGACAATATCCACTGCTCTCTGCCCATCTATCCAGCCAGTCATTCCATCAGAGAAGGCTTCCAGATTGGTCAAACATGTTTTCCCTTTGGTGAATCTGTGCTGACTACTCCTGATCACCTTCTTGTCCTCCAGATGCTTAGTGAGGACCTCCAGGATGAGCTGCTCCATCACCTTTCCAGGGCTGGAGGTGAGGCTGACTGGCCTGTAGTTGCCTGGCTCCTCCTTCTTGCCCTTTTGGAAGACTGGGGTGACATGGGCTTTCTTCCAGTCCTCAGGCACCTCTCCTGATCTCCAGGACCTTTCTAAGATGATGGAGAGTGGCCTAGCGATGACATCCGCCAGCTCCCTCAGCACTCATGGGTGCCTCCCATCAGGACCCATGGATATGTGGATGTCAAGTTTGGACAAAAGATCTCTAACCTGATCCTCCTCCACCAAGGGAGAGTCTTCCTTTCTCCAGACTTTTTCTGTTGTCCCCAGGGTCTGGGATTCCTGAGGGCTGGCCTTAGCAGTAAAGACTGAAGCAAAGGCAGCATTCAATAACTCTGCCTTCTCTATGTCCTTTGTTACCAGGGCACCTGCCCCATTCAGCAGCGGGCCCACATTTTCCCTAGTCTTCCTTTTGCTAGTGATGTATTTGAAGAAGCCCTTCTGGTTGTCTTTGACAAAATGAATGTCACTTTCCATTAAATTAGTACGTTTCTTTTTATTCTTCTTTTAGGGAGACATGACTGAAGTTTTCATGAGAAAGAAGGACAGTAAGTAGTGAGAGAAAGGAAAAGTTTGTACTGAAGGAAATGAAAATGAAAATCAGGACTTCTGATCATTGTTCATCTCTGTTATGACATCATATTGACTGGCCAGCAAATCAGGCACATTTTGGCTGTCAGTACTGGAATGAATATATTCAAGTGGTATATGTAATTGGTATTAATTCTCTGCATCTTTTCCCATGATATTACTCACAGAGGCCTATTGGTGAAGTAGTTGCTAAAACAGTTTCTTTCTTTAAACTCCGTTTCTGACAGAACCATAGAGAGGAATCTCTACAGAGACAGAATAAGCAGAAGGTACTGTTGTCAGAATATTATACATAAAAAATAGACCTACCAGGGCTCATCCAAGTATTGCTCAATTTTGGTACTTTTTGCGGGCCAAAATTATTTGGCAATTCCATAAAGGAACTGCTTTTATACTGGGATTTTTTGCAACAAAACAAAAAATGGAAAGGAAATCCCAGAAGTTAAAATTCACAGTTAAAATTCACATTGCTTAGCTCTTGAATATACATACATATTTACATTCTTAGAAATACCAAAATAATAATGATTGACATCCATATTCTGCAGCTGCAAATGGCTGCATGATCAAGAGTGCTATAGAATTGGATCCCTTTCTGTCTGATATATTTTTCCAGTAAAGGAAATATGTCTCCATTTAGTTAGGCTGATTTCTAAGCACTTTTCAAGTATTGTGCTTTTGTTTAACAGAAGTCTTTCAACTCTTAATGAATCCTCATATCCTTCTTGACTGTTCTTAGGAGCAAATTGCTATTTCTAGATATGTTTTTTCATATGACAAGTGTTGATTTTGATCGAGAGCAGATGAAGCTATTAGTAAAACTAATAGCAAAAAGTTATCTTGATAGAGTAGCCCCAAATGTTATATTAATTTTAACAGTATTAATAGTGCCGTATTATTAACAGAAGGTCAAAATCTATTGCAGTGCAAATTGGCAGTTTTCCTAGTTTTGGTAGGATTATATCCAGTTATACTGGCTAAGATGTGATGCAACTTGTTAGTGAATCTACTTTTTTCTTTTCCTGTGTATGTGTTTGTTCATCTTGCTAATATGAAGTCAAAATGCATTTTATTATTTTATTTCCACTTCATTATCATCTTTATAACCTCATTGCTCCTACACATTTCTTTTCTAAATTATTGGTGACTAAGAAAGGAATGTATCTCCAAGGCTGTCAAAAATGGTTGAGATTCTCCTTTGTGAAAGTTTTCTGTCATTCTAATGACTGCAGAGTTTTCTGAAGGATGGAAGAATTTTTCTTCCACTTTCTATTATGATAATTTTTTCATTCTTCTGTGCTCATTTTGGAATTTTTGAAAGTTGATATACTATATTTTTAATGATGTTATTTACCCTTTCAGACTGTTTTAAATTACATTTAAAACTAGCTTTCTCCAATATTGAGATAGATTTGTACTCCTCTCCACTGATTTTCAAAGGTGCAGTCCCTACTGACTTTGAACGGGTTTGTGAAATCAAAACCTTCTATGTAGTAGTCTTATTCTGTAAATTTGAAAAACGTAAGAATGTATAAATATTTTAAGTTATCATACATCCTCCTTTTGTTTGCAGTAAAAGAGGATGGGAATTGTGAAAATTATACTTCTGTGTTATGTCTTTTTTAATTCTATAAAGTGTTCTTACTAAAAATTATTAATTCTTTTTAAATGAAACTTTGGTATTAGCTGAAAAATTTGTACATCTTCCTCAATTCTATCCACACAAGTAGTCCCATACATTTTAAAAACACAGCCTTTTTTCTTAATTTGAACAGATCTTTGATTATTTCTAGGTGCTGTTTGTTTCCAAGTCGTTAAAGGATGGGTCGTATGCATGATAGTTCTATAGGGTTAGTCAAGATCTTACTCATGAACTTTTGTAGAGTTGAGTTCTGAGTGTGTAATAGCTGTCTATATGGTTCCAGAATGCAGTGATTCATGACTAGATGGGCATGACAAACCAAGAGGATTAAGAGCAGATTAACTTGAGTCTCACAGTTTTGCAGTAGATGAGCTGCCATACTGACAGCACAGAAAATCTTTATTGTAATCAAATTAAATGAGTCACAAATTCACCCCAGAAATTTGGTTGAATTTTAGTACTGTAATGATACATGAAAACTTAACCACACAATACCTAAATTATTTCAATGAAACATCATACGATGTTTAAGTTAGTAAAAGAACTCATATAATAAAGATCAAGGTGAAGAAATCTTGCCTTGTTTGTTCCCTGTTTTGATATATCCTTGAAAGTTGTTCATCTTGTTAGTCAGAAAACACTACAGAAATGTCTGTGAAATTAAAATTATTAGTCCTAATTAGTAGACAGGAATTGTCCTCTTTTATACATTAAAAAAAGAGATTTACATATCTAATTTCCATGAGCAGTGATCAAGAAAGTAATCAAAATAATTATTTCAGTTTAATGATTTCCTCAAAATTTCGGAGCTGCTCCCATTTAAAATCAATAATAGTGTTTCCAGGTTAACACTGTACTCATTTAATATACTGAGGCCCTAGGGGTAGTGGACATTTACATGACAGCTCTTAAGCTATTTCACTTGCTAATTCTGCCAGTAAAATCAGATGATCTCCCAAATGGGGAGGACTAATTAAAAATTAGATGTCTTCCTGACTTTTTCACTTAGAATAAAACCTCAGAACTAGAACGTCACAGTCATTCTGTAGGGAGGAGTTGTCAAATCTCTTTTCTTTAGGGCTGATGAGCTTCTGGATATGTAAAGTTAACATCTTCAATCCACAGCTTAAATCCTGGTGATATAGATAAGAATTTTACACAAAGATGAAGGAGAGTCCATTCATTCATGTGTCTTGAGCCTCTCCAGGAAACTTAAGGGAGTCAGAAGGAGGGAAGCAGACAGACAAGCATTGCAAAACTACTTCACATACAGTTCATCTTTTCTTTAACAGATGGACTCAACCATCTCTCTGCAAAGCATGTGACACTGCATCTAGTGACAGGAAGACAGTTCTTAGACTCCGTGACATTTACAGAACATTTGTTGACCGTTTTCTTGGCTTTATACATAATCTCTGTAGAAGGCTCCCGATGCTAAGAAAACACTTTATATTTCATGGGTTTATTCCCAGTCACAGCTTTGAGTGGATTCATAGATAAGAGTCCCAACTTAAAATAGTTGTTAAAAAAACTAGGTGTTAAAAGAACTGTCAGTTATTTACAGCTTCTGTAACCTGAACATTACAAAGAAAAGTAAAACAGATGTCATGCTAAAAACTGAAAAAAGAAAAAAAAATCAAGACCAGGAAAGGACACTTTTGAGAAATGGATGTACTGTCCTGCTGTTTTTCATTTTCTTTGAGTTTGCTGCTCATAAAATTATAAGCAAGAAATGCATAAATCGGTGATTATTTAAATTAAAATAGATCACTACAGTAAAAATAAGCCTAGTAATTGTGTTCTGATCAAATCCTAACAAGATTTTTCCACTTTTTCTCTTTTTCCTATGTGTAAGGCTGACTGCCTTACACATAGTCTCGCTATCCATGAACAACCTGCCATGCTTGTGAAATTCCAAAAAGTCGTTTCAGTGTTACATGTCTCCAGGACGAATTTAACCCTGAAAAAAAAAAAAAAAAAGCCTAGACATTCCACTGAAGCATTTGCAAAATAGTTAATACTGCTAGAAACCCTAACGATCCACAGCCTCATATCCTGGCTTTAGCTCTGGCTCTTTGATACATTTCTCTACAGCTCTGAAAATAGGTTATGTGTTTGGGAGGGGAGAAAAAAAAGAAGAATTCTTCCCTTTCGGATCAGAAAGTAACTAGTTATAGGTCAATACAAATAGAATTTGCCTCCTGGAGGGAAAAAGTATACATCACCTGTAGCTGAAAGAATGAAAAAGACTGTCCATTAAGATTAAGAAAGTCTTGGATCTTGGCAAGAAAGTATGTGAGTGAGCTCTGAGGAAAAAGAAAAAAAAAAGGAAAAAAGAAAGGAAGATCTGATGCAAAATCTCCACGTCCTGGACACTGGCTGAGGGGTGGGTGTCAGGGGCAGCAGGCGCCTGTGTGGGGCGGCCACCAACGGCCGCGGGCCGGTCACAGCCGGTTCCAGCCGCCCCGACAGGGCTGGGAGCGCCCCATGGCCGCCACGCCTGAGCCGGGCGGGGAGCCCCGGCACCTCCAGCTCGCTGCTCTGCGGAGGACACAGTGGTGGCCGCGTGGGGAGGAGGCACATGAGAATAAACTCTTGGGAGACACATGGGAGAGTTATGCACGAGAGAGTCCCAAAGGAGAACCGACGGGACTGCAGCGAAGAGACATCCAGGAACGATGGTGCCTGGCCCCTCTGGGACTGCTGCACCGACCCGGCCGACCATCCACCTGGAGCGTGCCGCCTCCCTGCAGGACACGGAGGTCGTGGAGCTCATAAAATTGCCCACGTATCAGTGATTAAAGTGTTCTGTTATCCTAGTCCTTCTAGTCCCCGCACTGTCACTTTGGTCTTAAACTGTGACAAGACTGACATTTGATTCCAGTGCCCTATTGGCCTTGTTGGTCGTTATTCTATTGCCAAGTTGTATTAGTTCTCAATACCGTGGTCTAACGCTGGCATTATCATAGAAAGCAACATTAACCCCCAAACCAAAAAACAGATGGGGGTACAAATCCAATAGTCTCCGTCATTATTTAGTAAATTTTTCTATGGAGTGAACCTATTCGCAGTAGCCATTTCTGTTCCGTTAGCTTTAGAAACCAAATAAAAGTGTCTTGAAAATACTTTTACAAACTAAAGTTTGTTAAACCATAATTAATTTTCTTTTAACCAGTGAAAACTGGACAATATAGATCTTGCAAATGTATTTACAATTACATTGTATTCATAATTGCATTCACAGTTTTGCCTTACAAAATCAAAATAATTATCGCCATACTCCATTCAACTGCAATAGTTTAATATTAGGCATTATAGGGGAGTTGATTTATATTTCTTCTGACATTTGTCTGTAGCTACAGGCATGCCAATGTGACCCATGAAAAAGGAAAAATTGCATGTCATCTTTAATTTACTGGTGTTGCTATATATCAATATTTGATTTTATGGGCCCTTCCGGGTTGTATAATCTGTTATAGTATCTTCATATCCCCCTGTAACTTCAATGGTAATAGAATAAGATCTAAAATCAGTATATCTGATCTTTTTTCTTTCCTAGAAAATAAATTACCATCAAAGATAAATATTTTTATATTAATTATATATTGAAACACATCATCTACACTCTTCCTGGAAAAAAAAAAATAGTTTGTTATATATTGTGGCAGAACTAGTCCTTTGATTCTATGTTGTAAAATTGAAAATAATGTAAATCCTTTTCCAGCTTTTGTTCAAAGACAATATCACTTACTAACTCATCAGCGAGGCAACAACAATGGAATTTTCAGATCTGAAAGACAAAGAAGAATATGAGTTAAACATTGAAATGCAGAGTATGGAATTTAAAAGAAAAAAAAAAAAACATTGAAACCTGTTATTAGTAATGTACCTTAACAGTCTACAGGTGGGTGGTTACTCATGAATTATAACAACATAGGGTGTAATCCTGACAGTAGCTCAAAATCAGTAAGTGTTTCAGAATGGGCTTTATCCCTAGAGTTAAACACCTTATTTTAAACACCTACAGGTTGGGTATCTGTATGTGAGCTAGGTGTCCAAACTCTCACTATATTCAGTGACAAACGAGAGGTTGACTGAGTTACCAGACATAGGATTATAATGTATTTGAAGTGCTCTGGGATATCAGATACCCACATCAGGCTGCCATATAGGATACAGGACATGTAGGAGACCAGTAGTGGCAGGAAGGAGCTGATCAGTCCCACTGGCTATAACTGCCTACTATTTCAGGGCTGGATCTCCGCGCATTCATCTATAATGCCGTTGCCATCCTGCTGTATTTACTCTGCCTTAAAAGGATTCCTAGTATCCCACAGTCTTTACTGGAGTTCCGTTCAGATTTAAGTTTATGCTATAGAAACTCAAATCATATTTGCTTTATGATTCCTTGCAAAGCCTTGCATCTTGGTGGTCACAGAACTGAAATAAAACAGGGGACGGAATAGCACTGGGAAGATATGTAGGAGTTTCTATGAGCTCTGTAGTTACATCAGTAGGTGAAACGCAGAACTGCTACCAGCACAGAGAGGTGGCACAAGCATGGAGTGAGATCTCTGCTAGGCTCCTGACAGCCAACATGCCATAGACAGCATAATCTGCCAACTATCGACAATCATTTTGCAGTCTGGCACCATTGGAGATGGCTGCTTATGTTTATAGGACACTTATGCTACTCTGGCATTTTTCAACGGGAAAGGATCAGCAGTGGGTTCCCAGCTTCTGACTCCATAAAGTTCAGTCTTTTCTGGGACAAACTCTGTACTGTGCCCCTACAGTTAGCCAGTCCACCTGCATGTTCAAAGCCTGCCGCTACACAGTGTCCCATACATCAAATTTCAGGCCAGTTTGTGCCTAAGTATCTCCTTATTTACCTTCTCTACTAAAGAACCTACTGACCTGGCCACAAATGAGCTAGTCTCCCTTACCCATCCGGCACATAGCCCAACCTGTTACCTGTTTTCTGTTCATTCGGGGGAGATACTAGATTGTAAGGACCTTTCACAAGACCAGTTAGTCATGCAACAAAAACATACAAAAAAGTCAAGTGACAAATTCATTATATTTTTATATTAAAAATAAGATTGGAAATATGTGAGCCCACAAGCCTAGCCCTGAAATTACTTCTAAGTAACACAGATATACATAGTATAATTATATAAATATATACAGTACAATTGGAGTTGGAGCTCACCACATTTCTGTTTATTATTTAACTCACCCTTTTATTTCAACATGTGGGAGGGAGATTCAGGAATGACTTACCTTTTTATCGCAAAATCCATGGTTACCTTGACTACATAAGCCCCAAACTAGCCCTTGCTTGATAAGATGGAACAATTTCATGGGTGACTTTTGTGCCGAGATGTAGAAACTAGACACGGTTTCTCTGTCCTAAGGGCTCAACTGATAGCAGAAAGAGTGAATATGAGTAGTTTACACATAGTAACTGCCACACCGTGAGTTCATACCTTACTCTGTCTCATGGAACTTTAGAGAAATGTATTTTCACCTGTCCAGACTGAACTCCTCATTTAGATACAAAAGGAATACTCCAAAACCCCAAACTCCAAGAAGTTTATAGAGCTTCTTGTTTGGTAGGAAGGCTTGATCTTTTTTCTCAAAGGAGAAAAATTTCTAAGTATTTCATCTGACCTGTTTTAGACAGAATCTAGAATTCATCCTAGAAGTTGCCTGTAAATGCATAGGAAGTAACAAAATCATATGCTCTGCACTGTAGATGTCTAGAAAAAGATGAGTCGAACCCCACTCTAAATAACAAGTGATTATTTTTTTCTGATTGTGTTTACCTGATACTCTTTAAAATGTAGATACGGAATAAAGGTCTACATCTTGCTTACTGATAACTTTTTATTAATAACAGAAATATTATTTTCCTACAAAGAAGATGGGATTTGGATTTCAGCAAAAGAATTTGTTTAAGAGAGTTCATATTTATTTTGAGTTCATGTGAATATGAGGTGAAAGGTTTATACAGATTTACAATCATGAAATTCAAAAACACTGTACGTCTCATTTTATTTCCATGAAAAGTCTTGTTATAGAGCATTCATTACCTTCTATATGGATTTTAGCAAATGTGAGGGACATGGCTTTGCCAACATTCATAAAACATTTTTGAATATCAGGTAGGAAGATGACGAGGAGTAGCAAATGAGGGCCCACTCAGCCATTTTTCAGACTTCAATATCTTGACCTTTCCTAAATTATTTTTGAACAACATAGGCCCTAGGACTGAATAGCAGTGCATAAGCATGCTTCTTGCTTATCCGTTGCGTGCTAACAGTGTGCTTGCAAAACAGAATTTGTTTGCCAGCTGCTCCATATTCCACATTTTATCACGCATGGCTTCTTTGCTCCACAAAGAAAGGAAATGGGGCAGACGTCAGGGCAACAGTGAAAGTACTGTGTTCGTTAAACACATTGCAGGCTGCATAGGCTAGCAGTTATACAGAACTATTCCTTTAAGATATTCTTTGCTAGACCTTGTATTTATCAAATCCATTATAAAGGATTATATAGAACCTATCCTGCAGAGGCTCCTGAGTCTGCATTTATAAGAACAAAGATTATTCTGGCTGTGAATTTTCAACTCACTCTCTGTAACTAATTATTTTAAAAGGAATTGAGGAAGTGTCTAAGGATTATTGTTCTGTATTCTCAGACATAATACTGAAACTAATGATTGGAAGCTATAGGCTTCTTAGAAATGCTGTATAATAGACTTAACAATATTAGAGCGAGAGAGAGAGAGAAAGAGATATAAAAATAGATTAAGGATAGATTAAGGAAAGATACTCTTTCTAATAACACTAGACTTTATTTTATGTACACTAGGCTTTATTATTTCTTTATATTTTATTGCTTTTTTAACATAGAAAGACACGGATCCATACTTCAGTCTTTTCTTAACTCCTTCTATTCTTAATTCTACAATTTTTTCTGATGCAGAATAACATTCAGTTTGAGATCCTGCAGCTGTGTTTCTGTTCTATTTCATACATTGCCCTGGCTTCTTGCTCTAGCAAACTAACAGATATAAAGCTTCTATGTTCATAAAACCCTTCAATGTGACTTTGTTTAAATGAATTTTATAGGTACCTATGGATGTGACCAAGAAACAGTTACCAGAAAACAGCTGACTGAAGGGAGAAGTATGTGCTGAGGGGTAGTGTGTGAAAGTCTCCTAAGACCTGATAAGCTCCAGAAATTAACAGGCCTGTTGAATCTACAAGAACTGATAAACTCAGGACACCAAGAATTTGTCACATCTGAACAAGGCCACCAGCATACACTGGCATCAGCAATGGGCTATATAACTCAGACCACATCTAAGAGGATGGTGTCTGCCATATGCAGACAAAACTACAGAATTTTTATATACATAACTGAAGCCAGGGACCTTCAGGGACTTTCTAAATACCTGCCTAGAGCCACTAGAGTATGACCCTCCTCTCCTGAGTAAACACTGGAATTAATCTCCCAGCTGTTGCTCCAATTGCATGAGCATGCTTACAGGCATGTGTGTGTGTGTGTGTGTGTGTGTGTGTGTGTGAAAGAGAGAGAGAGAGAAGAGAGAAAAGAGAGGAAGAGCACCAGAGAGAGAGAGAGACAGAGAACTTTATGAGGGAATAATTGAATGCGCTATGTAAATAGTTATCTGCTGTGAATAACAGCTTGATTCTATTAATAGTAACAGCTTAACTATTAACAACTTAATAAAAGTTGTTTTAATAAATATTGGTTGTGCTCAGCTCTCCCTGTTGACTGACAGGGCAAATGGATTTTACAACAATAGATTCTTCTTAATGACCACACCTAATTTTCTGATTGAAGTGCATGCAGTATGTCTACTAGCTGCATTACCTATATGACAGTTTATCTCATTAACATTCTTTTTATTGTCTTTCGAACTATCTTCTATTACTCTACATATAGATAAATACTTTCCTCCTTTTGTTTAAAGTAACATAACTTGTTTAAAATAAACGTATCTTATTTGCTACACCCTCTGCCACAAAAGACTCTTACCTCAAGAGCTTCAAGAAATTCTTACTACTAGGCATAGTCTTTCTATGTGTACTTCCCAATAGTCAGCCATCCTAAACAGCTTTCTATTCTTCACCATATTGTTTAGATAATACAATCCCCCCAAAATTAAAGGTGTTAGCATCAGAGGATCATAGTATAGGTCAAGTGAGAAGGGACCTTAGGAGGTTTCTAGTCCAACCTTCTCCTCAAAGCAGGGTCAGCTATGATGTTATTCAGAGTTTTATCAAGTCAAATTCAAAAGCTGTCTGGGCATGATTCTGGGTGATGTGCTCTAGATGACCCTGCTTGACAGGGGGTTGGACTAGATGATCTCCAGAGGTCCCTTCCAACCTCAACCATTCTGTGATTCTGTGATTCTGTGAAATCTTGAAAATCTCTGAGGATAGAGAGTGCACAACCTCCTCAGGTCAGTCTGTTCCAACACCTGACTGTGTCCGTGGTGAAAAAGTTTCTTAGAAAAACTTTGCAGTGCTTTACTGGACTGGAGAAAAGTGAAAAAGAATGAATTGTTCTTGTTGCCACTGATGCCTCTTGTCCCTCATCCTCCCACCGTCCTCCACTGTGAAGAGCCTGGCTCCGTCTTCCTGATGGTCTCCAAGTGATTTCTCAGCGTCTTCTATATACAGTTCAGCATAGTAATTTTAAATCTACTCCAGCAAAATTCTAGGAATGATAAATGATTCAGCTGTCTTTCAAGATTCTTTTTGGACATAGGCTGCTCACATCCTGTGTATTTAATCTGGAAAATCAGCACATCTGCTGCAGTTTTGCTACCAGTTCAACAAGGCTGATCGTATGAAGCTAATTTGAAAATATAAACATATATTTTTAGGACATCTGTTCTACCTGAACTTCTAGTGAAACTTGAAAAAATTTTCGTTGAGCTAAAGCTAATTGCAAATTAAAAGGCAGATACAGAACCTGCTAAAAAGAGACAATGCATTTCAAGGAGGAAATGGAGTCCGAAGGAGGCTACTGTTGGACTTTCTTAGGATTCAGACTTGAGAACAAGCTTAGCTAATGTTTTGATTACTGATTCTAAAATAAAAATAGGAACATTCTAAGTAAATTTTATCATGACACAAAATTGGGTGACATCATTAATACACAGGCAGACCTGAATATCATAAGGGAATAATGCGATGATCTTCCAGGATAAAATAAAACTAATGGATAAAATGTAGTAGGGTTATATGCCTAGGGATTTATAGTGTGAGTTTCTACTAGATTAACTACAAGCTTATCCGCAGGAAATGACTTCAGTGTCCATGACTGTGCACTGCCAAATTAATACAGAAAAGGAAAAAGTCAAGGGAAATCTTAAAAAGAATACCATGCAAAGGACTCCAAGTAGTGATAGAAAGATATTATTATACAAAGTTTTGAGTCCTCAGCTGGAATACTACTGACAACTCTCTTAATCTGTGTAATAAAAAGATAAATAAACTTGTAAGAGACTCAGAGAAAGGTAATTTGGGGGATAGGAAGACCGTAAAGCTTATTTTAAGAATAACAGCTAAAAAATCTAGTGCTGTTAAGCCAGATAAAATGAAGCTTGAAAAGACACTAATAAAAAAGTAGAGAATCAAAAAGAGCTATTAAAGGTAAGAGATAAAAGTTGGTGCAAGAACAAATGGGCATAAAGTGGCTATGAATAAAGTTAACATATAACCAATAGATTACCAGTTTCTTTTAATAAGAGAATTAGTGACACAAAAAGACTTGATGTTTTATTGATGCTTGCTTCTGTTTAAAGAGAGGTTGCTACGGATTAGATGGCTTTCCATATTCATAGGAGCAGGGACTAAGGACTAAAGAGATTCCTTTCAGTCCTGCATCCTCATCTTTATGGTAGAGTGCTGTCTCTCATGCAACATTAGATATTTTGATATCTCTGCTTTCTCATAGGTTGTCTTTAAATTACTTTTGTCTAGTTTCCTTTCCTTAATGAGGAAAGCCTGTTGAAGTACAGCTCTAACCTGAAAACAAACTACAGATCTTCGTAAAGATTTGTTGCCAGTAAGAGCTCTATATTGTCACACTGACAAAAACATATACAAAACAGGATGCAATTTGGCTTTATATTTGCTAGTATTTACATATGAAGAGTGAGACAACATTGTTAGTAACAGAGACATAAGTTTAAAATCAGTTATGGACCTACTGTACCACACTGGCAAGGGAGAAAAGGTGATAGGCTAGCATCATAATGAAGATAGAGTTATTGCAATTTTAATGTCTCATTTGAGAAGTTCAGCCTCTATTCTTACTCTCTAGATTCAAAAAGAGTAAAAACTTTAATAGATTTGGAAGATAATATGCATTCAAATCACTGCTACCTGCATTCAGCTTTAGTGAATATATTTGCGAGGAATTTGGTTGTACTGAGTGATTAGTATTCAGCTATCTAATTTCATATGGGATCTGTTTGCAAACTTTTGTAATTGGTTTACTAACACAATGTACCAGTAACCTTATATAATTTAAACACAAGCTCATTAAAGTATATATTTATTTCAGAATATGAAATATGAATACCATTAATTATATTACCAGCAATTAGTGTTTCAGAAGATAACATAACTCTTTTGATGTGTAATACATTCATGAGGTCCTTTGTCTGTTAACTTAATACTTCACAAAATTTAGACTAAAAGTGATTTGTTTATTCTAAGATGGAAAAATTTTGTCTAGTGAAAAATAAAATTAAAGAAATCTGAAGATTTAACAGAACTGAGGAATCTCTACTTCTCAGCAAAGATGTTAAATAAATAATGAAAATTCATTGAACATTAACTATCAGGTATAAAAAACAATGAGCAAATATAAACATAAGGAAATAAATATGACTGAAAGAATAAATAAACTTTAAAAATATTTGTCTCGAGGCAGATCTGAAAAACTATGCATATCTTAGATAAAAGACTCAACTTCCTTCTTTATACTACAATATAGGTAGATAACAACTTACCAATTGCATATGAGGCTTTCTCTGGTAGGTTTACCTTCATGCTGACTGCTATCTCTGCTAATGAACTTAAATTTTGCTCCTTTCTTATCAGTGATCAAGTGTTGTACAGAAATTCAAGATAAAATATTTGTGAAAAAAAGAAAGGATAAAAAAGACTAGCTTATTGGAATCTCTGTATAGAGTAACACTAATATGGGGAATCAAATATCTCAAACAGGATGGGCAATGATTCGGATTGTGATAGATCCCTGTAATAGTATTTTTTTCAAGCTCCACAAACTGCTGTTTCTGCTAAAATCTTATAATCCAGCTGACCTTTGTTCCTTTGTCATCAGGATCCTGAGCGCACTGATATGTGCAGCTTGCACTGATATGTGTAATTTGCCCTGATAGCCTCAGCTGGGACCTTGACACAAGGACCTTCTGGCCGGTGGTCCCTGTGCTCATTTAAGCTCAGATCTGGGACTTCAGTCCTGGCATGAGCTACGCTGCAGGTGTACCTGACTCCACTCCTGTTCCTGAACTGTCATTTGGATTTCCTGGACTGATCTTGGCTCTAACTTGTTACCTTGTTTGTCTGATGATCCTTGAAGTGTTGATGGGATCTGTTGCTGTCACCATCCCTTCTCTGCTCGCCCAGCTCAGGTGCTGCAGGACTCTGGTTTCTCGGTATTACCAGTGGCTTATGCTGGGGTCACCCTTACACAGCTCATCTTCTCTTGGGAAACAGCCGTGCTCTTGCTGCTCCATGACATATGCGACCGCTCCAACACAAGCCTGATTCATTACTATTGATTTATCTTAAATCACATACAAAACATCTCCTGGTTACCTTAAGAATTTGCAAAAGATTGTCCTATGCAACCATTTCTGCATCTGTACAAGCACTTCCTACTGGCTGTTAAAAGTTTCTTATCTATGCATATTCTGTTCATTTCTGCACAGGAACCACCTGAGCATCTATGAAATGGCCAGATTCTCCATGCAGGATGTTAATCAGCACACTGAATATACAGTCTGGTCTAGCCATTGCCTGGGAAAATATTCACAATAGTTTTAAGTCTCACCTGGAAAGCTCCTGCGCCAGTTAGCCAACTGGTTTACAGGAAAGGTGACCAAGAGTTGAATCAATTGTCTCATGCTGGTCCACTATCTCATCTATGCAGGTAACTACCTGGGGACCCCCTGAACCACCCACAGAATTAATGACTTAAGTGCCCTGGATGTGCACACAGGCATAGACCGCATACCCAATCATATGGCAATTATAACTAAAGAACAAATTTGAACATCATACTTATAAACTAAATCCCATAGCTTTTGCCACACAAGAAAACTAACAAATGAAAACTTCTGCTGATGCTGAGGAATGAGAATGGCAGAACCACAACAGCTTGGCAGGAATTAAACACTTTGCTAATATGTTACAGAGAATATATCCCCCTACTGAAGTTGCAAACAAGCTTGGGTATAGTGAAAAATAAAATAGGAGAAACTTACCTACACTGAATTATCTGGGACTGCAATAGAGAAATATATATGTATATTTAGGTCAAGGCTTGTGCTGATCAGAAGCTGGATTTTAGTTTAGTTTTGTATTTTTCTTTTATGAGAATGCTCTGTCTGTAATAAATCCTACAGTTCCTTTTTGCAGGGCATTTTTGGCCTGCAAATTTTTTTCTTCTTTGGAAAATTTAGCAAACAAATACCTACAGGTATTCTTGCCTATATATATGTATGTATTTTCATCTAGAATTCTGATACACAGGTATAAGGCATATTTTTAATACAGAAAAATAGATTTTATGAGATATGAAGAACTGTAATTCCAAAGCATTGGGCTTCATAATAATATAATTTGAAGTGATCCTTCTCAAAAATCAGCCCTGTAATCCATTTAATTATAACCAATCACTATGAAATAGTTATAAACATTTGTAATAGCAATATGCACATAATGGTTTTGGTTTCAAGAGAAATCATTTGATGCACAATATTCAGCAGCATGAATTCAATCACATGAATAATTAAAAAATGAACATTTATTATATTGGTATGAGTTAATGAGTCTAGTATAATTAAGGAGCCTTTGTTTAATCGTGTATTTAGATGCTAGAAAATATCTTGCTTCGCAATCGCCCTCCTGAAAGGTAAGCACATGATTTTAATTTTAGTCTTGGAAGAACCTCTCCCAGTAGGTTAGTTTTAAATGTCAGTGTTCCAGACTCTAGCCAAATGCAGCAAATGAAAATGTGATCATAAGAGGTGTGATGATGTACTGCATCTATAATGCATTAATTGACATTGCCTTCTAACATTTCTTACATGCAATATCTAGGTAGGACTCAGAGGCTTTGCAATTCCTTTGTCAGTTGCTAATCATTAAATTCAGATGACGACTTTCCTCATTTTTTTTTTCTGTGATTCTTTTCCTTGAAGGCTTAACAGCAGAACAGTCCTATAAGGTATTTTCATAGCTCTTCATCTTCATTGTAGGAAATTTGAGAGAGGGACTGCAGTGTGTTTCTTTGGCTCACAATGACCACTCACCGCACCATCACAATTCTTGCTGATGGGATGTGATTCAGATGCCTAAAAATAGAGATCTAAATTTAAGCTAGTGCTTCTTCTAAACTGCATTTAATCATGAGATATCTGCCTAAAGGCATGCATCCTATTCCTCTGTATACGCAATGAAAGATATGGATAGACAGCCTTCAGCTGGAGTGATGCAGGTGACTCAACTTCATCAGGATGACAACAGAGCAACATGAAGGAAAAGTGCTTCACGGCATCCCACTAAGACTTACTTGTTCTCCCACTCTTTCCCTCCATATTTCTGCTCAGTCTTGCTCCTTCCTCAAACCTATCCTTACTCTGTTTTGCAAAAAGACCTTGGAGGGCTATTTTCTCTTCTTTGCTAGCAAGACCTCTTTTACCTTAATGCACTATCAAAAATAGTGGGGCAGTATTCAGGGACAAAAAGCAGTATTCTGAAAGGGGAGTCACAGCTTCTTGTGTCACAGAAATACCAGCTTGTGAAAATTAACACACCTGGACACCATATTTTCCCATTTGCAGCCAAAACAAAAGCAGATAGGTCATGCAGATGACATCATACATGTTCAGCCAGTAAATGTTACAGTTGCTGCCTGCACCTCAGATGGTGAATTTCATGCTTAAAGTTTCTTGCTAAAAGGACACTCTGACACAAGCAGCCTAAGATGCCTTTCCCATTGAGTGGGACGGGATTGTAATACTGTCCCACTTTCTCCTATATGGTAGGTGAATCCTGTAATATAGGACCAAACAGAATGGAGGAGAGAGGCTAAATAGGGGCAGAGGTGTCAAAGAAAGACATACAGAGGACTTTCTGAGCATGCCTGGGACAGTATACAGACACAGTTCTCCACTTTCCTCATTGTCTTAAAAATCTATAAAGAATCAAAATAGATGAGCCAGGAATATTGCTTGTAATAAATGTCATCCTGTCAAACGCTCACTGCTACTGAGAGATTTCTGCAGTGACACAAACTTTTCATGGGTCTGACAGCAAGCGGCGTTTCAATGCCAGCATCCTTCCAACCCAGTAACTCCCTTTGTTCCGTAGCCAACCAAAAACATGGAGCAAGTTCTCAGAAGCACATCAACATGGATTGCTGCATACAAGCCACAGAGGCAAATGGTTCTATGTTACCTTACCCTACCTGCATTCTACCCTAAGCATGACCAGTTTGTTTCAGGTGATCAACAGAATGAACCCTTCATCCCAGTCATAAGTTTACACTAGTTCACTTGGTCTTAAGACAAGAACAGTCAGAATTTATAGTAACACAAGGTAAAGGTTTATTCATTAAGACAGAAAAGTCAGAGACACAGGTGCAAAGCCTGGAAAGAAAAGTACTGACATAAGCCATAATTTACATCCTTTTATTCAGTAGCTATTAGCAATTCATACGACATCCCTTTGGCACTTTGAATACCTAAGGAATAAAGTGAAAAAGGAATTTATGTTATGCTTTTGTATCTTTTTCCCTCTCCCTCATAATGCTTTCCATATTATTATTATTCTTTAGAGTTTGATTGTTGAAGAGCTAAGGGTCTTGTTCTGGTCAGTGTCTTCAGTTGCTGAATTGAATCTTGCACAGCTTAAAAACACAAAGATTAAAAACAAACTTTCTATATACTATTAGTGAATATACTCAGTGGACATTTGAGGTGGATATTCACAGTAGTCACATACTGAGAAGGAAGTGCTTGAAGCAAGACAGAATCTCTTTGTGCCTCAGAACTGTTCATTCAGATGATCTACTCACACGCCTGTGCAAACTGTACTCAAAATCATTAAGACTGAGGTTGAACGCACAAGGGAACTACACATGTCCTGTTATTAAAAGATAGTCAAGGAGAAGTATGGCATTTCTCTTTCTTTGGAAACAGCTGATAGTCATAGGCTTTCTCAGATATGGCACTTCTTTTGGTGATGCTACTAGACTCCAGACCTAAGTAGACATCTCTGTAAGGAGATCATTTTAGCAACATTGCAGGACACAGTTCTGGATCTATAACCTGCAAGCAGATGCATTTACTTATTTATTTATTTTCTGGCAGCAAAGTATTCCACAAACCTCAGTCTTTGGTATAACAATTCACATCAGAACGAGTTAAAAATATCTTAAATTTCAAGATTATGGTACATACTTGGATCTATGCTGTAGAGCTGTTCTAGCGGCTAGTGTTTCCAGGACGCTATGACTTCTTATTTATGGAAGTTTGTACCAAAGTGAAAATACTGGATAGCATTACAAATGGGACTATTAAGTCTCAGAGATTTTCTTTCTGAAATGCGTGCCATAATAACCAAAGAACACTTTAGAAAATTTAATGGAAGAGTAGATGGATTTCTGCACTAAGATCCTTCAGTCTACAATTGTCATGATACAAGGCCTTTTCTCCATTTTATTTTGCTTTATTTTAAGCCATTCTTTCCTGGTGTCATCTTAAGCTACACAGGCATCCCAGACCACAGTGATATTTTTACTCTTCTAATAATTATTAGTAAATAAATGAATGCTCATGCACAAATTGACGAAAATGGATCCCTTTATAGGCAAATTTTTCTTTCAGATATCTCACCCTTTTCTTGATTACCTATTTTTAGCTTATAAGGCCTTTTTCCTATCTGTATTCTGGGATTCATACCAGAGAAAGGTTGCTAGGCAACATAAAATTGAAATCATATAGTTGACTAGCAGGCAGTTCTGATGTAGGCTTTTGAAACCATACTTTAGTCTCCACACCTCACAAGTAATTCTGGGATTGTGGGCTCAGCTAGCAGCTAGGCAGTGGTCTCAAATTGCTAAGGGATACCTACTACTGTAACATACAACTAAGTAGCAGGCCAGAGTGAAAGGTATTAATGAATGCATGATGCACATTTAATAGTCACGGCCAAAGGACTCAGAAAACTTGTGGACTAAGCAGGTAGAGAGATTTATTGAAATAACTGTTATGCAATATTATGTAATAGATAGTTAAATCATCTAGTGAGCTAAGCTTGAAGTAAACAATTAAAAAGTAAACAGAGCAGTAAGCTGCATGCAACTTTAATACCAATAGAGGAGCCCTTGGTTATGTCTATACCAGTAAATAAGCAGGTTCTGAAAATGTTCCCAGACACACTATTATATATTCTATCAGACTGGTCCCTGACCATCTCTTGGTGTGTGCTAATAACAGTTTCCCATATCATTCCTTGGAACAGTCTGGAAGTTAGCCCTGACTATGGATGATTCCCAACAGGCATTGTGGATGTATCCACTGTATTCTAGACCATAAGAAAGTTTAATAGTTTAACAGTATGAGTGCAGGCCATTCCATGCATTTACTCTCCATGACAGACAAAAGTCTGGGTCATGTTTAGTTTACTAGCACAGGCATAGCTTTTGAGAATTCAGTAGTGCATCATCAATCTGATGACTTTCCTCATCCTTAGATCCTGATAATCTATCCAAATATTCTAATTTGCATTTTTATGGTTTCTTTTATGACATTCAGAAACTTTTGATCACAGCTAAGTCTCTGGTTTTCTACAAATTATCTTCCCAGTACAAATGATACATATACTCATTTTACCAGATTGTCCATTTCTGTTGCTTGATAATATAAAAATGGTTATTTCAATAATTCACCACATGAATTTCCATTATTTAGAAAGTTTCATTAATCAGTTCTGTCATCCTGTGTATTTCCTTCCATTTGTAACATTGCTTTGACAATTGTGAGTAAGCACAGTGGCTAATGTGTTCCTGTGGTGAGACATCAGATGTTCAAGCTGGTATAATTTTGTCATTGATTAAATAATACATAATTCCAGTAGTTAAATCACAGACGTCTTACGTTGTCATTGCTTCCATTAAGTTTCCTTACTCCTTAATTCTATTCCTGGTATCCTACTCCCTCTCTGAGATTATTCCTTCAGTCCTTCTCTGCTGCGTGTTTGAGTTCTCCACCTCCACACCATCGATCTCTGGTTTGAACTACATTTACTTAAGTCATGTGAAATGTTTTAAGGAACATGTAAAGCCAGCACCTCCGGCGTGCTAAAGAACCCAGGTATCCCTCCTTCCCAGCTGCTAGAGCCCAGCCCAGTGCACCTGAGGACCCAGAGGTCTCTCCATCTCAGGCTGATGGACCTTGCTGCTGCTCTCCCATCTGCAGGTTAAACCAGTAGCAAGGCTGAGCAAAACTAGTAGCAAGGCTGAGCAGGTATCCCAGGGATGAACACACACACACACACACAAACACACACACACACACGCACACACGCACACACGCACAGAGGGCACTAACACGACCCGTTACAGAGACTGCTACAGCTACAGACAAGGCATTGCCTTCAGTAGCACCCACATATAACACTACCAGAACTCATATCAAAAACACAGGTGAAGATAGCCAAGTCCCCTTCCACCTCTCCGGTGAGTAAAGCCGGAGTTCAAGTTTACTAGTGAAAGTGCACACGCCCTCACTCTGTAGTTCACAACCATAGACACATTTGTGGATCCCTCAGATATCAGCACGGCCCCTCTGTCTGTCTAATACCCTGGCCCACATCTGGGGCCCTCTTCCCTGCTTTATAGGCCTCCTCCTTGCTGGCTAGTCCAGCTTGAAGTTTACCAGCAAATTCCCCATCTCTCTCCCCTGGGGTGAAAACCAAGCGAGGGGAAAATACAAACACTTTACCCTCCCCATAGCAATTGCCCTGGCACATGACACTGCAACCCATGATACCGCTCCAGACCCTGGCACTGAGACCCTCTCTCTCACTCCGGACCCCAGGAGCTGGCCAGCCAGACACATGGGCCCTATGACCCCACATCCTGCTCCAGTGGCTGATTCAGGGATCCTCACTTGCTCGAAGTGGCACCACAGACATAGGGCCACCATCACCCAAAGTCTGACTCCCACTGCTGGCCTGAATTCACTACCTTTGTCTCTGCAGTTGTTGGCATTGGACCTTACAGCGCTCATGTATGGGATAGGGAGTGAGATTGTACAGAAAGATAGCAAAGAAAGGATGTAATGAGAAGCTAGGATAGACTGCAGTGATCAAGCACTGGGATCTTTCAGATAGCATACTGGCCTGCTACTGCTTACACAGGACTGGCTCTTTTTATACTCCCTCTTCTCTGTTCCCCACTTTGTTCCTCCCTGATTCCCTTACCTTGATTTTCTTTAGAAAGTTTTGCATAGTCCCACAGGCCCCTATCTTATCTAAAAATCCTCACGTTCCATTGTTTCCTCCCTCTTTACAAGGTCTACGCTGGCCATGTCTTCAGTTTCTTAATGGCCTATCAGTTAGTGACCGGAGACTTTTGGTCTTTGTCTTGGTCTCCATTATCTGTGTGTGTAAGGTTCATGTCTCTGTGTTTTCATTATGGCTTCATCCTTTACTTATTATCCCTTTTACACTGAAAGGGTCCTTAATTAGATAATCTTAAGGAAGATTCTCTCACATTCTACATATACCTACAAAATGGAAGAGCTGTAACAGGAAGAAGCGAGAAATTCCAAAATATATTTTACACATGTTTGTTATTCACTAGAGAGACAAATAGTGTGTCTTCAGATTTTCCTAAATGAAGAAGGAATTGAACGCAAGTCTCTTTCAACCTCAGTGCAAGTCTATTACAACCTCAGCGCATGCAAGTCATTGCTTTGTGTCAGAGTCCAGTACACTCTGACCAGGTTCTTTTAGATATTCCACGCATACAGAGAGTGCAATGTTGAATATAAAAGTTTATTTTTAGGGAATTTGATTTTACAAGGGATTTTTCATTTATCAGAATGATTCAGCAATATACTGAAATCACAATTCAAGTGTACATGCTTAACAAAATCTAGCTAGACAGTTCAATCGCAATACCAATGTGGCTGCCATTACCGATCTCAGATAAGCTCACCATCACAACACTGGGCATCCCCAGTGGCTGGGAAGGACTACATGGGTTGATGTCAGCTCCGGCCCATTGTTCTCTTCGGAATTTCTTCGTTAGTTGTTGAGATTTTATGCTTTTTGTTGGGCTGAGCCACATATACACTTTCCCCGTGCTGGTCTGGCTATTCTCAGAGAGACCTTCACATTCTTTTGGACAGCTCAGAGGAAATATTTATGTCAGGTATAACTACTTAACTAGCTATTTATCTAACACAAGGTCACCCTCTGGCCCCCTTTGTGTTGAGATAAAGTCATTTCTCTGTGCAACAGCAAGGATTAACGAGCCACATCCAAGGATAACTGTCCTTGATATCCGAAGGGGTGCCTCTTCATCTGAGCTTTCTCCCAGGAGTAGAGGCTACTGGTCAGTCACACTTGGGTAGATTTTATAGAAGTGCAGTATTTTGGCTTGCACAGTTTATAGTGAAGATTTTCTGGATATTGAGAATGGTCTTTGCCTTGCCTAACTTTAAACTTCTGAAAGTCATGTAGGTTCCCTAAACAGTCAGTAGAAGTGCAAACATCTGCAAAGGATAGGAGGTGGGATTCATCTTGCCTACATTTATGTATCTTTAATGTAAGTGTCTACACATGAGGTGGATTATAGTCAGAGATCTTTTATTCAGTACAGTTAGTGAGGTTTAGAGAGCTAATCATCTTATTCTATAGTAAACAACTAGGCTCTACAGGTTTAGAGCCTTACATAAGGCTCTTAACATAATTATCTCAATCTTTGAGTTGAATTCTGTAAGAAAAGTTTTGTCAAGCTGAACTCTACCCAAGGAATCAATATTAGATGGAACAAATCATTTACTTTTCTGTCAATATATTATAAAGGAA
Source organism: Struthio camelus (assembly GCF_040807025.1). NCBI lineage: Eukaryota > Metazoa > Chordata > Aves > Struthioniformes > Struthionidae > Struthio > Struthio camelus. Next base: position 180,055,709 of record NC_090942.1, on the reverse strand, counting down.
GCCTGATAAACCAAATAGATTAAATATAAAGTCAGGTGGAATTAATTCTACCCTTTGTAGATGGCATATGTGTAGTGCAGTAAGCAAAACCTAAAGAGAATCACAGAAAGAATATTTAGCTTTATTTAAGAGAAAACTGTGAGATAGATAGATAGATTAGTATAGAAATGCTTACTTATGTTTATTATTCACTATTAAAATATAGACATCTATATTTTAACAGATGAGGGATGTGATATAAAGAATTAACAGCATTTAGTGTTTGGGGATAGCCTTAAAGGCAGGGACCCTGTGGATAGATGTTTAGCTATGTTATTAACTTCCCATCTGCAACTTTTGCATTTTTTATGCCTTTAAAAGCTATAATTTAATGCTTTTTTTGGATAAACTTTTTCTTTGTTAATATTCATATAAGCTTTCTTTAGTGCTACACATGCATTTCCAGAAATTGTCTAATTGCCTGCTCTAATCAACTATAAATCATTAGAATTTATTTATTTGTGTTGTTATGTATAGAGGGCAAAAACATTAAAAAAAGCCAATGTTTCCAATACCCTGTCAGTGTTTTCCAGCCATTCATCACAGACCATTCTGAACTATTTCCAGCCTTCTAGAGCACACTAACACTTTATCAAGGGACAGCTTCTTATCCATCCTTTTGAGACCAACATGCTCCCTGCTAATACATTCGTTTCCATTATCTTGCTGAAAGGACAGTTCCCACACATTTATTAAAATCTAGATCTTGAAATAATAAATTTAACTGCTTAGCTTCTTGGAACATTCTGTAGTAATGTTCAGATATATATATTGTAGCTTCCACAAATCTTCAGAAAAGGTGACACATACACATAGTACAGTTAACAAAAATATTTCACATTTCCAAAACAATGTAAATGATTCTACTGTAAATAGATGTTTAATCCTAAGGATATAGAAGTGAAGGGATATAAAGGGATAGCCAACAAAAAAATGAATTAGTCAATAAGAATATTAGGAGAGGAGTAGCCAATTAGGAAATTAGGATAAAAAAGAGATTCACCAATAACTTTGGAAAAAGTGGAGAAATTTCATGTCAATGAGTTTTTCTCTGGTGATCCAGATGATGTAGTTTTACCAAAACCAAGGATACTGAAACTCTAGTGTCCTTAATAGGGTTCCTTCCTGATCAAAACATCCAGAAAGCTAAGGAAACAAAATAAAACAAAACAAAAAAAGTGATTTCTACCTCTAGTCCAGGAAAAGGTTGAGACATGTATTTATATGAAAAAGTTGACATAGTATCCATAGTTTTTGAAGACCTGACATGAGAAATGTATTTTCAGATAGCTCTGTTTCATGTTGCATAGTAACCTTTAATTACTATGATGACTGTTTTAAATTTTGCACAGTTTCCTTCCCAAATTCTGAATCTCTTCTGATGGGGATGTTTAACATTATCCAGTATAAAGAATATAAATATCTCGTATTTTAGGGGAAAAAAAAGTAATTGCAGATTTTTCACTGATCTTCCATAATATCAGAATTGTACCTAGATTTTTAAGGATGAGAAAGTATTAATGCCATTCTGAGATACTATTACTCCTAAAAGTGCTTTAGTCTGAAGATGATTACTAATATGATTTTGGGGGCTAGATAAATGGTATTGCTTGCTTCTATAAGTCATAACTGAAAATATAATCACTGATAGTAGTATTTATGTGTTTACTACCAGATTAAATAATATAATAAGGTTTGATTACAGGAATTGTATAAGTATATGTGTATATACATACATTTGTGGGTGTGTGTATGTGTACAGTTGTACAAATAAAAAACAATTTGGAACTTAGAATCAAATGTACATATGAGCATTTGTAGAGATAGTCCTATGACAGAATTGAAAAATAAAACAGCTTTAAATACTTCAGATGCAACTTTCAGTCGCAGCATTTAGGCTAAATAAACAGGAAATATGGTATTCTAGCTTCTAAATAAATTTAATTTTAGATTACATTTTTATTAATAAAGATTCAATGTACTTTCCAAATATGTAGGAAACTGTCATTGCCTTTACTCAAACTCATTACCATCATGTGTCCATCTGTCTCTATCAGCATTAGATAGAGAAAACTCTCTAGTTTTTACTCAGGACATAACCTTCCCATGTCAGTGTGAGCTACTGTCAAAATAAAAGTGTACATCTTTTGTAAAAATTTATTTTCTGATGATATGTAATGCAGAAGAGTCTTGTACTTAAAAGAAAACAAAAAAGGCCGGGTCTGTTTCCTTTCATTTCTTAGAGACTTTTTTTCTATTCTCCAAATTCCACTACTATCTTCTGGCAGTAATTCTTTCAGTATTCTGGAAAAGGGAAGAGTGAATAGAAAAACTGAATAGATCTTCCATGACAAAAACAGGGATTTCAAGTGAAGCCACCAGGTGGCATGTGAAAAACAAGAGAAGGCATTTGGAAAGCAAAATTGAGATAAATATGTCTTCAGTTAATTGTATTTAGTACAATGAAAACATGAACTTGATTGTTACAGGGAGAAGTAGAGTCTGAGAATTTACATCTGCTCAATAAACAAGTGCTCTTAGCCACTGCTGGAAGTAAGATATTGGTCAAAGCTGGATCTGCTCTCTAACTAGATAGGTAGAATTTCAACTAGAGAACAACTAGAGTTGTTCTCATGCTTGCATGAAGACAGAGGAACTGCAGTGATGTGCTGCAGCTCAGGATCTGTTTTTTTCTCTCTAGTGATCAACCTTTAATTTTTAACAGCTCCTAAGTTCTACCTGGATTTATGGTGCATGTTTTGTATAAAGGTTATATATTTACGACTGACAGTTATAATAATTTCTAGGTTTTTTAAAATTTCACAGGTTAGAAAGTATGGGTTCAGTGCCATATGTGCTCAACATATTGTTCAATGGTGAATTGTTTAAAATTATACTATAGTTCATAAATTGTCATTATTTATAAGTAGTACACTAGAAGACCTCATATTAATTTTGATATACTGCTGCTTATTTAAATACTTCCTGTGAACACTGCTGTAGTCAGACTTAAGGGAAAGAATAAATGTTCAAGGTATTTGTTTTCTGCTTTCCTAAGAGTACTTGTAATTGGCTGAAGTACTGTAATAAAGATCTTGACAAAGAATATGTAGCATATTTGAGCTATTAGTTTTTAAGTAAAGCCAACTTTCAATTCCATTTATTTCTGGAATAATGTCTATTAGGTTTATGTACTGGTTATCAAAAGGACTGATTTATGATTTGTCTGTTCAAAGGTATATGTCTTTAATTTACTTAACCGGGTATTTATTACATACCCTTTACCACCAATGTCTCTGATGAGATATTTTTATGGTGTTAAGGAATCAATATAAATAAATTTCACTGTTTTTGTAGTGATTATCCTTCCAATATTAACCTTTAAAGTTCTAAGAGATGAGTGAGTCTGTTCTTTCTTCAGCTGAAAAGCTGTCTTTCATCAAGCTTTGCTTTTACTAACATTGCTTAAGTATTTTATAAGTTCATCAACCGTCACGTTAAACTACTCAGTTGGTAATTTCAGAGTGGGTTTATCAGCAGGTGGTTGGCTACATTCCCTTTCTCAGAAACATCTCCCAAAGGGAATGAACTTGGGTAAATTTCTTTAATAGCTTCCATACCTTATTAAGCTTTTTTGATAATAGTTATATATATGAGCATGATGTGTGCATAAATGTCAAATAGCATAGAATTATTTCTATTTTCAACACCTACCTTCACCATGCTAGGTGAGTAAAATAAAAAGTAAGTAAAGTAGGTATTATCTAAACAGATATAGTGCACTATATTATGTATATTTACAGGTAGTCCATATTTGGGAAAGAGAGGTCTTGGTTTTAATGAGTATTTTACCATTTATTTTAATAAATTCAATGCTTTCTCTTTAAAACAGAGAGCTTTTTTGAAAAATCACTGGACTAAAAGCTACATTTTATTAAATAAACATGTCATGTGTGCTTTATCAATAAATTACTTAGTGAAAGATATCTGCAAATACCTTTGAACTGTCATAATTATATTTTTTTGATTGCTATCTTATATTTAGATCAGAATTATATGTAGGTAGCACCACTTAGAATCATAACATTAAACGGTTTGCATAAAGGTATGACTTGGATTGTCCTTACTCAATTTTTTTATGAATTTCATTGATATCAGAGCTAGAAAGAACACTTATTGACTTTGAGAACCTAGATAGATTAAGCAGAAAAGGTGTATCCCTTTTCTGAGACCCAACTTTTCAAAATTGTTTGCCAGAGAAAAATATGCCTGCTTGAACACTGAGCAGATCTTATGTTTAGTAATTGACATACAATATATGTGGAATGTATGATGTCCTACTTTTTTATTAAACATTTTTCAAAGACAAATATGGTTTGAAAGATTTTCAAATCAACTGCAAAACCCTTCTGTATGTCTGCAAAACCAGAATTTCACATAAAGCTTCATCCAAATGTGTAAGTGTAATCCTTTGTGCCTAATTTTGAATGTTTGGAATATTTGAAACCATCATAAATTGTTTTCCTTATTTAGAAAATAATCCTATGATATAAAATAATCATTTCCTGTATATATTTCCAGAAGACAAAATGTACTTCAAATGATTTGTTCCATAATTTTAGTTTTGTATCTCTTAATTTTGAATATCTAACCTGCATTAGAATTTTACAAACGCCACAAAATTGAGGACTTTATTATTTATTTATTTTTTATTTTTTTACTCTCCAAAATGATATTTACTGAAGAGGATCCCCAAAGTCATTATCTGTAGTCATTATTCTCTAGTTTATAACTAAGGTCAAAGTGAAAAAACAAACAAAAACACTTGAGAATTATAAAAATCTTGCAATATCTGATATTTAAGTGTCAATGCTATCACTATAATATATATAATGATGACTTAAACATACATATAAAATGAAAACAGTTAAATTCTTTGGACAGGGATTTCTCAAAGCCAACACTGACAGCATTAAATGCAGCCCCGGCCACACTTAAGAGAGGATTTTGAAATTCCTTTGTTTTCTTCCTCTCTGCAAGGATTCAGAGGCAGTTGTCTGTGACCGTATTGTCTTAAAGTATGGATTTAGTATGCACTCTAAATTGCAATTAGCATCAGCCCAGATATAGTGAGTGCTGTCAATAAAATCTGGAGACCTATTCAGTCCATTTTTCAGGTGGACGACCATTTTTGGCTGACTGAGAAACTCTGCAGACTCCATTGACTGTAATGGATAGTAGCTAAAAATCGATTGCCTAAAGATAGGTGTTTAGTGTCATTTCAGATGCCAGAGAGGACTGAAGACATGCACATGTTATGGGAGGAGAGCACACTGAACTGATGAGAGAACTGTGTCCTCTGGAGTGACAACTGGAGGCCAGGCAGCTCCTGGTAGGAATGGAAGGGTGCACTAGAACTTGTAAAGGGGCATTAGGTGCTACCTTCAAGCAACTGAAGTTCTCCCCTGACTATAACGGAGGGTGGATGCCTACATGTACACATAGTGCAATTTATCTGCTAAAACAAAGGATTTCAATGTCACTTGAAACTGCCCAGTTAACCCATTTAACCACTCTTCAAGAGTAGCACCTGTAGTCCTTTTTCATACCTATCATCCCCACTTGTAGTCCTTTTTCATACCTATCGTCCCCACCTGTACATCTCAAATAACTTAAGACATCACTCAGATAATGCTATACAAATATATCACAATTTGGTAACTGAATGGCATGGTTATCACTAAATTTAAGTGACTTAACCTTAAAGCAAATTTCAAATTTCACTCTTAAAATTAACTGACATAGTCTGGAGCTGATTGCCATGTATACGATTTCAAAGTCTTGGGAACAGCAATGTTTAGTTCTAGACCACTACATGATTTTAAGTACAGTGCACTCCTGCTGACCAGACCTGGACAGTGTTGAAAAATGTAGACCAATCGAAAGCTTTCAGTTGCAAAAAAATCCTAAAATATTGACATGCAAAGGTGTATGAATATTTTTAAAAGCTATTTAAGGTAATATCTATTACCTAACACTTTTTTATCTACAGGGATTTTACAGTTGAAATGGTTATCACAGAAGCCTTGAGCTTCAAAGTGAAGGTAATTAGTAAAACTCTTACATAATATTTCTAAAATATGAGATACCTATTCGATAGCAGTGACATAGATTTTAGATGGTCTGCCTGAGATGACTTTCTGAGTCTCGTGACAGTAACACTTTTGTGTCATACCAAGGCACATCACCTAAATGAAGTTATAATCAAGACAGGGATTCTTGCAAATAAAGGTTCTAGTATTGGTTCAAAAGAGTATCATTTGGTATAATAAAAATATAAAATATATAATATTAAAATATATTAAAGTAGTAAAATATAATAATATAGTATAATGTAAAAAGTTGTGGTTTGTTTGATTCTTATAAAACTACTTCTATTTTCCTGATCCACTAAAAGTCTCTTCAAAAAAGGATAAAACTCAAAATAATGCAAATTACATAAAGCCAAATTTAGATTTAAGCAAATATTATCTGCTTTATTTCTTCTGAAATGCAATTTATCTTGGACCAATCATTGAATATTAATATATCTTAAATGATATAGAGTGCACCTAATTGTACCAAAAACATTTTGCTATTTTAGGTAGGATTGTTCCTGTTAGGTCATAAAAGAATATTTTTCTATGCTAACCCGTCCATGATTTTAGTGTATTAATATATAATTAATGTTTTTCCAATGTTCAGAGTATGGATAAATTTAGAGAAGACCCTCTGGTTAGTTTTCAGACAACTATAGCACACAGTGCAGACCACAAGGAAATGAGTTATCTTTAAGCTGCCTTTAAGCTACCCAAATTTTAGACTGGAAAAGGTCATGAAATGTTTCAACTGAATAGGTTCTTACATAGCTATGCAGAGACTCAGCAATATTCGAGAATACTCAAAGCACTGTCATAAACACAAACCCGCTACCCTGACCCTCACTGTTCCTTTTATGCAGGAGCGTATGACATTATTTCTATCCTAAATTGCTGCTGCACAGTAAGAATATTGTCCTGAACAGCAGTGGCTTTATTACAGGCATCATATGCATCAGTAGTAGCTCAGACAAATGCCCATTATTTTTCATTAGAATAGTTGCATGATTATCAACCACAGGATATTATTTATGGTTCTTTGTTGTGGTTCAGGTAATAAATAGCTGATTGCTTTAATAAAGACACACTTGAAATAACAAGAGCTAAATTCCAAAGCAAAATTAAATTAAGAAAGAAGCCCACACTTGCCAGTTACCCACTGTGTACATTTATTGAAAGCTACATTCCTTGCAGACGTTACAGTTCATAAACCAAAGTCAAGTGATTTAACTGCTTAGGACAGAAGTTATCTTATAATTGTTCCCTGGAATATTTTATTGTAGTTGTAAAGTACTATTCTAAACATTAAAAAGAATGCATTCGTATTATGAAGTAATTAAGTACTTTAGTTTAAGAAGGAAGATAATTTTGAAGGAAATATGTTTGGTGGATAGCACAGCAAGATCTCTAAAATTCAGTGTCAGTTTAGTTCCCTGGATCAGTAACAAGTGAAGCAATTCAGAAATGTCCTCCTGTGAAAATAGTTTACAGATTCTTCTGCACAACAGTTAACAACCAGCATCAGAAATGTCCACAAATAAACTCCCAAGCACTACAGGTTTGTCATCTCTGAGTGGTAGTGTAACATCAGATTCATAGCAGTGGTGGTGGCGTTGCTGCTGTGGTTGTGAGACTAGACAGAAAATAACAAACAAAAACACATTTTTTTCCTCACGTTATTTCCATGTTGATACAAAGACTATTTTTCTGGCCCCAGGAGACAGTGAAAACTGTCAACAACTGGAATGCTTCAGACTTGCAAATGATCTGAATCCTAAATATTGGTTTTCAAATAAAAGCGAAAATATAAATCATAACTATAAGACGGATAGAGCTATTTAAAGCTGAATGTACTATACATACTAAAATGTTTTCATGGACAGCCACTGTGTCCTAGGTCAGTTTAAAAGTCTGATGCTCCTGCTAAAGCTCTTATACACCACTGACATATGCAAGCAGTGCCTACATTTCAGACTGATTCTATTCTTTTCATTCTCACTGTCCTTACCTATAGATTTCCACAAGTTCTAGAACACATTAATATTTTTATGCTGTAAAAGGAACAATTTTAAAGCAACAAAAAATGGCTTGTATTCTATATTTTCTACAAAACTTGAACATCAAGATTCAGGAAATTTATACTGAATTTTATTTCATATGTAACTAAGTCTCTTTTTTTGGGAGGACCTCAATCTAAATTTGACAAAATGTTTAGATATATTGGCTTCTTCCTGACAGATGATAATTGGTAGGAATTTAAGTTAGGGTTTGGAGCCACTGGATATGTTTATTCCAGTCTGTAAGAACTGCTCTCTGGCCCTGAAGCCAGCTGGCATATTTTGCATTCATGTAGCTGTGGATTTGGGGACTGGAACTTTCCTAGATGTAACTGAGACTCAGCTGTTTCTGTTTCAGTCCCTGTTTGTAGCTATTCAAAGCAGAGCACTCCCAGTGGACAGGCTATGATTTTAGAATACATTCTGTGAACCTTATTGGAAGGATTTTTGAAAGTGTGTTACGTTGGACTAATTGCATCCCATAGTTTAGTTCTTTATTTTACTCCTTGGTCGTAGACCGCTGAAGTCTTTTTTGACTGGTCTCACTAGTTCTCTTCAGAATAAGACCCACATTTAGTTCTGAAGGTAGATAATCTGGGGGACCACTTTCAAAAGGCAGTATGGATGAGACTGCATCAGGTTTAGGTCCCCCTTGCAGTACAGAATCCTCTTCAGTACACTCTTTATCCTTGAGCATACCTGTCTCAAGTTCGAATCACTCATGGGGCATTTAGCTCAGCTTTGGACAGTAAAAACAATACTCTGGAGAACTGCAGCACTGCCCCCCATTACTTCAGTCATTCTCAATCTCAAAAACAAGCTCAGATCCTAGTAATTCTCTCATAAGACCCCACAAGCTTCCCTTGGAGCCAAATGTAGACGCAGGGCCAAGTAATATGTAGTATGGGTGTTGTTGCTAATGACTAGTTCACCTGAAGGCTAAGGAGTACTCCAAAGAGTGGATTCATGCACAGGGTGTTGGTATGGCATCTTGATTGTCACAGATTCCTTTAGTTCTCAAGGTTCATCCATACTACTTTGTTGTGTATCAAAGTTTTCTTGGCCACCATGGGTCACTAGAAGATACTTCTTCCTTTTTTTTGACATTATTTTCTGAGGATAAATACCTTTAGATATTCTGAAAGTAATTTATTAAGAAATTGAACACTAGCTAAGCTATTTAAATTTTAAGATTTTATATTTGCAGCTATCTTAAGTGAGGGATACCTTGTTGTGTGGCAGATAACAGAGGCTGCCTTAACAGTATAGAATATGTTAGGATTAAAAAGCACTTATGTGAAACAATATACTTAAATAGTGGAAGAAGTTAGAAAAACATACTTACATTTAGCAATGAGGAGCCTACTTGGCTCCTTCAACACCTCATTAGTTTCCATTTCTCTAATTCTCTTTGTTAAACTGAAATCTCTCTTAACTGTTGTCTTGTTCTGTTTCTCTAAGGTGGCCTATACATGGCTTTTCTTTCCTCCAGTGCAAGAAGAAAGTCAGAAAGTGAAAACAAATGCCTTTATTTAATGATCTCCTTTGTTAGAACAGCTTAGCTTTGCTTGCTCCCTCTGTAAGAAAATTTTGTTCCTTGCTTCCCATGACTGTTGCTTCAGGGGAATTACTTTCATTCCTTCCTCCCTGGCATTCTTTGATTTTTTTTTTTTTCTATTTAAGCCTGACATAACACATCCCTGATTTCAGGTATTTTTCTTCCTCTACTATAGACATTTGAAGGCACGTTAGTAAAAATGAATAAACCTTATAATAAAAATATTAAATGATGAGCCTTCTGCTAAATATAAAGCAAGTTCTTATTCTTTGAACACCTATTGATCTACAAAGATCAAACATGATGCCACAGATGATAACATTGGGAGAGGGGCATTTTTAGGGTTTCTTTCAGGATGGTCCATTATAGTTACACGGACACCGTTCCTGACAAGGTAAGGCTAGCAATGAATTCTTTTCAAAGACCATTCAGGGCACTTTTTGACATTTAATGATCTGATTTTGAGTGGAGATTGTGGTTCATAGAGAGAATTAGGGTTTTTTTCTGTTGATGACCAGTTTTGTTTGTTTGGTTGGTTGGTTGTTTTTTTTTTTTAGTTAAAACAGACTTAGCTTATTAAAGCTGCTATTTTCATCAGAAAATTGTGAGCTGACATTAAGGGTAATCAATACATGAATTCTATAAGTGAACAGAATGAAATAAATTAGGAAAAGGAATAGTGAATCAGGATGTCACGTTGCTGCAAGTGACTGGAAAAATTTTAGTGAACTTAGAAGCCTAAGAAATTTTAAGTTCCTTCCCTTCCTCTTCCTCTTCCTCTGCCTCTTCGTCTTCCTTTTCTTCTTCCTCTTCCTTTTCCTCTTCCCTTCCCTTCCGTCCCCTTCCTTTCCCTCCCTTTTCCTTCTCTTAATCACTTGAGCCTCATACCACTGCTTAGAATTTCCTTACATTTTCTGCAGCCTGTATTCAATGCCAATTGACTACTATCCATTTAGCTAAAAAATAGGTGGTTAATTTTTGGTTTAAATAACATCTGAAAACTCAAATCCAGAAGATTGAGAAGTATTTTTCTGTTCATTCTTTCAAATTCAGTAAAGTATGTTCTGTTAGAAAATTAAGTACTGTATAAAAATATGATTTTTTTATATAAGGGTAGTAGCAATAAAAGGGTAATGCTAAAAAAGTGGGAAATCTGTCAATGCATTGTAATACGTGCGTTCATGTTACCTCTTTTATTTTGTAGACCTAGGAAGAATAGTTTGCATAAGACTGTTTTTTCAGGGGAAAGGTTTTTTTTTTTAGCGTGACGGAGGGTATGGCCTTTTGCATTGGAGAATGCCACTTATCCTAATTGGGTCAGTATCCTTTTGTGATAAATATCATTGTCCTGTGTGTAGTGCTACAAAATAGCACTGGTGACAGAGTCTAAAACCAGCAATAGTAAAAGGAAAGCTGTACAGACAAAATATTCCTTTCTCCGGTCAAGATACTGACTAGTCACTGAAATTAGTGCTCCGTACACGTGCTTCATGCTGTTTCTTAGTGAAATTATAAATATCTTCTAATTGGTTGCTTTTATCCTGGTGCAGAGATCTTCAATTATAGTCATGCCTTTTATCCCAACAGCAGCAGACTTGACATTTACAAGTACAGCAACAGCACATTTTTCCTGCTGTTACTAGACTTAACAGTTTTACAATCTGTGTGAATCAGTGACCTTTGCAACTAAATGCAGATCTGCAGCATTTCTCATAAAAATAATAAAATGCCCTCAGAAGAACAGAGTATTTTTCTGCATCCTATCCAAGCCTACAGAAGATTTGAAAACAGTGTTAGCTTCATAATTATTTCAGTGCAGACTATATACTTTAACAGGGAAAAATTAATCTAGGAGGCGCACATTTTTAAGGTCTGGGTTCTAAGGCTCAAAAGTATCTTGCACAACAATACATCTGAGAAACAAAAAGACTAGGATTTTCCAAACTGTCCCCTGCGGTATGAAGGTACATGTAAGAAGGTACAAATGATGTATCTCTATTTTAAAAGCTATATCTAGGTAGGCTAAATTGGAGTGTGTTTCCTGTATATGAAAGAACACAGAGCTCATAGTAGAGACTGGGGGACACATCTAGATAACAAGAGATAACAAAGCATTTTGAAGATAATTAAGGATCCTGGTGGACTGGACAGAGAGGTTAAATCTAACACTTACTGAATCGGAGGACTGAACTGTGGAGGGCTAAAGTCCTATTAAGTCCTATCTGCTGCTGTATAAAGTAAAATAGATATATGGCTATTTTTGTATGGTTAAAGTATAAAGACTATCACTCTATGTTTTATAACTTTTCATTAGATATGAAGCAGTAGCCTCAGTAATGCAATGAAATCAAACCATTAAAGCATCCTGGAAAGGGACAGTAGGTTCAGGATAATTTTTTACGTCTTTCTTTTCTTTTAACTTTTTTTTCCTAACAGGTAAATCATAATCTCAGCAATTCTGGATTAATTTCAACAGGTGATACTCAGCATGGTATTCTTCTTGCAAGTTCTTTCTCCTAACAAGCTCTATTACATTTTTTAAAATATTATTTTTTTCTACACAGACAGTCCATTTTTTCATCTCTTTTTTGAGCAATACCTTTTGAAGGAATACATAATTCCTATAAATAACACTTTCCAATGCTTTCTCAAAGCTTTTTCAGAATAATTTCCCCACAGCAGTATTCTCACTGGTAGAATACTCACTAAAAGGAGAAGTTAAAAATAAATCTCATCCCAAAGAGACTGTTAAACATAATGAACTGCCAATCTTGGTGTTTATAGGTTTCTAAATCATTTTAATTTCAAAGCTGTCTGTCTGAATTCTCAGTTTAATTATTGGATTGGATAAACATTGGATTTATATAACAGACTTAGTTTAACAACTGCTGACAATTCACTTTTATTTTATACATTTGAGCTTAAAAAAGAAAAAAAATTACTTACTGTGAACTTTAAAATTACTGATTTGACATAATGTATGACCCTTTCATTTCTTTGAGCTGAATTTCAGTATATGAGTTTCCCAGTTGCTTCAGATGCAGAAAGATTCTTTTCAAATTTACATAGCACATTATCTAAAATCTGCCTGAATCCTTAGAGTCCTTTACTAGGAAGTTAAGGGAAATGCATTCTGAATATTATCTTTTGTGGTCTACTTCTGCCTACCAGAGAGTTTATATCTGTCTACCAGACCCAATTTCAGCTTGAAAGACCATATTAACAAGGAAAAAAATATTTATGAAAAGGAACATAAGCATACATAAAAGTGAAAATCTAAAAAATATATTTGAACAACATCATTCTAGAGAATGCCATATATCTAGGAGAAGTATAGAGCGAAAAAAAAAAGGCATCTTTTTAAAGTAACTTCAAAATCATCACTCTGCATCCCAGTTCTTCTGTTTGCAAGCTTTGGCCCTTATCTGGTCCCTTAGTGAGCCAGTTTAGCTCTGTAAACCAGTGGAAAACACAACTGAAAAAATGAATAGAAAAGGCTATGGGGCACAGGATACCCCTCCAGCCCATGGCAGTGGACTGTTAGGTCAGCTAGCCACCTTGTAGGACAGTGCCTGACATGTATAAAGGTCAGCCCATAGCATGGTGCTGTTTTGTACTTTCTCATTAGTAATTTACTAATTACTAATTAGTAAACTGGTACTCATTTAGTACCAGTTAGGTACTAAATACCTAACTGGCTAAGACAGTTTAAAACCAAACAAAATCCTTTCTTCTGCCCTATTAACAAAACTGTTGAAATGGTGTAACTTTGAATAAGGAGCTGGCTGTGCTGAACTTGAACATGGTCTCAGTGATACTTTGTCACAGCTTATGATCGTTTGGATTTGGATTTGGATTTCTCCTTACTCTGCTAAATATGCAAAATAATAGGAAGCAATGAGGATTTTAAAGATGATGCTGTGTTTTGGGCACTGTTGAAGAATGAACAGAAGATAGCGAGCACAGTGCCATTAATAGGTAATAAAATGGTAAGTTCTAATGTTGACTTTATTACCTATTAATTTTGAATTAATAGCTTCACATTTCAGTTTATCCATCAATAAAATGGGAATAACGATACATACCTACCTGTCCAAGGGAGATTTAAATAGCATCTGTAGTGCCATGCTCTAAAGATGAAAAGTGTGATTATTTTTCAGGAGTAGAGAAGGTTTGGGGCTGCTACAAGGTAACTGCAGTGATCAGTTTTCCCTCCCCTGCTTCATCTTGGTAGAATTTTAATCAGCAGTTTCAAAAGATGTCTTAGCATTCTCTGTTGGCACATATATATGGAGTGGGATATGCGATTTATGTCATTGCTAAATAACTTATTGGTTGAGGAGAGTACATGGTTTATCTGGTAAACTTTGCAAATATTTTTTTTTTGTTTGCTTATGCATCCACTGCATTAGATGGGACTATGAGAAGATATTTATAAAAACACATTGATATGTAAGATAGGATATTTATGTGATTAATCTTGCTTGCAGATTCCTTTAAATGAGTTTATACTGTAAGTTAATTACTGCAATATTGTTTTTGTAGTTCTTATTTTCATATTCACATTTTACATTGGTCTAGGAATGAAACTTGGGGTTAATTCACATAGTTTTTCAGATAAGAACAAGATTCAGTGTTTAAGTCAGAAGTAGGAATGCTTAAAATTCTTCTAGCTTCCTCTTCAGGACACATTTCATATTACAAAATCACCACAAAACTTTGTTCCATTAGGGTCAGCACTCAGCCAACAAAAACTGACATAACTCAGTTTGTACTAATAGGGCTACGTTAATGTGCCCACCATGATGCTGTTAAACAAAGAAACTGGGTATGCAGCTCTCTCTTATGCTAAGTACTTGCACTTGGATTCACACAGCTGACTACGGCTACTCTGAGATTTAGCTGTTTGTGGTTTAGGCCCAGTTTTGGAAAGGTTTCTTAACTGCCTACACCCTTGGGTACCCTGTAGGCACTCTACCTAGACTCTTGGTACACCCTGTTGGTATCTAATCTCTGATAATGCAGCCTTTTTGGAAGAACCATAGAGGTTTAATGGGGAGGTCTGTGGTGGAAGGAGGCTTAAAAATTCTGCAGACATCCCATCTGTATACATTTCAACAAATAGCTTAAATAGACAGCATTTCTTGAAAGAGTAAATATAAAAGTAAGCTTCAAATGTACCTACCTCCCTCTTAAAACTATGCATAAAACTAGCACAAGAGAAGAACTGTCCCACTGAGCATCTAAAATATAAATGGGCTTAGGTGAACTGAATCACGATCTAAAAGCTGCAAGCAGACGAATGTAGACTTTCAGAAATACCTAACATCCAAGTCCTATAGGAATTGAGGTGCTTTTCAAGTCCAGATGCTTTTATAAGCATTATAGCAGTACTTGGCTACCTAACATTTCTAACCTCGAATAGAAGGAAAGTTTTAACCAGTGAGGCCAGAGTGTTTGACTGGATATACACATGAAAGAAATCTTACATCCTTTGTGAATCTTGGCTTCATAAATCCTTCATGGAGGCCATAGCTTGAAGCTTTGTTCTTCAAATTTTTACTGTTTTCAAATTCAGTTATACAATTTATTTTGTTGAGTAATCAGACCTCAGGTTATCTAAAAATATTTAATGCTATACTGTAGGCTTGGAAGAATACTTTTTTTTTTCCTCCCTGGCATAGTTTCAAAGGACATGTAACTGGATCCTTATTTCCCTATACTCATTATTATATGAAAAGGTTTTATATGTTGTATTTAAATCTCAAATGATGTATTCAGGATGATTGTATTCCAGAGTTCAGGCTTGCACTGTTACATGAATTATTTACATAGTTTCCCTGCTGTTCTGGCTTCACCTAACTGCTCTTTCCAGCTACATATTTTTTCACAGTAAGGTTTCACAGGGCTCTGTGAGAAGTTTCACTGTAAAGGAGAAATAATGTGTAAAATACACCCATGACAAACTCTTCATATATCACATCAGAAAGTTGCAGTATGCATAAATGAGATGGAATAAATAAACTTAACAAAGCAATTCTAAATCTCAGAAAAACATTGACCGAACTGTGTTATAGCTTCATACAAGTAACTCGTGGTTTGTATGACTGTTTAGATATACAAATGGAAAGTCCAAGGATAATGCAGAAGATGTATTCAACAATGCCTGCAGAAGATTGCGCCGAGGAGTGGTAACTGCATCCTAGAACAGATGGCAGCCCCCTCTGGCAAAGAGAGGGAAGGAGGCCTGCCACCAGCCTGCTTCTCTGGAGGCGTTCAAGCCACAGCATTCTGGAAGATCTGCAGGCTTTAACGAATTTGTCCTTCAGTGTTTTTCATGTATATGGCCTTATCCCGTGTTGTGTAATACATGGTATAGTTTTGTAACTGCCATATTTCTAGCGTTTGAAGATACTATTAGAAACTTTGGCTGCAATAATGCAAATATAGGTAAATATATTTAAATAGTACCGGTTGATGAAATAGCTTATTTTCTATTTTCAGCACAATATAAATAGTCATATTCATTCTACTTCCATGCTATAATTTTTTTTGAAATTTCAGGTTAATTTGCATGAATGGTAGTATTGCATATAAAATAAACATGAATAATTTTGTTTCTAATAATGTTTATAGCTTTTGTATATGTGTATGATTAAAATAGAATATATCATCCTTATTTGCCTAATATGAATATACTGTATTAAAAAAATAATTTTGCATTAACAAATAAATAAAACATATATTTATATTCAATATCCTTCTTGAAAGTAGTCTTCATCCCTTAAAACACTTATTTTCAAAAGCTGTATCAAGCAGTAAAGTGAGATAGACGACAGAACAGAGCCATTCAGAGTAGAGAACAAAATAAAAAAGGAAGAAATTCTCCATGGATGCTGCATCAGTTCAAGGGTGCTGTTAATTAAAATTAAAAAATATCACAATACGAAAATACTTACATGAATAAGAATCTACAATAAACAAGAGACTAAAGTGATGAGCATGCTACAAGGCTAATTAACATAGTTTTCAACATGATACAAATATTATTTTCATTGTAAATCTTTTTATAGGGCACAACAGTTTGGGAAAATGCCTTTATTTTTCTACCTAGTAGTCTAGAATAACTGCCTATCATTATAACAGATACTGTAAACCCTGATATTTTTGAAAATAATGTTATTTTAAAGGTTAATTATATTCATAAATACTTCACATATGTTACATTATTGTTCTATTAAACCAGAACTTTCTTAAAGGAAATGTCACGAATAAAGGCACACATTCCAGTGCTGAATTCCAGTGCTTAGTTGTGTCCTTGATACATGACCTGTTAACGTGAGAATTCGAATCTCCGCTTTAGTGAAATTAACCATTGTATATTTTTTGAAGTAAATTTGAAGTTTTTTTCAACAGGATTTTTTGGGGGCAGGGGTTCAGGGAGCTATCTCCCATAATGAACTTTCTTAATTCTCCAGGAAGCGAAATGATAGAACTATTCTCTTTTGTTTCCTTAAAATTCTTCATGAGAAGAAAAAATATGAAAATATTTGCCATTTTATTCATATTATTATATCATATCATACTTATTTTATTCTAATTAGCCATAGTCTTTTCAATGTATATTTACATCTAAGTATATAATTTCACTGTGTTCTATAAGCAAAGCATATGTGTAAGAAAAGAATATATATACAAGAATATATGTAAACTAGAAAATATGTTGAAATATTATATAAAGTAATCGCAAAAGTTAGAATGATTTGTTTACCTTGCAAAAATTTTCAAAATAAAATTGAGGCCAGCACTAATGTCTATAAGCCTGTTGCTGCTCTTGTTTTCAATACAGTGTGCAGATCTCCCTCATCCTATTTCTCTCCCTTTTTGATTAGCTCACGTAATAGCTGTGATTCAGGACAGTTGTCTTGAAGACAGAAATTTGTTCTCAGGATTTACTCAGATTTCAAAACTGATTATTTGTTACCCTCTTCTTTCTTCTCAGATATATACTGTAACACTTAATGGAAGAGAAAATGGGAAATTTTAAACTCTTTTTCCATTAAATACAAAGCAATTTTCTGCTTTTCTAATTCCCTGCCTCATACTGAGTTTGAGTGTAATGGTTCAGCTGAGACTTAATTTACACAAGATTATAAATATAGAACTTTTAGCAGAAGTTCAGTGGCTTTTCTTATTGAGGAGATTATCTAGTTTTGTCCAGGAGATGGACAATTTGAAGGCACTTTAGAAGTGGCATACCAAGCGCACAGTCTGCAGTCTATGAGTGGCTTATGGAGGAGTTCTACCTATCGCACAGACGTCCCAGGAATCTTTTTGCTTTTTTATAGGAATTGCACAGACTAGAGCTGGTAAAGCCTCATGTCACTGCAAGTTGGAATCCGTTTCACCATGTTTTGTTTTAAAAATTATATGCTGGACTAATTCTGCACCCAGTGCCGTTTACCGAAGAATGACAGTAACAAAAAATAAAGTATTTATATAAGCACACAAATGGTTTATCTTTACATTAGCTGTATCTGTTTATGTGGTTAAGGTTCAGCGCCAGAACATTGAGTCTATCACATAAAATACGTGCAACATTCACTACCTACAAACTCAAAATCTACAGCTGAATGAGCATCTCTTTTTTTTTTTTTGTCTTGATCTACTTAAAATTTTGAGAGGAGGAAGTCGTATCTCCCACTTCTCTGACAAGCCAATATTTTATCTCAGATGCTTTGAAAAGGAGGAAGCAGAGTCAAAGAAGAATCAACCTCTGAGGACTCCTTTCGCAGGAGAGACAAAATCTTGCAAGGCTTTGAAACTGCTTTCTCTACTTGGGTACCCTGCAATTGTTCAATACAAAATTTGCCATAAATAGGGATTTTGATAAGTCAGATGTGATTTGTCGTCAAGCGTAAGGCAATTAAGAAGCCCTGAGAAGCTCACCTCAAAAAGAGCAAGCAAATAGACAAAACCAATATCTCTTACTCTTTGCAGAAAACAAGATCTGAATTACGAAGCATGAAAGGCTGTTGAGAGTCAAGGGAAGCATTGATTCATGGATTGCCATTGCAATCAATGGCAAGATTCCCATTAGCTTGTGAAATGCAGTCAGATCTTCTATAGTTAAAGCTTCCCCCTCCCCTTCAACCTCAAAGAAAAGCTGAGGGAAATCACACGGTGTCAGTTCCCTGAAGCCCAATGAATTAAACTGATGCAGAGATGTGTTTTTATTTCCCTGGGCCAGCAAAGAGTTATTCCTTTCCAGTATGGTTATTAAAATTATTTTAGCAATGCAAAATGTGAGGCATAATAGAGTGAACACATCAGAAAAGCCAAAACTTTTGCACATACACAAATGTTGTTATGCAATCCTCCAATGCTGGCATGTGACTACTGGTATAGAGCATTGTCATGCCAATCTTTGAATTGACTATATTTCAGTCGTGTTCAAATATGTTTATGATACAATATTTTTACCGGTCATGCTTCAGCAAGTAAGATAGTCACCTACCCCCTGGGTGCTATCATGACTCCTGAAGATAGATGCATGAAGTGATAATGTGCATTGTGTTCTTGAATGAGAGCTGAAACACTTGTTTCCAGGTTCAGTCTCCATCCTGGTGCCCTGAGTGCTGTGAAGCAGTCTTTGCTCTCCCTACACTCACTGGCAAAATAGTCAGCTCTCACCTTAGACCTTTGCAAAACATACTTCTTATGCCAGTATTAACCTAATAGTGTCTCATGGAAAATTTGTGGTGGCAGAAAATAAGCCTTCTGAAATGGATCAGAAGTTACTCCCATTCACTACTACTAGTTAAACATCACACTCTGATATAAATGTTTGGGGTCATGCTAAAAATTAAAAGAATTATAAACGATATGCTAGTGTTGTAGCACTGAGTAAACGTGTTTACATTGTTTGTATGGGAAAAAAAATCTTAAATTTATGAAAAGGACTAGTGTGAAAAAATAACATGACACTGCAGAAAAAAATGCTTCAATAGAAGGATGCTCTCTAATATTCACTTTTAAAGTCATGTGGAGCAACTATTTTTTTAAGCTAGTTTGTAAAGCGAATATGAAGTAATAATTTACTCTATATAATTGGTGCATAAGAAGTTCAGGTTTCCAGCCCAGGGCTGGTAAACCTACCTTTGGGATACTAGGTTGATTATTAAAAGTAGAATTTATTACCTTTAGAAAATGTAGCCAAAAAATAATTCTGTCAAATGTAGCTATTTCTACAAGGCAATAACATCACTAACAAAAGCTCTTTGGCATTTAGCCAGTGGAAACTTGAGAAAGCAGAAGAGCCTGTCTGTTTTCTGCTCTTATAAGATTTTTGCTGCAGCATGTTGTACTACTTGTTGATGCTGAAAGGTAGTCTAAAGAAAAACTGTCAAAATAAAGACTGTGATATAAGCTATTATAAATATTGCAGAATGGATTCTGCTCCAGCCAATTTTAAGTAGCAAGTACTTGAACACATACTGTAATCGTATATTCTAATGTGCAGATGCACTATATTATCACTAACAAAAGAAGAATCGGGATGCAGGAGCAAAGGACCCAAATACACGCCAACACCAGGCAAGGAAAGCATCTGAGAGTCAGCTGCAATCCTTTTTTCTAACAAACAAGTATATCCAGTAATCACATTTATAAACCTGTTTAGCTCCATTTTGAAATGAGTTATATTTATTGTCCTCTTTTTTCCTATATAAAGGAAATGTTCTAGAACTTCATAGAAATATATGAATAGTTTTGAAGAAAGAAAGGATCCAAGGACTACTGATTTCCAAGAATCCACAATCTCAGTTACTTTGAGATTGCCATATATTTGGGGGTAATCTGAAAAAGGTCATGGTAAAAGCCTTTAATGTGCCTTAGATCTTTTTCTTGTAGGAGCAACTGCCTTAGAGTCTCCTTAAAGTTTACTTTTATCCTTAAAATGCAGTATTTAAAAATAGCATCTTGTCATTGAATAGAATATTCAGAATGTCATTTGCAAATTTAGATAAAAAGTAACACTTAGTATTCTTTCTTTACAGTGCAGTGCCAATGTAAGCAGTGAAGAAGCGAACAGACTGCAGTTCTTTCTGGTGTATCATGAACAAATGCTGTTGCTTCTGTTCTAATCATTCATTTGACCAAAGTAACTGATGATGAAAAAAAGGTTACAAAGACATCACTATTAGCATCATCTAGTAAGGTAAGGATGTGATTTATCTAGTAGAATTTGTATGACAGAGGATGATACTAGGGCAAATGCGTATTAGGTTTATTCTTCAGATCTTCGACTGAAATTACAGGGCTATAAGCTAGAGAAAGGATGACAAAAAATATATTTCTCAGAGAAACTGAGCCAGTGAGCAAGGAACTAATTATACCGCTACCACAGACATCTGGTAATCATGGATAGACAGTGGCTGCTGGATTTTGGAAAAGTAGAGGGTTTATTACAGTTTAAAGGGCTGTATGACCATGAACAGTTTGCTAATGGAACATATCCTGTTCAATAACTGAAGCATAGGCAAGATAGATAGGCCAAGTGTATGTCCAACCATTTACTTTGGGCTAAGCATTTATTTGCTAAAGCAGTGCTGCCACAGACTGTGAAGCTACTAATTTACAGATTACTCAGTTGGTGAGGTTACATAACATGCTACAGTTTCTTAAGGAATTATTAGGTTGTGGCAAATCAGGATTTTTTCCTCTGCATGTTAGCATTGTTGAAATTTGGCAACATTGTACAGTAATGCTACAAAAAATATTATTCAGTGAGATCAGCTAAGGGTGAATCAGCTGCAGAAAAACATGTGGCAAAGGGACTTTAGGTGAAACGACTGTGATCTACAAGATGTTCTGAAGATCTGTTTTGGCCTTGTTAATCCAAAACAGCCTTTAAATGAACCTGAGCAATTTGGCAGTCTGTGGATTATACAGAACGATCCTTCTTGGGAACTGTATTGGATAGTATGCTGCTTATTTGCTCCCTCACCTCATTACCATCTATTATCTACTTTACATGAACTAGGTTCAGGGTCCTCAGCATCATTTTCTGGATGAGAGTCCAGTGGAGGGCTACAAAGATGCTGAGGGGACTGGAGCATCTCTCCTATGAGGAAAGGCTGTGAGAGCTGGGCCTGTTCAGCCTGCAGAAGAGAAGACTGAGAGGTGATCTCATCAACATGTAGAAGTATCTGAAGGGGGGGTGTCAAGAGGATGAGGCCAGTCTCTTCTCCGTGGTGCCCAGCGACAGGACAAGAGGCAATGGGCAGAAACTGAACCACAGGAAGTTCCACCAAACCTGAGAAAAAACTTCTTCCCTGTGAGGGTGCCAGAGCACTGGAGCAGGTTGCCCAGAGAGGTAGTGGAGTCTCCTTCCTTGGAGATATTCAAAACCCGTCTGAATGTGATCCTGGGAAATATGCTCTAGAGGACCGTGCTTGAGGAGGGAGGTTGGACTAGATGATCTCCAGAGATCCCTTCCAACCTCAACCATACTGTGATTCTGTGATTTTCACAGAAGCATGAAGGTTGATGCAATAGAAATGATGCAAATAGTTTGTTTCTGGGATAGATTTTCTAATTCTGATGAAATGCAAAGTGCACACAAATCCAACGAAAAGGTGTTCCTCCTCTAACTGTCCACTATACATAGATATTGTGGCTATTTCCTTTTTAAACTTCAGTACTAGCATGCTAATAGACTATATTTTAGTCCAACATAAAAAAAATCTGTAGCTCTGGGAGTAAGTCTGAGAGATTTTTATAGAATGCAGAGATTTGACACGTGCAACTTTGAATCTCAAAGGAGGAAAGTAGCTGTAAGTTGTTTGCAATTTTATTGTTTGTAAGTTGCAAATTCAAGTACTTTTACCTGCACTTTTCAAAAAATGTCAAGCTCAAATGCACATCAGCACATTTCAGTCATCTCCAAACTACCATTAAAATAAAGAGTGTACAAACTGGAATCATCTTGAAACTTTCCTAAAATTTTATATGAGTAAAATTATTCTTTCTGACATAAATGCAAAAAGATTTTTACTTTGATGAGAACTAACTATTGCTGTAAAAAATTCCTTTTCCTGAAGATGCTGAAGCAAGGCTTTCGCAGACAATGGACAAAATATTGAATCTAGGAGAAATACTGCCTGAAGTACAGAAATATATGGAAAAGATACTATCTAAAGAAAGCTATTTTCAATATAGTGCATGAATAAAAGAAAAGCTTATATCATTCTTTGTTTTTCTACCTGATTTGTGATGCTCCTGAACCTAAGGAGAAGTCCTTATCGTTTTGCTAATGACCACTTAAAAGAGAAATACTAAGCATAAGAAAATAATTCCATTCAACTTCATTATATTGCACTGTCTTTTTGCGAGATTCATAGGTGAAATCATCAGTTCTCCTTTTTTTTTTTTTTATTTTTTTTTCCTCCAGAAAGAAAATAATTCTGTTACTGTAAAATAAATAACATTTAAATTGCAGGCAATTCACATTGAATAATGGAATGAATGCCTGTACTGATGTACATTTATTCTAAATTCAACACTGCTGTTAACTGTGAGTGAAAAATAGGTGTTCTGCATACTCCAAGGATACTGTAAAATATCTACTTTAGATGCCTAGTTTCAACATTGTAGTACCTAGCAGCAGAGGCTCAGGTTCAGGAAAGGGGACTAACCTACGAAAGTCCTTCAGACTAATATTGAGATATTGGTTATTAAGGCTCCAATGTCATCAGTTTGCGGTCTGTAAGGATTTTCTATGTGATTGAGATAATATATTTTTACTTTTAATGGGAAAGGATAAAGCCTAGGAGGTTCCATTGCACCGTCAGTGTTTCTGTGTTCTAAGCACTACTTTCAAAAGAAGTGCTTTACTCACTTTGAATCAGGGGAATCTATTCTAACCTATCCACATGTCTAGTATAAACATATAGGCTGAAATTTTGACCTAAATAGGATCAGAATTCTCAGAATTCTACAATTCATTAAGGGGAATATTTTAGTCCAAAAATGTAGTCCCTACCATTATATACAATACATCTGATTTTACAAAAGAAAAAAAAAGTACTTTTTAGAATGAATAAAAAATGCTGACTAAAAAGCTTTAGACCTGTGATTGAAACACTTATTCCTGCTTACTGAGGCACAGATAAATGTTTCCATTTCATAACTGTTCAAAATTGTATACAACAAAACAATTTTTTCTCCTAAAATATATCATATAATCTTTTCCATTTTTCCTAATAAAACATTCATAGAAATAAAACAGACATCCAAATGTGGAAATGAGAGCTGAAGAAGATGTGCCCCTGCCTGAAATATTGTGTGCAAGGTAGAGAATTTATCCATGATTGCATAAGATGTGTTATGTAGGAAAATAATTATATGGTATTACAATATTTTCCAAGATGCTAATGTTCTGCTATGCTGAGCCCTGTGTGCACATGTGTGTATTTGTGTAAATACTGATCTCTTTTTTTAAAAAGTAACATTATTTAGAAACTTAAGGCTATTGAGATATTACTTTTCTTCTTCATTTCCTCTTTTTTGTCCCACTAAAAGTTTGCCTCCTTTTTTCATCAAGGGCTTCAGTTAAGAGTAAAAGCAGAATATGAGCTAATCAATTCAATATTCCCCAGATCATTTGATCTCAATAAGAAATGAGCAGAACCAGTGCTAATATGAATGGAATCACCTCTGTTCAGGTCAATAGGCAACCCCTTCCTATTTACAGTTTATTTCGGAGCAATTTGACACACCTATACGATGCTTTATGGAGTGATGCTTCCCCTCGCCCGCCCAGACCTAATCCAAAACTCACTGAAGTCATTGAGAGTGGATTTATCTGATTAAATGGAAATGTCAACATCTTAACAGTTACTCTAGGCTTCTGCTAATAGTTAATGGAAGAAAACAGAAACTTGCAGCATGTGATTCATCTAAACTTAGATGTCTACTTGAGATGAATCACATCCTAAAAAAACCTGTTTCTATATATTGATTATAAATAAAATCTAGTGTCAATTCCTCTGGGATAGACATCTAGACTGTTTATGTCTGAAGTGAGATAAGAAGCTGGAGGCTTTTCACTAGTTGCTATGGCTTTGGAGTATGGCTTTGTGCTTGTCAGCAATTTGCAGCAATTGATTTATAGAAATTGCAAGATCTCGGGTGCCTTGTAATCACCTTTCCTATTGCTCTAAGCATAGTTTGAATCTTAAAAAAAAAAAAAAGTCAAATATCTTGCTAATCTATTTTAGACTCAGAATTAGTATAGGTTATAGTAGTTTCAAAGGTATGTGAACATACCTTCAATTACCCTTCGTTGTCCACCTGATAGGCGTAACTTTCAATAACTTTTTTCATCTGCTCTTTAAATGAAATCATGTCCATACATGTGAAAAGCTATTTTCCTATCATCACTAAGTATTTCACTTCATATATGAAATGGCAGGGATGATTCTGATTGCTTGCTAAAATGCTTTAAAAACAATAATATCACTGAAATACTTTAAAAATAATGATATCAAATATTACATTTGCTTTATAAAACAAATGATGATATCCTTTATTAGAAATTCTATAAATTCAGCCAGATCTGAGCATATATATGGTACCAGAAACGTATGCATATAATTCCTTAATGTCAATTATCATATTATACCTCATTTTAAAAGAGATCATCCTTTGTTTCAAATGAAATGATTCCTAAAATTCAGTTGCCTTATGTTCTGTAAATCCTTTAAAAACAGTCCTTAATATGATATTTTTAAGTGATATACAAATCATGGTTGATCAGGAAGTAATAAATCTAAGGAAGAAAAGATGTAAAGGGCAAAAATCTTTAATAACTATTTTAATATATTGTCTTGACTATTTTGAATTTATAAAATGTGATGCACTTATTCCTAGGATTGCAATGATTCTTTTAATGCAATTAGACTTCAGAGTTGTGGTCATGGAGCAAAATATGATTGCATGGGTGCTGAAAAGAAATAGGAAGAAGCAACGACTAAGCCCCAGGTAACTTGCCACCTAAATATAATCATGAGACAAAGGTCAAGTTCAGACAAACGAGGGTGATGAAGGGATGAAAGTGAGTCAGCTCTGGTCAGGATAACAAATGTTCTCTATGTTCTGTTCATAATACAGAAAAGGTTTTTTTTTTTTTTTTCTCCCTTGATTTCTATTCATATTCTGCAGTAGTTCAATGAGAAGAATATTTATTAATATCAGTGGGAGTCCCGTATACAGGACAACTACAGAATATACTTTGGAGAACTGCAGTGCAGATTGGAGAACAGAATTTTGTCCTTTATTAAGGGCTATATTGCAGCAGTGCTCATCCTTTAAAATAGAGTAAAATATTTTTCAATTTACTTTCAAGTAAAATTATTCTACTCTGTGTTCTGATTTCTTTCATTGCCTAATTTTTATAAGTGCACTCCGTCTCTTTACAGTTTCATTTTTCTTACTTGCACCTATTTCATTCTTAGCATTTTTCTGTCCTCTCAGATTCTTGAAATAGCAGCCCAGTAGTCAGTGGTGAAACACCTTTGCTTTCACCCTCTAAAAGTAACCTAGAATTCTTTTCATTAGCTTCATAGTTAAATTTATGTTTATAGTTACATAGATTATTTATTACTGCATTTGCTTGTTATTTTTCACACTATGATACAGCCTTAATAGTTGTTGCAATAAATGGAACATGTGGTATCTATTCGGATGAAAAGTTTAAAGGCGTTCTGGTGGAGTGGAAAAGTGTTGAGATAACATGTAAGAGTGTAACTGAGATACTGGGCTTTTTAAACAAGAAGTGAAACAAACCCTACATTATTCTACTCTATCTGAAGCTAATTGCATATTATCAGCTGAAGGAAAGGGGGAAAAAAACCCAACAAACCTCTCCCTTGTTATCCTCTTAAGGATTTTGTAAAATTAAAATTTCACTGTAAAACAAACACTATATTGGCACCGTATTCTACCAGCAGTATAGTTAGAAAGAAGAGTGGACATCAGAAGCAAAGGAATAAAAGCAAAGGGTTAAATAGGGAGCGCGACAGAAAACTACAAGAAAGCTAAAAGTTATTAGAACCTTTAGAAGTTCAAAAGACAATTGGAAGAAATTCAGTAAAGAATGTAGTTCCTGCAAGTAGTGGAATGATTTAGCTTAGGATAGCTTTTTACAACATTTATATTCAGAGCTATTAGGAAGACTACACCACGACTTAACAGAATGTCCAAAAGAAATTTAAGGATATTTAAGGAAATTATGGTTAAGATGGTTTTAGACTGTATCAGTCTTACATGATAAAACAAAAAAAGAGAGAAAGAAAAGGAAAATATTAAGAGCAGATTTGAGCCTGGTAAGGGAATATTGGAAGGTATTTGGACTCCCAGGAAATATGACTGTAGTAAGAATCCATGACCCCAGATTATGAGAAAGGGTATTAAAGAAGTTGATTTAAACTTAGAAAAAGCAATTTGTATTTTCTAAGCTATAGAATGATATCAAACCTTTATCATGCATTTACAAGAAAAAAAAGTTAGAAAAAAAGAAACAGATCTTGAAGCAGAAACAAATCTAAACAGATGGAACTAATATATCTGTTTAAAAAAAAAATCATTTTGCAAGAGCCTCCACAGAAAGACTGAAAATATCAAAGAAGAAATAAAGTATACACATACTAGGTACAGTGAAGAAGATTTTTCATGGGAAATTGCGGCAAGAATATCTTTGTCTAGAGATAAGATCATCTTAGACACAAGTAGAACCCTTATTATTCATACAATGGATCCTCGTGCAAAGAATAATGAAATGTTAGAAGTTATACTAAAGATTTGGAAGCAAAATATTATTTTGAATATGAGTAAAATTCAGATGATACAGCAAGTGAATTATTTTCTCAAATTGCTACAACTCATGGCGGAATAGAAATGCCAAAACAGCATTAGGAAGTACAGACTTTATATCTGCCAGAGCACTGGTCAGTAAGAATGAGTGAAAAAATGACTGATCATGGTGAACTGATCAGAATATACAGTTTTATGCAAGTACCTAAAACCTATGCATATGTCTTAAAAATATATATTTAGGTTGTAGAAGGTATTAGATTCAGGTGCTTTTTGGGAGAATAAACTATAATGGCCTTTTCTCTGCCTTTTTTTCTCTTTCTGCACCTTTGGAAGCAGAAGTAGAATCAGAATTTAAGTCCTCTGACTGTAAAAACTTAAAAAAACCATATGTTATTTGTTGGGCCATTTGTTAATTGCTACTTTTTTACTGTAATAAAATAAAAAATGTACTTAAAATTACAAACCTGATGATAGATTTTGATTAGATAAAATTGTCAGCATTCTATGTTTTCTAGTAATAATAAATCTTTATTGCAAAAAGTATAGTATTTTTAGTACAACTGTAAAACTGTAGTCGTTAGAGAACAAATAAATAAAAATCACAAAAAGGCTCCTGTTGATCTGGCCGATTGGTGAATGAATAAAACTTTGTGCACAAATAGTTTGGGTGTACCCCTCCTGATAGATGCAGGTTGTTGCATAGTTTTTGCTGACTGCTGTAAGTCAACCTGGCATGTCAGCCAAGTAGACTTCACGTCAACTTCAGGTAGACTTCAGGTCAACTTCATTTCAGTAGCCATGCAAACGGTATTAGTATATGAATATCCTTGAGTTCACAGACCTTAACTGCTACAGATTGTCACATTTCATCCTGTTGGTACACGAAAGCAGCCAGACGCAAAACAACCCTGTTCAGAAAATTATATTTTTATAAATGTAACCACACGTTAGCGTTCCTTACCTCTTAGCAAAGCATATCAACTTGCATACAATGACAATGCCATTAGTTTTTTGTGTATTCATAGGACTACTTCTGATGATTGCCAAAGTCATTTTTATCAAATATAATGTATGCCATTCAATCTTGCTTGTAGGCAACATCAGTGAGCAACAGGCTCATTGATATGGCCTCACCAGCTATGCTCTAGTAAATCTTCACAAAGATCTCACTAAATTAGGTAATATGAACTCAATGTAAAACTGAGCAGATAAAGACAAAGAAAAGATGTTTAAGGCTGTAGAACAAATCAATGGTAGACAAATTTAGAAGTCAGAAGCTCTGAATTAGCATAAGCGATCACCCAGTCTCATTGGAGGTGATATCTTTGTGCTGTTAGAATAATTTCATGCAATCTGCAAGGGTGGATGATATTTTACAAATACGGTATAAAGACATTCTCTCTAGCCAGAATTACTTCATTTCAGAGGTCAAACACCAGGACATGAGTAAGTTGCTCAACAGAAAAGCAAGGTAGCTGAATAGCAATGTTTTTAGTACAAAGTACTAGCTCTGCTATAATGGCAGCTATATCAGAGCAGTAGATGAGGCATGGAAAAAGGTGCTATCAAGTCTGAACAGGAGAATACTTAGTAATTTCCAACAACAATGAAGGACAGAGCATATGCTTTTCCAAGGTGGCCCCAGGATCCATGCCAACATGGACAATTCAGTCTATATGTGATGAGATACTATACACATAGGCAATAAGCTGGAGATACTGGATATCTGCCACACAGCGACTCTTGAAAGCACAAATCTCAGCTTTCATCAGAGCTGCAGCACATACTCACTCAATGGTATATGCCGATATATTTCAGTATATCTGACTTGTATGATATTGGTTAGATCAACTGCACACTGTTTATGGTACATTTTCAAAGAGATGGGATCTAAGAGTAAACATGTGCCTTAAAGTAAAATCATCTCTCTCTCTGACTTTGCATGCACTCCTGCTCTCTTCAACACACACAAAACCACCTCTGCTTATTTGCAAAACCCTTCATTCTATATGATCTTCCCAGTAGCAAAGATTTTGGGAACTGATATATAAGAATGGAATACATCAATTCTTGCATAATTATCTTCAGTAAATAACAATAATAATCAGGCTCTCCTGCCTTTGGTATGAAACCAGACAGCTCTTGTGCCTTGGCTATCGATAAGATTCATTTCTTTGTCAATAACAAGCTCTATTGTTTTTAAAAGTTTATTTTATTGAATAATGAAAAAATAAACCAGTAAGCCTATATCTGAAACCCTTTTTCAGCTATGTAGACGTTGCTAGATATTAAATATTTTCCCAAATGTAGAGCAGAAAGTCTGAACGCAGAGCATGAAGCCACACACTGGGTAAGAGACAGAAAAAAAATCCCCAGTAGATACTTTTGGGCTCCAAGTGTTCAGGCAGAATTAATTAAGATAGAGCTGTATAAGCTGATACCAAAAGGCACCCAAAAACACAACTACTTGGAAAAGTATTTTTTCATATTAAATATATCACCTGTTAAATTATCTATCTTAATTTCACATGGTGAATACTTCCTTTTAAAGTGTTGCCAAAGTAAGCCAGAAGACAGATTTGCTTTTTATTGACACATGAATAGCTCTAACTCTGAAACTAATATTTTCTTTATTTTTTCATTTGCAATCACAAATAATTTGTTCTTCAATACTTTCTCCATTTGATTTTTTATCTCTGATACTTTTTTCTTTATGTAATTAAATATTCTTCTTCACATTGCTTCTTCTTACTCACTGTACTTAAAATAAAGTCAAAATTCCTCTCTACTCAACCAGAAACAAAATATATTTAAAGCTGGGTTTAAGAAAAACGAGCAGTTCATTCAGAATCTCTGAAAAAGCAAAGAGATTTTTTCGCTTTGGATCTGTTCTAAAATGTATTCATTCATTATGCATACTATAAATATAAAAGTGGAACCCAACCGTAATAAAGACAGAATTAAATTGCAGGGTGCCATGTGCAGTTCCTTTTATAGCTGCGTTCATATTGATTACATGTAATTTTTATGACAGACTTCTTTTAACTGTATAGGTGAAGATGGCAATTAGATGTCTACTTTTTCTCTATATTACTCTATGCTATCCAGGATAGGATAGGTTTTCATATAAATTCCTTTCTCTTACACTTTTAGCCTTCAAAATAAAACTATGCTTTTGTGATCCTTTCTCTTTTCTTCAAGAACTACAGCAGTTGAAAAGTGTGAGTGAATTTGCACCCAATATATTTATATTTTTCTTAGTAGCTTATAGTATATATAAGATGCAAGCACATCAATGATAGTTAAAAAAAAAGAAACGTAGTGTTGGGAAAGATAGATAAAAGATTTTATGGTTCCTCCTAAATTATGCAGAATCAGAAACGCAACCCTCACTCTTCTAAGAAAACTTAACACCTCGCTTATGATGATACAGCCACACAGAGTCATGTCTGCTTGCATATTCTGTATTGGTACTTGAACTTGCAGGCATTGTAGAGTTCATATTGCTCATGTTCTTATTGGAATAAGTTACTACTAGAATTTCTCACTGTCACTTACGTTAGGCCAAGCCTATTTTTATTGTCAAATCACATTTTGGTTCCCATCTCAAGGCTGTCAAGCTCACCTGCATCATAATCCTATCTACCACCTACAGTCTTTTTCTGAGATTTTAATTCATTAAGTGGAGCCCAAAATAGATAACAGCTGGAGCCCCCTGCCACATTTTAATAGATCCACATAATGGAAACATTTCCAGTTAACCTGGAAGAATTTTTTTAATATGCTTTGCAAAACTTTTCATGGAGATTCTTTTTTGTCTAAATAACAAAAATATAAATTAAAAAATGGTACCAATATCAATACGTATTACATACAAGTATGGATGGAGGAAAAAATATAACTGTGAAATCTACTAGAAGGCTTGTTCCATACGTCTAAGCTACTTGGGAACTAGCTTAATATTCCGTCATGTGTGCTACAGAGCACCTTAGTGCATGCAAAAGCATGGCTTTTCTTCTATGACAATCATTTCTTGGAGTCTTCTATATGTTCTTTTTAATAAGATTTTTGCAAACATGTAAAGAAACATTTATTTGGTACTTCAATTAAAAATATAAGTGTAAGTATGCACGTACTTTGCTTGTAGCTCAGTCATTTTGGGTGTTTAATCATCTTGACTCTCAGAAAACAAGACATACTTTGTTAATGGATGTCTGAACTCAAATTCTCTCCCTTTACATAAATCTACATATATTTTATAAGTATAGATATTCTGTAGTTATAATTTTTTGATTTTTTTTTTTTTCACGTTGCCTAATGTATTTCCTAATTGGCTGGAAATACCACCATGTAAGCGCTAGTCCCATCTCTTTTGATACGCTTATATACTCTGCCATTGACATCAAGCTTGGACCCCATGCATACTTTTTATGTTATAGCTGTACACTTTTCGTTGGGGGACTCAGTATCGCATTTTCTTTGGAGAGAAACCTGTAGCTTGTGGTTAGAGGTGGAAAGTAGAATACCTAATTAAAAATAAAACTTTAGCTATTTGTCCTCATGTAAAAGAACTTACATCAAATGAAATTTGGTGCATTCTGAGAAAAAAAGAAGCTCTCTATGTTCTTAATATGATTATACTTTTTGCATAATAAAATAATGTAATGACCTATAGCTGTATGCCCTCAGAACAGTCTTGGGAATAACTTGGATACTCTTCTTACTTTTCCCTTTCCTCTGCTTGGGAAGTTATGAAGCTGATTTTCTCTTTGTCTGACCAGCTACTTTAAACAATTTGTAGAGATGACAAAGATGAGCTCCCCTTCTAGTTACCTGACTGCAGAGGAAGTAATATGTAAATAGCCATAATCTCCTTCTGCTTTCTTATTTTTGCTTTGTATGCAGGCCATGGTCCGGGGCACTTTTGTCTGGAATGCTTAACAAGCAACGGATACAGCATCGTTAGAGACATCGTTGTATTTGGGAAAATCACAGTAACAAGCTGACATGATGAGCAATGCATTCTATGTGGCCACCTAACTTTGCTGAACGCCGAGCATTCGTCAGGGCAGGGAGGCTTGTCATGAAGAAGGAGCAAAGCATCAGCTATACTTGTGCTTTCAACTGAGCAAGAGCTTAGTGTACCAAAGGCAAAACTGGAAATGCACATGATGTGATTGCTTGAAAATGTTACAATAAGTGATGGAGGATGGCATACTCAGAGGAAAGAAGCTGGGTGAATGGTGCAATAACGTGTAACATGAAATACGGGATGGGGGGTTATAAAAAAGGAAAATGAGTAAGAAGTTTGATTGTGGAGAGGGGAAGGCAAATGATGTCCATTTTTCTCATGTGTGACAAAAAAATTGTGCAAACTGAGGAGTCTGCTTCAGGGGAGCAGGGAGGCTTCCTTGAAGGTAAAACTGAGGCCTAATACCCTGTAACAGATATACCTGCACTTTTGTAAGAACATCCTATGTAAAAAGGCTGTACTTTTTTGAGCTCTATCTTTGCACGTTATGTTTCCCAGAGTCTGAGGTAAAGTATGGAGAAGCTGTTAATATTTTTATGGATAGGTAGATAGAACTGGACAAGGACAACAACAGACCTCTTTCAGTACCTTTAAGCATGAAGTCATCATTGTTGGGTCCCATATAAACAAGAGAGCAAATAAACAAATGAAACAGCCAAAGGTAGGAATAGGGCAATTAAAGGCGTTATCAAGCTTTTGTGAGCCATAGCAGATGAGTTAATATATTGCATGCATCTCTCTGCCAGCAACTTTGTGCTAATGGTGCATCTATTATGAACGATGTGTGTTGTTTTCTGCTTTGCAGTACTTCAGTAAAACCTTGTGTAAGGCCATTTTTTCCCTTCTGCTGAAAATTGAGCAGTAAATAAATACGGCCAACAGATCAACAGATAGGGAATTGAAAACAATAAATTAATTTCTGGGGACAGCAGGAATTAAAAAAATAAAATAAAAATTCAAGGTAGAAAGTAAAAAGGGCTGAAGCCCTATGTCAAGGGCTGAAAAAGACTAAAGTTTTTTTGAAATAGATAGGAATCTAACATGGATTCTCAAACAAAATGAAAGAAAACTAAATATCTTAAAAAGCAGTGAACTTTATACAAAGTTCCCCAGAGGCAAAACTAATTATAGATAAACAGCAAACCAAAAAAACATACATATAAAAGCAAATATCACATATCTTTCCTGTGGGTTATAATTTATGGCTGTGTTCTAAGGCGACGTTCAAAGGGTCAGATGCAACATTGATAGTTATCTTTTCTTCCAACTTCTCCCTTACACACTTGTTTTATTAGTTCCCCTCTGCTTATTCTAGCCTTGCAGTGAGGTGTGAACTAAAGCAAAAGAAATCTCTAAAAGAAGTCTCTGAATCTCCTATTTACTGCTTCTTCCCTTGAAGGAGGTGGCATAGGATTTAACTTTTTCAGATCTCCATGGAAATATTAGGAGAACAAAGACTGCAAAGAGCCACTCAACATTTTTAGTGATGTAGAATGTAAGGCAGATGACAAAACAGTGAAGCGCTAAAATCAGTGTAACTGCTGTTGGCCACTTGACAAAATCAGAGTAAGAGTTTATGACTGCACTCTAACTAGTCTTGTGAGTATTAGGAATCATAAGAACATGTATGCTATATGTAAACATCTGCCAAGCACTCATGAAAATATCTACTTCAAGATTCCTATGGCATGAATTCCTTAAATCTCCTTACATACTCTTTTTCTTAGAGTAATGGTTGACACTCGTCCTGCAGAGCCTTGGACCTGCTGTCAGTTCTGGTCATGATCTGGCTTTTCTGCTCCTCCCATCCTTCTAAAATTTTTGGAATTCCTCGTCTCCGCTAGGTCATCTACTATGCCTTTTTTTACTCTGCCCTGCAGAGTTTAGATTTCCGGACTTGATGCACAAATAGCTTGGAGAGGGAAGCACATGCCATGAGCTCCCATTCCTCTCTCTCACTGCTACAGTGCAAGGCCATTCTGAATCTTTCATTATGTTTTGGAATACCATGTCAGCTTATGCTCAATCCTAACTGCACAAAGCACTAAAAGCCGATTTTTTTTGTCAAGTGACGCACAGCATTAAGTTCGTAAATAAGTTCATAAGCAATAAATGATTGCTTGAAAATACAAATACAAAATTTCCCTAATAAAAACATTTGATATTCAGAATGATACAGTGTATCCTCTTCTGTTTTTTAGGCCAAGTAACCTTTCAAGGACATAAATAAATGCCTGGCGTGACTTACTCACATGTGTTAAACCCGTAGAAGTTGAAATCCTTCTGACTTCATAGCTACTGGTCTTTCAACAGGACTCTGTTTTCTCGAAGAATACTAAAACTGTCTGAGCACTGATCTAGCACATCATCAACTGTTCATTACCATTGGAAAATTCTCATAGGCTGCTTCGGAACTCACCCGCTCAATCTGACAGTCAAAAGGAATTTGGTAAGGAAAATTTGGCAAGAATCAGGACACACACAAAGTGAGAATTAAGGCTTGGAAGTGCTCTTGGGTGCAGCAATAATTTCAGCAGAGAGAGAATCCAAAAAGGCTACTCTGTAAGTTCTGTAGTATTGTAAAAAAAATGCTGATTTTTTTTTTTTTGCACATTCAAAGATGGATTTCTTTCTGTGACCAGTGGACTTGTGGAGACAGTAGTGAGTGTTTCATCAGAATCCCTAAATGTCTCTCATTCATACATTTTTAGAAAGGTTGCCCTTATGCTGAGTTGAACAGAAGTTAAATTTCGTATGCTTAGCTCCGTTCTGTTACTGAGTCATCACCCACTGCCTCTGCAAAGTAGTGTTAGGAATATGCATGGGAGTATAAACTATTGCTGAAATTATGAATCTTAACATATTTTCCTTTGACAAGCTGGAAATTCTAGCTTCTTGATGGGTAAGGTAAACGATGAATGGTAAATAGTGTGACAGCCTCAGAACAGTAAAAATAGTATGGGATCATGAAGAGTAATTGTTACGCATAGATAGCCTTACCACTTTTAGACTCCAAGGACCACACTAGGAAGCCCAAAATACTGGAAAACTTCAGGACTTCTGAAATCTCATAGATTCTGTATGATCTTACAAGAGCTTTGTAGCTGGCAGAAAAGGGATTTGGGGTTTCTAAACGCCCCCAAAGTACTAGGTTTCTTGTTTTCCAGAGGCTCCAATAGAAACCTGGGAAACTGTAGTGCTCATTCTGTTAGGATGCCCCAGGTATTGCATCTGTTTTGAAAATGGAACTGAGGCTTTCATTAGAACTGTTTTCTTAGGGTATTCTGGTTCTTGGTGCCATACTACAAATTTTGATGATGACAGGATTTCCACAACTTCGATCATGAAGTCTGCTGATCCTGAAGTTACCTTCCTGGAAAAGTCTGTGGTGAGTTTGCTGCTTTACGACAAACCATGAAATTTTGGGTTCTCTGTCATGAAACCTGCTAGCAGCAAAACACTGCGTGAAAGAAAAATCATTATGGTTAATGTAAGGAGGCTGATAGTGCTCCCCCACCATAGAGAGGACACAGACAACTCCTCCATTCTGTGTGTCAGGTTATTTGGATAAAATTTCAGCACCTTTCATTGCTATTTGAAGGCATGCATATAAACAGACTATTCACATGGTAAGTCTTCTCCTCAGATCAATTCCTCCTGATTATCTGATGAAAGCCATCTCTGTCTGTATAAAGAGTTTTTTTAAAAATCTCATTATTTATAATAATCTTATGCACTCATTTAACAGAAAGTGCTGTTTTGTATCAGTATTATAAAATGACTTCATTTAGCAATCTAATATCATTGCTGCACCAAGAGCACTTAGATAAAGTTTAATCTAGCTACTATCTCCTTGTCCCTAATGCAGCATTTCTTTTAACTTACCATTTCCAAACTTCTGGCTTTTATAAACAAAATTAGATAAAATTCTGACAATGCTTAATATTCCAGACTGAAAATGGGGTAAGTTTTCCAAACTTCAGAATAGATTTGTGATACTTTTAAGTACACTACAGCCTTCGAAGGATGTGTTGATGGCTTTAGAGTTGGATCATCTGCCCTTCAGTCCTATAGATGTCACTTTTTCATGAGGCTAAATAAAACAATGTAAACTTTGCCTTTAATCTTATAAAAGAGGCTTTCTGCCAGACAAGGTCCCTTTATCTATCTATCCTCAGGTAGAATGCTGTATAAGAAAGAAAAAAAAAGTTGGATGTCGTGCTACAAGTAGATTAAGACGTACAAGCACGAGCTAGAAAGAATTTCAGAAAGACAATCCCACCGTAACGGCTGTCACATCTCACTTTTTTCTTTCTTTCTCAGTGAATTATACAGACCTCCCCCAGTACTCAGTTTCTGGTTTGTTTGACGCAAACAGTGAATCAGAGTATGGTTTTCTAACTTTTTATGATGGCAACTTCAAAGCTACTCTTCTGCCTATACTGATTTAGGAATGTAATATTCTTCTCAGAATGACTTTTATTTTCTTTTCCGTTACTAGACATACAATGTTCTTTTCTGAACCAAGAATATGCTAACATATTTATTCTTTCATGTCAAAGAATGTCCTTAAAAAAAGAAATTTATGTGTAAATTTTCTGACGATCAGACTTACTTGCTCTTCATTTGGGGAATTATGTAAGCTTATTAGAAATTAAAGGTAAAACATGGAAGTCTAGGTTCTGCCATTACTTTAGTTCATGTTTTGTTTGGTTTTTGTAATGTCTGCTTGTCATATATCAATTTTCTGTGTCCGTTACTTTTTTTTCTATCTGCTAATCCACTTATATAATTTCCATGTTTATATAAATTACGTTTTCTTGAGATGCTTACTTTCAACTTTCCATTTTCTACTACTTTCTTTCCTTTTTAATCAATATCAGTTTGACTCCTCCTTTATTTAAGTTTCTGCTATTTTTAGTAAGCTAATTACAATGATCTCATCTTCTGTAATTGTTTCTGGAGCTGTTTTGCAGATTGCAAGGCTGCTGGACGTCATTCTTTGACCTCAACTTTAGCTTTGGCCACATCAAACGTTACAGAAGGAAAACTGAGTAATATTTCATCATTAGATATATTTGGGATATGTCTCAACCCCAATAAACTTCCACCACTTTGGAAGGCCAAGCATGCCTTTAGCAAAAAGAATGAATTATTAACATTTTTACTCTTGCCATAGTGTGATAAATGTATAACATCCTAACCTATAACATTTCTTACTGCCTCTTGCTTGTTAGTATAATCCTCAGGGAATATCTGAGAAATATTCTCTTTTTATTCTGAATATCTTCATTTTCTAATAAAATATAAATATTTTATATTTTAAGAAAAAGTTGCCAATTGTTGTGCTAGGATATCTTTCTCTCTTAATTTTGTAAGTCGTATTTTTGTTCTGTTTGAAAATAGCAAATTCTTAACCATGCAGATTTATTCCTGTTTTCATCAAGTATTTTTTCTGTAAGTGGATACAGACCTTTTCTTTTGTATTTCTTTTGTATGTTGCTTTGTTTTTTTGTTGCAAAATATATCTGTAATGTCTTTAAAAAAAACAAGGCTTTGTTGATATCCATCCAGTGTTTCACGGGTCTCCTACTCATTTAAAGTACCACTTGTGTAGCTAGTGAAGTGAAGGAGGATATTTTGATTGTGACTTCTGCTCTCCTACTCAGTTAAGTAACTATATCTGCCAGAGAGATTAGAGTGGGGAAAAAAGCTTTTGGATAAAGAATCATGGAAAAAAGAGTAAAATGAAATTATGAGAATCACCTGGAAAGTATCTCCTTCTTCGAATCTCAGTAAATCTTTTTGGATGAAGATGGAAAGTGTGGAGCATACATTCATTTCTGCCTCTCCTAGGCTTCTAGACAGTGTTAATATTAGCAAGGTCCTGAATTTCCGTGCATACAGTAGTTTGAACTTCCACTGATTTCAGAAATAATTGTGACTGTTCATCCCTTTCAACTGATCCCTCTTCACCTTCTCTGCTTAATATGTTAATTTTATTAAAATATTTCATTTTTATTGTATTAGCCTTTATTTAATTTTACATTAATATGTTAATTTTATATAATTTTGTGACTATATAGCAAGTTTCTTCCTGCAAATATTAGCTTAGAAACTTTAGTTTTATGCTGACACACACAAATAGCAATTCTAAGTTGCTAATCTAACTCTAATCAAAGGTGAATTTGACCAGAATTTTGAAGTACTTTGAGGATAAGATTTAAATTGGTTTAACTTCATAAGGGAGTGAAATTTTATCAGTGCATTAGCTTCTGCCACTTGCTTTAGTTTATGCTTAAATATGTTACAGCATACAAGTCTTAAATAATGCAAACATTTTTTCAACAAGTATTTTTTTCTGTTTTATCTGTTCTAATCTCTTACAATTCTTTGGGACTGAATGAAGGACACATTTATCCACTGTATTCAAACCAACATGAATTTCAGACTCTGCAGTAACATGGCAACTAAAATGTTAATATTCACACTAGTTTGTGAAAATCAGCTTCAGAGGGATAAGGGCTGGGTTTTCTTTGTTTTTCACCTTCACTTCATATATAAAATAACATAAACAGCTCCTGCCTAGTTCTCTTCAACAAATAGTGTCAGTTCATATTAAATTCCAGTTAAGCATGCCTTCAGGTTCAGTTCTTGGTCAACAATAGTTTCTCTCTACCTAGGATGGAATAGCAATAAAACAAGTGTTTCCAAAATAAGACTGTCATATGGATAGCATATACTATAGATTACTTTGTCAGTTAAGTATCCTTTTGGGGAAAAGAGTGAACAATAGGATAATATGCTTCATGATTAACTTTTGGCAAGCTAGCTAGTTTTCAAGTATCTAAAATATACAAATTCCTCTTCCCCTCCCCGCCCTTGCATGAGGCTTTTGGAAGTGTTTGTACTCTATCGAAGGAAAAAAAAAAGGCAAAAACAGTGGCAAGCAAGCCCCGTCCCATGCAGAACCTTTCAGCCACTGAGTTATACAATCAAAGTAGTTATAGTACTTGCTAAGCTTTTGTTTGATTACCTGTGTTCTGATTTTTTTCAACAACATAGGTAAAGAGTACACACTGCATATGAAAAGCTAGGACAGGAGGAAACTTTTTTTGGTAGGAGGGAGAGAATATGTGGCACACAGTAGACAGAGAACTATTAAAGGTGTAAAAGGAACTGTGGACACAATGGTTTAAGGCCTACATAAGAGCAGTAAAAAAGATATAGTTTTCTTTCAGTGATAAAGCAGCAACTTCAGCAGCAGATTAACATTTATTTAGTCTTCCTCCAGTTTTCTTAATTTCTCATGACTTTGAAGAATAAGTTGATGAATGAGCAGTTCCTTTCACACTGGCTGATTTGTACAGCTTCATTTTTCCATAAATTCTGACATTGTCTACTAGTTAACACAGCCTACTGTTATAAAACATGCTATCTTTTATCTGTTTTAACCATTTTCTCTCCCTTATTTTTTTTAATTATAAAAGGATCTCGGATTCTTAAAACATTTACTCATTTCATTAATTTCCTTGCCTCCTTTTTAAAAGGTTTATTTTCACTATTGTGCAGATATATACCCATTATTAGACATTAGAGTACTAATACTAATATAGTAATTGTATTAGCACTACTTATATGTCTATTATATCTTAATATCTTCCAACCCTGGAAATCATAAGGATGTCTATGTGTGCTTAACTGTCTCCCTTTTTCTAATATCCTATACAGCCCAGTACAGAGCTTATTTACTTATTTATTTATTAATATTCTGGTCTTGAAGTAAAATATTCTGAAGTGATGTATCATCTTAATTGTTCATTAGTAGAGTAGTAATACTCTTTTGACATAGCTGATGGAACTCTGCTAAATGTGGAAAAGGCCAACAATCCACTAATGTACTCCCTAGTGTGCCTTATTACTAGTTCTGAAAATCTGAACCAATATCAACAAGCCTGCCTTAAACCTAGGACTATTCACCATACATCATATATTTCTTTCAAAAGCAGTTATTGTCATGCTTTCAACTCTCAGAGACTGGCCCCTTACCTGAAAAAGGGGTAAAAAGTCCTTACCTGGACTTTGGAAAGTCAGTGGAAATATTCCATTGGTTTCTGCAGACCCACAGTGAGAGAAGCACAATAACTGTCCAAAAACTATTTTCTGAGCCTGTTTGCCCATAAAAATCACAGGCCACTAGAACTGAATAGATTTAGTAAATATTTATTACTGGAACTGAATACCTGTACATACCCAACTACAGATATCCATATACAGAATACATCCACATATATACTATATATAGCTATATTATACGTGTATATATCATATATATCAGAGAATTAGAAACATACCGTGACAAGAGTCTGTGGCTGATGCACCTGTTTTCTTTTAATACTTGAAGTAAAACTTTACTAGACTGGCATTCATTAGCAACACACTTTGTGCGTCACTGCCACTACTTAATCATCACGTATACAAAACTGTTAGTCCTTAACACTTACATGCCTAAGTAGCTACGAGTATGCAGCACCATGGAACTGACGCCGAACAGTTAGCACTGATATCTGTGGTCCTTGATCATGCTTAGTTGAAGAGGCTGGGGTTATTAGGCTTCAGAATAAGGAAATAGTTAAAACACAACAGTTAAAATGCAATAGAAGAATAACAAGTCACAAGTCACACGGCTGCTATGCTAGATGATATTAAATAGAGCACACAATCCCTATGACACTTTTAAAGGTTGTGGAAAACACCCAGCCAGGAGTTCAGATGTCCCTATGGGAGATTCTGGGAGAACCGTGAAGGCTTTGGCCAAGTGCTTACTTTTCCTTTTGCAAATAAAGTCAGTCCTTACAGATAGAAGCTGCAATCCGCTTTTCTTCCAGCGTGTCA
This sequence comes from Struthio camelus, assembly GCF_040807025.1. NCBI lineage: Eukaryota > Metazoa > Chordata > Aves > Struthioniformes > Struthionidae > Struthio > Struthio camelus. The sequence continues at coordinate 180,014,114 of NC_090942.1, read as the reverse complement.
TTGGATCAGTTTAGGGCTTATTTGCACAGCTGCTGCCGAACACCTAAGCACACATACTTTGCTCCATTTCTAATAAAACAGCTCGGCTGTGGTTTTTTTTTTTTTTTTTAATATCATTCCACTATGTGTAAATAAATACTTAAGCAAGTTCTCAGAGGAATTTACTGCACTTCATAATGCAAGTGGAAATGTATCTGTAGGGGTTTATATTCAGATCTATAGCCTAAAGTCACAAAAAGTCAGTGTCTAACCTCCCAGTTCTGTTTGATCCTCTATTTGTACCTTCCATCAGCATCTACACCACTGGTCCCTTAGCACCAAAATATTTCAAGGCTGAACAAGAACAACTGTCCACTTATCTTCCTTTTTTGCACTCCAAGTCCTTCTGCCCTTGTCAGGAAATCCACTGACCAGGCAGAAACTGAAAGCCTGCTGAGGCAGATGGGTGATTTGTGTACTCTTCATAACACTCTACGCTTGTATTACAATAATTTAAATATCTATCTTAATTCTTATTACATATACATGAGTAAGATCAAAGCAGATCCATGTGTCTTACATTAATACAAACACTCTACAAAATGTGTTATATTCTATTTTAGTATAAACTTCCTAATCAGATTTGTTGCCTCCTACATTTATTGTCCTTTTGTTCCTTCCTGAACATTCATTGTTGGATATTCTCAGAGACAGGATTTTGTACTAGATCAGTCATTGCTCTGTCCCAGTGCAGTTACTTTTACGTTGCTTAGATGCTTGACGTTTTCTTGCATAGCTTTATAATCTGGTCTTCAGAACCTTTTATGTAGGTACCAAGGAATCACAGACCCATGTCAAGAAACTTTAAAAATAACTGATATTAGATTAGTTATGACCAGATAGATTGCCTTTTCCACAAGACAAGCTACTAGAGTAATCTGACAAGCATCTTTTCCTCATTAGGTTGTGCTAGCATATTACATAAAATTAAACTTTTCATCAGTTAGCATTGTGGCAATAAGAGGAATGGCAAAAATGTAAACTGAAGTTGAACTTCATGAATAAGGCAGCAGTTTTCCCCAACTTTTGCCTGATTAAGGGTTTTTTTATTGTTTAAATGTTGAATGTTTGCATTTTTTTCTTCAAAGTGCTATGTAAGCATTTTATGTATAATTTTATTTGAGGTTGCCTGCTAAAAAAACAGTTATTGGTGACTTTATTGTTGGTAGCCAAAACATATTGCTCAAATGCTATATCACGGAGAAAGCTTTGAGTTTATTACTTCACCACATTAATTAATTTATTAAATATTAATGATGAAAAAGCCATTCAAGTGATGTTATATAGACAGCTTTAGCATTGCTAACATGTTATTACCTCATTTATCAAGAGCTATGCGTAAGATGCATGAAGTAATATAACTGGTAGATGAGGTATGTTCATATCATATGTTGTTAATCTAGTTAATGGAATAACAAATACATAGCTGGGTCTATTAAATGAGCAACTTAACAACTTACAGTTATGTTCAGATATTTTATCTTCCACAGGCAGAATGATTACACTGTCTTTTTGAACTCAGAGAACAGAGCATAAGTAAACATTTTTTTAGAATTATAACTATGCCGGCTTTTGCTTGCTATCCAGAACATGTTGACCTGACAAAAGGTCTAAAGTGAAACAAATGCATTCATTTTGGGGTAAATATTTTGTAACATTATATTAAAGGTAATTACATTTTCAAAATAATTTATACATTTTTATTTATTGAGCTGCGCTTATTCTCCTTTAAATTTTCTTCTTTGTCTTCCATTTGTTACCATTTATTGCACTGCATCAATATGAATTGTCATCTTCCTTCTGTTCCTCTGAAGCAAATATAATAAAATGTCAATCTTCTGAGCTGGAATTTTACTTGCATGTCAAATCAGAAAGTTGAAATTTATTTTTCTAACTTCAGAATGTCATGGTTATGGACCTAAACCTCAGAGACAGCAGATTTAAACCTCACTGTCTTTTTTATTCGTTGTAATCTTTCTTGTATAATTCCCTAACTCCCGCTCATTTTTTATCAGTGTTGTCTCTAATTAGTTTAAAAAGTGATATATATACAAAGTTACGATTTACAAATGATCACCTCCTATTGAACAACCATGCTAATTATTTTATTTGCTCTTTTAATAATTTAAACCATAAACTATTAGCTCAGTCTATTATGTGCAAAATTTATGTTTAAGATTTCAGATTGCAACTATCCTTTTGAAAACTCCTTTAAAACTCTAATTAATGTAGGCAAATAACCACTCAAAGGGAATATCAAAATCATTGTTGTAAATATTTTAAGGGTGATTCTTTGTCCTAAATATTACAACTAATTAGCACTGCTTATCCTATTTTCTTCTGGAATATTGTATGTATTTGCAATGTGACATGTTTATTAAAAAGATCTCTGCATTCCGCAGTGTAATAAGCCTAACCATGAGCTGTGGGCATGTATTCATCAAAGTTGTGTTGGAGCCAATATGTCAGGTCCCTCAGTGCATTACCTTGTGTTACTCATTGCTTTACACCAGCAAAGTTACACTTAGTTAACGCTGTAATAACTCAGTATGGACAAATTAACAATTATTTTAAAGAGGATCATTAAGTCCCTTTCGAGGAAATTTATGGAAAAAGGGCTGTCCTCCCAGTTAATGATTTGATGGTTAAAGTGAATATTTCTAAACTATGCTGTCTATTGTGGTATATTGTTTTAATTTAATGGGAATATTATTCGCTCCATATTACTCTCTCTGTAGAATAGTCTTTCGTGATGTTTGTAATCTACTTTATAATATTTTTCCAGAGAAGGTAAATTAAACTCTCTTGAGCTCTTAAATTCTGGGGTAGCATCAACACACACGAAAGAGAAAGTTAGTACAAAAGTCATTTGGAATGTTTTAGTAGTGTTGCTACTTCCAAAAGGAATAGTCAGAACAGTGTAATTCCTTGGAAAACTTGCATTGGCAGAATTATGCTCCAGTTCCATAACTTTTTGAGAACCTTTCAGAGGGAATGAATAAAATGATTAATAAGACACTAATTCCAAAATCATCATTTTTATTCTATCCTGTAAATCATATATGCTGATACACTTTACATCTAGTAGAGTCATATTTTCAACCTACACGGAGGAATAAAATCATGGAGCATCCCTGAAATGCCACACAACTTTTATGTAAATAGCTAGATTTTCAATAAATCATTTATTTAATCTTTTTTTTTTTTCACTTAGGTTTGAATTTTGACCTTAGGGCCAACCTGCCGGGGTTTCTGTTGCATAAGGAAGTTGTACTGAAGGATTGAACTCTGCATTGAGTGGATTTGTGCATAAACACCTATAGAGTCCATCTTGGGTCTCCCCACTTCAAAGAGACTACTTCCAGGACTAGCTGGCAAACTCAAGTTCCCTATTGTTCTCTGTCTTTATCTATCTCCATCCTCTCCCATGGTCTTGACTTCTTTGCCACACAGTATACACAGCCTTATCACCTCTTTTTCCCACTACAATTAATCTCTAGTCTGGTAATTAAGAGAAACTTTTGCAATGAATTTTTTTTAAGCCTTGTTAGATTCAGGAAAGTGTAGAATTTAGGTCTTCTCCTTTGCTGATAAGCACTGTAATGAAAGTGTTACATAAAGACTAATTCTTTGTCTTTATTTTGATCGAAAGTAGGTATGTCCAGCGTGTTTTGTGGAACAATAGTCCCCGTTGGCACATAAGATGTGATCTCAACATGCCGTCTATAAACGTTCTGCTGGCACCCACTATGAAGATCTTAGTTGGACTTAGATTCACGCAGGGAACAATCTGCTCAGATTTGTGAAGACAGTGTCAGTCTTAAGCATGTGCATCAGATCTTTAGATAACCAAGGGATTCTCCCCTCTGACATTTTCCCAGAGTTTTACATTGTGACTGAAGTCCACTACAGGAAACTAAATCCCTTGGATCTAGCTCTGTAAAGAACTTTGCAATGTCAGCCATTGCAGTGATTTTTGGTGCTTCATTTTCCAAAATAATTCACAGTCTGAACTGAATGCCTAGACTCTTATAAAACTATACGTGGGAAGATATAGACACCTAAGAACTGTATTCATAGAAATCTACAGGGTGGATGAAGAGCTACACAAGCTATCTAACAGGCAATACCAAGAGCAGAGTAGGGGAGTAGTCTTCCCTCTGTTTAAAAAAACATCATTCCACACTATCCAGTAATCTAATACATTGACAAGTCATTTGCAATGTAAGAAAGAAAACAGTTCCAGAAATCACAGGCTCCTAAATAGACAATAATCTACAAATATTCCCCTAATAGATGAGAACTCTTGCTTGAAGTCCCTACTCTGTCAGCTTGGGCCTAAATGAAGAATATCCTAACTAGGCTATTTGGGGTGGGATTAATCATCTTTGAACTATTCTACTTTGTATAAAACTATTGCATATTCACTGATGCAGGCAATTGAACATGAAAGTTTCATTTCCCAGCTGTGTGCCCTAGCCTCTAAGGCTGTAGTGTCAGTCTCTTTCACCAGTTCATTTAATATTTTATTACTACAAAGTGGAACAGCTCCAAGAGGAAAGATAAAGAATGGACAATATCCCCTAGTGGTTAAGCTATTCATCTCAAATAAAAAGTGCTCAGCTTCTAATCACTGGTCTGAAGCTACAAGAAAGTGGAGATGAAGCAGGTTCATTTCCATTGCCTTTTCCTCCAGTGTTCAATACAGGTATGTAGACACTCAAAAATGTAGTTCTGATGAATCAATACACTTAAAAAAATAAAAAAAAAGCTTGACCAGGTTAAACTAAAACAGCAAAATAGAGGTAATGAACTTAATGGCAGATTGAAATGGGTATTTATCCCTTTCATATTGTATAATTTTGCACGCTGCATAATTCTATGGGAAGCCTTATAGGTTTTCTAATTGATTCACATCCTTTTAGAAATGTACTCCCCGTAACCAGATACTGTATTCTGGAGGAGTTCATATTTCTGAGGAGTAGAGTACTGGAATGACTTCACTTGCATTTTTTTTTTTTTTACTAATACTTATTCTTCTAAAAATAATATTCTTCTTTCACAGCACCTTGTATATTTCTCACAGGTCAGTCCTCAGATACTGCTCATCAGAGCCATCACCAATCAACTCTCCAATCTGTCTTTGAGTAGTTGATGATACCTGTCTAAAAGCATCACCTCCTATGTAGCAGTGCTCTTATTTTGCAGTATAATCTTGGATTATAATTGCATCCTCCAAAACACTGATACTTGCTTTTACATTTGCATAGTCTATTAATGTAAAAATATATATCTTTATCCATACTTACTAGAAGTAAAAGAATAGAAGTAAAGAATATAAAGATGTACTGGATCCAGGCCAATCCTCTCTAGCTTTATCTACTACCTACATCTTGATCATGTTTCTCTAACTAACTTGCAAAGCTGATATGAGAGAATACATTCCATAAATTTTTTAATTTAAAGGAGACCAAAAAGGGTATGTGTATGTGGCTGTGGCAGGAGAAGTCTTCAAATCCGTAAAAGCTCTCTACAAATCTAGTAATTTGCACAATCTAGTAATTTGCACCCCACATCAGTGGTGAACTACCTAAGAAATAATGGAGCAAGTTAGTTATTAATAAAAATGTTTAATGGCTGGAAGAGTAGAACACAAAAAATCCATATAAAGATTGCATACCATACTAGAGACTTTATAGAACAGATTAAACAAGCATCTGTCAGGAGTGCCATAGATATAATTGTGCTTGCATTGGAATACATAAATTGGCATGTAAAGGGAGAAAAAGATTAAGTACATCAGCTGTTAAAATAAACATCAAAAAAAACCCTAGTGTATCTTGACAGAGAATCTGTGAAAGTAAATAAAAATTCTCTTCCTCAAAACGCATTCCTAGAACCTCTTCTTCTTTTTCACATGAATAACCTAAGTGTTTGAATACATTCTACACTTTGATTGTATTTTTTTTTCAAGTAGAGGACTTTGCTGACATTCAGATGAGGTGAAATGCATACTTACATATTTATTTATTTCCTAGTGTACTAGCAGTGCTGTCAGTATGTTCCTGTCCAGGGAAAAGCTTTATAAAAGTTGTTTTTTGAATTCCTAATTGGAGAAAGTATATTGATTGACAGCAGCAAATAGAGGTGAAAAGAAGGAGACGTGGATGATATGTTTGGAAACTGGGATTTAGTCTGCATTAATAAGAAGCAAATTATGCACTGAGCTTGCAATTTATTTAACTTTTGCAGTGGCTAATTTGTATAGAACAAAGGTTCTGTACTATTATGATTTAAGTAGACCATGTGTTCTACTTCATCAGCTTCTATGAAATTAGAAAGAAAACAATGAGAATAATGAACCAAGCTAAATATGATAAAAACAGAAAAATTCATCCAAACTAACAGAAATTCTCAAGACTAGTCTTTCCCACTGAAAAATATTTTTACAAACTATTATTTTGCAGAAGTGATTTTGCAGTTCAGCACAACTGAAAACATTCTGTATACTGGATAACTGTAAACGAAAAATGTTCTGTAGATGCAAAGCAATTAGCTCATTTCTTCTAGAAAAATCATTAGAATTTAATAGAAATGATCATTTATTTACGTTATATGCATGTTTATATATATATCTATATATATATATACACACACACATATATATTGATATATATATATATATATATATCTGTTGAAATGCAGAACAGAAATAAAATTGCTAATAGCTTAAATTGTTTTTGGAAAGCTTCCAAAATAGTATATACTATTTCTTACATTAAAAAAAAAATTAGTATCTTTTGTCTAATCTTATTGGTTTCAATTGTCTGATGTTCTTCTGTAATTGTCACAGATTTCCCTGTGAAATTTAAGGCAGTTTCAGGACATGTACATAAGGTGGATGGAACGTCAAGGTGAACAGTACTGTATTCTACCAAAGTCAGGTTAGTCACACTTTGCCATATATTTATAGCACCAAGATTTGATTAGCACAGCACTAAAAACTAAGCTACAAGCCATAAAAATTGTCAGCTGGCAGTAAAAAAGCTATCTTCTAAACAAATTCCATCATAGTGAGCAGAGTTGCTCAATGCATGTGGAATTTTCATTTTTTTCACTTATGATTTTTTCATAAAATTGATTTTTATTTGTAGCTGTGCCTCCTGTTAATCTTCCATAACTTCTAGAGGTATAAATATTAGCTGAGATTAGTCTTGTGACAGTTGAAAGTAGATTGATATGTAATTTCCTATTTACTGCTAATAGTCATTCAATCTAAAATTGAAAAATTTACCAGTACTTCATGAATAAGGTATTTCTTAAGTAATTCTTGTGATGATCCACCTGAACAGGTTATCATGCATGAAATTAAATAAATTAACCTATCCATAGACCTCTTACTTCATCAGATTTCAAACCATATACAAAACTTCACCCCAGTTCTCAGAGGGAAACAAAAATTGCTTCAGGTCATGCTTCTCTTTCCTGACCCTGTCCAGAACATCTGCTGTGAAGAGGAAGAAACACTTTATCCTCTTCTCTGGTGACACCAGAGAAGCTAGCATTGAACTTGCCACGAATGCAGCTTTGCATAGTGGCTGCCAATGTGTGCATGGGTATGCACCTCAAGAACACAATAGGCAAAACAGATCTTACAGAAAAGCAGTAAAATGAGTACAGTGAGGCTTTCAGTTCATGAACACACAGCGTAAAGTTCATCGGTTCATTCAGTATATACAGATATAGCGTATTTCTGTGGAAAAGCTAGTTTTCACTTAGATTTGCTATTTGGATATTTAATCTATGTTTGAATTTGAATGGCTCACTTTTTTTTGCTATATGATCTTCATGGAGGAGGTATTTTACAAATGAGGTTATTTAAAAGTCATTTAGCCTAAATTTACTTTAATATTATTATACTGCTTGAAGAAAAGCTTAGCAGTCCTACTTAGGCACCTGAGAAAGTGCAGTGCCTAAGACTTCAGTTGGAAACTTCTCTTTTTGAGAGGGGATTGGCTTGGTAGAATTTCTCTCTCTTCTGACTTGACAGTAAATATACTTATCTCGTCCATTAATATGTTTGAAATAGCATATAAGCATATACGTTACTGGAGGAGCTTGATTTGATATGGATGTTCAGCACTTCTCTGCTTTATACCAGTTGATTTCATTTCTGTTAAACACTGTGAAGGTAAAGTCAGATTTCTGCATTACAACCTAAGGATTACAAAACTCAACCCATTCCTAAAAGAGTTAGCTGAACTCTGCCTCTTGTTAGCATGAAAGGATTATATCTAATTTGCAGACTAATGCTCAGAGGTGTTTTTCATGCAATTGCTTTCTGTCTTCTGTCTTCTCGAAATTGGGGTCCTGTTCAGTCCAAAAAAATATATATTCACCTCGTTAGGTTTCAGAGTACTCTCTAGAAACTGCTTGTGTTCTTCATATTAGACAATGATTCATGAAGGTAGCAGAAATTGCATTGCATTCCCAAACCGGGGATCTTTTTCTTCCCAAATTATGACCTGATTTTGCTCCACACTTTTTTTCATTTGGAGATCCAGCTTTAGAAAGGTGGAGTGCAAAGATAAGTGTCTAAACTCTCTTGCTTGTCTCTCTTGCTCCAGCACAAGAGAGTTTCACATACACTTGGCTCAGTATATTGCATTCTCACATCTGCCATGTGCGACGTCTATCTGACATATATGCATAGGATTGGCATATGGTAGATCTTCACCCTTCTTAAGCAGCACCTGCAGGTAGGTTCGTAAGCCGGAGGGAATATCAAATGATGGTTCAGTTTAGGAAACCCACCTGAGCCCATCACTTTCACGTTTTCCATTCTCTGTCTTAAGTACTTGAACATTCAAGGTAGTACTAAGAATCCTAGTTTATGGGAATTTTATCAGCTGTATTGTAAATTCTACTGCTAAAGCCAGGCAGTTATATTTTGCAGTTTTGAGCATCACATAACTGAAGTCTTTTGGCTGAATGACTGCCCAGCTCCGTTAGTTTAATGCAACTGCACCACAGCATGCTGATGCTACAATGAAAAATATGTTTAAAACAACAAGCAAGTCAATGTGAATTCATAAAGCAAAATGGTATTTCAATCCAATGCATTATTTAATAAAAGTAATATATCACTGTAATTACCATATAGTGTAGGAATATAATTTAAATTAGAAAAATGTATTAAAAACAATGCCATAAGTGATAAATCCTAGGGAAATTTATAAATCAATTGCAAAATCCAGACAAAAATGTCAATGAATTAGTATATACTTGTGATATTTTAAACTCATAAACACAAAACCAGGTAATTCCTGAAAGGAGAAAAGATACTTTGTATGAGGTGATATAAATTCACTGATCCTTTATTACCCTAGCTATTATTTAATATGTGTAATAGTGCTAAAGTCTTCTTTTTTTTGTTTTCATAGCACCACTTGCATACAGAGAATGCAGTCTGTTTCTTCCATCACAAAGTTTTATTGTATATTGACTAATGTTGCAGCACTAATGATTATCCTGTAATTTTTCTTGAACTAATATTCTTTTTTTTCCAGGCTTATGAGTGCAGAACTGAAAGATCAAGTCATGAAATGTGAAGGAATCCACTGACAGTTCAGGTATAGGCTCATGGGAAAAGCAAGCTTTCCTTTCATTTTCTTCTGGCATCCCCTACTGGTACGCAGCTGCAAAGACTCTAGTCTGAAGAATGAGATCTTTAGTATGAAGAATAAGATCTCAAAAGGGCTTGCTGTGCTTCTTTGGCTCTTTTAGCCCTTTTGAATGTTAGTAACAGCAAAAATAATTGCATGTTAATGTGAAGTTTATATTCTCCTCAAGCAACATGAACTTATTGCTTCAGTGAATGTACCATTTCCTTAAACATTAAATCTAATTATAGTACTTTCTTTTCATGTTTCACATGTTTATTTTCCTTCCTTGTACTATAGAAATAAAGATATTTGCTTAATATGGATGAAGTTATTCTTTCCTGTTAATAACAAAGAAGTGTCAAATTTCTCATTCAAACTGTCAGAATAAACATAATTTGTGATAATGTAGCATGGTAACATGTACTATTCCATGCATTGACAGCTGACATGAAGATGAAAAGCCTCTATGAATATTCCATGTCCATTCTTGAAGGGCTGGGACTGCATTGTTCCTCTCTGTTAGGATGGCATTATTATTCATATTTTCTCCCTCCATCAAGAGTGGAAATGTATCAGGTGACACGGATATCTTTTCATTTTTTATAGGCATAGTGTTTCATACTGAGGAACCTCCACACCTTATTTTTGGCAACTGGGTATCTCAAGTCATGATCAACTTAGGCTCCTTCTATAGGCAAAGGAGAGAAATTAGTACCTTAGATTTATAACCCAGAAGTTCTCCATTGACTGTAAAAGTGTTAGGCAGCTATGCTTCTACGTAAACTAAAATGTCTGCTGACCATGGAAAATGTTCCGGGCAGAATAGATAGGTAAGTGTTCTAATTCTGCTTTGTGACAGAATTTTACGTTTTTCTAAAGACCACATCTACAGCCTTTTTCACCACAACTAAACTTGCTCAAGTGAGCTTTCTCACAAAAGGATCTCAGAAGTGGATGACATACACCTAGTCTATGATTATGGGGTATGTGCATGACCAGGGGCTGAAGGATCTTGCTGTAGATACTCACTAACCACAAAAAATTAAAACATTTTGAATTGAAATCAAATAATGTACTACTAAATAACTAGGTGTTGATCAATGGCACTTTCTAAATGACAGATGATTTCCAATTGTAAATTTTGTTCATTCTTTGAATGCTCATTAATCTCCAGCGTGGATAAGATGGGAGCATGTACCACTAAATATTAATACTTCTCATTAATCTTAAAATGGAATTATGGTTCTCAGTTAGCTGGAATAATATTATCATGTGTGGCCTGTCAGGTTATCAATTAGTAGTAGCCTTTTCCTTCTATTATAGGCTAGTTTGGCTATTTGGCAATTCATATTCCTTCTTTTTTTTAAATCAAAATCTATGATCTCTGTAAAAATAAATTTCACTATTGCATTATATATGTGTATATACATATATATTTATATAAAAAAGACAAATGCCACATTTTAACCACTTTCTCCTTCTAGATTGATTCTTATTTTTTGTATAATGTTACCTGTTAGCCTTTCTTTATTGCTAATGAGTAGAACTTTCACACTTTTTTTTTTCTCCAGATGGGAAATATGGGCACAGGCAGCTCAGTGACTTACTCGGTATGGATCACCTGCCTGTATCATCAGAATACAGAAGTCTTTGTTCCCAACTGTACATTTTAATCATATACAATACATTTTCTTCTGGCTATAGAATACAATCTAATGTGATTCATTTTCATGTATAGTGAACATATTTTGCATGCACCCCAACATTCAAGACACTAAAAGTCTCAAAGATGTGCCATGTATTTAAAAAAGGAATAACAGTAACGCCAATGATATTAATAAATAGCCATGAAACACTTAGGCTATGTCTTTACTTAGAAATAATAAAAAAAAAAAATCAGGAATGGGGTTTCTTGTTATCCATCCTTAATTGTCAGTATCATCCCTGACACTGATTCATCTTATGCCAAATATACCCCAGAAAGTGTTTTCGCCTGGATTAGGGTACAGCACAGCCCACTAGGTAGTATGGAAGAAAAAAGCCTGTTCAAAGGCGAAAAGACAGGTTAGGCCAGCTGATGCAAAAAAGGCTGTGCCATAGCCTGAGGGCCCTGAGCTGTTATATTTACTTGTACAATGTAGCATATTACTGTATCAAAATGTATTTGTTAAAAACTACTGAATTATTAACCAAGTTTTAATGTATTAGACTATACAGTATGCTAGTTCTTGCAGTTTTTAATGACACTGAAATAAATTCCCTTATTTTTCAGACCTTCAGAAATTTCATTACATGCGTAAGGCAAATTATACCGCAGATAAACCACTGTCCATATTGGAATCCTGTCATCATGAAAATGAAATGCTGTTCTTTGAAATTAAACCTGATTTTGAAATTTACAGTAAAGTCAAATGTATGCATACTGTTGGTGTCTAGAACATTCTCTAACATTTTGGAAATAATATGGTAAGATTTTTGAAGTTATCTTGTTAAAGATATAGAAGTGGAAAGTTAACGAAATGGTTCAAGCTTGTATGGGGGAAGACATGATCAACAAGAAGAAGCAGATAAACAGAGCAAAATGATCATGACAAGCAAAAAAGGTAAATAAAATTTCCTATAACTATAGTACTATTCTCAAATTTTCATCTTCATAGTACATCTGATTTTATTGCCACGTACATCCAATAATTAGGTCCATATCACTTGGTTGAACATCTGTAGCTGTGAAATCTTAATAAGATGGCTTTACTGCAGAGTTTAACAACTTATTTCAGTGCAAAAAACACTAGTTATACTACTTATATTCAGCCGGATGACATATCACAGGTTGTCATTTTATTGTGCTCTAGAAAAAATACAGTAAGTTTTTTCTCTTCTTTTTTTTACATAGGCTGGAGTTCCAGGACTTCTTAAAAATATACATACATATAGAAAGCAAATGCCATGAAATTATATATTCCATTAAAAAATGGTTCTATGAAGCTCTGTGAAATGTGACATTGCACATTCACAAGATATTTGACAAGTATTTTTGGTTTCAGTTTGCATAAATTCATAAAGCTAAAACGGATTCTGATGTTTTATCCTGCCTCACAGTAATGGTCACTCAGTTGAAGAATGAGGGTTTTTCAAAGGCATATATTCTTTCCAGCTGCCTTTTTTGCTATTGATACTTCTCCCTATAAATAAGCAGTATCAGAAGTCAAACTTTAGGAAACATTCTGGAAAGAAAACTAATATGTGCATAACAATAAATATATATTCCTTACAACTCCGTAACTTAGGGCTCCTACAGTTGGTTTAAAATCATCACATACATTACAAGCTTATAAAATGGACATGTATTCCAGTTATACTTAGTTAGGATCAAATAGATATTAGTTGTTGTTAATTCAATACAATTTTCAAACTTATGAAGCAAAACTCTTATTTTTTCTTGGTGGCTTCTGTTTCTCTTCTCCGAAGGTCAAGTAGAAGCTATGTCCTCCTTAGGTATTTTGTGAACATGAAGAGCAGATCCTGGAAATGGTTGCTTACATAATTCTCACGTTTCTTTTCCTTCCTTAACAAGTGAAATAGCAAAACGCTACTGTGCAATCATTCACTACGCAACATGCAGCATGCTCTCTTGGTAACCAGAACACCACAGAGTTTGTATTTATTGCACTACAGACGAGTGACACAACCCCATCCAAGATTCTTACCAGTATGGACCCAGTTTGAAGTTCTAGTTTTCAAAATTCTCAGTGTTTTAATATCTCTATCATTAGTATTTGGCTGGAGTCATTATTTCAGGTCTCTCTCTTTTTTTTGAAAAACAGCTTGTTATTACATCTCAGCTATCTCCCATGGGTCTGGAAAACAAACAAACAAACAAACAAACAAACAAACAAACAAACAAACAAACCCTCAAGTTATGAGTGTATTTCAGCTCTAACAACCTCTGATTCAAATTATTCTTAGAAAAAGATTCTATTCTGAAGTATATCTTATCATCAGTCCTGAAGGCTTTCCTCATAAAACCTGCAGAATAGAGTGGAAAAAAACCCATACAGGGTAAGTTCATGAGTTTAGTACTTAACAAAGTCTTCTTCCCTTGCACAGGGGAACTATTATCCTTGTCCTAACAATGTGCAGTCAGCAGTGTGCTTCTGGCCTGAATATGCAAACTTCTGCCTATTAGACTGTATTATGCTGAATGCAGAAGCCCAGCTCAGCTTTTCTCTCACTCTTTTTAAAAAATGAGATTTTTAAAATATTCAAGTTTTTGTCATTAGAATATGCAATTATAGCTTTATTCTTGCTCCAATTTAACAAGAGGGGGGTGCATATATATGTATGTATATATTATATAGGTGGAACGAAGTGTGAGATCCAGGCAGACAAGGTCAAGTCGAAACTTTCTAATTTTACAGGGCTTAAGTGCCTGATGATGGGATTTATACCATTAATTCATTATAGTAAACAAAATATTGTTATTTAAACACTAAATGGAAGATTTATCTACTTACCATAGATAAACTCTTTATATTAGGCACTATGACTGCCTGATAAACAACCCAGTGAAATCATGAGATTTCATATGAGTTCAAATGAGAATTTTTCCACCATTTCCAGTAGGCTTTAGATAAAGCTGGTTGTCAGCAACAAAGTATCTGTGGTCCAGAAATATTTATCTCTTCTCACCTATGTGGCACTTTGAACAGAGGATAGTTTTTACTTATGTGACTATGATCCAACAGGAACTAACTCTGTATGACCCCTCTGTCCTTCAGACACTGAAATTATGCTTCTTGTATACAATGTTTAAATGACACGCATGTTTAAAACGACATGTGTTACCTGAATTTGCATGTATCCTTACCTCTTATTTAATGCTAGGGATTAATTGAATGTATATAAGTGAGATCATCTCTTACTGCATTGACACAAATACGACAACGTAATAGAGATGATTTGAAATCCATCTTATTTCGAATGTACAATTTTGTGATTTAGACCCTTAGCCTATGATCTATTATATTTTATATAGTTTTTTATTTTGCCTGCATAACACTGAATACTGTATTTTGAAATGGGCTCTAGCTAATAATAAAGTATTGAACAGAAATAGTCTTTCTAGCTTGTAGGTATTACTGCGTTGCATGGAGATTTCTGCGTTTTTTTTTTTTTTTAACTCAGTAAGATGCAAATAGACACAGACAAATATATGCCTAATATACACTTTAAAAACTTCTTACTACAAGATAATAAAGATAGTCCTTCTTTGAAACTGAGTTCATTAAGGCCTTGAACCTGTAAATCTTTGAGAGATGCAGTAAGGAACACAAACTAATTTGGCTTCAGTTCCAAATCTAGAGATATGCTCCCCTGTTCCCCCAAACACATACACATTATTACAAAACAATAGTAAATCTCAGATTCCAGAGCACAGTGAAGAGGCAGGGACCAGATGCACCTATGGAGACAGAGGCTTAATTACAGAGCTCAATTGTACTAGCAAGATGCTGCTTAATTGTGCATCCTCCTTGGATAATTTAGCCCAGCTGTTCTGAGGCTATAAGAGCCATGCAACAAAATATGTGTATGAATACTTTATGTTTTTAATAGAAAACTAGATAGCCATGTGTAAAACATTGCTCAGTTCAGCCTAATATATGGTGACACATAACAGAAATCATTTTGTATTTATTTTGTTTGCTGATAGAAAAAGACTGAGTAACCAAAATGATAGGCTTATTTAGACTTCACTGAAGTCCCTTGTTCTCCCATAATAATGTCAAGGTTCTGGTTAATTCATAACTGAGCTGCTAAGATATTCACATTTTTAAATGAACCCTTCTGTTAAACTAGACAGGTGAACAGGTTGTAAAATATGTCCCTTATCAGCAAGGAATCTAAAAACATATTGTTACTTGTCAGTATGCAGGTGGTACTTGGCCAAAAGTGAAAAACACATATTGGTTGCTGAAATTTGCAATGAAAAGCCTTATATTTTAACTGACAATGTTACTGTCAGGCTAAAGCTCCTTAATATCTTGTCATATCACTGAAAAAGGGATATAAAGTTCTTATTAGATGAGAAACTGGTGTTTTACTCCAGTGCATTCTCTCCATAAACGATCATCAGAAGCTAGTTAAAGGAGAATAAGCACTGGAGATGTGGAAATCTTAGACCCTGAACATATTTATCTCTGCTGTCTTTCTGTATCCTACTAAAACTGCTCCTGGAAATTTAGTCCTTTCCTTTTGATCCCATCCTTAATAGGTTCCTAGCTGAATTAAATGATTTTAGTAAAGAGTGTGAATAAACTTGGAGTAAACCAATCTGTGTTCTGCTCTTGGGATCAAGCTGATCTCCCTGCAGGGAGGAAGTCATAAAAATTGCATGTAGTAACTGCAGTTGCTCTTCCTGCTTTTGCTTTGCACTGAATTCAGATCATTCAAAGCCCCATCTAGGATTATCCAGTCCTTGCCTTCATCTTTCCATATTTTTAAGTCATACAAGGGAAAATTAATATACATGATATAATGTATGGGAAGTAGGCTCTCAAGACTATACTGATACCATCAAAGTAACTGGTCTTGTCTGGAGCCCACGATCGTTTATACTATCAAGTTGATCTGTGAAATGGTTTTCCCACTGTTGAGGCAGCATATTTCTAAACAACCTTATCATGGTTTGGAGGATACAAATTTCCAAGGACTGTTACCAGAAGGTGGTACAGAAGAGGGAAACATCCTGAGGGGCAGAAAGAGTTTGACTGTATGAAATAAATAACTCCATGCCACCTGATCTCAGGGCCAGGTAATGGTTCTTCTCCTTCTTAATTTATTAGTATGCAAAACAGAAGTCCTAGAGAGAAAGCTGTTATGAACGTAAAGTCTGTGTTACAGTTAAATAAATGAAGGCTAGGGATCCATCCCTATTCCTCAGTTGCAGTGGTACTAAGCAGTCTGCCTCCATTCTGCTTAAGATTAGTACCATTTATACTAGACTGACCATATTGATATGATGTAGCAGTTGGCCCTGGCTTTCCTTTTTGACCCTATAAAGTATCCATGTGTTCCTGAAAGCAAGAAGGGTAGGGGATGTGCATGCATGGGCTTCTGTGTGTGTGTGTGTGTGCGCGCACATGTGTTTTTATCCCAAAGACAGCTCAAGTGAATGGTCCAAATAGAGCCAGAGAAGAAACTAGCAATTAAACAATGAATAGATCTACAATGTAAATAAAAAAAAAGACTGGCTATTAATACTTGCCTACAAAGCTAGGTTGTGTGGACTGACTGGCTTCCATGCTGCTTGGCGTCAACCCTTCAATATAAATTTTGTCTGGAAGAGAGCTAGTTAGAAGGGTTTAAAATGCTGTTCGGTCCAAACTAGTGATTAAGCAATATGGGTAACCGATTCAAGTCATTGAACTTTCTCCTTGGATCAGTTTTATTGTGATTATCACTATTATTGCACCAATGCAAGTAAATCTTTTTGCTTTTTTTTTATTTCAAATGTCACCTATATTGAAAATGGAGAGACAGAAAGATCCATGCTGATAAGAGGACAGAAGCCTTTGGAAGAAGTAAATTAGCCAATACTAACAGAAAGAATAGTATTTTGGCTTGTAACAGATGAACCTAATGGATATGAAATAAATTGCTTCTTAAACTACAGAGCTTGTGCTGAAGATTGATTGGGAACACTAGAAGAATAGCAATTATTATTTAACTTAGCAGCTCTGGAGACACTGAAGTAACCTGTGTATAGGAGTGATAATCTGCCTCCCTCTCTTCTTTCTGCAAGAGAAATCATCACTAACTTCAGAGAGAATTGCTAATGTTGTCTTTACAGACAACTTTGGTGGGAGAGGGAGAAAGATTCAGTTTTTACAGCAACTGTTAAAAAGTGTTATGATATGGGATATGAGATAAATTTTTAAGCCTAACTTTGATTCTCTTCCAGTTTGCCATGAATAGACATTCAGGATAAGGAAAAAGGGAGCTGTTATTTTTGTTAAATCGTATCATTTGTTGGACAGTCTGATTACTTTCTCTTGATTGTATTTGTACAACATTAATATGCCCTCTATTAAAAAGGACTTTTCTGATTTAAAAAACAACAACAACAACAACAACAACAATGAAAAAAGCCAAATAATGTTTTTCTTCTTTCTTGTCTGTCAAAGCAAAAACATCACAAATAACCATTTGCCCAAAATAAGAGTCTAAGAAGGGGAGGTCAATAAAATAGTAGAGAAGAAGAACAGGTACGTATGCATGCTCAACAGCAAAGTGAAAAGAGAGGGCACTATCAGAGCACACGGTGCTGTCGCGGGAGGCCCAGGAGGGGCGGTGGAGCCAACCCCACAGCACCCTCACGCTCTGGTCCCCACAGCGCTCCACGCTACCGGAAAGGTTTGGGTCGTAGTACAGGTGTCCCTGTCGCTTGTGAACGGGTTCACAGTCAACAGCCAGAAAGAAATAACAAAGTTTAATGTGTATCACTGGTAGTAATAACAATTAAAAACTAGTGAAAACAACAAGAATAGTAGCAATATACAATTAACCAATCAATAACTACACATTCAACTCCATACACCATATGGAACAGGAATAATTACAACACTTAACAAGTACATATATATATGTATGTATACATACATATATAAATGTATATATGTATGTATACATACATATGAGCTCGAACCAGTTATGCTGGAAGGGGTGGGGGGAGAAGAAGAAGAAGGAAGAGGAGAAAGGGACAAGCAGGCCGCGCCTGGGGCGGGGTCGGTGCCGCTTCCAGCCCGAGGGCTCCTCAGCAGGCGGCAGCGGGTGCAGCGCACCGCCGCCATGCGGCTCTGCAGTGAGCAGGCCACAGCCGAGCCGGTGTGCCGCCTCGGTCACCGCTGCCCGGAGCGGGGAGGAGGGCAGTACTCAGGTGTCCGCCGGTGTTAGTAGCGGTGGGGGGATCCCCAGCTGCCTGACCCGGCGTCCTGGATCGGAGGGCACGGCGGCGCTGGCTGCTCGCAGCCTGCCGGGGCGGAGAGCTTCCCTCGGTGGGGCGGGGGGGCCTTGCACAAGGCTGCCTCGCGTCTTGGAGCTTTGGGAAAGGCCACCGAGGCGTCTTCTTCCCCAGCCGCTTCGGTGATTTCAGCTCTCAGCGGCTGCTTCTTCGGTGCTGCTGCTTCTTCAGTGAATTCAGCGCTCTTCTTCTCTCTGCCACTGCCACAAAAGCTGCTGCTGGGCTCACGCGTGCCCCTTTTATCCCTAGCCCACTTTGGGACCGCAGGCAAGGGATTGGTTGAATTTGTCTAGACCCCTGCTCTTAGTGGTCCGGTTTCGATCCCTAATCGTAACGCGGACCGGTTTGCAGCCGGCCGTGCAGACTCACCTTCCTTCTGGAACGTTCTGCTGCCCGACCGACCGGTCCGGGCTGCTGGGGTACACGTTAGCCCTCCGCTAACGATCTCAGATTGTGGCAGTGGGGGATTTCTGCTGGCTAACCGAGGTGCAAAAAAGGATAGGGTGACTGGCACCTTATACCCATTGTTCAATAAAACCCATTTTCCTAACTTTCCCCCTAAACCAAACCTTCCATGAGAGGCACCCTAAACTCTTGCAAGAAAAAGAAGAGTTATTAATTTATTTCTATTTCTACTTTCATTTCTCATAACAGAAATTAAAATCAAGCGTTGTGTTAAGAAGCCATTAGCCGCTTTCCAGTTGCTTGCGTTACTGATGTACGAGACAGATAAGTACTGTCTAAGTTGGCAAATGTTTATAGAAGAGCCAGATAATAAAACAGTAAATATATGGTAAGTATTTTAAGCCTTTAAAAATTAAAGTGCGTGCAGGATGATTAAGGCCAACTGATTGGGCCTACGATAGTAAAAAAGTCTCGGTTTCTTTAGTGTTTTTTAGCACTGCTGGAACTTTTGGCACCATTCCTATATCTTTCCCAGACCAAATATTTATTTTGATCCAGCACCTCTTCATAATCTGATCTTTTAATTAATTAATTAATTGATTCGTGCATTTATTTATTTATTTTCACTCTGTCAGTTATGTCATACTTCATTCATTCCTCACAGGCTTTCATAGAGAAATACTGGGACTATCTACTTGAAATGGAAAAGGTGTGCATCTTTAAGGGACAGTGAGAAGAGTCTGCCCGCACGGTTCCCCCCGTCTGCCACCTCCCTCCGTCTCTGTGCATGCTTCCTTGCTGCAGCAAGACTCCCAAAGTCAGTTTTGTCATTTGCTCTGTTCATTAGACTGAAATGCATCATTTTTATCCAAAAAATGTCAGCAACAGAATAAGAAATCCTATTAACTTGCTATACAATCGTAACTTCTAAAGAAAATATCTTCTTTCTGCTCTCTAAATTTTCACCTCTTAGTGTTTTTTTTCCTGTTAGCTTGAGAAGCATTTTTGTTAAGTTTTGTGATCAAAGACTAATTGTTTAGTATTACAGTGTTTATCATCCCTTACAGGCATTTCCATATCCACTTCCTTACAATAATGATTAAGTAAAATAAGGAGGAAGGACAGTGTTTTAAGAAAACATTACATTTGTTATGAATATGCATTTCAGAAGTGAGAGGTGAGGAAAGCTGCCAACAAAACCAAAATATGCACACCTTTGTGTTAGGGGAATGCCTGATGGGGATATTGGAAAACGCGAGCAGTTCAGTCTCCCTGCCCAATTCAGGAATAGCAGTCTAGCAGTCACTGCTAATGTTCCTCATCTTGATCTCTGACTGCAACTCACTGCCAGCATAGTGAAACGTGGAGGCAATTAAGATGCAGAATGTAGAATTGCTTTTTTGGAAGCTGTATTTAGTGAAAATCCTGTTAAGGCAATCTCTAAGAAAGTAAATACGTTGATAAAAATCAAATTGCTCTCAGTTCTGAAATAGGATATTTAGCTTTTTTTGTTTACTAGAATCAGATTTTATTTCTGCAATTGGAAATATTAATTGTAGTAAACTCATTGTTTGGTTATCTGATAAGTAAACAAATGTCAGTGAGATAAAATTATTTATGATTTAATTATAAACGTCCTTATCACATCATGTATTTTTTTTTCTATTCAGTATTAGTTTTTTTAGCAACTTCAACAGCACAGTATCTAAGTCTCTTCTATTGTTGCAGAAAATTTTGTGACTTACCTCCAGTGAATATACTTTGTATTCTGAAGGAAGAAAGAAGACAAAAAAGGAAATGTGAGATACAGAGAGAAAACAAAGATGCAGAATGGTTGGAGCAATGGACATAAAACTAGTAGACTAAAGACTGCCTGAGCCAGCAGAAGGAAAGATAGTGAAAGAAGGAAGAAAAACAGTCTCAAATAGTCTTACAGAATTCACCTGTAGACATTAGTTTCTTTTTAATTGTGTCGTTCTGTATGTTCTATGAAATACATGGATGTGAAAAATATTTGAAGTGAAAAGCTGTTTTTTTTTTTAATATAATGATAATATATCATCAATGTTACTGCACTTGTTTTGCAGATCAGGATTACAGGGATTCTCAGTTCCAAATTCTGCAGTTCTGAAAGACATATATAGAGATATATAATTTCTTAAATTTCTTAATTTCTTAAAATAGTTATTTTTCATTTTATAAATTACAGTCTCTTCATGTGAATAGCTTTTGAGCCTTTAAGACTCAGATTTTTCTTCTTGAGAATTTCTACCATTCTATGTCTAATCCTGACCTCATTAAAAATAATATAACAATAGCAATATGCTGTAGCCATAATGGTATAAAAAATATGTGAAAAGACTGTACTCAAATGGTTTTGCCTTTTTGAACCTTATCATCTAGTTTAATAGTAATTATCTCTTATTTTCCTCTCTCACTTCCAAAGGAATAAATATTGAAATAATTTTAAAACCAAATGAACTCCTCATATTTTTTGTTAGCAACAAAATGAAAGTTCAACTAAGAATCTAAACACAAAATCAGACTTTGCTTGTTTTATCAAATGTAATTTCAACAATAAAAATCAGTACAATTTTACTATATTAATATTTTAATTTCAATTTTTAAGACATAATACATGTTTTTATGTTAGGCAAAAACAAATAGAAACAGATGCCTTTTATTTTTCTTTTCCTGTCACATACCAGCCAAAGGAAACCGATCACATCTATCAGCTGAGATTACACTTTCATTGACTTAAATTGAGCAAACCATTTTTTTTGATATTGACAAATAATTTTGAATAAAAAGAGTCTATCACATACTTGATGCAGCCAAAATAGCTCAGATAAAAGTGAAGTAAGGTCTACTACAAGACCCACCACTTGTAGGTCTACTTAGGGCCCATCAAGAACTTACTTATATTCTACTAGTGCCCTTTTTCAAGGTTTCAACGTTTTTAAGCTGCCTACTTAAAATATGCTTTTAAAGAATCTCCTCAAGCACTGCAGTGGTATGATATAATACATAAGACAGCATTTCACAAGTAATCTTTTAAACACCTGAAAAAGCTTGTTCTAAGTAGGGTAGTGAACATGAATTGACACTTTATTGCCTACATGCTAAGTGTGTAACAGTTTACCTTTATTTCTAATTAACTGTATCCCCCACTCATGGGATTAGCAATTTATAGGAGTCCCAGTGCAGCTAAAGACTCCAAGGAATTTTCATTTCTTTTTCCCTTCCCTTCCCTTCCTACTCCCGCACCCCCCGCCATGAAGACTCGGCATACACTTAGGAAATAGTACTTCACCTTTCTCTCTCTCTCTAACTTGTCTCAACCACAAATGTGCTGGAAACAACTGTAACATAGCAATGTTGGGAGATGAGCACCTGAAGTCCCTTATTTCAAGGCAATTCTGAAATGCAAAGCAGCTCAAAGACAATGTAGAAGCTGCTGAAAAGAGCAGCACTCACACTAGTCTTTCGATCAGACAAAATCCAGGCAAAGCCACTTTTACCTTTTCTTTCCTCTCATATGTGCTTTTCTCCACTGTCTCTCTTAACAGAAGCAATACAGAATATACCCCGTTATCAAATGCATCAGGATATGAAATGCAATATAAGTATTTCAAACTGGAGAAAGCATTTGTGCTTGTGAGAGTACGTGACATGAATGAAGAGTCAGAAAAATGAATATTCAGATACCTGCATTGTAATCAGATACAGCTAGAGATGCTGCCATGTGTATTTAAACCTATTTTTTCTGCCCAGAATATTTTTTTTCTTTTTAGATATGTTATACCAAATGAAACGTAATGAATTGAACATACAATTCTAATTAAATACCTGCAGGTGGATTTCCTGATTTGGCAAGTTAGTTGATCTTTGCTAGATTTAGATTTGAAATTACTAGAAGTATAGGCCAGATAAAAGAGCTTGTGGGGTTTATAAAGGGCTATACAAAGCTTGTTGGTATGACAGCTTTTGTTTTATTTTGAGACTGAATAATTAGGATCTTACTTTTACAGGTGGAAATACCTCTCTGATATTTTCACCCTAAATTATATCACAAATTGAAACATACAAATTTGTTTTCTTTTTGACACTTAGTTTATGAAATACACCCCTACAGAAAGAAAAACACTAAAGCTACCCATTAATCATTCAGTGCTAGTCACGAAACATCCCATTTTCTTGCTCACTTTCTTTTACCTAAGTAGCAAGTTTGTTCCCCAGACTGGTTCGGTCTTGCAATTTTCTTCATAGTATCGCAAAGGTAAATTTTTGACTCAACTTCTCAAAGATTTCTTTACAGATCTACACCCAACTGAGAATTCTTATTCCACAGGAAGCTTTCTTATTGTGTGTAAATGGTCCTTTTTTAAGTGCTGCTACACAGTTTGATGTAATTGTCCAAATGGACAACAACTAATACTATTTGAAATGCCAGCATTTCCAAGGGATCCATCTAGGGCTGTCATATATGACACGAACCCTATAGTAGACCCCATACACTTCTTGATTAGTTGGAGGCTGGGCAGGATACCGTAGGACACCATGTGTAGGCTAAATAAAAAAAAGTGAATTACAGTCTCAGGGTCCATAATAGCAGTACAGAAGATAAACTACAATAACAGATACTTTTAAAAATGTTAGTAAATACCTGTACATTTCTAAACACTCTTCCATAGCTAATCCCAAACTCATTTCCACACACGGATTCCCACACACTCTGCAGAAGAGCAGGTAACCAGGACCCCGGGAGCAGGGGCTCCCCTCAGTTTATCTGCTTCTCTTTCCTCTGCATGACCTCTTCCCTCTGACTTCTTCTTAAGCTGTCTCCTTCCTTTTTTCAGAAGTCTCTCTGTAATTCTCTAGTTACTGTTCAGTCCAGCTGATCATCTCCTTCCTTGACAGTGAGTGATTTTGGGCAAACAGCCTCCTCAGCCTACTACGTTCACAGCCACTATTTACAATCATATTCCTATCCTAGCAGGTGTTGTTATCCAGGCCATTTTCCCAAAGGAGGGCCATGTAAGCACCCCCAAAGGTAGCCTCAGTTAATTAGGACATACGTTACTTTTACCTATTGCTTTTGAAAGATAACCATGTCAAAATATACAAACTTGCGGTAGCAACTACTGTATCCCAAATATTGCTATGATCTATTTTGTCAAAAAATGATATAGGTATTTTGACAAAAATTAATTTCATCAGAAGTAATAATAGATATTCTTAGCTCTTTCACCTCTGCTAGTATTATAATAGAACATAAAGACCATTACATATTGTTATTTCAGCAGAAGTAAGTGAAGGTAGATCGATAGATTTCACTAGTCCACAGTAGCTAAGGATCAGGCTCTCTGTCAGTGAGAGTGTAGATCAGGCAAAATGGGAAATACCACACTGGAATACTGTGAAATTTAAAAAAAACATTATGGTTCATGGTAGCTAGTTTACAAAAAGCTCAGAGTGCAGTTATGTAACTGGGAGACTAGGAGGAATGTGGTTGGCCGAACACCAAGCAGGAGGGTAGAAATAAGAAAGAATTTGATAACCTATTAGGTATTGTTCTTGTAGCAGCCACTCAATAACAATATTTTAGAAAGCAGAAAGATTTGAGAACAGACTCCTAAAGTAAATTGAAGTAATGAGAATTTACTTTAGAGAGAGATATTTAGGAAGCTTGATTTACTTTATCTAAAAGGGAAACTTAATTAACTTGCTTGATCCACGAAAACATATATTTTGTCAATGCTACCTCACCTTTTTTTTTTTTTTTAATTATAGATTAATTTCAAGATTTATGTTCACCTTTATTTTAAAAATTTCAATTACAAAACTATGCTATTTTCAGGAAATAACTGAGAGAGCAGATTATTAGAATAGGGTTAAATTTCAGATTCCAGACACCTTGCTTTAAAGTTGGATTTAAGCTCTAAATTGTAGATGCTTGTAATTAATTGTCTAAATGTGGGTTTCTTCAAGTGAGCTTGGTGATTAAGCTCTGTGTTTAGTCACAGGAAAACTAATCAATACAGTCAATAGGCTTGATTCAATTGTCCACACACAAGGCACCTACTACTGTCGCTTGAGAGCACCTCAGTTATCATGCCTGTCTAGCAGCTGCCGCTGCAGCAAATGAATACGGATCTCCTGTAGGTCCTCTGTCAAAACTGACAGATCATGTTGATGTCTTGGATGACTTAAGGCATATCAAGTGACATTAGGTGCTTATGTGTAGGTTACTGAATCCAAACTAGTGGAATTTATAGGACTATTCAGCAAACAAAATCTATTCAACTAATACATATGCAGACATCTACATTGTAAACATTTACGTTTCAGACAACTGAATCTGGAACACACACTGTATGAAAGTGAATCAGTCCTTGCCCTTTTGCTCATGCCAGTGCTCCAGAAAGCTATTAAAACTGTCATTAAGATGTCACAATATATTGGACGGCAGTTGCTGCTATAGTAATCAACCCTTCCATCAGTATTAGCAGCAGCAGCAGCTGATACCCCTATGAAGCTGCAACAGCAAGATCTTCTTTCCTCACTGTTTATGTCCTTATGTATCCTCTGTACAGTCCCCTATCTCTTGCCTTCGTATGGCTAGAGAAGCAATACTCTGTTGTGTCTATACTTTTGAGATGATTTTGATTTAGTCATAAAAGTGTGGCATAACAACTGGATAAAAAATCTGGAAGAAAAAAATGGAAATAATCTGGTAATGAAATCTCATAATGAATGCTTACACAAGGAGGCTGTGGAATCTCCATCTTTGGAGATACCTGACACGCTACTGGGTATGACCTGAGTGATCTGATCTAACTTCAAAGTTATCCCTGCTTTGAGTGGAAGGTTGGACCAATGTTGACTTCCTGAGGTCCCTTCTAATCTATATTCTCTACGGTTTTGTAAATACACCACAAAAACCTGCCTGGACCATTTTAGGGAGCAGGAAGGGCAGGCAGCTCCCTGAGGCAAGGTGAGAAAAGATCAGGTGAGAGAAGCTCAGTTTCAAAGCAATTCCCATGAGAAGGACTGGCAGCCCTCTCCTCTAGCTTTCTTCTCAAGAGGTCTTATGAGCAAAAGAGCTCATGATTCAGCTTGGACTCAGCCAGTTCAGTTCCTTAACTCAGCCAATTAAAACCATAGAAGGAGTGAATGAGCACAGGGAATTTCTAACTATAGCTTCTCGTCTCACAGAGATAAATTATTATTATTTCTGTAATCGTTGTCTTGCAAAGATGCAATCACATGCAAGGTAGATGTGTGACATTACATCTACAAAAGTTGTACTGAACATCACATTGGAAATGAAGAAATAGAGCCTTTATTATTGTAGAGCTAATTTTTGAGTAGCTGCAGATAAATCCAGTTGGCGCAAAAGTGATCGTGCTGACATAGTCTATGGAAATTTCCAAAAGGCATTTGACAAGGTCTGTCACCAAAGACTATTAACGAAACTAAACCGGATTGGGATAAGAGTGAAATCATTTACATAAATCAAAGTTTTTCTAAAAGATAAGATGGAAAACAGGGTATAAGTGTTCAGTTTTCTCAGTGGAAAGAGACTATCAGTCCTATTAGTGCTGTAAAAATACCACCTTAGAATCAGGAACATAGCACTGAAAAGTGTTGAATATGGGGTGAATATCACGTCTTATATACAGAAGCTTTGTTTTGTTCTGATGCTCTTCTGTAAGCATCCAATGTTATCCATTGCCAAATACGGAACACAGGCTAGATAAACCTTTGATTTAATTTGATCCACCAAGGTTTTTCTTACTTTTTTTTTAATGCATTTTAAAGTCCCATAGTTATTTATGTTAATAGTCATGCTCTTTAATATACATGTAAATAATCCAGCAAGGAAGAACATGAAATTATAAAGTTTACTCATTATACTAAATTATTCAGGGAAATAGTAAAGACTGTAGGGAACTGAGGAAAGATCTTACAGTTATGAATGACTGATAGATAAATGGCAGATGAAATTTAATGCTGATGAATGTGTGTAAAGTGACACACAGAGAAAAAAATTCTATGTATAAAATGGTGAGCTTCGAGAAAATAGCTGTCAGAAACAAGATCTTGTAGTTGCAAGTTGTAATTCTACAGAAACTTCATCTCACCACTCAGAAAAAAAGAAAAAAAAAAGAAAAAGAAAATTGATTATTAGGAAAATGATTAGGAAAGAATTAGAGGACAAATTCAAAAATATATGCAATTGTGTAAATGGTTTTTGAATTATGTGTGCAGCTCAGATCCCCTCAAGTTAGAGTTGAACTGTAACAGTATAAAAAAAGAGTAAGGACATACAAAAATATACCAAAACTTTTTCTGAAGAACAATTAAATAAACTTAGACCCTTTCATTTTAAAAAAAAAGAGACTGATAAGAGAGAAACATCCACAAGTGCTGAGGGAGCTGGCAGATGGTATTGCTAGGCCACTCTCCATCATCTCGGAAAGGTCCTGGAGATCAGGAGAGGTGCCTGAGGACTGGAAGAAAGCCCGTGTCACCCTAGTCTTCCAAAAGGGCAAGAAGGAGGAGCCAGGCAACTACAGGCCAGTCAGCCTCACCTCCAGCCCTGGAAAGGTGATGGAGCAGCTCCTCCTGGAGGTCCTCGCTAAGCATCTGGAGGACAAGAAGGTGATCAGGAGTAGTCCGCATGGATTCACCAAAGGGAAAACATGTCTGACCAATCTGGAAGCCTTCTCTGATGGAATGACTGGCTGGATAGATGGGCAGAGAGCAGTGGATGTTGTCTCCCTGACCTTGAGCAAAGCTTTTGACGCTGTCTCCCATCACATCCTCCTAGGTAAACTCAGGAGGCGTGGGTTGGATGAGTGGAGAGTGAGGTGGATTGAGAAGTGGCTGGATGGCCGAGCTCAGAGGGTTGTGGTCAGTGGCACAGAGTCAAGATGGAGGCCTGTAGCTAGTGGTGTCCCCCAGGGGTCTGTACTGGGTCTGGTCTTGTGCAATGTATTCCTCAATGACCTGGAGGAAGGGACAGAGCGCACCCTCAGCAAGTTTGCTGATGATACTAAACTGGGGGGAGTGGCTGACACACCAGAAGACTGTGCTGCCCTTCAGAGGGACCTGGACAGGCTGGAGAGTTGGGCAGAGAGGAACCTCCTGAAGTTCAACCGAGGCAAGTGCAGGGTCCTGCCCCTCGGGAGGATTAACCCCATGCAGCAGAGCAGGCTGGGGGTTGACCTGCTGGAAAGCAGCTCTGCCGAGAAGGACCTGGGAGTCCTGGTGCACACCAAGTCAAGCATGAGGCAGCAATGTGCCCTTGTGGCCAAGAAGGCCAAGGGTCTCCTGGGGTGCCTTAGGCAGAGTGTTGCCAGCAGGTGGAGGGAGGTGATCCTGCCCCTCTCCTCAGCCCTGGTGAGGCCTCACCTGGAGCCCTGTGTCCAGTTCTGGGCTCCCCAGTACAAGAGAGAAACATGGCACTCCTGGAGAGAGTCCAGTGGAGGGCTACCAAGATGATGAGAGGACTGGAGCATGTCTCCTCTGAAGAAAGGCTGAGGGAGCTGGGCCTGTTCAGCCTGCAGAAGAGAAGACTGAGAGGTGATCTGATCAATGTGTACCAGTATCTGAAGGGGGGGTGTCGAGAGGATGAGGCCAGTCTCTTCTCCGTGGTGCCCAGTGACAGGATGAGAGGCAACGGGCGCACACTGAAACACAGGCAGTTCCTTCTGAAGATGAGGAAAAACTTCTTCCCTGTGAGGGTGACAGAGCACTGGAGCAGGTTGCCCAGAGAGGTAGTGGAGTCTCCTTCGCTGGAGATATTCCAAACCCGGCTGGATGCGATCCTGGGCAATATGCTCTAGAGGACCCTGCTTGAGCAGGGGGTTTGGACTAGATGATCTCCAGAGGTCTCTTCCAACCTCAACCATTCTATGATTCTGTGAAATGACAAAAATCTTAAGTATTGTGAAGATTGTTCATAGACAATGCATTTTTTCTTTCTCATCAAGAGCAAGAACAAGGAAATCAGATGAATTTAACTGATGTCAAGTTTAAAAAAAAGGATAGAGGTGGTTCTTCCCATAATATGTAATTATATTGTGGAATTTCTTTTTGGAAATATGCGTAGTTAAATTATATGTGGGTTTAAAAAACAATGGGAGAAAATCATAGAAGCAAAATCCATCAACCTATTTTAAATAGAAATGTACTAGCTTAGCAAATTCGGAGGTGGAACTACAGGAAAAAATTTTCCAAGGAAATATCACTTCATCTTTGATCAATTGCTATGTTCTTCCTTAAGCATCCACTCTTGGCTACTTTTGGAAAACTCTGTCAGTACATCACTTTTTTTTTTGAAAGAATAAGCTGAATAAGATAATAAGATATACCATTCTTTATCCTATGTTGTGATGACTCCATCTTAGATTTAGTTTTTAGCAATGATCATGAAATCTGGGACACAAACTCCTGTCTCAATAACCCAGAATCAAAGAGCTTTAAAATATTTAATTTTTAGGTTCCAAATTTTCCAGTTGGATATTTTTTCTATGTTTTATGAATCTTTTCCTATTGTATCATTTATTATTTTAAAGGACTAATTTCTGACATAAAAGATGGCATATAGTTAACAAAATAAGTGTTACTTTGTGGGAGAAATATAGGTCATCTAAAATACTCTAAAATTCTGACAGGTGTTTTAGTAGACAAATCATTCTTAAATATCGTGCTTGCCCTAAGTATCTCTATGTGCTTTATCTTTTGAATAGCACAGTAGAATTTACAATTGATTATTTTGCATTACATTTGACTGAAAGGAAGATTTGCTTAGCATCTACGAAAGTTAAAAATATCTTCAAAAACCAGGATGCTGTCTTAAGTGTCTTAAAAGGCTATGTATGTGGATGAGATCCTAACCTGAAATTTATTCAGCTATACCACTCACGTGATGTCATTTTCTCCCAGAATTGCATGTTCATGGCTGCGTGATACTATATTTATCAGAACTGCATGCTACAAATACTATGAAAAAATGCTATTTTAAATTAATTAATAATACAGTGATAAAATCCAGGAAAAAACAGTAATAGAAAACTTTTATTGCATATACTTCACAGAGACCTATGTTAAACTATATTATAAGGCTTCTAGCAATTTTCCAGGCTTCTGCTTGATTTTCATCTCTGGGAATACTTCAGGCTTTCTGTTCCTACAAGCAGCTGAAAAAAAAGAGAAAGAAAAGATAGAAAATATGTAATTTTTGGCTTGTCTGGGATGATTTTCGTTAAGAATGAGGATCATGATATCTTCTTCCGCTGTGGAACTGGATAATTTGTTTTCAGGCAAAGTTGTTATTATTATCATTATCATTATCATTATCATTATCATTATCATTTTTATTTTATTATAGTTAAAGTGATTCATGATTTTGCAGACAAAACATCACTTTAAAGGATTTATCATCTTATTCGAAATGAATTGACAGAAAGACAAAGTGATTAAGATGATCACAAATGAGGTCTTACGATGGTACTATACACATATACAGGATTTAGACATTAGCATGTGTGACGCGCCACTAGAGGGGCGTCCGGGATTCTTTCGTATTCTGGGATTAGTTGCACTGAACTCGAGAGATCATTCTTTGTCAGATGTAAGAATTTACTAGATCTAAGCGGTTCTGCACATATGACGGACCCTGGACAACACTAAACCATTAACAGCAGACAATCTACAAGTATAACAAAGCTAAGAAGTATAGTAAAGAATTAAAAACACACACATATCAGAGCTCTATGGTTAAGCCACGGAAACACAGTACAATGACTGCTCTCGGATGCACGGTGTAATGACCGCTCTCGCCCTCCGGTATAGTTTTCCCCGGATTGTTCTCACCACGCTCGAGCTGCGCCAAGAGGATTCAGGTTCTATCTGGCAATTGGCATCAGGGGCGTCCCCGCTGACGGGTGGGTTGTCGGGTCCGCAGGCCAGCTGACGGTGAGTCCGAGTCCACCCAGAGGTATGTGGCTTACTCTCTTTTATCCTTCCCGGGCTTAGTTCATTAATCAGTGCCAGACCATAGCTGGACAACGGAACAGATGGTCTCAGGTGATAACAGTATGGATGCCGACAGGATGGTCAACAGGATGCTTATCAGTACATTCAGCAGCTATCAGTGCGCATGTTTAACAGTTGCACGTTTAACAGTTATCAGTGTGCACAGTCAGCAGCTATCAGTACGCACATTCAACAGCTATCAGTACGAAATTCCAAGGTATCTAGATGCTTACAGTGTGAGTCTGCGGTGTCACTTCTCCTTTGCTGACTAGGTTTGCTCTGCCCTCATGAGGCTACGGCAACCCCACAGTGTGGTGGCTCTGGCCGTGGTGCACCCGGGGTTCCTAAACTCTTGGGGAGCACCCCAGAGCAAACCCCTCTTCTACGGGCTGCACCATCCTGAGTCCCACGCTTGCCTGTGTGGCGCCTATCAGTATGTAAACCATATCAGGATAAATTTATTTACATTGTGTTTGCATACAGGCATATCTACCTGCTTTCAAAAGACAGGTTCACCTCCAACTGTCATCTTGCATTTACAAAAAAGGCTTTTCCTGTTCACAAGCAGATGGCCTCATATGCATATGAAATTCATGCTCATGAGAGTCAGTGTCAAAATTTGTAGTGACTGTAATGTTGCAGGATCATGCTTTTAATACCTTTTAAAACCTGTAGTAAAGCAAATTCTTACATTTAATTTATTGTCTTTCTCCAGCTAAAATATAATTATTTTATTTTAATTAAGAAGATAAATTGTATGCTATTGAAATATTTAAGTTAGACATTTAAAATTACTTAGGAAATTTTTCTATATTTTACTTAGCCTGTAATGTCTATCAGAATTCCAGCCTACTAGAAAATCTGGGTGTTCCTAAGAAATAATCTCTACTGGGACATTGGCAATGAGATACTAAGCCCAAAGGAACTACCTACTAAAACAACTATTCTCCGCTGATAATAATTTTATCCAAAAACCCCAAACCACATCTAACCACACAAATGGACATACAAAAATATCTTCTTTTTCAGAGATTTAGATTTCAGAAAACACATAGCTTTCCTAATATACCTATAAAGAACAAGAAAAAAAGGAGAAACTTGAGATTTTATGAGATTAAACATGTTTTCCAGAGATGCTAATTAACAAACTGCAAGATGTAAATATAAGCATCAAGAGTAAAAAGGTAAGAAGCAGATGTGGAAAGCAAATAGAGAAAAAAAGTCTATATAGAATAATAATAGGAAGTCAGTGATGCAGATAGTTAGTCAGGTCAGATATTTGTTCATTCAGTTGCAATTAGGTTTATTCTATTCCAGTAAAAGGATTTTTAGCAAGTGTGTATAAACAAGAAATATGATAAAATGCTAGGGCAAAAAATACTGCAACAAAACAATTGATATCAAAAGGAAGAATGCAAGTGAATGGGAAGATAAAGATTTATTAGAAAAAGGGTACTACATCGTTTACTCTCTGGCTCAAAGGATCTTAGATGATTGGATTAGCTAGGCTTTGAATGACCTTTCTGATACAAAAAATGCACAGAGAAAGAACACTCTCGGATACCTTCTACCAAAGGCAGGGGATATACTTATTATTTAAAGCCATCCTGTGGCACAATCTTTGTCTTCTATTTGTGTGAAAAATGATTCTGTAGAATTTCTGTTGAGGAGTTGCCTGACTTTATCTACTTCTTCTGAACAGCAGGTAGGATAAATTGAAGTAAGTCTTACTCAGGAAGTAATTATGGAAGAACAAAGACCGCTGGGCTGGTAGGGAAACTGAGACAGGAAACAAATCAGAATTGACACTAACCTAAGAAGCTAAAATAAAATGTCCTTTCTATATTTTTTATGTTTTGTTACTAAAAAGAAAAAAATGCTTAAGCATTTATTGTTTTAATTTAGAATATTCTTTTTTATCAGTGTATCACT
Organism: Struthio camelus; assembly: GCF_040807025.1. Lineage (NCBI taxonomy): Eukaryota > Metazoa > Chordata > Aves > Struthioniformes > Struthionidae > Struthio > Struthio camelus. The sequence goes on along the minus strand of NC_090942.1, from coordinate 179,981,006 downwards.
GCTTCTTCTGATAGAGATTGCCACCTTGGCGGGAGCTACAGGAGTTTATTGTATATTACATTAGCTGAAGAAGGATGATAGTAGAAATTCAGTGAGACTCTGTTTAAATTTTTTTCCAGTTTTCCAAATTGCTTATTTTTTGCAAAAAATAGTGCTCACTGACCTGATCAAATATGGATGTCTACTTCTGAACTAGTCAGCATAAGTAGTCTTTCTAATCAGTGAAGGGAAAAAGCTTCAGTTCGTTTCATCCTAAAATGTATATCTACATCTGGCAGATGAGTTAGATAAGATGACTCACACCTTTTATTCCCAAGGATTAGGGACATACTCTGGGATTCATCTCAAAGTTTTAGACAATCTGCCGCATACAGGTTAGTTAATTGTCTAGCTCATTTTCAAATCTCTTTAGGATTAGGTCAATTACACCTTAGAAAAGTATCTTTTTCTCCACTCCTCGGGAAGAGAGACTAGGTGAGCTAATTCAGTTACTAGTTTAGTTATTAATTTAGTTAGTTTAATGTAAGATTCAATGAGTGACACCTATTAGGTCTAAAAATAACCAAAATGAAACACTTTGGAACAGATTTTTCATGCTATGACTGTGAAATTGAAAGTTAGAAATTATAAAAATATTTTTATTATTAGATTGCCATTATGTCCGGCTGCAAATATGATTTCAAAGGAAAAAGAAAATTTGTAGAGTATTTAGTGGACAATGTGCAAAATGTGCACAGAAAGTTTTATGGCTAACTCTTCATGTAAACTTTGCTGCAGTGCATGTGAATACCTTTTTTTTCCTAGGAAAAAATGGTTGTATATCCCAATCAAGCATATTTAAGGATTTTGATTTTTTTTCCCTCATTTATTTATTCCTTATCTCTCTCATCTGAAATTCTAGCTCCTTTGAATCTTTTCAGGTTTAGCAAAACTGAAACAGTTAATCTTCCTATTAGAAAGAGTAAACACATATCTTATTACTATTAAATTATACACTGAATGCTTGAACTTCTACCACGCCTACATCTAACCATTCTTTTTTTCTGCATGGTGATATGCAGAGATGCCTGTTGTGTCCTGAGTTACAATGAAGATGAAAGGTCTTAACACATTTCCATTAATATACAAATGAATGAGTGGGAGCTTACTGGTTTACTTCTCTTTGAGAAGCTAAAGCAAGAGGCAAAAAATAAATACGGAAGACTAAAAATATACCTCCCTCTGCTTGAAATTGTGGAATGAAAGTCACAAAACAGAATCACAGAACGGTTTAGGTTGGAAGGGACCTCTGGAGATCGTCTAGTCCAAACCCCCTGCTCAAGCAGGGTCCTCTAGAGCATATTGCCCAGGATCGCATCCAGCCGGGTTTGGAATATCTCCAGCGAAGGAGACTCCACTACCTCTCTGGGCAACCTGCTCCAGTGCTCTGTCACCCTCACAGTCAAGAAGTTTTTCCTCATCTTCAGAAGGAACTGCCTGTGTTTCAGTGTGCGCCCGTTGCCTCTCGTCCTGTCACTGGGCACCACGGAGAAGAGACTGGCCTCATCCTCTCGACACCCCCCCTTCAGATACTTGTACACATTGATCAGATCACCTCTCAGTCTTCTCTTCTGCAGGCTGAACAGGCCCAGCTCCCTCAGCCTTTCTTCAGAGGAGACATGCTCCAGTCCTCTCATCATCTTGGTAGCCCTCCACTGGACTCTCTCCAGGAGTGCCATGTCTCTCTTGTCCTGGGGAGCCCAGAACTGGACACAGGGCTCCAGGTGAGGCCTCCCCGGGGCTGAGGAGAGGGGCAGGATCACCTCCCTCCACCTGCTGGCAACACTCTGCCTAAGGCACCCCAGGAGACCCTTGGCCTTCTTGGTCACAAGGGCACATTGCTGCCTCATGCTTGACTTGGTGTGCACCAGGACTCCCAGGTCCTTCTCGGCAGAGCTGCTTTCCAGCAGGTCAACCCCCAGCCTGCACTGCTGCATGGGGTTAATCCTCCCGAGGGGCAGGACCCTGCACTTGCCTCGGTTGAACTTCAGGAGGTTCCTCTCTGCCCAGCTCTCCAGCCTGTCCAGGTCCCTCTGAAGGGCAGCACAGTCTTCTGGTGTGTCAGCCACTCCCCCCAGTTTAGTATCATCAGCAAACTTGCTGAGGGTGCGCTCTGTCCCTTCCTCCAGGTCATTGAGGAATACATTGAACAAGACTGGACTCAAAAGTTTAGTAAATACTTTTTTATATTTTTGGTAATGTCTCTGCTATAAATAAGAGAGGGCTAGAAGGTGAGCTCCAATGCCATTCCTTGACTATCCGCTGGACTCGTAATTTTATCCCTGGGTCTATTGTGTACCACCATGTCAAGCCCTCTCCAGGAGAAAACCTGAACATGACTTTGGGGATATTTTATGGTAGGTTCTTCCCCCAAAGTCAGTATGGATGAAAGTATATAAATTGAAATCAAAATCAAAATCAAAATTTGAATCGAAGTAGAAACTGAAATAGAAATATATACCGTTTAAAGGGCCACAGAGTAATTATAGAGTATCAATTATTGCTAAAAGGAGACCTAGGGCCAAGTATAACAGTGCGAATGTGACTAGTGTGGTCTGAAGGGAGAAAGTCCCGGACAGCAAGCAGATAGACCATGTTGGCAGACTATGCCACCTGGTCTTGGGATCAGTGATTGGTCTCTGCTACTTTATTTACCAATATAGACATGAATATTCTATCTGCAAGCTATTTCAAATAATTTCAAAGTATATTGGTAAAAAGTCAAAATGTTCCTTTATAAAGGTAAAATAATCCTAGACTTTTTATTTCAAGTCTGTCAATACCAGGTTCTTACATTTAGAACGCTTCAACTGTCAGGGAAGCAGGTTCAAATCTGTGCAAAATTTTGCTTAAGAAAAGTCTGATAGCAGTGAAAGTGAAAAGCCACAACTACAGTCTTATATTCTTTGTAGCTGTCTTCACAGACACACCTGATTTACAGCCTGGAAAGAGCAGCTATCTTTTGGGAACGCATTTTCTAGATAGCAGCAGAAAACAGTGTGACAGCTTGAAGTCTACTTGGCTTTGTAAGATATTCAATAGAAGTGCAAATGATATCGTAAAACTTATTTTAAAATATTTATTTTGAGCAATCCACTCAAAAAGTCCTTCTGCCACTGATGTTCCTATAGCTCTGAAGTCTAATAATGCTAATTAATTGCGATACTCTGGTTATATCTGTGTTCACACTCTGCACAATGATGACAGATACTGTGACTTTACCTTCTCAGTTTTGTCAGGTTCTCATTGTCACTGTAACCAAAGTGGTTACTGACCCTTCTCACATCACCTACCAGTTCTTTCTTCGTGTATATTCAAAAAAGGTTAAGGTCTATCCCCCCACCTTTACTTAAGTGCCAGGAGGATAATTTAAGTTAAATTTAGTAACCTAAGTGCAAAATAGAGATTTAGCTTCTGAGGCACTTAACTCTATATCTTGTTTGAGGTTATAGAACCTGCTGGAGTTTTGATGTAGTCTGAGCAGCTCTCCAACCTACATTAAATTGTATCTAAAAACTGGGTAACTCACTAGCTGAATTCTCAGGAGGGCCCAGACTCCGAGCATGCTGGAACCTCTTCAACAGTATTTGTAACTCTGCAGAATAGAGTCAGTGGAGGCCAGTGCTTTATTTTAAATCACAGAATGTATAAAGTTGGAAGGGATCTCTAGAGATTGTCTAGTCCAACTACTGTGCTCAAAGCAGGATCAACTAGAGCAGATTGCTCAGGACCAGTCAGGTTTTGAATATTTCCAAGGATAGAGGCTCCACAACCTCTCTGGCAACCATTTCCAGTGTTTGAATACCCCCACAGTAAAAAAAAAAAAGGTTTTTCTCTTATGTTTAAATGGAATTTCATATGCCCATTGTCTCTTGTCTTTGCTCCAATATGTCCATGTCTCTATTGTAATGGGGAACCCAGAACTGAACCTAGCACTCCAGATGTGGTCTCACCAGTGCTAGGGAGAGGGGAAGGATCACTTCCCTCCACCTGCTGACAATGCTGTTCCTAATGCAGTTCAGGATACCGTTGGCCTTTCAGGATACCATTCTTTGCCATAAAGGCAATTGGTGGCTTATGTTCACCCTGTCATCTATCAGATCCCTCAGGTCCTTCTCTGCAAAGCTGCTTTCCAGCCAGTCAGCTTGGCTCCTGTACAGGTGCATAGGGTTATTCCTCTGCAGGTACAGGACTTCACACTTTCCTTTGTTGAACTTCATGAGACTCCTGTTGGTCCATTTCTCCAGCCTGTGGAGGGCCCTCTGAATGGCAGCACAACCATATGGTGTGTCTATATTCCCCCTAGTTTGGTTTGTCTGTAAACTTGCTGAAGATGAACTCAGTTTCATCATCCAGACTGGTAACGATGATGTTAAACAGAACTGGACCCAGTATTGACCCCTGGGGTACAGTGCTAGTGACTGGCCTCCAGTAGGACTTCTTGCTACTGATCACAATCTTTTGAGCCCAGCATTCAAAAAGTTTCAGTCTACCTCACTGATCACTTATCTAGCTGTACTTCAACAGTTTTCCTATGAGGATGCTATAGGAGATAGTATCAAAAGCTTTAGCAAAGTCAAGATAAACAACATCCTCTGCTCTCCCCTCATCTACCGAACTAGTCATCTCATTCTAGAAGGCTATTATCAGGTTCACTAGGCTCATTTTCCCCTTTTTAAATCTATGCTGAATACTCTCAATCACCTTTTTGTCCTTAATATATCTGGAAATGGTTTCCAGAACTAGTTGCTCCACGACCTTCCCAGGGATCGACCTGAGGCTGACCAGCCTGTAGTTCTCCCAGTCCTCTTTCGTATCTTTCTTGAAGGTAGTAGTGACATTTGTTCTCTTACAGTCTTCAAGAACCATTTATGATAGCTAGGATCTTTCAAAGATAATCAAGAGTGGTCTCGCAATGACATTGGCCAGCTTCAGCAGTATTTGCTGGTGCATTGCATTAGACCCCATAGACTTCTGTATGTCCAATTTGTTTAAATGTTCCCTAACCTGATCCTCTCCCACCAAGGTTTAGTCTTCCTTGCACCTTCTTTGTAGACTTTCCCATAGGTGTCGGGGGCATGATATCTCTAAGGGCAGGTCTTACCAGTAAAACACAAAGTGAAGAAGGCAATAAGTTCCTCAACCTTTTCCCTGTATTTTGTCACCAGTCCCCAGCCCCATTCAGCAGCAGGTCCACATTTTCCCTAGCCTTCCTATTGATGCTGGTAGACCTGAAGAAGCTTTTCTTCTTGCCTTTCACGTCCCTCACCAGATTCAGCTCCAGATAGGCTTTGACTTTCCTAAACCCATACCTGCATGCTCAGTGTTTCTATATTGCTCCTAGGTCACCTATCCCTGCTTCCACTTCTTCCATTCTTCTTCCTTATATTTGAGTTTAGTAAGGACCTCCTTATTCATCTGCACAGGCCTCTTGCCACCTTTACTTGATTTTTTGCTCATCAAAACTGAGCCATTCTTGAGCTTATAGAAAGTGATGTTTGAATATCAATCAGCCGTCCTGTACTCATGTTCTCTTCAAGATGATCTTGCATGGTATTCTTCCAAGAAGATTCCTGAACAGGCTGAAGTCTGCTCTTTTCAAGTCTAGGTCTGTGATCTTTCTATTTGCTTTAATTCCTCCTCTCAGGATTCTGAACTCCATCATCTTGTGGTCGCTGAAGCTAAGACTGCCCCCAATCTTCATGTACACAGCCAGTTCTACCTTTTTTAAAGTATCGGGTCCTCCACTGTAGAGTAGAGTGCCTCCCCTCCTCAGCTCCTCCATCACCTGTGTTAGGAAGTTGTTATCAATGCACTCCAGAAACCTGTTGAATAGCGTGTGCACTTCCAGCAAATATTGGGGAGCAGTCCTCCTGGTGCCAGAAGTCACAGGCTTCCAACCTGCATCCTCGTAGGTTTCTCCATTTCCCACCTTGATAAACACAGGCTCTGCCTGCCCCTCCCTCAGCATGGTTGGGATCAGTCTCTTGAACCCACAGGGTCCTGGAGAACCTCCAGTCAATCTCCTTTTCTTTTTTCAATCTCCTTGGTGACCTCCTCCTGCAGCTTCTTACAGGACAAAATGAACCTTCTAACAGTGCACTCCTCCTGGACACATGGAGCCCATCTCCCCCAGGCCCAGCCCCAGCGAGGGGCCCCAGGCATCCCTGCAGGCCCAGACCTGCAGAGCTGTGTCCTTTCCCAGGAGCTTGGGCCGGGATATTTGCTTTAGTGGTTTCTGGGGACTGTGCCCTGCAGTGCATCACCATCATTGCAGAGCCCGCGGACACTGCCCAAGCAGAGTTTCTGGCCACCTTTTGCGGAAACTGTTGTATAAACTGCTGCATCTGGTGGCTGCCTTTGTTAGCCACTAAAGCAGGAAAGCTCTGGATTTTGAATTTCTTTTCTGAACTACCAAACTCTAATGAATTGTGCATTGGAAATGCTAGCACATTGATTTAGATACGTCTTTTATATCAAATATTTTAAAGTCAGGCACTGAGTTCCTAGATCCCTTACTGGATCAAATCTTAAAATTTCAGATAAATATCAGATAAATCTAAAAGGAAAATGAAAGGAAAATGAAAAGGGTTGCTCAGGCAGATGTCTAAAGTGACAGGAAACAGTAGAAGCAATATATTAACTAACAAGAAAATGGCTACTTGTAAGGCATAATATTACTGATAAATTATAAGGAAGCCAGTTGAGATATTAATTAAGAAAAAAGATCTGGAAACGTACACAGTTAAAGGTAGGCACTTTATCTTTAAACACGGAAACAAATTTAAGTTCTAAACCTTAAAGAAAGTTATTCTTCTAAGAAAATGATAGTAAAAAAGTAGAATCAGATACAAATCAGATTAGATTAAGAATGAGAGTGAATGAAATAATAAGTTCTTTTATATAATGTTCCCATTATATGGAAACACCTGGTTTTCATTGTTTCTGTATTATTACATGAATCAAAGACTATATAGAAATAATATAGAAATATATCACACCGAAAATTCAGTTCAGTGAAAAAAAATTTTAAGTGTCACAGAAACAGATGATGTACCAAGAAAAGCATTGGTGGAACCTGCCAAAAGAAGCAAGCTGACTGAAGGATCAGGAAATAAAATAAATAATTAAAAAAAAATCCTAAGGCTAGTTGATCGTTTAACAGCATTTGACTACTGACCAAGCCAGGTTGTTTTAGGACTTTGAGGAGCAAAGTGGTATTCTGGAGAAAGCTGGATGGAATCACCAATTTTTTTGAATCAACAGTCAATCGTGGCCAGTTAAGACAGAATATGTAAATGGAATAAAAATACTAAGCCTAATCGTTATACGGCACGGCGTTAGTTTTTATGCTGTGATAACATCATTTATTTCAGCTTAGTGAGCATGGATTGATCTAAGAAGAGTGGAAAATTTATGGAGGATCTGGAGTCTCCATCTGGAGAAGGAGCACTAATGTTTCTTAGCTCTCTCCAGTGCGTAAGTAATTCTACTGCAGAATGAAGTAAAAAGAGAAAAGGAACAGAAGAAATAGAGAAATTTAAAAATCAGTCAGATAAGTCATAGGAAAAGAGGTGGCAAACAGCTTGCTTTGAGATTTGTTCTAAAAGTTTCTATCAATCAAAACTGTTCCATTTTGTTTTTAAGACTAAACTAAATTTTTCATGAAAATTATACAAATTTAATGGACAGCCTGAGATTATACAAAAGCATTTTGAAAATATAATAATGGTGATTCACATGCTGCTGATGATTGTCATTTGTTCTCTCATGGTTGATATCTTTTTGAGATTGCACTTCTGATGATAAGTTGCAGACCCAGTCTGTTGGTCCTAGTGGGACTGCGACAGGCCTACTGTGTTGTGAGAGAGAGAATATAGCCAGCAAAACACTGAGAAATTGAAATTAGCCTCGGTAAATAACCACACACCCTAATAATTCTTTCAAAGTAAAGCAGTGGCATTTTTTAATCAAAATATTTTGGATTTTTTTCTTTTTTTCCTTTTTTTTTTTTTTGCTCTTGTTTAATAAATTAGCTGAAGAAAGAAAGATCTAACTTAGATTTCCTCCAACAATTTTTTATCTTTCCTTGAACTTTTGGCTCCTGTAATGAACTGAAAATGTGCCCTCCAGCCACTTGAAGCAGTTGATGTATTTATGCTACGTTGTATTTATGCAAGGCAGGGAAAAGTTTCCAGAGAATGTGAAGAGAGTGCCAGTTCTCTGTGGGGCAACACTAATGGAACTGCAGTCTTCCAACCATTTATTCTTAGCTCCTTTTCACTAAGACAGATTTAAAAAAAAAGTTTGTGTGGGAACAATGGGGCATTCAGGAACAGAAGCAAAGGATGTAAAATAAGAAAATAAAATGGGAAAAATGTGCTGGACAGAAAACATAGAGGCAAAAATTACACTTGCTTATACGTGTATATAAAGAACAAAAAGGGGGAAATCTTTATATGTAAAGAAAAGGAAAGTACAATTAGAAACAGAGAAAAGTTTACCATAATTCCAGGATGAGAGGCTGAATAGTGGTTCATAGTAGAACAGATACAGACTTTTAAAATTTGCATTTTTTGGTTGGAATATACAAATCAGATAATGCTTTGTTGCCTTTGGCTTGCCACTTGTGTGTTTTATCAGCACCTTTTGCAGTAGATGGCTTGGTGCAGACTATATTATTATTTTCTGTATAGCTTCTGTCTTTGTTCAAGCAATATTCAGTACACACTTGTGAAGAATGAAACTCATAGGCCTTTTTTTCCCAGCTTCACTTTCTTCTATCAATCTGAGAAGGCAAAAAAGCTACCAGATAATCAAAAACGGCTGTATGACCCTTGGTACCAGGTAAAAACAAAATAAATATTTTATGCTTCTTGTTTGAGCAGATCTCCTCCTGAATACTCAAGCATCTGGACTGAGTTGCTTAAATCTGAAATTATAATGGCCTTTTTAGAATTATGGATCCTACTTTGGGGAATAGGAGTACAGTCCTGTTTTCAAAATGTACATGTATACAGAAAAAAAAATCATGTTTTTTGTAGAGCACAGTTCAAGTGAAAACAAATAGGGAACTGGTACTCCTCCAGGCCAGCTGGCAAATCAGGCCCCAGATGCCCAATTTGATACTGCAAATTTCAGCTTTTGCAGGGGCTAGGAACATGATAGTTGTGTACATATAGGTGAGCTTCTGAGGATTTTGAGAGCTCACATACTGATACATTTGATTTTTTTGCTCATGGACTCAGACATTCTGCTGAACTTTATAATAATGCTTGCTGACTTCAGGGCCTCACTGAACACCTTTTCCTCTTCTTGGCCTATACAAAATTGAGTATCTAGTATTCTCATAAGCATCACTTAAATCAGGCTTCCATTCATACTCACTCACTTCTTTATAGACCGTGTAGACAGTAACAACAACATGCTGATCCAGTAGGACTGAGACAACTATTCAGTTCTTCTCATGTTGTAGGTGGCAGCAGCCCCAGCTATAAATCTCCAGACAGCTGCCTGTTCATACTAAGTATGCATTCACTTCCAAACTGATTGGGATCTACTATTTAATCTACTGCCACCCAACAGAGCAGGTAAACAATGAAATATTTGTGCAGCCAGTTGTGCTCCTGTCCAGCTAAGACAGCAAAATGCGAAAGGTCACATAGTCGTTTTGGACTGGCTGACAGATGTCTTACCACATCAAGCTCCTGTTAACCCAGATTGCAATGTAAGTAGCAGCGGTGGGCCATACTTGCTTGCACTCACGAAGGAGGGAATGGATGTGCTGGCTGCAGCTCATTGCTGGCAGAACTTGAGCTTCCTGGCATACAATATGTGGTAATGATGAGCCTACAGGCAGCGGAAGGTAATACTGGTTGTATTCTGTTGAGACAAACAATTTTTTCTGCCATTCCTTTGACAAATTTCTTTTTTAGTTGTTTTATTTGATAAACAGTAAATTGAAAGAGTGTGGCTATGAAAGCATAGTATACCAGGAGACTCCCATAGGCAGCAAAAAGAAAACAATTGCCTAAATCATCTTCATTAACATAATACACAGAAGTATAGGCAGCTATAATGATTTCTTAAATATTGATTCTGACATTCTGAAGTGAATAACAGTTACCATCTCATCTGACAGCAGCTGCCAACTGCGTGGGTAATAATATTTCAGAATCTGTGGTGCCTACAATAGGCAGCAATTTTGTGGGTGCTAGAGAATGCACCCAGGAATTTAAAACAAAAATCTTTCTATTTTTCTCCCCTAGCTTTTCTGCTTATTATGACAGTCATAGTAGCACAGTCAAAAGCATGATCAGAGAAGTGATGGCTGCATATTTATAACGTCCATGGCTCTTGTTTCCCAGTGGATTTTATGTCATTTCAGTCAGAAAATTGCCTCCAGACAAATGCAATAATAAATTGGAAAAATCATTTTCAGCCATTTCTTTTGCTATGATGAGCCTGAACAAGTAGGAAAGTGGGAAGATAGGGGTCATCAGGAAATGCTTACTTTAGTAGCACTAAATCATCTAGCTAGTGATAGTTTCATGGCAGGGCAGAGTCTTTACAGGAAAACAAACATGAACAATTAGTGCATCCCGTGATCTAAAAAAGAAAAATGATTTTTTTTCCTTTAAAGTTAATGAAAAAGGGATTCATATCTTATATATGTTAGAATTTCCATATGATGTACACAGTTCTGGAAGCCACATGCATTACATATATTTTAATTATGTGAAGTTAATAGAACCAGATCCAGTAAAGGATTAGATGTCTGCCCCGTAAGGTCTCCATAGTGGAATCTGAAATTTAGATTAGATTTTTTTGACATTGTATAGGGAGAATTAGGTGGATGATCAATAATCATAATTTATTGAGTTTGGAGTTATGCACAGCTAATCATGAAGAAATGCCAACCACCAAATTTTTGCTCCTTTCTAGTGATTAGAAAGTTAAGTCAGAATTTCAGTAAGTCTTGTTTCAATTACTTGGGTTTACAGTACAGAGAATTCTTCTGAGGATAGAAAACTAAATGTGTTTGCTGAAGAACAGATTAACATCTCTCTTTTAAGATATTAGGGCATTCACATCCTGTACTGCAAGTGCTGAATTTTAGAAGGTTTCTGTTCTCATGTATTCTATGTAGAGTAAAAGGCTCCTGCTTCAGGTCAGTCAGAGTACTAAATTATGCTCCTGCTATAGATCTGCAAGAAGAACAAGAGGAACATCAACAAAATATTCTCACTAAAGAGAGGGAGACTACGTTCCTAATTTAGGCAGCCAAAGTAGATAGTGGGAATCCCTTCCATTAAGGTGGGTATTTATGAAGGAAATTTAGCCTTTTCTTTAACCTAAGTAAACTAAGAAGAGTCTATGAGGTGATCTAACTATCCAATTGCTATGAATCAGGGATTTGCTTCTTGTACTGTTGAACAAGAAAATCTCTGTAGTAAAGAATGTTAAATCCATAAGACTTAAGAACACCATTAAATATAAGTATAATTTAGTGGTGTGAGTATTCAGTTGAGATGGAGGAATAGAACTTTTTTATCACTTCCAAGAATTCTTATAAATTGAGCTTGAAATTGGCTTTGGGTGAAAATGAAATGAAATGACATGAAATAAAATAAAAATCTCAAAAGTAGGGAGTTGAGCTATCCTTTCTACGTGTATAGGAGGAACTTCCTCTTTTGTAGCTTTTGACCTCATAATTCCTGTACTGTGATCTGAATGCCAGTGGAATTAGGGAAGGTGAAACTGAGAACAATTGATAGCATTGTGATTGCGTTTTCAGTATGGCTTGAAAAGGGAATTCGGATATTCCACTTCAGAGATAAATGCTGCCTGGTTTGCTGCCTGTAACACTAAAACCAAGAGGTGTGCAAGCACTGGATCTGGCCCATCAAATGATTTAGGTTCCATTCTTCTCAATTTCTAATTTTAAATTCCAGCTTTTCAGGCAGGAATAATTCTGAGGAAATGTAAAATTCAGAATTTATTTCACTGGGGAATTTTCAGGATGAACATGAACTGTCCTTTTCATAGTTTTTGAGCTTCAGTGCTTCAACTCCAATTCTTTCAGGCACATAGTCAAAGAAATATGACCCTCCATATCCTAAAATGAAATCAGCTTTAAGATTACAGCTTTAGTTCTTTAGCATCTTCAACCTACCAGAAGGAGCATGGTCTAACACTTGGGGGTAAAATTTCACATAGCATACTCCTGATATTAGAAATCAAAAAGTGTCTTTGGAAAAATCACCTAAATTCAAATGAAGATCAGCACATTAGACCTTGATGTGTGAGCTGTGCACAGACAAACCTTTAACTGACTACAAAATCTATGGGAGTTTCATTTGTGTAGGGACAGAAAAACTGAGATAACTAATTCTGCTGTGTGAGCTTTGTAAATCCAAAAATGTAGTGGAAAAAAATTAACTAGTTGAAGAAGTTTATTTGAAAGACGGTGGGCATTGCCAGTCCATTTATTAGGAACCAGAGAAACTCACACACTGAAGACATTTATTCAAAGCACAAATTTACTACTTGAGGATAAAATACTATTCACTGTGAATAAAAGTATCAGGATATTTATTGTGAAACTGTTCTTCAGAATCTGTCTTTATAATAAGAAAGGAATAAGATATAACAAAAACTATTGAAGTTACTACAGTTTGGTGCTGTTTGCTTATCCAGAATTTCCAGTAAAACTGATATATTGTATGTAGCTTTCTTCAGAGAAGATTAATTTAAAAAAAAGGACAATTTTCTCCAAGAACAGCTACATACAATACATGCAATATATCAATCTTATCGGAAATTCTGGGTAGTTAAGTAGCACCAAATTGTGGTAACTTTAAGGTGCTCTTTTTACTTCATGTGTTTCGTACTCTGAATAGGCAGGACTTCCATTTTATACATCATCTGTGCCTTGATACAGTGATTTAAAAAGTCAGAAGCCATTGAAAAGTTATTAACAAACAGAAGAACTGGTTTTCAAGGTGGTTTATATCTGCAGGCTCAGTAATATGTAGGGATAGGTACAATATATTGGGCAAACTGAACTGGCTTCTATGATGAAGCAATAATTCCAGGATGAAGCAATAATTCCATGTATGTGTACTGTTAGTAATTCAATGGACTGGAAAGGCAGTGTCCCAACTCTGATACACATTATTTATTGCTATAAGCAAAGAATGAATGAATGAATGAACAAATTAGTTAAATCCACTTGTTCTCAAGTACTTTCAAGCCTTAATTTAATTGTACTAGTAAGGCAAATCCAGAGCCTAAGCTCCTGACCTTACACAACAGAAAACATGGATGATAGATGGGGGAGTTCAGATACAAGGAGAGCTTAATGAGTGTGTAATACCTTTATGAGGTCTCGTTTCCCCAGCTACTGCTATAGGTTATTAGTTTGTCACAAAAACCTCATCCGCAAAATATCACTCCATACAAGAGGGAAAATCACAAATGTGAAGTGTAGTCTCAGCAATTTTGTTAGGTCTTGATCTCTCCTAATCTCTAGGGGTTTCCAGAGATTTAGTAAGAGAGGCAGGCTATTGCCACTTCTGCTCATGCTATTGCCAAAACTTTCTCTTTCTCTAGAATGTCCCTTTCACCAAAGCACTGGGGAAAACTTTCAACTTAAAATCCACGGTTATGTTACTTCCTGCAAAAACCTGCAGAAAGAAAAAGAAGTGTCTTGTCTCCTGGGACAGAGATCTGGCAGCAGGAAAAAGTACAGTGTCCTTTTCTTCTTATTAGTAATCCTTCAGCATTTGAAAAGAAGCCCACTATTATGGTCACACTCATGATAATTTGCCACTATTTTTCATAATTTTTATAGCTTTAAAAATCTTTACAATTTTGTAGCATATTATTTTTTTCTTCTCTAGCAGATTACCTCCAATAAAGCAATTACAGCCTATGTTTACTGAGCAAAATCTATCTATATCTAGAGCTAGTGCAAGTCCTGTACACCATCAAAGTTGTACAGGAGTATTGTCTTGAGATCTCTCATCAGACTTGCTTGGACAAAGTGATATTGTGAAGATTAACTTCATGGGAAAATTTCACTGAATTTGTAAATTTATATTGGTTAATATTAAACTATAATATCTTTTTGAACAAAAGTTTTTAGTTAAGAAGTACCTTGTGGATAGCTTTTACTGTTATTTCTTTGATTGATCTCTGTGTATTTACCAAGAATATTCACACAATGCTGTTTCTATTAACGTACAAGAAATTGAACGAGATTAGACAACTTCACTTCACAAAGTCTAAGCACATTTGGGATATATTTTTAAAATGTCAGCTTTTCTTGTACTTTTCCTTAGAGTCAGACTAGAAATGCCTTTCTAACTGTATCTTGGCTTCTTTTCTGTTTTTATTTTTCTGTTTTTTTAATGTATTTATTTCCTGCACTTCTTGTCTGAGAAAAAAAAAAATCTTCACAGCTCAAGTACTGCTCAGATTTACATTTATTTCTGCTGTCACAGGGAAATATTCAAGTTCCCTTATCATTCGTACAAATGGGCAGTGACCCACTAAATATAGTCAGGAAATTGGCTCACAACCTAAAATCAGGATACTGATAGTGTTTGAAGTCCTTAAATTTTTCAGCTGAGGCTCATCTATAATCTCCACTACTTATGTTTTAATGATCTCACTGTTGAATCTCAGGTGAGATTTTCATGAGATCTCTCTCTCTGCTGCCAAGACACCTCTTTCCACTATAGGAAATGGCACATGATTTATTCTTTTGCTATACTGTAAGCCTTCTTCCTTTGTATTAATGAGATTCGTCAATGTATCATTCCCTTTTCTTAAATTTATGAACTGGTTAGATATAATTCTTTATCCAGTCTAGATGCATGTGTATAGCTGTGTATTACTTAAGCTATTGAGAAGAACAGTGACATGACAATTTGAATGAAGGTCTTTCCTGAACCTATCATTAATGGGAGCTTTCTCATCTACTTTGGGGGAGCTATTCTCAAAATATTGATTACCAACACAGGAAAGCAAGAAATTAATCACAAAAGTTATATCTCTTATTTTGGAATCAGGTACAGATTATTGCATATAATTTTATGTCAGCTTTTAATACCATGCAGAAGGGAAATTTAGGCAAAAAGTTGAATGTACCAAACTACAATTTCGGTGCGTAAAGTGGTGTGTTTTCAACTATATTACATGTAACTCAGTAAGGTCTTAAATTATTTTTCTATAACACCAAAATCCAAATTATATCTATATTTTATCAGGTAGGCCTAACTGCTGGAGAATAGAGACTTTCAAAATACACCTGATGATAGTCAAACAATTTTATTTTGTTTAGAATATATGTGGTAATGGTTTAATTTTATAAAAAGAAAAGGAGATGAAGTGTAACATTGTGTTCAGGTTTCAGCGAAAGGCATATACTGAAATGATACTTTTTGTCAAACCCTACGGTTATTACTTATGCAAAACTTCCACTGAAACCAATCTTGTAGTAGAAGCTGATTATAACAGCTTGGCATCCCCTCGGGATATGTAGGTATGTGTGTCACCCGAATGACACAAAAATAGCAGATGTTCAGTGAATATCTAGTCTCTTTACTTTATTCTTTCCTACTGTACTCACTAATCTAAAATAAATTATTTTAAATCAAAGCTATTTATTCCGCTGTTACCACATCAGAGCATAACATCTGTTCCTTCAGATTTAAAGACGTAAGACCAGAATCTATGTGAATTTCTATATGCTAATCTGTTTCTAGGATTTAATACCTATAGTAATATGGTATTTCAGTTTTAGGGTACTGCAGCACAGAATTTGATTCATATCACTGTGGCAGGAGTCTTACACATTGGTAAATTTTTGACTTTTACCATTCAAGGAGAAATCCCAGTATGGGTTTCTAAACAACAAAAATCTGTTTTTAAACACATTCATTTAATATGCATGAAGGCAATTTGCACAGCACTTTCTGTCTCTGTTCTGTCCCACTACCATACTATTGCAAGGGCAAGAGAGAGTCAAAGTCTAAAAATCTCCTTCTAGGCCTGTTTCCTCATCGTCATACCCCATCAACTCTCTCCCTCTCCAGGGTTCTGCAATAGATCATACTGTCTTCCTATAAAATACTCACCTCTCATCCAGAGCTCTGCATATTCTGTCTTCCTTATGGGTCGTCCTGAATAGCAGAAGCTAGACAATTTCTTTTAAACCTATTACACCTTTAATAATCACAGAGGATTATTCTTCTATTTCTCTGTATGCAATGTAAACATACCCTTGTAAACCTACATTATTCACTTTCAGCTCAGAGGTAGACTGTCACAATGACAGTGCACTTGCTGAACATTTGAAAACATAAGTAGATTGAATAAATTCATTTTATTCAGAAAAGAAGATTAAGACCAGTAAGTAGTATGTTATCTACCTTTAGCATATAAGCTTTCATATTATTAGCTTACAGTTTAAGTAGCTATTATCTCAATACTCATGTCATACACCGTTTTAATCAACATCACTACATACACAAAACTGTTAGTCTTTAACACTTTTATTCTTAATTAGCTGTGCATATACAATACCATATAGTTGATAACCATATAGCTGAGATGGCTATATGGTCATTGCTTCTTACATAGGTCAAAGGGGTCAGCCTTGAGAGCTCTTTGTAGACAAAAGTTGGAACCAAAATAGGCTTGTCTTGTTTCTTCGCTGATATTTATGCTGTTTCCCCTCTCAAAAGGGGGAGTCTCCCTTGCTCCTGATACTACTTATCTTGTTTTCTTTTCTCTTGCCTGTCATCTGACTTTTGGATGTAGCTAATAGTAACTATACCCTGATTAGCACATTTATAATATACAGGTGCTAAAGGTCTCTGCTGTGGCTATACCATAATACCATATGTTCTTCTAAAGTTGAAGGAAAAGAAAAAAAAAAGATTTGATATGATGTTCAAGTGTGCTCAGGTCTTGAAAATGAAAGGTGATATGCCAAAGAATGTAAGATTTGGCTGATAATTCATTTCGTATGATCTTATAAAAAACATGACACAATGACATTGCT
The DNA here is from genome assembly GCF_040807025.1 of Struthio camelus. Lineage (NCBI taxonomy): Eukaryota > Metazoa > Chordata > Aves > Struthioniformes > Struthionidae > Struthio > Struthio camelus. Next base: position 179,963,893 of record NC_090942.1, on the reverse strand, counting down.
TTCATAAATTTTGTAAACTCTGGAAATGTCCAAAGGTGCATAGTTTTCTACCTAAACCCCCTTAAAAGTATTATATTAAAAATATATATTTATTACATATCTGCCACTTGAGTATCTGCCTTTATATTGCATCTTTTAATATTTATTTTCTGGATTCTTTCTTTTATTTGCTTTATAACATTTATAAGTTTTTACCAATATATACCATCTAAGAAATTATGTTTTGAGGAGTTTTAAATTTAAATGCCTGAAACGCTCATAAATGTGTGCCAGAAAGAATAGTTATAATAAGAAATTATACTAAAGATAAGATGGTTAGGATTAAAGGCAATTGATAATCACAATGAATTTAATTTAATTAACCAAAGAGAGATTTATTGTAGCTAGATAAGCGGTTATTGTTTAATTTGGTAATCTTTTATCTAAAGTCAAGTGGATCTCTGTTTTTAATATGTAATTACTGATAAAAAATTAAAGTAAGCAAAGATTCAGCTAGACATGTTATAACTCAGTGATACTAAAGTTTATAAAAGTTTTACTGATTGAAATAATTTCTTAGAATTTTTGCTTCAGATTAATGTAATTTAAAGCTGTATTTTGTTGAAAAATGATAAATAATTTTTGGATTGTTGTGAATATTCTGCATTTTTCTTTATTTTTCCAAAAAGAAAAGTAAAAGTGTTATTTATTTATTTATTTATTTATTTATTCATTTATTCATTTATTTATTTATTTATTTATTTTCAAGAAGACTTCTCTGGTCACTTTGGAATTTTAGTCAGGAATACATTAAGAGATATTCTCGTACTTTTTTCCAAGTGCATGTAATTAGTACTAGACATCAACTGATAAGTATCTCTCAGGTATGAAATTACAGATTTACTTGCTTAAATTCTGTTTAAATTTCATTTTAGCTTTTTTTGTCCCTTACTTAACAGCAGATGATTGTTATTATTCTGAAACTTATGTTGCCTAGGGTGATGCTATGACCTTACTGAGAAGAGGTACTATATTAGTAAAATTTTTAATTACTATACCACACTAGAAATATTAAATTGATTTGAAAGATGAATAAGAGACAACAGATGCATATGGTAAGCCTGTCTATAAACTTGCTAATTTTTACTAATATATTTTTTAAAAAAATATTTTAAAATATTATAAATTTAAAATATTATAAAAATTATTTTGAAATAGAATTGCAAAGTGCCAGGTGTTCAGGAGAAAACATATGTATATGCAAGAACTTATACCAAAATGGGTACCAAACTGGGTTAAACCAGTGGTATCCCTGGCCCAGGACTCTTATCTCTGACGGGCAATAAGAGATGCAGTTTAGCCTGATCACTTTCTGAATTTTCCTCCTACTCCCCGGAGAACTGATGTATTAGGACCTTGTCTAATCCTTTCAGAATCTGTTTATGGAGTTGTAATCCATGAATATGTCTGACTCCTTTTTTGAGCTTTCTAATACTGCCTGCTTCCACAGTGTCCTTTGGCAACAAGCTACAAAAGTTCATCTCTTGGACTTCTATAAATGTCAAGTACTTTCCTGTATTTGTTTAAATCAAATTCCTGATACTTTCATAGACTATCCCTTAGTCTATTTGGTGAATGGCTAATCAACATTCTTAATGATGTAGTAAACCTTAGTGATAACCCTCTTTAGCTTTCTCCTCTCCAAAATGAAGTGTCCCAGCCTTTTTAGCCTTTCTTCAAAGGGCAATATCTTCATTACTTCTCTGTACTTTCTCTATCCTATGTCCTTCCAAAAATTTGGAGACCAGAACTGCACAAGGTAGTAAAAAGTTTTTTCTGCCTCTAAAACCTCAATGTGCCTACATTTTGAGTACTACATTGCCTTGTGAGGAAAGACTTAAAAGGGATTTTTCATCAGCCTATTATTTCTGAGATGTATGTGCTACTTTCAGCATCATGTAGGCAGGATATACAGTTTTTTACTTATATATATATTTCCTTTCGTTTATCTAAATTGAAGCTCATCTGCCATCTTTTCGCTTTCCTTTTTTGTGATGTTCTTTCAGAGTTCCTTATCCTCACCATGTCATTTGACTACCCAGCAGAGCTTAGTATCATTTGCAGAACGGGAGATTTCTTTGTTACCTCCTTTTTCAAGGTCATTAATGGGCATGTCTTCAATGTTTTGTAGTATTTTAATTACTCTGTTTTCAAGAACAGACTAGACTAAGCCACAGCTGTGCAGTCCCCAGCAGGAAGGTGAACAAGATGATTTCCAGAGGTCCCTTCCAACCAACTTTTCTCTGGTTCTGTGAATGAATAAAGTCAGTCCCCACACTGATCCGTTACTTGCTAAATAACACAATGCTTTAATTTGTAGAGGATAGCATCACATTCTAGCAAACAATAATTGTAATATCATTTAATTTTAATAATGCTATCACAAGATCAGATATTTCCTCCTAGTAGTGTAGTATACTTTCTTTAAAGTCAATGTTAAGGTTCTTCTTTCCTTTTCTAGTTACCAGCAGCCTGTTCTAAATGAAATAAATTTAATTTGTGAGCAACAATATTAATATATAGCACTGACATCAAATAATTGTGTGCCAGGGCATCTATATCAAGTATAGAATTACTGTGGAAGGATCTCCAGTTTGGTACGCTGTGTAGCAAAAAGTCACTTTCAAGAGATCCATAGCACAGCTCAAAGCTTTATTTTTTCTGTGATCAACCAGGATCCCATCAAACATCATAATTCAAATTTTTTAGAAAAGGGTTTGTTACAAACTTGACTAATGCTGATACACCTCTTAACTTCTCATATATTTACTGCTTTTTCCGAAGACCACTGGAATACTTTTAAGACAACAATGATCAGAACTATCTGTTATGTTTGTATGAAATATAACCCATACATGACAGACACAAGTTGATGAACAAGACTAAATGTCCTTCACACGTCCTTTTTATTGAAAGGGAGAGATATCTTGACTATAAATATGAGAAATTAGTTCTGAAAGAGGCACAATAATAGTTTCTGCGGCAAGTGTCATATTTTTTTCATTAGAAGACAACTATGCATATGTTAGTGAAAGCTGATGGAAGTGACTCATATCTAGTGAGTCATTCATCTACAAGCTATAATTGGCTCTGTAATTGTTCACAAATTTTTAACTATTTTGTGTATTTACTATGAAGCTGCTACTTTATAATCTACAAATAGCTCCAAGCAGTTTCCCAAGGTCATAAATAATTTATTTTTCAAAGATGAATATATATTATAGTGCTAGTTATTTTCACATAAAAAAAAATGAAGGAGTATTAAAGGAAATAGTCTGGTATGATGTATCTTGGGACTTATACAATCACTACATAAATGTTTGTAGCTAGTTTCAGGAGCTATATAGTTATCTTGCCACTTTGAAGAATGTACAATGTTTACATTACTTCCACCTTTGGCACTGTCACCTGTTCAAAGATAGATGTGCATACAAAGAGCTGAATACAGCATTAAATGGTTTACCTAAGTAACATTACATAAATTTGCTGATTAGATAGAATTAGGCCTCCATTTTTTGCTCGTAAAAATTATATGGTGAACCCTACTGGTGAAAGCTAATAGCAAGAAATGAAGGTTCTCTGAAGTTAAGTTCTAGCAGCATGAAAGCAGCTAAAAGCTGGTAACCAAAATATGAAAAGAAGTGGCATAGCAGTACAAAAGTTCAAAAAGATCTTGTAGGTCATAAAGGAAGCAGCAGCTGTGGTTGGAAACCCTGACTTTCAAAACTTGCATATCAATGATAGCAGCCTGACAGCTACAGATCAGAGGTGTTATAAAAAGAGTAAGAGGTGATACAAGGAGAAGTATCTCATCTATTCAGGACATGGAGACAATAACCTTTTACAGGGAGCAGCATTCATCATGACAAACTCTCTGCCAAGTGATGATCTCACTGGCTTGAACAGTAGGAGAGGATACACAATATTTTCTCAAGAAAAGCATTTTTCAAAGTGATACTACACAGGATGATGGAAGCAAAGCACTAAGGAAAACAGAACAAGATTTCCAGGATGGGATTAACCCCATCCTGACTTTTTCCCTGTTTCAGCATACTGAGTTGACATCATTCAAGTAATTAGGTTGATGTCGGAGGCCTGCAGTTTGATCTTTGGTGTGTTGCTATGCAGTTGCTAGTGATATAACTTCTGTTAGATAAAGCATGATTAGGCAAGTAATATGAAAAAAAATATGTAATGGGTAACAATAACATAACTAAATTATACAAGAATATTTTTATGCCAACTTATTGCACCAATCAACGAGCAACAGCTCAGTCCACCAACCAGTAAAGATCAAACAATCTGGAAGGTGTTTTACACCTCATAAAGCTCATCCACCTCAACTTGAAGAGAAGCAACACAGCCCACCTTTGGGGATGCCTGACTGTGGAAGACCTTCAGGGATGCCTGAGACCAAGCTTTCATGGCTGCAACCACCACACTCAGCATCCTGCTCCTCCTGAGCTCTGACAGCTGCCATTCCCCTCAGCAAGGAAAGGGAAAGTAGTGACTGCCACTTTTCTGTAACTTTGCAGTGTTCTTTCCATTATTAATCACTCTTTCAGAGAGACAATACATATCCAAATGCCTTCACATGGATCCAATTATTAGATAGGAATTAGTGCATATGTTTTATCTGTCCTGACCTAAACTATGACACTCCCATGCAATAGGTATTAGTAGATGGGCAAAAATTATTGTGTACACATTCATATTTATAAGCACGTAGAAGTACACACACACACACACACATATACATTCCATAAATCATGATTTTTGTCAGAAATTAATTTTAAATAAATACTCTGAGCTTTCAGTCTGACTCCTTGAAATAATGATGAAATAATGAAAATTGAGGTCCCAAATCTGCAAACATACTTATATTTAACTTTAAATAAATGCTTAAATGCTTTCAAGATTTTGGCTTTGATTTCTCATTTAGTTGGCTTTTGTATTTTTAACTGTTCTTAATTAAAAAAGGATTTTTTTTTGGTAGCAACCTATTTGTCATCCCTATCTTGTAATGCCAGAACACAACCAGACAATGAAAGTACTGCATCAGTACTAACAGTCCAGTTCTGCTCTGATAACTCAAACTTGTACCATACACTAGCAATAAACTGGGACAGTTTCCTACAAATAATTCATCTCACTAGTAATTTAAAATTGACCTAGCTGTAAGTTAAATTGTATTATTTATAGTAGTATGTCACGGTCTAACACCCTCCTACTAATCACAGAGCAGGTTCAACATTTCATTGCTTTTGGAAGCCTATCAAAAAAAAAATTTAACTTTGAACTTTATTAAAGTATTGTAAGAAGTGGTATCAGTTCAGCAGAAGCCTCTGGAATTGTAATTTAATACTGTTAACGTCTGGCTTAGTTGCTTAGTTTGATATTATATAGGAGTCTGGCTTAGCTGCTTATAAAATCATATAAATGGTCCTAATAATAATGAACATTTTGCTCAAAGAGCACTGGAACTTATAAAAATTTAATGTTGCATGTCCTTAAAACTCTCCTGTCTTCAGTAAACTTATCTCACTGAGCATATATAATACAATATCTCCCTCTATATAATTTCAATTTCCTCCTCCCTATCCCTTCAACTGCGTTAGATTTATAACTGACTTCTTTTCATAGCCCATAAATAAAATCTGGGCAAGTAGCATTATAGTTCTTTGACTAATAAGAATTAATCACATGTTTATTGGTCAGCTGATATGCACAAGGGCCACTCATCAGTGCAAAGGTCCATTTATTGAGCTTATGTTGGCGATACTCCTTTAGTGAAAGCACTCATTGGATATCATTTTCTTCATCCTAGCCTCTAATTCTCAAACGGCATGAGCAAATAAGATAGAATTCACTTCAAAGATGAAAACATCTACATTGAAGTGTCTATAACATAGACTTCTGCACACATTTGGTATCTAAGTTTCCATTATATCCAGTGGAGACCTAGATGATCTAGTCAGTGAAGATGCAGACAGATGCTTACCCTAAAGAGAACACTTTTAGCTGGTCAGCGGAGTGACTCTTGACTAACTTGGGCAGGATTCAGTCCCGAAAACATAGCAATCTATTGCCATTTTAGGTGTTATCGTCTCCAACTTCTACTGCTCTAAGCTCTTCATTCAGTTGTGTGTTGTATCTCTCAGTTCCATGCAGTTACCTTGGTTATGACAGGAAACCTTAAACTGCACTAAGACTGTGAGATCTAAATAGGAGCTGAATCTCGAACTATCTACCTCACCAGTGACTATAATGAGGGCGTAGGAACCTGCAGCTTAATTCGGTTGCCATTCATAGGCATGTAGTTCCATTTGAGATGCTTTAGAGTATTACTTCACTGCCTCCAGCTGCTGTTTGAGGAAGGTGTTTCCCATAACTATTCTGTCATATCTGCTTAGCCCCATTCAGCTATCCTAGGAATACTACAGTTTGACATCTACAGTATTGTAAAAAGAATAATAGGTTAAACAACAAGGACTGTAAATATTTACTCGTGACTTGCAGACAAAGAGCTTTTTATAGGACGCTGCCATCACCACGACAGCAGTGAGCTATTCCGCTACCAGTTGTAGTTTACTTTGAGGAGAAGTGAACATCTGCCTAGACTCCACTGAATGTGTTGTCCACATCCACTGCCTGTTTAAACACCAAGTAGCATCCTAGTAAAAATAGAAATAGGCACCTATTTTAGACAGCTGGGCTCTGAACTTTTAAACAGAGGCAGCTAAATCTGGTGTCTTAATTTGGAGGTGAACCAAGGCATAAGTTCGATTGGCTGACCGTAAGTACGCGGAGGTCAAAGTAGCTTCCTAAACACAGAGATCTAGAGGTATTTTACATGCCTTAGGCTGGTAAATAGAAAACAGGCCTATAGAGGCCTGTAGAGGCTGGTAGATAGAAAACAGGCCTATAGAGGGCTCACAGTCATCCGAACATAGCAGCTAGACTCCAGATAAATATCACAGGGCATCTGAAATGGTACTAGAAACAGGTATTAATGCTGTAACATCAGTTCCTAATATCTTGAAATCTCTGTCACCCATAAGTTTTGTTGAAATACGTCAATGTACTTTAAAAAGTATACAAATTAAGCAGTCATTATAAGGTTATAGAAAAACATTGAAGTTCTGTAAGCAATATACTGTCTTTGAGATTTTATATAGAAAAATTTTGTGATAATGAAAAGTATAGTCAAGAAGATTACAAAAAAGAAACTGATATTTCACACTAAATTGTTTATTTTAGAAAATAAACATATGGTAAACTTTGAGATTTTACAGTGATTAAGAAATTACACAGCATTCTTGAATTAGCTGCGAGATATCTCAGAATACATGACTCCTCTTCCACAAAACTTCTGTCACTTCTAGAACCGTGGTCAATTGAAAAGAGACTGTAAAAAGAACATTGAATTAATCTGAAAAATCAATGAGATATTTCTTATTACATATAACTTTACATAAGGCATTGAACAAACAATAAACCAAAGGTAACTCAGACTTTATTTGTGGTATTCAGTTGGACCATTCAGTGTAAAAAACACTATATACAAGTAAATAGACCCTTTGGCTGAAGTAGTCATAATGGCCAAAGCACTAGCGCACACCACTGTTTTCAGTGTTCAAATGTGCATATATTTAGAGCTTCTAGCTAATTTAAAATTGTACTTTTTTCCCCCTCTTAACAGTTCAGTATGAACGTACACTTGAAATTACCTTGTAGGTTGCAGTAAAGTAGAGCTTTTACAACTACAAAACACAAGATTTTCCTAGGGCTTCCCAGCTCCATACAAAGTACTGTACAAGGTTCTTTCTCCAGTATTCATACCAAAGTTTTCCAGTTATGTTAGCATGACAGGTCTCATACAGTAACCTTTTTCTAAGCTGGAGGATGAATTATTTAATTTTTACATCAAAAGGGACAAATTTAGACACCAGTTTCCTTAAAACTGTAGTTTATGCCACTTGTAGTGCTTATATTATCTTTTCATTAATATTTTCAGAATATTAACACAGAAGATGGTACAATCTTATTAAGTGAAGCTGCTTTAAAGTTTGAATCACTCTGTGAAAGTACTATTGCTGCACAGAAAAATCACTGGCTAGGTTATTTTATACTAGAAAAAATATTGGCTCAGGAGTCTCTTGTGCTATTTTATGTTCTCTATAGACATGAAAGTTTCTAATCAGAAATAAGGAAAATATATCGGAAAAGTACTCTTCAGGTATTTTGAACTGCCAGTTTTGCGGAAAGGATTGGATACTTGTGGGGAATTGTTACAATTAAAATAAAATATATTTTCTGTAATAAGGTGATTGTTTTCTTTTCATCTATCTGTCCTTGATTTATCTGCACATATATATCTGCATGCAATATATTTTAAAATACATTGAAAAAATTAGATATTTTAAGCTGATAAACTCCCATCATTTAGCAATGCTTTTTGTACTTTTGAACTGTGGCAGATACCATCCATCCAGATAGATAAACTCTTCTTTATTTAAGTAGATGGAGATTAGGAAAGTGGTGTAATACACTCTTACATTGATATCCTGAATACACTGAGGTCACTGACAGAATTCACTTTTGAAATCTATTTCTCATTTTCTGCTCTATCTTAAATGAAGTTGTAATTTATCCTATGGAACCCTGGAATGGAGCAATTTAACGCTTCCACTTTTTAATCCATAGTGCACATTACCTATATATAAAAATGCCTAGGTAAATAGAACAAAACAACAACATACAGAAAGAATAAGCAAGAAAAACTGAAAGTAAAAACAGAAGAAACAGAAAAGCCCCAAATTATAGTAGCTGATGCCATAGAAGTAGCTATCACATCTTCTACAGTTTGTTTCTCTCAGAGTTTTCAAAGCAGCTTCACCTATCCACAAGGCATATGAACTGTATTTTATCCGGCTCCAGCGCTTCCCTCTTCTTTTGTAAAGTTAGAAGGTTCCATATGCATCCTAAAGGAGTGGATAAGGTATGCAGAATCCAAAATCTTCTTGCAAGAAAACCCCACACAACATCTCATGAACGTTAGGTTACTGTGACCATATAAATGAGAATTAAACTCTTTTTTTTTTTTTTTTTTCAAGGTGTACCTGTATAAAGTTGAGAGGAAATGTATATGCTAGAAGCCTACTAAATGGCAGAATTTACCTCAAAATTATCCTAATTACAATTACAATTACAATTATGAGTTTTAGGATTCTGCTAATGACAGGGCATTTCAGTGAAAGATCTTAGTCTTCTTTTTCAGGCTGAAACTGAAGAATTTCCAGGGACAGTACTTTGCTGACTAACATGAAATACTGGCAATAAGAAAACAAAATGATACAAACAGAAAGTACGTCACTAGAGACAGAGATACAAAGTCTATCTCTCCTCCTCTTCAGCTATAAAAAGCCAGGGTGTCAGAGAATAGCACTTGCAAAGCCATGTTGAAATAGCAAAGTAAAATACGTATTAAATAAAACAATGAGAAATAACAAACTAGAATACCAGGAATATGAGCAAGATACTTATGACAGTGGACAGTTTAATGAAATAATGGATAATTCTGGATTCTACACATTCCTGTATTAGTTAGTGGAGAAAATACAGGCGGACTTTTTTTTTTTTTTTTTTAGTTAAACCCACTGGAGGAGGGGTGGGAACATAAGTCTATTCATGTCTAATGTTTAGCTATGTTTTGATTATCAACATTTCTCACCCTCTGTCTGAAGGACCATATTTTGCACTTTTTTTCATTTCCTAGAGGTGGGTCATGCAAGGTAGTAGTACTTAATGATTTCAGCATGTTAATTCTATGAATGAGTGCCCTTAACTAGCACCGTTGGCATCCATAGCTGTGTGAACAGACCTTAATATTCCTAAAACCTAATTTTGAAAAGGAGTAATGTTCTGTTACTTGATTCCTGACTGACTTCTCTAGCAGAAAACAAGAGAGCATTGAAGCCTGACAGAGACCTGAGGCAAGACTTTAAGGGAATGTGAGAACTTCCACCCAAATATACCAGTTTGTTCTGTAGGGCAATTGCTACTTGAGAAGTGGTTTATGGCATTGTTGATCATTAATCTAGTGTCGCTATATGCTTTGATAACAGTATGTTACTAATTTGGCCCAGTATGTTTTAGCTCGGCACACTTCGTCCGGTGCTTGCTTGCACCAGTGCTGTTGTAAGTGATAATTATGTAGGAAATAAAGACAGAAGGTGAGAATGTAATTTAAAGAGATGTCTGCCCAGGGAACACATAAAACCAGAAAAGAGTGATAGACACTGGGTCTCTGCTGAAACCAGTTTGTTTTCAGCTGCTAAACAAAGTGAGCTTAATTCCATGTGGATATCCTGGCTTTATTTTATATGGTGTTACAGGTAAGTGCTAGACAGTAATGAGACATGAAGAAAACTTCAAATGGAAAAAAAAAACAAAACTCTATATAGCAGCCATGCTTCACTTTCGTTCTCATATAAATGTAGCATAGTACAACCTAATTTACTTCATAAAGATTTTATATGCATATTCATATATTAGTCAGCATGTCAGTACTATTTGTTAGTACAACAGCAGCAAAATGTGCATATGAGATATAAAATTAATGATGATTTGACATAAGCTTTTGTTAAACAAAGATATTTAATTGTCTATTAGTCAGGGATCTGAAAAACAGTCCAAAATACTGAAGCTTTACCTATCTTTGGAAGCAGCTTTGTTTTCTTGATTGCCAAGCAAATCCTTAAAGAAAGTGGGAGTTCATACATGAATTATGGGAAAATAAGTACATCATTCTCCTCTCTGCTTTTTCTAGTACAAGTTTTCGAGCCAAAAAAGGCACAGGAATACGTTGCTGGGTGGAAAAGGCAAACAAACTTCTCACAGGCAGGTAAAACCTGCCAGTAAGGAGTTATGAAATTTATGGACAATTGCACCTTTCACCAAATTACAGTTATTATTTTCATACTAATGGTGAGTGTGAAAGGGCTGTGTAAAATAAAAGACATATTCTGAAATAAGATTTTTTTTTTCTTAATGACAGAGCAACACAGTGAGCAAATATCACTAGAAAATGGAAAACAGTATCAATTTTAAATGTCTCTAAGGTACACACATATATCAAAGCTGCTCATTTAACCTCTCAATATTGAGAAACAAGCAATTCTGAGGAAATAGTTGTTTTATCCTATGGTAAATGTCTAAAAGTGATCCTTACCTTAGAAGTATCTTTTTCTTTCATTGCTTATAAACAGTCTAAGCAATTGGCTCAAGTATTTACACCTATATTACAGATATTTAAAGAAAATTTAAATGAATCTTGTCCCTGCTGTGTGATAGTGACAGAGGTTTCCAATTTAGAAGGCAAATTATAGTTCTGATGCTGCTTTACTTACACATATTGTATGGTGTACAGTCAATGTAGAATCAATAAGATTATTTCCCATGTAAAGATAGGTAAATTAAAAATATATTTATCTGAAGAGAAATTCTGGGTTCTAACACTTTATACAGTGAAATATTGTATTACTGCACACAGTGTATAGCTAACATATACCTAAAATAATTTTTAAAATATACACTCCAGTATAAAGCATATACTCCAGTAATGATTTGCTCAGCATTTACACACGACTAACAATAATCCTTGTACTGATATCTAAAACTTATATATTCTCAAGTATATATAACTGCTCCAAAAATTACAAAGTATCAGAAGTTGTTATCATCTTTCTAATAATACATAAAATATGTATTATTATCCTTTGAAAGCCTTAAATGATTTGACTTCTGAGGCTAAGGCTTTCTGCAATGGTAACTTGGAGACACATAGACACTAATGTTATTTAAATGAGAGATGTACATGGAAGTTTCATAATAAGATGACAAAAAATATCATAATTCTCTAATCTCTCATTAAAGGAGAAGAGGAAAAAGAATATCTCTTTATATCTTGTTTTACACTAACTGTAATTCTATTTATCTAAAACATTTGTTTTCTTCGCTTTGTTTCAAACATATTTTCTGGTTACATATATAACAATTTTGTTATTAATGGAATAATTAGGCAGCATAGCCATTACTTGGATGGGGGAAACCTTAGACATTAAAAGTTCAGCTTTAATCTCATAATGAAAGTTGGATAATTCTTTTTGGAGCTATCTTTCTCTCAACTAAGTGTAGAGGAGCCTGGATGACCTTGCATTTAGATGGACAACACTAAGTGAAATGAACTCTGCTGTCAGTAATTGGTTTCATAATGACTATAGATAAAAAGCCTCATTTCAGAGGTGAGCAATTTTACCCACTGAATATCCTGTTTTGTACTGAGTTCTCACCTGGAAATGTGAAGCCCATGGATTTATCCATGCTTTATAATCCATGGGCTTAGCCATGTGTAGAGAAAACAGGATCAAACATAAATTTATGGCAGAGACACTAAGTTTCCCTTCTGCTTCTCCACTGCAGACCAGCAACAGCTGAGCAGCCAATCCAGGAACAGGTAACCATCGTTCAGAACGAGGTGTGGTAAAGTAATGCTTTCAAGACTAGAGCAGGTCCACAAAAGCCAGCCACCTCTTTCTTAGTGCTGAGTCTAAGCTGAACCAGTCTGGCATGAAAGAAATTAAAATCTCTTGAACTTCTAATCTTCAGATAATTATTAGTTAGAACAGATGAACTCAGATGATACCTACACTCACAAATAAAATAGCTCAGGGACCATTCTCTGCTCTGAGGGCAAGTGTCAGAGCACACCTCACATCTGTATGACTGAAAACTCTTCTCCCTAAAAAGCAGAATGGCTTTGCCCATGCTATCTATTGGCACCAATTACTAGTTCAAGCTGCTTTGAAACTGTGCTCCTATGTTGCTCAGGAGAATGCTAGCTGGTAGGCATCCACACTATGTTAGAGGCTGTTTTAAAAATTTGAAAGAAAGAAAAAAATTATGCCCTGCCTGACTGTGTGTTCTGGTCCTGTTACTGTTACATACATAATTTAAAGGTCCCGATTTGGGTTGCTCAGTTTCTTGTAGATAAATATAAAAGGAATAATCTTGTTTCAAGTCTTGTTAGTTCTTTTACTGTTTCATACTCCTAATGACTGCAACGTATCTTTGGGTGGGGAAATAATCCTTAAAAATATGGTGCACAGGTCATTCCAAAGCTAGAAATCAGAGCATAGCTAGGGCAGGAGGCTTGAGCCATCGTTTTATAGCTCTTGGTACACAGCTGTTCTTGCAGCCAAGAGTAACAGTTGAAAACTGCATGCTCTTTAAGAGCAGCTACCAAGTGATGTAACTTCTAAATCATCTCCTGTTATCCAACATGTGGTTCTAACAGTCCCAATATTTCTGCTTAAAAAAGCACTAATAAACTTTTGTCATATCTCTGCTGAATGTGTATAATATGCTAATTAAAATTTCTATTTTAATTAATTTCTTCTCCTGTTACCTGAAGACAGAAACAATATTTTGCATTTGATTGATCTTTGCTGCAGAAGTAATGACTGTTGGGCCTTAGTGGGCTAAAGTGCGCTAGTGGGCTGCCCAAACAACTGAAAGGTGTACAGGCTATGAGGAGCATGATAATGAGTACTTCCTGCCTGCCTTATGATACCATACTGTCTCTGCACAGTCAGGAGAAATATATTCTCAAATGTGCAAAGGAAAAGTACCAAAGGCTGACTCAAAAAGCATACAGTCCTGTGCCAGAGTTTGTGCTCCATCTAGCACAAGTGTTTTCCTAGAAATATTTATTCAATTAGTATCCATTTTGACTAGCAGCTTTCCATATTCATATTTTAAAAACATTTTTCCTTAAAAAAACACAGTAAAATTTTGTCCTTGATTTCATTAGCTTATATAGATCACATAAATCCATGGGCTTCTGGGTAAGATGACTATCAGCTACATTTTAGTTCTTTAATCTGCAGTATCTGTTTGGTCAGAGATACATAATCTTTGTGCTACTCTGGTTTTTCTTCATTCTAAGATATTAACTCACCTTTGCTAGTATGTGGTGTATTATTGATTATATTTTCTTTCTCTATACATACTAGCGAGAATTCTTTCATCATTTTCTTTCCCTGGAGCTATTATACCTCCCTGGGGGTATTATCCTGCAGGCTCTATGTGCTTGTTTTGATTTGCAGTGAGTATTGATTTCTTCATTATATGAAAGTATAGCTAGAAATTTAAGGAATATAAATAAACCTGAATTTATAGGAAACACCTGCTTTCCAGTGACTGTCTCTTCACCAGTAAGGATATGATACAAGCACAGGTTGATACCGGAATCGGAATCTATTTATGGCAGTCCATCTTACTAGCAGAGAGTACTGAAATGTCTTTACTTAATTAAGGCTAAAATATATATATATATATATATATATATTTGAAATCTAAAATCATAGAAAATCTAATCTTTTTTATTTCCATATTTTGAAGCAGCTTTTACAGCTAATGGTTAGTTTCACACTCTGTCATCAACCCCATAGTTCAGTCCACTGGTCAGTGTGCACTACATGTGAATTTCTGTGATCAATGAGTAGAGTCTGTGAGTCTATTATAGACTCAATTCCAGAGAATTCTGTTTTCAACCTGTAATGATAAGTGGTTTTACCTCCTGGGTCTTGTAGTTCGTTCCTAGTGGTGACTAGCATCACTAAAATCAAGTTTTGGAAATTGGATCCATACACAGACAAGAAGTAGAAGCCTGATTGTGGCATTTCAGCTACCAGTCCTGTTTTAAAAAGAGTGGAAATATAATGTTGTATACTATTTGTACACACACCAGAAATAGACATGGCTGTAGTAGATGAAGGAAATTGTAGGGAAAGTGGAATTTCTCAAACACAGAATATAATATTTTTGTCTTGTTTTAACTTCTCTTGCCCTGAGGTCAAAATCTGACTGTGTGAGCTCATCATGAGGCCTGAAATAAGAGTTGTTCTTCTGAGTTGCTTCATCGGTCAAAACATGATAATGACATGAGAGAAACCTCTCATAAGTATTGCAGAGATTTATATCTTAGTTAGCCCTGTTAGGATACTTCAATTAGAAAAAAAAAACAAAAAACAGTCCTACGTCATGATTTGCCTCATTGTACAACACATGTCTAAATTTCTGTGAAATAAATCTCACCATTGATGACTATATTCTCATGTCTTACAACATTTAAAAAATAAAGTATTTTCATTAATATTTTTTAGTTATTTTGTTTTCAGTGTATTTATTATTTTGCTTAACTTCTAATTTTCCAAAAAATGCTTTCAGAAGTTCTATGTCTGGTATAGTCAGGTGAATGGGAAGAGTTTCAAGCTTAAAAGTGATGAGAAACAAAAGCAGAGGAATAGAAGGGAACACAATGGAACAGAAAGGAAAATAAAGGAAAGGAAAGGAAAATGGAAGCTGTTATACAAAAAGAACAAATATATGATTTGCTTGTGTGCGCGTGCGCGCGCGTTTGCACATGCACTCGAGCATATGTATGTGCATATCAGTGCCTGTATGAGAGATAGGAAACAAGCATGTAATCTGAGATACCTGCTTACTGAGTTACTGCAATACAATTTGTAATTTATTATCCTTCATTGACGAGCATAGATGATACATCCGGACTTGTTTTTATGACTTTTTACATTTTCAAGAGAACACGCCATTTATATACATTAATAGTATGTCAATATAGGACATAGAAAACATTTTATTAGGAAACTCCAAATTAAAAAATATATATATACAACTCAGAATAAGTAAAAAAAAATAGTATGGATGTTAAACCCTATATTTTTACTAACTATAATTTCACTGCATTATAATTTAATGAGCACCATCTAGAGGATGCCACTATACTTCATTTAGCAATCAAGAAAGCATTTGAGTATTTAATTGTAGCTAAATGTATCATTGAAATTGTTGTCTAGTCTTATAGTAATGTCAGTCAAACAGAGTTTTATAGTTTTGAATAAAATCACAAAGAAATAACTGAGTTGAAAAAGCTGAAAATCCTAGATTTACTGAAATACACATATTTTTAACACAAATATTGTAAATAATCCTTAAGAAGATTACACATAACCAACCTGAATTTATGAGTCTATTTCCAGAGTAGTTTGCACAAACTTTATATAAAGTAAACACAATAAGTTATAAAGGTCAGTGAAAGTGACAACAGTATAGATTTAAAACCAAATACAAGTACACTATCTAATTTAATCTTGATTTCATGAGAAGGTATTTGCTTTAATAAAAATGGAGAGGCTTTATTGCTTTTCATGCCTCTTAATGTTACCTCAGCTCTTTCTTTTGTTCTTTCTCACAGTTTAATAGCTGAATAAACATTGTTCACATTGAGACGTGGAATAAATTGCTAAATTATTATTTAATTCCAAAAATGTAGTAAATGTTTTATAATAATATAGGAAAGCAAATCACTTCTCTAGGGGCTCATAGTTAAACTGCGGGCATAGTGTAACAAAATACCTTTGAGGAATGAGGAGACAGCAAAAGAATAACTGTCAGAAAAATGAAATGAAAATGTTAAATGATTATGTAAGATAATTTTTCCGTTATGTAAGATATTTCTCTTTAAAATTAATAATTCATAACATATATGTATACACCTGTCAGTGCTTTTAGTGAGTGCAGTAAAAAGCCTTATCATAAGAATGGTAATATTAATTGGAAATAATCTTGAATAAACTATAAATTTTTATCAGTAAGAGAATTTACTACCAACTTCATGAAAAGTTCCAGCTCTAAGCATATCATACTATTTTCCTTTACTTCACATTTTACCCGACTGCATCTTGGACTGTGTATTCTTCAGGGCATGGTGAAAATCACCTTTTCAGTATAATTTGTCAGTGTAGATACTGTTGCACAAATAATTTCCTTCCCTCTCACAGCTAAAAGTGAGAATGCAGATTTTATACTCCCTGAAACAACATATTAAATGTGTTTATCAATTTATTGCTTTTAAGATACATTTTAGTTTCTGTAGACATTTATGTTTCTAGCCTTAAGGTTTTTAGTGTTAGGTGTTCTAGACTTTTTGGCTTGTGGAAATTAGGAAACCTTCTTCCAGTTTATGCTTTAAATTTAGATATGGGGATGATTTGACATGCCAGGTTGAGAGAAGCATAAATTGCATATGCCTCGTTGGCCTGGGCAATTGTGCTACGTGAAAATTCAAATGTTAAAAAGAATCAACTCTGTTTAGAGACTTTTTTTTTCTTAATTGCTGTTGAAATTCCATGGAATTCTTTCTGATCGGAGTTATTTAAGCAACACTGAACAGGAAAATCTTTGGACTATATTTATCTCCATGTTAATATTTCCTTCATTCTGGTCTGCATTTAATATCTGTGAATGGCTTAATTGCCTTAAAGGGTTTGAAAGTCATGCATAATACTATACTGTCATCTCTGTTAACTTTGCCAAAGTTGAAGTGTCAACTTGTGGTATACATTGCCATGGCTGCTAGCAAAGATGCAATGAAAATATTTTTGCTTCTTGGAATCTTATTAGTTCACAAACTTATATATATATTCATGCACATGGGGGTGTGTGTGTAAGTGTGTGTGTGTGTGTGTGTGTAAGTGTGTGTGTGTGTTATTTTCAAAACATTTTTAAATTCAACAGTCATTTATTTTTACTTTAAATATACCCATATATACACAATTCATTACTTGTTGATCTCTGCATGTGTTTCAGCAGAATGGACACTATGAATACAGAGTTACATATCTCAGGGACTTATCTATCTGCATACTAAAAAGATGCTAAGAATCAGGTCAGTAATTTCTGACAATTAGATAATAGAGACAGCTGAGTTAGAAGTTTAAATAGGAATAGGAATGTTCATCAAATCTTACCAAACTGTGGAAGTAGAGAGTTCTTCTGAGTGCTTTGGTCGGACGTGAGCTCTGGCCACATATTCAATGAGGCAAGATCCAGGAGCACATTCACTCTAACCTCTACTTCTTGGTTTTCAAAGAAAGAAAATCCAGACTCACATAGTGATGGAAGACATTGTGTTTTCAAACCAAGTAATCCATTAGGACAACTGAAATCATGGTAAGATAGTGAGGAGGAGGAAAAAGGTAAAAGGTATACCCACCCAGTAATCAATTTTAGGCACGGTCTTCTGATTACTTTCAAATCTCTAACTGAGAGACTTATTTTGGTGTTCGGCGGAGTCAATGAAAAGAGAGAGGCATCTGAAAATGGAATTCAAATTTCTGATAGTCTGAATGGCTCTTTGGCGCAACCCCCGTCCCTCCATTGGCCCTAAAGGAAGCTAGGGAAAGAGATTAATTTACACACTTCTAGTAAAGCCTATAATTAGGAGATAGGATATTTCTAAAGATCAGCCTTTAGTCCTCAAAGCTGACTTCTTGTAATAAACAGTTCTTATTATTATATTTTATGACAATAACATTTGAGATTATAAAGATAAAAACTGTTTTTTTTTTGTGAAATTTGTTTTAAACGCTTTTTGAAATGATAGTTCCAGCTGTGGAACTTCAGAACTAATCAGCCCTATAGCTCTGCAGCTATTTAAATTTATTACTACCCTTTAACTCTTCTGGCATCTTGTCAGTACCTGTAATTTCTAAGTGTTTTTGTTTGCTTTCATTTAAATTTATTCTATTCAAATTATCTCAGTCAATTTAACTTTACTTTGCAGGTCAAGTAAATTCTCTTGACTACTGCCACCAGAAAAAATTTGATTAAGGTCATATATCCACAAAAACTGCAGTCATTTTGTTAAATATTAGGGTTGAGATTTACAAAACCAAACAGTTCTAAACTAGCTCTGAAAGTTGAACTCCTTGAATTGACAGTAAAACTGGGGCTTACTTCTAATGGAGTAAAGCTAACTCAATGCTAAATGCTTTGCAAAACCTCCATGATGATGTGGTTCACCTGCCTAAAAACCACAGACGATTTTTACACATTTCCTTTGGTTGCAGCTATATGTGGCTGAAGAGATTGCCAGCTCAGCCTATCCACTGTACTTCCTCTCTCCCAATTAAATATGATAACCTTTCTTTTTTACTGACTCAGAAGGCAGTCATTTAACTGACTGTGAACCTAGGTCACTCAAATTAAACTAGGTTATCCTCAGCAGTTTAAGTAGTAAAACATTACTAAAGCAGCTTATTTTGACTTAGAAAGGCTAGCAAGTGATTGCAGGAGCAAATGAATGGACAGAAAGGCAGAAATCTCCGGGACAGTCAAAGTAACAAAGACAGAGATAAGCAACCCCCTCCAGAAGGATGGTCACTACCACAGTAGGATATGTGAATACAGCCTTATAAATCCCATGTGAGGTTATGGGTGGCTGGTAAATATCTTTAACACACCGCCAAACCTACTTCAAGCCATAAAGTTCCTGTGTGCCATCTTTTATCTCTAATCCATGGGCTAGAATAGCTTAGCTGCGCCATGAGAGCAAACAGGACAGTTTTTTACTACTCATTGTATCTGGGAACAGGTACTGGGAAAACATCTACCGTCCTCACAATGGGATAGATGTGTCACTATTGCAGGATGAGCATCAAAATATACCTTCAAATATTTTCTGCTACTTAGCATTGGAATTGAGCAATATTTGTTGAACACTTTTGTAAGCTTTTTATTACTATTATAATGAAATTTGCACTGTCTCCAGACCATACCACTCTTCCTGGCTTAGCTGTCCCATCAAATAGGTGATATTCTGTGAATTACACTAAGAGAGCTTCTGAGTATAGAAGGTTCTGTCTTAAATGACTTCAGTCTCTAGTAACTTCCTTATGTTTTCCAATGGGATGAAGTGATATACATATGTTCCCTTCAGAGTCTGTGGAAAGAGGAGATGGTGTCTCTAAACAGCAGTAAACACTGTAATCCACACCAAACACAGATAAATTATCAGGCTTTATCTACAACAGTATCTAACAGTCTGATAGCTTTAAAAAGTTTCATCCGTGTTACTGAATTATTGAATTGAAAAAAGATATTATAGATTTAATATGTCAGCATCAGATTCCTTCATAGATCTTTACCATCAGTATAAACTGGACAGGATAGATGTAGTGTTATTAATGGTTTTATTATTTAATGCTAGCTTTTTTTTCCAGTTAAAGTCTTATATTTGTTTATCTTGGCATGGCTGTTATAGTACAATGACATGTATATTTCTTGTTCAGTGCTTTAGCATTCAGAAGCATGCAGAGGAAAATTTGTTTTATGCTGTCTCTTCAAAAAACATCTGAAATCTAGGAGAAAAATATTCGTATTGGAAAGTTCTGGATAGAAAATAAAATTCTGAACTCCAAGCATATGATATTCAAGCTCTTCTGCTTGAAATGTCAGTGCTTGTGGTCCATAGCGAGCGCCAGATTGATATAAATAGCCAATGAAATAGAACTCAGATAGAGGGAAAATGCCTTCAGCAAGGCTTTTGACACTGTCTCCCATCACATCCTCCTAGGTAAACTCAGGAGGCATGGGTTGGATGAGTGGACAGTGAGGTGGATTGAGAACTGGCTGGATGGCCGAGCTCAGAGGGTTGCGGTCAGTGGCACAGAGTCAAGATGGAGGCCTGTAGCTAGTGGTGTCCCCCAGGGGTCTGTACTGGGTCCGGTCTTGTGCAATGTATTCCTCAATGACCTGGAGGAAGGGACAGAGCGCACCCTCAGCAAATTTGTTGATGATACTAAACTGGGGGGAGTGGCTGACACACCAGAAGGCTGTGCTGCCATTCAGAGGGACCTGGACAGGCTGGAGAGCTGGGCAGAGAGGAACCTCCTGAAGTTCAACCGAGGCAAGTGCAGGGTCCTGCCCCTCGGGAGGATTAACCCCATGCAGCAGTGCGGGCTGGGGGTTGACCTGCTGGAAAGCAGCTCTGCCGAGAAGGACCTGGGAGTCCTGGTGCACACCAAGTCAAGCATAAGGCAGCAATGTGCCCTTGTGGCCAAGAAGGCCAATGGTATGCTGATTTGCATTGGGCAGAGTGTTGCCAGCAGGTGGAGGGAGGTGATGCTGCCCCTCTCCTCAGCCCTGAGGAGGCCTCACCTGGAGCCCTGTGTCCAATTCTGGGCTCCCCAGGACAAGAGAGACGTGGCACTACTGGAGAGAGTCCAGCGGAGGACTACCAAGATGATGAGGGGAGTGGACTGGAGCATGTCTCCTCTGAAGAAAGGCTGAGGGAGCTGGGCCTGTTCAGCCTGCAGAAGAGAAGACTGAGAGGTGATCTGATCAATGTGTACAAGTATCTGAAGGGGGGGTGTCGAGAGGATGAGGCCAGTCTCTTCTCCGTGGTGCCCAGTGACAGGACGAGAGGCAACGGGCGCACACTGAAACACAGGCAGTTCCTTCTGAAGATGAGGAAAAACTTCTTGACTGTGAGGGTGACAGAGCACTGGAGCAGGTTGCCCAGAGAGGTAGTGGAGTCTCCTTTGCTGGAGATATTCAAAACCTACCTGGACACGATCCTGGGCAATATGCTCTAGAGGACCCTGCCTGAGCAGGGAGGTTGGACTAGATGATCTCCAGAGGTCCCTTCCAACCCTGACCATTCTGTGATTCTATGATTCTGTGAAAATGACATGTAAAATGAAAAAAAATACAATAAAGCACCATCTAAAGATGCTATTGTTTTATCACAAAGAGAATATCACAGGAATGGTCATTCAAGTTTTAATAACATACTGGACAATTTTTACTTAAAATTAAATCATATAATTATGTGTCAAGAGGAGGTAAATTATGGCACAATCTGATGTAAAAGAGGCTAAAAAAACATTTCTGGCTTAGTAAACCAGCTATTTATTCAAGCTACAATTTCAATAGGATGAGATACCTAGGAGAATATTCTCTGTAGCTTAGACCAAGTCCAATTCATCCCGTTTTTTCCCCAAATGCTCTTTTTTTCATGTTTTGAAGAGTCTTTATCAAGAGATAAATCATAGCTTTTGGGTGCAACTGAAAATGAATATCTTGTATCCCTGAGAAATCAGCTACTTAGCAATATATAAGCCTTATGTGACACAAAATGCAATGTATCCATCCAATTATGTCTAGTGTGTGTTTTAGCGTCCTGATATATAGATCTTTAAAGTGCATGTCCTTCATTTTGGTTCTCCAAAATGTGATTTGTGAGCCAACACAGACATAAGCTAAATATGAATGAAAAGCAGCTGAGAAGCATTATGTTATGATCTATTGCACTGCCATAAGTGTAATGAAAATATTCAAAGGCTGGAGAACATGGTGCATCTGTTACACTATCTAAATACAGGATAATGTGGAAACTCATGAAAGCCTATTTGTCAAATACTAGTCTCCGTTAGACAACCATTCCTCCTACAAAACTAGTCAAAGTTAATATAATAATTTGACTTCTGCTACTACTACAAGCTAAAGATATTAATTGAGATTTTTATGTTTTCATTTTAGATTCAGAGTTGCTCAGTAATATAAATACCTTAAGCTAAATAATTATATTGATTTCCAACTTTATGAAAGTATAAGCATAAAATAGAAATGTATTTATATCAATGACAAATTTGGTATTATACTATATTTTACCTTATCTGATAGGTGGTTTGAACTATCTAAATTTGTTGCTTTCTCTTGTGTAGCCTTTTATATACATACAACACTCTCACCTTATATTCTGACACAGGTGAAATGAGAAAGTTTGGATTAAAAGTTAAAAATTTTAAGTAAATATGTGTGAATTAGGTAGATTTGGTTAAATTAGCACTGATGTATGTCTTAGCTCTGCTGAAGGAGACTGCTTAGTAAAAATAGGCTTTTGGCCTGACAGAATTCAATGCTAATGCTCCCTGGAGCAGGATTAAGTAACAACAGCCGACAGCTTCATTGCTGACTTATTTGTTTGTATTAGTGTTTTCCTATAAAATTAGGGCTTGCTCGCAGATTGAGCCATTAAGGCGAAGCTATTTTCTCCAATTCACTTCAGTTTTCTTCTGTGTACATTAAAGTATGCATGGGAATATGAAGGCAAATTGTACCCTCAGTGCCTGTTTCTAATACGTATGTGTTTGATACATTTTTTATGTTCTTTTCAAGTCTTCGACTATACAGAGCTACATTAGTACCGACTAACCTTCTACAGAACTATTTGGCCTGTAAAGTACTGAGAATTATACAGCTGAATCCTGCTGGTCATTTCTCCTGACAATTAAGTGTGGGTGCAGACATACTATCAAGACCAAAACCTTTCACTATTTTCATTATACAGTCTCTGTTGTGCTAAAAGGCTACTTCAGGCCAAACTCTGCAGCACTACACTGGAGAGTTGTTGAGGACAGGTTCCTGGCACCATTCTATCTCAGAGCAGACATAGCTACAATATTAAACATACATATGATGTACTTTATTAGTTTCAGATATCAATAATAGTAATCAAGCTTCAATAATCAATAACTTTGTGAGCAATATAGAAATATACTTTGATTGTTGTAAAGAAATTCAGTGTTTTTGAATAATCAGGACAACTATGAAAACTTTGTAAACTATCTATGAAATCAGAAAGAGCTATAATTGTTGAATAATGTAGTCACTTTTGAATATTTTTTAAAAATTTTTCTCCTAAAATGTACTCAAAGCTTTCCTTGGCACAGAAGTTATCTGTTTCTCCTTTAAAAGAGATCCCTAGCTCTTCTTTTTGTATATTGATGTAGTTAGTAGCACATCTCCTACCTTGACAGGTGGCCAAGAAGATCCTTTTTAAAACTGAAACTCTCTTCTTTGGAAAATTATTCTGGATTTTTTGCCATATATTATGATGAATTTCATTTTCCTGTGGTGTGCCTTCTGGTTACACTAAACTAAATCGGGTTTCATTATATTCAGTGCAAAATATGCTTTTCATTCGCCTTTAGATTATTGTCTTTATCACTTAGATACAGGTAAATGGTTTACCCTAATATATCACTATGAAATTTCATTGATATAATAGCAAAGCTCCTAGCTAACTTGAAATCTCCAAATCTTATCAGAAAGCTATTGTCTGTTTGAACTACTCTTTGCAAAAAGCATACATATTTGAACAGTGTAGAGAATTGTCAAAATGAGCTGTTAATGAATTATGACTCATTGTCTGTTATTAACTCATCTGTAATGCTATAGTGAATAAACTATGATTTACAATATGTTATTACATTGCCACTTGAAGTGTTCTGCAAGAGCTCAATTGTGAAATGCTGTCTTTAAAAAGAGTCGTCCAGCTACTGTGCAAAATAGTTTATCATTTTCACTGCCTAGCTTTTTTTACCCCACCATATACTGTAAAGTCCATATTCTGTGTCTTTCCAGAGATAGAAATTAGAGAAATGAGGTCTTTGATATTATTACAGATGTACCTTCACCATGTTCTATAAAATTTTAAAGGCTGACACTCCTCTTGCTCCAGTTAGATATAATGTATTAAGTAACAGAAAAAGTGTCCTTAACAGCTTCCCTGTCATGGGCCTCTCTGTCCCTGCCTTGCACAGGGCACCACTGTGGCACACCACCACTGCTGAGGTGTCGTAGAGTGCCACTATGACAACACCACTGCTGCCGGTGAGGATAAAAGGCAGGTACCAAAGCCCTTCGCTACCCAGTGGGGAGGACCTGTCACTTCTTCCCTTGGGTCAATCCTGTCCATATACTGCTAACATACAAGTCTGACAAATAACAATTGTTTGCCCTGATCGTGATAATCTAATACACAGCAAGGGGCTGCTTTACAGGCCTATGTCCCTGCTTTGCCTGTAAAGAAATTCCTGAGGAGAAGCAGGCAGCTGAAATATTGAATTTACCATAATGTCTGATCCCAAGCTGAGTACGAATCCTTGAATAAACAAAAAAGAAAAAAAGAAAAAAACAATTCTGTCCAGGGGACTCTACAGTTTTAGCCTGCACACCTCAAATTCTTTATTTTCAGGTTCATGTTTTCTGAAAATATCCTGCCGAGGTATTTCAGACATTCTATCTCCTCTGTGTTCTGGTTACATGAAAAACTTATTGCTAATCATCTCCTATGTTACTTTAATTTTACCTGGTTTCATTGGAAGCTACTTGCAGCTACTGAATAAGTTCACCGCCTTCAAAGCTGAGGAGGAGCTGGGAATGCTTCAAGTGAAGCATCTGGGCTGACGGACCCTGTGCCATGCAGGAGCACTGGGAGGAAGGGGCGGCTGATATTAGTGGATGACTCCCTACTGCAGAGGATTGAGGCACCCACCTGCCAGCCTGAGTTGCTTGCTGGGGGCTCAGATCTGGGAAGTTGTGGGCAGACTGCCAAAGCAGAGAAGAGCAACACGAAGATGCTTGCTTTCCAGTTGACAGCTAGGAAGGCCTCCCCAGCTCCCACAGGGCTGACAACAAGGCCATGGTCAGGCCATGGCTTAAGGCAGGCCCTCCCACTCTGCTCCAACCCCCAGAGAGGGGACAAAGGCACATCAAGAAGTCCTCCACATGCTGCTTCTGCCTCTGCCTCTGGCAGGCGTCTTGGATGGTCAGTGTGGGACACAGAAAGCTTCATCTCCTTGGCCAGTGCTGACAGCAGGGCGATTAAGGTGAAGGCAGCCCAATACCAGGGTCATCAGTTCTTACCTGTACTGCCCAAAGAACTGCAAGACACTTCCACCTTCGCAGCCAGAGGGGAAGTAGAAGCTGTGCTTGCGGCCCTTCTGCCGGCTGTTGAAGATGGCCCCATGCTCATCACAGACATGGCGGAGCAGGAAAGTGCACAGCTGTCCCCCATCAGACAAGTGCTCAGGGCCCCCAAGGCCTGCCCCACACCTTTGGGAAGAGTGCAGATATCTAGGCACTGCTGGATCACTCATTTAATTCAAAGAGTTCAGTTACCAACCTTGGACCAAGGGTAATTGAAAACTTACATAACAGCACAGCTGACCATGGGTATACAAATACTTCAGAAACATTGGGATTTAGAATTAACATCTGGTTTAATCACAGCTTGAATGCTCTTTGCAGACTCCTCTTCTATCACATTTATCATTTCATTTCGGTAGACCCTGTAGCCAAAGCAGAGGCCTGTTGGCTCTACAGAGTAGAAGCACACTATACAAAATGTAATTAATATTTGCTTGAAACAAAAACAAGCACAATAAAAAAATCCTAGCAGGTGAGTGTATGGAAGCATTTTGCAGCATTATAAGACTACTAATAGCATTCTGTAACACTGTTAAGCTTAGATATCTAATTACTATGTAACTGCAAAGGGCCAAGTGGAGATTTGCAGTATAAGCACGCAAGTAGCATACAGGAAAACATGCAAGCTTTAAAATTAGCAAGATAGGAGCAAAGCATGTTGAACACACAGGAGCACTATCTAATGGAAACAAGTTAATCCTGCAGCAAAAGCAAGATCCTTGGTGAAACCAGAACGAGTCGTTATCCGCAAAATAACATAAAATATGTCATAAGCAGCTCCTTTTATTTTGGAAAGGGGGTTAAGCATCGTAAACATCAACGATGAGAGGAAAGATGGGGAAGAAAGAAGATGTCCACTTCAGTTCTAGCTTCCTGCCTCAAAGAGCTCTCAAATCTCATCACTTTGAGCTTTGTAAGAAGCATCAAGGACTGTACACATCAGTACTGACTGTACAGCACTGGCTTTGTGGTACTGTGTATTCACAGATAGCTTAAGAGAAGCTTGTTAAAGAACTACTTGTTTTACATTTAGAACTAATGACTGATGATGATTAAGAACTAACCATTAGCAAAATATACTATTAGTGAATATCAATCCAGTAAAACATCACTTCAATTTGAAACAGGCCTAATTTTCCAGTAGTTTATACACTTGCATCATAGCATTTCCTTAATTGATAAATCTATGTACTTATATGTATTAATAGATACAGATACATATACCTATATATATACATATGCATACATTCAATTGGAACATTCCAGTGTAATTTATGATTTCCTATAAATTATGCCTTCATTTTACAACTTAATCTATCTGTCATTTCTTTCTTACCTTGGCTGTCTCTCAAGATCAGGTAATTGGTGATGTCATTATAATTTCTTACAAACTTATGTAGACCTTTGTCCAGTTGTTGTTTTCTTATACAGTTACTAATTCTGCCTTGATCACAGATCAGATGAATAGCCTTCTGGAATGCCTACATCCTACTTTTAATTATGAATGAAATTAGACACTAGCACTGATGTAGACATCCAGCTTTAATGGTCTATAGTTAGCTGAATTTAATTAATTCTAAGGCACCTGAAGAAAGGGATGCAATTTTGAATGGACATGCATTAATGTTACGTTGGGTCACATAGGTTAAAAAACCAGTAAATTCTTCCTGTTCTGCAAATAGACACCTTGTATATAGTTCTTTTAGTGAAGAATATCAAATTATAATAAGAATAAAAGTTCTGGAATTATTCTGATTTGGAGATTCTACCTGGAGATGAAGAACATTTGATGACACTTAGTGCTACTCTGGGAACGGTCAACAGCACAGAAGGAAATGGAATTCTACTGCATGTGCTTGAGATAAACGATATCAAATAAAATATCACCAAATTAAACCAAATACAAATAGTTTATGACAATAAATTAGCAAAAAAAAAAAAAAAAAGAGAGAGAGAGAAAGAAAATCGAAGAAGCAGATAAAGAGTCTGAAAGGATTGTGTTTTGTCTGATAGTTTTTCTTCTTATCCGACAGGTTTGATTTATTTTTAAGTGATTATAAGGAAACAAAATATCAGATAGATTTATAATCAGTGAACAATATTTAAATAATAACACATTTTAATAGTCTTGAAGCCATTTATAGAGAAGAAAATCTGATTTAGAAACTTCTTTAACCTATACTTTGATTTTAGCCTAGTATTTTTAAGTAAAATGTCTGCCTTTCTAATGGATGGACTGCATAAATATCATGGAGTACCTGGTATTTGGTACAGTTATTAAACTCTCCTTTTTCCTACCTACCAACTTTTACTTTTAATGGACAAAAAAACAGCTAGATTTCTTTATTTTCAGAGCTATTAAGCAGTTTAACTTCAAGTCTTGATATATTTATGAAATAGAAATAGTTTTTAATAGTTCGATTTTAAAAGGTTATGTATAATGTTTTTTGTTTGGATGTTTTTTGTTTGGTTAGTTGTTTTTTCCCCCCCTAGGAGAACAAGTATTTAGTACATGCAAAACATGAAAAATACTATAGAATGTTGTGATAATAATTGAGAAATAAAGTTAGTGTAGCTTTTTTTTTAAATTTACTTGAAAACATTAGATTTTAAATCTGAGTTAGTAATGTAATTGATTTTTCATTACTGTCATATAGAAACAACTTAGGGCAATATCAACACTATTTTTTTTTTGCACATCGATATAAACAATACTTTCTTTTAATATTCATACAGAGAAGATTCCTCTATCTTCATAGTGTCACTTGAATATGCAGTTTATGTCTTCTAGTCTTCCTAGATTGATTAAAAAAGCAACATCCATTCCAGTTCTTTCAGAATACTTCAGTATCCTAACAGTAAAAGCAGTCTGAGGTCTCCACAACTACAAGCAAATTCCAAATCTGAGATCAAGGACTGGCTTGTCATCCGTTACTGAGAAAGACAGAAGTCTGTAGCCTTTATCCAAAGTGGCAAGGATACTGGGACCAGCATACGGAATGACTATTCCTTGCATCAGACTGGAACTCTTATTACAGCACACTATCTTTACAAAATAGAAAATAACCGCCAAAAAATACTTTCCTCTCTGGCCAGTCTTATTTTGAGACATAATCCCACCTTCAAGCAGTTGGCTAATTAAAAGCTATGTGCTTATTGTAGTTTCTAATTGTACAATTATCATAAAAGATACATGCAAATACCGTAAAACATTACTGTAGAAGATAGCTTTCCATTATGTAAACTTGAAAGAGTATTTGTATGTAGTTAGAATGCTGCAACTCAGTCTTGTAGTGATCATGCTCAACTACTGATGAGAGAAGGAAGGAAAAATGTATTTGCCAAATATTTTCCTTACAGTAAGGACCTCCCATGTGCTTGAGAAACATATACCTGGTAATTATCAAAGGCTATTCACGATGTTACAAAGTCCTCCTAATTGAGTGGAGGACCCTGTATTTAATTCTGTAAAGACAGCAGGTTTCCAAGCTCTTGTGAGCTTCATTTCCTTTCTTTGAGCTGGAGTAAAATAACATAAAAGGCACATCTAGACTGGTATCCCAGCATGTGGTCTAGGTGTAAGGACTACTAGATGGGTGAAAAATTGGCTGGATTGTCAAGCTCAGAGAGTAGCACTTAATTGTTCATAATCTATGTAGACGCCTTTATAGCTGGAGCACCGTAAGGCTCTATTCTGGAACCTGTCCAGTTTAATATCTTTAACAACGATCTGAAAGAGGAGATGGAGTGCACGCTGATCAGGTTTGTGGACAACATCGTGCTGGGGCAGGGAAGGGTACAGTCACCCCTATTAACAAGAGAACAACCAATAGCCCTGGTAATGACTATAGCCCTCTATTTAGCACTTGTTAGACCTCATTTACAAAGCTACATCCATTTTTGAGCTGCCCAGGACAAGAAATATGTCCATAAACTGGAGCAAGTTCAGTGGAGGGCCGCTCAGATGATCAGGAGCTGAAATACTTGCCATAGGAGGATATCACAGCTGTGCAGTAGCTATGTCTGTCTGGTCCTCCATCTCCTTGAGTCTTACACTCACCTGGACCCACTGTCTCAGCTTCCTGGCCTGAACTTGGACCCATCTTCACTACGGACTTGCTGGGTGATCAGTGGGTTGTGTCTGATTGCGACTGTCAAGGGATATTTATAGAGACCACCACCTCCAGTGGGTTCTGAGACCTGTGAATTCCTCCTGACCGTCTGCAGCAGCCCAGCCTGGTGCACCCAGAGACATAGCAGTGTCTCTTTCCAAAGCTGATGCTCCTCTTCTGTTTGTGGGTGCAACCTCCAAGGCTCAGCATGGCAGGCCTGGAAACACACACACACACATGCACACACGCACATACAGACCACTAACACAGCCAGTTATGCAGAATGCTATAGGCAAGGTGCTACCTTTAACAACATCCACATACAGCACCACTAGAGTGCACATAAAACAGATAAAAGTACAGATAGCCAAGTCCTCTTCCTCCTCTCCAGGTATTAAAGATTGAAGTCAGTTAGTGAAAGTACTTATGCCCTCACATTCTAACTTGTGTTGATATGTTTCATCACTCTCCCTGTTACTTATGACCCTTTTGAACCAAAACGCTGCTTGATCACCTTAAAGAATCAGGTGGTCTCACCTTCCATATACCCTGACATATACACAAATCCTGACTCAGCTCTGCCATTCTTCATCCTGGCTCACCTGTGAGGCCACCACTCTTGCCTGCTTTGTTATTGTGCTCCACTCCTGTCTCACCTTTCCTTGCATAGCAGCCAGCCCTCGCTGCTCCTTGGCATTTCCAAGCGGGTCCCCAAACAAGCCAAAGACTGCTCTCCTGAAGTCCAGGGTAGTGATCTTTCTTTTTGCCTTGCCTTCTCCTCTCAGGATCCTGAATTCTATTGTCTCATGGTCACTTTGACCAGGGCTGCCCCCAGCCTAAGTTTACAGACATTCTTCTCACGAATCGAAATGTGCAAAATACCAAATCAGAGCAAGTGAATAAATGTACCTTCCTCCTCTCCTTCTGCAGAAAGCAATTGTTTAGAAAAGAATTAAAAGAGGAGTATATTAAATATCTTCAATTCTGACATCTTTTCTCATGCTAAGGAACATTTCGATTTGTAAGTAGTACTTCAGAAGTTAAGAATGATGAAGAAGATTCTGAGCTGCTTCAGTGAATAAATAGCATGGATAAACACAAGCCATTATTTACTTTCATGGATTAGGTAGCATGACGGCATGCAGAAAGTAATGTACTCATGATATTTCTGTATTTTTCTTTCTACAACAAGAAATTATCATATTTACTATTTTAACTGGTGGCTATCTAGAATAAACCTGCATTTAATAAGGTAAATGTGGTGTTTAGTTACTTGGAAAAGTGTAAAGCAATATTAAAATATTATTTTCTATATTATCTTCCATCTCTTTTTAAGACATCTAAACAGCCTATTTGCTTCCTTAGCCAATAGCTGGCCAGTGTGTGCATGAGCAATTAGGAAAGCATATAAGGATCCTGGGTGTCTTAAAATGATAAAGCATGCCACTAAAATATTCTAATGACTTTATTCAGCTGAATGTTATTTGGGCAAGCTTTAAGTGCTTTTTCCACACTCTGTGGGAATAACACAATAACTCTCTTAGATTAGCCTACACTTTCAGAACCTTTGGTAAATGAGAAATATAAATTATTTTTACTTGACTGCAGATTTCATCTTTAAATTCAGGACTAGTCAGCTATTAGTACACAGCTTAGACTTCCTTTTTGCCTTTTCTTTTTAGATGTGTCTTATAGACAAAAAGGGAGCGGGCTGCAAGCCAGATGAATTATTGAAGATACAACAGCTTTTGTATGCTCTTCTCTCATGAGTGTATGTACTTGTAAGCATATGGTCATATGATCCAGGGTTTCGTAGAGGCTTTGTCATGTAACATGTTTCTCCCCTCAGATTTCTGCACGTCTAATCACATGACATGTGCATGTTCTGCCTTCTGGAAGGTGTCTCTGTGAATTTTGGCTATCATGATAGGCTGAGAATTTATAGAGCCAGAAGACAGACGTGCATCCTGTTCCATTATAGAATGAGGATTGAGTCATGTGAGTTCCTTCCCCATAGTACATGTGCCTTCACTGGTGGAGTTTGTGCCCCACTGATTTGACACAGTATAGATCCATCTGTGTTTCTAAAATCTGCATTTCACTTTGAATTGCAGATCTCACTGAAAATCAAAACTCCAAGCATAGTCAACCATTCCAAATTTCATGACACTATGAAGAGCTGAGATGAGTTTTCTAAAGTCATTTCTAGCAACAAAGAGTTAAAAACTCAGTATCCTCAACAGAATAACTCAGAAGACAAAGAAATTAAATGACAGCAAAATGAGTGCTCTACTGATAAGAAAGGTATCAAAAGTGATATGCATGTATTTATAAGAATGCTAAAAGCGTAAAGAATGATACAGAGGAATGGGAATATCTATTCCTAAATGATGACATAAGAAGGTAGCATTCGGATATGACATCAACACTGCAGAGAAGCTAATTGAATTCTTTGCTTTGGTGTTCACTGTTAAAGAAAGACCTTGAGTAAACTGCTTCGAGTAGGAGTTGGCAGAGTGCCTGCCTGAAATCTTGAAGAAATTATGGTGTAAATAGACGAAATGGATGCTATCAAATTGCCAGGACTGGATACTGCACATGCAAAAGCTTTTTTAAAAGCTGAGTTAAAATAGTTGAATTACTGTTCAACTTCCGGGTTGAAGGAAGGTTACAGGTAGCCTTCCACTTTAAGTTTTCTTGCTAGCTGAAGACTGGATGATAGCAAATGTGATAAGTCTTTGAAAAAAGGTTTACGTGTACTTAGGAAACTACAAGGTTGTAATCTTGACACCTGTAACAGCAGAATTAGTAGAAATTATAATAAAAGATAAGATGAGAATAATTGAAGATACTGGATTGTTTCCATATGAGGAACAATTGAGAATGCCTCTGAGCCCAGAGAAGTGGTGATGTATGGTGTTACACGACAAAAAAGATACAAAGTCGTGAATAGGATGGAATAGCTGGATGGATACAGGATGTTTATTGTTTTCCAGGGCAGGAACAGCTGGCTGCTCTACACTTTAGATTTCCTATGTATTAAATGAATTATGAGACTGGAGCATGTGGTTCCTAGCAGCAGCATCAGCAAAGTCTATGCTGAGAAATTTGAAGGCGCTAATAGAGGCATTTTTCTGTTAAGGCAGTACTTGTGCATATCTTCTGAAGAAAAAAGTGGTATGCTATTACAGAATGAGAGACTGCCACTTCTGCTGCCACAGCAACAACAACAAAAAGAAATGTTTGAAACAGGTGTAATTCCTTCAAGTTTATCATGTACTGCTAATTAAACACATACACATGCAAACACACACACATACTCACACCCTAATCTGAAACTTTTGTGAAAGTGCATCCATACCATTTAGTAATGTAAATATTATCCACGATAAGTTTCTTCCATTAATTTAAAGATGATATATGAGCATACAACTGTAGCCTATGTCTGTATCTTGTGAGAAGGTCAGTGCCAAGTGTGTTTAGCAGGAAGAAGTTTAATTTGTTTAGAATAAAATTCCTCTGTGTATGAGATAAAAGACAAGGTTAACCTGAACATTATATCTGCTGTGTTATCATATATTCAATTAAAATGCAAGCAACATCCCTCTAGAGTTAAAATACAACCAACCATGAAGAACTATAATCTTAAAAATTAAATATTTTGGGGAGGAAACTAGGAGGAGAAAATAATATTACAATTAGAATGTAAAGAATTATTGTCTTCCTTTTAGATATATAAGCATGTTTGCTGAAAACCTAGACTGATATTTGTTGGTGAAGTGTGCTATAACTTTTATTTCACGCTCCCCATCCTGAGTCTTAGGTTTTAGGCCTAAATCTGAGCTGGACACAGTTAGCATATTCTTTCTTTATTCGAGAATCTATTCTTTATCAGATTATTATTTTCTTTACTGGTTAAATCACTAACTGTAGCATCATAGGAGTCTTCAAAACCTTCAGAATCCTTACAGTTTCAAATTTTTCTAATTGATCCCTTTTCTTCCTCCTCCAACAATACACTTTGCATATAAGCAGAAGTAAGATATCAATGATACTAAAACAAGAGTATGTCCATGCCAAATTCTGTTAATATTCAACAGGCTGTTTCTCATATCTCTCCTGTCATCATCAATAAACCACGCTTCCTACAGGACTTCATGGCAGGATGCTACTCCATCATTCAGCTGAGATATAAGTCTGTGGGGTTTTGCAGGTATCCTCCTTTCTCTCCTGTAACCTTCCCATGCCAACTCTATTCTTCCTGCTGTGTTTTTCAAAGCTGATAGTGGAATTCATGCTGAAATAGAACAAGGATCCTTTTAAGTTACTAGAGGAAGGAAGTATAATTGTTGTCAAATTTCTATAGGGCATTAGAAAGAGCTTCTTTGCAGGGGGCTGAGAATTGAGAATTGATTTCTTTTTTTTTTTTTTTTAGCTAGGATAAAGATTTCACCTACCTGCACCTACATGCATGCATTTACAAATATCAGTAACACACATTTTTGCTGATGAATAATAGGAAGCTGATCAGTTGAACTAGTTTTGTTGGGGAGTATATGCAATTAACATGCAATACAAAATAGTATCATAAACTGAATGATACCTGACAGGGCGATGTGGCATTTATGCACAGGAGTGGCCCTAATAAAGTTTATTAAACAAAACAAACAGACTAGCACACTGTGAGAACTGAGGGGAAAAAAAGCCTATAATATTTGTGCATTGCTATTCAGATATGAAAATAGTATTATAATAAAAGATGTATCAATATCAGTTCTCCAAGTACTTGGCCAGAACTATGCTCTCCAAACAAAAGGTATAAAAGCTGAATCCTTCACCGCTTAGAGAGAACACATGAAAATGATCAATGACCATGTTAAATAATTGCAAAATGATGGTGACATAAAATTGAGAAAAGTGGATATCAATCTATGGATTTAGCATCTGTAAGATATATGACTGTGTATTGAATGGACATCTAGAGTAGAATAATGACAATGTACCTTGAAATCTGAGTCCAGGGACTTATTCTTTACGAGTTTAAATTCAATAACGCAAAGAAAAGCGTGTATGTGTTTTTCTGATAGTAGTACTAACATAATGTGATTACTGAAGCTAGTAAATAATTGAGGAATATTTCCTAAACAGTAATGTGCCATGAACTAGATCATATATTTTTATGTCACTTAGACAATGACATATTAAAAAGTGGCATGCAAAATCACTGGACTTCAGAGAAGCAAATAAACTGAGGGGGAGGAGGAATAAATGAATAAAAAAATGAGATTCAAAGGTCTTTCATTTTTCCTAATGTAATTCTCTCTCTTTTTTCCTTTTATTTATTTATTCATTTCATTAGATAATCTGGGTGCTAGCAGTTTATTACACTTTGATTATTGAAAGTCAGGTTATCCAGTTTAAAAGCAGAAACTTTATCACTTCATTTGATAGTGCATCACAAAAACTGAGAGCCAAGTCAGCAAAATGTGACTATCTAACATAACAGAAAAGCAAGAACAAAGACCTCAGTGACTTTGGACTACTGACAAGATAGCATCCAGTCGCATACTATATGAGGAAATACATCTCAGTTTTGCTCCCCATCTGGTAAGTGGAACTGTGCATAGCTCCAAGTGATGCTATAAGAAGAAAATAGAGGCAATTATGGGCCACAAAAATAAAGCCAAATAAACAAAAAATAGATTCATTAATTACCCTGGATTCTTGCAAAGCTGTGAAATGCAGTTTGTTTGTACATTCCTTTAGACACAGGTCAACTTGTAAGAACCACTATCCATAATCAGAGATTCAACCAGCTGTGGAAGCCCAGGAATATAAGATAGGCAGGAAAAAATGAAGAAAGATGAATAACTGGAGAAAGCAAAGAAAATCTAATATTTATTGGAGACAATAAAATGCTTTCTGTTGGCAATTATTTGTACAAAAACATGGGTAAATTCATATTGATTTATCACCTTTCCTTGCCTTACAATTATTTTGGCTTTGTTTTGAAATTCACAGCTTTGAGGAACTCATAACTAACTAAATCATGCTGATGGTCATATGCTAATGCTACAGCTCTATGGCAGTATATTGCAAATATAAGGCAATGTAAATGGAGAAAATAAAGATATTAACAATATTACTTAGTATTATTTCAAAAGGTTTTTTTGCTTTACAGTGGAAAGATGGGAAAAAATAGATACTGAAAAATATCTTCCAGGACTAGTTAAATTTGGCAATTGATAAATGATCATTTAAAAATAAGCATAGAAATCAAAGGCATGTTTAAAGGGAAAAATTAGAAAGATGAATGGGAATAAAAGCACCTATGAAAGATGAGAGGGGTCTTCTAGTTAAGATATTGAGCTGTAATGCTTAAAATCTCAATGAAATAAGCTGATTCTCAATTAACACAAAAAAGTAATCAAAATAAAAGTAAAATTTAGAGTATGATAAATTTTTGTGAGTAGTTTCTGAAAATTGGACAGGAGCAATATTAGACATTCCTTAAAAACACTCCATAAAGACAGCTTTGTGAAAATATCAAATAACTGTGGAGATCAAAATTTTCTAATTTGTCAAATTAAAATATGATAAAAGACTTGCCTAAACAGAGGTATCTAGCACCATTTTATATGCTCTACAGGATCCAAGTGGTCTTCATAGGTTTGGCATGTTATCAGGTACTGATCTTCATCTACTGATCTTGCTGGGCTTGGTCAGGGATAATTTAACACCCCCTGAAACTAAGAACAGTCCATACATATGTTAAAATGAAAAGCATATAGTAGATTTGCATTCAAGGTTTGATAAAATGCAGCAATCATCTCACACACACTGCTGTTAAACACAAATGCTATTAAACCTGAAGCTGACAAAGAACTATTTCATTCAATGGAATGGAGAATAGATTGTACTCTATGTGGAGGCTGCTAATGGGGTCTATACTGGTGTCTGCCCTGTTTGATTTCTCTAATAATGACTTAGAGGAGGTGATGGAGGACATCCTCATCATGCAGGAAGGCAAGACCATGCTGAGGGGTGCAACTGATAAGTTCAAGGGCAAGGCTGGAGGACTGGGCTGACAGAAGTCTCAAGAATTCAGCAAAAACAAACACGATGCAGTCCTCCACTGCAGATGACCTAACCCCCTGCATAGGTACAGGCTAGGGACAGACCCAGCTGTGGGTCTGGGGGAACAGTGAGCTGAACGTGAGCCAGCAGTGGGTCCTGGCAGCAGAGATAACCAACAACATCCAAGGAAGTATTAATTGGAACATAGATGGCAGGTCTAGGGAAGGGATTGCTCAGCACTCATGAAACCATGTCCATAATAGTGAGTTCAATTTTGGACCCTCCAGAGCAAGAAATTTATCAATAACCCGGAGCAAGTTCAGTGAATGGCCGCCAGGATGGTCAAGACTGGAGTGCTAACCCTGTGAGGAGAAGCTGAGGAGGTGGTCCTTGTTCAACCTGCAGAAGGGATGGCTGCAGTGGGACCTCACAGCAGCCAGTCAAAATGTTTACCTATCAGTTGGTAGGTAAACCAGCTCTTAACAGTGGTGCATGGTGGGCCAATATGAGACAAGATCATAAATTAAAACAACAGAGCTTCAATCTGGATATAATCAAAAGCTTTTTTACCATGAGGACAGTGAAGTAGTATAACAGGCTGCCCAGAGAGGATGGAAAGCCTCTATCCTTGAAAATTTTCGGGGCCCAACTGGATGGAGTGTTATGCAACCTAGTCTGACCTCAGAGCTGACCCTCTCTGAGCAGGAGATTGGATTAGAGACCTCCTCAAGTCTTCTCACCTGAATTATTCTATGGTTCTGTGATTCTATAATTTTTACTTTCTGATGCCTGAAACTTAGATAATATGCTAAACCATTGAAATCAGTTAGATTATAACTTAATCAAAATTAAAGAATGATTATTGTCTCTGAGGGGTATATATAATATTGCTTACAGCTAGTAAAAGGGAACAGGGAGTTTTCTTACTACTTGATTACGTGGTAGACTCAATTAAAATTGTTTTATACTTAAAAAAAAGTTGAAGCAGAATTATTTGTAAAGGTGGTGCACAGTGTTCTTTGTCAGTGTTTGAAAACTGAAAGTTTATTAAGGAAATATACTATTTTTAATGCTTCTTGTTCTTTTACCCATAGCAACTGAACTCTTTAGGTCAAAATATAGATTAGATTAAAGACAATGATCCTCTGGATGATCATAAAATAAGGCAAAAAGCACAGACTATCTCAGATGGAAATGTTGAATTATCTTAAAATAACAATAGAAAAAGAGAAGAGTTTTCTCTTTGAGAAAGAGATTATTTAATTTCCTATGACACACAGATTCTCATATAGGGATAAAAAATAACAGGTAAAGCAGTAAATAGCAGATTTAAAAAAAAAAAAAATCATTTTCCTGGAAAGACAGAAGTACTTAGGAGTTTTTGTAGGTAATATTAGCTGAGATATGACTGAAATTGGGCCACTAAGCTCTATTATTGTCATCTGCAGAATAAAAGCGGCAAAAAAACATTGAAATCTATTGCATTATATCTAACTGGAGCAAGAGGGATGTCAGCCTTTAAAACTCTATAGGACACGGTGAAGGTACATCTACAGTAAGATCAAAGATCACCTTATTTCTCTAATTTCCATTCCTGGAAAGACACAGAATATTGACTTTACATTATACGATGGGGTAAATAAAGCTAGATAGTGAAAGTTGCAAACTATTTTACACAGTAGCTGGAAGACTTTTTAAAAAGAAATAGACATAAAAAAGCTTACTGTATAAATACTGTAAGAGCTATAGCTGTAACAAGAGAAAGCAAGACAATTTAGACAATGTTGCATTTTACATTTGACTCATAATATGAAAAAGGTCATGCAATATAAATTAAATCAACAAAGCTGATTTTGCGGTAAAGCTGTAAAACTGCTAACTTACATTGAAGATAGCATATTTTAATAAAGAGATACATTTTTGAAAGTGAGAAAGCTGCTATTACGATTCTTGTATCAACCTCTACTTATTTTACTGTTACCTTAAGTCATCTTTTTCTGTTGGAGTCAGCTCTCAGTTAGTAATTAATCAATTGGATACACCACAACAGAAATGTAGACATGTAAGCAGTCCCTATACAAATAACCATGTATCCATCACCATAGAGATACATTTTGAAGGTCTTAGCTTTGCGTAAATATTGCATTCATTGCCTTGTGCAGTGTGGATGTATTTCATTTATTTGTTTCACCTGTTCACCAATATCCACTTATCATTTATCCAGCCACCTTAGACCTATCCTTTGACAGAGGGGCAAAAATTAGGAACTCAGTCACCATAACCTCTACAGTCAGTAGAGAAAGATAGACACTTCCATGGAGTAATTCGAATATACATGTATATACACATACACACACATTTATTCATTTATTTATTTATTTATTTTTATTTTTATATAGTTTTATTTTTATTTATTTATTTACTTATCTTTATTTTTATATATACATATAACTTCACAAAAGTTATCCTGGTTCTCCACGGTTTTGGATTCATATATGATTTTCAGTGTTCTCGGTCAGGCTTTTTATCATATTTGCACACTAGCTTTTTGTGTATACATAGGCTATGCTTAAGTTTTATTCTTTTGTCTGTGTTTAGAGATGAGTAATTGATCCAATATTTAGAGAATGCAAAGGGTGGCCTGGGACTTCGATCTACTGCAGGATGATGAATGAGCAGACACTGCTGTCCGTTGAGTAGAAAGAAGTGCAAGATGGTTTAGTAACAACCTTAACATGGAAGGACAAAATGGATCACCTTACCTAAAAGTAGCATACAAGATCATAATTTGCTGGTAAGAATATATGTTAAATTGAAGATTCTGGTTCAAAATAATGTGAAACAGTTAAGATTAATGAAATATGGGCAAATGTTTGTATTTTGATAACGTTAAATTTCCAAATAAATGTAATGTTATACAGTGAGGGGTAAATAAGGCCAGGTAAATAAGGCCAGGTCTATGCTAAACAGATTTTACTGATATAGCTATCACATACCATTATCTAGCATCACTTATCTAGCAAAAATGTGATATGCATAGATCCATTTTTGTCCAGTGACGTAAAGGAAGTTATTCTGGCAGAGGAAAAGCTTTTATTGGCTTAGCTTATATTGCTGGATAGGTACCCCAAAAATCATACTGACTAGGAAACTAGCCCTGATTCTCAGCTCAAACCTTCTCTTGGCTTTAGTGACATCCATAGTGGGAAGCAAATACTCCTCAGTGAGTGGAGGGTCTAAGTGTGAAAACAGTTAGTCTTTTTATGTAAGAGAAGAAATGGCATAGATAATCAGGACATAGATATTTGTACTGATATCAAGTAGAAGAGTCATATTTGAATGAATCCAATCTCATACTCATAGGAGTACCTGAGCAAAAAACTGTAGTATGTAAACAAAGGGTGAATATACTTAAAGAGACAAGAGCTTTATTCATGTCACTAAGCAGGATCAGTTTAGAGGTTACCCAGCAGCAACCCTTATTAATGCACAATCTGTGTTTCCGTCCAGTTCGTTTCTTTCTACCTTTTCCTGTTACATAGTAAATTCTGCACATGGAGTATCATCAATGTAATCCAAGCTATGCTTGAGAAAGAAAGTACGAGTAGTAAGTTTCCCATGTCTCTACATCACAGCATAACTTAGAATGCTGTCAGCTAATTTCAGAATTTCAGAGCAGGACTTCTGAACTTGTAGGTCAAAATCCTTGGAAATAGGTGTCTAAAGCTATGCACTCAAATGAGTCTTAGTTTCAAAAGTGCTGCAGATTGCACAGAACATTTAGCATCAATATTATTGACCAGAATTTTCCATGCTATAATAGACACTTCTGTGCTGAGTGAATTTTGTTTCTAAGGAATGAGAGGTAGTTAGCAGTTGATTAAACCCTGAGGTAAGAAAACTTGTTTTTATTGTTCTTTAAATGTAGAGGTTATTACATGCAAGATATTATCTATATAAATGTCTAACACTTTCTTTGAGTTCTGCTAAGCTTTTGGCACCTTTAGCATCTCAATAATAAACCACAATATATATTTGTCAAAAGAATGAACTATGAAGAATCAAAAAGGCATTAGTATCAGACTGCCTTTACGCAAATGCTAAGCAAAAAAAACCAAGGAAAGCAAAAAAAAAAAAAAAAGTGCTATTAAATGATGGTGGTTGTGATCTTGTGGGCATAGTTGAAGCCTGGCGAGAAGATTCTCATAACTGGGATGTTGATAGAGATTAGCACAATCTATACAGAATATGTGGAGAGGGGTAGTTATGGAGCACATTGAAAGTATTTACAACCCCAGTAAGCTAGAGATTAGTAGTGATAAATGTCAGAGTAAATTTCTATGAACTGGCATACAAAGACTAGGCCACTCTCCATCATCTTTGAAAGGTCCTGGAGATCAGGAGAGGTGCCTGAGGACTGGAAGAAAGCCCATGTCACCCCAGTCTTCAAAAAGGGCAAGAAGGAGGAGCCAGGGAAACTACAGGCCTGTCAGCCTCACCTCCAGCCCTGGAAAGGTGATGGAACAGCTCCTCCTGGAGGTCCTCACTAAGCATCTGGAGGACAAGAAGGTGATCAGGAGTAGTCAGCATGGATTCACCAAAGGGAAATCATGCTTGACCAATCTGATAGCCTTCTCTGATGGGATGACAGGCTGGGTAGATGAGGGCAGAGCAGTGGATGTTGTCTCTCTGGCCTTCAGCAAGGCTTTTGACCCTGTCTCCCATCATATCCTCCTAGGTAAGCTCAGGAAGTGTGGGCTAGATGAGTGGACAGTGAGGTGGATTGAGAACTGGCTGGATGGCCGAGCTCAGAGGATTGTGGTCAGTGGCACAGAGTCAAGATGGAGGCCTGTAGCCAGCGGTGTCCCCCAGGGGTCTGTACTGGGTCCGGTCTTGTGCAACGAATTCCTCAATGACCTGGAGGAAGGGACAGAGTGCACCCTCAGCAAGTTTGCTGATGATACTAAACTGGGGGGAGTGGCTGACACAGCAGAAGGCTGTGCTGCCATTCAGAGGGACCTGGACAGGCTGGAGAGCTGGGCAGAGAGGAACCTCCTGAAGTTCAACCAAGGCAAATGCAGGGTCCTGCCCCTCGGGAGGATTAACCCCATGCAGCAGTGCAGGCTGGGGGTTGACCTGCTGGAAAGCAGCTCTACCGAGAAGGACCTGGGAGTCCTGGTGGACAACAAGTCGAGCATGAGGCAGCAATGTGCCCTTGTGGCCAAGAAGGCCAATGGTATGCTGATTTGCATTGGGCAGAGTGTTGCCAGCAGGTGGAGGGAGGTGATCCTGCCCCTCTCCTCAGCCCTGGGGAGGCCTCACCTGGAGCCCTGTGTCCAGTTCTGGGCTCCCCAGGACAAGAGAGACATGGCACTCCTGGAGAGAGTCCAGCGGAGGGCTACCAAGATGATGAGGGGAGTGGACTGGAGCATGTCTCCTCTGAAGAAAGGCTGAGGGAGCTGGGCCTGTTCAGCCTGCAGAAGAGAAGATTGAGAGGGGATCTCATCAACGTGTACAAGTATCTGAAGGGGGGGTGTCAAGAGGATGAGGCCTGTCTCTTCTCCGTGGTGCCCAGCAACAGGACAAGAGGCAACGGGCTCTGTGACTGGAAGAAAAAAGAAATGACAGTGTGTGAGATTGATATAGATGATAAGGATGAGAAGAAAAAGGGAACAAGGTCAATTCAAACTAACTTGTGCCTGCTGAAAGACACAGAACATTTTTGATTCTTAGAGAAAAGGATATTTATCAGGCAATAAATACCGAAAGCCATGAAACATGAAAGGAATTCTAATGTTATTTTTTATAAAATAATAATAATAAAAAATTCTTATATCTACTTATTTTAGAAAGAAACTGACTTTAGCATGTGCCTAAAGGTCAAATATCTGAAATTTCTCCCAGTGAATGTGAAACTTAGTAGTATGTTTAAGAAATCAAATTTTAATTAAAGCATATTAAAAAAAGACTGTTAGGAGACAATTCCCTATTTTTCAAGTACAGCCTACCTTCTTCTTTTAGAAATGTTGATATTTACATTTGGCTACGTGTTGTTTCTTTGTGACCAATTTACCAACAGGTCCAAAATCACTAAAATCATGGACTTAGCTTGTGAGTAGTAATCCATTCTTTGTTTATCACTTCTCAAAGTCTTAATATGCATTTTTAAACTAACACTTTTATATTTCTTACAGCTTCTTGAAAGGTGTATAAATTACAGATGTTGACACGTAATGTTTTTCAGTCACCTGTAGAGAAATGGAAATATTATCTTTTAATGAAAAATTATCTCCCTTGCCATTAAATAATTAAAATGTAAAATGTTTCAGTCAGCACTTACTACCTGGATTACTTAGATCACATAAATATTTGAGTAAAACAGTAAAAGTATTGTAAGCATATCTATATTGAGAGAATAGATCAGAGGAAGTGTATCTTTTATCTAACAACAAAAAAAAAAGAATCACAAATCACAGAATGTTGAGGTTGGAAGGCACCTCTGGAGATCGTCTAGTCCTACCCCATGCAGAGTCTCCTAGAGCAGGTTGCTCACGGCCAAGGATAGTTGGATTTTGAGTGTCTCCAAGGATAGACATTCCACAACCTCTCCAGGCAACCTATTTCAGTGTTCAACCACCCTCAGAATGAGGACTTTTTTTCTTATGCTCAAGTGGAATT
Source organism: Struthio camelus (assembly GCF_040807025.1). NCBI lineage: Eukaryota > Metazoa > Chordata > Aves > Struthioniformes > Struthionidae > Struthio > Struthio camelus. Next base: position 179,920,286 of record NC_090942.1, on the reverse strand, counting down.
TCTTGTGTTTCAATTTGTGCCTATTGCCTCTTCTTCTGTCACTGAGCACCACTGAGAAGAGTCTGGCTCGATCCTCTTGAAACCCTCCCATGAGGCATTTATAAGATTGATAAAATCCCCTCAGAGACTTCTCTTCTCCAGGCTGGACCGTCCCAGCTCTGTCATCCTCTCATCATCTTTGTGGCCCTTTGCTGAACTCACCCCTGTATGTCCATGTCTGTCTTGTGCTGGGAAGCTAAGAACTGAAGGCAGCACTCCAGATATGGATGATCAGGGCTGGGTATAGAGGGAAAGGATTGTCTCCCTCACCCTGCTGACAGTGATCTCACCAGTGCAGCCCTGGAGACTGTTGACCTTCTTTGCCATGAGGCTGCATTGCCCATGTTCAACTTGGTACCTACCAAGAACCCCAGCGTCTTTTCTGCAAAGTCGTCTGGCTCTCTGTAGTCCCTTTGGCTAAAATTATTTCCTCATGTCAGGTAGATACTATTGGCAACAACAACAACAAAGAATGTAAAATGTATTAATTTGATCGTTTATTTTTGTCCCAGATTTTATTTTATTTATGTACTTATTTATTTTACTGAAAAAGAAGGAGTCTCCTTTTTGAAACTGGATTAAAGACAATAGACTTTTGGTACTCTTAACATTTTACAGATGGAAGACGAAACATGGCTGAACCACATTAAAAATGCTGTCCTTTTATGTCCTACTAAGTGTCTCTCCTTGTGGTTCTCCATAAGAAATGGTGGATTTTGCACTAACTACATCCTCTACCTATATGCACAGTTATGCCTGCTGTGATATTCTGAGCAATTGTGAGTATAAATTGCACGGTCATAAGTACTGTAACTTTATTGAAATAATTTAAATAAGACAGCTGGGAGCAGTCTGTAGAATTAGATTTTGATTGAAACTGAAAAGCAATAAGGGATTATTAGGTGTTTCAGTGGACATAGTGACTAGTGATATTAGAAATAGAAATGTAGAGAAATCCAAAAGTATTTTCAAAGAAAAATATGGTCTAGCTATGCTGATACTGTTTGTAGAAATTTACATGCAAACTAACAAAAAAAAAATACTACCTGGAAATGGGAAACCTATTTTATTTTACATTTCAGAGTAAAAGAGTTGAGGAATTTTCTCCCAAGTTTTCTCATGTTTAGAATTACACAAAGTCAATCCTTTCCACATCTGAAGTAGTAAGCTATTTCAGAACTCTTTTTCTTTATTCATTCCCCAGTATATGTCTTCTAAGATCCTAAATAGCCCTACATATTTACTTTTCCCCCTTAGCTCAGTGGGTTGTCTTGATATTGATTTGAGCCCTTTAAAAAGCTACATACAGCTTCAAGATTCTTCTTTTTTTTCACAGTTATTTCATAAGCATTTTGAGTTTAACTGTAAATGGCCTGCAACTGAAGTGTTTCAAAGCTTGCTCCCTAGTGATAAGTAGCCACAACTGGTGTTTTAGTTGAAGGGAGCTGTCAATTCACGGCACTTTAGCCAAGGTATTTATCTGTGTACTTGAGCATAGACAATACTGCTGAACTTCAGCCGTGTTTATAAATGTTGGACAATGGTCTCTAGTACTACTCAACACTTGGATTTTCACAGGAACTCAAAGCCATTCAAGTCTCATTGCAAGACTCGGTGCCTAACAAAAATCTCATCCCAAATCAGTAACTGGAAATTGAAGATATACTAGGTTGAGATATATGAACTATCAATATCTTTAACCTAAGTTCTATATCTCTGCTAAACTATATTCTTTGAGATTAGAAATGGGACATCAGCTGTAAAACTCTAATTCTGTATGTTTTTCAGTGTGAGAAAACAGATATCCAAGAAAAGAACAAAACTTTTTAATTCAATTAAAATGTTCTTTATGACAATATAGTTTAACTAGGCATTAGTTTATTAGTCAAGAAGGTAGAAATAATGTTATAGTGGTCTAAATAAAATGAGCTGTGGTAAGTTGCCAATATTTCATTTTGTAAGAAGAATATGAAATAAAACATAAAAGTGCTTCATTATCCAGACCTTTTTAAAGAAATTGCTAACAGGTTGCCTAGTTAAAAAGAAAGATGATAGTAATTGTCATTTAGTAGCCAACATTTCTGCAAGCATATCAAAATCCCATCTGATTTTTAAATGAAAGCTTTCTAGGTACCTGAATTTCTCTGTAAATCTCCTGTTTCAAACTTTTTATTTCTGTTCTCTTTAGTTGACTTTGATAGGTTAAAACCTTATCCCTCTGGCCCATTTTGATAACTCCTTCATTTTGAAAATCCGTGCATCTACTATCCCTATTTTCACTGCCTCAGTTTTTAATTTTTAAATTATATTTGTTTGTTACTCCCGTCTTATCCACATTCAAGTCATGAGCTAAATACGAGAAATAAAGAACTCACTTTTACTTACTATATAATTGCTCACTATCTGATAACAATGTCATTTGACTTGTATCACCTTTATCTTTTCTTCTCCTAATTTTTACAAACGATATATGCATTTCAAGAGAAAATTGAGATTATTTATTTAAGAAAAAGGACATATGAAGCATTTATTATTTCATAATGATCAATATGAAAAAGATTTTTTTCTCACTACAAAGGCAAATGACTTCTGAACTGAACTCAGAATCAAAAGACAAAACTTAAAACAATTAATCATACTTATTTGAAGCAAGTTTGCGAACTGCTAAATGAAGAAGTTCAGACCCTCAGAAGACCCAATGAAATACTTTTTTAAAAGACAGACATTTGTAAAGGTGGATTTTAATGATAACTGGATATTTTTCAGAACAGGCTGGGCAACAATGGGACGTGGTCCATTGTGTCCTATAGTTAATTTTTAACTGAGTGACGCAGTATGCTGCCTTTGTAATATCTTATCTTTCAAATTTTCATAACTATTTGACAGTAACTTGAAGATGAAATTTGCATGGAGAGCTAAAGAATTACTGAAGTTGATAGATTTTTTTTCATTGCCACAGGCTTGAATTTGAGAAATAGTATTTTCACTGGAATTCATTTTTCCGCCTGCTATTGTCGACTGGAGTCTACTGCTACAATAAAATAATTTGATTTCTTTTCTTTATAGTTGATAAAAATACACCTTTCATGATGTTGAATCTCAGCATATTTAACCTTGATCATATCGTGTCAGAAGGCCTCTCCTTTTAAGCCACTTAAAGTTTGATTGCATTTATTACAAACTGAAAAGGCTCAGTGCTAATAGAAATAATTGGGCTTCTGGTGCTCTAACAAAAAAGAAGTGTAGAATGGCTATAATTACAATAACTAGTTGCTTTTATTGCTATTGGAGTGACAAGTGAAACATTCCTATATACTGAATGATAGAAACATTTCTGTGGGACTAAACTGTTTTCATAAGTATACTGCAACCAAGGGGGAAACTGTCAAACAGTATTTGTCATCCATTCTATGAATTATTAAATTCTGTCTCCCTCACTGCAAACAGATGGCAGGAAGCCATTCTGTATGGCAGGAGTCTCTCAAATGGTAGGTGAGAATTGCCAAAGTAGAGGAAAATAATGCTGCATAAAGATTTGTTTTTAAAGGAAATTCTTGGCAGAAAAATTAATGAAGTAACTGGTACAAGACTATATAATAGCTTTAGCCTACCAGAGAATCTCCCTAGGCTTATTATCAAGTAATTTGACTCAATAGAAACAGATTGGTATGTTGAAACAGTTGCTTTTGAGGTCCTTACATCTACGCAATTTGTAGTTTAGCGGTCTTAGGTCACAACAGATGTAGTTTGATAGCCAAAAAACATTTGGGCCAAGGCTGTTCAAAAGTCCATTCATTGATTCATGAGTCCTTATTCTCCATTAGGTGCTGGAGCACATTTTGCATGCACCTGGAGAAGAGCTTGCAGTCTCATTTCATCCAAAAGGAAATCTGATTCATATGTACCAAAACTTTTCTATGAATTGAATGTGGTAAGTGAGGACAATTAGTGCATTTATTACAAAACTGGGTAAAAATGTTCGGACACGTCCCTATGCTTCTTCTAAAAGCAATGGTGAGATAGACCAGGGAACTACCTTGAAATAGTCTGAATGAGCCTATTTCATTTTGCTGACTCCGGAGGGAATGTAGAGTTGTACTCTTCTGCCCTCATCAGTTTCACCCTCACCTCCTGTTCCACCCCCTTAACTATCAAATTTTATCCGTAGATTATAATGACTAAATAACACCTACGCTGTCCTGTTACGGTTTATGATGCCATCAGAACTCCTCAGCAGAACTGATTGACCACTTAGCATTGCTAATCATTGTTTTGAAGATGATATAAATCATTGTTTTGAAGATGAAATAAATTAGTAAATATTGCTACTTGATGGAGAATTGTATTCCATTTTGTGCATTTAAAATTCATGCAACATCATGCTTTCACATTATGCTGTAAATTATTTTAGTTCATACTTATTTACTGTTAAAGAATACACTGTGATAACTTAACCAGACTTGAGCTACAAAGTGTTCCTGCAGTGAGTGAGGTTTAAAATCTGAAGTACTATACCGTACTGAATAATAAAGACAGCATTAAGATAGACCTAAGCATTTTCTTCGTGTCTTGGAAAATCACATTCCACTCAATGTATTCAACATATTTGAGTTTAGAATCTGTTAATATGAATTTAAATGTGAATACATTAAACAATCTTGCAGGTTAGTTTTAGGAAACAAGACATAAGAAAAACACATAGCTTCAAAAATGCTTTAGTAAATTACACTTTAATTAGCAAATTTAATTCATATCACCAAACACTTTTTGGAGAGTGAAAGTTGGTGACCAGGAATAATAAGTATTTGGGTTAGGCTGGGTGAGTACATATAAGATTAAATTTCTGTCTCATTAGGTCAGTTCTTTTCACTATTTCAAAACAGTACTGTATTTGGAAAAAGTGTTGACTATGTATTTGTGGTTTTAGACGTTTATTGTAAAAAATATACATTCATGAAATCTCTGTAAGAGTCTCAGGAGTGCACTCCCCCCTTCTAGCAGTTCAGATCTCTATATTCACGCCCAGCTTACTGATGAGAGAGCGCTCTTTGAGCGCCTTAGGTGGATCTGGAGCTCTTCAACCAAAAATTGGAAGACACCTGAAAGATGCTCACCCTGCACAGCTCTGCTAGGAAGCTTCAGTGAGAGCTCCCTGCTCTCACTCTGGGGAGATGCTTTCAGGAAGGGACTCTGGCACTCAAGGCACCAGCCCCAGCAGGTTGCAGGGCAGCTGCAGGCTTGCATGGGCATACTCAGCTCCCTGCACCGCAGCCTTTTTGAAGAAGCTCTGGCCTTTGCTGCTCCTCGGTGCTCCCAGGCTTCCAACACAAAACATTATGGGAAATTCAACACACGCAAGTGTAAGTAGCAAGACTTTGGAAAACTTGCCGTCAAGAGATGACAGCTAACAGTTAATAATAGAGTGATTGCTGTAAAATATTAAATGGACATACGGAGAATGAAGAAAGAAATTTACAGAGCAAACGTGTGTGTTTATAAATAGATTGATAGATAGACAGAAAGAACTGAACATATGAGAAACAGGAACCTCTCAAGAGAACCTACATACAGTGATTGCAAGGAGCAATCAAGGAAGAGAGAAATGAATGTAGCTGGTTTTATGATACAATCTGTTCTACTTTCTCTGAGAAGCAAAAAATATGGTATCAAAAAAGAAAAGGTAAAGTATAATACTAACTTAAGAGCAGTCATTCTCCAGAATAGTTAATATTCATTGAAAAGATAATAGGGAACCTTAAACAAATTGCTGATGACATTAAAACAAATTGCAGGAAAGTGACTCAGGTACAAAAAGGACCTGTGGCACATTCTCATCAGGTGCCCAGTCCAGATAAACAGGAAGCATCCTCGATGGATACTGCAGCATAGACCCACTGCTTGACATAAATGCAGCCATGGGTAAATGGAGATGAAGGATGGAGCCTGGATAAATGAAATTAAGATTCCTTATATGGAAAGATAAAATTCTTTGAAATCAAAGAGGACAAACAAGATTTTTTTTTTTAATTTCTCTTAATTAGAAATAGAATATCACTTGAAAATGTCAGGCAACAAGTTTAAAACAAAGAAGGCATTTGTGATGGATCTGCCCCACACTAGTAGGTGGAAGGTAAAAACAAGATATCTTTGTGGAGTGATTAGTCTGAGAAAGGGGCTGAGAAGAAGCAAGTGGTAATGGAAATGTCTTAAAAATTTCAAAATAGGGTTAGTGTGGTGAGCTTTCCTTGTAAGTAGTCAGTGCTGCCATTTCCCAATAACTTCGTTATGAACTGCGTCAGGCTTTTCCTCAGAGGACTCACAACCATAAAGTACATTTTCTTGGAGAAAAATCCCACCCACTTGATGGCATTGTACAGGCCCCTAAGGGACTATATCAAATTTAATGTTTCACTTCATAACATCCTGAAATTTTTTGACTGCTGGTAGAGCATATCTGTGGAAGGAACACACTGTTTTTTATCTTGTTATTATACTCTTCACTCTTTTTTTCAGATGTAAGTCTGCACCATTGAGACCTTCAGTTAATCAATATTTTATATTCAAATGAAAGTTGCCTGTCCCTTCTTTAATAATTTTAAAGAATTTCTGCTGAAGACAAAGCATACCTTGACTTTCCAAAATAAATAAATAAATAAAAAGTAAATAAAAGATAACTTACCAAAAACAATGCAAGGAATAAAATTCTATCATGAATCAGAAAACAGCTTTGCAAATATTAGGTGATATTAGGAGACTCAAGTGGCCCTTGAGTCTCCACTTTGTCCTCAAAGTATGAAAGTATAGTGATGCACACTCATATAAACTGTGTGAATTAATCACACTCATTTCCGGATTACTTGATTTTTTGTAAAATGTTCTGAGCTTTTCATGCAACAATTTGCAAAACAGTACATACTAGTTATTTGGAGAAAATAGCCTTTTAAAAATGATTTGAACAATTTTCTCTGAAGAATTCTATATTATATGAAGTGATTATTTTAAAAATTGAAAAGTCTTTTTAATCAGTTCAAAATGTAAAGGCTGTTACACAATTGCAGTTCACTAGTTACATACATATATGTTTTTATTCCCACAGCTTTAATGTTTTGTGATTTTGTGGCATATTTTTTTATCTGACGAACTCAAATGCTTTACAAACACAAATGACTTAAATTACTGATGAGATAAAAATTTTATGAAGTGCGTTTTACAGAAAGAAAAGTTAAACTAGGCCAAGAAGCTTATTAGGCTCACTTGTTGTGGTAAATCTGTGGCTGGAATCTTCTGATAACGAAAACTTTTGTTTACTTATTTAATATTTGAAAAGGGAGGTATTGGGTGCTAGGGTGTAATTAAAAACATAACCCAACGTGACGTAAAAGAAAATAAGCACGTGAAGCAGATGTTCTATTTGGGTCTCTTACAGAAGGCTAAACAGATACTTGTTGACCTTTCCTTTTTTTACATAATTACATGCCAGATAAGGAATGCAACAGCTTTAACCCATGGGACACAGGATTCAGAATGAGTTGACTTGGTTTCTATTTCATTCATTTGTTGACCCTATTCATGGTCCTGTCAGAATCTCACCATTATGCTTGAGAAAGAGACTTTTCCGTAGCATAATGTAGAATCAGACACAGAGCTAGAAAATGTTTGTTTACAGGGTTCATGAACTCCTGGTCACAGCAAACGACCTTGGAATCTGAAAACATCATCCAGCTATGCAAGCAGCATTGGATTTGTGTCAGGAGTATAAAATACTTAAAGACAAATAATAGAGGAACACAGGCAATTCCAGTATAGTATGTGTGGACATTTTGGCAGCTCTTAGATTTACAGCACCACGGTTCTATCTGTGTGGGCATAAACCAGTCAAGTTGCTCTGCAGCAGGTGTCATAATCATTTTACAGGGCATTTAAAAAGGAATATGAAACAAGGACACATTTTCCCTAAGGAAAGCCATAAATAAGAACAAAAGAGATTTTTGAGGAAAGAGTAAAGGGCATTTAGCCTGTCAAAACACATTCTCTTTTCAGTATTTCATTTTCTTCATTGTGCTATATAATCACTGTTTGTTGAATGATTCCAGTGTTTTTCCTTGAATAACCTTGCCTAATAGGCCATTAGATACATTTATTATTCTTCAGAAACCCAATTGCTTCTCAAAGTCTGAATAATATGAATTTATTCTAACTTCTGTTTATGCTCGCTTATACTATTATCAGTCAGTTGAGTTTAAAATTATATCATTTCTTTGTGCCATTAAAATTATGCAGTCATTAAACTGATGTTTATTTTCATACTCACAAATGCACAAAGCAAACTGAGCAACCAACCAAAGAGATACACATCAGTGATATAAATGGTAAGCTTAAACACCGGCAAACACGACAGCGCAGAGCTAACGTGTTAAAGGAACACGAGTTGCATACTTTGGGCCTAATTCTCTGTGGGCCTGATCCTACTGAGCAGGGGATGGATAGCATATGACTAACAAATTCTGAAATACTCATCTTCATTAGGGTTACATGTTGTTAGCGTTGATAGTAACAGAGAGACAACCAAGCAATGATATCAAGTCATGACCTGTACTAGAATAGACAAAGGCAGCGGCTCTCAGAGATAAGCATATTTTCCTCTCACTGAGTCTCCTTCATGTTAAGGTTGCTGTAGTGTGCAAACAGAGGAAGTCCACAGCATATTGGAACTGCAGTACTGCTATTTGTCCTAAAGACTAAGGTGCAGAAATTTTTATCTCGACTATAGTTATGCAATACTGTCCATATTATAATTGCATATATAAAATTTGTCCAAATTATGATCTCAGCCTTGATATGAGAAGGAGAAAACGCTGAATTTCTCAGTTAAGCATGGTACCATATTGACATATAGGGCTGCTTTCTTTTTATTTCCTTACTAAAGAAGGAAGACAAGGAATAGCGTAAGAAAGAAGAGACAGCTTGTGAGTAGACCAGACACCACGCCTTATTTTCTGAACTTCATTCTTCAGCTAATGTGGGCATACTGAGCTTCGATTTCTTTAGTTCCTCTTGATAGAGACATTTTAAAGGCTGAATATCTCCGCTCTTGTCCGGGTAGGATCACAAGATCTTGCATTGGTTAAATAGTCTGTAGCATTTCCAAGCTTCTGATGTTCCAGTTGTCAAGTTTGAACTTCAGATTTCAACTTCAGGTGTCTTCTGTCTGCATACATTAGATTCCTTGATGCAGAAAACAAAGCATGCAATAGGAAGTAAGAGCAAGTGAATATAACAGTCTAAGATCCAGTCAGAAATGACTTCACTTCCTATAATACAGAAACATCCCCTATTTACAATTTGTATGAATTCAAGTGGATCTAAATGATCCTATCAAGAGCTTTTAGTTAAGGTTAGTTAAAATGACCTGAAACATTTTTCATTTATTTGGGAGTACTTCAACACTAATTTAAAAAAAAAAAAAAAGTTCCGTTGTGCAACCGTTTCCATGTATCTGAATCTTCATTCTTTCCTTTAACGTTTTTCAGTCATGTGATTCAGTCTCTCAGCTAGGAAAAAGTGCATATTTCAGTCTTTCTGCCAGCATTTCCTCATATCCCTTTCAGAATTCATTCAGCCAGGCAGCTTGGGCAGGTAACTTAAGTCATTCAGTCCTTGTATATCCTCTTGTCCTTTTCTTAGCTAAAGACTTTTGGAAGGATAATATTTGCACATTTTCTCATTTCAGATTTCAGAAAGTAAGACTTTGCTACTCCAGTCGGAAAAAAAGGAGATATTAACCAGCAAATAGCTCCTCATTATAATTTCTTAAGTCTGTTGCTTGTGCCCAACACTATCCACTTCCCTAGACTTAACTTAGGCAGGTAAAAATTGAATACACAAACCAGTTCTGAAATGATTTTGGAAATCAATGGATGGATTCCTGTTTATTCATTGGGGTATGGGTAATATACTACTCATAAAGACATCAATATGCTAATAGTCCTAAGGAGAAATGATTCCTCAGTTACTGTTCCAAGGAGAGTTATCATCTGGATGATTTTTAACTGGCCTAGCTGATTCTACTGGATTTTTTTTTCTTAATGTATCAGAGATAGTGCACACATGTCCTAAGTGGCTATTTCTTTCTTCTTTTCTTGTTATTTTTCTTTTTTTTCCAAGTTAATTGCCTTAAACATGGAATGCATAACATTTTTTTGGAAGCTAATGCTAAAATCCAGGTGCACCCCTTCCTAGCTGAGTGTCCTCTGGGCTGCTGTTTTTTCATTTAATACTCCTTTTCTCATACCAGGAAATCTGTATTCTTCTTTTCAATGACAGGACGGTGAAAAGACCTTAGACTCATCTGAGGATTTCTTCATTGGTGGAATATGTAAGCTGCAACCTTGCAAGAGGCAAGGCAACAGCTGTGCGGCTTAAGATCTTCCAGGTCTGGGATGACTGCTACAACTTTTTAGCTATTACTGGAGCTAATCGTCTCCACAGACTATAATCAAAAATAAAGACATACATGTTCATTCTGCTGTGAAGTTTTTGTATAGTCAACTAATACTAGGAGCACTCTCAAAATGTTAACTACAGTGGACTGAAAGACTAAAATGCAATATCAACTTATTTCTACATTATACTTACTCTTAGATAACAACAGAATATTTGCTTATCCAGTGACAGATAAAGGAATGTTCATAAGCAGATGCTTAAAAGCTTTTCCCAGGCATATGAGATGCTTAGATTTTGGATCACACCTGTTTAAAATATAATTTAAATGCCTAATGCCTGCTTAATTCCTGTTTTATATCTGACCCATCACATCTTCTGGATAGTTTATACATCCTTCTCTGTTCTGGGCTGTATGTAAAACCACAATATATGCAGATATTTTAAAGTAGCTTTGGTTTAACAGTTGCAGGTCTCAGACTGCTGTTTCTGATAGGAATTCTTCAGTTTATACTAGAAATATAATGGCTACTATTTAGAGCCAAAATCTAAAAGCCGTACTGCATAATCAGCAAGTAAAACAGTGGTGTTATATGAAAATCTCATGCAATTCCTCACCGTCTCCACAGTTTTTTTTAGGTTTTTTTGGCATTTTATACATTCAGATAAAGGAATATATACCTGTTTTTTGCGTGTTTATTTGTTTTCATTTTTACTTTTCTTCTGTCTAATAACAATTATGGAATGGGGAGAGGCCTCAGTAACAGAAAAGTATCTGAGACTTTATCAGATTAGGGCTATTGCATAACACTAAATACAGGCAAAACTAGCAACAGTCAAACAAAAAGTAGCCTGCACAGTTTCACAAAGGTCCAAATGAGCATATGTCAGGCAGTTTGTCTTATTTTTACTCACACCTGATCTACAAATGCGACCACTCCTGTTAATTCAGCAGCTCTTAATAGAAGTACTGTATATCGTGTCACTGCAAAGGGAAGGGCACAATCGATGGAAGAAAAATGGCAAAGGACTGGGTCACTTGACTGTTAAACATAAGCAAATAGCATTTTATTTTACACTGTCAGACCCTTGCCACAGGAGAAGCATATCATACGCATTGGTAAAACAAGAGAGAATTAGCTACCAGACTAGAATGTGCACATTCAGGGTTGGGATATACACAGAGATCAAACGCTGATAACCTTTTCTCTTTGAATATCTGGTTTAGAAAAGACTCCCAGTTTCCTGGAGTCTTATGCAGACAATATAGTAGCTGTTCTTTTCCTCCTCATACCCAAATCGAAGAACATGAGTGCAGGATGATAACTGAAATTGTAGTAATCCCTGCTGAAGTACTTTAAGGGATTTATCTAATTGGAGTAAAGTTATATCACCTAAAAGTAGTAATGAGAAGATGATTTCCTATCTCAGTATCAGTCTGAAACATCAGAAAGTACTAATAATATAGAAAAGGCCTCACCATTCCTCAGCTCCCTTTACAAAAGAAAGGCACAGGTCTGTGAAAATGGTTTGAATGTCAAATGTATAAATGCAACATAAATGCATTAATTTATGCTTTAAATTATCTGCCTGATACTGATTAAAAAATTGAATCCATTTTCTTAATTTTTTTCCCACAATTTTCAGAAGGTAAAAGAATCATTATTATTAAATATCTGCTTACCTGTCTAACAGGTACTAATGAATATACTGGTATGGCAAGTATACACAAGTGTAATAGGATACATTTATATGTTTCAAAAATGTTGTCTTTCAGAATCTTATCAGAAAGTGATAGTAAATAATTAATCAAAATACGGTAGAATATAAGATTATTTTAAAAATCTCCCTACATTTACCTCTGAAAGTGAAGCCGAAGGAATCTCCAATTTCTGTTAGCTTTTAGAAGCAACTTCTTTGCACTGTTTTAGCAACTTAAAATGAAAAGGAATACAAAGGAATATGATAAAATGCAGCTGAGAATGATAACAATTGAAAAAAGAAACCGAAAAAGAGTAAGATCTAACCTAGCATAACACACCGAATTTATTTTTGTCTTTGATGCCAGCTGTCAGATCATGTACATAGTATTTGCAACAGATGAAGTGATGCAAATGAGACAGCACTTCTGTGACCTTGTAGGTTCCACATTTCACTGATTATCCCAGTCATCATCTAGTAGTTTGGTATTCTACAGCTAAAGAAAGATCCTATTCTATAGCTAAAGAAGGATCCAACTCCTGTAAAATATTCTGAGTTAGATTCATTGATAAATGTTATCCTTTATGTAGGATCAAGATGAAAAGTGGGCATTTAAATATAAGGTAGCTCACTTTCAATTGTGTAGGATGAATCTTTATAGGTTTCTATATATTGCTACAGTAGGTCCTCAACATCTAAAATTCTATTACTGAGCATTTCCAGAAGCCAGTATAACCCCAGTGTTCAGATTAGAAAGGGTCACAGAATTCACATTATTAAATACCTCATTTACATAAAATTTTGCCCAAATAGCTTTAATTTAAAATTTTAAATAAAGACTTTATAAGCCATAAGATGCATAAACACAAATATAAATATACATACTTTTACATATATATACACACACATATACACATGTATGTACCCTGGATGAAGGCACAGAGTGCACCCTCAGCAAGTTTGCTGATGATGCTACAAAACTGGGGGGAGTGGCTGACACAGCAGAAGGCTGTGCTGCCCTTCAGAGGGACCTGGAGAGGCTGGAGAGCTGGGCAGAGAGGAACCTCCTGAAGTTCAACCGAGGCAAGTGCAGGGTCCTGCCCCTCGGGAGGAATAACCCCATGCAGCAGAACAGAACAATGTGCCCTTGTGGCCAAGAAGGCCAATGGTATGCTGATTTGCATTGGGCAGAGTGTTGCCAGCAGGTGGAGGGAGGTGATCCTGGCCCTCTCCTCAGCCCCGGGGAGGCCTGTGTCCAGTTCTGGGCTCTCCAGGACAAGAGAGAAACATGGCACTACTGGAGAGAGTTCAGTGAAGGGCTACCAAGATGATGAGGGGAGTGGACTGGTGAAGAAAGGCTGAGGGAGCTGGTCCTGTTCAGCCTGCAGAAGAGAAGACTGAGAGGTGATCTGATCAATGTGTACCAGTATCTGAAGAGGGGGTGTTGAGAGGATGAGGCCAGTCTCTTCTCCGTGGTGCCCAGCGACAGGACAAGAGGCAATGTGCATAAACGCAAACAAAGGCAGTTCCATCTGAACCTGAGGAAAAACTTCTTGACTGTGAGGGTGACAGAGCACTGGAGCAGGTTCCCCAGAATTCCCTTCGCTGGAGATATTCAAAACCTGCCTGAATGCGATCCTGGGCAATATGCTCTAAAGGACCCTGCTTGAGCAGGGAGGTTGGACTAGTGATCTCCAGAGGTCCCTTCCAACCTCAACCGTTCTGTGATTCTGTGATTCTATACACACACACACACACACACATTTATTATGTATATATGCTAGGACTCTGCTTCCATAAGTCTTCTTTTCCAGAGAGTCTTTCTGTTTTGACTTGAAAAGCTTGTATGGGCTTACACCTTTAACTAAAACTAAAATTAATTCGTGAAAAAATACAGATAATTTGCAAATAAATTCGAAATGAGGGATTCCCACTTTGAAATACTCCAAGTGGTCCATTTTGAAAAATGCTGAACATGCTTCCATCTGTGAATAATCAGACAAATATATCAGAATATCTCAGACAAAACAATAAAAGATTTTAAGGTGTCCAAAATAGCAACTGGCATGAAAATATTGATCTAATGAGTATTGAACCACTGATTCATTATTTAGTCTTTGTTAATTCCTAGTTTTCTCATATCAATTTATCTGTATAATCACATGCAACTACAGTATAAAGCCTCTAAATTATATATAATTCTATTAAGTTCAGATTGAGCATACCTACATATATATGTTCATGCATATTTTTATCAAACATAATTTGTTTACTACTGTTATACATCAAATGAGGACAAGATTTCATTTTCTCCATCTTACCATCCTACATCTTCAGCACAATTCCACCTACAGTCTTTGTACTTGCTTTTATGAGATTAAGACATACTAAGTTGCTCTAAGCAGCTAAAGCTCTATTTTCAGCTCAAAATAACTAAAACCTATTTCCTACCATTAAATTGATGCTGAATTTATTTTCAGCAGACCCTCTGTCCTGAAAAAAATTTAGAAATAGTGATATAAGGTTATTCTATTATTCTTCAGATTTTTTTATTCTTATTGTACTATTCTTTCACTTGTCTACTATTAACCATTTATGTACACTAGTTTAAAGAGCTTCTGTACATTTATTATTGTTTTCTCTTTTTATTTATTAAATCAGAAGAAGCGATAAGCACCAGCCAAATTTGAATCAGTGAGCTAGCAAGGAGTTCCAAAGGGCTACTGCACAGCTTTGAGTTAATAATGGCAAGCAGTTAAAACATAGTTAATTTGCAGGGTGATGTGTAACTTATAACTGGCACCTGTGATCAGACTGTGCAGTATCTCATATACTAGAGTTATTTGTAACACTGACTATTGACTACCTAATCTGATTTACTCTCTGTAGTTTGATTGTCTGTATGTGATCACATGCAATTTTTCTTCACTTCATTTAACTTACTGTAGTCTATGAAATCAAAAACCTGAGTTAGACTTTCAAGAATTCTCCTACCACCAAGTTCCACACTTCATTAAAAAAGTCTGACTTTACGATTGACTTCTATCAACAAATGACTTTGTCATGCAAAAGAGAAAATATTCCTAATTAAGAAATAAATTAATCTAAATAGAGATTATTTTAAGTGATCTGCTCACACAAACTGCTATTTCAAATTATTATTTTTCATTTGTTCCATAAGACAATAACTATTAATAACTATGTTAATAACTATGAAAGTGAGACTTCCTTTTTGCATGGTTCTGCTGAAAAAAAAAAAGAGTGCTGAACAGCTGGTTGAATAAAAGCTCAAATGTCATTTTGGTTAGTTAAGGCAGCAGGTTATTAATGTCTCAGAGAGTAAGAAATGAATAGCTATGGCAGGCTGCAATAGTCACTGAATTCATTATGACAAGTTTGTATATGAGCTCGCATCGTAATAATACACTATGATTCCTGAAACACTGAGACATTGTAACAGGAGAATCACTACCCAGAAATCCTTTATTTTCTATAGGGAATGCATTTCATATCCTTGACATTGCCTACAAAAAACTAAATAAGGTAGTTTTAAAACAGATTTTATTAGGTTATAAAAGTCTTGTTGTATAATATTGGTGTGCTGCCAATTGTTGCTTCTAATCTTCAGATTCATGGCCATGATGACCATGTCTACATTAGCAAGTGATGATATGTAATTTTATCAGATCTGTAGAGCAAACAGTTGGAGATGAGCGATTAACATCACCTCTGCACGTTTCAGGAGGGTTCACTCTGGGCCAGCTCTACTTTGTTCCTATGATAGGAACTTATTTGTAGTTGGAGTGCATTAGTCGAGCCCCCGGAATGCATTTTCTGGTTTAGTTTTTAGCCAAAAGGAATTCAATAATTGCCTTCCTGAAACCACTACCAAAGCACAACAAATGGAGACAATCAGGAGAGTCACTTCCAGAGTATTTGTCTGATCTGAACTTAAATGCTTAGGTGGAGTGACCCAGTGAAGTTAAAACAGCTAAAATTATCCTTTCCTACTCAGCTTTCTGATGGTCTTGAAAATTACACAGTGATGGAGTGAATACACTAGAACAGTAATCACCCTCCTCTATCTCCTGTACCAACACTTACTTTCCCATTGTTTGGGCTATGTAATAAAGGAGAAAACTTCACTAAGTATATGAAACTGCCTCTTCAGATAGAGATTTGCCCGAATGCTCTTTGCAATACATAAAGCAAAACACAGCAAAAGTTAATTCTATTTTCTATCTCTTGACTTCTTGGAAAAAATTTCTTCTTGGAAGAAAAATGAATACACATATCCACCAGGATATTTTATTTCCCTTTGGTTGAGCAGTTAAGCAATATACTTTTGGCCAGCCAGCTATGCAATCCTCCAGAAGCTTGACACTGTTCCACACCACATAGATAGTGGTTCTTTGAAGATCTTATTGTGAAAGAACACCTATTCAAATCTTTAAGTATAATATGATGTTTAATCAGAATATTCAAATATAAGAATTTAAAATAATAATAAAAGAGATTACAAATAAACCTTACATCCCTTCTGATGCTGGGAGCCCCAGGATGACACAGCATTGGACGAACCTCTCAGATTTCTTAGAAGGAAATAATTCTATTCATAGTTTATACTCTCAAGGAAAGGGATGTTCACATGAAGACATGCTACTTCGCTTTTAAATAGAGATGAGGACACGCAGGTGGCTTAATCACCAGTGTCAAGTCTTCGGACTCCTTGTTACGATTAGCCAGCTAAGTTTATCCTGTGGCTAATGGATATGTACAATACCACACAGGCCTGTGCCTACTCAGGCTAACTGGTATGTGGGTCACTACCTACTCAACATACAGTGGTTTTCCGGTAAGGATCACTACAGACACCAAGTGCTTCTGCTTTATATGCTAAGCGACTTAAAATATCATATCATACATTTGCTCACTGTCCATATTATTTCAACCCCCCCTCACACTCTTCCTCTCAGCTCCTTGTTCTCATCACATTTTTGTCATGTACACATTGCCAAAGATTATTTTTTCCTGTCACTACAGTTTATGAACATAAAACAGCAGCAGTAGAAAAAGGATATAAAAAGACACCTTAGCTGTCAAATATAGATTCACTTATGCCTCTAGTTTTGTTACAACTTCTACTGCTTATTTTCCCAAAACTTTGGTTAGTGCCATCTTGTACATTAGGATATTTGTGCACTGCAAGTGCCAGGCAGGCATGAGCAAAACACGTCCAAATGCAAACATATTTGCAACATCACAGGCTTTCGTGCCGCTGTAGCCCTTACACAGACTTTGCTACTGCAAAGAAAGTAACTAGCCTTGCAGCTCTACAATATGCTTATCCAACAGTCTGTATCATTCTGAGCAATGTATTTGTTAGCAAATTGCACCACTTTCCTGTCCTTCAACACTGGCAGGAGCAAAACCAATCAATAAGCCCCTGGGCATAGACAAAGACTGTCACCTTCCATTATGGTATCTGGAAGGATAAAGTAGAATGAAAGACACATAGTGCAAGTTATTTCTGTGCAAACGCCCCTAACCTTAACACCACTATTTTTTATTATGTATTGGAATTTAGAAGTTTCAAAAATGTTATAATAAATTCATAGCCTCGATACAAATACTTAAAACATGACATAAACCTTTACTTGTTTTTCAGAAATGTTTTTCCTTTCAAATAGTTTTTCCTTTTAAAAACAAAGAACAGATCACAATATCTTTCAAGTATGTTATTATTTATTGTCATTGGAGATGTAATGGCAGTCAAATCTTTCTCTTAGTCTTGTCTTGTGTCTCATTGGTTAGACTGTACAGGATGAATGTGAAAGTTATAGTGTTGAGTCTTTATGTATTCAGTTCAGCTACTACTTAGCATATAATTATACTCACTCTGGTTAGTTTAGTAAACAGTTTCCCTCACCTGGGATCAGATGCAATTTTCAATGCGTGACTGGGTCTTTTTTTTTCCTCCTTTTCTAGCGGGCACTTTGATGAATTTCACATACAAAATTTGTCAGGTTTTCTATTCTAAAAGGAATTTGTTACAACAAAGGCCAAAAGGAATTAGGAGTGGAAATGAAACATATATTGATTTCACATCAAGATAAGCCATTTATATGTTTAAAAACATTGAAGAAAAAGAGTCTTAATTTAAACCAATCTTCTATAATAACCATCTATGATATTAAGACGTTTGATCAATACTGGGGAACAAAGTGGACGTTGAAAGCTCTCCCCATCCTCCCCTTAGAGCAGTATCATCATTGAATTGGGAAACTTCAAAACTATAGTTTAGAATGTTTTATAATATAATAAATCGAAAGTGGGTCAAATGCTCTTTTATGTGCAGATGCAAGACAACATATTGGATGCAAAACTCTCAAAAATCTGAGAGAGAGGTGTGGATGAGGCAGTTGTAGTTGCTTCTGTTAAACTACAGAGGCTTTCTTAATTATTATTTTTTAACTGAACATTGAATTAGCAAGTTAAATGCTGCAATTCTTACTGTCACTCACTGACTGTTGCATACTTATATTTCTTCTAGATTTGAAGATTTGTCTAAAATTGACTTGGTAAGTCTTGCTGTAACTTTTATCTGAGTAGCATTAATAGGTTAGTGGGTAGTATTAGTAGGTTAGTAAATAGTGTTAGAAAAGAAGTTTGAGCCAGTTTTTTTCAGCCATTCAGTTAAGTCCAAGGAATATAAAACTGGAAATGGAAAAGATTCATTTCATTGCCTCTTCCTGATGTTTCATTGTTTTTGTTAACCAGCACAGGCTAGCTATATTAGGCAAGTTGTGATGTGAAGCAGATTGCTAACTCTCAGTTAACAGTTTTGAGTCATCAGGATTACTCCAAATTTGGCTTTGAGAATCTCCTTGAAGCTATATGGATGACCGACATTTATTTAATACCGTACTTGTCAAGTGCCGTAGGTGAGCTGGCTCCCTCACATGCTCATCACTTCACTAAATAAACCTCCAGATAGGTTCTACCTCACTGACTTTTCAACTGAATCAGTGAAGGAAAAGAACAAACAAAAGAAGTAGGCTAGTTATAGCAGCAGTAAAAGCAAATGGTGGACTGTTTCCAGACTTTTTCATTCAAGCAGCTTTACTGTTCTTCTTTTAAACATTCTGTTCCACTTCAGGTGATATTCCATATCTTTTCTTTGATTCCTCACCAAAACCTCAATATTCCCTCACTTCTTTTATGGTATCTCACTTGAAAAACTAATGAGATCTTTATTTTCAGAATACTTTGGTTTATAGTCTTTGTATGTTGTTAAGGTCTGAGAAAAGAGTGAAGAAATTTGCAAATATGAGTACTAGGCTATACTTCACTCTTCAAACTCATTATCATTAGACATATAAGCAGTCTTCTGGTCTCAGGGGGGCAGAATATACGTAAAGTTGATAATATTCAAGGTCAGAAGCAAGCATCTTAAACAAGAGTAACACTAAGAAGTAATACCTAATTCTAAAATTCCAGATTCATTTCTTGGGGGAAAAAAAGCCACAAAAATTACCTTTACTATTCAGATGGAAGTTATCATTTGTTCCGAAAGCAAGTTTGTGCTTGAATTTGATGTCGGTGAATCTCATCAGTCTATCTTTCATTACCAAGAGATAATCATGATACTGTGGTTATAAAGTTTTCCATTATAAATGAATAGGCTGCTGAACAAAAAGTATAAAAACAAATTCTAGTTTACTGAAATCAATCCAATAAAAAAGTCAAAATAAAAATAATAAATAAATGAAAATAAAATAAAATAAAATAGGAAACAAAGTAGTGCATGTAACAAAAGAATTATATGGTCTTGGAAATTCTACATGTGGGATGATGGACTCAAGAAATAATCTGTTCTAACAGGATCTCAGTCATAAACAAAACAGAATAGTAAAGAACAGTAAAGAATACAGAATTCAAAGACTCAGGTAAGAGTCTTTGAAATTCAAAAGATTAGTACTTGGAGCACCAATTTCATTAATCATAGAATTCCATTAAACAATATACAATGCTGTGGAAAACCAAACTAGGGCCAGTATCAGGTTAAATATTTAGTGTCTCTGTTCACTGAGTCTTTAAAATGCAGTATAACTGCATTTTTATTGTCGTATTCACACCGAACCAGATACATAAATCTCTTAGTAGCTCTGTTAGTGAAATTTCGTGTATCTTACAGTAGCATTGCAATGTGATCCTCATAAAATTCTATAGCATAATACAATTATGATTCTGAATGAACAAGTACGACGAATAACAACACAGACAGATGGAATACAGTCAGTTTAGTGTACCTCTATTTGTTATACAAACTAGAACTGTTATATGATGACAAATTTGTTCCTGCTGTTATGAAAAATTAAAAGAGATGACTACAACTAGCAAAGCATTAACTTCTTAACCCTCAAGGTTTTGGTGTATTTCAGTGCATTGTCAAGAAAGATTAACAAATTATTCTCCAGCTTTTGTAATGATTATGCCAATTTTGTCTCTCCTTCTTTTGTAAGAAATAGTTGATGTACTAGAGAAAAATCAGCTTCCACATCCTAAAACCTAATGAGGCTGCAATTTTATATGTCTTTGTCTTCTAGTGAAACAAATGGTACTATTACATTCCAGGAACACTCTAGGGGACTATAGGTACTCAGCAGACTTTTATGCTTTCCAGATAACCACTTCCTCTTTTACTATTATGTTTTCACACAATATAAAGATGAAGTGCTTCTTCAAGAAAGTAGTAGTGTTACATACCAGATACAGACTCTGATTCATTACAA
Organism: Struthio camelus; assembly: GCF_040807025.1. Classification (NCBI taxonomy): domain Eukaryota; kingdom Metazoa; phylum Chordata; class Aves; order Struthioniformes; family Struthionidae; genus Struthio; species Struthio camelus. The sequence goes on along the minus strand of NC_090942.1, from coordinate 179,899,311 downwards.
GTGCTATATATTGCCATCCTCAATAGGAAACATTTAATCGTTTTAAAAACCCATGTTGAATTAGGGCAGTGTTAATTTCTGAGATCTCATGCTTTATCTTAGATTTTAAAGAACTTAACAATTCAGAATCATACCTAAGACACCCTTATCGATCAAACCCTCTGTTTAAGCATATTCATGCTAACAAGAAGTTTATATGTCCTTTAATACATCTGCTTGCTGTGATTTCAGTTTACTCAAACTAAAACTCCTATGATAAATTGGAGAAGGGCTAGAATCTTGTCATGTAAGTAGTAGATTAGGTTTACTTAGAATTCAATGGTTTTTGATTTACCTCACAACTTAAAATAACTCTTACAGAAATAAGCAAACCCACAAATAGTGTCTACACATATAAGCTTTTCCATGTTCTTGGACTACCGGTTCTTTGTCTCACAGACCTCTTATCTACCAGTACTGGAGAGCTCTTGCCTCCCCGAGCTGTCCCTCAGAAGCTCACAAGGCAATTTCCCTTTTTTCTCTGACTTACCACTTGTGCACAGATACGTATTTTCAGATAAGCCCACATCATTTGAAAAGTACAGAAAAATAAGATGTTCAGTTGTGTAAACATATAAGTTTAATGCTATTTTAGGCACTCTGGGCTATCCTGTCTGCCTTCCGCCTGTTTTTCCTAGAAGGCTTCAATAGCAGGTATCATATCTGCAAGCCCTGTAAAAATAGTCTGAGTGCTACCAGAAACATAAGCTTAGACAACTGAATCCTTCCCAGAAACACTGAAGTGAAAATAGGAAAAGCAAATATGAAGAATTTTTAAACTGTATTGATGTTACATTTACTCACCTAGTTACTATACCCACCTCTCTGTCACGAAAGAGCTGCAGAGATGGGTGCTGTAGAAGGACAGATAGATGAGATCTGTGTAAACAGTTAAACACTAGTTGCCCAAAGTTTCAGGAGCAGCTTTAAAGACTTTTTTCATTATTTTCCTCTTTGTTTTTCTAAACTCTGCCTTTCTAGTAAAAGTCTGATTTATTTGTCAGTATTCAGCCTACCTGCCAGAAACATATTGGGTCAGATTTAGTCATTTAGTTATGATGCAGCCAACGTTCAGTTCTTGTGAACGGCACAAAAGTACAAAATCATAACCTTGAGAAAGTAGTAAGAAAAAAAATTATATATAAGCATCAAGCTAAATTTCAGTAGTGAGATTTTTTTTCTCCAAGTCTTGGGCTAACAGAGAGTATATCTCACAGAAGACAAAGGAAAAGAAAAACACTTTATTCACAGAGACTTGCTGTATATTTTTTTTCTTGAAATTAAAAGCAACAGTTTTATGCATATTTAAGTCTTATCTCTATCAGTCTAGGGAAACTGAAAGATGCTGTAAGTTCAATTTGAAATACTTAGTATGAAAATTCGATAAAAGGTATTTTGGAACTTTGTTAATGTTTTTTGATGTTTTTGAAATTGTAAGTGAATAACTCAGTCCTTTTTTCCAGATTAATTTCACTTCACTGATAGAAAAGCCCTAGAATGGAAAAACATATATATTTATTTCTCTAAAAAAATCAATATTTTTATTCAATTTGCAATAATTTGCAAATTTGAAAAAATCACTTTGCAATTTGCAAATTGCTTTTATTCAGTTTTGCACAATTCAAAGTGATAATAATACCTTTTAGAGTAATTTTGGTTAGTGCTATTACGTTGCTGAATGTGCAATTAGATGTCAAAGCTGTTAGAACTCTACATATCAAAAAAAAATTGAAATTAGTATCTCTCTTTTCAGTTATAGCATTGAAACAAACTACAAAATCTGATAATATTAATTTAAAAAGGGATACTTAACCATTAAGTTAGACACAAACAGATGTAGTTTGAGAACTGGACTTGTCATTTGAATAGAACGACAGCTTTGAGTTACATTTTTGTAAAACAAATACAAATAAAAGTTTTAAAGTAGAACAATTTTAAGTCTGGTTTTGTAGTTCATACAGGAACTTGTAATTCCCTGGACTGTTTACTTTGGTTATTTCTCCTTTCTATATTGAATATATTGTATGGTTTAGAAGCACCCAGAATCAGTCAAAATAATTTGTATGCTATGTCATAACACCTTTTCAATAGGGCTGAAATTCTGCTCGGTGCTAACTCTGGATAAGTTAAACAATTTAGGTTCATACTAAAATAAGTGTCTAATATCCACATCCAGTCAGTGAAAAGAAGCAGACATATCTGAAAATCTCCAAAAAAATGACCTTATCTACTTATGCTCGATTTGCAAATCTTCCTTTCATTGTCTAGGAAATATTCTGGTATGTTCACCCACTGAACATACCAGTGGGTGCCCAGCCTTCTTCTGGAAATGAGTACCTCAGAACAGAATTTTTATGATCTCTTTTTGTGTGTTTATAGTCTAGCAGCTGTACCTCTGTAATAGGGAGACCTTTGCCTTATCTTGAAAGGGAGAGACCCAAAGCTCCTACACCACGAGGCAGACATACCCACATGACCCTGGAGTATCCCCAAAATGAACACCGTCTATTATTCCTCTTAGTCATTGGCAATTTAGAAGTACAGGAATCTTCGAACTAACCAAGGAAAAACAATTCTGGAGGAAAAACAAAAAAAAACAACCTTATTTTGACCCTCCACTCCTGTCTTCCCACTCCTTCTTCTTTCAGACCTTCCTGTCTGAAAGGTTTCCAGAAGTCCTAGAAGCAGTCTGGAAGGGACTGTTACCACCACTCCCTAATCCATGGCTTCAAGATATTTCAGTGATTTATGTGGAGTTTAGGTAGCGGTCTATCTGAATTACAATAGAGTATAATACTTAATATTAAACCTCAAATTAGGCAGCTTTTTTTGGCTCTATCTTAATTGCTCAGGGATCTTTTAGGTTGCACAGGGAAATGTGTAATGATTTTAAGTACCTGTACTTCTACCTACGGAAAGTACACAGATTAGACCACTTGTGGCAGCCCTCATTCTTCTAATTTAGGCTCCAGTGCCATGGATATTTATTCTCCCATTGAAAGTTTCTTTAAAGAAAGCAGGAATTTGAAAGTGTGAGAGAGAAAAGCAACTTGTATACAGAGGGATCGGTAGAGATAGCGTCTTGTTCAGAGTCAGTAATTTGATGACCAAAATGAAAAATTTGGATTGATTCTTACATTTACACATGTAAAAGCAGTCCAGAGCATGTGAATTTGATTTTTTTAGGGTTTTTTTAGTTTTACTAGAGACATAAAGGGCTTAAGAATAAATAAGGATGTGAAGCAGCAGCTACTCACAATTACTTCTATTTGTCAGTTATTTTCACTGTGCCCTGCTACATAAAACGAGGCAAAAATAAAAAAGGAGGTTAAGTATTAGAATAACATATTGAGAAGCATAAAATTCTCCTTGAGATAATAGGCAAGAACTTTTCACTTCAGTAAAATGGAAGTTCATATATAAATAATTACACAGAATTCAGAGCCACCTTTCTCAGTGTATCTCCTGGGCTGCTCAGTTCCTTAAGACCCAATGAATAGCCTCATCATCAGTATCTTCCCTTTACACTTAAATTTTGGATAAATAATAGTCTTGGCTATTTTATGAGATTAGAAGCATCTGGAAATGTGCCATGCGAATGAGGAGAATGTGCTGAAATACTTCTGCCTTAATAATGCTGACTTAACAGAATGGGCAGCCTGGAGGAGACTGCTTTTGGATTGATTATCATACCCAGTATTAATAAGCCCATATAGATGCTTGGCTGGTAGTTTTAAGGAGCTTTAAAAAGCTGGAGGGATAAGGTTCTGTGCCAGGGGGGAATGGATGGAAGAATTCAACTGATATATTATACTATTCTTTTTTCAATATTTGAATATTGCACATTTACACATAAAATGAATAATAAATGGAGAATTTTATGCCAAATTATAGCATGTGGACAGAAAGAGTTCTTAGGAGATTTTTACTAGACTAATTCATTGATTAGAAAAAGAAAAGACTTCATATCTCTTCAGCCTACTCTTACAAGGAAGAAAATGAGACCAGTATGAGTGATTCCTTTTATTTTATTTTTAATTTACAGTCCCATATTATATCAAATTTTAAATTATTTTGAATGCAATTTCAAATCCACTGTACAGATACTGCAGCTTGCAGTACACAGTCTACGCTCAACTATCCTTCTTGGAAGTGACGAGTATTCAACTTTAACAGTTGAATAATTTCTAAATCTTTGAATATGAGGAAAGTTCTGATTCAAACCAATTCTAGTCTCCACGTGCCCATCTCATCTTTTATCTCTCAAGGTCCAGTACTATAACTTTATGTATGTTCATCAGTACAACTTTCTAAAACAATAGTCTCCACAAGGTGGTCACATTTATGGTCATGAAATATTATGCATAAATAAGAAAACAGAAAAAAAAAACAAAATATGTTGAAAGATTTTTACTTGTTTATCACCTGCATATACCAGGAATATTGAACATAACATTACTGGATAGTACTGGATTAGAACAGGACCATGCTGAAGTCTCAGCAGCTTTTCTGCTCTTTAAGTGTCATTGCTTAACTTTTTTTTCTTTTTTTAAATCTTTTAGATGGGAAGAATGGTTGAAACCTAAAGAAATGGCTTGACATTTAGATACTTTGATATTTTCCTATCAAATTTAATAGGGCTGTAAAACAGTCATCTTTGATGCCATTTATCAATAAGGTAATGTTTATTAATTATAAATGTTGTGTAATCTGTTTTAGATAGTAAAGGTTACACATTTTTTTTCTCTATTGTGATTAATTCTCAATCCGCAGAAGCAAAACCTTTCAGAAATGAAATATGACATTTAAGTAAGAATTTAACCTCTGAAGACTTGTAGACCTGCTGGAACTCCCATTCAAAAAATGAAAAAATGCTTTCTACATTCAGCAATCTTGCATCTGTTGCTCTTAATTCTATCAAATTATATTTATAAGTCATATTAAGGTGAAACTGTTCAGTTCAATGGTAAAAAAAATATATATATATATAACATATATGATTATTAAAATGCATCTAGAAAGAAAAACCCTAATGAACGGGGATATAAATCCTTTTCCAGGAAGAATTCTTGGAAAAGACTGAAATTTTTGGAGGTAGATTGAAAACAATTTCTGGCTGTAAAAATAATACAATTTGATAAAAATAATACAATTTGATAGTAAACTTCCAAAATGTCAAAATGTAGTTTGTTTGTGTAAAATAATGTAGCTTAAATATTGAAAAACAGGAATTCTAAATAAAGCACATCACACACTTTTTTTCTACAAAAAATATGTATGATTAACTGAACTTATTAGTAGCAGTTTGGAATGTAATGTGATTAAATTAAAAACCAGTTCTGACATCCAGCAGTGTGAATCTTGACTTTAGTACAGTGTATGCCATGTGCATGTTATATGAAATAACGGCCGGGAGAGATTCATTTTCCTTTTCCTCTAAGATCAGTCTCTTAAATTTGGAGTACAAAATATACAGAGAAAGATTTAGGATTACCAGGACTAAAAGTAAATACACTATTATACCAGTATTGCTGTAACTTATAACTTTACAGTGAAAAACACTGACACTACGAACACCTAACATAGTGCTTCAAAAAATGGAAGAAAATATATGTACATATATTTATCTACGTATTTTTATACATATATATATACACATACATACTAATATAAGAAAGGTATTCTAAAGTGTTTTAATATACCAATAGGTAACATAATTTGTTACATTAAAAAGTTTTTGACTGTTATCACCTATTTTGCTAACTTAACACATAAAATATTTCACCTCACAGAGAACTTAAAAATTGAAACAATAAAAGAAAACAAAAAGCTTATATTTTCACAGAATCACAGAATGATTGAGGTTGGAAGGGACATCTAGTCCAACCTCCCTGCTCAAGCAGGGTCCAAACATTGCCCAGGATCGCTTCCAGGCGGGTTTTGAAGGAGTGTTTGAAGGAGTCCCTCCAAGGAAGGAGACTCCACTACCTCTCTGGGCAACCTGCTCCAGTGCTCTGTCACCCTCACAGTCAAGAAGTTTTTCCTCATCTTCAGAAGGAACTGCCTGTGTTTCAGTGTGCGCCCGTTGCCTCTCGTCCTGTCACTGGGCACCACGGAGAAGAGACTGGCCTCATCCTCTCAACACCCCCCCTTCAGATACTGGTACACACTGATCAGATCACCTCCCAGTCTTCTCTTCTGCAGGCTGAACAGGCCCAGCTCCCTCAGCCTTTCTTCAGAGGAGACATGCTCCAGTCCTCTCATCATCTTGGTAGTCCTCCGCTGGACTCTCTCCAGGAGTGCCATGTCTCTCTTGTCCTGGGGAGCCCACAATTGGACACAGCGCTCCAGGTGAGGCCTCCCCAGGGCTGAGGAGAGGGGCAGCATCACCTCCCTCCACCTGCTGGCAACACTCTGCCCAATGCAAATCAGCATACCATTGGCCTTCTTGGCCACAAGGGCACATTGCTGCCTCATGCTTGACTTGGTGTGCACCAGGACTCCCAGGTCCTTCTCGGCAGAGCTGCTTTCCAGCAGGTCAACCCCCAGCCTGTACTGCTGCATGGGGTTAATCCTCCCGAGGGGCAGGACCCTGCACTTGCCTTGGTTGAACTTCAGGAGGTTCCTCTCCGCCCACCTCTCCAGCCTGTCCAGGTCCCTCTCAAGGGCAGCACAGCCTTCTGCTGTGTCAGCCACTCCCCCCAGTTTTGCAGCATCATCAGCAAACTTGCTGAGGGTGCACTCTGTCCCTTCCTCCAGGACATGGATGAATACACTGAACAAGACTGGACCCAGGACTGACCCCTGGGGACACCACTAGCTACAGGCCTCCAACTTGACTCTGTGCCACTGACCACAACCCTCTGAGCTCGGCCATCCAGCCACTTCTCAATCCACCTCACCGTCCACTCATCCAGCCCCACACTTCCTGAGCTTACCTAGGAGGATGTGATGGGAGACAGTGTCCAAAGCCTTGCTGAAGGCCAGGAAGACAACATCCACTGCTCTCTGCCCTCATCTACCCAGCCAGTTATACCCTCATAGAAGGCTATCAGACTGGTCAAGCATGAGGACCTCCAGGATGAACTGTTCCATCACTCACCTTTCCATCACCTTTCCGGGGATGGCGGTGAGGCTGACCGGCCTGTAGTTGCCTGACTCCTCCTTCTTGCCCTTTTGGAAGACTGGGGTGACACTGGCTTTTCTTCCAGTCCTCAGGCACCTCTCCTGTTCTCCAGGACCTTTCCAAGATGATGGAGAGTGGCCTAGCAGTAACATCCGCCAGCTCCCTCAGCACTCGTGGGTGCCTCCCATCAGGGCCCATGGATTTGTGGGATGTCAGGTGTGCCTAAATGATCTCTAACCCAATCCTTTCTCCAGCCTTCCTGTCTTGTCCCCAGGGTCCGGGAATTCCTCAGGACTGGCCTTAGCAGTAAAGACTGAAGCAAAGGCGGCATACAGTAACTCTGCCTTCTCTGTATGCTTCGTTACCAGGGCACCCGCCCCATTCAGCAGCCAGCCCACATTTTCCCTAGCCTTTCTTTTGCTATGGATGTATTTGAAGAACCCCTTCTTGTTGTCCTTGACATCCCTTGCCAGATTTAATTCCAACTGGGCCTTAGCCTTCCTTCTCGCATCTCTGCACGCTCTGACAATGTCCCTGTATTCCTCCCCAGTGCCCTGTCCCCTCTTCCACATTCTGTAGACTTCCTTCTTCTGTCTGAGTTTTGCCAGGAGGTCCTTGCTCATCCATGCAGGTCTCCTGCCCGCTTTGCTCAACTTCTTCCTCAGAGGGATGCACTGCTCTTGAGCCTGGAGGAGGTGAGACTTGAATATTAACCAGCTCTCTTGGACCCCCCTTCCTTCTAGGGCCTTACCCCAGGAGATTCCCCTAAGTAGGTCCCTGAAGAGGCCAAAGTTACCTCCCCTGAAGTCATGGAGCTTTCTCTTATTTAAATATAGCAGAGAACAATACTTTCTCCATATTACGGGTAACTTCTGAAGCTGATATAAGGTTCTTTTGGCTTCTGTATATAGGGAAAAAGTAAGATTAAAAGATATTCATAACACAGCTTTGTTACTCACAGGATATGGCTGGAAAAGAAGTTTCAGAGAGTTTTACCTTTTCTGTTGGCTGCCTACCTAAACCTAGATAACTTAGGATGATCAGAAAAGCTCCTTGGCTATATGATAATTCGGGAGTTGCATAGTTACAGATGTTGTTTTCATCAGGGTTTAGTATTAGCGTGAAAAGCAAGGTATCTTGTATAGATTATCCCTGAGGTCTGCAATATTTTTATGTAGTCCCTCCCCAAACTTGCCCCTATTAATAAAACAATACTGGGAAAGAAAATCTTTTGAGTGGAACTGTGATGAAACAAAGGCAGCTGGCCATTTCATTAGCAGAGTATTAGCAATAAAGTTTTATAGAAAATGTAGCTATAAATTTAGTTGATGATATGTGCTATGTTCTTGCAGTATGTTTACAATATAGCCCTAATTTTTGCTATCTGTTCCACACCTCTAGACTTACAGCTGCTTAATTTAAAACTTATATTTTAAAAAATTGCTATGCGATACCATCTAATCTCTTAATCTCTTAACTGCCTAAAGCTAGGTAAACTTCCTGAAGTTACACAGTAAAGGGGCAGCATCTGACATTAAACTGAACTCACAGACAAACACAGGACCTGTGATTTAGCTCTTATTGCTCATATTGCAAAGCAGAACTTTAGGAAATCAAGATGTAGCAGAAGTAAATACACTTTTGCTTCAGATCGAACATCCTACAGTTTGACCTTGAAAGAAAATTATAGGCACTTGACTGGACTAAAGGCAGAGAGAGCCTGTATCTAATGAGATCTCTTTGAATGTATTTATTTCAGGAAATCACTAAAGTAAACTTATTATACCTTTATATTTGGAGAGGTTATATAGAGGACTGCAATTTTGCATGTAACTTAGAGTGCAAATACTTTTTTTTTAAAAGACACAATCAACCAAAAGGGCAAATGCTATTCCCAGTAGTACAAGCTAAGGGAAAGTTTCAAACCTGTACCAATATTTTTATCCATTCGGTTACCTCTATGATTTAAATTGTCTCTAATGTTAGTGCCACTTTGTAAGTGGGAAATAAAGAATGAAAGCTAACCCCATCTGAGGTGGCCTAAAATGAAATAGAATTGTGCATCTAAGTTCTATAAATGAACATATTTTATATGAATCTCCTATTTTATAAAAATGGCACTAGACGTCTCTCCTGCCTGTCTCTTTCTTTTAAGCTGTATTTTCAATGCTGATTGGTAAGTGAGATTAGATAGTAGCCAGATTCTGCTCTTACCCTACATGACCTGATCTGTTTAAAATGGTAATCTAATTGACTTAAGTAAGCTCCTCACGTAGGACTTTTTCAGAAGGTGCTTTTGCAGGACCTGCCGTATTGCCAGAACTAGTTAACAAAAATATGTTTGTTCACAAAATATGGGGGAAAATACACATCTTGTTTTCTGTGAATGTAAAAATGAAAAACTTGAAAAGCTTATGGAGCGTCCCTCTTAATTAAAACAGCTGAGATTGCTGCGTATTTATTTGGTATTTAATAGTGAATATTACAGAATATTGGAAGGAACATAGTTTAGAACTGGATTCAATTCTAAGGTTGTCCTCAAGCCCTTACCAGATGAATCTAAACCTCAATCTCTTAATGAAGTTTCTAGAAGGAGTTTGGGCAAATGGAAAATCTGTTGACCTTCAGGCCCTGAGGTTTAACTGGGTTGCCAAGTCCTTCCTGAACGATGCTTGCAATTCACATGTATACTGTGATTCTTGTATTCCTGAAGTTTCCTGATGTAAGTCCCTAATTCTCCCTTCAGGGTAAAAAACAAAAAACAGAAACAAAAAAGAAAAGGAAACAAAAATCCTTACGCTTCAGTCAGTTTTGGGTAAAGAGGAATGTTTGTTTTTTATTTTAATTCAAGAGCAACATCTGTATGACCGAATATTAGAAAACTCAATTTGCATCTGGTACTCTGAACACTGAGTTCACCTTCATAAATGTACAATTGATTTTTCCTAACTGGAATGAATTGCGATGTTGTCACCTCTCAGGAGGTAAGGCACAGAACATCTATCCTGTGCCAGCTTAACTCCCTCAGCGCTCAAGAGTGCATTCACTGGGTTTGGACTTGTCTCAACAGTATTATGGAGAAGCGGACAAGATCCTTCTTCCTACTGGGTATTTTAAATGTTCTCTTTCTATAATTCAGCAACCCATGGCCTGTTTAGGGACTTTTTTCCATATGAAAATAATATAGGTATACCTCCTGTTTGTTTTTCTCTACGCACATTATCATCTAACTGCCTTGAAGGCAGTTAGATGATAATGTTAGATGATAATTCCTTGTCCTTAAGACAAGGAATTTGATCACACATTTCCAGGGTATGTTTGTGTGCCTTTTTTGGCCTATTCTAACTTCGTTAGCTCACAACTTTTTTTATTTCTTTCCTGCATTGATATTTGCAGTATTTACCAGATTAGAATCATTTGTAGCTATTAACAGCTGGCTTATTGCTTCTTCTAGACATTAATAAAGTTATTAATTTTACATGGCGCATCCAGATTTGATATACTGCTGTTTGTTGTTCTCTCTCATTTACTGTTCCTCAGATAGCTTTCAATCTATGAACCAGTTTTAATCTCCAAGGCAATTATAATTAATTCCCAAGTTGTATTTCTTATGACTTATATACCAATCTTTTTCAAAGGGTATATTTCATTGGCTGCATTCTCTAATTTTTAATTTTGTCTAAACACAGATCAAGTATGTTTTGCAAGATTTGCTGCTTATTAATCCATATCGTTCATCAGTCATAAAAATGTGTTTACCCTTTACAGGCTCACCTTTCTTTAAATGCACATCTGATTATTTTAGAGGAAATTAAAATCTAGTACTTTTATGTTTTGATTTTTTGCTATCTATCTTTATCAATATTAAAACTAATATTTGCAACTGGCATAGTATGCTCATTAACTCATTAATAATTTCTAATGCTACAAGATGCACATGGAAAAATAAATTGTATTTTCAATTGTATTACAATAAATTGTAATCATACAGTGATATTTGGAAATGACAGTTGTGTTATTTCACAAAAGATATAATCATAGGTAATAAAGTATCATTCGTGAGTCAGAATCTGGGCAAATTATTTTCAGCAGGTTTAGATTAATTATATTTTTCCTTCTGATGACTTGAAAGTAGTTTTGTTTTCAAGTAAAGTGGCTAATAACTCTAATGAAGTATTTTAAAAATGTAATGCTACTATGTTGTTTCTTTACATGTGGTGTTATTTTTAAGGGCTCCTATTTCACTGAGTTATGGAATTTCCTTTCTTCTTTCACCCTAAAGACCCTTTATGTAACTTGAAGACCATAACTCTGTCTTTGTATAATATAATAATGCTATCACTGGAAACCTTTATATATGTTACATTGTAATAAACCGTGATGATCAGCACATAAACATAAACCGTGCATTATAAATATTGGACCTTTAGAGATACTACCTGAGTGCAATAAGGTATCTACCGATCTGAAACTCCACGATGTAAATTGTGAAAGACAGAGATAGATGAGAATAGATCCCAGGAAATTACGACCAAATGAATATATTGGAATCAACCGGAAGAAGCTGTTTGCAGCCCTAGTGCTTTTGAGGGACTTTAATTACCCCAATAATTGTTGCTGGAGGGACAACACAGCTGGGCACAAACAAGCCAAAAGGTTTCTGGAATGATTGATGGCAACTTTCTAACTCAGGTGACTGAGGAGCTGTTGAGGACTGTTGGACTTCATACTTACTAACAGAGAAGAACCAGGTGAAGATATGAAAGCTGGAGGCTGCCTTTGCTGCAGTGACCGCAAGACAGTGGGGTTCAGGATCCTGCAAGGAGGGTGCAGGGGAAAAAGCAGGATCACAACCCTGGACTCCTGGAGGACAGACTTTGGCCTCTTCAGGGAGCTGCTTGGAAGAATCCCATGGGATCCAGTGCTGGAGGGAAGAGGTTCCAAGAGAGTTGGCTGATATTCAAGAATCACTTCCTCCAAGCTCAAGAATGGTCCACCCCAATGAGCAGGAAATCAAGCAAAGGCAGCAGGAGGCCTGCAGAGATGAGCAAGCTGCCCCTGAATAAACTCAGTTATGAAAAGAGAACATAAAGGAGGTGGAAACAGAGACAGGTGATCCAGGAGGAATATAGAAATACTGTCCGAGTATGCAGGGATGAGGTTAGAAGATCTAAAGCCCACTTGGAATTGAAACTAGCAAAGGATGGAAAAAAAAGGCTTCTACAAAGAAGTAGTAAAAAGAAGCAGCAAAAAGAAGGCTAGGTGAAATGTAAGCTCACAAGTAAATGGGGCAGGGGCCTTGCTGACAAAGGATACAGAAAAGGTAGACAAGCTGAATGCCTTCTTCACCTCAGTGTTTACTGGTAAGGCCAGCCCTCAGGAATCCTAAGCCCCTGAGACAGAGTGGAAGCAAGGAAAACTTACCTTGGTGGAGGAAAATCAGGTTAGGGAATATTTAAACAAACTGGACAGGCACAAGTCTATTGGCCCAGATGGGATGCACCCACGAGTGATGATGAGGCCACATCTGGAGTCCAGTTCTGTCTTCTGCAACACAAGAAAGACAGAGGAAAGAAAGAGGATGGAGTCAGCACAGGAAATTCCACTTAAGCATAAGAAAACAATAAGGTCAGCCCCCCAGCCTGTACTGGTGCATGGGGTTAATCCTCCCGAGGGGCAGGACCCTGCACTTGCCTCGGTTGAACTTCAGGTGGTTCCTCTCCGCCCACCTCTCCAGCCTGTCCAGGTCCCTCTCAAGGGCAGCACAGTCTTCTGGTGTGTTAGCCTCTCCCCCCAGTTTAGGATCATCAGCAAACTTGCTGAGGGTGCACTCTGTCCCTTCACCCAGGTCATTGATGAAAACACTGAACAAGACTGGACCCAGGAACGACCCCTGGGGGACACCACTAGCCACAGGCCTCCGACTTGACTCTGCGCCATTCACCACAACCCTCTGAGCTCGGCCATCCAGCCACTTCTCAATCCACCTCACCATCCACTCATCCAACCCACACTTCCTGAGCTTACCTAGGAGGATGTGATGGGAGACAGTGTCAAAAGCCTTGCTGAAGGCCAGGGAGACAACATACACTGCATGAGGACCTCCAGGATGAACTGTTCCATCACTCACCTTTCCATCACCTTTCCGGGGATGGCGGTGAGGCTGACAGGCCTGTAGTTGCCTGGCTCCTCCTTCTTGCCCTTTTGGAAGACTGGGGTGACACTGGCTTTTCTTCCAGTCCTCAGGCACCTCTCCTGTTCTCCAGGACCTTTCCAAGATGATGGAGAGTGGCCTAGCGATAACATCCGCCAGCTCCCTCAGCACTCGTGGGTGCCTCCCATCAGGGCCCATGGATTTGTGGGATGTCAGGTGTGCCTAAATGATCTCTAACCCAATCCTTTCTCCAGCCTTCCTGTCTTGTCCCCAGGGTCCGGGAATTCCTCAGGACTGGCCTTAGCAGTAAAGACTGAAGCAAAGGCGGCATACAGTAACTCTGCCTTCTCTGTATGCTTCGTTACCAGGGCACCCGCCCCATTCAGCAGCCGGCCCACATTTTCCCTAGCCTTTCTTTTGCTATGGATGTATTTGAAGAACCCCTTCTTGTTGTCCTTGACATCCCTTGCCAGATTTAATTCCAGATGGGCCTTAGCCTTCCTTCTCGCATCTCTGCACGCTCTGACAACGTCCCTGTATTCCTCCCCAGTGCCCTGTCCCCTTTTCCATATTCTGTAGACTTCCTTCTTCTGTTGGAGTTTTGCCAGGAGGTCCTTGCTCATCCATGCAGGTCTCCTGCCCGCTTTGCTCAACTTCTTCCTCAGAGGGATGCACTGCTCTTGAGCCTGGAGGAGGTGAGACTTGAATATTAACCAGCTCTCTTGGACCCCCCTTCCTTCTAGGGCCCTACCCCAGGAGATTCCCCTAAGTAGGTCCCTTAAGAGGCCAAAGTTAGCTCTCCTGAAGTCCAGGGTTATGATTCTGTTCTTTGCCTTACTGCCCCCTCTCAGGGTCCTAAACTCCATCTCATGGTCACTGCAGCCAAGGCTGCCCCCAACCTTCACATCTCTAACCAGACCTTCTTTCTTTGTTAGTACAAGGTCTCGCATTGCACCTCTCCTTGTTGGCTTCTCTACCACCTGTTTCAAAATGTTACCCTCAATGCTCCGCAGGAACCTCCTCAACCGTTTGTGCCTAGCTGTGCTCTCTTTCCAGTAGATGTCAGGGTGGTTGAAGTTCCCCATGAGACCAGGGCCCATTATTGTGAAGCTACTTCCAGCTGTCTGTAGAAGGCCTCATCAACTTCCTCTTCCTGATCAGATGGCCTGTAGTAAACCCCATTACAGTTTCACCTGTGTAATTCTTGATACATACATGTCTTGGAAAGTTTTTGTAAAAGGCTGAAGTTCCATCATTTAATAATATAAAAGTGGCTGAGTTTTAGTTTCTTTTTTTTCTTTTTCCTACCTGACCTTTGAATATGCATTTCAAAAGAACTGACTTTTAATTAAACCAGTCATAGGTCTGAAGAAAATACTATTTTAATTTATTTAGGAAGTAATATGTTAAGGAACAAATTAAATTATCCTGAAAAATACAGTCAGCTAATATAGAAAGTCTAGGTATGATTATATTTATTTAACCACAGAAGACTTATCAAGGATTTTCATGAAAAGGATAGAAAAACAAGCTGGATATTTAGCAAGAAGATCTACCTTTTCATTATAATTTGTACCAGAATAAAGCTGCTTTTTGGAACTGTGCCTATGCCCATCATTTGTGTTATAATGTCTTTGTTAATATTTGATAGTAGTTAGTAAATTTCTTAGACATTAATTTTTCTATTTTTTTTTATTTTTGTAATTCTTCAGTTAATAGATCACTGATAAAATTATCCTTTTCCCAACCTTAGCGGATAATATTACTAGTACTGTTTGTTAAGATTTAAAAGAAGAATCAATGCAATGTCTCAAGAATCTATATTTATTTTATTAGTCAATAAAGTAAGTTTTTGTGTAATGTTTACATATTTAAAAAGTAATCTTTGCATTATAGGATTCCAGGTAAGTGCCACATTTACTCACAGCAGTCTCTTCTGTGCTTCATTTGTACATTTATACCGAAAGTTTATATTTCAGACATTTTCCTGCAGTAGTCCAAGACTTGATTTCACCAGTAATGAAGTCTCTTGTTAGACTCTCAATGTCGTCTGGAGCTGAGGGTTTCTGAAGAGTGAACTGAGCAGCTGTTGCCTAGTAGGGAGGAAAATCAATGACTTGACACTTGGCAGCTGCAAATTTGTATACAGTTTATTAGCTGAAAGGCAGTGTGAGGAAAACTGCAGGTTGCTAACCTCCTGGGTCTCGCAGATCTAGGCTTTGTAAATTATTGCAGCTTAATCAAAAATAGGTTCTTCATTTTCATAATAATCAATAATAATAAGCTTATATTCTTTTTCACCTAGTCTCAGTTTTTTATTATTATTTTATTTTTATTCATTTTTTTATTCTGAAATTTCATAGAATGCCAGACAATAGTTATAATATACAGTATGCGTGTATATGTATATAACTGTAATTTTGAGTTCACTAGGAAACCACAACTCCTCTTCACATAAATAGGAACTGAAAAGAATGCATTAACTAGTGTTTAACAGCTGGAGGAAAAGAAACCTTAATGCAATCATGATAGCTACTGCTGCTTTAGTAAAATTGGGAGAGGATTAATTGCTAAAATAGTAACTGTTTAAAAACAGAGCCACAGAACAAACATTTTCATTTATTTGAAGCATTCTGCTTCCATTTGTTGTTGATAAATTATGTGCTTACACTTGGATTAACTTCATTTTGTGCCTAGGATTAATAAATAATAGAAAAAGCCTGAATGTGAAGTATATCTCAATTGTTCAATATTGTGCTTTTTCTAATATTAGTAAGTTTTAACAATACAGGAAAAAAAAAATATAAAATATATTGCCTACAGTTTCCTAACTTCTTAACAAAATTTGGGTGTTCTTGAATGAAAGGATACATTGTCAATATTAAATGACAGCAACATTTAGAGAATTGAATTTTAAAAATATAATATTAAAAATGTAAAGAATTCTGCCTTTGTGACGTTACAATTTTTTGCTTATACAATACACACCATAAAATTTATTGAAATAAATGGATTTCCACCAAGGGTGTAATGGATATATGGTCTCAAAAAGGACTGGAAAGTAATGCTTTTTTACACTACTTTTTTTTACATTTTTTTTAAAATGTGAATTACTTAATACATAGTAGATCCCACTATATTATATTTATTTTAATCATTTTATTTTCAAGAGACTTGTATGATATCTCCCAATGACCTCAGTAATGGCAAATGGTCATGACTACTATTAAGCTTCCCTTTTTCTTAGGTCTTTCATTAGTATCTTAGAACTTTGAGATCTATTTATGAAAATGAGTATGTGTCTTTATTGTTATTTTTCTTTTTACATATCTGTTACTCATAATGAAACGACAGACATCTGTCAATGGCAACAATTGTACCTCTACTAACTTTCCACTAACTATTCCTCTTCTGTTGCCAAATGTTACAGTGAATAGCCTCAGCCTAATGACTATCTCAGGGGTATTTTTTTGTGCGTGTGTGTGAAAGCATCTTAGTATTGTAAAGGGAACTGGCTATAAGAAAATGCAAGAGAAACTTGACTGGCTTGTACTTTTTGAAAGGAACTTAATAGAAACTAATTGCTGTGAAAGGTTATCACGGGGATATCCTGCAAGAGGCTCTAAATGGTCTACATAAAGCAGATAAATGAGGTGCAATAAATGAAAGAAAAGGAAACTGCATTCATGTACTGCAGTGATGACAGCTGTGTAACTACCTAGAGAGACGAGAGATAGAAGGATCATTCTTCTCTGTCATTCAGTAATTGCCTGCTAGGAGCAACATCACTACCGCTAAATGCAAATTCTCCACAGAGGTCTCCTTATGCTTTAGTATTTGCACATCCTGATTTGGGAACTTCTTGTCAATCTCATTTCTCATGTACTGAATTTTCAATACATTGCTCTTACTTTCTCTTTCACTGCAAACTTTCTGATCGTGATGTCTAGGCATTAAGCAGGTCAATATATCGCTACTCTTGTACATCTCATCCAGTCACTGCTTTGCTTTCCAGGGCCTTTTTAGTTGTGCATCATTTAGAACTATAAAGTTACTTGCAATAAAGTTGTGAGAAATACTTATATGTACAGAGGATTTTAATACTTGTCTACTGAATAGAGATAAATATCTCTTAGATTTTGTGTAGTCACATCCAAATATCAGATTTTTAATTGTAGATGAATACTTCAATATCTCCTCATATCTAATGTCTCACATGAAGCTCCATCTCTGGCAGACAATGATTGCACAACAATCTCACCTTCATTTAAAAAGAAAAAATGCAAGCCTTAAAAATGTTATATTGTTGAATCTAGAAGGCTAAGACCCCTCTCCTCATTCAAATAAAGGACCTCCAGTTATTTAAAGCAACATGTAATATGGAGTTTAGAATGTCAACATTTGATATTAGCAATTTTCCGCCTGCTACTTTTATTCTTTTCCACTTTTCATTTCACTGCCTCCTCAGATATGCTTGGCAGGGTGTTCTATGTCCTTGCATTGCCTTTAAGACCTAGACACTTAAACAGATGTTTCACCTGAACAGCTGAACACAATAAAGCATATAGCATGTTTTTAGAAACAATGCAATAGGAGAATTCATCTGAGTACCACACATAAGTATTTCCAAATGCAGGTGACCACAGTAACAAAGGGTACTAGACTTCTCAATCGTAGCCTACTTTACAGGGACGCTTTGTCAACTGTAAAGCTAAATACAAGCATTAAGGTGAGGCAGTCTTACAAAATCATAACATTTTCAAAAAGATTGAAATGGTATTCGCTTTTTATTTTTTTATTTATTCAGTGTACATTTGGAGTGAGTTTTCACGCTTTCCCTGAGATTTTGAAAACATATTTTTACAAAATATGCATAAAAAAAAGACTTGAAGTTTTTGGTAATGTAAACTCTTCAATAGCAACCAAGGTTATCCTGACTGGACTTTAGCTGATGTTCCAGGAAACTGGGGATATCTCATTTGTCATCTACCAGCCTTGTGAAGACATGCTGGACAACCTAAAATAGCTCAAAGAACACCAGATGTGTTCTGACACATAGGCATCTGACTAGCATCCTGGGGTTGACATTCAGATCCAGATTATCTTCATGCAGTCATAAATTTCTAGGTTCCCTTATGGTCAGTGAAGATCTGGTTAATATAGTCAATGCAATCTGAGCTAGTCAACTGTATAACTAGGTTAGCTTATAAATCCGTTGCCTGTGTTGACTACAATGGGAGCTTAAACATGATATTTAGGGCTCAAATCAGTTACCTACGCATAGGTATCTGATGTCATCTGAGATGCTTTACAACATTTGAGACATCTCTATGTGGATGAAGGATACGACTCAGGACCTGGAAGAGACCCACTTTCTCCTGGACTAGCAGCTAGGCACTAACAAGGTACAGTGGGGCAACTCAGACTGCATTCTTTGGTTATATTTAGGCAAGTAAAAACTGCCTCTAGCACATGTATAGACACTTACATCAAGGTGTTTACGGTTAAAACTGGAGCTTCCTACCTAGCTGCAAGCTCCTACCTTCCAAACTTGTACCTTGGAGTCACTACAAATCCCCTTTCTCTCCATATTCTTTCCTGAAAGTAGAGAGGAGAGGGCAAAGCTCTGGTAAGCCTAATTTTATCCTTGGGACTATTAAAAATTGAACTGAAGAACCACTTACATACATTGAAGTTATTCATTAATGAATCAATATGCAAAGAAGATATAGTATTACCAGTGATATTATTCTGAGGCTATGCTAATTCCTTAAAATGTCTTACTGACATTTAGAATACAATTCATTTTGTCCCACTTTAGAAATCTGTAGCACAGATATCTGTATCTCAAATAGATACCCAAGGCTTACTTTATAGTTAATGGGGAGAAAGTATTACTTCTAAGACGTAATTATTTGATTCTAATACAGATATCCTACACCATAGATTAAATCATACCCTAAGAATGCCTAATATCCTTCACTAGCACTAACGGAAGCCTAAGGTGATCAGCTAATGTATACACATTTACATAACAAATGACTAAAGTTAGGTGAGAATTTCCCGCAGTAACAGCCCTTATTGCAGATTGATGGTACTGTGTATAGCTTAGCTCTGGAATTTGAAATCCTTAGTCAGGGCATTAGCTTCTAGCTCTTTCATTTTTTATTCAGGTAAATCTGAACAGAAAAACCTTGGAACGGTAACATTGGTGTTATGGGTTATTATTGCTTCAGCAGAAATGCCCTAATATTCTTCTATGCACAGCTATACAAAGACAAAGAAAACTAAACAAAGTAATAAATTACAAAAGTTAAATAAAATGATGTTAAATTTGAAGCAAGTGGATACTGTTACATAATAAGCTATTTTAATAACAGTTCTGTTGCTAATTTTAGTGTATTCAGAGGCAAAAGTCTTATGCTGTGGGCAAAGAAATCAATACAGGAAGAAGCTCCTCCTCTAATCTTTTCAGTACCAATAGCACTGATCCGTACTTAAATGCATGTAACTTCAGTTAGAATAAGAAATGTTACATTTTTACATTTTTAAGTCAAGGGCTTTGCATAAAATGTCAAAATATACATTTAAGCATCTATATTTGCCAGGAGAAAAAATACTATTTCTAGGAAGCCTAATCTTTCCATATGTGATTGTTTCCTCTTTAGTTATGATTCTTTAAAAAAACAAAAAAGGAAGACTTCATAATTAAGGATGGAACGATATTTCAAATTTAGAACAATATCTTAGCATGCTGTGTACAGAATCACAGAATCACAGAATCGTTTAGGTTGGAAGGGACCTCTGGAGATCATCTAGTTCAACCTCCCTGTTCAAGCAGGGTCACCTAGAGCATATTGCCCAGCATCACATTCAGATTGCCCAGGATCACATCCAGGTACGTTAGGAATAAAAATGTTTGTGATATACCAATGTATGATGTGCTATCTTATAGTTAAAGAAATAAAACTCTGAAGCATCTAAACAGAATTTCCAAGGATACTGCTGTTGCTCTTTCTTATGGGCTTATGAAATATACAGCACTAGAGGCACATAACTCACTTAGAATATGAACTGTTACACTTAGTATACTAGTATGTGTACTACATTTATTAAATTTTATAAAATAACAGGCATAATGACAGTGAGTATCTCAATTTTAGGATCTTCCAAAATGTTCCTTAAGCTCAAATAAAGAGAAAAGAAAAACACAGTACAAATAAAAATAGGACTTCGATAGCAATAAGTATTCATCTTGTAACTAATTAGATTTTTGCATACATATAAGGTAATATCTAGTGAATGGCAGAAATGAGTCCAAGTTCAAGATTTTTTAACATCTGGAAAAGAATTACGTTTAGTTGCACAGTTTTTTTGGAAGAATAACAATTGTATCAGTAGAGATCTAAGAGTAGAGGCCATAACTGCCATGTGTTAATTAAATCAGTTTAGAAATACTGCTTAAAGAAGACCAGTAGCAAGAAATAATGTTGAGAAACTAAATTTAGCTCAACCTGATTATGAGATAATTAATCTTTGTTTCTTTAGAACAGAGTAAATATACAATTTAGAGTTTAAATGTATCCAGATTTCACATTAAACAGAATTACCAGTGCTTGTAGCAATAATTTGGAATATTACTTTTCCTTCAGGCATTTCCACTGATTTCAATGACACTCCATGAAAGTGTGAATACAGGTGGCTGAGTGCATCTCAAGCACAGAAGCTACCATTCATTCTGAAAAAAAGAAAAAAAAAATAGTATGCTTGTCATTTTAGAAATTTCATAAAACAGGGAGAGAAATACTGGGTTATAAATGAAGTAAGATGTTCTTATTTAGGCCATAAAGAAATACTTTTCAAATCATAAAATATATTCTGAAAGACTACCCATTAAAAATGCCATAGTATTTTTGGTTGCACATTTAGTTTGATTTTGTGTACTTGTCTGTCTGTTTGCATTTCCCTTCTTTATTTATTTGAATCTTGAATAGAATAAGCAGCATTTCAAATGACCGGTGTTTCAGTCAAAATAATCTAAGTCTAATCTAATTTTATCTCTACATTCATCTCTATTCTTTCAAAATACACAAAAATGAACTATTTCATAAATTATAGTAACAACTGAAGAATAATATTACACACAGTTCCATCTACTTTAGAAAGGCTGCTAACTAATGGTTCTGTAACAGTATTTCGGAATATTATCAATATTATCACTGGCAGCAACAGAAGGCACCTGGTCACTGACTATTTTTCTGAGACTTAGAAAATTAGACCTAGCTGCTACATTTCTCCATTCATTAATATACTCTTGAGAATTGCTATTTAATATACAGGTCTATTGCTACATAACTTCTATTTGAATTACAAATCCAATCCCCTTTCCCTACAGAATTATAAATATAAGTAGTACAAATGAATTAATGGTAATAATTTCAGTATTTATTCTCAACAGAGGCAGTGCTAGGGAATCCACAAATGGAGATAAGTGAGATATAACACATCAGAGCTTTAGTAGGTCCTAATTAGATCTCTGTACTCTCTTTTATAATGTCATACATACATATCTGGTATAAATGAGGTGACTATGAAAGCAGAATGAGAAATGTAAAATGGCTCTTCCACAAATAATCCGGATTTCCCTTTGTTTTCCAGGGTTCCTCATACTACGTTAAAATTACTTCCCATTGCTTTTGCTTTGCCAAAGCAGGGCAAATGGTATACATGTGGTAATCCGGAACGTCATAAACTGTATTAGGTAGGATTTTTTCCTCCTATTAGAATGTCAACACAGGCTTAGCATTTAACATATCTCTTAGAAAAACATTAGCTTGTGTTCTTCCCTGAAACGCATTTGAATAAAAAAAGAAAAAAAATATATAAATTGCTTCTAAAATGTGCTAGTGATGGTGAAATACAGCATATTAAAATGTTTGCCTACCTTTAATTTATACATTAATGAAAAGCTCAGTTTATGCTGCTACAATACCTATGAAACTCATTTTGCTCCCTATATGCAACTTCCTGTATGCAACTGCCAAAAAATATTTTCAGGTATTTAGCTTCCAAATCTCAGAATTCTCTTATATAGGCTTATCTAGAAGGCAAATGAGGACTAATTTTATAACTAGCAGGGAACTTTGAATAATAGGCCCCTCCAGTTGCTGCTAAAATTAAACTCAACAAAACTGGTATGGATTTTTTTTATATATCTATACATTTTCTTCTATTAACACTTCAGGTTATTCAGAATGCTATGTTTTTTTGATGATATTGGTTGATTTGCATTAGTCACTATTTTTATTTGGTTCCTGATTCTTCAAAAGGTTTAAAATTATGTATGGGCTTCAAATACACTGCCTTATGTAACTGATGCCTGTTTCATCACCTTTCTGAATTGATGAAGGCTGGAATCCATTTAATCTAATTTAGTGCTGTCTCATTGAAATTTAGGTACCTATCTCTTCAGAGTGTGCAGAAATGTGATCCAGTTTGCCTTAAAAAATGATTTAAGTTTCTAAATTCTCAGTGGAAGGATACAGGCATCTCTGCCAGTTCCAGTTGGCTTGATACATTTCTCTTCAGGTAACCACTAGAAAATGCTGAGACTTGCCGTTCACTTGGGAACTGTATGTTTTCAAACCTCAATGGCCAATGAGGCAGAGAACGGCAGTGTTCATTGCAGCTGTTCAAAAATAGAAGGTTATGAATTTTGATTTCTGATGAGCCTGATAGGAACAGTGAACCTTTCGGGGGATTCAGGCATGCTTCTAATAAGTTGCTGTGTGCCGGAGAATTTTGGGTGTTATCAGTGCAAGAGGTTCTTCTTTCTCTGATCGTGTAATTCAACTTTCAGAGCAGTCTGAGCAACCCTGGTTACTCTGGGGAATCTATTATTTTGCTAAAGCATTTGCTGTGGCATTCTGATCTATAAAATTAAATGTTTCTGTGAGCAATGATTTACTGTTGGTTTTCTTTCCCTGAGATCTCTGTTAACTCAAGGTAGTTTAAAATAAATCAGCAATACTAGTTTTTCTCACACCTAGAACAGACCAAAAATACAGATTTTATGTTATTATTTGAAAGGTAAAAGAAATTGAAGCTCGAGATTGTTTAGTCTATTTATACCAAGATTAAATCTGAACTTTCTCTACAGCCATCTGGCTTATTAGCTCTGACCAAAAATACAAAGTCTTTGTTCTCTGTGATCAAAAGCTACTTTATTAAATCAGATGTACTCGCCTTTTTGGTTAATTAACATGCTCCTGATTCAATGAAGGATAAAACTCGACCTTTTCTCTTTCTGTTTTGTTTTTAGGGCAGATTTCTAGAAAACTGAATTTGTTTACTGTGTAATCTAGCAAGCATCGGAGCTAATGTAAATATAGGGTTTATCCACAGAGCCAGATGTGGAGGGATGTAAGCAAGACTTCTTCTTGTCACTAGTAAACCATTCTGATTCTGTTTTCTCATGTGACTGAATCTTCATTCTGCATTTTCCACTTTGAAGTGTTTCCATCAACTGAACTTTATATTTTCTTTTCCCTGTACCTACATGGCACCAGCGTCTAAAGCTGGATTGCTGTGGAACTGGTAAAATATATGAATTAATCTCCCCAGAAAATGTGTTTAAGATTATGGATAGGTGCCTTCTAAATCATCCGTTGTAAATCATTGTTCATTGTAAATCTGATGGGCTAGTAACTCACAGCCCTATTTTGTACTTATGTTTATGATGAAGTCTAATTTAAAATAAAATAAAATAAAGTACTATGAATTTTAAATCTGGTTAATAATGATATGAATAGAATATTAATAGCATTTGTATCACACAATATAAGGCTGTGACATTAAAATGCCTGCCTTCCGAAACCTAGTCTCCTTGTCTTCCTTGCCAGCTGTCACTGCCTTCACCCTTCCTGTCACCATGCTGACGACGGGAGAAATTCACTCCTCAATTTGGAATTGTCTGATTAATCCTTGCATACTAGTGGCTGCTGAGGCTGCTGCAGATTCTTAGCCTGTTTATATGACATTCTACCATATTATACCAATCTGATCCTACAACCTTATGAAATAATAATGAAATATGAATAACTAATGTTTTTGACCGAAAAACATACACACCTACACAAATACCATTTTTAGCAAATATGTCTGCTCTTACCCTTAATCTCATGAACAGTTTCAGGCGTAACTGAGCAGCAATCTTACAATGTCTGCCTATCTGCTCTCACTTTTGAGTTCCCTAACTCAGGACCCCTTCCTTCTGCAGCTGAAGAAGAGAAGAAATTGGGGAAAAAAATTGAGCTCCCAGGAATGAAGGAAAAAGAATTTTGGAATAACAATGTGCATCTTCCTTTTTTCCTCTTAATTCCAGCCCACTCCTCCCTTCCTTTCTTTTTTTTTTTCTTTTGTGGAGTACTGCAGTTCTGACTGCCCATCAAAGTTTAGAAGTGTTTTTTCTCCTATAGTCTTTCTTCTGCTCTTCTGTTACACAAATTATAACCATTATAACTAAATTATAACAAAACTCATCAAATCCTCACATGATATATGAAGCATAAGGGAACTATAAATGGAGATAAAGGTATGAATATAAATGGAGACAAAGCCAGCTCTTTCTTTTTCTTTTTAAGTACTGATGTAGACGTATAGGACTCCTGAAATGATTTTTCTTAAAAAAGAAATTCTGTTCAGCCTTAAGGGTGTTTTAAAGCTGTGTCGTGTCGCATTGGAGCAGACAGGAGCAAATCAGTAGAGTTAAACTGTTAATATTAAAGACCTGTTACCAACACTGTAAATCTTTCAGGGTGTGGGGCTGGGGTTTTTTTGTTTTTTTTTGTTTTTTTTTTTAATTTAATATCAGACTACCTTTAGTCTAGACGCATGAACTGAGTGCCCTTCTGCAGCTGGAGTACATTTGTCTCTCTCCTGCAATGCCATTTCCAACTTAATTCAATCCAAAAGAAATCCAGCACAAATGTTGCAAACCCACTCCAGTACACAAACCAAAGCACACTGGGTGGGGATGGTCAGGAGATTTATTTCAAAAGAGTGCTCCTGATTGAAGCTAAAGAACTAGCACAAATGCTTCCTATGTTTCACCCACTGCAAGGCACTCCCAATTTTTTATCAACTGGCCCTTTTAACTAACTGATGCAGGCTGCAGTCCCTGCTTCTCCAGCAAGACAAGTTCAGAATTATCAGGTGCTCTGTGTAACAAAGAGGGCTGTGCATAGCTGGCAATTCAAACTTCAGTAAGACCTGTTCATGGTAGTAGTCACACAAAACAGATATCATGGTCCCAGAAACCCAGCTCCACCACTACTCTACTGATTGATGAAAGGAGACTTCTGGAAGTCTATACGCCTTGAATTTTCTTCAGTCACAATTACATGCTCAAGGCACTCTGCCAGACCAATTGTTCAGGTGCTACAGACTTTCTATAAAGATTGCCTCTGTTAATGTGTTTCAAGTCAGGCTAACTGGCCGTATAAACTATCCATAACAGAAAAACTTTATTGAACAGGTCTTTTTGCATTTTTTTTCAATATCCACCACATGTATGAATAGCTTCTGGTTCTGTTTAAAGAGCCAACACTCTAGTAGAAGTGTTTTCACAAGTATGACAAATGTATTCTTTATTTCTGAAAATATTGCCTCCGTTCACTTTGATTTTCATCCTATTTGTATTGCAAGCCATCTGTTGGCTACAAAGTTGCTCTGCAAAGATTTGTTTGCATAGTACTGGTTCTGATACTCCTTTTCCTGGTACTGACTTTTTCTAGCGCAGCTGCATTACCTGATGAAAGTAGCAACAACTTCTGCAAGAGAAAGTGACTAAAGAATTATGCCTATTACTAAAATTTCCTCCTATCACCTCAGATCCTAGGTCTGTGCTTTCAGTAGTCCTTTGCTCCAAGACAAAATGAATATAAAATATTTCAGATCCAATGAGGAGTATTTTATACCCTTTGCTGATTAATTCAGCACTAAATAAAAAAATGTAAAAAAGAAAATAATTTAGTCATTTTTATAAATGAAATTTGCATGTTTAAGCTATATAACAAAGATATGCACGTAGTCCAAGTTCATAATTCTGAGAATTTTCTGCAGAAAAGCTAAAAACATTTGAAACTCTCCTAGTTTATGAATACAAAAAATAAACAAAGCAAGTTGTCAATGTAGTTTTTTTTGTTTTTTTTGTCTTTGGGTAGCCACAGGCTTTCTAAGACTGATCTTTTGTACTCTAAGACTCTTTTGGCTTGGTAACGGAAGAGGTAATAGGCAATGATTTGTTCTTGGCTTGAAGAAACAAGCCTTGGTGACCTCATAAGCAATTTGTAAAGCTTATTAATTGACTTCTATTTTGTGTTTCAGCTTCTTCATAAAAGGTTGCAATGAATGAGACTTATTAAACAAAAACTCAAAGGGTCTGAAACTACTCAAACTTCAACCAGTGGAAAATGTTTTTGAAACTCTAGGGAGATAAAAATATAAGTTTTATTATTATTCTACTTAAGTAATTTAAACTTGTGTCCACACTATTTCTAACTTACAATTAAAAGTGTTATGGAAAAGGTAAACACACTCCCCAGTGAACTGGAGAAGTGATGAGTGCTGAAACTCTAGAGTTTCCTTTCTGCCTTCGGGCCATACAAATCTAGATGGCTTGTTATTATAACCATATTATATTGAAGAACTTACAAGAAAAAAGAACCCAGCATCTCTAATTATTATGTGAAAATTGCACAATGAAATTGAAAATACACCAAGAGAGACCTCAGGGGCTTTCTAGCCATTTTGGTCAAACGTACTCTCTGTTCCCTGTGTCCTGTTAATGTTTTAATAAAACTTTAAAGCAGCCTACTCAAAGTGAAGGAAAGATTTTCGGCCATGCTTGAGACATTTTATGGATTTTCATGCCAGATATCCCTTGAAACTTGTAGAAAGAATTCCCAGATTGTGAAACACCTCAGCTACAATAATATTGCAGCTTGGCTTCACAGTATTAAAAAGGAACTCTGAACTGAAAGGAGAATCTCTAAAGGCATCACCTCTCTTCAGGAATAGCCTGATTCTTTTTTAAGTATAAAATATAAAAATGACATTTTTGCCTAAATTAGAAAACAGATATCTCTTGAAGATGATTTATAATTACTAAAAAGTAGGAAAAGTAGGAAAAAAACATACTAACCTAAAACGAATCATGATTTTATCCTTGGTATCCTTCAGAAACTGGGAGGTGAGTTTGAATCTCTGGAAACAGGGTTCAACATTTTTGGTCATTGATGGAGTTTGGCAAGTGTCAGCTCCATCATTCAAATTCACAAATCTAAGAGGATTCCAGTGCCTCCGGCTCAGAGACCCTGCAAACCCTGCAAGAATATTTCCCATACAGAGATACCAGAGGCCAGTTTTAAGAGACACGGCTATATTATGCAAAGTAGAAGAGATATAACTGCAGATTGTTCTAGTCAGTGAGTTCTCTATATGAGCATGCACTCATGTGTATACAGGTTAATCTCATTTAGGGTTTTCTTCTTCCGTTCCTAGAACTCTTAAGAGATTTTTAAGAGATATTGAATGTATGTGATCTCTAGATACTCTTAGACTAGCTCGGTATCCTTCTGAGAATCTCTGCTGAGCCATGCTGCTATAATTTTAGAGTAAGATTTAGACTGGTTAATTTAGTAAGCAGTGTATATTTGGAAATGAAATGCCTTCATTTTAATCTCTGGTCCAAACCTTCTTTTATCCAGTTACTTTCTGAAATAAGAGCACAGATCTGCAATGCACCTTGCCAGGAGGTTGACATGAGTCTTAAATTTCAAAATGGTGCAGCTTCAGCTGAGAGTGGCCCTATATTAGTCCATCTGGAGGATGAGCACTCAGTGTTTGAATGTTGTTGTGCTAAGGGCTGGGGGGGGGGGGGGGGGTCAGAACCCAGGTCTCCCACTTTACTGGGTGATTCATGTCACCTACAGACCATTATATCCAAGCTGACTGGTGGTGACCATACCAGCAGTCATGCTTTGTGACTGCTGTGTATCTTGCTGAACTCAATGCTGTCACTGTAGGTTAGGCATGATCTGAGCACAAGGGCAATAGGTACCCCTATGGAGCTAAGCAATACCTTATCTTGCCTCTTTATGACTCTGCTATATTTAAGCAAGAGTTGGGTATCTAGCTATCCAGTTTGCAGCACTTTTGACATAGCACTAATACCTAAGTTTAGGTGTTTTGAGATCTGTGCTGTCCAAAATGGAGCCACCAGTTAATTTAAAAAGCCCTTGAAGTTAGCCTGAACTAGTAAGCAGACTTGACTGAATCACTGTTTTTAATTCAAGAACTTTAATATTGTCTACATGCCATCTTAGGCAAAATACTGATTGCTTAAAACTGTCCATTTATGTGTCATGCTTCATTTCCCAGTCCGTGACACAGCCACATTTAAGAAAATAGTACAGTCCCTTTGTCACAGCTTTCTGAAGTTAAATGCTTAAATGTTTCTAAGATACTTTTAGTAGAAATGAAAGGTCCTTACAAACAGAACAAGGTATATGCAACTAAAGCTACATCTATGCGAATAAAACAAAGAGTGCTTGGAAACAGGAATATGATATATATTAAAGTTAAATGCTTCTCGTCAGGGCCAGCTAGCACTCTCCTAAATAACTCCTAGGTATGGATGAGAAGTTGGAGTATTCCAGGGCTCACTTTACACGTTTGCATGTAGACCTCCTCCACAGGCTAAGAGACACTATCACCCTAGAACATAGGCTATTCTGTATTAGTTGGCCATAGTAGTGGGGAACGTTTCTAGGTGCATTTGATTTATTCGTGTAGGCATGATTTAGGTCTGTCCACTTCTATTTTGACAAATAGAGACCGTTTGACCTTCTTCATAGTCAGCCTGTAAGAGAAAAGAGGGAAGTTTGCTCATTTTTAGTTTGCCATTTTACCACTCGCACATTCATAAAAAGAACAGATTGCAGGTAATAAAACAATACTTTATTATAACTATATTCCCTTAAAATATCACTTTTTAACCATTTTCTTCTTATTCCTTTATTTTTCCATTAAATAGTAAGATGTCTGACTGCTACAAGCTTTGGAAGAATTTCTTTGTCCTTCAGACTAAAGTCGTGCGTATACCTCTTTTTGTAAGTCGCAAAAGGCTCTCTGCTGGAATCTGTGTGACCTCTGTTGGAAGCTGGCAGGCTAAGGAGCTGCTCAAGCAGTAATAGAAAACTGCTTTAATATATATGTGAAAATTGAATTCATACTTTTCTGTATGCTTTACTGGGCCTTTTGTCCTAATTTTAAAATAGTGTAAAATACTGTAAATAATGGATGTGCAGCTAACATAGGCAGCCAACAGAGGCAGCAGCTTGTGGAGCTGCTTAGATCTGTGGGAACTTTGTTGGATATCATTGGGGGATTCATCTGGGGTAAAAGTTCATGCAGAAAGGTGCAAAGAAGGGCCTGGCAATAATATTAGGCCAGCACACACGTCCTCAGCTGTGGTGGCAGTATACCACAAGGCACGGTCCCCAATAGCTATTGGAGTAACTGGCCCTGCAGCATCGGAGATTTCAACCCAGATGGAGTGTCAGAAGGCAACACAGCTCTGCAAGTCTCAGGCTGCAGGGAGGGCCTGGGGTCTCATGCTGAGGCTGGGGCTGATGGTCTGTCTTTCTGTCTTTCTGTCTTTTCTGCATCTTCTATGTGCAGTGGCAGAGGAGCTGAGCTACCAAGCCAAGCAGCTGTGAGAGGAGGTTAGCACAGCATCAGAGAGAATTAGAAGGAGATTGACTGGATCTTCTCAGAGAGTCTGGTGCTTCAGGTGCAAAAAACCTCCAACAGTAGTGGTGGGTAGGCAGAGTTGGTGCCTATAGTGTCAGAAAGTGGGAATTCCCCCAGTGGTGAAAGCTGGATTCTTGTGACTTTGGCACCAGAAGGAGGGCTCCTGCTCACCAGAAGACTTGCAACTTCAGAATAGGTTCACTCTTCTCATAGCTTTTGAGAAGCTAGAAACATTCTTAAATGGGGCATCTGTGACACTGGGCCTCAGCTACAAAGGAGCACCAGGAGGAAGCAACAAGGGTTAGTAGTGGGAGACTCCCTGCTGCAGGGAACAGAGGTCCCTATCTGCCAGCCTGACCTGCTGTCTAGGAAGGTTTGCTGCTTGCCATGGGCTCACATTCAGGATGTTGCCAAGGCTTGTCCAGCCCTTGGGTTATCATCTTCTGCTGCTGTTCCGCATGGGTACTAATGATACTGTCGGGGAGACCTGGAAAGTATCAGCTGTGATTACATGGTTCTCGGGGTGATGGTTTAGAGTATGGGGGTCTGATGACGTCCTCCTCTATCCTGCCGTTGAGGGGAAAAGCCTGAAGAGGACTGAGCAGATTCCATGGGTCAATGATTGCTTGCACAGCTGCAGCTGACAATAAGGTTTCAATTTCTATGGGACACTCTTCAAGGACCGACATCTGCTTGGTAGAGATGGGATCTGCCCTAGAAAGTATTATTGCCAGTAGGCTGGCCAGGCAGGTAAGGTGGACTTTAAACTAGGATCAATGGTGGAGCAGGAGAATGACCAAGAGTCAAGTAAGAAAGTGGTGGAACGGGGTTGGTAACCAAACGGTCTGGAGTGATGTAAGTAGAGGTGAACTCTTAATGAACAAAAAAGGACTGAAGTGGAATCATGCAAAGTGTATGCAAGTAAATAGAGAGGTGTCTTTGGAACCACATAATGGGGAAAATTCTCATGCATTTTCTAGGAAGACAACATGCTAGGGTGCCTCTCTGAAGTGCCCTTTACACTAACACACACATCATGGGGAACAAAGGGGAAGAATTAGAAGCCAATGTGCAGTTACAGGGCTATGATCTCTTGAGATCATAGAGGCATGGTGGGATAGTTCGCACAACTGAGTGCTGCAATGGATACATGCATACTATTTAGGAAGGACAGACCAGGAAGGTGAGGAGGAAGAACTGTTTCTTATGTGAGAGAGCAATGGGAATGCATGGAGGACTGCCTTGGCACAGGTGAGGAGCAAGCTAAGAGCTTATCGGTAAGGAAGAGCAGGCAGACCAACACGGGTGACATTGTAATGAGAGGTTGTTATAGAGCACCCGATCACGAAGAAGCAGAGAAGGCCTTCTTCAGAGAACTAGAAGCTACTTCACATGGGCCCTGGTCCTCATGAGGGACTTTGACCTCTCCAATATCTACTGGAGGGAAAACACAGCAAGGCACCATCAGTCCAGGAGGTTTCCGGAATGCACTGACGACACCTTCCTAACTCAGGTGATCAAGGAGCCAATGAGGAGAAGCACTGTACTGGACCTCATACTTAGTAAAAAGGAAGGACTAGTCAGACAGGTGAAAGTCAGGAGAAGCTCTGGCTCCACAAGATGGTGCAGTCCAGAAACCTGCGAGGAGGTAAATTAGGCCTGCTGCTGAGAAGGGCAGGGGCCATGGTGACAAAGGATATGGACAAGGCAGAGATCCTAAATGCCTTCATTGCCTCAGTCTTTCCTGGTAAGGCCATCCCTCTGGAATCCTAGGCCCTGGAGAGCAGGGAGAGAGTATGGAGAAAGGAAGACTTTCCCTTGGTGGAGGAGCATCAGGTTAGGGATTACTTAAGCAAACTGAACATACACTAACCTATGGGCCCTGATGGGATGCACCCATGAGTGCTGAGGGAGCTGGTCAGTGACATTGCAAGGCCACTCTCCATCATCTTGGAAAGGTCATGACAATCAGGAGAGGTGCCTGAGGACTAGAAGAAAGCTAATGTCGCTGCAGTCTTCAAAAAGCGCAAGAAGGAGGACACAAGGACCTACAGGCCAGTCAGCCTCACCTCGGCCCCTGAAAAGGTGATGGAGTAGCTCCTCCTGGATGCCATTTCCAAGCACATGGAGGTTAAGAAGATGATGAGGCGCCTAACCAACCTGATAGCCTCCTGAATGATCCAGATGAAGGGACAGAGGGAACCCTCAGCAGGTGTGCCAACGATACAAAACTGGGAGGAGTGGCTGATACACCAGAAGGCTGTGCTGCCGTTCAGAGAGACCTTTGCAGGCTGGAGAATTGGGTGGAGAGGGACCTCATGAAGTTCAACAGAGGCAAGTGCAGGGTCCGGCAGCTACAGAGGAATAACCCCATGCAGCACGACGGGCTGGGGGCTGACCTGCAGGAAAGCAGCCCTGCACGGAAGAACCTGGGAGTGGCCTGATGGACAACAAGTTGAGCATTAGGCAGCAATGTACCCTTTTGGCCAAGAAGGCCAAGGGTATCTTAGGCTACATAAGGAAGAGCATTGCCAGTAGGTGGAGGGAAGTGATCTTTCCCCTCTACTCAGCCCTGGTGAGGCCACATTGGGCACCCTGGTATAAGAGAGATATGGAGCTCCAGGACTAAGTCCCGCAAAAGGCTGCTAAGGTGCTGAAGGGGTTAGGGCATCTGTCATAGGTGGAGAGGAGAAGTGAGCTGGAATTGTTCAGCCTGGAGAAGAGAGGACTGAGGAGGGATCTATCAATGTGTATAAATATTGGAAGGGAGGGTGTGAAGAGGATGGGGCCAGTTTCTTCTCCGTGGTGCCAAGACAGGATGGTGCATTGAGCACAAATTAAAACACAGGAAGTTCTATGTGAACATGAGGAAAAACTTCCTTACCATGAAGGTGACCAAACACTGGAGGAGGTTGCCCAGAGAGGTTATGGAGTCTCCTGGAATTCTTGGAGATATTCAAAACTCGGCCCTAAGCAAGCTGCTCTAGGTGACCTTGCTTGGGCAGGGGCATTGGACCAGGGGATTTCGAGAGGTCCCTTCTGAATCCAGGTTTCCTGTGATTCAGTGATTGAGTGATTTTATGATTCTCTAACATGTTTCAGTGCAGGTAATATTTAAAATTGGAAGGATAAAACACAGTGCATGGCAAAGTGGAGGTAACAGATAGATTAACAGTATTTGACTCAGAATAACGTAATCTGTGAAATAAGAAAATTATTACTAGTGGCAAGAAAGATGTTTTAGCTTTTATTTATGACTTCGAGGTTAGAAACAGATTATAGCTTCTGACAATAATAGATTTTATATTTTTATACTAAATGTAATTCAAAATCTCAAATAATTTTTTATGTAATGTTAATAAACGTTGAAGTAGGTTTTTTTCAAATTTTCTTTATAGCATCCAATGCATTTTAAGCCTCTATGTTATATAAATCTTTATTTATATCATAGTTACATCTCAGAATCATAAAAATTTGTTCATGTTTAACTCAGAGTTTAGGTCATACTTTTGAAAATTATTTATTTTAATTTTTTGATAATCTTTTGGGGTACTCCATTTTTGAGATATTTATAAGTTATTTTTCAGTGAAAAGTGCCTTTGAAATATATTGAGAATTATATTTTAGTGGAATGCTCAAGGTCACATCTAGTGGTAAAGAATACAGGTGCCAATTTCACAGCCCACTACTCAGATCACCAGATCACATACCTTCCAATATTTTTGGTAGACAAATAGCAACAAAATTTATTAAATGGTAAACGGATACCATAATGTGCAATTTATTTTGGTATGGATTTTCCATTATACTGACAACATTATCCAGCAAAGCTACATTTCAATTGTTAGTGCTAAATAAATATAAGGGTAATTACAGTGAATAAGTCTGCACTTTAATAAAAAAATTGTGTTTGTTTTACATAGATATTATTTACTTAGACATTCTTTGACATTTTGGTCTAGGAAGACCAAAAGTTATTAGCTTTTACGGTTTTCAATTTTTCCTCTCAGACGCTTTTTTCCCTAAATTGTTACTTTAAGTTCCATGATTCTTTTTCATTAAAATCAAACATTTTGTTTCAGTTCAGATCAATGAGCAGCATATTTTTGTACTTTGATTTCTGTTTGTACATTAGAAGAAAATATTTGAGTTTTATACCCTTTTCTTTAAGTCACTAATATTAAGTTTACTGGAAATATTTCACTAAAGCCTTTTTTTAACTAACGTTGAATAAATGATGACACTTTACTATGCTAATTCCTGATCTGACAGCTCCAAATTAACTGTCTTCATTGCACTGTGTTTGAAAATTTCATGTAAGAGTTTAACATATGGGTAAATGGAAGTCATTAAATCAAGATACTAAATTAACTAGTTTTTTAAAAAAGCAGCTAATATTCATGAATCCATGCATTTAATGCCTTCAAATGCGAACTTACTTTAGAATACTCAATAAACTTTTGAAATACACCATTTGCAATGAATTCATAATTGGGAATGGCTAGTCTCTGGTTCTCTTTTAATTTATTGGTTTATTGAGAACGTTTGATTTATAGCCTGAAACATTTTATAGCTGTCTTTAGTAATGATTCCTACCAATGAGGATCAACTACT
The DNA here is from genome assembly GCF_040807025.1 of Struthio camelus. Lineage (NCBI taxonomy): Eukaryota > Metazoa > Chordata > Aves > Struthioniformes > Struthionidae > Struthio > Struthio camelus. Next base: position 179,864,563 of record NC_090942.1, on the reverse strand, counting down.
ATGAGCTATTGTAGCGCTAATAATATTATCAAAACATGAGTCATCAAGGTCATTAAGTTATAGTGCCAAGATAGACTCCTGTTCTCCAAGAAATGACATCTAGCTGGGTATAAAGTTAACCATAACCTTCTCCTTCCTTTATTCTTCTCTCTAGTATTTTTTTGCTTTTTGTGGATACAGCAATGCTTTTCTGCCTGATGATGATGATGATGGTAATGATATATCAATGCATATATATCTGTTCATATTTAGTCATATTGATTTTTTTTTTTTAATTTGAAGTGAAAAGATGTTTTAGATTATTGGAAACTGTAACTACAGGAGAGGTAAATCACAGCTAGATCTCTGCATATGTATGTACCCTGCTATCTCATACAAAGGCATAATGTATAGAAAGGATAGGATATGAGAAATTAAATAAATATTTAGATATCAGGGAAAATAAAACATGAATCATGAATGGGAAGATATATGAAAGAATGCTTAACCTCTTCCCTACTTGTAATATTAATAGTAATATTCCTCTAACCTGCCATGGATAGATTCTAAGAAGTGTGTCTAGTCCAGAGGTGATCTTCCCAGACACAAAATAAAGAAATAACTAAACACAGTAAGAAATTCTAATGCTGTGGTATGTTCTGAAAACTGCATATGATTATCCCAGAAAGAGTAATATATATAAAAAGATGCTCCAATATTACTATTAAGTAATTCTACTTATCTCCCCGGTACCTCTCTAGAGGAGCACAAAATCATAATTTGGCATGTGCTAATAAAGTACTGTCAAGAATGTCCATAAAAATCAAAAAGAATAGATTATGTATAGTCTTCTAGAAATGCTTAAAATACAATATATCACCCTCTTTCTCTCCTGCCTAGTCTGCCCATTGGTTGTTTATACTGTATTTTTTTTCTGCAGTAGTGGATTGCAGGGTTTTTCTTTGATTTATGTGGGTTTCTTATGATAGCCTTTCTAATTTAAAACATCTTATGCCATGAGTTATCCCTTTTGATTAGAATGAGATAAATAGCTGTATAAGTTATTTCAGTTTCTTGAACAGACGATATGAAACTCAGTTCACCCTTTGGGTTACTTTCTAATCATACCATGGTGAACTTAGTATTCTATACAATAGAAACTTTTTTCACTTTTTCGTTTATGTCAATCTCCTTGAAAATTCCTGCTGATCTGTTCATGTATCCATGCTGCACGTGATACACTTCTATATCGTGTGAGGAGAGCATGGGGAGGATTAATATAATCCTGAATTCAAGGTTAATATAGTCCTGCACCAAAAACTGGACAAAATGACAACTCAGCTTTTCAACAACCACATGTCATCACCAAATTTAGACAACAGAGTGTTCCCATAAATTTTTCAAGCAAAATAGTACCCATGCATGCTCATGAATTTACAATTTAATTCAGTCTAATTGCATGTATTCTCTGAGTAACTGGTCCCCAACTATCACAAAGCCTCTCCTTGTAACCATATTTTCATATCTGACAAGGTAATCATGTTGCTAAATCAACTAAAAAGTTGTCTTGTGTTGTTCTTTATACAGATAGACTAACATAAATATTTTTGATATTTCCCACATTAGATTTTTGATAGTAGTATTCTTACAGTCCACAGGGAAGCTTAATTTTTTCTATTTAAACATGTATTGTTAGGAACAAGTTACCTAACTAATCTGAGTTTTTTGGGGTTTTTTTTGCCAGCAATTATCATTCCTGAGTAGTTCCAAATATATTCATGCAACATGATTCTCACTAGCTCTCTTTCAATAATATTAAGGAGGTAGCAGTGAAGGCAAGATTACATCTAAGCACTTTAACTCACTCATTTGCCAATTGACCCAAATTCTTGTACTCCTATAAACAACCATGGACTCTCATAAAATCTGCACATTTATAAAGCAGATAAGTTCTTTCTCCCAGCATATGTTCCTGTGTTCAGATTAGCTTAGCACCCTAAGACCACTAAATAGTTTGCAAGTGAAAATTTTTTTTTCAGTGGAAATAAAGTACTTCTTTTAAAAACTGAAAATACCTGTGCAATAGTTTGGCAAAAGCCTTCATAAGATCTAGTTACCAACTAACTGATGAATTGCTCTGAAATGGTGCCTAGCTAGACAGTTTGCATAAAGGAGAATTTCACTCAAGAAACTGAGCACTTCAAGTATTGTTCAGGTATTCAGAACAAGAGGCTATTTTTCCCCCCTTGTGTTCTCTATTTAAAAATCAGCTTCAGCTCTTTACAAGTCTTTCTTTTAATATAAAAAAATGGTTATTTATGAAAAGAAAAAATCTTATTTTTTATGTGCCAATCATATTATCAATATTCCTTTCAACTATTTCTGTCTGCCATATATAAAAGATGAGATGACATGAAGAGCATATTACATGATATAAAGGATATGACCAAGATAAGCTTAAGAGCTAATTACAATGCCCTATTTAAAAGAATAAACTGGATTTGAAAATCAGTAACATACAATAGAAATGATTGACACATATTAACAATTATAACCACCTTCCCTAAGACCATGCTAGTTAAAGAATATACTAGGATGATATATTAAAGCTAATCAATATAACCAACAAAAAGAGGCCCCTGAATCTGCTGATCTGTGCACTCTAACTAGAGCTGGGAGACTTTTTCTAATTTATTAGTTGAATTTCAACTCTCTCTGTTCTTGAATTATCTGTAGGTAAATTATAATATTCTCAAATGTATTGTTCATGTCATTGTGTTCAGAAAACAATTTCTGGGAATAATTTTTGTCTATAAACTATTTAAACATAATGTATAAACATTCTTAATATTTAAACTCCAATTTTTACCTATTTTCATTAATGTTGTTTGATTAGTTGATATGTGAATCCAAAACATAAATCAGATGCTCAAATGCATATAAATATTTTCTTATACCAGCTTTAAATGGTCTAGGCCAAATTTAGGTGCTCCCTTTTGCATAAGGAATAACCTATATGATATATCTTTACATAGTTTTAGGATAAGCACATACATTAACTCATTTTCATATTAGTTTCTGGAGTTTATATTAAAAGAATAAGCTAAAGAAGAAATAAAGAATAAATTAAAAACATTAATTTCTTAATATTGTCAAAGGCATGAGAGAAATTCTAAGTGCACCTTATCTAGTGACTGAAAACCAAATTTCAGCTTAATCAAATCTAAAACTTGTTGCCTATAATCTAATTATTTCTTGGTTTAAAGCATATTTATACAAAAACATGTGGTATGTAGTATGTTCTAGAAAACATCTTGTTATTCATACCCTTGGATTTTACTGTTCTACTTGGCATTGCTGATTATGTGATCAGGATAAATGAAATGGCTAGTTGTAATATTTTAGTAAGAATTTCTCTACTATCTTTTAGTTCATATTTTCCTTTCATTCAAGTCATGTGCCTAAATCTACAATTTAGCTACTTTACGTATATTTTCATTTAAAAATGGTAAGCATTATTTGGTGAATTTAGCAACACCAATTGTTACATTACACAAAAATTTGTGTTACAGTTCTTTGTGTTACAACTGCTAATAGTATCATTTTTATTAGACTTTTGTTTCTCCACAAACTTATTGTATGATTGTGTGTTGTTCCCTATGTGTTTGTCGTGGGGTCGGGGTGGGGGAAGGAGCTGATATATTATCTGAGATGTTCAGTTTTCTGCTGTTTACAAGTTCTGACAAGTACCTGGAAAAATTATATTTTTTAAAGATGGTCAGGTCTTTGAACATCCTTTACTCCTTTGAAAGTAATTATCAATGAAGAGTAAAATAGGTTTTGAAATTTGGTTAAAATATATTCAGGTTCACCTCATTATCCTAGAGGTATCTGTAAAGAAGATAATGTGATGGCCCTTTTGTTTCAGCTTAACTCATTATAATTTATTAGTGTAACTGTTATCATACTTTACCTCCCCTAATTTTTCATATATGCCATTTTATGCCTTTTCCTTTTCTTATATTACCTATTTTGCTCCCTGATTTTACAAAACTTTGCTGGACACTCTTTTTAACATCTGTAAAATTCCCGAAAATAGACCTGAAAATATTTTTTGAAAAAAATTGAATGAAAAAGAAGGTGTAAAAAAAATGAAAGAAATGAGAAAAAGAAGGCATAAAGAAAAAATAAGATGCATTTAATTACTTCAAGAAAGTAAGTAAACCCTTCCATTAAAAACAAAAGCTGTGATGAACAAAAGGAAAAATGATGGGGAAAAAAAAACACAAAAAAATCAAATTTTGAAAAGCCAGAATTCTTTTGATGATCTTAAAGTCAATCAAAGGAAATAATTCAAAATGTAAGGCTAATTGTTTCAGTTAATTTTGAACTGTATTATATTCTACTTCTTGCAAGTTATAGTTTATGCTATTGTTGTTATTGCTATTGCTATTAACAGGAGAGAATTTCATTATTCATTAAATTCTATTGTCAGGCAGCAAAATTTTCTGATTAAAAATCTGAATAAGCTACAACAGGATGAAGCATTCTGACATGTTCCATTGATTTCAGAGCAAAGCTCAAGCCCTAACCTGCATCTGGGTACACACAGGCCCCTCTAGTAAGCAATTTATAGCTAATTGTAGGCTTGGGGGTTAAGAAAGCAGCCATTTCTCACTTCCAATCTTTGCTGAGTCACTGATACACTATATTGCCAGAGGCGAGTGACATATACTTTTAATTTGTGATGAAAACTTTCAAGCTGGATTTGTGTTTAATCAGTTTAACTGGAGCAGAGGTGTCAGAATAGACCAACAAACTTGCATTGAACGAATGAGATTAATTCTAATGTGATCCTCTGAGTATTTGGGAAGAAGACCAAAATCAATCAATTTTTTTAGTCCCTGAAAAAAAATACATCCTCTCACTTCATTTTTCAGCACTATATGAGCTGCCTATACAAAACCTAGCTGCTTACGTGCCTGTCAGGGTTAAACCAGGACCCTGTTGAAGTTAAAGGCTTTTAAGTGGAGCAAACACTGCCACTATTTTGACTGTTTATCAGGATATCCCCTAACACGTATGCTGTGAAGCAACATACTCACTAAGATAGTGTAAAAACTAATAAAATGTATTGATAGTAAATGTATCTTTTAAACTAAAATTGTAATTATAATGCTTGTATTATGTAGTTCATTATTAGTCTGTCTTCTCTTTTTATTTACTTATCTGATACGGCAAAAAAGACAAAGATTACAATTGCATATTTTCAGATAGTTTCCTTTGATGACTTTTAAGTTTGTTCTGTACCAGCTAGTTCAATGTGAACCATGTGAATTCTAGTGACATATGAATGCTTTCAAGTTATTACGGCTTAGGAACAAGCTGTTTCTTCTGGGGAAAAAATCAAGTTTTTAATAAAAATCTAGTTTAAAGATTAGATAAAAATACATTGTTGCATTCTGTAATACTCTGTTGCTACTGTAATCCTGGACAATTAACTGTATATAGAGATTTTACATTATTGAGCAACATAGGACTCACTACTAAAAAATGTTTTTGCTCTCATAGTTATTGTGGAATAACTGTTCTAGTGTTAGCCTCCAATACACTGAGCTTTCTCAGATAACAAAAACGTTCTGTGGATGTACAAGAGAGAGAATATCACACAGAAGGCAAGCAGGTGATAGCCCACCCATTTACAAAATTAATAAGACTATTATTCAAATACTGTGTCCAGTTCTAGCACCTCTGCTTTAAAAATACATTTATAAATATGAAAGGATCTGGGAGATTTTGAAATGTAGAAAAGCCTGCTAAGGGCTGATGAGGGACTGATGAAACTTAATCTCTTTAATTTGTCTTTGACAAGTGACATCTTCACAACATTTTTGAATCTGTCAAAAGAGAACTTTTCCTCTCATGTTGTATCTATGGATGTAACAAGATCCAAAATTAGAAGCCACAGCTAGACAAACTGAGAAAGAACATACATATTAACCGTGAGGGTAGTCAGCTAATAGAAGGGTTAACTTGGAAATGCTATGGTTTCTTTATCAACTCAAGCCTTTTAAAGGAGAGTATCTTCACCCAAAACACATGATATTGCTCAGCCAGGCCTTAGAGATTTCGCATATGAATCAAATAAGTGAGATTCTACTGCAAATTCAGATTACGTGACCTCAGAAATTTTAGCCTTAAAATCCATAAGACATACGCTACCGTGTTGTTGAAGCTATTTTACTACGCAGGACAGATTTAAAAATTCACTGGAAAAAATACACGCTTCTGCAAAATAACACAGGCCTCTGGAAGTGTAGGAACCAGAATATTCATACTGAAGCAAGAAGTCCTCAGCTGCATTCCAGCTCAAATGCTGTTATGGCATTTTATGGTGTCCCTCACACTTATGTCTCCTACATTTCTAATCTGGGTCACTGTACCTTGATTTACTGCTTTCCTTTCCTGAACAGTACATCTTTGAATAGAGAAGTAAAAAATTTCCCTCCCCTTTTATGACAGGGTAGCTTAAATACTAAGGCAACACTTTGTAGGTTCCAATTGCTGCAGGCAGAGAGGAGAGTGAGGGCTTCCCTCATCATTCTTTAGTGCACCAACAAATACTACACTGCACAGCCCACATAAATAAATGTTATATATAACTAAATACAACTAAACTATAACTATATAACTCTATAAACTACAACTATACACTATAATGATATACTATATACTATAACTAAACACTAATCTTCCACATTTTAGATGAAGGTGAGTCTGTTAGACATTTCCTGCAAACATCCACTGGACCAGTTCCATCAGGATGTTATGCGCAACCCCTCCTTTCTATTTTTAAATTAATTTCATTAGTTATCAGGATCCACAGCCTCATAAAGACTGAGGCATTTACATGCGGACCCAAGAAACAGGAGCTTGGGCCCCTGAGGCATTTTCACATGAAAACCTGAAATGCCAAGATATTTTCTGTAGGAAGCTTGGGGGCAAGTAAGTAAGATATTATTGCACATTCAGTTTTAGGTTTCAGCATCTAAATTCCACTTGCATTATTTCTGTAGATGTATTTTTAATGAGATGAGTAAAGCAATCTTAAGAGACTGGTATAACATTGGATAGTTTATCTAAGTAGAGTAATGTGGTAAAGAATCTGCACATGTAGAAAAAAAATATATATGCCATGGAGAGATATAAAATATTCATTTTTCATCGGAATATGCTTCGAAAGTATGAGAGGTAGTAAGCAAAAAATGGAAGGATCACTAGAAAAAAAAGAGTTTTCACCTTTCCTTTTGTCTGTTGGACTATAGGTTGAAAATACATGGTGAAAATAAAAGTTAACAGCAAATGTTCAACTGGACAATGTATAGGAGAACACGTCCTACGAAATGATCCTTTCTTAGAGAAAACAGAGAAGAGGGCTTTTTCATTTTCAAGGTCATCCAATAGTCATGAATCACAGAGTAATTTGTAGCTTAGAGATTTCTGCACACTAACCAGTACTAATTTTTGTTCTATATTTCAATTTAAAAAAAAAAAAACAATGAAATCAATGTAATCAGTAAAATGAAATCAATGCTAAAATAGTATTAACAAAATCTTAAATGCTTTTATTCTACATTAATTTTGGATTTAGGACTTTTGTCAAGAATTTTTCCTTTTTTTTCTGCTAAGAAATGTTGATTCTTAACAGTAGTTTTCTTTAAAATGAAGGTTTGAATTCAGCTATGCTTGCTTTCATGTTTACATATAACACTATTGTTTTTAATTTAGGCCTTTTTCGTAACATTCGAAACCATCACAGATAAAAATACTGTAACCTTAAATAGGAACATGATTTACTCATATCTGAATTATCAACAGCCAAAAAAACAAGAGATATTTTCATTTCAGGTCATATATGTAAAAAGGGACATATTTTACTTTCCAGTCCAAAATTTGGCTATTTTAAGATGTTAGAAGAGTACAGAAAGAAATCTAGTAGTCACAAATAAAATAACTTTGACAAATAAGTTTAATGAGAATTTTGCAGATGTTCCTTTATAAAATTTTTATGCTATGTATCTCAGTAAATTTATTACTGCTTCTTTTGACAAGATTTCCTTTCTCTTGGGTGAGTAAACATGACATGTTTTTTCTCTTGTTTTCCCACCTTTAAAGACCGTGGAAACTCAGAAAGTCAGTTTTCTACAAAGTAGTCTGTTTCATAAAATAGAATCAGTATTTTCAATAGTCCTGTGAGGCTAGATACAATCCTTTTCCTGTCTATGGCATGTGCTTGAGAATTAAAGTAAAATTGTTTACAACAGATCACTATTCTGGTAAAACAAAACTGAACACCCCAAACAGATTAGAATCTCATTGATAATAAGGGATTCCAAACGTTTCAACAAAGGCTTCAGTTTTAAAATTTGTTTAAAAAAGCCAATCACAACAGTATTTCATAATGCATATCTACTGGATATGGCTTTTTTCTCATAGATATTTTCAATCCTATTCGATCTAGGAAACAGGAACACAGGCCTGAAACTTCAGGTTTTGTTATTCTATTCTCAGTTCTCCTACTGATTTATTTTGTGACCTGTGCCAATAAATTACCTTTTCCCTGGCTTTAAGGAATAATACCTGTATATCACAGAAGTGATATGAAATTATATTCAAAGTTATTTGCAATGCAATTTACAGTCCTCAGATGAAAGATACGGTGGGCATTTTTGAAAGCTGAAGTGCCAGTCAGAGAAGTTAGGCTTTGAAGGACTCGTAGATATTTTTAACTCTTGATTTTTATGGATGGTAGGCTTGGTGGTTGTTAGCCTTACCCACAAACATTTTTTTCTGGGCCTCCAGCCAGTGCAGACCAAGTAATTACTTTCTCCCTACTGTCAGCCAAGGAGAAAGTGGTGCCCAGTAGAGAAGGTAGAACGGAGCAGTGCTGGAGCTGTAGATTGTGACACATCAGACTGCTCTTCTAATGCAGGCTCATTCCCTGCTCTCCTGGGTGGCCCATTAAGTTCTGTAGGCTGTATGTGCTTCCTAAACTAAGATATTTAAATTTGTGTCTAAGCACCCTTCATAGTCGTCAGAGCTCTAGGCAGTGTTATCAGTGGAGGCTGGAAAGCAGCTCAGCTGACTGGCCTCTAAAGCTTCAGTTCAGTTATCTGAGCGTGAGAGTGCAACAACTTTTGAGATGCCCTAGGGTGGTCAGAAGTCCATTCTGGCTGCTGGTCTAAGTCTTCTGACATATATGACATTTGTGAGTGGATGTTTTGAATACTATTGCCTATCTCAGAGGCTAGAACGTGTCTGTATTCAGATAACCTACATATCCACTTTAGGGTGAGCTGAATTGCTTTCTGGACTCCACTGACTATACCAACTGCATCTCCATGGACTACGACGACAGCCCAGACTTTCCAGTAGATAGCTATACATAAACAACTATGCATGAATGCCTACACTTTACTGGTTTAATCTTGAAATGAATCCTTAGTTTTCCCATCTGCAAAGGATAGAAAATGATTCAGGTCTTTGTAAAACTTCCTGAGATTTATTTATGAAAAACATTATGTAGAATACATGTTGTATAGGACTATGAAATGGAAAGTAAAATAAGCAATAGTATAACTCTCAGTTTTCTACAGCATTCTTTGAGGAAAGACACTCCATGGACTATAATTTTTACCTGGTGGACTATAATTTTTACCTGACTTATTACATTAAGATCCTGAACAATATTTTTAACTTAGTTTTGAGAAAGAAGTGCATATATATGTGTGTATATGTATATATGTATGTATGTATATGTGTATTTGTATATATGAGCATAAAAATCAGAGCCAGCTAGTGTTCTCCTCTCCAAAAATATTTTCATTTTGCTTGCTTTTTTTTAAGGAATACTGAATCATAAAGACTGAAAAACACATATCTGACAAGTTTCTTTCTAATTTTCCTTACCAAAACCTAGGGGGCTGTATGGCCCAAGCATTGCAGTTTCCAGTTTTAGGGTAGCCTGCTATTTGCAATTCCCAGGGTTTCTAAGGCTTCCTCATTTGCTCTGGGACAACCTGCTAGGATAACCGCCTTGGGATAAGGGTGTTATGTAGTTGAAGCTGTTCAGCTCCACAACTTAAAGATCGCCAAATCTCTAGGCAGCTTTGGAGACCGCTGAAGGTATGAAAAGAAGAGAAGGAAGATCTTGTGTTCCCCTACAAGGAACGGAAAAAACTTCTTGAATAAAAGGACTCTGTACTGAAAAGCACAACCTATTTTAATCATAGTGGAACCAACCTCCTGATACTTAAAGAACATTATGAGTTAGCTTTTAAAATAAGAACTTTGGGGCAGAGTTAGTAGCTATGGAAGAGCGTGAAGTGTGGGTAACTACTGTTTGCGAATACAGAGATGCAAATTCTGTATGCTTAAGACAAAGATAAGCAGAGGATGAAAAGATCGTGTATTAAATGAAAGGGTGCCATTTAAATAGAGACAATAAATGGAGAAAAGAACTGAAACAGTGATACACATTCATCTACACAAATGTCAGGAGAAATAAGGTAGGAGAATAAGAATATCTAATCTTAAAGCAATACCTTACCAGCTTGACTAGAATGATAATGCTGGCAGAAATGTGGAGAGAGAGATCAAACAGGTAGTAAGGACAGGACATACAAAATATCTCAGTTACAGAAATGCAATTTGAGTAAATGTCACACTAGGATGTAATGTAGACATTTAATTTTTTAGATATGATCACTAACTGTTTCATGGAGCAGCTAGTTGCAGATATATATAAGTAACCTCTCGGTAGGCCCTGAATAGTATGGAGAAAATTGTTTAAAATTTCACAGTTAAAGAGTTATTTTGTGACATATAGATGCAGAATCTTTACATGAGCAACAAAGCCTCAAATATCCACCACAAATCAAGTTCAAAAAGGAGAGCTATGCAAAAATGAAGAAGTTTTTTAAAAAGTAAATGGGCAGACAAGGGAATTAAATCTTTTAGGAAGTACAGGAATTACTGGAGGACAGCAACAAGAAATGTAGAGCCAATTAAGATTGCCTACTAAATAAAATTACGGAACAAAAGGAAGTTGAAAGATCAAATAGTAATATAAGGTAGGTTACTAGAAATAGGAAGATATCTTTCAAAAACCTGAAGTCATAACCTTATGTTCAAAAGAAGAAAGGATCATAAAATCTGAAAGCATAAAAAGGTATTAAAAAAATTACAGAAAGAGTAGCAAAACGAAACAAAACAAATCCTTTTTTTTCTTCAAATACATCAAGTTCAGGAAGTCTGTAAGGCCAGCTGATGATCAGAATATAAAAGGAGTGCTAAAAACAAACAAGTAGAAAAAGGTCATTGCAGAGAGATTGCATTTGTGTTTCCTGCAGAAGAAACAGGGGAAAGTCCCATTAGGGAACCACTCTCTATGGGAGACTTATCAAGGATCTATCTGAAACTGAGTGATCGTAGAAAAGATTATGGAATAAATGGACAAAATGAACAAAAATTCAGGAACAAATATTATTTACATATGAGGTCTAGAGGAACTCAAGGATGAAATATCTGAATTACTAAGTTTCATGCAGTTTTTCACTTTGAAGAGCCTTAGACCCTGAAAATCAGAAGGTGGAAAATTTGGCATCATTTTTTTAAAAGGTTCCAAGCAAAGTGGGGGATACTACTTAGTCTACACAAATTTCAAAAAGCCTTTCACTAAAGTCTCTTATATAAAGCTTTTAAGGAAATTAGGTGGCATAAGCAAAGCTATTTATTGCATGGATAAATAAATGGCTAAGAGAAAAAAAAAACTCAAGTAGGAGTAAATTGTCAGTTCTTGAAATGAAGAAAGGTCATCAGCGTTGTTAAGCAGGGCCTGCACTATAAAACATATTTATCATTGACCTAGTAAGTGGGAGATCAGTGAAAAGAAAGATTGCTGATGATGTTATATTATTCAGGATAATAAGGATGAAAGCTGACTGACTGTGAGGAATTGAACAAAAACTGTGCGACACTGAAAGGGCAATGAAATGACAAATGAAATTCAATGTAAACAGATGTCAAGTGATGCACATGAGAGAAAAGCAATCCTAATTTCACATATAAAATTATGGGCTCTAAACTAGCCATTACCTCCCAAAGGTGATATCTTTGGATTATAATTTAATATATTTTATTTTCCCTGAAACACCAGTTTAATAATAGTAGTGGTCATAAAAGCAAATAAAATGTTAGGAATTATTAGGAGAAAAAGAGAAGGCAAAACATAAGACATTGTAATGCTGTTAGCTGACTCTCCCACATCTTAAATAGCATAAGCAGTTCTGATTCTAAAAAGCGTGCAGGAGAAATGGAAAAAAAAACAGAGAAAGGCAACAAGGTGCAGAATAGTTTCTGTACAAGGAATGACTGAATCGGCTAAGAATATTTAATCTAAAAAAAATACTACTTAGAGTAGATATGATAGTGGTCGACAAAATCAAGATTAGCAAGAGATGTCAATAGCTTATTCTCTATTCACATTAGCAAGCATTGCAGGTTTGAGACAACCATATCAGGGTTATAAATCAGCTTGTCTTGCTAGCATATATCTGTGGTAGGCGTGCAAGTAGCACAGAATACACTGGCTCAAAGAGGCTTCTGATCTTCTCCTGAGTGCAGCACCACTCAGCATTGGCATGAAACAGAAGGGCAAGAAAATGGAGTGGAGCACGAATAATGCAGAGAAGTGTTTCCAAGGTGAGGTTCAGAGGCAGATTGGCTGTGTGTTACACAGCCCACTAAAGTGCTTCATAGGCAAAGGCAGGGAAGTTATTAGGACAGAGACACCCCAAGGGTAAGAAGCAGGCAAGGGCTAGTACCTCTCGTGAGTGCCCCAAGAGAGCAGAAGGTAGTTGAATTCAAGATGGCCCTCACCTACTGGAGCAAAAGGTGCAAGATGTTGCAAGTGGGACACTACATGAACTGTAAAAGTAACACATGATCCATTCAATCCTACTGACTGGAACGTTTCATGTTATAATGATGCTCACCAGGACCATCCTCTATCCTGGTCCACACCCAGCTGTGGAGTTTCTGCTGCCTGAATATGGGTTTAAGTGTTGTGATCAGCTAGGGATTCTCACCTTGGTGGCTAGGGGGAGTTGCAATAGTGGAAGAACTTACATGCCCTGAGGACATGGGGAATCCTCACTCAGGGAATCAGCTCATATGCTAAAGCTGCTGATCATACCTGAGCTCTTAGAGGTGGCACAAAAAAGATATATGTCACTATGCTTCTTGTTAAACTACCATATCACAGAGCAGTCTCTGCAAGACATTGAAGCAGAAGGTTTTGACCTGCCTGTAGGTGTCCTAGGCCCTGTCCCTCCTCTTCCAAGAGGAGACTTGAGAACCCTTGAGAAGACTAAGTGCACCCTAAGTATACCCTTGAGAAGATTAAGTACAATTCTTCTCAGGAAAAGTTCATAATTTTCTTCTGGAAGTGAGTCAGATTCACAGAGGATTAACCTTGAATAGGTACTGAGAATATTAAAGCATGGAAAGGATTAGCTGGCTACAAACCATTACCCTTGCAAAGACAATACACCAGCCCTGCCCATCCTTTGCAGCTGCTTTGTCCCTAGCAGCTGCTGCCAAAGGATCAGTGCTAAAACTGATGCTCCAGGTAGACACTCCAGCAAACAGACCAGAGCTCCAGAGTCCAGCCAAATAGCCTGCAGAGTTCCTGGCCCGGCAGGACTGTGCGGATACCAGGTCTTCTCTCTAGGTCACAAGATGGTTTCTGGCCACCAAACCCATCAGAGTTGGGGGAGGGCTATATTGCAATGGAGTAGAGCCGGCTTTACAAGGGGCAGTCCTAGACCAAATCTAACAGGCTCAGTGGGTCCCAGCTGTGCTTGACCTAGTAATCTGCAGCAGAGAACAACCTGGAGATAGATATTACTGTCAAACATCTTCTGGCTGCAGAATCTTTCAGAGACATTTAGACTCTCTCTTTTGAGCCTTTTTCCACCCTTAATGGATAAAGCTTTACAGACACACAATTAAGACTCACCTTTGCAGCAATGGAGAAGATGGCGTCTGAGCCATTAGCTTCATGTTCCTAAATTCTAAAAAAAAAATCAAAATTAAATGCCATTTAGCTGTAAAAAATCATAATCCTCTTCCTGAAAAAAAAAAAAACTTTTTTTCTTCAGTTTTTCACAGAAAACAGATTTCCATTGCCAGGCAGCTCTTTACCCTAATTCTGAGGGACCAAACCTGGTATATCATTTCAAGGTGTACAGTCCTTGCAGAGATCCAGAGAATGAAGAAAGAAAGATAAGAGTTACACTATCCCTTTCCCTATGTTTCTGTAGAGTGATACAGTGATATTCTTATTCAGTTCTGAGAAAAAGAGATCCTGAGTCCTCTAGCTGTTGAACAGTGTGAATAAGAATAAACAGGAGGATATGAAACATTATTAGTTGATTCAGATTACCAGGGGCACTCCCAGTTCAAAATGTTACTGCATATACAATTTGTTCTCTCGGCTGGGAATGAGAAGTTGTAGATAACTACACAATACCAGGGGGGAAAAAAGTGAAATTCTGATTTATAAATGAAGAATTAGAGGATTAAAAATATTTTTATTGTTATCTTAAGATAGTGCTGTGAAGACACTTTTATTTGTGGGTAATATGCAGAAGAATTGTATCTGAAGAATCAGCCATAAATCCACATGATGTTTTTTAATCACTGTAGCTGTTAAAGTTGAGACTTTACTTTCAGTAGTCTTTGATGGGATTGCATAGCTGAGAGTGGTTCTGTACCCACACCCTGTCCTGCAGTGCAAACAGCAGCACATCAGAAACAAATGGCCTGCCAATTAATCTAAGCAGTGTTGAACAGAGGGAATTTGCTAAACCACAGGCAACTGAGGTATAGTTTACTTACTGTTGCATCTGGTACCTGTTATTTAAACAAAAAGGATTTTTTGTGAATTGCTGATGCGCTAAGAGAGGATGGATGGTGTAGCCATTTCAGGATTGGAAACTGAAAAATGTGTAAGTAATACCGGCGTGTTAGTTTTTGCCATCTACAAAATAGGCTGAATGTGTTTTTATTTCAGATCTTAAAAACAAAAGAGAGAGGATAAACATAAACCTTTCATCATGAACAACAGCAGAATGTCTCAGTCTACAGCAATTCATATCTGAATTAAATTTCACATGGCAGTAAGAATTCTCTGCATAGGCACTGAGGTTGGCACTAAGGTTGGCAACCTCCTCTTGCAGTAGCAGAGAAGTATTGGTTAACTATACCTCTTAGTAGCTATGAAGCGTTTAAATACTGATGTAATAAGAATTATAAGGAGAAAGGAGAATATCAGGATATTAGCCATTTTCTTTTCTGTACAGATCTTGAACAAAATGCAGAAATTATAGGTTGGTGGTATGCATTTAAACAAGGGAGGAATTTGGAACAGCTTGTCATTATTGTCCATCCTGTTCACCAAATAAGGAAGAGGTGCATTGGAGAAAAATGTAATGAAATTAAAGACATACACATCATACATTTTCACTAATAGGACCATTTAATGGTAACCTTAATAGTGCTGTTGCCTAGTTTTTGTATGCTTGAATTTGCGTTCTCATTGTTTAATGCTAGTTTTTATATGTAAGGTTATAAATATTACTAGTTTGAAGATACGCATGTTTTTAAATGGTATAGCATTTTTTAGAATTATGTCTATCTTCGTTCTTTCAGAATTAAACGGATAGTGACTGAAGTGCCAATATGAAGTATAGAGATAGATAAAGTAAAAGAATAAAAGATCCATCCAATATCTCTGGAGAAACACTTTATGATACCAATTTGCAGACCTTCATTGCCACAGTTTAAAAACTTGCAGTAAGATTAATAGCATTTTCAGCAACATATCCCTTGCATTGGGGCAGACCAGGAAACTCCTGACTGAGTTAAACTGTGAAAAGCCTGGGGCTTCGTGCAACAAATTAGCAGTGTAAAAAACCATGCTTCTCTCCCAGAAATAGAAATGATCCTCGTAATCACATCTATGAGCACTTACTATATATAGAGTGACACTGACTGCTCCCTGGTATGGAGAATTCATGCATCTTGTGGTAAATAAAAAAGGCTAAACAGCATATTCAAGTATATGATATGAGGGTAAACTCTATGCTGATCGTATCTGAAGTCTATCAACTCTCTTCACCTCTGATTACACCACTGCTGACATCTAAAAAGGAAGGTGGATTCACATCAGATTTACCTACTAGAGTGTGACTTCTTTCAAGATATAAACCGGAAACAGTGTGAGATTATTTCTGCCACAGGCGGATTTAAGTACTGCAAATCTGAAACTGGATTTCTCAAAACCTTTTCCAGACGCTATTCAAATGAGCATTTCAGCAGCAAGGGCTGTATTCTGACATCTGCTACAAAAGGATGACTGACCCCTGAGTGTAATTTACACACTTCCTTCAGTTTAGGGAAATTATTTGGGATTCACAGTATTAAGCTCAGAATAATATGTAACAGGGTTTTACTCTGAAAAGTTCTTCTGTACTTTTAGACACCAGACAAAAACGAAGTATTGTGCATGAGATTTGATGGAAATTATAGCAGTGACTAAAAATAACATTGCTAGAGTTTTGAAAGCTTGTACTGAGCAAGACATGATGTGGTCCCCACCTTAAGAAAGCAAACTAAAACGTAGTTAGATGAAAATTTGAAAGTTGTAATTTATCTGAGGATATGTTCTCTACTCTGCTGTACTGGAATGCAGGCATTAGGGCTTATCTATAACTATTTCACATACAGCCCCACTGCAGTGAAGGAGATTTTCATGTATGAAAAGATTATAGGATTGCCCCCCTCTTTTTTTTTAGCTTAATACACTATTTAAATTGTACTTGAACTAACAAGAAATACATTACCAATTTGGCTTATTCCAATTTAAAAGAAAATGGAATAGCTGCTATATAATAACTTGCATTTATCCTTAGCACAATAAATAAATCTACCCATCAGATTGCATCTCTAGAGCATTCAGAATGTGTTTTTATGTGTCCCTGTTTTTTTCAGAAGAGAAGGATAAATTACTTCATTCAGCATACAGACCTCACCAGAGTATATTTCTGACTTACTACATGCTTCCCTTTACTTTTGGCAGCTGTGGCAAGTTAATATTATCGATGTAGTAGTGCAATTTGCAGTGTGGTGTGACTTGAAGTTTAAAATTACCTTTGCCTGTTTTCAGTATGATATTATCTTCTGTTTCCTCTCAGACTTTTCCTATGTACATTGTAAAGCATATTTTATTATGCTTTAATTGGATCTTCTATAAGAAAAAAGAACATGCACCTGGGCTCTGAAGTTAAGTCTGATTATTGCTGTCACTTGTTTACTTTGATTTTAAAAAGATAACTTTTTATCCCTTTGTCATAGACACTTATGGATACATAAATCTTAATAACATTACTTCAATTTTTTTTTTTTTTTTTTGCAGGATTCCCAAAGGAGAGTAATGTGAGTATTCCCTATATGTTTTATGTTACTATAGAAACTAATATCTCAGTAGATTAGGAGTTTACTAAATAAAAAAGTAGAACCTGAATCAATGATCAGAGACTGTAATTTAATCAGCAGTAGTAACACTATAAACACTTTTCCATTTTGACACAAATCTATTTAAAGTGATGTTAATCACTATTAACCTTGACAGATTTTTCGAAACGGAGATGCTTTGGGTCTTTTAACAAAATGTGCAGCGTTCTATCTTTAAAAGAATATTAAATAGTGAACTGAAATTAAGAGGCTGAAAAATGCTCTTTTCTGAACATCAGCCTTCATTTGGAAATCATTATTTATATATTTTTATAAACTATTTTTTAAATATTTCAGTATTGGACTACTATGTGATGAAATATTTGTTTAAACCAAATTGAGGTGAGTACTGTCTTTACAGTATATAGAAAACTTATTGTCACTTCAAAGAGTTTGGCAAAACATTTTTTTGGTACAATACATGTTATTTTGTTGGCAGTAGGAAGAAATCAGGTGAAAAGATATAAATGGTAAAGGTATGAGGCCATGCTCAAGACTAAACTTTATTCAATCTTCTAGTGCCATCTTGTGGATGGATAAAAAATAGCCTGTTGTGTGAAAGTAAAGAATGAAAATTAACTGTGAATTTTGCATTAGTTCAGTTTCAACAGAACAATAGTTTTCATAGTTTTTTCTCTAGCTCAGTTCCCCAAACTAATACTCATAATTAACATAAATTATTATTAGAAAATAAAAACTGGCTCCAGAATACAGATTTCACAGAATCACAGAATTGTTTAGGTTGGATGGGACCTCTGGAGATCATCTAGTCCAACCTCCCTCCTCAAGCAGGGTCACCTAGAGCATATTGCCCAGGATCACATCCAGACAGGTTTGGAATATCTCCAGGGAAGGAGACTCCACTACCTCTCTGGGCAAACTGTGCCAGTGTTCTGGCACCCTCACAGTCAAGAAGTTTTTTCACATCTTCAGATGGAACTGCCTGTGTTTCAGTGTGCGCCCGTTGCCTCTTGACCTGTTGCTGGGCACCACGGAGAAGAGGCTGGCCTCATCCTCTCGACACCCTCCCTTCAGATAGTGGTACACACTGATCAGATCACCTCTCAAGTCTTCTCTGCCTGAGGCTAAACAGGCCCAGCTCCCTCAGCCTTTCTTCAGAGGAGACATGCTCCAGTCCACTCCCCTCATCATCTTGGTAGCCCTTCACTGAACTCTCTCCAGTAGTGCCATGTCTCTCTTGTCCTGGGGAGCCCACAACTGGACACAGCACTCCAGGTGAGGCCTCCCCAGGGCTGAGGAGAGGGCCAGGATCACCTCCCTCCACCTGCTGGCAACACTCTGCCCAATGCAAATCAGCATACCATTGGCCTTCTTGGCCACAAGGGCACATTGCTGCCTCATGCTCGACTTGTTGTCCACCAGCACTCCCAGGCCCTTCTCTGCAGAGCTACTTTCCAGCAGGTCAACCCCAGCCTGCACTGGTGCATGGGGTTATTCCTCCCTAGGTGCAGGACCCTGCACTTGCCTTGGTTGAACTTCAGGAGGTTCCTCTCCGCCCAGCTCTCCAGCCTGTCCAGGTCCCTCTGAAGGGCAGCACAGTCTTCTGCTGTGTCAGCCACTCCCCCCAGTTTAGTATCATCAGCAAACTTGCTGAGGGTGCACTCTGTCCCTTCACCCAGGTCATTGATGAAAACACTGAACAAGACTGGACCCAGGACTGACCCCTGGGGGACACCACTAGCCACAGGCCTCCAACTTGACTCTGCGCCATTCACCACAACCCTCTGAGCTCGGCCATCCAGCCAGTTCTCAGTCCAACTCACTGCCCACTCATCCAACCCACACTTTCTGAGCTTACCTAGGAGGATGTGATGGGAGACAGTGTCCAAAGCCTTGCTGAAGGCCAGGCAGACAACAGCCACTGCTCTGCCCTCATCTACCCAGCCAGCCATTCCATCAGAGAAGGCTATCAGATTGGTCAAGCATGATTTCCCTTTGGTGAATCCTTGCTAACTACTCCTGATCACCTTCTTGTCCTCCACATGCTTAGTGAGGACCTCCAGGAGGAGCTGTTCCATCACCTTTCCAGGGATGGCGGTGAGGCTGACAGGCCTGTAGTTGCCTGGCTCCTCCTTCTTGCCCTTTTGAAGACTGGAGTGACGTGGGCTTTCTTCCAGTCCTCAGGCACCTCTCCTGTTCTCCAAGACGTTTCCAAGATGATGGAGAGTGGCCTAGCGATAACATCCGCCAGCTCCCTCAGCACTCGCGGATGCATCCCGTCAGGGCCCATGGATTTATGGATGTCAAGTTTGGACAAAAGATCTCTAACCTGATCCTCCTCAACCAAGGGAGAGTCTTCCTTTCTCCAGACTTCCACTCTTGTCTCCAAGGTCTGGAATTCCTCAGGACTGGCCTCAGCAGTGAAGACGGAAGCAAAGGCAGCATTCAGTAACTCTGCCTTCTCTCTATCCTTTGTTACCAGGGCACCCGCCCCATTCAGCAGCGGGCCCACGTTTTCCCTAGTTTTCCTTTTTGGTATTAATGCATTTGAAGAAGCCCTTCTTGTTGTCCTTGACATCCCTTGCCAGATTTAATTCCAACTGGGCCTTAGCTTTCCTTCTCACATCCCTGCACACTCTGACAACGTCCCTGTATTCCTCCCCAGTGGCCTGTCCCCTTTTCCACATTCTGTACACTTCCTTCTTCTGCTGGAGTTTTGCCAGGAGGTCCTTGCTCATCCATGCAGGTCTCCTGCCCACTTTGCTCAACTTCTTCCTCAGAGGGATGCACTGCTCTTGAGCCTGGAGGAAGTGATGCTTGAATATTAACCAGCTCTCTTGGACCCCTCTTCCTGCTAGGGCCCTCCCCCATGAGATTCCCCTAAGCAGGTCCCTCAAGAGGCCAAACTTAGCTCTCCTGAAGTCCAGCGCTGTGATCCTACTCATTGCCCTGCTCCCTCCTCGTAGCATCCTGAACTCCACCATCTCATGGTCACTGCAGCCAAGGCTGCCCCCAACCTTCACATCTCCAACTAGACCTTCTTTGTTCGTTAGTACAAGGTCTAGCAGCACACCTCTCCTTGTTGGCGTCTCCACCACCTGAGTCAAGGAATTATCATCAATCCTCTGCAGGAACCTCTTTGACTGTTTGTGCCTAGCTGTGCTGTCTTCCCAACAGATGTCAGGGTGGTTGAAGTCTCCCAGGAGAACCAGGGCCTGTGATCGTGAGGCTACTTCCAGCTGTCTGTGGAAGGCCTCATCGATGACTTCCTCCTGGTCAGGTGGCCTGTAGTAAACCCCCACCACCGTGTCACCCATGTTAGCCTGCCCTTTAATCCTTACCCATAGGCTCTCCACTTGCTCTTCATCCACCCCAGGGCAGAGCTCCATACATTCTAGCTGCTCCCTCACATAAAGAGCAACTCCACCACCTCGCCTTCCTGGCCTGTCTTTCCTAACAAGCACATAGACATCCATGACAGCATCCCAGTCATGTGAACTATCCCACCATGTCTCTGTCACTGCAATGAGATCATGGCCCTGCGACCGCAACACAGATCTCTAACTCTTCCTGCTTATTCCCCATGCTGCGTGCATTGGTATACAGGCATTTCAGAGAGCCAGTCGAGCATGTAAGCTTCTCAGGAGAGGTGCAAGAGGATCCTCCATAGCCATGTTCCATGCTGTCTCCCCTGGCTGTATGCACCCGCTGGAGGCCTCCTGACTTGAGTGGTGTTTTACTGACTCCCCTGCCACTATACCACTCCCCTTCCCCCATCTTGCCTAGTTTAAAGCCCTCCTTACCAGGCTGGCCAATCCGTTGGCAAAGACGCGCGTGCCCCGCTTGCTAAGGTGGATCCCATCTCTCCCCATCAGCTGTTGATCTTCAAACAGGGTCCCATGGTCATAGAAACCAAAGCCCTGTTGCCAACACCAGCGGCGCAGCCAGCTGTTAACTTGGAAAATCCATCTACTCCTCCTCCTGTCCTTTCCCCTCACAGGCAAGATTGAGGAGAAAACGACCTGGGTTCCCAGACCCTTAACCACCATTCCCAGAGCTCTGAAGTCCCGTTTGATAGTTTCCAATTTGCCTTTCGTGTCATTAGCGCCCACATGGAAGATCAGCAGAGGGTCTGATGCATGGACAAGCCTTGGCAGTCTTTCCACGACATCTCTTATTCGAGCCCCTGGCAGGCAGCAAACCTCTCTGGACAAGAGGTCAGGTCGGCAGAGAGGTGCCTCTGTCCCCTGCAGCAGGGAGTCACCCACAACAATCACTCGCCGCTTCTTCTGGGGGTTCCTGCACGGCACGGGGTCTGCCAGGCCAGTTGCCTCCCTTGGAGCCATGCCCAGCTCCTCCTCAGCTTGGAGGGCACTAAACTTGTTCTTCAAGGGTAACTCTTGAGGAGGAGCAAGAGCCTTTCTCCTTCTACGAGAGGTCACCAGCTTCCAGCCCTCTTCAACACTGTTATGATGTACCGTTACACACGGTGCTGAGCCCTCTGACAACTCCACTGCAGTGGGGGCAGGGGACTCCCAGAGCTGAACAGTCTCCGAGAACGCCCTGTCAATCTCCCGCTCATCCTCTCGGATGCTACGCAGCCTACTAACCTCCTCCCGTAACTCCTTTATCTGGTGATGCAACTGGTCAACCACAGCACACCCTCTGCAGGAGAGCTGACTGTCAGCCCAGGCCTCACAGAGAGGCCCCAGGCCCTCCCTGCAGCCTGACACCTGCAGAGCTGCATCTGCTGTCTGAGGGTCTGTCTGGGTTGAAGCCTCAGACACAGCCAATGCAGCACCTCCAGCAGCCATGGGGGAACGTGCTCTGCAGTGTGTCATGACCATGCCCCGGGGAAGGACACACCACTGTGCAAAATGGAGAGGTGCCTTCTGGCACCCTGCTGCACAAACTGCTGCATCTGTTCACCTGCTCACTGCCTCTGTTGGCTGTGCTCTGGGAGCTGTGCTCTGGGCCTGGCTCTTATATAGGCCTCTGCCTAGCAGTGGCTCACAAGGGTGCTTGACCCACCCAATCAGGAGCCACCTGAAACAAAAGCCCCAACTCCCTCTGAGCAGGGCAGCCCAGAGAGCTCGTTAGCAGCAGCCCCACCTAGCTA
This sequence comes from Struthio camelus, assembly GCF_040807025.1. Classification (NCBI taxonomy): domain Eukaryota; kingdom Metazoa; phylum Chordata; class Aves; order Struthioniformes; family Struthionidae; genus Struthio; species Struthio camelus. The sequence continues at coordinate 179,841,867 of NC_090942.1, read as the reverse complement.
GAACTTCCCAGGAGAAGTGAAGTCAAGGTCCCCTGCAGGAGTCCTTGCCCAGCTCTCCCTTCCTGCTAGCAGCAAGCACTGTCTAGTTCCTCGGGGGTCCCCAGAAAGTCTCCACAACTTCCAACAAGGCCCACAAAAGGCCCAGGCAGAACCCAGACACTGCTGCGCAAACTGCTGCGTCTGTTCGCTGCCTCTGTTGGCTGCACTCAGAATTGTCTTAATTCATATTTCTGTGTGTCTCTAAATCAAAAATAGGTCTCTAGGGAATGGTACATAATAGGATTCTGGGCTAAGCAGACCTCAGATACGATCCAGTACAGAAATTTCAGTGTTTTTAGATCGAGTAGGTCCTTTGAAAAATCTTCAGTCTCAGACTTTCAGGAAAAATTCTCTAAATTACAATTCCCTGACCTTCTTTTGCTTCATCAAAATAAAAAGTAAGCAAACAAATAAACTAACTAAAAAACAAAAAAACGCGACTAAACAGAGTCAGAAGTTCCTCGTTCAGCCAGCTGGCAGTGCTAAAGGAACTTGCCTGAAATTTTGTTTCTCTTTTTTCCTATTGAAGCTGTGCTACTGTGTGGTCAGCTATATTAACAACTGTGAGAACAATGAGAGACAAAAACATAGTTCATACTTCCGTAGCCTTGTTAACAATATACTTGTGTTACTGGAGGGTTGTTACATTTTAGTCCTTTTATCAGATGGGATATATCCATACATTTATATGAATTTTTACACACATTTGTACACTTCACATTAAAGAGTCCATGCGTACAATGTTTATATAGCCCTAGCAGTTGTTCAGAAACTTAAATACCACCCTCCACTGAGAATTTTCCTAATTACCACACTAGAGAGTCACATCGCAGTTTTCTTGTCCTCTCACTAATCACGCATCTTACATTTTCGCCACACTGCCCTAATGGCATGACTTCAGTAACAGGGAGATAAAAGCTGTTGGTTCAAAAATACTTATGAGGCGCAATGGACTGAATCCAGATTTTTCACTCTCTGAACAAGTGCTCCAACCATTGACACTGCATGAAAAATGACTAATATGCTTGTCTGTGCTTTTTTGATAAAAATATATGTGACTGCTGGCCTACTTTGTGAATGCTGCTATCTGTTCACATGGCAGGAAGCCCGTTCTGGCTGTAGCTCCTCTATCAGCACCCAGCGGATTTAGGTTCAGGGCTGTTTATCTGTGGAGTCCAGAGATGCTCAGATTATAATAGGAGGTATCCTTCAGGTTAGGCAAATATTCAGCATCTCTAACTACAGTACACAAAAGCACAGGCTGTCCTCTAGGTTGTTTAACATGCTTAAGAACAGAGGGAAATGACTAAGTTTAGACCCTTGAAGTCAAATTGTATAGAATGGCTTACATGCACCTTGCTTAAGCATAGCCTTATCAAGAGATGACTATTAACCTACCCAGGATTTTCTATCTTCTTTGCACCTCCTGAATCATCACACAATCATTCTTCTGGTTGTGCTTCTGTTCCATGTTCAAAGTGTTTATATAGAATAATGTGAGAACCATGCTGTAGGCTAGAAAGGCATTTTTCTAGCAAGACTCTGAAAGTGTATGTTGCATGCCCTACAGTGAGACATGAGGGCATGTGGAGGTGCTCGAGGCTACAAAGCTTTTGGGTCAGTATCCGAAGACTGTGGAGGGGAGGACACCCAGCCAGGCACAGTTGCGCCGTGTCATAGCTCAGTTCCTGGGGCTGTGCTGAAAGGAAATAGTTCACTCCAAAAGAGATTCCAGAAGCAAACTACTATTTAAGAAATGTGGACAAGGAGACTAGGAGTGAGAGTGAACTGCAGAGCTGAAATATATGATAATGAATATGCAGGAAAAAGTCTTTCTTAATCTCAGATCAGTGTTAATTGCACTCAAGTGGGTATGCACATTGCTGCATGACTGTGATTTAACAAACAAAAAGTACAATAAAATTGTACTTTTGAATTTTTTGTCAGCAAACAAAAATCTCAGTGAACTTACATAGGCTGTACTGCCTTCTGGGAGTAAACTATCCCTGGAACTGGGTTTGAACATTATTTTGGAAAGAGCTATTTGAAGTGATCAAAAAAAGCCAATGAACGTGATAACAACTAAGCATTGTGAATAAGCAAAGGCCCAGTTCTCCAGCTTACTCTGTGTCTCCTTTTACTTAGAATGGTATAAGTATCTCTACACTGTGCTTTTCAGGCTTCCCAGGCTCAGAAACAGTAGCTCTGTGTTCAGACATTATTATACTCTCAGGAAGACTTTAAGCCACTAGCTTCACATGTTTTCAGAGAAAACAACAAACGGACACACTGTGAACTGCAGAATTCCTGCCTCGAGCAAGGCAGCTTTGACACTAAGACCTGAATGAGATGTTTTAGGCTGTGAATCCTGATTTCATTTAGACAAACAAGACACATGCCTCTCTTTGCATAGGTTGGTGGTGGTGGACTTGATGTATTCTAGTTTATGTAAAATATCTAAAAGTTAAATATCTAAATCTTCATAAACACCCTAAAAAGTGATGTACTATACCCATTAGACTACTATGGAAAAGGTAACCAGTAATACAAACAGCTTCTTTTATTTCCTGTAGTTTTTCCGTAATAATTATTTCTCTACATAATACCCTGCTCCCAGGAGGAGACATCAGACTCTAGATCGTAAATGTAAAAAGACATGCCCATGTTCAGGGAACTGTGAGTAAGGCATGTGGGTTTTGGGGATCACTTTCTGAAGTTCTTTTATTTCCCTCATGGAGGTGGTGCATCTGTAGACAGCTTGCATAAAGCAAGAGTAAATAAGCTTAGCGAGATCTAAGTGTAAACAATCCAAAATGTTCACGTGTCTGGATCTCAGTCATTGACTAAACTGGATACCTAGTGCAAGAAATATGGCAAGAATAGAGTGGTGCTAAGATTCTAGCATTGAATTTGGAGACAGGAACCAAAAGGTATATAAGCCCTTAACTAACTTAAAGTTGTTTGAGAACTTAATTTAATTAACGCTATACTACTACTAATTGTAATTGTCTCTTTAATTAAGCTGCATTATGGATGGAATATAATCACACCAGTAATTTCTACAAAACAAGTTGAAGTAGCTAACAGTTTTAGTGTCATTACTTAGATTGCTCGGTCTACCAGAGGTGCTGTCTTTTGGAAATATTTAGGATTGTTGAAGTTTTTTTTAAGGTCTGCAACTTGATACCTCTGCAGTTATACCTATTCTGTCTTTGAGATCTAATATTGTGAGAGAAATTGGCACAGAGTGGCTACCACAATGTGCAATGAATCGGTTATTTCCATTCTAGCACAGTGCCTAACCCTTTGAATTTACAAAGGAGATACAGAACACTATTCACACCAGTTGTTCATTAACTTGCAGCACCCATGCCTAAGCCCGCAGCAGGACGTACTAAAACACAGAGTGATTTCCAGTGCATCCTGGCAGAACTGCTGCCTATAGTTCATGCTGCTGCTTTCTCTGCTCCTGTTGCTCTGCCATTCCTGTCTCCACAGCTTTTAAATCTGTATCAAAGGCCTTTACATCTGAAACTCATTGATGAACTAACTTCATTCTGTGCTGGAGATGAGGGCATCACCTGCATAGGGATTCATCTTACAGTCCGAGATGAAGGACTGTCGAGATCTGGGACACCTGTTTTGAAGATTACTGCAGTTAGCAGTGTGGGGTAAGGTGTTTGTGATCATGCCCTCAGTGGTCATCCATTTCTCCTGTTACTCCTTTTCAGAGGTCAACAATGTTGTGCTATGCACCTCTGATGGCCAGCTTTATGGTAGGTGCTGGTGTCTTTCATTCAGTGTTAGCGTATCTGTTGCAGAAGCCTACCTGTGTTGCTAGCACCCTGTGGAGCTATGCAGCTCCCAGCTCTGTTATAACCAGTCTGGGGTTCGCAAATCTACCATAAATATGGTCATGAAAGAGGTCTGGAAAACTGTCCTTCAGATTGCATACCTGTATGTGAACTGAATCTGCAACATCTCTAGTATAATCCAGGCCTTCACTCAGACTGCATTCTCCAATTCTGCAGAAGACAATGTACAAAAGGATCCATAAGTCCTTCATAGAAATAAATAAATAAATAAATAAATAAGCAAATCATTATATTTATCAAAATAAAAAGTACACAGCAAACCAAAAAAAAAAAAAAACTTTGAAGATCATGACTTGCAACATGAAAAAGGTACATATGTACACATGAAAGTCTTACATGATCACAACATCCAACAAAGGCTTTTAGATTTATCTAACTTTGGTATTTGGGAGTGCTATGGGGTGATGACCTGACAGCTGTTCCTAAAGAATATGATCTGCAGGCTCTGGAGATGAATTTTACACTTTCGGAGATACTAAAAGGGCTGTGTTCCAAAAGACAACACAAAGACTTCTCAAATAATAACTTCTGAAACAGGACCTCCTACATATATATGTAGTATAACAGGTCTACCAGTTAGATCATTTATTCCTCCCAGAGCACTTTTTTCAGCTTCCACAGGAATCACTGTCCATCTCCCAATTTTCTGCATCTTTTGTGCTAGGTGTTCAGATGGCATGGTATGACTCCAGCTTTTTGGTAGAAAGTAAAAAATCGAGTACTCTTGAGAACAGTTAATGGGAAAAAGAAATCTAGTATATATTCCTGATGTTTTGATCTCATTTCATCCTTGTGCTATGAGCTTGCCATCCTTGAAGATCAAGTATCTAGCCCAGTTCACCATAGCATTCACATATATGCTGAGATTCATCAGATTCCATTTTAGCACCCATGACTTTCATAGGGTATATTTATACAAGTAACTTAATGGCACTGGGGCATGTTCCCCAGATCTCAAACTCAGTCACTCAGATTGTTAAATTGTTGGAATAGTTCTTGGCATATTTCCAGCCAGTACAAGTAATTTTGTCTCATACAATTTCTTGCCACAGTTAGCATAGGTCAGGGACCAGGCCTAGCCAGTCACATCCACAACTAGTGTTACTGTGCTTGTGAATTACCGCAGTTAAGTACCACATACCACAGTCCTGCTTAAGAAATTTTAATAGGAAATCTCATGAAGACAGGAAATTATTTGTTCCTTATAAATTAGGTGACAGTTTGGGGGTTTGCTACCTACGTTTTGCCCCAGTTACTACTATTAAGTGTCAGAATCTATCCTGTAAGTCTCATAATGGAATCACAACAAATAAATTACTACAGTTACTGGATATAACCAAATAAATAAAATTGTACAATCATAGTTGTAGAAGAGATCAGCATGCACAATAAGTATTCTAGTGGCAGTAGCTGAGCAGCCAAAAGTCCAGAAATCAGCCAAATAAAGAAACTTAAATGTGAATTACTTTAAAAGATGTAATATGAGGTTTCAGTTTACCCTTAAAATTACTTTTTTGGATTACAAGTAGTGGTAGAATATTTTAATGCATGTTCATTTTGTTTTTCTGGGACCTCATTATATAACAGGCAAATTGTGTTGACTAAAAATGCAATATTTTTTGGGGTCCCTGAATACCACTGGATTTACTGGCAGTTAGTTGTTTATGTTCATTTAGGTTCAGGCAAAATACAATAACACCAGGTCAGTTGGAATGCATAAATCAAGGCTACGAGGTGATTGATTTTATCTGATTTCTTGTGCTTTCCTGTTCTTGATGTGAGGCTGGCTCTGTGCTTTTTAAGCTATTTATTCATTTTCATATTATTGATTGTGATAACAGAATACTTGATACTCCAGCCATTGATTTACAATATTAATTAGTTCGATTTATATGTGGATTTCATTCTGAGTAATTACACTTTGACAAAGTAATGCTAATATAAATCAATCTTTCACTTTGTATCCAGTACATTTGGTGTGTAAGTTAATGTTTAATTTCACAATGGTTCCATAAGAATACAGAATCAATGTTCCTGCGATGTGTATGGAATGATAGCATACCATAACAAAAGAGTTTAAGGGACGCTGCTTTGATATTTTGCTTATTCTGTATTCCTTGGCTGAAATATTATCCAGTAGCTTATTCTCCTCTTCTACGTTTCCTCGTTAGGTTGGATGTATTTTAGTAGTATGCACAAATCAGAATGAGTGAAGTTTCACATATCTATTTTTCCTTATTTCCCAAATTCATTCTGTCATTAACCCAGACATCCTCCTATCTCCTAGCATGCTAGTTTGGGCTTTTCTGAAGCACTCAGCGTTTATAACATTTTGTGGGTTCTCTTCCTCTCAACAAGAACTCTATACTTTCCAAGCTAGTAAAAGTTAGGAGTTACCACACAGTAAAAACCTGCTCATAACTTTTCAGTTGTCCTCCTGTAGCCTTTGTGGTTTGCTTTGCTTTGCCACTAAAGATTTTTCTGATTTTGAGTGAACTTATTCCCACAGTAACAGTGATTTGCACCGCACTAGAACCGCAAAGCCCAAAAGAATGAAAATAATTCCTCACTGAAAATCTCTAGGTCATTAACAAGTGTCAAAATAAAAAAAGACGATTAAGCAGATCACAGATATCAACAGCAATCTAGCTTCTTTTGTCCACACTAATTCTTCCTAGCCCTTTTTTACAAACTAATGATTAGTTTTTCTCTTTCTCCTGCTCTAACACCTAACAGCTGTTTCAGGTACATGAAACTCTGTGCAGCTGTGCGTAGATACTAGTCCACACTGAATCAGTCACCAAATCACTTGGTATACGTTAGCAATACATGACTTTTTAGTAGGAAAATCTGAGACTTAATTTACTTGATGAATAATCACCTGGAAATCAATTGATTAATCCAAGTTAATCCAATTGATTATCCAAGTTAAAACTCCTAGCCAAATAAGGCACAGGCAGATTAATATTATCATATGGAAAAGTTGCTATCTTGATATCCAATCCTTATGCTCATTCTTAAGCAGCATATGTAGGCTGGTAGTTCTACTCTAGCATTTTCCTTTTTCATTGATTCTTTTTAATACATTTCTTCACACTTGGAAGTAACATCTGTTTATGAATCTTTTTCTTCTATTAATGATTCTTTATGCAGCACACAAAAAAATGGTCTAATGACTCTTGAGAATATTAATTTCTAGAATTACATGCTTAGTACTTTATGTATTTACTATTTTTCTAGGATACAAGTGAGGATTTTCATAAACTGAGGATGAACTAGCAGATTTTTTCATATATGTTTACTTGTGAGGATTATGAACGAAATTTCTTCAGAAAAATAATAAAGAGGAGTTCTACTATGAGTATTTAAAGCTACAGTGTTAAATTTCACTGATTAAAATCTCTTTAAAATACATTTTCTTTGCATATTAGGATAAACTGATCATCTATTTTAGTGAAGTTTCAAAATTAAGAAGACTATCCTTTATTACTTAGTGAAAATAAATATGTGAAATAATTGTTGCTACAAATAGTTGGTCTCTGTAACCTTTCTTTTACATGTCTATTTATCTTACACGCAATTGAAAAAAAAAATTGCCACATGGTCATATTGGCATGATGCTTCTGTTTTTTTCAAAACGTTTGATATTAATGCTGGTTATTTTATCAGATAAAAAGAAATAACTAAAGTAAAATTTAAACAACAGAAGGTCAAATGGGAAAGTAAGAGCAATAATATGCAAATACATGTGAATATTTGTTCTGCTATTTCATATCAGGCATGTTAATGTTTATCATAATATATAGACTATTTCCTAATGTTGTGCAACAGAAACAGATTTTATTGCATGCAATGTATAGTCTTATTGAAATATTGCTATATCATTGCAAACTCTATTGTAGGTCATAAAACTATCCTATGAGTGTATGCATGAAAGAACTTATTTTCATTATCACAAAATATCCCCAAATCAAACATCCACAATCATCTATTGGAAAATAGCTAACTAGAAAAATGCAATTTGTACAAAAGCTCAAACTTTCAATCAGAAAATGTTGTATTTTTATCTAACATCTCTAACTAATTGCAAAAGTTAAAAAAGACAATACTTCTGCTCCGATCAGCTTTCTCCAAATTGAAATATTTTGGTTAGATTTACTGAATAAAAGATTTATCTTTTTAGTAGAGGTTCAATATTAGCACATCTAGCATCTGCACAGTTATCTAAAGGGGTTCTTGTTTTTTGCTTACCTTGTGCTTCTAAGTTGCTTCACCCAGCTGAAACCCCTATAACACGTGTGATTCAACTCTAATGATTCAGTTTAATATATTATGAAAATAAACTTATATTTTATCTTGATGGGGCTGATTCAGTTCATAAATACATCTTGATCAGTGGAATTTCTGGTAGGATAAACGTAGCCATACTCGGAAGGCTCTGTCTGAATTGTCTTCTTTTCCCCCAAGAATTTAACAGGTATTTACTTTTAGTACCACTCAGGATCAAGTCAATGGCCATAAATTGGGTGAATAGAGGTGAAAGAATTTATACTGCCTCGCCATTTCTTGGATCTATATCTTCTGATAAGTCATGACTGGTCTGTATCTGCTGGTATTAATTTCAAGCAATACCGAGCCATGAAATCATAAATTCAATGTGCGCATACAAGGTAAAATCTTAACCTTTTCCACAGATTTCCATAGGATTAGAATTCCACCTAAGCTTCAGAATATGAGACCACATCTGTGACACTAGGCAAAAATCTTCTGGACAATGTAATCTTTAAATTTCTTGTCTCTCTCTCCCTCCCTCCCTCCCTCTCCCTCTCCCTCTCCTTATTTCTTTTTTTTCTCTCTCTCTTATAACTATATAGTTTTCACCATTATCACTGATAAACTACTGGACAATCTATATGGCCTTTCCTATGATGGAAATTCTGCATTATGAAGTTTTGTGCTAGCTTTCCAGCATCAGATTGATCTTGATGGGTGGAACAGTTGACACTGTTTTTACCTATGAGTTAACTATCTTCATCTAGGCAAGGTCAGATGAAATGCATCAGTCTTACTTTTATTTCTTCATTGATCTAGTATATGGTCTAGATCCTGGAAATAAAATAGGTTTTTAAGCTTCCCATTTAACATTCTACCAGCATTATCTTCTGAGTTACGTCTTCAAGTTTTTAATAAAAAGAAAATAAATTTCATGGAAGTTGATATGAAACTGCAACTGTTGATATGAAACTGCAGCAGCAAAGCCAAGACTTAATTTGATCAATACAATTAGCTAAGAAATGTTTGAAATCCTTGCAAAAAGTACTGTAGAAGTGCATGTTATTATTTTATTTAAGAACAATGGAAAATTAAAGTGAGAATCTTATTTATGTAATGTCCATAATAAAGAGACTATAAACAATTTCTGGATTCTCTGGGAGAAAAATAATACATAATTTAAATCAATGGGAGTGTCAGGTTTATAATTCTCATTAAAAAGTGTTTGCACTCAATAGATCAGGGAAATGTTAATTCTGGCAGCTTTTTTCTCCAACTGCTTGGTTTTGTAAATGATACTCCTGTAATGCTTTTTATGATGTCTATAACCTATAACAATATAAATCATTATTTCAACTGAAAAACAGTGTTGCAGTAGACAAATGATAGTAGACTAGGTAACATTTTTTTTTCAATTCCCTATGCTAAAGGAAGGTCATTCCTTACTCCTATGTATGAACAACCTATAATGTTGATAGCAGCATAAGGGTAAAGACAAACCAGTTATATAGAGTTGTTACTCCCCATCTATTTAGAAAAACTGAAAAGCATCTACCTCTGTGGCAGTGGGGTATAATCCACACCATAGTTCAACTAGATTATGCATACTGTTTGAGCAGCACTGCAAGCTAGAGACAGTCTTTAGTTCACAATCTGCACATTTTCCCTTGCTTACCCACGTTCTAGTCTAGCAACTTAACTTCATAACTGCCAATGTCTGAATAACTGTATAATATCTTCATCAAACTCCTCAGATTATCCACTGCACTATTATTAGTTCATTATGAGGGCTGGAGTGGTCCATAAAGTGATCAGTAGATTATTGTATTTTAAGATCTAATGTTTTTCAAGCTGTTTCTCATAGAGCAACATCTGGTTGTGTGAAAGGATTTACAGGCCTATTTCCAGAACAGGGTTTTAACTGAGAATCCCGAGTCAAGGGAGACACCTTTTAACACTGTTCAGAAAAAAGCCCAGATTACAAAGCCAGGCGGTCTTTAAGATTTAATTTCTTACTGTTTACTTTTTGAGATGCACAGAGTTACTTTTGCGCTTCAGCTTCACCTGCTGAGGTAATCATTCACCACAACTTTTATAATGATTAAGGTGCCTTAAATATCTTCCTGACTTCTGCTAAGGGACGCACATTTACAATTTGCTTCTGCAATTTCAAACGACTTAACTTCTGAGTCCCTCTAGCATTTGTACCTAAGTGTTAAAAGTCCTAGGGTCACTAGCATTAGACAACAGAAAGAGTTCACAGCCCTCCACATAGCTGCTATTCAATCCTACAGATGCCTAAATCCCTAGCTATCTACATTTCTCCTGGTCACATGTAAATTATAAAATTTATTCTTATTATATGTTTTTTATATTTGTGTTTTTTTATCTTTGTCTTCGTGTATTCATCTAGAGGGCCTAATCCTAAAAATAATTCTCAGAGCACGCCTGAGCTGCAAAAAAAGACATCTAGAGTGTTTCTGTTCAGTCTTTCTCTCTGAGCCCCTTTTGTTTCAGAAGATAATCACATGTGCATCAGAGCACAAATAGAATCTCAGCTGTCCCAGCTGATTATAGTGACCAACAACCTCCTGAGCTATTCTCATGTCTCTCTGACCTAATGAATATGATTTATAGAAGGTAAAGACTTTGAGGAAGAATATGAGAACTGTTTCTTGAAACAATAGAGCATTGATAGTGGAGAAGCTTGGGAGACCTATCTTTAAATCCTTTCTCCAAAACTAAGATTTTAATTAGGATCTTGCAGTTGCATTTTGTGAAGAGTGATTGACACAGCTGATGATTTGTGTGAATCCTATTCTTAATGGTTAACTTTCACCATGACACATGAAGAAAGGTGTGAATCTAACCTGAGCCCTTGGACTCCACTTGTGTCCCTACACAGTCAACAGAAAGAAATGGGACTTTCCAGAGGGCAAAATTAGTCCCTAAGTAGACGGCATTACGGATGATGCTTCACATATTCAGTTATGTTTTTACAGCGTATAGGATGAATCTGACATTTGGTGGTTCTGACTTAGGTACCATCTTCAGAAGATACAGCAGGATCTTCTCAGGATCACATCTGCAACACTTCTGGAGTCAATGAGTATATGTGCCTTACTAAATATATTTCCTCTTGGGATCTAATGCAGGATGACTGACCCAGGCTCTGATGCCTTAGAGTACTTGGCCATGGAGCATGTGGTGGCCTTGCACACCTAAGATACAGTTATTACTTTTGATGTGTGGTTTTTTTGTTTTTGGAGTTCAAAGTATCTTTAGTAGTATGAAGCTGGCTTTGCACCCTGCAACTAAGGTGTTTCAAAAGCTGAGAGAGAGAGCATACGGAGGCAGCTAAAGGTGCAAAGTCTCCTGGGTAGTGTTGAAAAATAATCTAAGGTGGAGAGAGCCCAACTGGAAGGAATCTTGCTCATAATGCCCTTTGACAGCAGCCTCTGCAGTGAGCTTTCACTAAACCTCCACCCAGTTTTTATTTTAGGAGAAACTAGTTGCTCCACTTCAAAAGACAGCACAAGAATCAAGTAATGTTTTTATAGTGTGGGTAATGATTACATTTATTTAATTATGTGGATCAGGCCTGTGCAAGTTAACAGGAAGCTAAATCGTTTGACTATGTACATTTACTAAGCAAGTCAAGGAAATCCTTGTGGAGAAGTGAAGCTCCAGTACTGACAGTATTGAGTAGAGCTCTAACTAGATTATTGCAAGTTACTTTTTCATTCTTATTAGTGTTTATGAAATCAGGCCCATCAAATTCCCAAACCGTTTAGTTCATGCAAACAAGAAGCTTAAAAAGTGCTCTGAGTTACACAGTTCCTCCCCTGAACATGCTACCCAGCACCTGCAGGTCTCTTCTTAGGACGGAGCAAACTGGGACTTGTAGCTCCAGAATTCTACAGGGTAAACTGGTTTAACATCTGTTAAATTTTGAGTTTGGGTGTCTATCTTTTTATTTAAATTAGGATAGATTTTTCATTGCAGTATTAACAACCCTTTAGGCCTCTAGATGCTTGTCCAGTGGGAAACGACTGTCATGAGTTCCACGCTGTTATTCTAGATGTAAGTATGCTGCCCATGTTCAAGTTTTTCTTTGGACTAATATGTATAATTAAATACATGCACACACATGTGTAGTACATGCACAACCATCTATGATCAGTAGTTATGCTGGAAAGAATGACTAAGTTTATGTAAAGTGGTTGTTGTCAAAAGACTGTTGGCAGAGCCAGCTCCAGGCTTTCCAGTAATGTAGGCTGTGCCAGCAGAAGGGGCTGGGGGTTAGGAAGGCTGGAAGGAGTTTATTCAGTTTGAGGTGATGTTGAGGTGGAGACAAAAGATGAGATGCAAAAGCAGAGTCCCTGCTGCAAGAGAGGAACCCACCTGCCACTGCAATGAAGAGTGGGTGAGAGGGGTGGTAGGGACAAGTGGGTTCATAGTGGGGAATGGGAGGCTTCAGGGGGCTGTATAAGAGTGGAAGGTCTATCACCCTCTTTCTGTCTTTTTTTCCTCAGCTCTGGCAGACAGGTCTCTAGCGTAACATTTCTGCGCATAACCTGTTTTAAAAAATGCACACTTCTTGAACAATTAAAACTATTGCAAACTACTCTCACAGCATAAATTGCTGTATAGATAAGGCACGTGATCATCTTCAGGTTAAGTGATGAATAAAAATATCTAGAAGATCCGTCAGGAAAGTAGAAATCTGGTCAAACAATCTTCAAATGTTAATTGGAAATAGCCTATTTTATACCCAGGATGTGCATATCAAGGGACCATGAGTCATAGCACCTTAGCTGATCTCTATTGTATTAATAAAAAGGGAAAGAAAGAATCTCTCAAGCAGTTATGCTCTAAAGCATGCAGTGTCTTAAGGTGAAATTAAATATTAATACCTTGAATTGCACCCAAAAGCAAACATGGAGATCTTTACAATCTTTGAAGACCTGCAGTAATGTGCTGGTTTTGACTACAACTTCCAAGAAGGCAACAGCTGTTCTACCAGCTGTAACTTCCCCATCTTTTCCTAAGTACCAGAGGTTATGTAGTCATATAGTGTGAAAGATGGAAAAATACCAGTGATTGTGTACTTGGTATAAAGACAAGCATCAAATCTAAATGCTCAATAAAATCATCAGACAGTCAGGAGAACCTTCATGCTGCATATTTCTCTTACAAAAGATGAACAAACAGAGAAGGAAAATCTGACCAAGATGCAAACCATTCATCTTTTTGTTGCAAATCACTGTCATTGTAGCTGCATGTTAAAAGAAGCTGATATGAAATCTGCAAAAACTTTTAGGCTAAAAAGATATGTTCTATCTTCTGTTATTTCGTTCTGCCTCAGAAGATATCTACCTAGAGGCACTGTGAAAAGGTAAAAGGCAAAACCCTGCCCAAAATAGCTTACAATCTGGATATTTTACAAGGGAAAAGGAATTAGGATATTAATACAACTCAGACAGCAGTGTAACCTGAATGCAGGTCTCTCACTATTTTGGCAAATAGCCTAACTAGTAGTCTACTATATAATGAAAAGACATAAGCTAAAGCGGAGTTGCTTGCTTTCAAGAAAATGTTCCAGGCTTTTACAGAAAGGCATCACAGAATCACAGAATCGTTTAGGTTGGATGGGACCTCTGGAGATCATCTAGTCCAACCTCCCTGCTCAAGTAGGGTCCTCTAGAGCAGATTGCCCAGGATCACATCCAGACGGCTTTTGAATATCTCCAGGGAAGGAGACTCCACTACCTCTCTGGGCAACCTGCTCCAGTGCTCTGTCACCCTCACAGTGAAGAAGCATTTTCTCAGGTTCAGATGGAACTTCCTGTGGTTCAGTTTCTGCCCATTGCCTCTTGTCCTGTTGCTGGGCACCACGGAGAAGAGGCTGGCCTCATCCTCTTGACACTCCCCCTTCAGATACTTGTACACGTTGATGAGATCCCCTCTCAATCTTCTCTTCTGCAGGCTGAACAGGCCCAGCTCTTGCAGTCTTTCTTCACAGGAGAGGTGCTCCAGCCCTCTAATCATCTTTGTAGCCCTCTGCTGGACTCTCTCCAGGAGTGCCATGTCTCTCTTGTCCTGGGGAGCCCACAATTGGACACAGCACTCCAGGTGAGGCCTCCCCAGGGCTGAGGAGAGGGCCAAGATCACCTCCCTCCACCTGCTGGCAACACTCTGCCCAATGCAAATCAGCATACCATTGGCCTTCTTGGCCACAAGGGCACATTGCTGCCTCATGCTTGACTTGGTGTGCACCAGGACTCCCAGGTCCTTCTCGGCAGAGCTACTTTCCAGCAGGTCAACCCCAGCCTGCACTGGTGCATGGGGTTATTCCTCCCGAGGGGCAGGACCCTGCACTTGCCTTGGTTGAACTTCAGGAGGTTCCTCTCCGCCCACCTCTCCAGCCTGTCCAGGTCCCTCTGAAGGGCAGCACAGTCTTCTGGTGTGTTAGCCTCTCCCCCCAGTTTAGTATCATCAGCAAACTTGCTGAGGGTGCACTCTGTCCCTTCACCCAGGTCATTGATGAAAACACTGAACAAGACTGGACCCAGGACTGACCCCTGGGGGACACCACTAGCCACAGGCCTCCAACTGGACTCTGCGCCATTCACCACAACCCTCTGAGCTCGGCCATCCAGCCACTTCTCAGTCCAACTCACTGCCCACTCATCCAACCCACACTTTCTGAGCTTACCTAGGAGGATGTGATGGGAGACAGTGTCAAAAGCCTTGCTGAAGGCCAGGCAGACAACATCCACTGCTCTGCCCCCATCTACCCAGCCAGCCATTCCATCAGAGAAGGCTATCAGATTGGTCAAGCATGATTTCCCTTTGGTGAATCCATGTTGACTACTCCTGATCACCTTCTTGTCCTCCAGATGCTTAGTGAGGACCTCCAGGAGGAGCTGTTCCCTCACCTTTCCAGGGATGGAGGTGAGGCTGACAGGCCTATAGTTGCCTGGCTCCTCCTTCTTGCCCCTTTTGAAGACTGGGGTGACGTGGGCTTTCTTCCAGTACTCAGGCACCTCTCCTGATCTCCAAGACGTTTCCAAGATGATGGAGAGTGGCCTAGCGATAACATCCGCCAGCTCCCTCAGCACTCGTGGGTGCATCCTGTCAGGGCCCATGGATTTATGGATGTCAAGTTTGGACAAAAGATCTCTAACCTGATCCTCCTCCACCAAGGGAGAGTCTTCCTTTCTCCAGACTTCCGCTCTTGTCCCCAAGGTCTGGAATTCCTCAGGACTGGCCTCAGCAGTGAAGACGGAAGCAAAGGCAGCATTCAATAACTCTGCCTTCTCTATATCCTTTGTTACCAGGGCACCCGCCCCATTCAGCAGCCGGCCCACATTTTCCCTAGTCTTCCTTTTTGGTATTAATGCATTTGAAGAAGCCCTTCCGGTTGTCCTTGACATCCCTTGCCAGATTTAATTCCAACTGGGCCTTAGCTTTCCTTCTCACATCCCTGCACACTCTGACAACGTCCCTGTATTCCTCCCCAGTGGCCTGTCCCCTTTTCCACATTCTGTACACTTCCTTCTTCTGCTGGAGTTTTGCCAGGAGGTCCTTGCTCATCCATGCAGGTCTCCTGCCCACTTTGCTCAACTTCTTCCTCAGAGGGATGCACTGCTCTTGAGCCTGGAGGAAGTGATGCTTGAATATTAACCAGCTCTCTTGGACCCCTCTTCCTGCTAGGGCCCTCCCCCATGAGATTCCCCTAAGCAGGTCCCTCAAGAGGCCAAACTTAGCTCTCCTGAAGTCCAGCGCTGTGATCCTACTCATTGCCCTGCTCCCTCCTCGTAGCATCCTGAACTCCACCATCTCATGGTCACTGCAGCCAAGGCTGCCCCCAACCTTCACATCTCCAACTAGACCTTCTTTGTTCGTTAGTACAAGGTCTAGCATTGCACCTTTCCTCGTCGGCGTCTCCACCACCTGAGTCAAGAAATTATCATCAATCCTCTGCAGGAACCTCTTTGACTGTTTGTGCCTAGCTGTGCTGTCTTCCCAACAGATGTCAGGGTGGTGGAAGTCTCCCAGGAGAACCAGGGCCTGTGATCGTGAGGCTACTTCCAGCTGTCTGTGGAAGGCCTCATCGATGACTTCCTCCTGGTCAGGTGGCCTGTAGTAAACCCCCACCACCGTGTCACCCATGTTAGCCTGCCCTTTAATCCTTACCCATAGGCTCTCCACTTGCTCTTCATCCACCCCAGGGCAGAGCTCCATACATTCTAGTTGCTCCCTCACATAAAGAGCAACTCCACCACCTCGCCTTCCTGGCCTCTCTTTCCTAAAAAGCACATAGACATCCATGACAGCATCCCAGTCATGTGAACTATCCCACCATGTCTCTGTCACTGCAATGAGATCATGGCCCTGCGACCGCAACACAGATCTCTAACTCTTCCTGCTTATTCCCCATGCTGCGTGCATTGGTATACAGGCATTTCAGAGAGCCAGTCGAGCATGTAAGCTTCTCAGGAGAGGTGCAAGAGGATCCTCCATAGCCATGCTGTCTCCCCTGGCTGTATGCACCCGCTGGAGGCCTCCTGACTTGAGTGGTGTTTTACTGACTCCCCTGCCACTATACCACTCCCCTTCCCTCATCTTGCCTACTTTAAAGCCCTCCTTACCAGGCTGGCCAATCCGTTGGCAAAGACGCGCGTGCCCCGCTTGCTAAGGTGGATCCCATCTCTCCCCGTCAGCTGTTGATCTTCAAACAGGGTCCCATGGTCATAGAAACCAAAGCCCTGTTGCCAACACCAGCGGCGCAGCCAGCTGTTAACTTGGAAAATCCATCTACTCCTCCTCCTGTCCTTTCCCCTCACAGGCAAGATTGAGGAGAAAACGACCTGGGTTCCCAGACCCTTAACCACCATTCCCAGAGCTCTGAAGTCCTGTTTGATAGTTTCCAATTTGCCTTTCGTGTCATTAGCGCCCACACGGAAGATCAGCAGAGGGTAGTAGTCCGACGCGTGGACAAGCCTTGGCAGTCTTTCCGTGACATCTCTTATTCGAGCCCCTGGCAGGCAGCAGACCTCTCTCTGGACAAGAGGTCAGGTCGGCAGATAGGTGCCTCTGTCCCCTGCAGCAGGGAGTCACCCACAACAATCACTCGCCGCTTCTTCTGGGGGTTCCTGCACGGCACGGGGTCTGCCAGGCCAGTTGCCTCCCTTGGAGCCATGCCCAGCTCCTCCTCAGCTTGGAGGGCACTAAACTTGTTCTTCAAGGGTAACTCTTGAGGAGGAGCAAGAGCCTTTCTCCTTCTACGAGAGGTCACCAGCTTCCAGCCCTTTTCAACACTGTTATGATGTACCGTTACACACGGTGCTGAGCCCTCTGACAACTCCACTGCAGTCGGGGCAGGGGACTCCCGGAGCTGAACAGTCTCCGAGAACGCCCTGTCAATCTCCCGCTCATCCTCTCGGATGCTACGCAGCCTACTAACTTCCTCCCGTAACTCCTTTATCTGGTGATGCAACTGGTCAACCACAGCACACCCTCTGCAGGAGGGCTGACTGTCAGCCCAGGCCTCACAGAGAGGCCCCAGGCACTCCCTGCAGCCTGACACCTGCAGAGCTGCATCTGCTGTCCGAGGGTCTGTCTGGGTTGAGGCCTCAGACACAGCTGATGCAGCACCTCCAGCAGCCATGGGGGAACGTGCTCTGCAGTGTGTCATGACCATGCCCCGGGGAAGGACACACCACTGTGCAAAATGGAGAGGTGCCTTCTGGCACCCTGCTGCACAAACTGCTGCATCTGTTCACCTGCTCACTGCCTCTGTTGGCTGTGCTCTGGGAGCTGTGCTCTGGGCCTGGCTCTTATATAGGCCTCTGCCTAGCAGTGGCTCACAAGGGTGCTTGACCCACCCAATCAGGAGCCACCTGAAACAAAAGCCCCAACTCCCTCTGAGCAGGGCAGCCCAGAGAGCTCGTTAGCAGCAGCCCCACCTAGCTAGAACTTCCCAGGAGAAGTGAAGTCAAGGTCCCCTGCAGGAGTCCTTGCCCAGCTCTCCCTTCCTGCTAGCAGCAAGCACTGTCTAGTTCCTCGGGGGTCCCCAGAAAGTCTCCACAACTTCCAACAAGGCCCACAAAAGGCCCAGGCAGAACCCAGACACTGCTGCGCAAACTGCTGCGTCTGTTCGCTGCCTCTGTTGGCTGCGCTCACACTGCAGAACAGGAAAAACACGCTCTAGCTTGAAAACAGAACTGAATCTTTTCTCTAACTCTTAATGTTTTCCCTCCATTGAGTAGTTCCATGCAGCAATGTCATTAGGAACCATTGTTCCCAATAGAGCAACATTCCTAATGGAATTATTCCATTCAGACTACCAGCTGCTTTGAACCCTATTTTGAGATATGGTGTTCTCTTAGCACTGTACATATTCCTAACACCTACCTCAGATTTTTGAACTTCATCTGAGATGCTGAATAAGTAGATTTCACAGTGCATATCTTTTAGGTTCTCTGGACTCTTTTTTGCATATAACCCTTAAAAGTAGATAAAAATTAAGTGATAACATCTTTTGGGTACTGCGAGTTCCATGAACCATGAAAATAGTCCAAGTAACATGCCAAACTAAAAGGGAAAAGGATGCAACAAGTAAAGCCAATTTGAAAAAAATGTGTGGGAAGATAACATAGGAAAAAAAGGTTATAAGCTCTGCTTGTGTTAGGTGTCTCAGTGTTACCATCACACAGTCGGTGTAAATACCTGCATTATATTGGGGCACTACTACATGGTAATATCTCATTCTAGTGACTAAACACAACAGTTATTGCCCACATAATCTGTCACTGGTCAGTTAAGTGATTTTAACAAACACAGTAATGCCTTAATATGAAAACCCACTTGATCTGGATCCTCTCCTCAACTCACTGTAGGTCAGACAGCGCTCTGACATTATATATCTGACACATACTGGTCCTCCAGTATGAGGATGACCATGTGAAAATTGTTGAGTTTGTGCTCTGGATACTGACAATAAAGGTCATGACCACAGATTCTATAAGTAGGTTTCAACTACCACAATGATTGAGATTTTGTCCTGCAACTAGACAGAAATGCTCTGCCTTGCTTTGCCTTACTTTGACTGGCCTCTCCTTTCCTCACCTCACTTCACCTCTTAAAGTATACAAAGAATGAAAGAGAAAGAGGAAAATTTTTAGGAGAACAGAAGGAAACCTCTAGCAAACACTATTGGCCCCAAATTTCTGGTCTGAAATAGTTATCAAGGAATGATGACAGTATATGGAAAGAACCTATTTATTATAAGAATATATATTTTTTGTTCAAAGGCTACCAGAAAACCTAAAACTGTGTAAACCTGGATCCTCTTTTTGGAAAAAAATTCTCTACATTATACAAGAATTCCTAATCATACAATTAATTTCTATAATGCTAAACTTTCTTAGATAATGCAGCTCTGCTCTTTGGGGTGGCCAAAATTCAATATATCTGATAGAAAACAAATTAAACAGTATAAAGGCAGTATAAAGCTACTCTGAGTACAGGGAAAGAAGAATTTAGCTATTGCCCTTTTCTGTTGTTACGTTAATGGTGACTCAGAGATTTAAAAACATCAGCTAAAAGTAATCATGAAAGTAAAATATCTGAAAGAGTTTTGGAATATAGCAGACATTTTCATGTGCAAAAATGGGTTATTACCAAAGGGACTGCTGGATTTGCAAACTTAAGTCCATATAGAGAGAAGAGAAACATTGAATCAGGAGAATTAAATTTCATTAATGAGTGTTGCTTGAATACTTTTTTTAGTCTCTTTTTTCAACACAATTTAAACTAAATGATGATGTGAAAAATCTTCACAGTGTTCTTTTTATTCTCACTAAGCTTGAAATAAAAGTTGCTGCCACTAGAGATCATTGTTGCTCTTCGCAGAACTGGCCTGCTTTAACTGTTTATCGTAGCACGTAACAGTAGCTGCAGTCCTGCTCTTTTTATAGCAGAATTCACCTCAGAATATCGAAATAGAAACACAGCGAGAAATGAGTTCCATCTCCCACATTTCTCCTATAAAAGTTGATCCTGTGATAATAGCAAATGGAGTCCTAGATGCTTCGAAACCAACGCCAATATATCACTGATAGCCTGTAATAACCATAGGCTTGATTGTGCCAATCTCAGACTTAGTTTCCACACCAAAGACCAGCTATCTCCTTTCAATCATATAATTGCTAAATGTAAATAACACCTTTTGAAAAACTCCTTCAAAACTGCCTATTTATAAATGCAAAAACTGTAAATATGAGAACAAAATTTTTAAAAAATCAATAAAAACATTTGTAAACATATGTTTTTCTGTTTGTGGTCTCTTAATTACAAAGTCTACATCCACACTAAGAATTTTTTATGTGATATCAATCAGCTGTGCTGTAGATTTTTGTTCTCCTTCTGAATATATCAATGCAATTTCAGTCTTGAGTCCTCATTATAGACCATCTTCAGGAAATGAGAAGAGGCCTAATCTAAGTGACGGTGAAGTCATGTAAAATCTCCTGTTGAAACTTTATTATCCTTAAAGTATTCTGTGCATAGTGGTCCACATTGTATTAACATCAGCAGGGTAGCAAAAATAAATCAGATGGGAATAAAAGAAGGAATTCCCATATCTTTTTGTCCCCATCTCCCGCTCAAGTGGAAAAGAAAACTTCACAGAAACAATGTTTGCAAAGGAGACAGTGAGGTTAAATCCTCAGTCCAATGAGTGAGGTTGAATCTTCACTACCAACTTTATTTATGAGTATAGTAAAGCCAGGATTGAACAACATTCATATCTCTGCATGTGGGAGAAAGGCGGAATAGGCCTAAGTTTTGGTGGCATACAATAAGTGGAAGAACAGTCATGAAGAAGAGGCTGAGAGGAAGAAAAGAAAAGCAAAATACTGGAAAGTAAATTGTTTAGTTAGATTCTTAACTTTTTGAAATCCTCCTCCAAAACTAGGACAGATTGTTCTATGTTTAGCTGCAAGTCTGCCTAAGGTTTTCTTAAATTTACTTTGCCATTCCATACCATTCCATCTTTTCTTCTATGTCTTCAGTAGAGATATATGTGTTCAAAGACCCTAAAATATAAATACTGTGTCAAGCTTGCTTTCTTCTGTGTACCCATTAATAAACTTCAGTTAAACATCTTCAGGGAAATGGATGTGCTCTCCTTTTCTGTCCTCGTCACTCAGCCACAGTAAGACTATATAAATTATGATAAATAAACTTACCTCTTCCCCTTCCTAAAAGACAATGACAAAATAATCCTTTCATCCTTAAAATTGCTATTCTGTGTAATAAATAATCATCACTGCCCCAAAATAAGGACTGCAGATAAATCTCAGGAAATATTTTGTTCAAAATAGAAAAGATGAAATTTCAATTGATAACTGATCAAAATGGTAAGCATGCACGTCAACCAAACAGCTCACTCCTATAATACATTAAAATAATCCCAAGTGTATAATTGGCAACACTAACTATACTGACTTCTGAGGTATGAAGGATTTTTAATTTACGGCTCCCTATGGTAACATGTTGTTTGTTTTAATGATTGTTGATTGTTTCAGTGATGATTTTCCAAATATGTCCCTAATCTTTTGTGATTTTTTTACTCTTGGGATAAATTTCCAATTGCTCTTAATATGATACATACCCTAAGGTATTTAAGGTTTTATTTCTGAGATTTTTATGTGTACATGCTTTTCTTAAAGTGTTTTTAAAATTAGTTTAATTTGATTTTCAAAATTGATATTGCAATCAAGAATAAGAAGAAAATGAGTACATCACTTTAAAAGACTGCACAGAAACTCTAAAGAATTAGGGAAAAAAATGTACCATACTTTGGCTTGGAAAACGGTGACCTAATTCGTCCTACCTGAGTAGGACTAAAGGCCCTGATAAGTGTTGTGTATTTCATGTAAGTAATTGTATGCATAAAGCACTGAGGTTCAGGCCACAAAACCGCAATTTCTTCTTGTTTGTCCCTTGCTGGCTGTTAATATTTCAATGAACTTCAGGAACTTTGTCAAGCAATGCTTTTGATTTCTCCTGGGAAGGCAGAAAAGACCTATGAGTTACACAGTTTACAGTTAAAATAACAATATTTGTTTACAAGGTCACTTCAAGAAATAATTTATCTGTCCTTCTAGGAAAAAAAAAAAATTGATTGTTTTTTCCTGCCTCGGCTTTTCCTCTACTCTTCCCTCTTCCCCTCCCTTTCCAAACAGGAGCTATGACTGCTGTACTTGTATTTGATTTACTAGGTTACTGAATGCATTTTAAATTCACATTTTACCTTAACCTGAATTAACGTTGAAATGCATGCAAGTCCCTCCTAATGTCAAAACATCAGAAGCTTTAAGCTCCTGATACAAAACATAACTGGGTGCTATTTAGTGGCATAACTCACACAGGGACGCATCAAGTCAAATTGCTGCATTATTCAAGTCAAGGGACTATGCAGATCCTGAAGACGATCTGAAAGATTATGTTTGTTTTCACTTCCTTCATCCCATGTGCTGTCTTCCTCGTTCAAGACAGAGGGATTCCTAGAGTGCAGGGAGAATTCAGTTTGAAAGTTAATACATTTCCAGATTATATTGCCTCTCCAGAAGGTAATAGAACCTTAACAGACCTTCATGACCCTTACAGAAAATACAAAGAACAAATATTTGAGAAATAGAAACTACTGTGCAAAAAGAACAGATTTGCTCTCCCATCTTGTCTTATATCAGCGTGTCCTTGAGCTACCATGGAATGACCTGGTCAACAAGGGAATAAAAGAAGAAAAGGAAAAGGAGATTCTGAGATGCAAAAGGAGAGAAAGAAAATAAACAGCCTATTAGATTAAACTAGCATATGCAGTTTCATGCCTTCGGTGTGATTTTAAAACATAGTTGATATGGAATACCAAAATGGCTACTGCGTGATGGTAGTAGAAGTCTTTGGCATTCTTTGGTGGCCTCCTTAGTCTCCTCTGCATCTTTTGCCTACAAGGACAAGATTCAACAGTAAAGCCTAGTAAAATTTAAGCTCCTTCTTCTTCACCTTCACAAAAACCAGTAGAGATTTCATTTCTTAAAAATCACAAAATCTGCATAATATATTTCATAGTAATAACACTATTCATAATAGATGAATAAAGCCCAAATGCTTGCTTTATTACTTTGTCTTTCCATTGCTCATAAAAACAGTTAAAACCTGCTTTTATTTCTAAATTAACATTGATGCACTTCTGATGCTAACTAAAAACAAAAATACAGTAGAACACTTTTTTCCACCTTATAAGCCTTCTATATATCTTCCAAATTGTTGAGGCACCTATTTTGGGGGCAACAAATACAAAGGAAGTAAAGTGCAGTATATCTTTTGATACAGATTCTTGATGTGAGTGATTATAATTTTAACAGATGCTACATTGTTTGATGAAACATTTTAGATTCTGAATGAAGAGTCCTTGAAGACCAAGAATGAAAATAATGTGTTACATGTGCAAAATAAATCTGACTTCTCAAGTACAATAGTCATTTACTGCTATCCAGAGTGCTGTGCAATGCAGTCACCACAGAGTTCATCAGCAGACAGTAGATGATCATTCTTCTTCTTTGTGCAAGAATTATCTCCTCATCTTTGATAGGTGTTGGGCCAAATCCTTCAGTCCTTTCTTACTCAGGAGTTGATTTCTCTGGCCTTACTCATGGTAAGCAGAAGTACTTCAATCTATGACAATTGAACACTTTGAACTCCTTCAGTAAGACGAATAAAGATACAATTATCCAGGTCTCAGGCAAAAAAGATGATTGGGGAGTGAGTAGTGAGTAAGCATTTTGGCTGATTATGAACAAAACATTTAGTATATCTCTAAAATATTTCATTTCAAACAGGAATAGATATAATTTAAGCACATTTTATTTGACCTAACCTTTGAAGTATCTCTTGAAGAGTCTATAAGAATTTGTGCTAATAATCTGAAAAAAAGAACTTGGATCTAGACAGTAATTGATGCGTATTTGCAAAATAATTATTAGTTATAAAAATAATATTAGTTTCTTTGTTTTCATCAAGGTGAAAAGTTCAGACCCTTCCTGCACACATTACTCATTCTCACTTAGCAGTTCCTTTGACTTCAAAATGGCAATACTGAATGGACTGTATATGTTTATGAATGAGTATAGGACCAAGCCCCTATCATTTCTATCAGCTATTAATAAATATTCTAGAAAGTAAATAGAAAATGATATCATTTTTGAGAAAAAACACTGAAGTATAAATTTATCGAAATGTGTCAACACTTTATTTCACAGTTACTTTTTTAGTATCTGGAAATAATCTAGAAAATATTGTCTTGTCCTAGTAACTCTTTAGTGTCTTTTGTTTCTACTTTGAGTCTGCATGTTTTTGAGTAAATGATTAACCAGAAAACCACACAGCAAGAGCTATGCTACTAAGAGCCTGCCATATCAAATTCATTATTTCTATTTTTGAGCTATCAAGTTTTGAATTTTACTATTAAAAATAAAGGATGTCTCTAATACGGAAAAATATTATTTGAAACAAAAATCACTAAATGGAAATACTGATCTTCACATCTATGAGTAAATTTAAACAAGAAACTAATATTCTAGCTGTGTTTATAAGTGAGTCGTGCAGTTAAAATGAATATCAAAATTTACAATGTATGAAATATATCTTCTGTTGAATTACAACTGGTAGAAGGCAAGAAGAAGGTCACAGTAGCTGGTAAACATAGTTAGGCAAATGTGCTATTGTGAGAAGGCACTGAACAGGGTTAAAAAGTGTGCTAAGCAGGAGGTCAATTAGAAATGTCATGACTCTTTCTGGCCTTGAAATCTATAAATGGGGGGAAATGAGAAGGGAAGGAAATGAAGATGGAAGCAGGTTTTTGATTTTGTAATCTGAGGCTATTTGATGAATAAAAAAACTATTGGTCCAGTGGGAAAAACATATCATCAACAGTTGTTTTAGGCAGAAATAAACCTTAATTTACCACAATATTTTTGAATTAGCCATATCCTCAGGTCTCTGCACATCCATCCAGCACAGAGACATTTACATAGCCTCTCTAAGATCCTTCACTTCTAGATTTCTCCCAAGCTCCCTGATTATGCATCAGAATGACTCAATCAATTTCATTTGTAGTGCTAGCTTTAAGCGTTCTACTCGTAATAAAGGTGCTAGTTCTTTAGTTTGTGAAAGAACAGAGAGAAGAACAAGCCAGTATCAGGGTCTAATAAGCCAGTGCAGACCTCACCAGGAATTCTGGATACCTGTAACCATTACACTCCTGGGTGGCAGACACCTGGATTAACTGGCTAGCCAGGGTCTCCAGTGCTGGCAGAGGTCAGGCAGAGTAAAAAAGCAGTCCGTAGTGGATCTGGATAGTGGAATTCATTTAAGAACCAGTGAGATTAGAGCTTTTATCTTACTTGATTATCTCACACCCTCAAGGACCCCCACCAGCCCCACATTATGTTCACTAAGTCTCAGCTTCCCTACCCCCGGGAGATAATTGCTGTGCTGGGAACGTCAGGTAGAAAGTCATGTCTGTTTATGTCATATCACTACTTACAGTTGCCAGTCTCAGGTGTTGCTGGCCACAGTCTCTGAGCATACTCTGGCATTCATGTCTGTGATTTTTTCCCACATCTCAAATCTTTCCTTCAGCCACAATCTGTCCTCCAGCCAGGTTCTTCATCTTCTGCTTTCCAGGCCCCCTTCCTTTCTCAGAGGCCACTTCTTTTCAGGAGCTTCTCTTTTTGTGATCCTCTACTTTCCAGAGCCTCAGGCCTCTGTTTCTCTGTCTAAATAGATGATGTGCAGAAGCACAATGTGTAGTATGAATTCCTCTGAATATGCGAAAAAACTTGTTTACTGTGAGGGAGACTGAGCCCTGGAACAGGTTGCCCAGAAAGGTTGTGGAGTCTACTTCCCTGGAGATATTCAAAAGCTGCGTGGATGCAATCCTGTGCAGTATGTTCTAGATATCCCTGCTTGAGCAGAGGAGTTGAATTAGATGATCTGCAGAGGTTCCTTCCAACCTTGATCATTCTGTAACCAGCCTCCTAACTGGCAGTTTTGTCTTATGTCTTTTTATTAATTGGAGGATTCAGGACATACTATTTCTATTTAGTCCTGGTGTTGTCAAAATTTACAATCATCCTATGCTTACTAGCTACATATAGTATCTTGAGAGTTAAAGAGTTCAGTTTTGGACATCCAACCTCCCCCTTGCCCCCCAGTGATCTGCCACCTATGAGCATCCTCAGTCTAAGCTATTTTTTTGCCTATGACAAAGTCTGCACCAGGATCAGCTGCAGCTGTTTCACACATGTATTCCAACATGTTATGGTCTGAAGAAGTATCAGGAGCTCTTTTGTAACTGTAGGACAAGTCAGATCCCATTGATGGAATAGGTGAGCAAGAGTCATTTTGATCTCAAGACTTTGTGGATGGTGGGATCATCATGTTTGAGTAAATGGTAATGAACTGAGTTTACCTCATTTCCACACCTTTTTTAACACTTCATTGCACTGTGCAACTGTCTTTGAGGAGGTTCCTTTCACAGTACCCAGGGAAATTCAGCAAACTGAGGCAAAGGTTGATGTTACTTCTGACACATGCCTCTGCAGCGCCTGCTGTAGGACCTGGAGCTCCAAGAGGCCTGTGCACTCATCCTTCACCCTAGTGGAATATCATCTGAGCTTTGTGTTATGAATGAGACAAGAAAACTAGTGTTCTAGCTGGTCATTCCGGGCTGATATGCAAAGACAGCCATGAGCATGAAGGAAGGGTAATTTAACCGGCTTGGAATGAGATGCAAGAAAACCCTAGTAATAAATACTGCAAGAGGAATTGCAAAAAACAGATCAAGCACAGAACCGAAGTGCTATATGTAGGTAAGGGAAGGAGCCTTCTTCACTTTGGGGAGAGAACAAAGGACTGGAATATGTTCATCTAACATAGAAGAGTATTTAAGTACAAGTAAAAAATGTGAATGGTTTTGTCCAGTTTGTAACTTTCTCTTTTAGTCCCTTTGTGTGGTTTTCCCCTGAGATATTTTATGGAATAAATTATTCTGATACATAAAACTTGAGAAACACCTCTGAAACTACATAATGAAGGGATGCTACTGTAATTTGTGTTATGTGAAAGGTAGACCATACAGCAGTACCTTATTTTGTCTAAAGATGGCAGCAGAAGCCTAAATCTCATGAACTCTAAATGGAACAGTGTTTCAAGAAAGTTATCTGTA
Organism: Struthio camelus; assembly: GCF_040807025.1. NCBI lineage: Eukaryota > Metazoa > Chordata > Aves > Struthioniformes > Struthionidae > Struthio > Struthio camelus. Next base: position 179,814,378 of record NC_090942.1, on the reverse strand, counting down.
TACTAAAGATGAATATTCTCTTAATAATACATGAACATTATTCAACTGGAACTATAGAGTCAATAGAATACGAACAATGACTCCCCCTTTCCAAAAAAAAGCCACTGCAGCCAGAACTAGTCCTTTTCTTCGATGAAGTGAAAAGCTCGTTCAATTTGCTCAGCGTGGGAGTCTTTGTCATTTTAACTGGATAGCACAATAGATATTGATAAAAATAAAAGTCTTTTAACATAATAGCAATGCAAGACAATACCAACAAAGTGTCTTGTCTGTCAGCAACGGCCATTAAAAATGTATTAAAACATACATTCAGCTCTTTTATTTCCTAAAAAATAAAAAAGATTGGTAAGTGCTTACAAGGAAAAACCTTCTCATAAGGAAAGAAAGAAAGAGAAACAGGGAGCTCAGGAAGGAGGCCACCCGATCTAGACATGGAAAACAAAAGCAAAGTAAAGGAAAAGGGCCCATGAGGCAAAGAAAAGGCTCAATGACTAGATTAAGTCAGAGACAAACATAATAAATCTTAATAATGCAATAGGCTTCCTGTATAACACTGAGAAAAATATCATTTGAAGCTCCTGCCTGTCTACAAAAAAATACCAATTTTTTTTAACTCCACTATAAATTTTTTTGTTACTTTCTAGAATTAATAGGTGTTGTTCACTAGAAGGGATTGTGAGTATTTCATTTAAAAGATGCACTTGTGCAAAGCTGTGAGGCTTTTAACTGTATAGTAGTAAACAAAGGAAAAAGAAATCTCTCATGAAAGCATTGCCTTGCTTTTACTTACTGCCCCTACTAAACTGTTTTGTACTTAAGTGAAGTATGCATGGCAGACTGTCTAGTAAACAGAAAGGATAGCTTTCACTGTGGGAGAATGGTGGGGAGAGAGAAAGATGAAAGGATCCAGTACAATCCATGGCAAGATTTTCCGATGAAATAGCTAGAAAGGAAGGAACTGTTGTTTTACAGTGCCTCACCAGGTTCAAAGCATGCATATTAAAACAACTGGCAGATGCAGGTTGTGCAAAATATTAGGGACAGTTCTTGCTAAACTCAGTTTGCTCAGCTATTTCTTCTCTTCATAAATTCGTAAGTCCTATAAATCCTCAGAGCCCACTGTCTAATTATACCGGGCATCTTGCATACCTTCTCATTAAAAACTAACCTCCTATTTTAATGACTTGGTTGAAATCCTTTGAAGATCAGACTGTTAGTGACTGAATGTTGTGCTGTGAATGCCCCTTCATGCTGCCCTCCTCCTTTTATTCCTTTCTAAGCTTTGGTCATTTCCTTTCTTTTTTCTTGAAATCCATGTTAGACATCTCACCTATCTCCAAATGCAAAATACTAAGGTGCTGCTTTTGAAGGCCACTTCTGCACCCTGACTGAATGGGTCAGTCCGAGTTAAGTGTTTAGGTTGCTTTTGGCTAATGGAAAAAGATATCTTATCTATTTAGCTCAGGCAGTTGCTGAACAGATGTACATAGTGCAGTATTTACAGTACCAGATCTTTAACAAATCAGGCTATATTCGTTCCTGGGGTAATTCCAACTGACTTCATTCAAATTACACAAATGATTAATTTGTGCTCTGGTTTTCAGATGAAAAACCCTCTCCCAGTTTCATATTTAGAGGGTATATTTTGTTCATCAGCAGATTCTGGCTTGGATCCTTGTGGTCTGGACAATCATTTTAACTTACAATTTGCGTCTTTGGCCTATGTCATGCACTTGAATATCTTAAACAGTATCAGCCTTAATAAGGACTTTAAAAATCAGGAAATGGAGATAATTTTGTCTTTGTTTCTTCCAAAATTTTACTTGTTCAAATCCTTAGCAAGTACTTTTATTTCCCTTTTGCATATGTTCAGCTAGCAGTTTGGGCAGGATTGTTACTTACTTTAATTACAAGCGTCCTCTAGCTGTACTTTTTTTTATATACATATATATCAATAAGAATTACAGGTATACCCTTCAGTCCACATGGACACCACCGGGGTTTCTCCCAAACCAGAAAGCCTGAACTTAACACTGCAGTAATGAATAAATGCTATTTCATTTGAAGGTAAACTTTTACTTCATTTTCTGCTTTTTAACATCATAAATTATAATATAAGTTTGCATGGGATTTATTTTACAGAATCAAGTACATAGATAATAACATTTAAATAAGTACCTAAGTATAATCAATACACAATAATTATTTTATTTGCAAAATGTTTGCAGGTAATTAATAATAAAATAATAATAATAAAATAAAAAAATATAAAATAATTTCTGTGCTATTGAGTAGATTTTATATACCTTACTGTAGCAAATTTCAGAGGGCCATACTGTGATACTTGGACTTGTAATGAATGGTACCTTACTCCACAAGCTTTCTCGTTTATTGCAGTCAATTTCAAAGTGACATGTTTTATATCTACAGAAGAACACATATGAATCTCATCCCTCATCTGAGAGGAAGAGGGAGAGACACTGGAGAGATGAAAATATAACTTGCTAAGAAAAATCTAAACTCTAAAATTCATTACAAATTATCCTGGAAATTATATTTTGTTTATTTTGATAGGTGCAGAGAAAAATTCATAAAATATTTCATCTCCATATTGAACATAATGGGAAATAGGGATATTATTTTGATGCATGGTTTTACTAACAAGTTTCAAGATGAAATATTGCCTATCATAGAAAATACACCTATTCACAAGCAAAAAATAATAATAATACAAAAATTGCTAGCTTTAATAAAAGTCAGGACTTACTGATTAAATAACATTTTATATTCAAGAGATTTTCTAACATAAAGGCCTTTATTGAAAAGGTCTGATGGATTGAGAGAGAAGTTTTATTTATTTTATGGGTGATTTTCTTAAGTGCAATTCCCTTATGTCTAGAATAAACCTGGAGTTTGGAAAGCATGAGTGGAGCTCTTATTGAAACAAGCCTGCATCAAAACACAAATAACTTTCTATTAGCCATGTCACTAGGTTAAAGAATAGGTACGTGGAATCTAAGCAATTATCAGGGAAATACTGGAACATTCTTCAAAACAACCCTGACCTTAGTAACTTGTTTAAAGATCTTTGCCTGATGGCTTATGGAAGAAGCCCAACTTAAAAGACAAAAGTGTACTCTTAAAGTACATTGTTAATCACGGTAGCCCCTCAGTGGCACAGCTATCCGATGGCAATTACTTTTGTGGTGACTATGACCATGTAATTCAACCCCCAAATATAAGTGTTTTATTTTATCACTCTATTAGAGGGAAAAAAAATGTCCTCTCCTACTTAATGAATAATAACATGCACTACAAAGAATGTTCAGTAGTGTATCCAACCAAATGTCCTTGCACTCCAGTTAACGTGTGGATCAATCACAAAAAGTATGATGGAACAAATGTGCAAAGAATCTACTTTTCGTTAGTGGAAATGATGAAGCCTCTCAGAGAGCTGAATGCACTAACACCAAGAGATATTCTAATCTGGGGTCCTCAACATACAAAGCTTCGTAGGTCAACAACAGATGTGTTTATGAGCTCCTAACGCTACCTCTTGAACACCTCTCAGGTGCAAGGACTCATCCTTCTAAAATGATGATCTTTGTAAAGAAACTATCACAGCAGGGATCTTCAATCACAATTTCTTACCACTTTCCATAGGACATGCAGAAAACAAAAGAAAAAAAGAAAGTTTATTAATTTGATTTATAAATATAGATGATTTATGTCATTTAAATATTACTAAAAATGTTCAAATTCTTTCTTACTTCTACAGATCTCAGTAGTTTAATATCTCAAGAGAGTATTACAAAAGTCACATGTGATATTAATATTTGTCTAATAGTCAACTGCAGAAATACATGGTCAAGAAATGCCTTTAAGCACAACACCTTCTACTGATACTTCGCCAGAAGATTTAGAAACGCTGTTCGTGTTATTTGACAGAGTGCATTTACTCCTTCTTCCACTCTTTTCTATTTTCTTATTCTTTCTTGTACTTCTGAGGGAAGTATTCTGATTTCCCAGATCTCAGAGGAAGGAGAAGTTTCAGTGTTTGTGAGAGCCATTTGAACTTAAAGTTCAAGCAAATTGCTGCATTACTTCATTATTCAGACTATTAAGATTGTCCCCTTATTTCTAAACTGAATTTACCTTGCTTAAGGTGTCAACCATTGGATTTTGTGTAATCATGGATTATTAAATTGTTCATTACCAGAAATTCCTTCTTACGTAGGTGTTTACAGACTACACAAAATTAACTTTTTAAAAATAAGCCAAATAAATCCAGATTCTTCGTAAAGGTATTTTTTCAGTTCTTCACTCATTTGTGCTGGTTATTTTTTTTTTCCAACCTTTCTAAATATCTTTTTTAAATTTTAAAAATCACAAATCTCTAGTTTTTTCTGGTCATGTTTTCATTAATAACATATACAGATGTAAAAACTTCTAGCATCCTGCTTTTGTTTAGCTTTCTTTGTCTATAAGGACGCTGGTTTTTCACTTGGCTATCACTTTGCAAGAGAGCTCATGCTGCCAGCTACTATGTGTGAGGTTGTCTCCTATGACTTTGAAATCCTCTTCAGTCTCAGTATATTTCAGGATTGAATGTTGAATGTGACTTCATTCTTTGTTCCTGCATTTATGATCTGTTAAGCCGTACTAAAATAGCTATTATTCATAAGATCCTCCTTGTCAAACAAGACAAGTTTTGTCTATATAGCTGACCAGGACTTTTTATTGTTTAGTATTTGTCAATTTTAACCTCCTGGACATTACTACCAGTGATCATTTTATTTATTTCTTAATCTCTCTGGACCCTGAAGAGAGGCACTGAATATACTGCACCAACAACAGATCTCTGTAGCACTCCAGAAGGAGTACTGTCATTGGATAATCATGTCCCATTTACCTTTCTTAGTGTATGATTGCATGAAATCAGACAATGAATTTGCATCATGCTTATTCTTTAACAGCTTGACACATATAATTCTTGTATGACTTGAAGTACTGTAGCAACAGTTGCGTTTGTCACCCAAAGCTCTGTTTTCATTAAAAACATCAAGTTTGAAAACAGACACAGTCAGTGCATGCTGATGGATCACCTCTTTGTAATCATTTGCATGACATTCCCAAAAAGTGTTTGTGCTCTGTACATGGCCTTTGTAAAAATGAAATTATTATATTTACTGCCTCTGATTCTCATGGGAAATTTATTCTATTTGGAAAAAATATATATTTTTTTCCTTAGGATGTAGTATTAAGCTGAATTATTTCTGGTGTAATCATCATCAATTTCCTTGTTTCTTTGCTTTACAAAAAAAGTGCAAGATTTGAAAGATTTTTCAGATCATTTTTACCTATGAATGCAGTGATTGTTTAGTTGTCTATGTCTAAAATTCATACCAAACCCTGACGAACACACATATATGTTGTGGGGTAGGGGATTTCTTTATACCATAATTCCTTTAAGAACACATTTTCCTTCTTCTGAAAGGGACCATCCACTAATGTGTGCTACTGAAAATAGGAATTTTTTTTCTTCTTACAATTTAAAACAAAAGAGAAAAAAAATTGTTTAGTTCAAATTTCTATGACTTTTCATCAAAACAATGTTGAATGAAAATTACAGTTCAAATCTATTCAACAGAAAATTGAATTCAGTTTGATTATATTGGAACTTTTTATTATTACTACTATTTTATTTCTAATTCTTTTTTCTGTTTACTTTCCTTCCCCTCAAAAAAAAAAAAAAAAGGAAGTCCTCAATGATTCCTTCATTCATCTTTAACATAAAATGAAAGGAATTCAAAAAATGTTCTCTCGGTTCCAGTTCACAGTGCTACATAAAAGATAGCTAGGGAGGAAGCTTGAGCACTAAAATTCCTGATTGTTCACACTGCTGAATTGTCAGCTCTGAATTGCTCCAACTAAGTCTCTCTAAGACAAATCTGCAGCAGAGGTGCTATCCTTAATCAAGCTGAACGTGACCCATCAATGCCACTGGGCCTCAGGGGCAGCTATTTGTCTCTTGTTCCCTTTTATTAGCAGTATAGTCATAATCTTTGAATGGAGGCATTTATTTCTTTTCAAATAATTTTTCCAAAGCCTGAAACATTTCAATCGATGGTAAAAGCTTTGCAGAAATGTTGCACTAGATAGGGGGGAAAAAACCCAAACACCTATTAGCATTTTTGAATAACTTATTTTATTCCAGTGGCTCGCTGTGCACAAATAGTGTTTCAGCCAAAAAGGTCACTTTATTACCCACTCTCTTCACATACCTGCACCACTTCACAATATGACTCCAAAAACTACTTTCTTAACAATCTTCTTAGAGGTTGAACAAGGAGCACTCAGAATCCCACTCCCCCTTTCCCTGGAGGACTCCCGCCAGCAGTGAGCCAGCACGTCTCCTGCATATCATCAGCTCTGCCTCGACTGCAGCCATCACATTCCCGTTTTTGTCACCACGGTCTCACGACACTGTTCAGATAGGTAAAGGGGCAGAGACAAATCTATGGGAGTTATCGTCACAGAAGCGTTCTTTTGTATGGCAGGGTGAAAACCTGTTCACGAATTTCCCTTTCACTGCAACTCTGAGGCCATAGCCAGACTTGGAATAACCTTAGGGTATATAATGTTAATAATTGAAATGTTAAAATTCTCTGTTTTTCAGAAGTGCCAATTTAAACAAAACTGTATAAATAACACGATTCAAATAATGTAAGTGATAAAGTAATATTTGTTTCTCTCTCAGTAAATAAATAAAAATACAGTCCATTCCTCTGGCCAAGAAACTTAAAAAGTCTATCAGCTTTTCTTCTAAAGAAACCAGATGGTTTTGTAGCTAACTGATATGAGTCAGTCCCTCCCTCAAGGTATGGACGTGCTGACTCCTTGGGGTTTCTAATTAAATCTGAAAAAAGGATAATCATAATTTACTTCCTTTGTTTCAAGTCACTTTTTGATTAAGTATATAGAATAAGTAATAATTTAAACCAAAATGTTCACGTCTAACCAAGAACCGCCTGCTGAAGAAGAGTGTGAGTAATACGCTCACTTAATTCCAGTACAAACCTAACCATTCCTCCATGTCATCACTGTATAACAAATGGTGAACTATAGAGAGCTGCTTTTAAGAGAGCCCTCACACAACCTTGTTTTTGTGTTTATTTTGTACAATTTGAATGAGTTCGCACAAATACAGGGAAGTTGGCTTTCATCTACATATGTTAGAATGGAATGATTCAGCTGCTGAAATACAAATGTCTAGTGCTAGCTGAGATGCCACAAAGTACCTGAGATGTCTGCATATGTCTGGTAAACATGTCACAGGATTTGTAGGAAACCAGGGGGCTTCTAGATGAGGAACTGCAGATCATATGTGATAACCTAATGCATCTCACATGACTATGGATACCTATGTTTAAGTAATTTACTGCAGTGCTGAATTTTAAGAAGTATAAATCTCACCTTAATTGACTTGTGTGGGGATAGAATATTATCCCCAGTTTGGAAGAGGTTCCTATTATTTATTACAAACTGGAAGCATGCTGACTAAAAAATAATAACTGGGAAATCAGTAAGAATTAATCACAAAATCAAAAATCAAGAACTGAGATTAGAGACTGATTCCAGCCTGTAGTTCATATGACCAATTAATCTGATCAAGTGTAGATGTCAATTCGGAGCAGGTGCTTGATCTTTATTAAGTTACCTAAAAATATGTGCCTAGTATCACTGGAAATATCTGAGACTTTTGCACCAGGCTGGAAATACAACACAAGAGCTATGTGAACAGCAAGGGAACACGCAGGATACTTTCTGGTGATTTCAAATGCCACAGTATGCTGAAGTGTGAGCTATGGTATCAACTCTAAACTTTGATACATCTCTGTGTAGTCAAGGGGGAGGTGGGGGGCACAAATAGCCTCTTTAGGAGGATCTTAAGCTGACCTACTTCAGGTATATTTTATGAGAAGATGAATTGTTCTTAAGAGGACTCATAGCCAGACCTCTATAGGGGTACCTGGCCCTGAGTAATTATTGAGAGGCAGTACCAGGAGCACTGTGAACTAAGAAAACTATCTTGAGACTCATGAAGCAGTTAACTCATAAAGAGGATATTGGGAAGTCATTCAGAAAACACTTCACTTTTTATACGAAAACAATAGGTGACAGCTACAGAGAAGATAAAACCTACTTTGATTTTTGAAAATCTTTCATTTTGAAACAATTGATTATTTTAATAGTTTTTAGTTAAATGGGAGAAAGGGAGCTAATGAAAAGTATATTCCTAACATTTGAGGAGAGCTGCTTTACAAATAAAAATGTAAAAAGTGATATGATTTTAAGCAGAAAGTAAAGAAAAAAATAAAAATACTGAAATTATATAGTGTGTTCAAGGCTAAAGGATGTTGGAATTCTGAGAGGTTAACTGAGAAAGAAATTACGGGGATCTGAAACAAAGAAGATGAGAACAGAATCAGTGAGTCAGAATAATTAAGATTATCATAGAATATAACTGCACAGTCAGTCCAAAATTGCAGGTTAGCATTAGATGAAGTATTAGAAAGCCAGATAGTCACGGTGAAAATGTTAGGCAAAACTCGTGTTTCCTGCATGCATGCATTATTTGCAATACTTTCAATGAAAATATACTAGTTACCTTTTGCCTTATAGCCATGTGAATTTGACAGGATCCTATGAAAAGGTGTTCATCTCAAGTAGATTGAAAAAAAAAGTGATTGGAAAATGGAATTCCTAAGTACATTTTTAATTACTCTGTTTTCAATTTGGCTTTGGACAACAAAAAATAGTCTAGAATTTAAAATATTTTTAAAAAGTAATGCAATGAAAAGTAAAGGATTAAAACGCTCACAAATAAAGCAGGTAAAAATTGATCCAAAGTAATCATTCCAGCTCCTGTTTTGTAAAAATGATAATGAAAAATATTCTTCTTTGGTTTGCTCTGAGCCAATATTTTTCCTCTCCTGAATTCCTACTAAGGGAATAAATTAAATGTCTGGATAAATAACCAAGTGAAAAGTCTGCAATTTGTAACTATGTGAAGGAAATAAATCTTTTACTAGATTAAAAAATTGTTATAGCTTCAGTCCCTGAAAAAAGTGTAGTGACTAGAGACAGTGGGAACAAAGTAATTACGAAAAAATTGAAGCACTAGAACACAAAAGAGACTTGAAAATACCCAATTTACCCCATAATTCATGCTTCTTTCAAAACACTTTTCTTGCGTCATGCTATAGGTATAAGCTCATCTAGCATGGAGATGACCTTGTAACTATAAATATATTGAGAAAAAGACCTATTGTTTTGTACAAATTAGTGGAATACTTTTCGCATGAATGCTTCTGAGCAACTAAGAATATGGAAAAAGTAGTGCTTAAGTTTCTAAAATGCAACTATAGTAGAATTAAATGGCAGGATTCAGTTAAATAGCATTTGACACCACTGGAAATCCTCTGGGATATCCAGGATGAGGGACTGCAGGTACGACGCAGTACCTATGGAAGACATACGCAGAAGAAGAAGATAAACTCAATGCAGGATACTCTAAAATACCTAAAATTGCACTAAATATCTTTTTTTTTTTTAATAGAGGAATCTTATTCAATTTATCTACATATACAAATGTATATATTTTAAATGCACACATACACACATACATATGTGTAAACACACATATATATACACATATATATATTCATTTATTTATGTTTAAAAAATGACCCAAGTTTCCTGATAGCAATTTTCTTAAGAAATATCTAAAATTTTTTTACTGCGTAAGCCTGGAGAATAGTTCATATTAGTTAATCAAAATGAACACATCATGTTAGTTAAGAGTTATATCAATTAGACATCCCTTCTCAAAAGTCTCTTCAAGAGCCTAGTCTGTTAGTTTTGCTCAAATGACATTTGCTACTGAGAAGCAGTAATGACTTTATTCAGATTTCCTGGAGGAGAAGCAGAGTGAAAGTAAAAAAGACCATTTTTGCAATAGGTTGCTGGTAAGCAGAAGTGAGAGATAGGGGCTTCATTTCCTCCACAGCCTGTGAAAATTCAAAACAATAGTTCTAACAGCTCAGGAGAGTGTTCTACCATCGACCAGTGCAGGAATTATGGAGGAGCATATGTGAAGCGCGATGATCACATCACTTCTGTTGATTGCTCTGAAGGCAAAAATGAGAGTCTCACAAAAGTTAGAGCATAGCAGTCACAAAAGTTAGAGCATAGCAGCTATTTTAATAGTTAAGGCACACTGCTGGAAGAAGTACCCAATGGTTTTAGCTCTTTCCTTCTGCAGTGGTTATGCATTTTACAAAAGATTAACCATCTCCGCAAAACAGAAATAGCCCTCTTCAAATTGGTAATATAAAAGCATTCAGTAAAGACTACAAAGTTTAGAAAAGATGCTTTTACAAGCTGTATAATTAGTCCTTTGTGACATCTGAAATCATATTCTCAATAAAAAAAGTATATTATAAACTACTCGGAGTAACTTAGAGGTCGGACAAGATCCTTTATTTTCACTATATGACAGTCATTCATATTCATGTATATTAAATAGCATGCAATATTTTTTTATAATCCATGTGGGACATGAGATGCACATGGACTGGAAGATCTTCCAACAGAATCACATTCCCTTCTTTTTGCCTATTCTGCTAATACTGTTTCTGGGCCTTTCTTCTAAGGACAGTTCCTGCCAATCCTTCAAATATGCAGAATCTCATGAGAGATCCGTAAGCTGTATCCAGAGTCTGCCAAAGTCAATAAGGATATTCCTATTGACGTCAGCAGCTTTGTTCACAGTCAAAGGTTTGTGATATATTATCCTGATTCACTAGTACATAGCACAAGACACCTAGTTTCATTAAGCCAAATAAGCAACGCATCCATCCCAAAACGTTCTTCATTTTCCTTATATGACATGTGTAAGGCCAAAGGGTATACAGTTTATCTGTTTAGTTTTATTTTCATTTTTATTTTGTTGGATCAGATTTTGTCTTAATAGCCTCAGGATCAGGAACTGCAGCATAATCTTCTGAGTCAGCACAGAGCAGCCAAGTCTCTTCAACTCTTCTATTTTAGCAACAGATGGATAAGACAGTCAGGCCTAAAATACAGGCAAACATCTTTCCCATACCCTCCATGATCTAACCCTGAAAACTAGTGTCGTGTGCTTATCTATTTCGGAGACTTGTTCCGTCTATCTGAACTGAAGTATGTTTCTTATAATATTTTAACAAATTCTGGTAAACATAAGGGAATTGATACTTACTTCATCTTTCTTGAAAGATACTGTAAGTAAGGTATACACATAGGAAATGAGTAGATTTGTCAACTAAAGGATTTCACTTCAAATAAATGTTATTAAATAAAATATAGATTCCCACAGAAGCAACAGGAGCTAGACGGCTAACCCATCCCAGTGAAATAAGTAGTATTTGATAACTATCGCATTCAAATAGCCATGTTACTTATCAAATCCTGTTCATTTTCATGGCAATAAATTGCTATTGTATTGAAACAGTAGTCATTGTAATGTGGAGAGGCCAGCCATCAAATTGCATTCATTTCAAAAAATATTTTGTCAATTATCAAATCCCATCCCATTCATTTTAGCCAATACTCTATTCAGTTAATGGCATTATTCCCATTGATTTCAAGGGAAACTTAAGAAAAAAAAAACTAAGCTACATGTAAATAAATTTTATATATGAAAATATATGCTAATAAAAAATACTTTAAGTTAAAATTATGTTACATAAAATCATATACATACCACACACTTACCACAGACATCCACACACATACGTCTATGTGTATCTTGTAAACGCATAAGGCTACTACAGTTCACCACAACTAATTTTGAGGTATGTGCACTTAAAGTAATTTTTGTAACATTTTGAAAAATAAATCTGAGCTTACAGTTCTGCAAGTTATTAACTTGAGCCCCAACTGAGCATTAACCATTTCATATAATTTTTAGTTTCCTGCTGTTACCTTGAGAAACAATCCGAATTTGGCTACTCGATATTGGTTTTGCTCCATTACAGGAAAGATCAGTTACTTTTGGGATGACGACTGTAAAATGTTCTCCTATCCACACTGAAAGAATAAGGACATCTGCTCCTGAAACCACTAAGGGTTATTTGTCTTTCCTTCAGTTCTGAGCAAAATATGGAAAACGCTGTCTCCAATTACCTATTCTGAAAATTCACAAAGAAAGAGAAAAGGTTGACTGAATTGATCTATTTGCCCCTCTGTATCGCCATTTAAGCAGTGGTAACTGCAAGGTAGTCATACCCCCACCTTCCATAAACTGTTGGGATCCTGAGATCTACTCTGCCTTTTGGATCCTCACAGTGAAATCAGGAGACATTCAGCTGTCAGAGGATACCTATACCAACGAAAGGACCTTATGAATCATCAGGGACATAGTCTGTACCTTGACTCTCATCCATTAACATGACCAACTATTTCCAAGACAAAGAATGATCACAGAATGAGGCTAAGACAGTTTCAAGATGGCCAACCTTCCTAGTAGCTATGGGAAGCAGCTGGTAGCAAGTGAATCCCAATAAAAGTAATAATGAAGCAAAGCAGTTAAGAAAAAAACCTTGCTGAGAAGGACTGTGCACAAACTTTCATGGATCTGGGGAAAAAATAATGAAATCTTTATTTTGGTTTAACCTTACATAAATTCTGCATGTTTTCTTCATGAAATAAAAATATTAATTTGGGATCAAATAATTTTACTTAATCAGAAATATTTTAATTCTGTGGTTGAACAAAATGCCTTGCTCAATCTGAAACAAGTTTATCATGACAGATTTTCGTTTTTAAGTTTTTAAAATCCATTAAAAGGAAGAATGGAAGAAAAGAATATTGAAAGCAGACATACTGTTTGGTAAGGCCTATTTCTCGGGGAGAGAACAAGTCATTCAGTTCCCCAAAAAGGCATGTGAGAACTAAAGAAAAAAAAATTATTCCTCACTGAAAAGATCCTCTGTTGGGATACTATCCATAGAAAACATCTGTTTTTAGAATGAGATACACAATCTTCTCTTCATTGAAAAATTATGTTCAAAATATTGTTTTCCCCATGTTCCCAGCTGGCCAACAACACAAATAAAAAAAAACCAAAAACTCCACCTTCTGGGAATGTTAAACTACTAACTAAGACAAATACTTTTGGAAAGGGCTTGTTAAATGTTGATATATCACTGACAAAAAAAGCTGTGCCATGAACTAATCCAGGAAGCACTGAAGTTGTTTTATGGTAAGCAACTGTTACTCCAATGATTCAACATTTAAAGTACAAGACGATTAAAACTCTACCAAATATTTGACATAGTGGAAATACAGGATGGGATTCATCTCACTTAACTCTAGGCATCTGAATGTTAGCGGTTAGCTCAAGATACTTGGCTAGTCTCCTTCTACATCAAAGAAGACAGACAGACATTTCCAGAAGGTGACTCAGTTCATCCTAAAATAATTTTCTAAGATAGTTAAGATGAAAGACCCGATAGAGGCTCTTATCTGATTTATTCTACCTCCGTGTAGGGGAGAAATGGGATATCATCTTGTGGCACCCTACTCTGTTGCTACAGTCTGTTTCCTATTTGGCACAGAGCAGAGCTGCTTTTCCCTGGAAGATATCCGGCACGTTGGATTATTTATAGCGCATCAGTTTTTGGTTTTGAAACATCATATGGCTATTCAGTAATTTAAGAATTAAATATACATGTTTTGGAAGAGAATTTTCTTCAATAACAATTTATAAATGATTTGCATTACATGAAAAGTTTCCACAGGGAATGCAAAAAATAGTCGTAAAGGGACTTTTTAATTTACATATGTATTTTTATATTCAAGTTCTTTGTTATGGTCTTCTGTCATTCTTTCCTGTATCAATTTTTTTTTTCCTCCTCTTTTGTAAGTTACATCATCATATTTAAGTTTTGGCCTGCTGTACATACATACATATAGGCCTATTGTATTTCCAATAATATTTTAAAGTTAATTTTTGAAATGTCAGCTAAATTAATTTGAAAGTTTGATTGGCATTCAAGCTCAGATTCAAAAATCCTAAATGTGATATTTACAATATAGGTCTACAGGTGATCTAGTTGTCCAAGCTCCATTATACTCAGTAGAGGTAGTATTCAATTGCTTAATACCTGGTGCTACTTGGTATGTTCAAGCCTATCAAGACTTCTTCATGGGATAGGCAGTTATGACAGAAGACCCTCTGGAAGTATATGTCCTTCTGAGGCTGAAGGTCAGTTGTGGATACCTTAGGACATTTCAGATGGCACTATACAGTTATGGTTAGGCAGATTAATTGGACTGCCTGCTGATATCTAGAAATCTATACTGTAGCCCCTGAATTTAGGGGATGAGAGCTGAGGCTTTAACAAAAAATCACTCCTAGATTTCACACTGTCCGTTGTTCCTCAAAGTATTCCACAGAAAAATATCACAGCTTGTGTGCTTAGTAACACTGCAGTGAGTACTCCTGCATGTACGCTTAACAATTCCTTGTAACGTTATCCCTGGTTTTACACGCAATTCCTTGTAAAAGTAAGACTCAGAGACTGACTGGAACATTTGGATACAGTCACAATAGAAATAAAGCGACATACAAAATCATCATTGCATTAAGGCAACAAGGAGCAACCCACAGATTTAAGTTAAAACAACATAACGTTCTGTTTTTCCAAGAGAGCAGGTTTTGCAGAGAAGGGAGAAGCAGTGGATACCCTGCATTTTGAGCTGTTGACATGATCTCATGTTACATTTTCTGATGGCAAGTATACATAAATGACTGAGATTAAAAAGTTGTGGAAGTAATGTACTTAACTGGTTAGAAAACTACTTAAAAAGTATTAACCAGTGGATCACAATCATACTGGGAAACTGTGTCGAGAAGAGACTGACCTAGGTCTATTCCAAATTTCTATTATTGATTTTAACAGTTAAATAGCACATATTCTTATTAATTCTTACTTTATAGATGATACTAAGATGCAGAGGAAAGGTTGGAAGCTTTGAGAATGAGAATTCAAAAAGATTTTAGTAAATTAGATAAATTATCTGAAAGAAAAAGAGATATGCTATTGTTTATCTGCAAAGAATCAAGGGTTTGTCATAGAAGTCTCTGATTTGCCACAGGGTGGATGAGATTTTTAAACAGCTTGCAATTGGGTGCTCTATATGGCCAGGACTACATAATGCAGGTGCCCGGGGCTTAAAATTGGGCTCAAGTGCACTGTATCAGCTATAGCGAAGATTCAGCCAGTTAGACCGATTTGTATAGTCTTGACAGGGGTTTATTCTTTGGAATCCATGTTATTACTATGACAACATTTTTACTTATGTGGCTATTGTGTTAAGAGCAACATGTTTTAGAAATTTTCAATAATGAGTCTGGTTACATTTCTGGAAACATAAAATAAATAAAAATAAAATATTAAGATAATGCAGGAGTGGATACAACTCCAAAACTATCAGTTCCCTAATTTATAGTTTCTGGGGACTTCTTTGTTTTCTGATAATTCTGTCTATACAAACTTTTCTCACATTTAAATTTAGTGTAGCTGAGCTGTTGTCAGCTTGCGTGGTTATTTTATAACCAGCATTTGCTGTCTATGCCTCTGTCTGTTTGGTTGGTAAATACCTGTTATGTTTCAGCTTCCATTTTCTTCTTTTTGAGGATGAATGAGGACATTTTCATCATCAAAGAAATACAGAACAGCACAGAGTCTTGCTATATACATGTACATCAGATGTGTGTAATTTTCCATAACCATAAATAAGAGCTTGAATAACCTTGATCTTCTATTCTGTCATACTGTTTTTAAGCTGATGTAACACCATTGACATCAATGGACCTACCCCAGGATGAAATTGGTGTAATGGAGTGGAAAATCATTGCTGAAATCTCTAAGGGGATATTCAAAGTTCCCTTCATTGTAAGCTGTCCGTTAGACTGGAAGATCCAGAGCCTGTATTTCCATGTTTTGATTTTTATATCAAATGATGAAAAACCGTAAAACAGTTCAAATGGGAAGCTATTCATAACCTTTTTTAATTAAGCATGAAATATTTCATTTTAAAATTGTCATTTTTACTGTATGTTTAAGAATCTACTCAATGCCACAATTAATTCTGACTTTGGAGAGAAATATGGTATGCAGCAATTTAATTTGATAGTACACACTACAAGAATCAACATAATTTGTTGAAATTTAAACAAAATGCGTTGGTTTATCTTTTTCAGCTGAATGATACATGGAAAAGGAGTTCCATTTGTGGTCACCTTTATAAAGCTTCTTAGTAAAAGGGAATCAAGATTTCTTAAGCCTAAGTGTCCAAGCAAATATTAGTTAACTCCTAAATTAGTAACTACATGCAGGTCTTTATATTTTTGTAAGTGATTTTCCTCAGATGCCAGATTAAACTGCCTTCCTCTTTCTTTTCCTAATTAAGAGATCAACATCTGAATATCAAGTGGAAAATAAGGAAATGATATATCTGTTCAGTTTCATACCCCACTTCACATGAATTTCTGTTACAAGATGATGAAAATATGAACCACAAACCACTTTTTTTCAAAAGCAGAGACGGACACACGTGGCTTCATTTTCCTTTCACCTCTGCAAAAACTGAATCAAGCTTTCAGAGTAAAAATGATAATTGAGCAGAATCATATTGGTGGAAAGAGTTGATAACAATGTGGTTTTTGACCACCTTGTGAAATTTTATTACAGTTAGGAAGAACTTTGTCAAATCAGTTGTATATCATTTATTTTACTCTTCCATTACTTCATACTGAAAAAAAATCAAGATCCTGTTTTTTTGGCTATCAGTGAATAAAACATTTCCTGAATTCTTTAACTTCCTTAAGAATGCAATCTTTTGTATTTTTCTATCCTCTTTTTTTTCTATCAACTTTTATTCTCACACAGAAAGTATTGTTTATCGTCTTGATCACTTTTATTTAAAAATTGTTACTTAAACAAAAAAACTATTTTGCGTCACTGTTGCTTATACAATACCTTTCTGAATTACTAGCGAGAAAATTCTTCCCTCATTAAACGAAAGAAAGATGTAGTTAAAAGTGAAGAAATAGCACAAAATCAAAAATGTTGTGTGATTTCATTATTCAAAATGTCCTGATGGAAATGCAAATCTGAAAGTGTTCCATAGATAGAAAATATATTTTTTGGACATTTTTCAGTTGACATGGGATAATTTGCATGTCCTAAATACAGAATATTTAATTCTCACTCTCCTGTGCACTGCCATGTCATTTTCCGTGTGAAATATGCTATCACATCAGAACTATCCATTCATTGGTAGCAGCATTTTTACACTTGTTTCGTATAAGGGAGTGAGCATGTAATGGGCAAGGCAGCAGACGCTGATGTTAACATGGTCCTAATATGCTTTCTCAGCATCACAAATGAATCTTAGGGAAAGCCAGGGATGCAGCTCTGAAGAGAATTATGGCAAAGTATTTACTCTTCACCAGCCATTTACACTGATGTATCTCTACTGACTTTGGTTTCACATGGTACATATGGACAATATTCAATGTGGATGGTCTCTGTGCTTCCAGCTTGTTTCCAGAGCAAATCAAAGAAGTCAGACTTCAAGAGATTCTGGTCCTGTGTAGGAACTGTACTGATCTCGGATCTGTACCGCTATCCTATTTCTAATTGTCTGTGCATCTGAAACTCTCAGTAATTTCAGCTGGCATTTCAGTTGCCCAGGGATTTAGGCCTGGGTCCTAATTAACTATTTCAATTTAGGTTTTGTGCCTGGTTTTGATTAAGAATATCTTAAACAGAAAGAATTATTTTTCCTCCAGATACATTTTTATTTTATCTTTACATTCTTTGAACTTAATTCATTTCCTCATTAATCTTTATTTAATAACCATTTTCTTTTGTCAATAGCCACAGGATATCTTTATTAAAATAAAATGACATTTGTACCATTTCTAGCTTTTTATCACTTTCCTAAGTGTAAATATCAGTCAAAAAATATATCTCCTCATAAGTCCTTAAGAAGACTCACTTGAAATTGTGTTCTGCTCTATGTTCGTAAAATGATGGGAACTACTCTTAACTACTTGAAAAATAGATGGAATGAAGATTTTGGAGTGACTCTTGAATATTTGCTAATGCAATGTGTTTATCGATCTCCCTCAGAATTTTAGAGTAGATTTGCTCTGCTAGCAGAATTCTTTATTTGTTGATTTTGATTTGTTCTGATTAATCTGGTAAAGAGGTCTGCACTGCATGGTTAGGACAAGCTGGTGCTCTTCTGAGTTCCAGCAGCAAAAGGCAATGAAATAATATCTGTGAATCTTTCTTACTGAGTTTCAGTCTGCATGTGCCAGCCTAATCGTCCACATCTTTGAGACAAATACACAATCCCTTCTCATTCGGGCTGTGCTGGGGAGGATATTTTCAGCTCTCAGTTGCTTCTCACTACCCACTAGCTGGCAGTCATTCTGCAGCATTTCAGCCACTGGCATTGTTAACATCAGCATTCCCTAATTCATTGCAGGAAAATCACTTATATTAGTGCAGATATCTCATTTAAACTGTTCCAGGTAGCCTGCCACAGAGGAGAGAGTGCTCTCACGGATTTCTATTAGCAAAAATGTGTGTGAAGTTGCCCCTAGCAAGGGGCTGGTGATGTGCAGCTGGGGATGCAGCAATTTTTCATGACTGTAGTTAAGGTTTTGCACTGGCCAAACCTCTTTTGGATATTACTAAATTTTCTGAATTAGCTTGCTCCTAATGAGGACAATTCCAGAATTCCTCATCAGCCGTACTGTGTTATATGAGGACTAATTGATTTCAGTTGGACTATTTACAATACAAACAATTATGCAGCTGAATTAGAGCTAACATAACTGAGCTTTAGTGATGTCATGAATTTCTAGATACTGGACCTAGTTTTTGTCTTGCACTGGAATGTCACTGAAGAAAAAGCTAGTGTAATTGGAGAAAAGAATTGGACCTTCTGATCAAATAATATCTAGCAAAATATTTTCTTGTGTTTTGCCATGATTCTGATTACGGAGCTTCATTTAATAAAATGATTGAGACCCTATTTTTTATATCTGTGAAAAGTAAGATGTAAATTATTACTTAAAAAGGGAATGTGATTCTGTGAATAATTCTAACTTTTGAAGCTGTCATTAGCTGATCATAAATGAATGCATTTCTAAAGCAATTGATTCAGTTGCATGTTCTTAGAAGAATCCATGATATTAAAGATGTATCATGAGGAAAAAAAAAAACCCTAATAACTGACAGAGGTCATAGTTACATAAAAGAATTGAAAAATGGAAGAATATAAGAAAGAAAGAGCCACATGCAATCATGGAGGAGACAGATACATCAGTGCAAAGTTGTCACAGTTCAGCTCAGGATCAAGCTGGCTGCAGGAATCATCATAAATGTCTGACATGCTGAGGTTAAAGAAAGTATCCGAGCATTGCGCTGACTTGGTAATGGAACCAGATTTGATAGTGCAGATTTGCTACTTAAAACTCCATGGCTATTTCTGTTAGTTGATTATTACTATTATTTTTGTTTGTTTGTTTTCCAGTTTACACTGAAGAGGACAAGGCTTTAAAACTGTCCTTTTCATAAATTAATTATGCTAGTGACATTCGGAAAGGGTGGATAATCTTAAGGAGGACTCTGATTAAATTTTTGGTTTAGTATTATAACACCTCATGTAACACTTACAGAGTAAACTGACGTTGGAAGATTCCGAATTAATATTTTTTTCTTATAGAAATCTATAAATCTATAATTTGTTTATAGTATGATGATAGATAAAAATTGAATCATAATCACAAAATATTTCCTCTGTAAATGTAAGATAGTGTAATGTCAGCACAGGATGCTGGCTAATGTACATTACAGCTCTGTAAATCTTGGTTTCACTGAAATCTAAAGTTTTCATAATGGGAAGAAATGCATCAAATCTTATTGTTTCTGCAGATCTGTAAAAAACAGAAATTGTTTAAGGCTATAAATGTCTTTACTGAAATTATGATTTTAACCTAATTTATTTTAACAAGAATAGTAATATATTCTGCCCTTTGATCTCTTAGCTTGAAACACTGCCTGTTGTTCCATTATTCCACCATCCATTTGCAGATAACAATACATCAGAACCTTTTTCTTGCTGCAGAAACAATGCCCTTTATTTGAGAAAGGACATTGTTTTGACAGATAAAGTAGGCATTTGATAAATTGGAACAGGTTCTGAATTATTTTGAGGGGAATGTGTGCTACATCTGTCTGCTGATTTTCCACTGAAGCAGTGCTTAACTTTCTTGTCTGTTTGTGATTTATTGAGCTGCAGAAAAGGTTAGGAAAATTTCATGGCTCTTCTCTTATAATTTGTAAGTGAATCAAAAAGCATTTGTTACTGTTTATGATACTCAAAAGACAAAATTACCCCAAAACATTTATCCACAACAAAGAATGCAGTGACAACAACAAAGGTAAACAAAATAATAATCTTCTAAATTATTAATCATATAAATACAGCACAAAACAAATTCAGCTGTTTGAATGCATGGAATGTTAACTCAAAGTTTTGAGCGTAGGTAGACAATTTTTTAACTTTAAAGTGATGTGAAGATGGTAACTATTAATGGGATGATTATAAGGACTATTATTACATACATGCTTTGTAAAATACTTTTCTAGTTTAATAATATATATCAAGAACCTCTCACAAACTATCGTAAAATCCTGGCCTCAGAGAAAATTATGCTGAAATTTATGTTACTCAGCATTCGACACTGATTTTAGTTACCGGAATAAAGACTATTTTCTGCTGTTTAAGACATTCTAGGGTATCCCATCTGAACTATAATTGCTGGAAAGGTGCAATTTTCCCCTATTTTCTTTGTCTTTACATATGAAAGTCTCAGATAACCTATGGCATCTCAGAAAGTTTTAGATGCCTGTGTTTACAATGGGATGGAATACAGCTTCAGACTGTTGAACCCAAAATGTAGGTGCTTTAATGTAGATGTACACATATAAGCCAGACTTTTAAGGTCCCATTAGAGTCAATAAAGAGCTTATTAAAGTGATCAGTGTAACCTGGTGAGCACTTAAGCCAAAGAGTTTTAAGGATTCCATTCAGTCATCTGAATTTTGCTGTCTCATGTCCCTTGAAACATCTTAAAGATACCAGAAAGATCTGTGTCAAACAGAACAAAACCGTAAAGGAAATGTGCTCTGTTCTGAATCAGCAGCCTCAGGTCAAGTGGAATACCATAGGGTATTTCAGATGGCACTGAATGCCTACACATACGCCGCTGAATCAAGTCATAGGTGCCTACTTTAGATAAATAGCTCTCCAGATTCCACTGGGCTCTGTCCAGCTGCCTACACAGAAGTACCAATGCCCTTAAAGGTACCCGGATATCCTGGCTGATCTCTATCTGCCACTGCAGAAAAACGCAATTTTCCCATAAGCCCTGTCATACGAGTCAGCCCTGTGCAGACGCCCTTGACATCTCCAGGGATCACAAATGGCACTGACATCTCTGAGGAGCGTGCAGCTGAATTAAGGGCCATTGTCTGCTCTGGGGGAAAAAAAAATAGGAAGAAAGAATTAAAATACTGCGGGGTGGATCTCAGTTGGCTAAACATAGGTGTCTGGTACAATTTGAGACTCCCATTATCCTGTCTAGTCTTCAGCTGCTGCTCCAGAGGTATATGCATCTCCCATAGGTCTTTTTTCATTTCTACCCTTCTTACATAGATGTCTTGACTTCCCTAGGGAACAGCAAAGGGTGCCTAAACGTGAGCAGTCAAACTCAACTCCTCTCTCCTCCTCTCTCTGTGGAGAAAAAAGACCCCTCCTGAGGGACAACTCATCCTACATAGCTAAGCACTATGAGATTAGTATGCCTCTGGAGTACAGAGGAAACCTAGATCATTATTACCCTAATCATCCAACTTATTGATGACTGAAGGCAGAGGAAACCACTGTAGTTTTACCATTGATTTTTGTTTATCTCTCCTCCCTCTTCCTTTTTTTTTCTCTCTGCTTATAATAGATGATAAGCATTCATATCATAATGAATATTGGATGTATACAGAGATCACAAAAAAACTGATGTTTCTGAAGTCTTTGCACAGAGTATCCCCTCCATCCATTGAAATACTGCATATGCGGTTTGTCTTGACATTTAACTTTCAAAGACTTCCTTTTTTGTTTTGCAGTCTTCAACTGTTGATGTGACTTTCATGTTATATCACTTTAAAAATCCTTTATATCATTATCTTGTTATCTTGTTATCTTAATATCAACTTTAGTGGAAGCATAAATTCAGTTTGCCTGCTGAATTATTTATTATTCAGTTTCTAGAACTTTCCTATTATATCCAACTATTACATCAAACTACTTTCCTGTTACATCAAACTAATTCTATGTTCTCTCTTTAAAAGCTGGAACAGGTATTTGCTTAGGCTAAGGTTCACTGCCCTTTATCTGAAAGACCTAGTTTAAGCTAACTGTAATTTTTATCTCTATAGTCAGAAATATATATATATAAAAAAAGAAACTAGTAATTCTCAAGGCTGGTACATGCCATGCTAAGAGTTTTTTTTAAGACTCTTGAGATACATCAGTCTTTGCAAATGCCTATTTCTCTATTGACCGGTAAGACATCATCAAAGTTAGTAGTTGCTTAGTTTAGAATACACAGATGATATCATAGGCACCTAATAAATCTCAAACAAATTGGAGCATTTTATGCATTTCCAATTCAAAACTTTTGTCTGAGTCTTTGTGTTCCATTATGTTTTTTTCCTCCAGTTTTTAAGGAGAATTCGCAAAAAATAAAAAGAGCTAGAGAAACTGTTTACTAATAATCTTGTGGGTTTGCTGAAGAAACTACACATTTTGATTGCATTCAAAACTTATATCAGCATTCTGCCCTCATCTTGTACCATCCACAGAGAGTTGGAGGTCAACACATAAGATAGCATAACTTTTGAGCAAAAGTTTGGTTGGAAACAAAATGCACAGGCCTTCCAAGTTCCACAGAAATGGCCTACCTCTTAAGATTTCCCTTCCTCTTTCTTTTACAACTTTTTTTTTTTCTTCTAAAAGCAATCATGCATAAGACAAACTGATGCATTAAAATTCCCATTGTGTATTTTCTGTTTACTTGTTTGTTTTCCTTCAGAAAGGGGCAACAGAGCCACATCTTACACAAGGAAAGCATATGTAGAATTGTGTTCACTGGTTTACGCAAATTCAGTAGTTATTGTCCAGCTGGGACTTGTTTTTGCTATCAGTTTGCTTTCTCATTTGAAAATGACTGTGAACAACTGGCATAAATGACGTGATGTACCTCACAGGTTTAAGATATACACTTACACTGTAAGCCCAAGCCTTATCCCATTTTCATTACAAATTATTTAATTATTGCTTGACATCAAAAATCGAGTGTATTCCATTGTTCCCAATGAGGACAGCTGCTACAGAACAGATAAGACACATTGCCAAACCAGGCTCTACAGAAAAAGAAAAATATTTCTAAAGTTTCGTGACATCCAGCTGACCCCAAGCAAGCAAAACTGCATGCTCAATAAAGAGAAGGGGCAACACACTAAAATCTCCTTCAAATTGTTTTTGTCTATTTTTGTTCATTTCCCTCGGAAACTGTCTGTTTAATCTATTTTTTTTAACAATGTCATTTCCTTTATATTATGATAGCTAATATGTATCCTGTGAAAATGAGAGATGGACAGGCAATGGCAAAAAGTTATTTTAGGAAATGAGGAATTGGAGAGTTAGAGAAATACACAAACATTGTTCCCAATGATAGAAATTCTAGAAAGAAGACTTCAAATTAAAGGAGAGGAATATGATTTATTATTAGTCAGGATAAAAGAAATAATTGAAATGAACTACCACAAAGTCATGGAGGGCTTTCAAATCAAAAGAAAGTACTTTTCTCTCTAGAACAATCCAAACAAGTTATCTAAGGGCAATCTTGATGAGATTAAGATTTTATGCAGTGGTAGGTAAAACAATAAAGGACAGCATATTCCATGTGTTCTAAAGCTTAGAAAGATAAGTTATGGAGCAAATTATTTTTAGCTCAATTGCACTCCAAGATTATATTCTAAGTGAATATATTATTATTCGTATTAACTTCAGCAATATGCTGCAAAAAGTTTTGTTTAAAGTATATCCTGTATGATAGTTTTCCATTCTATATTTCTAATATATTTCTAAGGTCTGAGATTGCAAGCTGAAAAAGATAAGAAGAGAAGAGAAAGAGCTGTGCATGCTCTTCAAAAAAAAAAAAATGTAATGCTTGCTGTGGATCAAGTTCTGTACATGGGTATGGATAAAATATATTCACGACTCACACTTCTAAGGGAAATATTTTTGCCATCATAGTTATTTGATTGACAACAAAGTCATTCAAGCTTTTGAGGGGTACTGGATTATGGGAGTCCCATTAAAATAGCCGAATGCCATTGGAAGTCAGTAAAATGTTTATAGAAGCAGACTGCAACTGTTTAAATAAGTTTGTCTTTTGGTGCTAAACCTAAGAACCGAAAAAAAAAAGAAAAAAGAAAAAAAAAACTAGTTGCAGTATTAATGTCCTTAACTCTCTGCAAGCAGACCCAGAGTTTAGAAAAAATTTATTGCTTTCGCCCTTCAGCTAGCCGAAGCTAGCCCGATTCAAATGCTCTTGCATGAGTATAATGCATGAATCATGACAGCTACATGGATTTTGAAAATATTCATACTACTCTACTAGAGCAGAATTGAGGCTGGTCAAAGCACAGATGCCTTTTTGCTGCTCTTTGCGAGTTGTCATCCTAACACCTGCACAGATTGCCTGTGTGCTCACGTTGCTCTGCACTCTAGCTTTTTGCATGTGTACTGAAATAGTGAAGGTCAAATCTTGTTTTTTCTTTCAGTGACCTCTGTGCTTAATATGCAATCAAATGGTATTGAGATGGCTTATTTATTGTGCAAAATCCTTATTCCCCTCTGTGTTTTAGTAAATATCTTGGGAAGGCTGCTGAATGTCTAACAAAAGGCTTATGTTCAAAGGCAGAGGGATATTCAGAAAGAAGTAAGTGATTGTAGAGCTGGTAATGTGATGTTATGCTTAGGGCTGGAATGGCACTTTCATTGTAAGCAGCATTTTTTCAGATGCTTTTCATTTCACTACCTGTCAGAGGGATATTTCTCATGCTTGTTCTCCCCCTCAATAGTGAATATTTTGGAAAGGCTGGTAAAATTCCATTGAGCTATTTTTTGATAATTGAGCATGGAAAATATATTTTCATTGGCTGGGGAATTATTCAGATTCCTCCTCCATTCTCAGATAGCTCAATATATTTTATTTAGAATAGTGTAAAGATTGGTTCTGTGGATTTTAATGAGTTTGATGTTAGTAGAAGTACTCACAATAGTGTTTCAGATTTGGGTCCTAAGTTTGTTAAGTACTCAGGACAACTTTCCATACCATGTTTGCAGAACTTTATCATTATAAATACATATCTTTATTTAAAAGGGATGTTTCAAATGCTTAGCAGTCTCTGCTGTCTCTAGTTATCACATTTCATTGTGCAACTTATGCAGGAGAATGAGCCTCTAACACCTGGTGTCACACAGAGACTGGCTTCTGTGTCTGCAAACTGAGAGTGGACCACATTTTACAGATTCATCAAATGCTAAACTTTTCTATAGCTCAAGTCCTGACAGTCGACTACATTCTTACATAGCAGCTTCTCCATTACCAGAGTGCTAATACCTTTTCAACGCCAGTGTGGTTTGTTGGCTTGATTTGTTTATTTCTCACTTTGCTCCTCAACCCAGATCATTTTACGGATCTAAACAAGGTAAAGGAGAGAAGACAATGAAACCAGCACAACTGTGGGGTGCAGTAGCCTTTTACCCCCGTCAACAGCAAGTTGATTTTCTCTAAAATCAGACTGAGGGTTGGGGGGGAAAAAAAAAAAAAAAAAAGACAGACTGCAACATGCTAGCCTGAGATGACTGAATCTGTTACTACCCCTAGCTGCTGTCCCAGTCCTGGGAGATGCCACCCCAGGAGCAGGAAGAGCTAAGTGCATGGGAGCATTCTCTTGAACTTAGAGCCTGTTGCATTAAGATAAACTAATGCTGAATTCAGCTTACTTCTTTAACATGTTAGGGTTGGTTAAGAAATAGATTTTATTCATCTGCCATTCATCTGTCCTTGTCATAGGGATAGCAGCCTCTAAAAACAGGCTAGGGCAGATATAGGAGATGAAAAATGCTTTGGTTTAATCCACAGCCAAATATGTGTCAACACTGTTAATGCAAATTGGCAAAACTCCATTCAGGTCAGCAGCAGAGGATCTAAGTACACAGATCAAAAAACAAAACAAAACAAAACAAAACAAAAGCACTAGAAACATTTCATGTCATCTATAAGCTTAAAACTCTTTAAAACCAAATCACCCCATAATAATCAGTGATGCTGAGAGAAAAAAGAAGTTAGAGATCTATCTATTTTATAGAATCTTTTTATTATTATTTTCACCACTGTGTTAGCTGACATCTGATAAAAATCTGTCTATGGTTTGTCTATTACAAGCAAGAATATTTCTCTTGCAAACTGTTGCCATCAGACACCCTGGAAAGCTCATGAGACATAAACTGCTCAAAAGAAAATAATTTTAAATCACCTCACTCTGAAGACTGATAGTGAAGCTACGATTGTGATTATAAATTACTGATAGTGATTAGGTTTTCAGCACTTATCTCATAGTTACTGTGAACCAGATAATCATTTAGAAAAGAAAGATTTGGGTTTAGTCATATATCTCTGTAACGTTATATTGGCTTTCTTTTTCTAGACTTTATCACTGTTCAGAAATAACACTCGTATACACATAAAAATCAAAGGACACATTACATGGTAATAGAAAACTCAAGGCACAACGATTTTCTATTTCCACAGGTATACCAAAAATACTCTAACCAAAACATTACTGTCTAATGGTAAATGCTTTTGGGGGTGGGATGCTGTTAGATTAAAGGAAAAAATATAATTGTAATGGAAAGGTACAAAGTAAAGAATCTCAGTATCTCAAGAAAAATTGTTCAGCCTGTACAGCATTGTTGAGTTAGTTATTTGAGAGATAAGTATTTCAATAGTATCAAATGTATACCTATATATTTTATATCTATATATATGTCCATTCGAGAATTAGAACTAATGTGGGAATGTTTAGAATATTGACAAATCAGGCCAGTTTTAAAGCTCAAACTTTACTAAATTCTTTCCTTAGCAACACATTTCTTGCTAGTAGTTAATTCTTACACCATGTATACAAAACTCTTACCATTAAAAATGTCCATTCTAAATTGTCTGTGAATATGTAACATAACGGAGCTGATGCCATTTAGTTAGCACTGCTAGCTGTGGTCCTTGCTGGATCACTGAGGTCATGGCAATCAAGCTTAAGAAGTCTTTAACAAGAGAAATCAGAATCAAAGTTATCTTTTCTTCTTTCTTCTCCGCTTCTCTTCGCTTATGCCTGAAGTGCTATTGCCTCTCCTTTTCCTCCAGCCAAAAAGGAGTTCTCTTCTACTCATGATACTTCTCATCTTGTTTTTGGTTTTGTTAGTCACTTGTGCGGTTTTGGCAGGATGTCCTCAGGATTTGTAGTCGCTTGCACTTATCTTGTCCATTGCCTGGCAAGATTTTGTTGCTTAGATGCCTCCTATATACAACTACACCCATCTTTGCCCTTTGGTGATGACATTGGTCACATAAGTACATAAAATACATATACATTGTAACTGGCTATGCCCTGATAGTATTACAAGATACTTGCAAACTATTCCCAGTTACACTGTTTTACTGTGCTTTTATTTGGGTTCAAGGAAAACTAATATTAATTATAACTTGATTAATGTACTTTTATCTTATAGGTGTTACAGGGCTCTGTCTTGGCTACAGAGGCCAAGCTTCCTCTCCATGAGACAGGGACCCTCGAAAGTTGTGTAAAGGAGAATAAGTGGCCACTAAAGCAATAATCAGAAACTTTGATTTTTGTCTCAATGAATGGAAGATGAGAACATGGTCTCCTGATGTGACTGCTCACTTGCTTATTCTTGCAAGTTGAGTTACTCTGCATGTGTGACAGAAAAAACTCGATATGCATTCTACAAAAGAATCAATAAAAATAGATTCTAAATCTTTGTCTTTCTTCCTGCTAGGAAGTAACTCAAATACTTTAAACTATGGATATATGCATTTCCACTACTTACGCAAGAGATTTCAGTCAATGAATTTCAAAAAAGTTTCCCAAGGATATCGGCCTTAAAATTTATCAATATTTTGGGGCTTCCCTGCCCCCCTCCCCCCCCCCCCCCGGTATTTGCCAAACTCTTTAAATAATCTTGGGATTTTGTTTGTTTGTCTGTTTTACTGGGGACTGTTACACTAGTTTTAGCAAAGGTATCATCTGTACAGGCATTTAGTTAGGATTTTTAGAGCATGCCTTCTGGAACCAGAAATAGAAAAGAATCTTAGGGGCATTGCAGCCTTCTGTCTCTCCACGCTATGCCAGTTCAAGAGAACCAATAACGTTCAGCAGATCAAAGGGCCAATATTCCCTTTGGGAAGGGAAAGAAAAGATGCAGGTGACTTCTTAGTCTCCAAGGAAGCTGTTGTTTGTCTAAGGATTGCAAAAGGCATGCGACAACAGAATTCTCAGCAGCCAGTCTGAAGGATGGAGGGATCTATACATTAGCCAGAAGGAAACTGAGAAAATAAGGTATTTCTGAAACTGTTTCTCACTTTGATTAAGAAGCCTTAAGGAAAGCACTTCTGTGAGACTAGATTCATAAGCACACATTCTTTTCTTCCATTAGACATAACAATTTGCTATTTGAGCACAAAATGTGGTTTCTGCATACAACATATCTGATGTTATAGATCCTCTTGCATAATAGCTTACCTATTTGCTCATAGGATTCCTGGACTCTGGCTACTCATAAGCCTGAAAAGACTAAGCCTATTACATCCTTTTAAAGTTGTGAGTAGCAGACAGAATTCATTGGGACCATTTTTAACCCATCTATTAAGCTGAAGCTATTATGCGACCAGAAACACATGCATGATTGAGATCAAATATTGCCATATAGCTAAATGTACCAGGTAGCCATAGAATTATAATTGTTAAGTGTATCTTTGTAATCAAGCTACCTAGGGTTGTTGCCCCCACTTTCCAGGGCTGTTCATTTACTTAGTTATAACTGTTAGTTATTTGCGGGCAGCAGGAAGGACAAGAGCTGGAAGCAATCCTCAGAGTGGGAAATGAAATTCTAGGTATGCATTTAATAAACTGAGGGTCATTAGCAGTAAACTATAAATTCATCTCTCCTTTCACTCCCACATATGTTCTTATTTTAATTTAGTTCCTTCTCCTTAACCCTTTCCTACAGAACTATGTTTTGCATAATTGGGTGTAAAATGGAAGCCATGGGTTCAAACTCTCTCTACTAGAGGAAGAGGTAAAATCTAATTCCTACTACTTAGATGAGGACTATGACCACTATGTGTAAGGATGCATATTTCTTCATATTTTGGACATTTTTCATAGAAACGTTTGTAACAGATCATCTCAGTGTAAGTGATAGTATTACTATAGTGACGATGGTAAGATGGTATTTTTAGAGGGAGATAATATGCTTTATTTAATTACTATCAGCGGAAAAAATAAGACAAACTTTCAGATCCTTCTGTGTTCTTTTATAGAAGCAGTGAACTTCAAAGCTAAATAAAAACTGCAAACAACTGCTCTGAGTTTAATAAGATGTACATTGGCTAGTGCAACTGGAGGGAACAGCAGCTGGCTCCTGTCATATAGAGGGGATGGTAGCAGGGAGTGAGGCAATAAGACAATTTTTTCTTAATGAAAAGATATAAGGAAAAGAGTTTATGAAACATGGAGAGATTAGTGTTCACTGAGGCTACGAACTGAATGCTGTTAGCATGAGTCAGACCATATTTAGTAGAGTAGTTGAGGATTTAGGCACCAGGATTCCTAGCTGGTGAATCCCAAACAGCTTAGATTCATTCCAAGAAGTGTGTACTTTCAACACACAAAATTGAAGTTCTTAAATAGTTTTCATCTGGAAATGAGGTGCCTAAGACTACATCTACATCAGCAAATTCAGGTTCACTTCTGAGTTCCTGGCTTAAGGTGTCTGTCCACCTGTTAGGATATACATCTTGTGGTTCACAGCTCTTATAGCTTTTTTACGCCTACTTGTCAACTGAAGCAATCAAATACTACTTTTAGACCTTAAATTTTTTGATAGTCTCAAAGAAAATGACAATTTTCAGTCAATGCCACCTGATATTTACAGCTGTAGCTGTAGCAGTAGTAGCATAGCAGATTGTTTTGCTAGGTCTAGCATGAGAATAATGTGGGACATAGGCTCCCTGGCTCTGATATGAATCTTCTGCTTTTGAAATAAATTCCACTTATAATACAATGAACCAAAATATAGCAGGTACTGTAAAAACACACAGAAAAAAAAAAAAAAGTGAAGTGAAGTGAAGCGGAAGGGAGGGAAGGGGAGGGGAGAGGAGCAGAAAGGAGCACAGAGAAGAGGAAAGGAGTGGAGAGGAGGACAGTTCATAGCTGACTACATTATAATTGCTATCATGTTTTAAATTCTTTTACTATTTTTTTTTTGCAATTACTTACTTCTGTTTAATATCTGCATTTTCAATATATTAACTTTCATTCTCAATACTATGTCTCATTTTGTTTCTAACCTATTATGTTTCTCACCTTTTCTAGGTCACTTTGTTTTATATCTGTCCTCAATGGTGTTTGCAACACGTTTCAGTTTGGTATCATCTGCAAATTTAATTAATGTGCTGTTTACCTCATCTTCCAGAAAAACTGCAGATACATATTCTCAGTTCAACAGTCAAACACCATCTGCAGCCTCTCTCTCTCAGGCACACCCTGCACTTGCACTCCTACACATGTACATATTCCAGTTCATCTGGATTTCTTTATACAAAACTCATACTCATGAATTGGGATAACCCTGTCAGTTCCATTCACTTCACATAAGGATGATACCATTATGAGTGTGTGTTATCAAAGCTTTTTAAGATACATGCTAATTAAAGACTCTTGTCCACGATGTCTAGACAATAGCTGAAAGGACAAGGGAGAATATTTAGGGGAATATTTTCTGAAACAAATTCTAAATTTCCAATTTGGGAATTGGAGTTTGGAGCATCCAAGATTTTGTTTAGTCAGGTCTTGGTTTCTCATGCCTAAACCATCAGATATTGCTATGGTGACATTACTGGGATACTAGAACGATCAGATTGGACATGGAATCCTGAATGCGTAAACTCGTGGGTCAAAATAAGGCAATTCGAATACAGCATTCAGTTTAGTAATATCACCATTCTTGATACATCCAGACTGCTTTTATAATCACTGGGCAGAACTGGCAATGTTAGAATACGATTCATTTGTTTCATTTTAAATGACTATGTCAAAATGGGATGAATTACCCTTGAAAGTGGCTACAGCCACCTACTCAGGTGCAGATGCTACATTACATACTTCAATAGTTAGTCAAATAAATCCCACCCTATATGGCAGGCTTTTGAGAGGGGGATGTAGAAAAATGTTGTTTATAAGAGCATTGTAATTACATATGTTACTAACGAGACAAAAAATATATAGCATAAGAAATAAAGAATTAAAAGGTAAAGTTCATTTAAATATGGAACAATTTAGTTGTCTCAATTTTAAATTCATTACAATGAAAGAGGAGTATAGACTAAATAAAATAATAAACTTGCCATAGGAAATGTTGATCTATATATTGTCCTCCTGACATCTTCTTTAGTTTCCTTAACATAGGTAAGCCAAATAGCATATGGTGTTTTCTAAGTGTCAGCCCAATCACTTGAATCATGAATGGCTCCCTAAAAAATTTCTGAAATAAGGTGTAAATACTGAAACTCAAGAACATTCCTGTAAGTTCACACCCTTCATTCTTAGAAAGACAGATTCAATAATATATTGAAACACGTAACTCTTCACTCAGAATAATTTCCTAACTTTCTTCTCTTGCTTGGTAGTCCTAGCAAAAGGGAATAGAAGGGAGGATTCAACAAGACCATGAACATATACTTTATTTGTCACATTGTGTATGTACCAAGCAGTATAACATAAATCACAGTAGCAGAAGAAAAATTCAGACTACGAAAGAAATTCTGAAAGAAAGAAAATTTTAATGTAAATTTAAATATCAGGTTAATAGAGCACTATCTTCTCCAGCTAGCTGAGGAGGACAGATCCTAACACATCTTTGTTGCATATAAATATAGTCTAATTATCCACGATTTAAAAATATATCAGGTATGCTTCGTCAATGAGTATTCATTCTGGAAGAAATATTAATCCTCATGCACAGGATTTGTGTTTGGTTTGCATGTATGTTGCTTGTATTTGAGAAAAATCCTTGCCCAGTTCTCCTACAGCAGTTAGGTGTCCAGTTGTTAACTTCTCAGTCTTTTTCAATAAAAGCATAATATAAACTTCACATGGCTTTCTGTTCCATATTTACATTTCCACGGGAAAACAAATCATTGGCATTTGGCAAATACTGTGCAAAATTTGGATAGAATATATTTTGATTTGCAGGGGTTTACGTATTCCAGAGGAAGAACTCTCTTCTCTCCAACATAGAAATTTTTTTGTCATAGAAATAACAGACTGCAGTATGTAGCTCTTTGCCAGTGGAGAAAAAAGGCTAAGTTTAAATTGCCTGTATTGACAAAGCGTAACAATACATTATAAGCCAGACAAACTGTGGGCATCTGTGGGATGGGTGGTAATATAATACAGATGCCCTTAATGCCCTGTATCTAGGAAGAGTTACAAGCTATCATTTAGAGAGAATGTGCAGTGTATGCATTTAAAATAAAGTATTGAAATACAGTTTTAACGACAGCAGCCACAAAAACACTTAGCATGTTCACTCAAACACAAATATTTAATCCTCTGAATTCTTTAAATCTCTGATCTCCTTCGGGAATGAAATAACTGCAGGGCTCAATTTGTACTGGTAGCTTAATGATTAAAGATGAAAAAATCTTTGCCTATGCATCTGATTTTTATATGCCTTGTTTTACTGCAAATCCTATTAAAATAAACTCTGTTTTTAGTTGCTGGGAGTAATTGGATCCAATACTTCACAGCTGAAAAAAAAATGTTAGCTCCTGTTTTGAAGGCTGTGTGCTGGAAGGGAATATACACTAGGAAAAAAAATATATATATATAGGACTCCATTAGGTGAAAGCATGCAAGCAAAAAGTAACTGGCCGTGTGGATGCAGCTTTCTATTATTTCAGGATATTCAATCTCTAAATGAACTTGATTATAATAAAAATAAAACTGACTTTGTTCTTCACATTGAGCACTTTTTCAGTATTGCACACCTAGCATAATATATAAGTCCTCTGCAACGTTTACTACTGCAATGGTTGGACGCTTAAAAATTATGAAAATGGCTTGCAGGCTGGAAATTCTCAAATATGGCTTGTCTATACGATAGTGAGAATAATAAGATTTGCACCACAGTTGTATTCTGCAGTAAAACATTGATAAATATAGTTATTATGTATAGCTTTTTGTACAACAATTTCTATATTTTATTTATTCTATTGAAAATATAAAATAACTTTAAAATAAGAATACTAAAGTTCTGTTTGCAATACTGAACTGAAATACTGTAGACCTACATGTTTCACTGACAAAAAACAACCATATAAATCTTCCATACACAGCTGCAATTTAGTGAAATATGCAGTTTTCTGTTTTCCATTACTATATACAGTATAAATTCTTTCTGCTGGAAGACAGATTGTGACAAATTTGTAAACAGCATCTGTATTCATACATTCGAAACATTAATTTATCTGGCAATAAAAACTTTGATTTCCCAAAAGGAGTACCAGGCCTCAGAACTAATGCCTATTTTTGAGACTTAACTGAGTTTTCAGCGTTAGTCATTTTCTTATGAGTTACAGGGCTCCTATGGAAAAATATACAACTTAACAGCAAGTACAGAGAGTTAAAAGGGTCACACAAAACATAAATCTGTATGCTTAGTTTATGTGTGTGTTTAATTTATATAAACAGACAAAGTTCTGACTAGGTACACTTTCCATTGTGGAAAAAGCTTTTGTTAACAGCACCATTCAAAAGAGTAACAAGGGATATCTGTAGTGTATTCCATATATTCATTACTTAGATGGAAAACTATTTTTAAATAATGGTGAGAAAATTTAATCGAAACCATACCTTCACCTTTTCTAAAATATAATTAAAGTCTACTTTCATTTGGTGTCTGTATATTCTCGTACTAAACTTTTTACTTCATGAAAGCACTTTTCAACATTATTTGCAGAGAAATGTTTTAGAGATAGCCTTGCAAGGTAATTATGTTTATCTGTTGGTGGAGGCATGTGACATGTTAGAAGATTGTGTTCAGTGCTATATGCTGGAAATATTTTCAGAAAAGCCATTCCTTAAAACAGAACAATTTATTTTAAGGAAAATTATTATCAGGCTTTTACCAGAAGCATCTTGTTGGAAATTAGTGATAAGTATTTCAAAAAACAGAGCAACTGAAAAATTAAAATGTTTAAATACAGAAAGTCATATACAAGCCTATATAGTTTGTATATCAATACATATTTTATTTTTCTAATATGATAACCACCCAAATTTACAAATAAGAGTTTTAACAGCTCTGAAAACCAGCCCACCCATGTTCTGGGGGTAGGTTTTGACTTTGTTCACTTACATTAATAAAACCGTTCTCCCAAATAATTGCTTAATATATTTCCCCATTTGGGATTTTGGTAGGGTAGGTACAAAATACAAAATATTCTCACAGAATGAATAACTTGCATGCGACTTAAATGTATTGTGAAAGGGATATATATCCCACATGGTAGCAGTACATAAAGAGTTTTGGAGACCCTAATAACTCCACAATCTGCAAGAGAGCCAACAGTTGTTGTACAGAAAGTTTTATATTTCAAGACAATAACTGCAGAAGGTAAGGATACTATGGGCCATTGCAGAGAAGATTCAGACACATGTGCTGAGCAGAACTGCAGAAAATAAAGATGTAGGGAGAAAGACGCTAGACAAATAATTAGATTAGGAAACGGTCGAAGAAAATGGTGAAGGATAGGAACAAATGGTTTTGCTCCACTTTCAATGATATTTCAAAGAAGTTAAGGCTGTCCTTCTACTTCCCTTCAGAATAGAAAATGACTGATCTGGAAGACAAAAAGGCAAGTATATAAGAGACCCTAGAATGGATATTCAACCTCCTTGTCTGCAGGACTAGATTTTGAGTTTCATTTCTTCTTGCTAACTTGATCTCCTGAGTTATAGGTACAAGAAAAAGATCACAGGTATCGGAACAACTATATATCAGAACTAATCTGAGGGGCTGCCCACGGTATAGGTGGAACTTTCTTAACTCTGTGTCTCAAGAAGACCCCTCAAATGCCTCTTAGGGAGATTAATTCTAGTAAAAAAACAAGACTTCTCTTACAAGTACTAAAAACATAGCTTACAGTTTCATGATGAGGATGCAATAATCAGTATTATTATAATTGTATAATTGCTATTATTACACAGATACAAGTTTGAAAAACATAATGAGCTAAAAGTCTTTGGCTATATATATATATATATATACTTTTATATATGTTTGTATATATGTAGATATTTATATATGTGTACATATCGAGGTACATATGGATATACTTAAATCTACCTCTCTATATGGATAGATTTCAAGAATTACTTTTATATTTTCTTTAATCTACAGGAATAGGATTCATGTCATTCTGATTGACTGAACAGACTTCAGCTCCAAACTGCAGACACTTAAAATTAGGTGTCTACACTACAGGAACCTACAGTAATAGCATGCTCTTTTTCAGCTGAGGTATGGTAGGTGTGATAGCTTATATATCTATTTTTGCCTTTCTAGATGACCTGTAATGTCTGCACAGAATCATCTGCAGATATGATAAAAGATTTGTGTCTTCTTAGAGTAGCAGTTGGCAGCAATGCAGGATATCTAGGGTATCTCAAGCGGTCCTTAATGCTTAAGTCTAGATATCTGAATCCGAGCTAGTAAGACTGGATAATCAGTGGAGAGAAGTAGGTAGGTTTTGGCACATTTTTTTAGCTATACCTAGATTAACTCGGTGATATGCAGCTGATGTCAGTATTGCAGATGTGCGAGCTGATATTCTGATTTACTAAATGTTCACGTGAGGGCCCTGCTCCCTTCCATAGCTCCCTTCCAAATAATTCATTTGAAGGACCTTTCTGTAAAAACTTGGGAAATAAAGATCTGAAAGAGGAATAGCACGTGAGCAGACTTAATTCTAATATGGACTCAAGAAATGTCTAGGGGACAAACTAGGACATGCAGAGGGTCTCAGAGGTGTTCCCAGAAGCCAAACTTTAACTATAGGCTTAGACACCTATATAGGATGAAAAAACTTTCCTGCTGAGATGTTTGTGCCTCTAACTATTATAAAAGCAGGATACATGACTAGTTTAGAACTATGAGTCTAATTTTTAGCTATCAACATAGGGATAATGAATCCACTTTGGGAGTGTAACTAACGCAAGAAAAATACTCGGGCAGTTCAGTGAGCTGTAAATTTTTTCCAATTGCTTTCTACTTTATATGTACCCCATGGATATTTCTGTTTTCCTTCCTATTGTCTCTGAGAAGTGATAATGTAAGTCTTTTCTTTTTCTTTGTATTAGCTTTTGTTAGGTTGTCTTTTTAAAATGCTTGATCTTTACCTCTGAGACTATTCTAGTTTTGTATTTACACATACAGAGTTTTTAACCAGGTGTCACATCTTTATATGTTCAAAGGCAGGCACAAACGGATGTCTTGTTCAAAAAGAAAAAAAAGAGCTAGAAAGAAAACCTTTTAACTTCTATAACTCCAGGCTTCAGAACTTACAGTTAACAAAGCTTTTACCCATTGCACAAACACACAGTGCCTCACAAACTGAAAGGGTGTCTATGTAAGTGCTCATATGCCTCAAGAAACCATATTAAACTCAGAAAGGGAAAAATAAACTTAACATAAAACCTAGACCTTTTTTTTTTTTTTTTTTTTTTACATTTACCCTTGGCTATTGCATATCTTGGTTCTTAAGTAATAGACTTTACATACATCTGCAAACCTGATGGAACTCTATTTACACAAATGTATCATATGAATACAAATGTGATCATCCTTGGATACAGATCAGAAGTGCGATAAAAGGGCATGCAGAATTGCTTACGTAGAAAAAAGAGCTTAACGGTCAGATACATGGCCCTTCTGTCACCTTTTTCCTCTGTTCCCTTTGTATAGAGCTGTACAAATACAGGAATAGCCAGTGACACGTCTCCTCAGTATGATAAAAATATATCTGGCCATGATCAGGTGAATGGCAGAAGAATTGCAGAGCCTTGGATACCCTTGGTCACCGTGAATTACAGCAGATATGTGCAAGGGGCGCTACCTTTCCTTGTCCCTTGGATATGAAAACAGATGTTTGTTTTTCAAGTTTAGTCCAGAAGGAGACATTGCATCTTGATGTACTTCAGGGTTCAGTTGACTCATAAATTCTGGTCAATCATATTATAAACATTTTAAGATTGAGATAGCAGAAGCCTTTTTCTAATGAAATACCTTATAAGATTTTAAAATTCAAACAGCTTTCTCAGCTATTTGAATAGTGAAGATCTAAAACCTGTATCCATGCTGCTTTTTTAATTAAAATTTTACCCAAAGGAAAACAGCATTCAACAGTATGCCAGTTTCCTCTCTCCAGAAATTGTATAGTGAATTGTTTGCACATACCATAAGGTGCCCCGGCGTCTTGGGTTTTCATATGGTAACTGACTGATCTCTTTTTCCTGCTGTTATGCTTTTGACCTGATTTAATTGATATTAGCAATAACATTCAGACCGTACTGATTACCTAAACAGGTAGTGAAAACAAAAACGTGAAGGACAAAGCTATCATATTCATTCACCTGCAGATAGCGTGTTATTGGTATAATGTTGCTCACAGAGAAAACTCACAGGATTTTATAGGAAAAAAGTATTTCCTGGAAATTCTGAATCTTTGATATATTTGTATTCGCAATGCTAAAATGAATTTTATTTAAGATTGAGAATTGCTATCTAAACACCTAGGATAAAATGCAACTTTCTGTCTGAGGAGAAGGTCAAATAATGCTGTCAGTTGTTTAGCTTCTGTATGATAAATTTGTGTCTTATAAAATCCAAGGAAGTATAGTGAACCTTCAGTTTAAAATGACACTGGAGGAAGTTGAATTTGCCAAGAAAAATTGATAGAAAAAACAAAGGTTAGAGGAGTTAACTACCACAAACATCAATGAGAATTTTTAAAAACATTGACAAACTTTGCATATGCTCATAAAAGTATTTAAAAAAAATAAAAATATAATTGTGGCAAATGCACCAGTATTTGAAACTGTTAATTTAAGTATTACAAGTGGCATGATTATGGCCAAGTGTCAGTTTGCCATTCATATTTTAACATTACACGCAGCCTCATTCACTTAATTTTAACACTCTTGACCTATTTATCTCTGCAGTCTGTTTTTCAAGCATAAATAGGAGAAAGATTCTAGTAAAGACACTTCAGGAGAGAGCTCCCAGTTGCTTAATCTTTATCTTATGTTTTGACTTAAATTTCTACCAAAAGTTACATTTGTTGTCTAAATTCACTCTTATGCAAACTATTTACAGCCATTGTGCTTCCCACTTTGTTCTTTTTTCGTCATGCTTTAATCTCTAAATTTCCTTAAGTAGCATACAATGTAATTTAGCTTTCCTAATAATATAATTCCAGTTTCCTTTATCTATTTCAATAAGGAACTATTTATATCCATTAAATGAGCAAATTCAAACATTAAATCACTTTTTTTTCCTTGTTTTTTAAATGTTTCTTGTTATATATCTTTTCTGTACATGTTAGGGTCTTTAGAATTATCAGGTTAGATTTACAAAGTAATGTAGGCATTATAGTATAAATATTTATTAAAAAAAAACATAACAGCATTTAGTAGTGTTATCCCTCCAAACATCTTACCAGACTTACTGGCACCCATTGGCTCACGTTCACACGGCTGATAACTAGGTCCTGTGTAGCAAACGTATCCTGGAAAGGAACAGTCCAAAACAGAGCCAATGAGCTCCTATTTCAGTCGTAAAGTGACTTGGGGTCGGATGTGTAAGCTTATTCCATGGACCGCTTTATTTAGCTGTGAAATCATACTTTCTATTTCCAGTGCAAATCTGACATTTTTTCTGCAGCTTTAGGTCAGTGAAATAGCCTCAAAAGGTGAATCAAACATACCAGTCTGAATTAATCTCCTAGTCTGTAATACAATTTTGACTAGTGGCTGCTTTTTTTTCCTTCTTCTTCCCCCACTTCCTATGCAAAAAATTTAATAAGATAAAAGTAATAACAGTATACTTACATCAATCTAAGTATACATAACAATGTGAGTGTACTAACACTAACAAGTTGCCTAATGACACCAGTACAGCTAAAATAGTACAGCTTCTGTATATGAGCAAGTACTATGTTCTAAAATGTACAGTAGACCTTAATGTTTCCTGATTGCACAGAAATAGTTTCTTAAAGTGATACTCTGCTATTAACTGTATTTGAATTTTTGAGGAGTGAAAAATAGATACCTTCATGATATGTGTGTATAATTTATGCGTGTGTATAATTTACTGCATTGTGTATGGGTACTACTTGTGAATGTACTTATAATAGCATTTTTTTGCTCTGTGGAATGGTATTTATTTTAAGACCTATGACTTTCCAGGCAGAATTACCGAATCTATACGTTTCTAGTTTTAAAGACACTCAGTTTCTCAGAGATTAGAACTCTCAAGGACAAAACTTGTAGGACCCCAAGTGTGCTGCATACAGTATAGTGACTGTATAGAAGACTTTGCCTTGAAATATTTCTGCTCCAAGACATCATAACTCAACTCATAGAGTTATGTCTCATTTCTTAATTAATAGGGTGAATTTTGAATATAATGTACATGACTTTGGTCAGGCAACTCTTATCAGCCTCAATAGGAGTAAAATATCTTTGCACTGCTTTGAAATTTTACCTTTAACAAATATCAAAAGAGCTTTATTCTTTAGTGATCAGATATTTGATAGATGTGTATAAGATCAGATTAATTGCAATAGCCTTACTTAACTAAAGTTTTAATCATGTATTACTTGTGCTAAAACTATTTGAAAAATCGCCTTATAAACAACTTTGAGCTATTATTTTAAGTACCTTTCTATGTCTCTTTTCTTCCTTCTCCAGGGTATGGAACATAACGAGCATTAAATATGTTTTACCAAGCCTAATTTGAAATAGTATGTTTTACCAAGTTTAATTTGACAAAGTTGGAGTTGGAAGGG
Organism: Struthio camelus; assembly: GCF_040807025.1. Lineage (NCBI taxonomy): Eukaryota > Metazoa > Chordata > Aves > Struthioniformes > Struthionidae > Struthio > Struthio camelus. The sequence continues at coordinate 179,773,685 of NC_090942.1, read as the reverse complement.
AATTATCGTATTTCCTCGCATTTCTGAAAATTTTGTAGTCTAAGCTAGAGCTGCTAATTTTTTCACGTAAGGTTATGAAAATTTAGGTAAATTTTATATACAAAAAAGATCAAGACAAGTAAGTTTTTCAAGTGCTTTGAAGAAACCTGGAGTAATTTCTTCCCCTTGCATTATATTAGAATGTGAGTCTCATATATATGTCTATAGGCATGATTCATAGGACAACAACAAGCAATCACTTACCTGCTGAAGTCACATATAAGTTTTGTTACAAATTTCCTTGAAGCTAATTAGAATCTTTCCATTGACTTTGATGGGCTTTGAATCAAGATTATACAGATAAAATTGCATTATAATAGGCAAAATTGACTGTATTTATGCTATGTCTTTTTTTTTTTTTCTATCCCGGTATTCCAAACATAAGGCACACGATTTTGAAATTTGTTATTTGAGTGAAAGAATGAGAAAAATATAGTTAAAAGTTTGAAAAAAAAAGAGTAAAGAAAAGAGGTAAAGTGAAAGAAGCATTTATGTTGCTCAAACACTTTGGAGACAACAGAACTTATTTTCTTTGTACAAAGGTGAGAAGAACCAGTTCTGTCTCCCTGTTACTGTCAGTATTAAGGGGTCAAATTTTCACACAGATTAACTGTTTATGGTATGCCTCTTTAGCCAAAGCATTAGACATAAGCATGATCCCACTTGGGTACAGGAATATATTTCGTCCCACTTTGAAAGTACACTTATTTTAAAAATATGTACATAAGGAAAGCTCTTTTCATGTTTAATGCCTTTTACTCTCATGTTAAGTCCACTAAGTTGTCTCACTTAACATCAGAAGGTTTTGATACTTTGATCTTGATTAGATTCTAGATGTTTAAAAATTTGAACAATTTACTTGACGTTTAAAGTAGTGAAGTTGAGGATAACCACTTAGACACAAAATCTGTGCATTTGGGACAGTACTTTCATAACTTTAATTTTTGGCTGTTTAACATTCATTGGTCTTTTAAATCTAGAGTTTGATGGCACATGCTATGCAAGAATGATATCGACCCATCCTTCTTTCCAATTTTTCTCTACTTGTTTGTGTGTATATATATATGTATATGTATGTGTATATATATATGTATATGTATATGTATATGTAATATATGCATATTTATACAATGCACTCACATAGTCACACATAAAAGCCATTTTTACATATTTATATATGTTCTCTCAAGAAACTTTAATGAAAAAGGTGAATGTTTTTTTCATAGCTGAGCTATCAACTGAAAGTTCGCTAGAAGGAGGAGAACTTCTACATCCCAAGAAGTTATATGGCTTGCTGTAAAAAGGCCACGCTGTGACAACAATTGTGTGACAACAGTTAGGTTATCAATATTATTTTGCTTTCACTTGCATTTCCTTATACATATAAAAGCACTCAAGCAGAAAATCTGCAGAAATTAGATAATTTCAAACACAGATTTTCAAGAAGAATTATACCAGGAGTCTATACACTGGGAAAAGGGATGTAATACTTCATCTGAGGTTAGTTATCTATATCTTACAGTCATTGCTTTTATTTCATTGGGAGAAAAAGATCAATTGGGAAAAAGAAAACCCACAATGTTTCATGTATCTCTTCTGTATCATGTATCCATCCTACAGAGAGTGAGAAATGTTAGTGTCTGTGCGATTTTTTAGTTAGAGAAATTAATACTTAGAATTAGCATTCTTTTTCATGCAGCAATGTGAAGTGAAATAATCTCTTAGAGATAGATGTCTTTCATATTCCTGTTTTCGCCTGTGGAAGTTTTCAGAGTAGCGGACTTCCAAACCCTAGTTCTGGCTTCCTTTATATAATCATTTCAGTTGCATATCAAGCTAGTTTGACCATAAGAACATCTAAGAGTTTTCTTGCTCTGATATGTGCTTCCAATCAAATAAAAAAGAAACTCATTTTATGTCAGCATAATCACTATTCACCTCAGCTCTCTTAATAGGTGCAGATTAATCAGAATAACTGAAAGAATTAACATTTTACTCTCCATTCAAAAATAACCCCATTTAACCTGACATACTAAAACAATCTGGTAGCTTGTCCCGTCTTTCATATAATCATTTTATTTAGAAGAAAAAAAAGTCGATTTTCTATTAATTGACTACTTCCACAGAGAACAACTTTCTATTGTAACAGATCACTGTCTTTTTACCAGCTACATTGTTGGGTGGCGCGTAGGTCTACACTGCTTCCAAGCAATTGTAAAGTTGCCTGTTTCTGCCATGATATTCTTGCCAAAAGAATAAGCTCTGAAGCAAGCAATGTCTTCCCATAACACTGTCCATGTTGTGCATAAGCAAATACTCAATTTGAATAAGAAAAGACAAGATAAGGTACTTTGAAACAACAGATAATCAATGCAGGAGTCTCCAATTCTCTGTGGGCTGTGTAACATAACATTATTTTATCAACCTCACTTAACTATTTATTCTTCCCCAGAGTATCTAACCTCCTGATTAATTTAGAAGTACTTTTAAAGTTACAGTTACCAAAATAACATCTGCTTAAGTTCTGACTTGCTTTAAGGTTGTTCCAAGAGACAAGAACATATAAGAAAACGAAACAAATATGTAGCTTTAAAGGAATGAAAATAATTTCTGACTGTGTTTCATAAATGATGACGAGATATAGACTAAATATCTGTACAGACTCTCTCCTCAGTCCAGAATTTGTACTCTGCTAGGGCAGATAACATTAGAACTATATCTATTGTGACAGGATTTAGGGAGATTGGCTCAAAACAGGACTAGTTAAGCTACGAGTGATGCAGATGTAATACAAAAAAACTCTGTTCTGAAGATTTTGCCTATGCACAAACACGGAGTTGGATTCATGTTACCAGCATAAGTCTATTAAGTTAGGAACATAGTCACGACATGTTCCACTCTAGTCAGTAGAGGGAACTTAGCATTAAGATGCTGTTCATCTTGAGTCAAGGTTAAGCACCCTTGAGATGTTCATCTCAACTGCTTACAGAAGGACTGTTGGCATGACTCTAGGCCTATCTCAATACTAAATCTTTACAGTTAGTTAGAATTTAGCACCGTAATAGTTACAAAGTCCAGGCAGCTAGACTTTGATTTTTTTTCCCCCCCAAAAAATTGATTTGTAATTGATTTTTTTTTCCCAAAACCTTGTTGTCTTAAAGGAAAAGCACCAAATTAAAGTGTGAAAAAAATGTAGAATTTTACTTGGAAATAGAACTTTCAGAGGAATAAGAGGAATATGGAGATGAGAGAAATGAATTTGAATATAAACACTATCATGTTGCTGTGAAGGAGTTCGAAGGTGAGATAATCAGAAGGCTGAACTTTGCAATGCAAGAAATTTGGATATTAGTTAAAAGGTAAAAGATTGAATGCAGCAGATGGATATTAGCCCAAGCTTTCCTCCAAGGTAAGTTAGGGTATTCTAATGCACACTGTTTAGTTAAAACCAGAATGCAGATCATTTCAAGCATTCCTAATACCTTTGGCCAGTGTGTTTGATCATGGAAGACAAGGAGCAGCGCCGAGGGAACTTAGCAGCCCCCCGGGCTACCAGAGCATAGTAGTATAATGCAAATATTAGGTCAGAGTTGATTCTGTTGTTTCTTCAGTAACAACTCTGTGTTACATGAGTTCGTTTTTAGCTTGCAAATTCATGATTTTTTTCATTTCCCAGATAATTTTTCATTTCCCGGATAATTTCCCAGATAATTTCTTGCTTCCTTCATTCAGAATTATATGACCTTGTAACTCCCTTCCATTTCTCAAAAGGCCTTTACTGATTCTTGTATTTAAACTGCAGTAAATACCTCAAAGCTTATGTTCAACACTACACTACACTAATGTGAAATCTTGCATGTAAAAAAAAAAAATCCTCTACGATCCAATTATATTTCTAAATCATGAAGAGTGATAGCTTTTTGGATTATTTTTTGCATCAGATTACTTAAGAAAGTTGGTTTTAAAATTACTAAATCTTCATAAGCTATTGACAACAAATTCTAGCTGTTTGATTTGTGAAATAGATGGATAGTCATCTGTTCTTTGTATTTGCATCTAATAGCGTATCCCCTCTGATGATAGCAAAATTCCCCTAAAATAATATGTTCCACATAAAGGAAAGATCTTACAAACAAATTCAAAATTCTTCACTGAGTTTGAATGCTGCTGATGCTTCTAAAAATTAGATAAATTAATTCCAGAGGTAGGGAAAAGAATACAGACATTTGGAAGCCCAATCTCGTCCTGCATCAGATAGCCTAGTATAAAATATACATCTATTACAAAACTCCTTAGTGCTAATCTTTTGGCTACCATACAAGGCCTAGCACGCAACTCTCAACACGCTTACCTGTATTTTATTGAATACGAATCCCATCATTAGTTCTCTCACACTGCAAAAGTAGCAGTTACATTGTTAGCTTTCAAATTCAGACTTCCTTTTCTACTTTACCACAGCCCAAGCAAGAGTATATGAAAGACAGCAGAATATATTTAACATTTGTTAAGTATTACAGCACAAAGCTTCTTTATTCAAAGACAAATATCAAATGGAATTAATTATTGTGCATACAGAAAAAAAGCATATTATTTTCAGTGAAATAAAAGAAAAAGTGACAAAATGATCAGACTCACTTGCCTCATTTTATGTATCTCTTCTGTAGATGTCTACACCTGAGCTAATAATTCAAGTTCCTATTATAGTGAATGAGGAGTATTTTTAAGCTGTGATTCATTTATATTTTTCTCAGATGTCAACATTTCAGATATCTCTATTTCCTTTAGATAATTTTCATTCAAGATGTCTACAGACTGGTAGATAAGAAATATGAATGACCACAGTCAAAAACTATTTATCAGAAAGTTTAGCTGAAACTTTGGCCAAGGCACAAAGGATGATTATTTAAAAATGTAACAAGCAGAAAATTGACACTTTTAGCATAGGCTTGGTGAGATTTAAGAGGTCTTCCTGTATTTTTTTTTATTTTGTTTGCACTGGTATATCTTTTGATATCTTCTATACATAAAATATGCATGAGTTCCACCGAGCACTGAAATGTATATATATTAACTTTTGTATTGATTATTACTTTGTCCAGTACTTGCTCTGTCAGATTTTCATAAAAATACTCCTGTGAAAGCCTGATGAGAATGCGGGGCAGGTGGGGGGGAACAAGAAAGTTTCACTGAAAGTTTTATTTTGAATAGATGTTGATTTGTGTTGCTGTAGGTCTTATCACTGCATTGAGCAGCAAGGTAGGACCTTGGGAGCCAGACAGCAGCAGCTATTATGGCACCAGGGAATCTTTGTAAGTCTGGTATTTAAAGAGGCCTGTAGGATTGGGATTCTTTTCCTCTAAGCTAAATCCCCTCAACTTTTATAAAATGTAGCAGCCTCATTAAAGGCTTAGATTAACTTTAATGAAGGAAGCAATAAAGAGAGAAATGAGAGAACTGACACCTGGCACACAGAGACTTTGGGGCATTTTTGTTTGTTTGTTTCAATTTTACATACAGTAGCCTTTGAGCGAGACCCTCAGGTTAACCAGAAGGTGTAGCCCCGGTGGTAATCTGTGGAGAGGTGACACAGGAGAACGGCAGAGTAAATGCAGATGAACTCCTCCTCTGCAGAGGAGGAAAGGAAGAGTTCTTATTTCCATTTCCTATATTTCTCTAAAAGAAAAGAAAAATGCATTTTCCAGTTCTTACTCTGTTTCCTTTCACAGGACTCATTTGGCTGACCAAGGATGGAGAAGGGTTTCTTTCACGTGTAACTGGGAGGAAGGGCAATCTGCAAGGCACCCCACTTATATGCAATATATACATGAACAAATTTTGACTTTTACTAACCTATCCTCTTCAAAATATACTCATATTTATCACATAATTCATTTTGTATCTTTAAGAATTTCTTTTTTTTTTTTTTTTTGCTGTTATTTAGTTTATCCCAGACATGAACTGGTTGTGCTTGTAGTTAAAGGGCATCTGTTCCTATTTGTCCAGATATGTTCAGTTCAGATCTCATTGTCTTGGGAAAAAACTTGTGTTAAAATACTTTAAACTATTAATACAGCTGAAGAAATATGAACTAAGGAAATAATGTCGTATGACCTTTAAAAAGTGAAAATCTGAGTGACTTACAGGCAGACATAGTCATAATAGTCTTTTGCAGAGGTCCAGAAATTGCCGTTAGATAAGGTTAAAGTTCTGCACATCTCTGTCCAAATGGTAAATGGTTTCTCTGAGACAAGCCAAAATACATACCTCTACCAGCAAGACCTTTGAGGCTAATCTATATTTTAACTGCTGTTTCAAAAATAAACCAAGATTACATTAATAAATCATAGCTTGGTGGTATAAAATTTAAGGAAAAAAATATCACATAGAAGAGAATCTAAGATGTGACTTAGTCATTGCATATGAGTATATACATACCTTTGAAAAATAGAATGAGACAGCAGCCAGGTTTTTGGAAAAAAGAATAACTATTCAGTTCCTAGAGAGTATAGTTGGACAAATGCAGCATTGAAATTCAATGAAATTTCTTCATAGCAAAACTAAATATTGTAACAGTTTACCAGGTGACAGGTAAGTGGTGCTTAGGGTCTCTGATATAGATTAACATTGTAAATAAATAAATAAAAAAATACAGCTGAAATCCAAACAATTTTGCAGTGTGTGTCCTGATGGCTGTGCTTCTGGTCATCCCTGTTCTTTTCTTATATAGATCTACGGAATGCAAATATCTTTTCACTTCTGTTTTCATCTCCAGACTCTTCCAGCTTTACATTGTGATAGAAGATATAATCACATTTCATCCATTTTATTTGTCCTTTCCTTTCCTTTCCTTTCCTTTCCTTTCCTTTCCTTTTCTTTTCTTTTCTTTTCTTTTCTTTTCTTTTCTTTTCTTTTCTTTTCTGTTTTCTTTTCTTTTTCCTTTCCTTTCCTTCTCCTCTTCCCCTCTTTTCCCTTCTCTTCCTTTCTCTTCCCTTCCCTTCTCTTCTCCTCTCTTCTCCTCCCTTCCTTTCCCTTGCCTTCTCCTCTCTTTTCTTTCTTTTCTTTTTCCTCTCCTCTCCTCTTCCTCTCCCCTTCTCTTTCCTTCTCTTCCCTTCTCTTCCTTTCCCTTCTCCTCTCCTCTCCTCTCCTCTCCTCTCCTCTCCTCTCCTCTCCTCTCCTCTCCTCTCCTCTCCTCTCCAGAATTTTACAGTGTGAATTACATGCATGTGTAGGAGAGGACACTATCTCTCATGACCACATTTGGAATAGGAAAGATAGGTAGACAACAAACTTGAGAATTTTTTTCTTCCAGGAAGATTAAAGAGAATTTTTTCTTAGTAGGATTATTTAGGCAGACCACTTAATTTCCTTGCAGACCAGTGGCACATCATGTTACATGCATACTAGTAACCTAAATGTGCCTGGAACCATTCTCTGGCACACAGATCCATCCAAATCCCTGTTAGTGCTGTCTTATGCTCAATACAGAGTGGTCACTTGCAGATTGCCTCTGCTGATGATCTCTGGCCATAGAGGTTACCATAGAAGCTCCCAGATAATGCCTGAGAATTGTGTAAGAGGTAGCTAGCTATGCTGGGGCAAAACCTGTACTTAAACCCTTAGGTGGTGGTGCTCAGGAACAGTTTAATCTGTTAGTTTGGATGTGGTTTCATTGTCTCCTGCTCCTTCCTGTAGTATACAACAATTTGTTTTCTGAACAATGAAATATGTTATCCTAAAACAAATCACAGAGCCCAACATGAATATGGCTGAGTAAACTGTAGTGTTTTCTGATAGATAAGAGGTCAGGCCACACCTAATCCCTTTTGTCATTAACCGCTATGAAATAGGTGTGTCGAGAATTAATCATCACAGTGTTTACTGCTTTCTGACAGGGATTCAAAGAACATAAATAAATATATTAAAATGCTGTGTCTCAGTTTACCCTGTCCTAAGACAGGGTACTGATAGTACTTCTACTTGTGACCTCACAAAAGCACTGTGATGTTCATGCCCTGGCTTTTCAGAATTGCAGAAAAAGGAGCTTCAAATTAATGACCTAGCTGGTCATCTGAATGCAAATTTACCACAACTCCATACTCAACACCTGTCTACAACATTGCTTATCTGCCTATATTGAGACGAATTTGACATCATAGGTCTTTATATGTGATGATGCATCCTTCTGCTTTTGGAATTGTAAAATGTTTAGGAAAAAAAAAAGTGTATCAAAAAGAAACATCCAGGACTAAGCTCATAGTCATAATATGGGTCAGTGCTACACATCAAATTGATCAAATGTTTGCTGAAAACCATAGTAAATGGCAAAATCAATTTACCAATCACTTCAGCAATGTTTTCATCCCAAAGCTATGCAGCCAGGTGATTAGGTACATACTAGCTATTTTTAGGTCTATCATTTCAAGGATTCAATGAGTGACTTGTCTTAATAATTTGAGAAGAATGCAGAAACAAAACCCCAGAGCAAGTCACTCATCTCTGGCACAAATTATGACTTGACTGAAAAATTCAGTGAGTAGCTTAACCAGGTAGATGGAGCCACAGTAAAATATACGATGTAGCTTTTTGCACAGTATTATGACTAATGTTCAGATAGCGGTCAAGTTGATTCCTTCACAATGTACTTTGGGACGAAAATTATTTGAGAAGGTCTTAAAAACCTCAATCTGAAGCAGGCACACAAATGCTTTTAAAACATACATCAAAACCAGGCTAGGTAAAGTCTTAAATGGCATGAATTGGTGAACTGTCATTGCAATGCTTTGCAGAAGGAACTGCATTTTAATAATGTCTGGTAATAATGGCTTAGTAATTAATTCTGCCTAAAATAGATACCTAAGACTTCAAGGGACCTCCTGGGTGATGCAATCCATCATCTGCTTGCAATCTATCCTCTGCTGTTACAAAATTCTTTACTAATCTGTTAAAGTATTTCTTAGAACTAACTAGCTTTTCTTTTCCCCTTTGTATTTTTTATTTTTATTTTTATTTATTGAAAAGCAGTCCCAGAACCCTCTTGAACTGCAAAATAAAACTCCTTTTCCTAAAGGTACTCTTAATCTATTTACATACATTTGTGCAAATAGCATTTTTCTTTCCCTTGTACTTTCGAGAGAAAGCTATCATATCCTATTCAAACTAGTTCTTTGTAGGCTGCGTAAGCTGTACTTCATATTTGCATTGCAAATACCAGATCTTAAAATGCGAGGAGGCCGGGTATTCCCATAGCCCCCTGGAGGCTGCGACTTGCATTACTTGCTCTGCTGCTTTGGCTGCATTACTTGCCAAGCGAAATCGAGGTGAAATATGTCCGCAACAGTGAAGTATGAACCTATCTTTTGTATTCTAGGAAGATAAGGACGGCTATAAGGTCAAGAGTCTTGTCAGCTAACCCAGTATATTGCCTCCAACAATGTTCGTTAGTAGATGCCAACAGTCAGTCTCCACTCCGCTGGCCATCCTCTGAAGCTATTATAGTTTGGATTCCTCTTTTCTGATCAAGGGCATTGTATGGAGGAGTGCATACGAAGTTTCATTATTCTTTTGCTCAACAGTATTAATATCTCACACATTTCCAGGATATCCTTTGGCTGAGTAGATGCCATCTCAAGTTAGTTTTGTAGCCAACTCAATGAGTTGGGGAAAAAGCAACAATAAAAAAAGTTGTTTCCTCGCATGACTTATGTCATAGTGCCCCCAGCTGCCAAGAAGGACATAGCACATCCTCCCAGAACTACTATATGGCTTATTTAAGGATGTAAATATTAAAACTATCAAAAATGAAATTAAGTAACGCCTGGTCCAAACATAAGCAAGCGTATTTGTAGGAATATGATGTTTGACCAAAATATTTTCAATATTCACATGACAACATCCAACAAGATTCAAGTGTAACATGGTCCTTAGGACAAATCCTCTAAAGACAGAGCAGGCCTTACAGAAAACTTCACATCCACATTTTTTCTAGCAGGATATTGATGCACTTCCTTTTTTTTCTTTCATATTGTCTTAGAATAAACTCCATGCTTTTTTTATTATCCTTTTCTTTTTGTTTTTGTTTTGTTTTTTTAAGTAAACATTGCCAAGGTAGGCTTTTATATAAAGTCATTCTGCAAAGATATTAAATTTTAATCCAATAATTCAATATATTATAGTTGCATCTTGTCAATGTCTTTTGTATAGGTCCATGATAAATAAGAGTTCCTTATCTCATATAGATTGATGGGTTTTGTTTCTGCATTTTGCCTCTGCATTACATCTCTTTGTGTGAGGCTTACTCAGCCTCTATGGGAATAATCAAACTTTTTCATTAACAGTGTAGCTTTCGCCTTCATAGTCTTCAGATTCCCTCAAAATTTCACTGTCAGTAGCACCACCCATCACCCACTTACTCTGCCATTCTCATGCGATCTGCATTTTGGTGCTTCAAAATAAACTTTGATTCAAGAACCTGAGAGATTTACAAGTTTCTAGGCCTATTTACATTCTCTATAAATATTCCAGATATTTCAATATTTCAATAATTATGGATAGACTTCAGGATCTGTTTTGTTTTTTTTTTTTTAACCTCTTCATTCCATCCTTAGCTTCTTGTATCTGATGTTTTAGTTTCCACAAAAATATGGATGTGTGGGCCAGACATGAACAGTGATATATACCAATTGGTTCCCAGTCTACTTAATCTCAGAATGTCACAGTGGTCTCTACAGTATAGGTGCAGCCACGCTTGCCCATCCAATTCTTTAATGTCGCTTTCCCAGTATTCTTTTTTAATGTTAAATATTCCAAAAGAAGCATGGAGACTACTCTTAAGACCATGTGAGATAAAAAAGTAAACATTCCAATATATTTAAAGAATTTCTGTAAAGATGTTTGAACACTTGGTTCTTATATCGTTGCCTATTTTGATATGTGCTACTTAAACAAGAGCTTATTATTTGAAAGTATTCTTCACAGTTTTACCTCTGACTTTTATTTAACAGTATTTTAATTCCCCCCCCCCCCCCCCAGGGGTATTGAATAGCAAAGATTTCATTCTCTAGTAGAGGTATCTTTCTGAATTGTATGTTCTGCCATAGCTGCCAGTTTCTTAGAAGATTAGTCATTTTAACTGCCAGCAGCCTGGGCCTGTTTTGCTTTCTGTTGATTCCACCTTCTCATTATGCTCCAACTATTCCAAAAAATTTCCCCATTTGGTAGTAAGCTTAAACTGTCACCACTACAATGTTTTCTCTAAAAATGCTTCCTATTATATGAGTCAATAAAATTTCCTCTCTTTTCTCTGGAAAGGGTTGCTGGAGTAATGAACTGAGATGGACCCAAATGTTAACCAGGGCCAGTCAGATGAGATTGAGGCAAAGTTTGTGAAATTGTTCCTCAAAAAATCTCAAATGTTTGGCTCTTCTAAAAAGCAATTTTCCTCCTAAAAAAGTTGAATTTATTGACAGAAATATACTAGAAAATATCCTTGTGCAATTAAAGTCACTATCTGAATTTTTCAATTCATAGTAAATTATTCTCTATCTTTTTCTTTCCAACCTGTGGGTCTCCATTTCCTTTCAGCTGTCATGCACTCTTTTGCAGCTCCCAGTGTTCCTTCTCATTGTGTAATATTTTGGCTCACATAGATTTCTTTTTCACTTTTTTTTTTTTTTTTTAATAATTGGTCCTTTCTTTCCCACCCCTAGAGATAGGCTCTTTCTCATCTCAATTACAGGAAACTCTTCTATCTACTATTCAATTTTCTCCTTTCAGATACAGCCACTTGTCGTCTTCTCCCACAGTTACAACCCCTGTGACTAACATGGTTGTAGCTTAGCTTCTGCTTGTCTTATGCTTGAAATTTAATCTCTTTTTCAGCTCTGAAGCTGTGTGCAGTCCTGATCTTGCCTGCACCTTTGCACTCTTTCTCCCCTGCATCTTTTCACTTCATGCAGATATCTTTCTTAAATCTTCTAGTCTATTCTCCATATCACGTCTGCACGTCTTTTGTACCTCTCCCCTTAGACGTAGGAGAGAAACTATTTTTTAATGAGCCAATTAGCTAGTTCTTTTCCCTCACCTTTCATCCCAGTTATGAAAAAAGGATAAAAACTGTTGATAGAAGAATACATTTTATAATGCCTTAAAATACAGCTTAATATACTTTAAATACAAAAGCATTTTTGATGCCACTATTGCAATGCAAACTCATCAATGAACATAAAACAAAATATTCTAATCTAATCTAGAATAAACTTCCTATAAAGGATAAGACTGAAAAGAATATTCAGATGCACAAGTCCCTACATCAAATTCCGACTCAGTTTCGACATAACTCACAAAAATCCTGAGTTTTTGTAAAATACAACATAAAAATGCATGACGTATAATTCTAGAACCCAGAAGTTGTTCCAAGTTCCTGGGTCTAGGTACTATTCCTAAGCTTTTTCAACTTCTGTCACAAAAAGATTCAAGCAAATGCATCTTTCCCATTTCTCTGTCATGATCTAAAACTGCTGCACACTCTGACTAGCTTCCCAGCCTGTGTGCATGAGAATCTGAACCTGTGACACTCAAAACTCAAATCGCAGTGCAAGTAAGACATATCCAGAAAGTTTTCTGGAAATGCTCAGGTAGCTGAAAATCTTCCTTATGCTTAAGTCCCATCAGAATGGGCACATCAAATATATTAATTTTTACTTTTCTTTGGCTAGTTCAGGTATTTTCAGAATACACCTACCCAGGCAAGTTTTGACTTTTGCCCAGAGGACATTTCTCAGTCTCAGGATCCCATTCTTCTATTTGCTGGATTTCAAACCCAAATGTTCCAATTCACTGATGTGTTCTTTGCCTATAGTTCCTAAGCTTTTCTTAGAGTAGCTGGCTGGATAGTAATTTTTCTCTTTTCTCCTAGAAGCTGTGCCAGATTACATAAGAAAATCAAGCATTCATAAATATCCAAGAGAGGAATGACCTGGATTTTTTCCCCTACCCTTTAACATTTCAAGTAAGGATTGGAGCAAGGTTTGGAAACTAGTTTCTAGCTGATTTTTTTAGTCCATATCCACACTTTTTTGTTTTTTTTTTCCTATTTAATGAAATAAAAACTGGGACATCCCAGTCTGAGTATTCTCCCCCTTCTCTCAAAAATGCATGATGTCCTTAAGCTTTTTAGGAATTTTTGAACCCCCATGAGACAGGCTGAAGAGTTGAAACAAGATCTCTTAAATTTAGGTGAATTTTCAGGCTAGGAGACATTATTCTGAAAGGGTGAAATGAGTAAGTTTTTGGAAGAAAGATAAAGTGTGGCAGAACTTCCTTCAGTTTGGACTCAGGCAAGCAAACCTGGAATATGTATGTTCTCTGCATTCTCCATTGGCTAATTTATATAGCTGTCCACTCAGCATTTTGATTTTTATGAATCTCTTTATAAAGCTTAAATTATTGCAAAAGAAGCATGTCATCTCAGTCCAAACTGTGGATAAGGTTGTAGGAGCCAGCTGACAAAGTCCTGTAATAAGTCTTACTTCTACCCTCCTTATTTCTGAATCATTTTCCTTAGTGAAGTGTGTTTGTTATACTTATGTATAACTTATATGCAATAAAATAAATAATTTTAAGTAGCTTCTGAATATTAAAAAACATATATATACTTTTATAGCCAAAAAGCCTATCTACAGTGAACAGATTTGTACTTACATATTTCTAAATGTTAATGCCATACCAGTATTTCTCTTGCAACTCGTATCTATTGAACACGTTTTTGTTTTGTTCATTTAATAGTTACAGCCATTAGAGTATGAATATCTCAGCTGAGGTCTTTAACGTTACCTAAAGATTGTCTGTGAAAGCTATCCTGATCTGGTATATGGTTCTACATTAGGCTGTACCGTTTGAAAGACTTCTTTTTTCAGTTGCTGTCATGTTTTCTTTCCTCAGAATGCTCTTTAGATGGAATAATTCAAACTGGTAGTCGCAGCTGCTTGATTTGCCATGTACAAGAGGTTCAATATTAAAACCTTCTTAAGGAGTTTACGGGTAAATACCTCAAAGTATACGGTCTCATGATACTATAACAGATAGGGTATTACTGGACTATTTTAGAACTGTAAACATTTAGTCCACCAAATTCATAGGAAGCAGACTATTGCCTGGCATGATTTTAACATGCAACAAGGAATAAGGAAGTAGAGAACGTTCGTATGACTCAGGATGCAATATATGGAGGCTGTTGTTCAAAGAAATGGGAACATACTTGTTATTCCTTATTATATTTCAGCTGCAATTCTGATTAAGCCTGAATGAGACTTTTTTTTTTTTTATTTTGTCCTCTATATTGTTTTTGATATGACTGAGAATTTAATGAAGTTGGCATAGAGCCAGAAACATAATTTACTATTTTTATTACTCTGTCAATATTTTGCATTAAGGCCCTCAACACCCTTCGATGAAAGTAAAAGAACTCTTTAAACTAAGCAATGTAGAAATGAAAACAGGAAATGTCTAATGCATGTTTCTTAATACCATAGCCTAGATTAAAGCTTTTGAAGTAGTCTCGCTAATTAATTTGAAACTGTGATGAAAAAATAAAGTGGCCGTAGATGTAAGGTTTCCAAGGTTTTCTGACTAGAACATTTCATAACAGAACTCCTTTCTAGTTTTTGGCAAATGCTATATATCGCTAGGACACATAATAGCCCAGATAGAAAGCCTGCTTCTGCTCTGCCCATGAGGGATGGAATAAATCTAAACTTCTGGTTAAACTTTCTGGCTGAGGAGGAGGCAGAACAAAATTTAAATCTTACTTTTATTTTCTTCTTATAGTTCCATTTTATATTTTAGGAGCACAAGATTGGATGATATCTCTTGGGTCATCAAGACCAGTTTCCTAGACAAAAAATTTCCTTGATCTTCAGTTATGTAATGAATATTTATTACTTAAACTTTTTTTTATTGTAGCACTGACTGTGAAATATGTTTCATAACATCTCAACAGATCCTACAGCAGAAGCTATGTAATCTTTTGTAACTATATACTATTTTACAAACAAGTTACATCAGTAAATAAATATGTCAAACTAAATGGATGATGCAAAGTGTAGCCTTTATTTCAAATATTGAAATATGTTATCTTAATAAGTCTGGCAGAGAAAAGGAGTAATTCTGCTGCAAATTGATCAAAATACCTAGGTTCATTTGAGAACAAATTACTCTTCATTTACTGTCAAAGGAGAAACGTTATGTAAACAGATAAATATTCCCTCCTTCAAAAAAAAATCAGTCTGAATCACAAGTTGTCAAGCTTCTCTATATCATTCTCCATGAGAAGAACGGGAACCTAGCCAATGAGTTTGTGTGTGTGTGTATGTGTGCATGTGTGCACGTGTGGGTGCGTGCACGCAGCAGTGGGGAGGGGCGTATGTGGGTATATGAGTGAATGACTCTCTCCTAATTATGTTTGCAGCTTGAAAGCCCTTTCCTACTGCTTTTTTGAAGCTGACTGCATAAAAAGGAAGCATTCAGAAACTTTTCTTTATCAGAGCAGAGAAAAAGCTGAACAACACATGTCAAAATACTGGAGTCCAGCAGAAGACCACGAAAATAGTCCGGGAGAGCCTGAGAGAACTGCATTGTCTAGGCTGGAAGGAGAAGGTAAAACTAGTTAATTGCCGTTTTCCAATTGCTAAAGGTGGTCTATAGTAAAGACAGAGTCTTCTCAGAGGTGCGCAGAGCAAGGAAAAGAGGCAACAGCCACAAGTTCCAGCAAGGGAAAGTGCAATTGGACATAAGAAAAGAAATTTCACAGCGAGACTAGTTAAACACTGGACCAGTCTATGTAATCTCTGTTCTTGGAGATAATCAGCCGGCAAGGCCCCCCGCAGCCCAATCTAACTGAAGTATGCCCTCCTTGGAGCAGGAGGTTGGACTAGATGACCTCCAGAGGTCCCTTCTGACTTAGTTTTTCTATGATTCTATTACTGAAATGTTTTCTATATCAACCAAAAAAAAGACCCAGCACTGTCAATGAGCACTCATAACATGCAAATCCACTCTTCTCCCTGAACTGTGTTCATATATAGTGTTCATATGGTGGCAAAGAGGATTTTTTTCTAGGAACCTTCAATTGCATTTATCTTTCTGCAAGGAATAGTCAGAGATACAGACCCAACCATCATGACTGTTTCATGGACACCTAAATTTTAAACAGGAGTTAGGTGCATATATTATGCAGACTGAATCCCACAAAGAATAATTATAGAGACTGGAGAAAGAAAACAGTCCTGTATCTTGGCCAAATTGATTTATTTTGTCGGAAAACTGTTATACCTGCAAGGATTTAGCTGCCAATACCTAGAACAGGAAAAGATTCTGGGGGTAATTAATAAATATACACTTGGCACAAATGTTTTAGATGGCACCAGCTGATTTTCTCAAGTCCTTCAGATAGCAAAAGATACCCTGGACTTACCTCTTTTGTCAGCTTAAATTATTGTGTGAACTAAATACATGTCACTAGTCTCAAACACTTAAGATGATAAGCTAAAATGTTTCTTGGATAACTCTGCATAAGGGTCTTCACAAACCAAGGATGGTCAACCATCAGCTAGGAAGTTCTTTGTAAAATTCTTGTTCTTCCTAATAGCTTTACTGATCCTATTTCCTGAGCAGGGGTTCCGCAGGTTTTATGTGAGCACTGGAGCTCTTGAGTGGTAAACTCACTGCAAAAAGTATGATAAAATCACAGGCCCTTTTATGTGTACAACATCCAAGTTCACCCTTTGACTTTCCTATCTTCTCTGCACAAAACCCTTGTATTTTATTTTGATTTATCCATTACTTGAGGGGAAGACAAGTCCTGACTGTTGAACTGGACTTACTCCTCATTAAACTTATTCTTAGGCTCGAAAGTAGGCCCTGAAACCGTACTTTAGAAGTTCTTCCACTTTTGTCTTGATATTGAACTACAATCTTTATTAAAAATAGCATACTTACTTAAGATGTTTGAACACAAAAAAAAGTGAACTTTCTGGAACTGGAATATGATTAAATGTTTAGCTGAATTAAAGGAAAATACTAATACTTAAACCTTCACTAAGACTCTGAATCTGTGAATCTCAATGATTTTAGCAAGAGCAGGAAAAAATGCTTCCATTGGTTACATAAAGAAATCAAGTTCAGAGGTAGAGTGATTCAGCATGTCAGACAAAATTCCTAGGTCAGGGATCAATGCACTGGAATAGTTCATCATTGAGATATAGATACTTTATACTAGATGTCATGTATTCACAATATGATGCTGCACATATATTTTTAAATAAAAATCTCTGATCAAAATAGATATAGTAGACAATATTTATTCAGCCTTCAGACAACATTCAGCCTTCTATTTTGAACCATAGAATTTTACAAGCTGATTTTGTAAGTGTAACTGCTATCATAACTCACTATTACATGGCAACAGTACAATAATTACATCTCGAAATAGTTACATAAAGGGAGGACAAACTGTAAAATTGTGTCCATTATATCTTTACTACTATTTTTATACATTTACTTATAGTTGCAGGTTCCAAATGAAGTTTATAAGTGCTAGAATTTCTGAACTGCTGAAGTTGCTGGTGAAATATGAATGTGGTTTTTAAATATGGTACCTATATGACACTTTCTTCTTGCCACTGAAGGTATGGTTATATGCTGAGCAATTTGCATTTATGCAGAATTTTACTGTAATAAATAACAGTAACTAATCAATCTATGTTGATCCACTACAGTAATAGAAATGGCTTAAAAGAAGAGAACTCATAGTTTGCGTACATTGTTACAGGACCAGGCACCTTTTTCCTATTTGAAAACACTGAAAAATCTCAAACTTGGAATTGTGCAAAAAAGAGCAATCGCCATGGTTTATTTATTTATTTATTTATTACTTATTTTTATCTGGAGAGAACTACCTTCTCCTCTATTTAAATATTCTGCAAGAATCTGTTATATTGATTTTGCATTTGGCTTCCACCCCTGTTATTTTGTGTTACTTTCAATCTCTTTGTACTGATATCACTATTAAAAATGCATCAGAGCTAGAAAAATATCATATAATGACTGAGTTGGTGAACAGAATCATGAATAACTTCAATTTTGTGTCATTTGGCCTAAAGTGAACAAGAGAGATTTAAGCTTAAATTCTTATAGTTGGAACAGTCAATTGAAAAAGAAAAACCATCTAAAATACAAGAGAGAAGGGGAAAATTACTAGATAGGTACTGTATGATGGGATATTCTTTCTTAAACCCACTCTGTTATTACTCCTAAATGATGACTGCAAGCAGCACTGAAAGGAAGCCCGTTTAGATTGTTATAAAGGTTGCAATGATGTGTAAAATAATCCCTTTTTATGTAAGATTAGTAGTGCAAAGTAAAAATACTTTAAGCCAATGGAGTGGAGATATTTCCTTCTGTAATGTAGTAATTCAGTAAACCATAATTCAAATTAAGTATTAGATTTTTATGTCTATCAAGGCACCATTAAATTATCTTATTTAAAACACCTGAAGGCATTTTGAGTGACAGTCAGCAGTGTTAATATCAGCGGCTCCTTGTGTTCATTCACATTTATGCTCCTTTTTAAAGTAGATGACAGAGTGTTAACTAAGTGTATCCTAAACAGTCTTGGTGAATAAGACATAAGTGAGTTGCGAAATGAGTCAAAATTAGAAAGCAATATATATATGTGTGCATATACATACACATATACACACACATGTTCACTATGTTTTCAAATAATCATTCTGTGGTTAGGTTCTACCAAAACATGTTAGAAGTTGATCTTCACAAACGAAAAGATACTACACTATGTACTGGGCCATTGGTGCAAAACAAATGAAAATCATTGTCACTGGAGGGTTTAGAATATTTGCACTAACCAAGCAGGGACAAAAAACAAGAGTTCCCATTTCTGTATAGAGGGTTATTATTCATATTGCTTTTTATCAGGCCCCTTGCTAGAAGACAGATATTTAATTGAGTTATCCAAGTACAAAGTCCAGTCATCTCTTAGAGTAGTCAAATAAGTCAAGCTATCGAGAGAGAGAGAAAGAATGATGCTATGTGATTCAGTCAGTCAAGGATAAATGGTGGATGAATGAGAAGCAAAGAAGAGTAGACCCAAAGCCAACACTCTGTTCAAGATCCAATGAGAGAAAGGACCAACTAAGAGAAAGGAGCAATCAGGTTCAACAAGAAAACAGAAAAAAAAAAAAAAAGTAGGGGTAAAATCTGAGAAAGGATTATCAAAGACAAGGCTTACTGGACAGCTTGATGTAAAAATGAAGTCAGTACCACTTATGCAAAGACAAAGAAAGACTTCCTTGAACAATGTGTATAACTATTTTGATTGTCACTGTTCTTGCCTCGCTCAAAGTCTCCTTTCTTTCATGTTCTGCTTTCAATATTTCCACCCTTTTACTCTAAATCAATTGGAAAGGAACCTAAGAATCAATTTAATCTAAGATGGAAGAGAAAAAGGATTTTTTTCTTAAACTGCTAGACAATCAAAGAAATGTTATGAAAATTAGGTTCAGGTTTCTGAATTTTCTAGTTCCTCAAGGTTGGGAGGCTGAGAGAGAATTTTCTCCTGTGAAAAAATTGTGAATATTACCACTGGAGCTGTATAAATGTTTTCAAAAAACATAATGGTTTCTGTACTCTCTAATTCCATTAATAACAGTGGTAAAATGATGTTGCCATGTGACTTCAATACCAAGATAAAACCAGAATAGTATTCGGCAGGAAATTAGATGTGACTGCAAAGATTCAATTTACTAACAACTGAAATAACCAGTAATGAACCTAATGTGAATTGTTCTGAAGCGTAAAACAGATTATTTTCCTAAACAGAACATAATTTTTTGCAATATAGAAAGGAAAGAATTCTGCTCATTTAATAGCAGAAAATACACACTGAAAACAAATAAAATAGCTGTTAGCATAGCAAATAATAGCATAATATGCAGGGAGGGGGGAAATGAAAGAAAATAATTACTGGTAGTGCTGAAGATGCTTCTGAGGACGTTAAAGATATTAATTTAAATCTCTAAAAAATCAGTAGCTCTATCAAGACCTATAGGCCATTCCAATGAACATATGGAGTGATGTTCAGCATAGGCATTCTAATCTCACTGGTTTTTAGGCACAAATACCATATGGAAGGACCATATTGCACTTAATCTCCTGAGTGTGATGGTAGGTAAAACCTTCACCCTATTACACAGTCTAATGAAACCAGACAGAGTAGAATCAACACATATGCCAAGATTCTGCAAGTGCTTCAGAAATGCCTTTCTCTGAAGCTGCTGGTGATCATGGAGAATATTCTGGTTTAATTAAAAAACAGATAAAAAAGAATAACTATTTTTACAATTGTTAGTAGCTGTTAAGAAGCTTAGAGAACATCACGAGCAACCCCTCTCATGCTATATTAGTCTTTTGTTTGTCTAATCAGGTAATATACACCTCACACCATAGGAGGCTAGAAAGTTACAATGTTCATGATTTAAATCAATCACAAATTTCAGACTTAGATGGGCTTTTTCAAAGAAATTGACAGGTGCCTTGAATAACTTCAGACTAAAATGAGTTTACCAATAGCAACATGTTTGCTATAGCTTGATGTAGTAAGAACATACCTCTATATATACAAAAATAGCTACCAGAAAAGTCTGAGATTAAGAGATCAAAATATTGACTAGGAGGCCTTTAATACCACCAGCAAGCCCAGAAAATGTCATACAAGCTTAAGTTCTGTACCCTGTGCACCCACTGGTGAGTAATCCTCCATACTATCACGTTAGTAATCTGTTTAAAAATATTTCATGAGAAGTTTAGCTATTAAACACCAAGTCTATCCATGTAAGTGGCTTGTATTCAGTCCCAGTCTAAATAATCCAGGATAAAGATATATTGTTATTGGGTCAGATACATGTGGACTTTGGATGACAGCTTTATTGGAAGGTTATCAACCTGAGGAGAAAGTAAGAGAAATCCTGATATTGTTAGTGTCCAGTACAGTAAATTGTAAATATCTCGATCTATTTTCTGCAGTTATGAAATGCTGTATTGCTGACATTCACAGCAGCATCACTGGTCATGAACTAGAGAATACTCTTGTTCCCCACACGCTATCTCCTGCCTTCAGCATACTCATATGTTTGGACTACATGAATTAGGGTAGTAAAACGTGCTTCGGTCCTACGCTGCCCTTGCACCAAGGAAATTCCTTGAGGAGCAATTACCGCCCATTTTTATCTTTTGGACTTCTAGAATAGTCAGAATAAGATATAGTAAGAGCAAGAATCTGATCCTAAAAGTTTTAAATCTTTTTATATAAGAGAGCTGAAAAAAAGCTCTAGGCCTACAAGGTAGGCTTCTCATCAGGAGCAAGTGAAAGAAAAGGAGTGCACAGCCTTAGGGAAAGGAGGCAAAGTCAAGAAACAGACATTAGTAGACAAAATGAAACGGTTTTCTGTGAAGTTTTTGAATCCTAATATTAATGTACTTATTACTGTCCAGAAAAAAAATAAAAGAGTATTTCACATTTTGCACATCTTTTACACAATTTATTTTAAAAGTTTATATAATTACATTTTTGAGCTGTCATGACTTTTTTTTTTTCATTTCTCAATTAACGTAGAGACAGATT
Organism: Struthio camelus; assembly: GCF_040807025.1. Classification (NCBI taxonomy): domain Eukaryota; kingdom Metazoa; phylum Chordata; class Aves; order Struthioniformes; family Struthionidae; genus Struthio; species Struthio camelus. Next base: position 179,751,952 of record NC_090942.1, on the reverse strand, counting down.
GCTTTTGTTCTGTTTCTCCCTGAATAGGCTGACTTAGTATGAATGTATCTGATAACGTCTTCCACAGTTTGTTTGGCTTAGTTATCTCAGGAACTTCTAGTTTGAAAGGATTCATTTTCATTAGTATACTGTATGTCATATGTGATATCTGCTGTCCAAAGATTGATTGAATGATGAATACTGTAAAATTTATCTGACTGCATTTTTTTCTTTTCTTTTTTCCTATCTTTCCTTCCTCTTCACTTTCCATCTGTAATTTCCTAGCTTGCCAAGTTGAATGTGTGCCAAAAGTAGAGGATTTGTCTCTTGTTTAACTTCTCTTCCTGTCCTGTTTGCAAGATTTTACTATTCTGTTTCAACTTCTGGGCAGAGAGCCAGCTACTGCACTGCTTTGCTCTAGCTTGACAACACTTACTAATTATGTGAAATATTCAACACTCAAGCCCATAAATAGGAAAGAAAAAGTTTCAGCAGCAGCGAATGCTAAAGAAGGGTAGGGCAAGCTAGCTGGTCAATCATAAAGAAGAAAAACTCAGATTAACTTGTGCAATAGAGGATTACAGAACATATGTCACTGCTTGTTGATTTTATTTTGATCCTACCACATGCTTATGTAGTTCTTTCCCTGTTTCAGAGCTAAAAGATTCTTAATTTTCCCTCTTTCTTCTGTTTTTCCTAAAGAAAAGTCTGTGTCATTCACCAATTCTTTAGTTCTCTTTAGGAATCTGTTTCCTTTTTATGTTGTTTCTGTTTTTCTAATGTGTCTTTGACTTCTGCAACAGCTTTTTCACGGCATACTTTTCTTAATTTTTTCTCAGGAGCGAGGATTAAACACTTTTTTGGTGTGTGTGGGGAGTGTTGTTGTAGTAGGCATTTTGACTTTTTTCTCTCCAGTTAGCTAGAAATTTCTGAAGTCAGATATTTAGATAAAAAATTGCACAAATTTTTGTTTTCGATAACATCAACCCATCAAATATTTGGAGATGGCGCATATCTGTCTTTATGTGTGAATGGATGTGTGTATGTGTGTGCATGTGCATGCATGTTTGCAAGATGTAGAGTTATCAGCAAAATAATAGCGGTATGCGCAAGCCATATTGAACATATTCAATATGAATATTGAAGAAAGACTGAAAGAGTGAAAATATTACAGTCTGAAATTGGGAAATAACCTCCAAATAATTTCTTCCATATCCGTTTCTTAAAATAAGCTACTCTGAGAAATAAGCTCCTTCCTTGAAGACTAAATTACAAGAAAGTATAGCAACCTCATGGTTGCTATTCCAAACCCCTCTGATGTTTCTCACTTTCAGATTGTTGGCTTTTCTCAGTTAATATTCTTACACATTCATCTCATTTGACTTGCACCAATATTATCTTGGCCTGTGATCTTGTCATGTCTTAAACAGTGCACAAAGTTGAATTTTGTCAATATTTAAAAAGGAAAACGTCCTATAATATATATCATGCTCTGATTCTCGTGAAACAGTACTCTTCCTTCTGAATCAGAACTGACTCAGCACAGGGTTTTGTTTAACTTATGTATTGTTTAACTCCTCTTCTTGTCCTACTGGATTTTACTATGCCATGCTGATTCTGCAGCTGGGCAGCCAGCCAAGTCAAATCAATGGGAAAAAAAACTTCAGTGACTTTTAGTTCAGACCCAGTATTAGGGGAAATTGCTGATAAAGGTGCTTCCTGTCAAATAGCTCATTAATTCAAGGTCTCATCTATTTATGGACATTAAAGATCTGAGAAGGATTTCCTGTTTGGATTTTTTTTTTCGCCTCAGTTAGAATCAGTTTATCTTTAAGTTGAAGAAACACTGAAATGAACTTCATTGCAATGCAAGCACTTTTTAGTTCTCTTCTATTTCGAGTGGTATGTTAGTCCTCTATTATTAATTATTATGAATTTCTAAATAGGAATTATACTAAAATAGATTGTGAAATTGCCTAATTGCATTTAATATTTTATAAAGTTTCATGTATAGAGGCTTAATAATTAATTATTACAGACTTTTATAAACGTGTAACACATCAACAGGTTGCTAAGTTCTAAATGTTTATTTTCACATTCTACCTACATATATATAAATATATGTACATACATATATATATATATACATATAAATATATATATATATATATATATATGATCTCCTGCAGGTAATATAAAATGTGACTACTGGTCCTGGTACACATACGATATACTTCCTAAAATGATGTTCTGCTTCCATCCAGGAGGCCTGTGTCTTTTTAAAATGTACATTTGAGCTAGGAACTGTATGATATGATTTCAATGCACATGCATCAATGCACTTTACAGTTTGTCTAAAAAACTGAGACTCATGTTCCAGATACACTGTTATGGAATAAGTGATTTTCCTTAACCGTACTAATCAAGTGAAAACTCCCATTAGAAATCTCTTCTCCTGTTCAATTTTCTGTTTTGTGGAAGCAGAAAAATGTAGCATGTCCATGTCCATGTAGCATGTCCATGTAGCAGAAAAAAACAATGTTCTACTTGAAACTTAGTGGGTCAGATATATGAATAACAAGCTGTCTTCTATTGAGTCTGTCAGATATAACAGGGTACTACCTAACTAAATTTCTTTTGGGTAATCTGGTGAAACTTCTTTTGGATAACGTAGTGGAAGGTTAAAATTTTCTGTATAAGGAAATAGTTTCATGAAAAGTAAACAAGAAATTTGTTTGCTATTGAAAACATTTCATTTTTTGTTTATTTTGGCAGTGCAGGAATAAGCATAAAACAATATGAGAGTATGTGTGAACAGTGTTACATATCGGCTCCCTATTTGTTCACTAAATCTATTAATGTTGCATAAGTCTGAATGCATATCCAAAAAGGAATATTTAGACTCGCAAAAATCAAAAGTATCAGAAAAGTTGTCCTAATTCACATGACGAATTGTGCCTTTTGGATTCTGCACTGGGTTGTTTCTGAACACTGTATAATCATTTTGTGGAAGGAAGGATTTACATCCTCAAGTTAATCTGGTTCTCAATAATTTATCGTCTCCCAGGACACTTTTATGTGATTTGTTTGGGAACTGATTTGCAAAGAATGTAGTTCCATTGTAGTACAAGAAAATACATTCTTGAGCCATCATAGGAAGAGAAAACAATTACATCAGAGTATGATTTCTGACTTTACAAATAGAGTGCAAAAAAATTAACATTTTGGATGAAATTGGATAATAGACATCTGTCTTACTCAGGCATTGGTCCAGCCACTTTTGACCTCAGGCAAAGAAGTGAAAGGTCATATTATCAACTGACGATGCCTCCCTATTCTCTCTGTCCACCCTTCTTTTTAGCTTCAATTGAATGTAATATTATTTTAAATTGAGCTATCGATAAGTTTTAAAATGAGATCTTGAAACAAAAACATCAGTTGCATTTGCAATCTGTACCTAAAAATATTTATCAATATACTGTGATAGATTTGATTTTGCAAGTGAAAGAAAAAAAGCCCTTTATGAATCTTTCTATCACACAGCTGTTAATGAAGATTGATTTCAAGAAACAGCTTTACATAAACATTTTTTCTTCAGAGAAAAGATTAAAGCTGTTGTGAGCATCACACAAAGTATCTTAATAGTACCACAGAAGTCTCTCACTGCTGTTTACTCATATTTTATCATGAAGATTGACCTGAATATTTTGCTGGAAAACAATAAAAATATCAGCTATTCAACTGTAGCAGTGGATGAAAGCATCAGACAAAGCTAGCTTTACCACAGCATCTCATCTTAATTTTTTCATTTTATTCATGTTTTTGTTTTCCAAGTTGAGTATTTCTCGTTTTCTTTTTCCTTAATGAGTTAAATGAGATGCAGAGCATACAGAGATATTCCAGTTACCGTGCTTTTGAATATCTTCCCCAATTCTGAAAAAGATTTTTACCTCTCAGAAATCATGTTGTTCAGTACATTTGGTTTACTTAAATGTGTGCTGCATCAAAAAGGCTCTGTGTATTAAATACATACCAGTCTGTCAAAACTTTTTAAGATAAAGTTCAGAGCCAAGTAAAACTCTCCTTATCTGGAATCTAAAGATGAAATCTCAGAAAGTTAGACTGATGAAAGCTGTTTGGGTTTCTGAAGATTTTCAAATAAAATCACAATTATAACTTTACATTAAATGTACTTTAAAAATTATGTTTTGCATTTTTCCATGTTCAGATAATTGGAAGTTAATTTCACTTTATTGTTCTCATTCACTGAAACACACACTTAGTCATAAATTTAAAAAATTGTAATTGCTATATATCTAAATAAATATCTAAATGTAAATAATACAAGGAAATAATATTTAGCTATTTCCAAATAAATAAATAAAATTTATCTCAGACAAAATATCTGGAATTCCAAGGCCATTTTGCTAAGGCATAAACCAGAAGCTTTCTATCTTTCCTATTCCACTTATCACATATATGAGAAATGATGCACAGCCTCTCTTCAAACATCCTTTCGTTGCTTTGTCCCTAAGTTTTTATTTATTTTTTTCTGTTAATGTGTTTTTTATGGCAGAAAAGTCCCATTGTACTGGCATTTCAATACCTACCATCAAAACTAGATCTTTTTAATATAAAATAAATATTTTACTTGTACCTCAAGATCTCTTGCAATGACATTGAATTAGGTAATGCTTTTTTAATAGGCTTGAGGTGTTAAATATTGTAGAATATTTATGGAATTTCTCTTTCAGGTCTTGTAGTATTTTGGCCATACGCAGGCCAGCCATAAATTCTTACGATTAATTTGTTAGAAAACACCCTTAAAGCTAGAAGACAAGACTTTAAAAATGATGCCAGTCTTGCAACTTTACTATGTGACTTCAGCTGATTCATAATATAACAACAGTGTTTCATTTTCTAATATTGCATTACTGCAGCAGGAAAAAGAAGGGAAAGAAGAGAGACATAGTAATAGAGAAGCTGATAAGCTGATGCCCCAGCCATCAGAATTAACATCCTTCTGAGAATGAATGAGAAGAACATGCTACAGATGTTGATGTAGTTTCACTTCTGACATGAGAAGTGGTGTGTAATATCAACATGAAAAGATACAAAATAAGAGGAGCTTTCTCTGAGCATGAATCCTACCACACCTTACAGGCAATTAGAATTTCTTTCTGGGAAATAACTAACTAAAAAGCTAAATATCATATCATTTTACATTATTGCCAAATGAGCTGTGCATGCTTATGTAAATGTGAATGTATGTGTGTGTGTGTGTGTGTGTGTGTATGTTTTAAAGTTAAAACAAAAAAAATGTTTCCTATTAGTTTAAATGTAGACATATGCATAGGAATACTGTACAGACAAACATAGCATAAAATTTGTTCTGGACCACAGAAGCCCTCGAAGGTCAAAAGTTGTAGTTCACTTTTAAGGCAGCAGAAAGTTCAAAGTTTCTTTTGTTTAGATATTCCAGCTATTAAAGATTCTTCCACTCCAATAATCAATTGTATTTCTTTACTTTTTCATTTCATATTTAATCCATTTTCAGATTACATGAGCTGCTTCTGTCCGTCTTGGTGATATAGAAATGGTCAAGCCTGGCAATTTCATATCACTATCTATTGGTCTTCTGCCCTGGCTGCAAAATTCCCTTCTCATATGAGAAGATCATGGAACCCCCAATAGCTCTTCAATAAGCACTGGAAGCGATTGCCTAAGACATTATGTCTAGTTATCACATACTATGCAGTCTAGTAACAGACATTAAATCCAGAGAGGCCATAAGAATGTCCTCTTCTCAAGTCGAAGAGCGCATGCCACAAAATGTTTCATAGCACACTTAACATATCTAATACAAATGGCAAAATCTATGACTAGAGCATGGCACAGAAAGACTGAAACTGCAGGTGGCCTCAGCCCTTATAATAACTGAAAATTTGTTAAGAGAAAGTGGACTTAATCAATCCCATGGAGCAGGAAAAAAAAAAAAAACAAGGGAGAGAACATATGAGGAAGAAATGGTTTTTATTGTGTTTGTCTTCAGAGCAGGAAAAAATTGCTGTGGCTAAAGAACTCTTGAAGCAGACAGAACTTCTCTGAAATAATTACTATAAGTCTTATTCCTCCTAGACTAGACCCAAAGGAGTACTCCTACTAGGGACGAGAGTGTACTTTCCAATGCATAATGAAATATATCAATACCTAACAATCACAGCATTTGAAGCATGCATCTTGGCAATATCTTTAACCCATAGAATCACAATCCATTTTGAGCGTGGTTGAGTGGTGCATTGACTTCCTACAGAGAATATAAATTTCATGGAATTATTCCTTTATTTAATATATGCCCTTTCTATCATTTTTACACCTTCTACCAAACCTTCCTTAATTTTCTTGATACTATTTTTGTGCCTTGGAGAGGAGTAGCTTGTTTTGTTTTTTGAGGTAAATCTCAGTTTCAGATTCTTCTTTGATTTCAGTGAAATTCTACTGAAATCCAGTTTGATTTGTACAAGATTTCACCAAGCTGTTTAGTAGAGCTTTCCTCTGTATCCTGATTGCTACAGTTACCTTCGGACTCCTGGAATATGTATTGACTTCTGGTCATATCCGTAAGCTCATTTTACACCACTTCTAATTTCCATCATAGTTTTAACATTTAAAAGTGCCTTCATCATTTTATAACGAAACAAGTTGACCGTTTTGCTTAATTTATTGCTACATTAGACCGAGATCCAGCAAATAGTAGGATGTAGATAAAGTCAGCTTTTTACATTTAGAGTATTTTGTTTAAGCTAAGTAAAGTTAGGTATTTATTAGTGAGATTTTTAAAATGATTCCAAATTTCCTTTGACTTTGAATACAGAAGTTGGTTACCTGATTCCATTAGGTACTTTCAAAGATCCCACTGTAAGCATTTGCAAGGTCAAGGCCCCAGTCATTTATCAAAATGGAATCAGATTCTGATGTAGCTGTTTCTGTTGCAAAAGCCCTTAATGAATACGGCCTTGAATGTTTAAAAAAAAATAATATGGTTTATAGCAGTAATCCTCTTAAATACTTGAGTCCTTGCCAGCTTTTAACTAACAAGCCCAGTTATTAACGGCAGCAGTCCTGCAACACTCAGGGATTATTGTCCATGCCTGCTGACAATGCACTGCTAGTGACCAGTCTGCAAAGTGCAATCTGTTATTGCATTTCACAATCCAATCAATGTTTAAAATTGCTAGAAGCGTGATAACTCTCCTCCAAAACAAGCCCACTTCCTTTTTTTAAATAAACAGCATTGTATCATTCTTTTTATCTGTGATTAAAGCTCATGATTATTACCAGTGTAAGTTACCTGGCAGCATTTTTTAGTTTGTGGTTTGATCAGGTGAACTTGAAAAGAATATCAAACATAAAAAAATAACTTTACCTTTAGCTATAGGAAAGGGACAGATCTGTCAGAAGGCTGTCTACATTCTCTTAATTCTTAATATGGAGTTTCTGACAAGTATACAGATTTGCCTTAATTATTTATTCATTTTATTGAAACCATCTTCATCTGTTTTAAATTTCTAATAAGTCTATTTAAATAAAGAGAATCCTGTTTGAATGTTGATTTTGCATTTGAAAATCCTGAAGGTGTCTATATTCAGAAAGTGAATGTGGTTTGGTCTTTGGTGTAAAGTCCCTTGTTAAAAACTGAGAATATTCCACAGAAATTTTTCTTAAAAGATATCATGCAGAGTAGCCCTAATTTTAAAATTTAGCTTGTGCAACTTAAATATGTACATGCCTATGAGGAACTAAGCACCTAACTGCTACTCTATGAACAATCTCCTTCAACTGCTGCCTAATCTTGGTGACACTTGAATTTCCCAAGCAGGAACATTTCCTTTGCCAAAAAATCACTTCCTTGTCTCTATCTCGTCTTCCTGTTATATTTAGCTTCCCATAATTGACAGCATCAACCTATTTTGTACAGATTGGGCAGGATTCTTAAAAGAGCCACTGCCTGCTGCAAAAGCCCTTTATGATCAGTTGATATTACATATGGACCACTGAAGTAAGTCACTGAAGTCTTCAGAATATGCATATTAAATCAGGCATTGCATGAAAGACGGTCAACAGAAAGAGCTTGTTACCCATTACACATTAGCTTGAATAATTTCCTGGACAATATCTATATCCATATTGCGTCTGACTTGGAAGAAAATTTGAATTTGCATTACCTTCCTGAGAGTAAATTAATGGTTTTCTCAGGGAAATAATTTTGATCTCTCCTGTTGTTCTATTTTGAAATACATATATATACATAGAGAGAGAGAGATTAACAGAGACAGAAAGTGAATCTGCAGCTGGGTGCAAAGTGCTTTTTTTGGATATTTGTTTAAATGATAACAAGTTGAATAAGGTTACTTACACAGCAGTACTACCTCACTTTCAGATTTCTACAGATACTTGGACACACAGATGAGCATGATATTAAGCATAAAATACATACATAGACATTATCTATGAAACCTGCCACTAGTATTAATTAATATATTCAAAGTACCAAGAGATGCCTTAGCCCTACTGAAGTAAATGTGGAATTTTGCAGCTTCACAGAACTTTCCTTGGGCTGGCAAAACATAATTGTATGCTCCTTTTCTCTTGCTAGAGAGAACATGAGAGATCTTTGCAAGCTGTAAGAGGACCCTGTTGAAATATTTTCTTCTGGCTAGAAAGTTAGATAAGCTGTGATGTGATATAGAGGCACAGAGCAGCGAGATGGAGAACAACAGCCTACTATGGCTCTATTGAGCATGATTCAATGTCATTATTAGTTTTAAAATGCAAAAACCTACTCTGCTAAAAGAATATGTCAATAATCTCAATTTTTAATCATTATTTTAAAGATTATTAGGATGTTCAAATTCTAGTGGTTTAAACTAAAACATTGTCTTACGGAAATATACCTTATTGTGATGTAACTGTACAAAGAATTCTAGAAACTCTGAAGAAAGAGAAAACAGAGATAAGTTGTATGGCAGATTATTGAAAGATTTGATCAGATATTGACTTGCAAACAAACAGTAAAAAAAGGGGTGATACTAATTTTCTATGTTTCCCTGAAAGAAAGAGGAATTCCACCTGGACAACAGAAGCTCCAAAAGGATGCCTGCAAAATTTTTCTATTCCAGTATAGTTTATAGGGAAGTGGGCTTTGTTCTTTGCTTCACAGATGGTAACAGAAAGAGAACTGAAGGCTCTGCAAGACATTTCACAGAGACACGTCTGACAGGTGATCAAATCATCGAACACTTCTCCCTGAAAAACAATGTTCAAATGTAGTCTAAGCATACACCCTGTGACAGCAGGAACATACTTTCCTCTGTGTTGACACTCATTTTAATAATAGAAAATGCAAGCAGAATTTCTGGCAATGACAACTACAGCAAAAAAGTATATGCCTTCATGTTTACGATGCAGAATTCTCATCAATTAATGTGTTTCTTAGGGATGACTGCTCTAACAGGAAACTTTTAATTTTTGATAGCATGTGAAAGAATAGTGTCTGGAATGTGGAAACGCTGTACAGTCTGTTTAAGAAGTAAATGGTCCTATTCAGTATAGGATTATAAATGTTGGTGAAAAGGCTATTAACGGTGTTAACATGATGGCTTCCTACTAAATTATGTCCTTGATATTCGGAGCTAAGCACATAAACAACATTTCAAGGCTCCTGTCACTCAGAAGCACATTTCTGCAGAATATAAGCATATCTGTCACCCTGAGATGTATACAGAATTTTTAAAAAATGCAAAAAACATGCTCATTTTTAACTCTGCATTGTCCAAAAATGACTCAGAGAGCCTTCAATATTTCATGGAAATTGTAATCTTAATCTTGTAGTTCAAAGAAATAGATTGCCAGAAAATACATTCTTCTAACTCTCACGGCTTAGCCCTGCTGCCTAGTTTCATTTCATATTCAATATGAAACATTGTAAGTGTCACATAACCTATCTGATATATTCTAAGTACATCTACTATAAATTTATAGAAGTTAGTAGTGACAAATCTCTTAATGTGAGCAGTTAAACAGTAGTGAATTTTAATCCTGTATTGAAACATCTGCAGTATGAATCCTGAGTATTTACTTTCTTTGTTTATTAACACAAAACATTTTGTTTACCTTTTCAAAGAGAATGAAACAGAACATTTTCTTTGGAATAGGAGTTCATTTCTAAGAATATAGTACCCTCATAAACACACTAAGTTAAACAAAGTTAAATCAGCTAAGCTGTATATTTGTAAATTCATGTATTTTGAGCTAAATCTTTGGTTGCTATAAATTACCACTGATCACAAAGAAATATGAATGTACATGAACTGAGGATGTGAACTGTCATGTACACTCCAAAACATTGCCACATATACAGTACTGCCAAAAAAATGTGAAAGTATATATGTCTTCTGTGATGAAATCCTGTACATCCAAAATAAAAAAAAATGTATAACTTGCCTCAGTTTAATACAAATCAAATGGTTTGTACTAAAACTTTTAGTTTTATTGTGTTTCATGATCATTTGTACTGAATAGGATTCTGTGATATTTGGTGTGTTTTATATAAAAAATTATGAGAAATCATATATGGTGCACCTCGACCCAGCAATACAGAAGATAGTAGTTTTAGAAGCTCAGATTTTACCTTACTCTTATTAGAATATACTGGATATAGTGGATCAAAATAAATTTTTGTGTGTCCTTTTCTCGTGTCCTTTTTCAAGCTTTGGCAATTATTGAATGTTTAAGGGCTAAGAATAAGTACAGAGAAGCAAGGAATGATACTCCTCCAACTTTCACTCTCAGTTTCCATTGCTTCTTCCTGTTTCTGAAGAATGTGGAGGTACTTTTCAAGAGGTAATATGCTCAGTCAACAGAAATAAGTAATTGTTACACATATATAAATGTGTATCTCCTCCCAGGTAGTGAAAGGAGCATTTAACTCCAAGAGTCTAGCAAATATGCAAAAGATTAATGGCTCTTTCTAAAAATGTCATATTACACTATTCTGTGTTGAAACTATACCTATTTTATCAGCTTTACTAGACAGAAAGCTTTTAAAACCATTTGCCAGGAAATGTTTTGCTTCCGTTGTATGTTTCAGTCTATGCTGTAAAGGAGAAATAACTTTTGCAATTTTTCAGATGAGTACTGAATGGTCCAGTTCCTGCCTATCACACACAAAAAAATATTTCTGTATAATGAGGAGGTGGAAGGGAGAAAAGTGGTACAATTTCAAGGACTTCTATTCATGCTTTCACGTTACAATCAAAATGAGGTGTACAAAAGACTCTTCTGCTTTGTCTTTTCTCTTCTGCTTTGCCCTAAGGCTACTTTAGACCCATAGTAAAACTTATGTGCTTGGGAGTATGCTTGAGAGTATAAATTGAATATTTCACCTACTTACTGCTCCATTTTTCCATCTCTACTTTGTAAGGAATTTCCCAGGTTTTTGGACTTTTGTGATATAGCAGAGCTGAACTGTTTTAAAAGTTTATGATGGCAGTCAGGGGGCAGATAATCTAACCCTTCTTCTGTTCACTTTTGTTTTATATTAACTGTAGCAAAATTCCACACAGAAACTTGTTTTTCATATTTTGCTAAAGTTGCTGCTTGTGTTATAATACAAAAGAGATTTGTGTGTTAAGAAATTCTTATCTGGTATTATCTACAGAACTGATCTGTGGGAGGTAAATGAAACAAGTTGTCCCACAATTTTCCATTATAGCAACAGTGAAAGTTCATTCTGACATTTGACTAACCAAAGTAAACTTAAAAAATAAAATTTCTTTGTAATACAGATTTTTAGTTGGTTTCCTGGCTGAGTCGTTGAAAGAAGACAAGATAAAAATACACTTCACTAGCTGGTAGTGTGTGAGGATAGCAAGAAAACAAGACTGCTTAACATGCATCAAAGTAAAGTGAAGATATGTTACACAATCGTAATTCTCCCACTTTCATCAAACTGTCTGACTTTAGAAAAGATATCAAATTCTTTATCAAATTTTTGGGGTCAAAGCTCTTCAGTAAAGCAGATGAAAACTTTGCTTAGACATTTTTCTATAAAATTTTCCCTTTTAGTGATTAGAAATTATAGAAAATCATCATCTATCTTCTCTGCTTGGACAGGAGCTGTTTCTTCTTGATTTTATAGGATTATAACGTTTTGTCAGTTGCTTATACCCTTAGTTATAGCTTTCCCACTCCAGCTGAGATATTCCTCCCTCTGATCTAAACAAACTAGCCCATATTTTCTCTACCTAGAAGTAAGCATTTCACAACTGGGCTTCAGTAGCACTTTAAATGATGACAAAAAAAGAGCCTCAGAGGTAGCCTCATTACTACATCCCAAAATCATTGTGAATAGTGGCTGAAGACAGTTTCTTGCCTAGTGAGTTTCCTCAATTGTCTTGTAAAGTGCAGGAAAAAAATATCATTTTGATAAAGCTGTAAATATAAATGCAGTGGCAAAGACCGTGTGGACAACTGGTGGTAACACAGTGAAAAACAACCTGATTGTCAGATACAGTTTCTAATAAATGCGAAAAATACAGCTATTTGTTAGTTTAGAAAGTCCAAAACAGTGAGAAACCTGATACACAAATCTTCTTAAAGCTCCAGATATAATTAAATGTAATCATAAATTAAGGGATTTAATTGAAAATGCATAAAATAAAGAGGTTCAATCTCTGCTATAATTGACAAAAATGAATTCATTTTTAAATACAAGGTGTTGTCATGGTTTTAAGTCATGCAGCCTGATCTGCAGCGTTAGAAATGGGAGATTCACAAGAAACGATTTTCAGTTACCCAATGTCTGACTGATTTCTAGTTAGAAGGGCACTTAACATTTTGTCATTGTAGATATATCTACACATATGTAGATAAAGAATATATTACATTGTGACATTGTAAGATACATTTTATTACATTATTATGAGAGCTATAGACAAAATATATACTGACATGCATATTCTATTTTTAATTATTTTTAAGGTAATTAGAGATGTGAACTGTATAGTGGCTTTCCTAGGTGATTAATGTACTGAAGTGGATTTGGTTTCAGATTGTAAACATGCAGTTTTGGGCATCTAAATGTTAAATGTCTACCTCTGAGTGGAATCGAAGTAGACAGCCAATTCCGGTGAACTGCGAAGCCTCCTGGATTCTATTGAATGAACCGAGTAAGGGTTTGTGCATCAGGCGGCTGAAATTAACATCTGATGTCACTTAAGACACCACAGGGTTTTTGAGATATCCCCATAGACATTCAGGACCTCCATCTGGAGGGCAAGTAGGGTTTCAAAACAGTGAATTGTGTCCAGGATCTCCAATAAATGTAGTGGGAACTTAGATATCTCTCTCACATGCAGATACTGCCATTGAGCTATTTACTTTTGCTGTGTAACAAATCCTACAAGATCTTTTGTGATTTCCTTGCAGCTTAAAACAAATATTGTGGTGGTCTTATTCAGAATGGAAGAGCCATTCTACAGACAATTCCAATAGTACCTCTGTGGTTCCAAGTGGAATATAGTAATCATAACTATAACTGCCATGATATGACTCAAATTAATAAAAACATAATGGATTATTATAAAGGATAATATATAATCATTATATGCATGTAATGATTAGATATGCTGAATATTGTATATACTAATAATATATATAATCATTTCATAAACATGACTTTTCCCAGCAATACATTTTTATATTAAAAAGAAATGCAGCTGCAGTAGATAGCTATTAATATCACTAAATGAATCTGTAAATTATGATATTCAATATGGTGATTTTAATTAATGTCATTACTTCAAATCAAAGGCATACATCCATATCTATTTTATTACACACAAGGACTTTGTTAGTAGAATATTATTAATATTGCAAATTTGAACACTTAAAAATCAGGAAATGCCAGCAGTAAGCATCTATTGTATCTTAAGTCTTTTCTCTTTCTCTCACATACATAACCTGCAATAGACCTTGATTATTTGATCATCTACTACCTTTTCAATTTGGTGTTTCCCCATTCAATGCAGATTACAGACAGCCTTCAATTACTAGCACCTATTCAGTATTTTTTTTTTATCTTTCAAAGGACTAGGACTGACTTACTCCATGCTTCACTCTCAAGATAGTATTATTAAGTTTCATCTAAGCTTTTCTATGATGTAATAAGGGTGCTTCCAAAATATTAATATTACTTTTACAGCACCTTACTTTTATACCTTTGATTTTTATGGACATCTTGTCTTAAATGCCAGCTTTTAAAAATCACATAGGCCATTATATGTTCTAAGTGCATTTCCAATAGCCTCAATCACAATTCTTAGTGATCCATACTTTCATAAATAATAGCCCCAAATTTAGAAGTCCAGCACTCCAGAAAAGAGAGATTACACAATTAGCAATAAGCTATTAAGACATTCGTATAAATGGTTTGCCTTTATCATCCCAAAGCTTTGACACAGAGAAAGTGAAAGACTACACTACTTCAGCGTGCTATTTAGTTGCTTAGATTGTGAGATCATCTTTTCCATTTCTGCAGGTAAGCAGAACTATGAAAAAAATTAGTATGTGATCATGTAAATAGAAGTCCATCTGTTTCAAACTTCAAACATACATCCCCAAAATCTTAATTTTCCAACTATGCCATTAAATTAAAAAATTTCCTTCATTAATAAATCATTCAATAGTAACAGCTATAACCGTATTTCAACTGCATCATGCAGCGGTGGGAACATTGCTCAGTCTGTTTGTGTAAGAAGGCAGCTTTGGTAAGGGAGTCAGCATGCTAGTTTTGACATTTCCTTAGAGTTCATCTTTACAAATGTAATAATTTTGCTTTAACACAGGCAGTTCTTTCTGTATAATTTTCTTAGTCAAAAAAATAAACTTTGAGTTTGAAATTTTGTCACGTGAGGTCATACTGATTTTACTTTATTCTTCAGAAAGGCAGGAACTTTCAGATAGCTCTCCTCTGCATTGTACCCTTGCCCTTCTCTTAGTTTCTGTTTGCTTAGGCTGCCTCAGTCTTTCCTTTTCCACCATTGCTTCTTGTCCGCTCTATATTTCCTGCCATTTCTTCTAACCTGCTGCTTTTTTTTTTTCTATCAAGTTTCAGGTTTCTTACATCTTCAGGTAGTTTTTCATTTAATTTTAGTGTTCTACTCTTCATAACTTTTAAGCCTTTTCTCTCATTTCATTCTTGATTTTGATCTCAGTTTTCCTACTAAATGACCCTCAATTCTAAGCTTTTGGATTACTGTATGTTAGCCTGTGTAGTTGTCCTTCCTTTCAACAATCTTCTACCCCAGATTTCTGTAACAGGCCATAATTTGCTGCTGCTAATATCATCATGTAGGATTAGATTCTCCAGGTATAGTAAGTCTTTGCCCTGAAGAACTTCCATTCAAAGTAGTATAGTCCAGCAGCCTTTTCTGAATTCTTCTTTTTTCAAACTCTTATTGGTAACCTTTCTTGAATCCCACATAAAATCCATTTATTTCTCTCACCCTTTTATTGTTCTATCTGAATTTATATAAAACAGTTTCTTCCTGGCTTCTTTCTGGCTAGAACTTTGGCATTCATTTCTGCTTCACTCATGGTGGAAGACAAAGAACTGTGGTTTCATACTTTGCTGGAATAAAATGTACAGTAAACTATTTCAGGACAGAAAGAAAATCTGCTGCTGCAATAAGGAGTCTTCCAGTCATATCTTATCATTATGCTACAATCAGACAACTTGTTGATTTCCCTTTATCCTACCCCATGATGAATGCCTGTTTACATGGCTGATCCATTCAGCTTGGATATAGGCTATGTGGATTTAATCTTCTGCAAACTGAGATGGGAACCCCAATCTAAGCTATCTGAGAAAATGTTTTTGTGCGAAAGATTGGCCTTACCACTACCTTCACTGTTCACTACTCAGATATCTAGCTTATCTGTATCACAGAGAGAAGGTTAAGTGCTCCTATAAAGTAACTTTCTGGAAATGCTTTCTGGGACCTAAGACAGAATTCACTCACCTAAGTCACAACATAGGTTGCAGGGACTTAGGTGCACTGAAGAGATTTTACAACGTGAAATTTGAGATAAACTTGTAAGTAGACTCACTATAAATGGTAATATATATTGGAACTATAAACTCACTTTACCAGATATATACAGAAGCTTTTTCCCAAACTAAAATGTAGCTTTCCTTCTGTAAAAAGTTACACCAACTGTCAGATGACAAAGTTTGTATGCTTGAATTTTCCTAGCATTCAGAATTCTTCCAATTTGTGAATGGTCAAATAAAATCCAATTTCCTTTCACTTCCTATAGACAGTAAATCCATCTGGAGATTACAGCAGCTGATAAAGGTTTAATGAGGGATTCAGTTGCTTAAACACAGGTATCTAGTGTCATTGTTTGCACATTCTGCGTCATAACTGACGGTACCATGTGGTTTCTCAGGCAATATAAGACATCCTACATGGTATTACAAGCCTATGGTTGAGTAAATAAAAGTCATCCTTATAATGAAGTTCACCTCATCTAAATATAGACACCTACAACACAGACTTTTACATTTGAGCTAGTCATTATAGGGTCATTTTCTAGTCAATGGAGAGCAGTAAGTACTTCAAGGGCCTAATTTATCTGATCAAATATGTAAGTCTACTCTAGAATGAGATGAACCTTTCCCTAAAGGTATCTTTTAAATATAAAGGTATCTTAACATGATTACCTGAGATATGGATATCTATATTGTAGACATCAGCATTTACCCAGATGAATAGTGCCCATATGTCAACAGAAGTGAAGAAATCTCCTAGTAAAATGAATTTACCAGAAAATTATGATCCTCTAAAACTGAAATATCTAGTGATCTCTTTGCGCTTGGTACATTTGCTTCCAGTTTGCCTAGTGGGATTTTGAAGCTCTAAATTAGCTTCCGCATTGCAATTCCAAACTGATCGGTGAGCTGATAACACAGGTGGCTAAATTTTCCCACTTAAGAATGAACATACACTAAAGTTAGGCACGCTAAGGATAACCGAAAGCCCAAGTAACCTTCTTTTCAGGATAGGAGGGTCATGGAAGGATTACTCTTAATCTCTGTATCTACAATTAATTGCTAACAGAAATCAATATTACTCTTGTCAACTTCATAGACGCTCATTGAAGAATATGTGACTCAATATAGAAGAAAACAAGTCACAACATGAGTCGCACATGTGAAGGTGTAGCAGGAAATAAATGAAGGTAAATGAAATATCCTGATGTCAAAATTGGGAAGACAGAATTTACTCACCTATTGTCCAGCCTTGAACTTCAGACTAATGAGTTTACATGCATTTTATTTATTAAACAGGTGGGTCTGGACACTTCTTATTTGCCGTCATTCAATTGGATATGTCTAATCTGATGTATGGGTTTGAAACTAGTACTCAGGCATTTAAATAAGATATCAGAGATAAGAGCAGCTTAGATGATATTTCTGTATCCTTCATGGAAAGCAAAAGGGTAAATCTAAGCAGAAAAACATTCTCTAAAATGTAATCCCTTTCACAGCCTATGAAAAGATACTGATTAATATATTTCTTCTGCTGTTTGTGAATTCATGACAAAGCTGCTCACCCAAAGAAAAGACCAGAAACAAGAAATTGAAAGATTATTTCAAAATTGACCTTCTAAGTGGTGCTCCAATGACATACCTCACAGTATTATACTCCAGTACTGTAGTGTAGTTATTGGAATGTAATAATAAACAGAAATGCTGGTTTTGTTGCATCTAGTCAAGTTGACTATAAAGAAATGGCTGCCTTTTTAATAGTCAATTAAACACTTATGATTGCAGAGCCAAAGAATCACAGCATTCCTTACAGAAGATACTTAAGGTTAGAATGACATATAAATCATCAAATGTATTTTAGAACAAGCAAACGACTAGACATTAGTAATAAGCAGACTGAAAATATCGTGAAAGTAATTAAAAATATTTATAGACTATGTTTCATGAAACCAAAATAATACTCATTTTTATTTTTTCAGGAGCTATTTACTGTAAATAATACAGTTAATGGCATACATTCATCATATCTTGCATTAATTAGGTTTTTGCCTTCTGTTAGGATCTATGGAACAGTTTTAAGTACCAATGTCAACAACAGTTAACATGATTAAAATTGTATTTCTAATAAGAATTTTATCCAAACTTGTATTACTGTTTATTTTAAAATGCTTCTGTGCTGTGGAGCCATCTGTTTCTTGCTAGTTATAGTATCTAAGTTCTACAATCATAGGACTCAAGGGAGATTTTCACCTATTTTTTCTTTATGATATAGCAGCCATTCACTAGTACATTCAAAAGAAATATTTCAACAGAAGAAGTTGTAGCCAACAACAAAATGTTTCCAAACTTTTAAAAGTGAAACTTCTTGACAGGTGCTCTAGTTGTAATAGTATACTTGCTGGTTGTGAATTTGAATTTGTAGATTTCCTTGCATTACTTAAGGAAGAAGGGAAAAGACACTAGCAGTCAAAAACAGTCATGTTTCTTTATTTATGTTAAAAAGTACACTAGCTTTGCAACTAAGCTTTCTTTAAACATATGACTTTCAAATCACCTTTTGGAGAACATTAAAATCAATTAAACAATAAGTAAATTCTCATTTAAAAGAGAAATCAATCAGCTGTCATTTTTGATTGATTGTTCTGGAGTAGAGTGGTGTTTAATCTATGAATTTATTGCACATTATTCAACTACTATAAAAACAGCATATGAATTAGGTATGACATGTTTCATAGCAAATGGACAGAAAATTTGGTTTCCCTTTTGCAGCTGTGGTAATAGCATGTGATCGTCTGCTCCTGATTTGGTAGGTCATTCCTGTTAAGCATAAAACTATATTACTTTCTAATAAAGGTCAGATTTTTAAGCAATAAAAGCTAGAAAATATCACATGTTACAAAAAGAATGTATTATATATAGGATGTAAAAAAACAAAGATTTGTGTTTTAAAAGTTTTGCCAATAGGAATTTTGCATGGAAAGGCAAATCAAATTTGAATGTTATTACAATACACTGCAAAATATACATACTTTAAACAGATTGAGACAGAACAGGGATACACGTAGAAACACATATATATGTAACACTAGGAATTTTGTCTTGGATTGGGGGAGACATACAGTCCTTCTATCTAGTAGTTTATAGTTTCATACATATTCATTAGTATTTTAGTAAGAACCAAATGACTCAGTGTCTTGGGCAAAAGGCCTACTAAAATCTTGGAAGGAAGAAAGAAAGGAACCAAAGAGGAGATACTGATCTGCACACTACAAATACAAACAACTTTTAGAATACAGAAGAATCACTAGGTCTCTCGTATTTAGAATAAGGTACCACTAAGAGGTATGTACACACATTACACAAGTGATGGTGATATCCGTGAGACAAACTGAAGGGCTTAGTGACAAATTGCATTTATCATGCACCTGAGATCACATCACCAGCACCTCCTCTACTAATTGCTTGCCACTGGAATGACTTTTAGTACTTTTAGATGCAAATACCTGAAGACAGCCAGTGGTCATATTTAGCTTGTCTTTTCTAGTTACAGCAGAGAACAAGCCAGCTCAGCAGAGCTGGTAGAGAGGAAAAAAGGCTGCCTGTTCACATCTAGCCTCTATATAGGTAAGCAATATTACAGAGCAATGGCTCCTTCTGTTTGGCCAGGATTTCCCCAGCTGAAAAACTGCTGAGTTTAAACAGACTGAACCCTAGGCTTGCACAAACCTATGAAGAGTGGATACATGAAGGGTAGATCTGCAGTGGTAACCAGATACCTCCATAGTGCAACAGCATAGACATGTTCACTGTTAAGTAAAATACTGGGCCAAGGCACAAAAGGGTAGGAAAGTTGCATATCTCAGGTGAAGAGAATTGTTATGGGAGCTTCACTTAAAAATGGAAGCAGAAATTAAAGTGGCTTATCTGGGAGAAAGGCCTTGAGTAACCTGACCTAAAAATGAATTTGGCCTTGCTTTGAAATTTCTGAAGGTCACTCCCAACTGAAATTAGCCTGATTCTATGAAAGGAATAGCAATATTTTTATACTTGCCAACACGAATCCTTTTCCGCCGAGTAGCTCTTTTGATTTCACTTCTCCTTGACTTTGCGTACCAAACCCTTCAAGTGCAATTTACCTCTATTTTATTTTCTGTAACCAAAAAAAGAAAAAAAAAATCTAAAATCTGGCACAATATAGGAGGGAAATCTTGTGAAACCCACTGGTTTATGAGAAAAATGAAAGCTATCATACTTCTACTAACTTCAGAGTTCCCTTTCCCTGGCAGGCCTCCAAAACCTTTCTTATTTTATGCAGTCTTTGGGGTAAATAGGAGCCTGCCAGTTGCTGATTAAAGTCTCGTTCGGTTCAAATGCCGGCTGGCAGACTAGCTTCCCTCTTTTTTCTGCAAGTTATTTAATATACTTTACTCGACAATTAGCCTGTAGGGGCTTGCTAAAAGCAGACACCCTTCTCACCCCTTTTGGCTATATACATTCATATAAATGGTGCAGGAATACAAACTGAGGAATCCAGAATATCTATGACTTTTCTGGAAAGCTCTGTATAAAGGCTTCTACTGAAGCTTTAGTTCTAAAGTTGGCTTTTCAGATAGACTCAGTGCTGTTAGAACTAAGGAGTATCATTATGACAAAAAAAATGTATTTTTCTAATGCTTGTAAAAATATTCAGCATTTTAACATAACTTTTAAACACAGGAATGGAAAGAAAATACATGTTGATATCTCAAGGGTAGAGATCACAGAGAGTTTGGTAGCATTGATGTGCCATTGCAGAACTGGATAAGAGAGTTTATGCAACACTGTGTCTGCCTTCAGATGTTCTCATCTCTATCAGGAAGTTCATGACAGCAGTATATTACTACTCAGTATAATGCTCAGCAGCGATGATTAACACTAGCATACAGAGAGACACTTTTTGATTTCGCCTTTTGTCATATCCCCAAATGCTCGCAATTCAAACTGAGAAGTCTGGAGAAGTCTCACATAGGAGAGTCAGATATTTTGTAGAAATTTTGATTTTTGTATAAACCAGGAGAAAGTCTCAATTAACCAGAGCAGAAGAGTTTACTTTCCATCATTTCACCAAAGAAGTAAAGAGTTCAGATCAGAATCTTGTTGCCAGATATGGTCCCAGTACAAATTACATTACAAGACAGTTCTCTCTTTTTAGTAGTGCCTCCTGCAGATGCAAGCAATGTATGCTTTCTGTGTGGAAATTACTTTGGCTTTGTGTCTGTCTCTTAGGACGTGTGTCTATGATATGCGAGAGTATGATGCACAATTAAGAAAAATTAATTTTGCATATTTGTAACATCATTGTGCAGGACTATCTGATCATGTGCAAGAATAATTGATAAAGATGACTGCATACCCTAAAAGTTTTACAAACCATAATAAAAAGCTATGCTATAAATCCAGAATGACCTGCAAAACTCAAGGGAAAAGTGAATACGATCTCTTCCCAGTTATTCTAGCAGAGACAATATAATTTTTGAACTTCTTGACAGCTCTATTGCTTTCTGTGCCATGATTTGGCAGTGTGTTATGGGCACCTTCATCCAGAAATGCTCTTTCATCCAAGACTGCAAAGTCAAGACTTTTCTTGTCATCCTTTTATGACACTGTAACTTGAAAAAGATACAATACTAAATACAGCAGTCAGAAAGAATGAACCAGAAATCAGCACTATCTGAAGTGCATTTAATTCTAAGCAACTGGGTAACAAATTAGTCACTATGACAAGGGCAACTTTTCTAAAATTTTTTGCCTCGAAAATAATTATAAACAGATAGTATTTCACATTTTTTTAACAAATATTGCATTTTAAAAAGTGAAATATATTTATTTGAGAGATCTCTCTTACATTACAGAAATAGATTAAATGGATAAAATTAAGAAGAGGAGGAAGAGATTGAAGGGTTTTGTACTGTTATGTGTGAGATTCATCACACCTGAATTTATGTATCTGAAATGTAACATCAAGGTCTAAGCTAGAGACCATGTCTGCTTTTATAGGTAGTGGAGAGAAATAGTGCTTTCAGAAGGCAATTCATCTGATCTTTCCTAGATCCCTTTCTTATGAAGATGAGGTGCCTATTTCTTTCCATTGAGTATATATGACTCCATTCCCAATTTAACAATACCTGTAACACAAACACAAGACAAAAAGACAGCTTCTACCCCAAGGAAATTACATCCCCAAATTAGATAAAAAATGGCTGAAATATATTTTTTTAAAGTATATGAGAGGGTGGTGCCATCCTTAGTGTTTGTCTCAGCATGGTACAACTCAACTGATGCTTTCTAATGCTGAGAATGACAGGAAAGTGTTGGTGTACCTTTATGGATGTTTATAGCAAGAGTATCAGAAAAAGCATTAAAAAGATTATCTGAACATTTAATAAGTGACCAAGCTTTAGACATGTGACTGCACAGAAAAGGTCCTGTCTCAGAACTGGTATGCAGAAAGAATATAGATAAGTTCAATGTGGGAATCCAGGAGAGGGTTGAGGTCAAAAACAACACTTAGTTTCTGGACCTGAATCATTTTATAAAATGATTATAAATGGTTCATCCTGGTTATAAAAAATAGGTCATTTGGGAGCTGTGGAAGGAAAGAGTAAGACCTCTATATCAAATATTTTGAATCTGAGCAGCTGAGCAGATATCCATAAGGATATGCTAGAATGCAAAAAGAAAAAAAAAGAAAAATTACAGAATGATCCTGAATGTCTTGTTTTCATACTGAAATTTCATGATTACTCATTCAAATAAATGACAGTAATTTAGTTATTAATGTTTTCATGCTTTGTTAGAGTTAAAAATGTGAAGTACACAATTAAACACAATTTACCTCACATGGAAAATTATGTATGCAATCTTCCTTAAAACTTTTTGGCTTTATTAAATCAAAAGTAAAAAAACAAACAAACAAACAACAACAACAACAACAAAAGTCAATAAGCATGATTAATATATATTTTAGTCACCAACTAGCTTGTACAGATATAATAATTGAAGTTTAAGGTATGGTGGAATGACCTTATTCAGTCAGAGTAAATATTTCTCTTCCGAAGTCTGAATTGCTTCTGCAGGACTCCTGGAAGAATAATATAAAGAACAGTGACAAAATTGGGGTCAATGTGAAGGTAAAGCTTAAATCAAATTCTAAGTAAAAAATACAGGTTCTATTATACACATGTTCACAGAGAGGAAAGAATTCGTAGTCTATCCAACAACAATGAAAGTGTACCCACAAAAAGTAAGCATTGCACCATAAGTTAATGCACATTTAGGGTAAGCGTTTTGTATGCTTTGTTTAGAAAGTATACTATGCAGAACAATTAACTTAAAAGGATCAAGTACATGTGGGAGGGAAGATTATCAGAGGAGACTGCAACTAAGGAAATGTTTTGCAGATGTACTGCATTTAAATTAATAAAATCTCATTAGGTTTTATGTTTGCCAATAACGGCTGGAAAAGTTACCATACACTGTAGGAACAATTACCCAAATCTTCACTGTCTCATTAGGTTTGTCATACTGTTTTCATTATAATACATTAGAACTTGCAAGTGAGCCTTCAGTAATGACATATTGTTCCAATTCTCCTTTCAGCAGGCTCTAAGATATTTTAGTATTTGTGTTATAAGCCAGCAGGTGTCTTCACTTTGGTTTTTTCCGAATCAGTTTTATACACAGACCTCCAGACATAGAATGGAATGTAAAAGGACTTTCAACAGCCACATAAAAATGAGTCTGATTAGAGTAAAGCAATATACACTATTTTTATGTTTTTATGATAATTTAAGGTACTAAAAATGTGCATCTTTGGAGTATACGTCTATTCCTGTAAGTCCTGTTAGTGAAAGCTGTATTAATGTAGATAAACCATGTGATATATAAAGTTTACAAATTTGCATAACAAATGGAAGGCATAAACCTGATTTGAATATCTAAGACATTATAAACTTCAATGAGAACAACCAGCACTGAGCTTGCAAGGCTCTTGCATTCAAATGAGTAAGATTTAAAAAGGATATGATTTTTAAAACACTTTGAAGCTTCCTTCTACAGGTCTTAGGCAGCTCAAGGTTAAAATAAATATGGGATTTAAGCTACGAGAAGAAAAGGTTTAGAAGGAATTTAGAATAGAAATCACTTATGTATGTTTATAGCTATTTGGTAGAAATATCACATGACCTTCAAAAAATGAGAGGCTGTTGTGTATGCTGTCCACGAGAAAATGAAACACCAATAAATAAATCCTTTTAGGTCTGCAAGCCTATTGCTGTTCATTTTTAGCTACATAATGAAGTAAAATGCTCATCACATTGTAAACATCTCATTGAGCTACACTCTTGGCATCTCCAAAAATCTGGCAAGAATATTATATTTACATTGAAGCAATACCTAGATTTTCAATTGCTTCAAAATTGTGATGTGAAGTCACTTTAGGCGATTACCACAGACTGATCATAGTGTCAATAAATACGGCCTTTGCATTTAAAATACTTAAAAATAAAAGCAGATTTTTCTTGTTTTTTCCATTTCTTTAAAGTTTTCTTTTTTAACAATTTTAATTTCCCTTGGATTTTCCCTAGAAATAGTGAAAAGTGAAAGAAAAATCAAAGAAAATAGAGGGAAAAAAAGTCCAACAATAAACCGTAGCTGATACTGAGCAATACTCGCCATCATCCCTAATCCTGCAACTCTCATGGAAGATGAGGAAAATCAAAGACGTGATATATACCTCTGCTACATAAAGAAACAATAGGATTTTTACATCTACCAGCCCAACAGTTAATTTTAACTAAACAAAGGGTTAATTACTTAAAATCAACAAGCTTATTAAAAATGCTACAATTAAATTTGAATTGTCCTGATTTTAATGTATTTAATCATAGCTCTTTCTGAGCTTAAACAAAGCAGTTGTTGTTACAGTAGAAAATTATCAGGAGCTACAAAATAGTCTATGAGCCACTGACTATTCTGCCCATACCTGAGCTTTATTACAACCGCTACCATCACAGAGCAGAATGAGAACTGTAGTTGTGATAAAATATGTTAATATTAATTGGCTGAAACAGTAAATTTTCATCAGCTTTCCAGTAACATGAAACCACATGAGATTCCTCTCAACATATGTTACCCAAACAGGGTATAAACATCTATAATGAACTAACTGTGACAGACAGAAATATGTCTACATGAAAATGAAATGAACTAAGCTCTAGAAGCACCTATTTCTTCACTAGGAGAGAAGTATGGTGACTACCTGTGGATCCTACTCACAGTTACAGACCAGTAATGCAGTCTGTGCACTCTTCAACCTGAAAATACAAGAACAAAACAACACAAAGAAGTTCCTAAGAAATTGTAAGGTAAAAAAAATTAGAAAAAAACCCAGAAATTAGATCATTTTTGCCAAGACCAAAATATAAAAGGACCTTGAAAAACTCATTGCTTTCTAAAAAAGTTAGTCTTTTTCAATGCTGAAGAACAATCTCACAGAGTATCAGAAATTTGTTTTCATAACTGCAACACAGTATTGTTTGTTTGCCATTAAATTTACATCTTGTCTTCTATTTGTTACACACATCTGAAGACCTAACAAAAAATGTAATGCACAAAAATACAGAATTATAGTACTGCTGTGACAAAGAAAACCATAAACCATTCCGGTATCAAAAAGTAAGCAGATACTTTTATGGAAACTCCTTGACATGGTTTAAGGACAGCCTTTTCCAAATGAGTTTGAGCTCTGCAGTGCAACTTTTAAGCCACTTCACAACAACTTCACACCTGGACAGCTTGTTCTCTACCCCATATTACTCCATTTTATCTTCTACCTGATGGTCACCCCTGCTGTTACTTATTACTGTACTGATACCCTTTGGTCTGCTCTTTTTAAGGTACAAGTTTTCTTAATTAACGTATTCCTTACTGCTTTATTTTTTTCTCATTTTTAATTTGTTCATGAACTTTAATCAAGCTCCTTCATTATGGCTCACAGGTCTGGTAAGCTTCATATAAATAAAGAAATATATGAACACATGCGTATACATCTATATGCATATATGCTCA
Organism: Struthio camelus; assembly: GCF_040807025.1. Lineage (NCBI taxonomy): Eukaryota > Metazoa > Chordata > Aves > Struthioniformes > Struthionidae > Struthio > Struthio camelus. The sequence goes on along the minus strand of NC_090942.1, from coordinate 179,725,752 downwards.
TCAGCAAGATGACTCAAGCTTTCTAATTCTATAAAAATAGTATTACCTCATTTCATGTTTTGCCTAAGAGGGTTAACAATACTGAAAATGGCAGAAATATATGGACTTAAGCTCCTCGTTTTTCATATAAACATTTAATCTTTATTAAGAGTGAAAAAATACTGTGTATAAATATAAATGCAAGTGAAAATGACCTCCTGCATATCCAAATTTTTGTTTAAGATTTACTAAGGCTCAAAAGAGCCTAATTCTGCATTGAATGTGTTGGACAATAGTAGAGGGGAAACACTGTCATGCATCTACACACATCTATATCACAGTTCTGCAAGATATGTAAATCTTTCCACATATCTATCCACGGTTAAGGATACCTACGTTTAATTAAAAAATACTTGGAAATGTGCAAGCAACATTGCATTATGACCAGAAAAGTGGGTCTGATGGGTCCTATAAATATCTACTTGGATTTTTGACATTCTTAAAGATCTCCATTTTACCTGCTGCACCTTTTTTCTGGCTTACTAACAAATCTAGCCACGAACTGTGTGCATGCATTGTATTATCATCTCATTTTCTTTAATTTATATAGTACAAAACTTGTTGAGGATTGTGGGGAAATATTCTTTTCTTACTGATGCTAATAATTTGCTTCAGGGTTTGCATGAGAGTTAGTACTGTGTATTAAGTTAATCTATTTACTAAGTTGAGAGAGCTGCACATTACATTCTCTTTTCGTTAGTGGTATTACTGATTTTTTGATCTATACAGTCTTATCTGAAATCTACTTCGCTAAGACGTTGCAAAGATCAAGAATACAAACCAAACCTCCGTAAGAGCATATCCAACTTTCAGACCTTTACCCATTTCTCAGTAATAACCTGTTTTATTAGTGTGCTCAAGCTTGCATGATGGGACTTAACTTGCTTTTCAGCAGAACCAAGAGCAATGTGTAGGATTCCACTGAGCTGAGAAGACACAACAGACCCAGTTTTATTCCTTACTGTTTCTCAATCTACATCTGTAGTCACACATGGTACAAATAGCATCTCAGCGATGGGAGGAAGATAAGGACATTGTAAGAGTATGCAGGGATGTGAGAAGGAAGGCCAAGGCCCATTTGGAATTAAATCTGGCAAGGGATGTCAAGGACAACAAGAAGGGCTTCTTCAAATACATCAATAGCAAAAGGAAGGCTAGGGAAAACGTGGGCTGGCTGCTGAATGGGGCGGGTGCCCTGGTGACAAAGGATACAGAGAAGGCAGAGTTATTGAATGCCTTCTTTGCTTCCGTCTTCACTGCTAAGGCCAGTCCTGAGGAATTCCAGACCTTGGAGACAAGAGAGGAAGTCTGAAGAAAGGAAGACTCTCCCTTGGTTGAGGAGGATCAGGTTAGAGATCTTTTGACCAAACTTGACATCCATAAATCCATGGGCCCTGACAGGATGCGTCCGCGAGTGCTGAGGGAGCTGGCGGATATTATTGCTAAGCCACTCTCCATCATCTTGGAAACGTCTTGGAGAACAGGAGAGGTGCCTGAGGACTGGAAGAAAGTCCACGTCACTCCAGTCTTCAAAAGGGGCAAGAAGGAGGAGCCAGGCAACTACAGGCCTGTCAGCCTCACCTCCATCCCTGGAAAGGTGAGGGAACAGCTCCTCCTGGAGGTCCTCACTAAGCATGTGGAGGACAAGAAGGTGATCAGGAGTAGTCAGCATGGATTCACCACAGGGAAATCATGCTTGACCAATCTGATAGCCTTCTCTGATGGAATGGCTGGCTGGGTAGGTGGGGGCAGAGCAGTGGCTGTTGTCTGCCTGGCCTTCAGCAAGGCTTTTGACACTGTCTCCCATCACATCCTCCTAGGTAAACTCAGGCAGTGTGGGTTGGATGAGTGGACGGTGAGGTGGATTGAGAACTGGCTGGATGGCAGAGCTCAGAGGGTTGTGGTCAGTGAGTCCAGTTGGAGGCCTGTAGCTAGTGGTGTCCCCGCAGGGGTCAGTCCTGGGTCCAGTCTTGTTCAGTGTTTTCATCAATGACCTGGGTGAAGGGGCAGAGTGCACCCTCAGCAAGTTTGCTGGTGATCCTAAACTGGGGGGAGTGGCTGATACCCCAGAAGGCTGTGCTGCATTCAGAGGGACCTGGACAGGCTGGAGAGCTGGGCAAAGAGGAACCTCCTGAAGTTTCACAAAAGCAAGTGCAAGGTCCTGCACCTCGGGAGAAATAATCCCATGCACCAGTACAGGCAGGGATCTGACCTGCTGGAAAGTAGCTCTGCAGAGAAGGGCCTGGGAGTGCTGGTGGACAAGTTGACCATGAGGCAGCAATGTGGCCTTGTGGCCAAGAAGGCCAAGGGTCTCCTGGGGTGCCTTAGGCAGAGTGTTGCCAGCAGGTGGAGGGAGGTGATCCTGCCCCTCTCCTCAGCCCTGGGGAGGCCTCACCTGGAGTGCTGTGTCCAGTTCTGGGCTCCCCAGTACAAGAGAGACATGGCGTTACTGGAGAGAGTCCAGCAGAGGGCTACCAAGATGATGAGGGGAGTGGACTGGAGCATCTCTCCTCTGAAGAAAGGCTGAGGGAGCTGCCTGTTTAGCCTCAGGCAGAGAAGACTTGAGAGGTGATCTCATCAGTGTGTACAAGTATCTGAAGGGAGGGTGTCGAGAGGATGAGGCCAGTCTCTTCTCCTTGGTGCCCAGTGACAGGATGAGAGGCAATGGGCATAAACTGAAACACAGGCAGTTCCATCTCAACCTGAGGAAAAATGTCTTTACTGTAAGGGTGACAGAGCACTGGAGCAGGTTGCCCAGAGAGGTAGTGGAGTCTCCTTCCTTGGAGATATTCAAAACCCGTCTGGATGTGATCCTGGGCAATATGCTCTAGAGGACCCTGCTTGAGCAGGGAGGTTGGACTAGGTGATCTCCAGAGGTTCCTTCCAAGCTCAACCGTTCTGTGTTTCCGTGATTCTGTGATGACTCTGATTTGAAGCCTTTTCTTCTCCATCAGGTCAGTCATACGTGAGAAAAGTGATGCCCCTTTATCTCTCCCACTGCTGTTGGCTTGGAGTTGGTCACATAAAGAAAGAGGCAGCTGAGGAAGCTATCACTGAAGTTCTCATCTTTCTTCTAAAGAAATGATGGCAGGCTCATATTTGGCCACTTTTTTAGGCCATATTTGTCCTGTTGCTTGGACCTTCTGTGAATGATACACATCTTTTGTGTATGAAAGAATGAAACATCTTTTGGCATGTTACCTGATCGTTCTCTATTTTGCCTTTAATACTCAACTAGTTTAGCTCACAGAGTTTCTGCTGAAGTGTTGGGTGTGCAGGATTCAAGCTCATTTGCTAAAGGAGCATTGTCGAAATTGTGTGATAAAATACCAACGTGTGTTTTTTCTGCTCACAATCCCACTGAAATTGCAGCAAGAAAATGTATCTTAATGTTTCAGTTTCAAAGTGAAGCACTTAAAAGCCAGGAATCACCAGAATTATGGCTTGTCAAGCAATATGAAATCCACTTCACGAGTTTATTCATTATGATAGCTTTTATTGGTATGACTACAATGAAAGCCTACACCATAATGCATATTCCCTGTGTGGCAGATTAAAGGTTGCAGCAACCACCCGAATCCTGTTATGTTTTACTTATGTTTGAAGATTACTTAGGCCTACTAAGATCTCGATTACAGTCTTAGTCATGTTCTTTGATTATAGACTTTTTGGAGATGCAGTTGTATTAAAAGAGACCATGATACACTTACATAAGTTATATCTGTAGTATGTACATGCACAGTCACATTTTGCAACTTTGTCTTAGGGAAAACATTTATCACTAAACGGAGCTACTTGAGCAAGAGCTCGAACTTGATTAGATTGTCTGTCTGAATCCTTAGCAGAGTACTCTGAAAAGTAACAGTGCTATTTCTGAGGTGCACACTATCTTGCCTAGACCAGACATTTCTTCTTCAGAGAAAGAGTAGAAATGTAACTTCTTTATGTCTGTGTCAATACTTCTATTAAAGCATGTAAATCCTTTGAAATGTTCTTCTTACAGTGCCAGAACCAACCATAAGATTTTGCCCTTTGAAATGTAGGACAAATGACCACAATCAGAGATATAATAAAAATGAGAAGGGTAGGAAATTTCAAATAACATAGAAATGATTTTTTTTTAAGTGCTAGAGAGGTTTTTTACTACTTTAGTTATATAAATTGGCAGTTCTCATTTTTCTAAACTATATTACTGAACTAGAAAAAATCACCAATGACTTATATTTGTAGATAGCTAGGAACCGATAACTAGGCTATACGGCATAAAGTCACATGCTAATAGACTCCCCCACCACAAAAATCAATAAAAGTAATAGCAACAATAAATACCTGAATAATTCCATGTAAGCTTTGATTTTTCTTTTCTAGCATACTGAAATACTCAAAACTGCAGTAAGGAGAAATTCTGGTTACTTGCGTAGGACTTTAGAAAACTGAAGTTATCATATATGATTCTGTTTTATTCACTTATTTGAAAATCATGAATTATTCTACTGAGGCTATTCCTAAGCAATTAGCTGATGTAGCTAACCACATACAGTAGTGTAGAGTGAGTATTAATGAAAATAGAGTCATCCTAGCTTTCTTGTAAGTATTCTAAAATCAGATTTCACTACATTTAAAGGTGCAGTGTTACCTTTATACAATAACTTTCACAGTGTGCTGGTCTGACACTCTATATTCAGTATTGCCCTCAAAACATTATAGCTTGCATAGAAAAAGATAGGTCTACTCAGAGTTAGGATGCACTGTGATCAAAGAACTGTAGACTTCAAAATTCTGGGTCATAAGTTAATGCTGCTAGAGAATTAAGACAATTTCCTAGGTGCTGAGGACCATCCAGGTCTCATGGAAGCCACTGAGAACCAGTGCTTGAGAACCAAAACTTGAACTTGGTCCTTTTAGGACCAGATCTTGTAAACTTTAGAGTTTCTTAGTTACTGATTAAATTAAATTGAAGAGGAAGAGAAGTACTTTGCTTGACCAGGCAGAAAATGGCTGGTCAGAGTATTTTCATGAGCCTTGCATTCTCATATTAATTCCTATTTTTCATTCATCATTGGGGAAGTATAAGATAAAAATCAAAAAATTTGGATGTGAATCTCTAAGACTGAAAAAAGTACTGAATTAATGATAGTGCTTGTGGCGTGTAGTGAATTACAAGCTTTGGAGGCTCTGCAAGAGAAGTGTGACATAACTCGTTATGGCTTCTGGTACTAATAAGTTATGAGGCACTCATGTGTATGAGATAAACCCCATAAGTTACTGGAGTCTATATCATCTCTCCATTATAACTAAAGATGTATGAAATAGCCAAAATTCTGCTGCAAACCCCTGAAGTTCCATCATAAAACTGAGTAGATCAGCATGTCTATTGATTCTGCTGCCTTTTTTGTGCTTTCTTTCCTAATTCCATCTTTCCTTTAACTTTGGTAGCTTTTTAACATTTTTATTCTTATTCTTTCATTGTCTTACCTCATGTGTAGCTATTGCTAATAAACAGTAAGATAAACTTCCTCCACTATTCACAGTAATCACATTAGTCAGATAGAATCTTGAACTTTCTATTTCCATCAGCAAAATTTATTAATGCAGTCCAAAGGCAAAACAGCTAAAACAGATTAAGAACTCTACTCATATAGGGCTACATTGAGCTTTTAGACTAAGCTCTGTGTTAGGAGGAGCCTTGGGACAGACAGTCACAATTCTTTTCTTGCTTTTCTTTTGCTGTAGGGGGAAGTCATTTTACTGCAGTCTTTTATAATACATGGCTTGTCTTCCCCCTTGTGAAATGACCTCTTTGGCACATTATGGAAGGCAGAGTTAAGGTTCTATACATGCCTTATCGATGTCCCTTCCATTCCCCCTAGAATTACCCACCCCAGGAGAAAATATAACATTTGCTACTCCTGTTTCTCGTCCGTATTGTAACTAAGGTTCATTATGCTGGCACTGAAGGACAGCTGGTATACAGCTCCTCACTCCTTCCTGTAGCTTGACTTAAGGTTAGTCACAGTTTTACCCAAAACATACAATTACAAGATAGAAAACAAATCATTACAATGTAATTCAAGATATTTTCACAATATACTAACAGATAAAGATCCTAAAATAAATTCATAATAGATGAACACTATTTGAAGGCAAAGATCAGAACTATAATGCTGAAATAAAACACTGTGAGGTAATCTCACGACAATTTTCAGCTACAGCACTGAAAGGGTTTTATAGGAGATGCTTTGTCAAGATAGTTAAGACCAAACTAGATGTATGTCTATGGCAGTCTAGTTTATGAAAAAGAGAATTTTTCTGCTAAAAAATAAATGAGATGTGAAAAACTCTTAGCTATGAGCATTTCTCTGAGCAGATAGTGGAAAATATGCTTAGCAGCAGGTTACCATAGAGTCTAAGAGATTCATACAAGCTCAAAATCTGTCCATGTTATTCTAAGCGAGAGAAATAAAGGCACAGAATATGGAAATACAAGGTCTCCCCTTTCTTTGCATCTTTGTAAGATTTAGGCATAATGTGGGCAAACACTGAGTTGGAAACATTTTGAGAATAGAGAAATACCCATCAAGTGGGAGGAGGACAGGCTTGCTGAATGTTCGAGTGCCTGTGCATGAGCTCTTTGTTTCAATGATTGGTTGTCATTCTGGATCACTGCTGATAAAGATCCCACTAGAAGGGAGTAAAAGATTTACCCTAGACTAGACAGTGTCTATGTCATTACAAATTCTGCTCTCAGATTCATGCAGGTGGCATGAAAGTTTGTAGACAGCACACACTGATGCCTAAACAAAAGATCATTTTTGTTTGGCATTTTATCAGAGTTCATAAGTAACATCATGTCACATAATGTACAATATATAGAGTATATTTTGGGAAGTGTTTACAATTTTCAACAGATACTGAAATAGCTAATCTAATTGAATCTGTGGTGCCTGCAAAATGTCAGTGCAATACCATAAAACATTACTGCTGACTTATCTAGAACAGGCTTGCTCTGTATTTTACAGATTCATAATACACAATAAGATGCCCTGTAATATAAAATGATATATATTTTAATATGTACATAAAAGTTTATCCACTGAGATTTTTGATCAAACAAATCTTAGGAAGCAATGATCTTGCTAGGCAAGGGGCATGCTGGTGATTCATCAGTACCTCTCTCTTTCTCATCCAAAAGAAACACAGCAACAATAAACCCATGGAAGCTACAAAAGCTTATATTCCCATCACTGTCATCTTCGTCCTCCTCAACTTTGTATGGAGACTCGCTTGACACATCTTGTCCCATTTTTGACTGTAAGGTCCAGATACACAAAGGGACTGATTATGTAATTTGCATTCCAGGTGCCACTGCGTAAAATATGTAAACAGTGTTATAAGTATGATTTGCAGATCAAGACCGAGGTGTTTGACCGTTCTACCATGTCTGGTCAATCTCACTAAGCTGGAAAGCCTGCCTTGCTCTAACTCCTTGCCTTTGGCAGACTGAATCAACATCTTAGGTGCAAAATTGGTGAAGGGAGAGTGGAAAATATTCCTCACATTTAATTCAGCCAACCTTTGCTTCTAGCCTGGTAGTAAACATACTATCTTTGGAGATGCAAGATTTGAACTTGAATCCACACTAATTATGCAGAGCACTGCATCTGTTTGACACTCTTTTTTTTTTGGAGTGCTTTTATCACTGTGCTACAATGCTAAAAGCTGAAGAATTTTTATGATGTGAATTCCTCTAACTAACTTATGACATATACAGGGAACACATCCGCCTCTAAGTTTGTCAAAGCTGCTTTTAAAGACAGCAGAGAGAAAGAGGCACTTTGGGGGTCAATTCCTCTGACACATTTTAGATGTTTACATTAGTGCAGGATAAATCAGCCCTCAGTAGCACCCTTCACTGACTATAACAAGGAGACTCAGTATAACTGGTTGAGATGTCAATGCCTCTAGAGTAGACTCCCACCTTTGGTTGGATGAAGCCTCTCTCAAAAGATCTTCAAGAGAGTAAGTCAGTTGCCATTTTCAGAAGTATGACTTAGGTGCGCAAGTTTCCAGTCTCACAATCCAAGTCTCCAACTGATCTAAAAATGAGAAATTTCTGTTTTTGTGGGGGTTTTTTTAGGAACTTTTTAATGAGTTTTCAGGTACTCAGGAAAAAGGATTCTCTCATTTATACATATATATATATATAATGTATATATATATTTGTATAGTAACTAGCTTTAAAAGCTCCATGTTTTAATTGGAATATTTGGGCAGTTCTGAAAGAGCAAATAGCAATAGGGATGATCAGTAACCACTCAGTGTAAGAGGAGGCTGGCTCTGATGCCAGCATTTGCAGTGTCCATGACCACATTTGGTCAGAAGAATCACATTCCAGAAGTTCTTAAAAAGAACACGAGTCATTTCCTATACACAGATGTGTGGTTAAACTGCCCAGCGCACAAATGATTCAATATTGTAGTAATAAATAGATGTTTCAACTTTTCCAGACCACATTTTGTGCTTCTCTTTTACTTGGCAAACTCTTGTCATACATTTTACTATTTCTACTGTAGTAATGAAAGGGAAGTAGAGAACTATTTTATTTGCAAGCAATGAGCTATAAGAGCTCATCTATAGTATTTTTTTTTTTTTGGCCTGAACTGCTCCTATGTAGTAGAACATACTAGTGACATTCTGGTCAGACTTGTCTTAAATTTTAGGTGTCTTACTCAAATTTTTATGTTAGATTTATGTGAACATTATCTAATATCTCTTGTCTCACTCATCATAAAGAGTAAATGGATGAAGTTCAATGATTAATCTCTGTGAATAAATTCATATTTTCAAAACTCTTGGCCACCTTTAGATTTATGGTGCTGTTCCGTTTGAAATCTGAAGATTTTACCTGAACTAGTAAAATAGTGGACGGCAGTGAATACAGATATTATTTTAGATTTCAAAAGGTTTGAGACAACTACTGCAAAACATGGCTATTAAGGCTTTTATTTCTCTTGGGTCTCTCACTGTTAAAGTACCCATCTCCACAGTCATCAGGGCTTAGGTTTCCAAATATATGTAAGCATTTAAACATTATGGCAGGTTCTTGCATGATGTAGAACGACCTCTAAGCTGGTTGAAGACCCAGCTCTAGTTAAAACGAGGTAGCAATTAGTCTCATTGCTCTTGTAAATGCCATTTGCATGCTCCTTTACCCACCTTTGAAAGCCCAGTCTAGAGCTTAGAGGGGTCCTGATATAAACATCTAAAATGGGTAATATAAACTTCTGATCCATAGACAAGAACTAAAAATCAAGTCCATGGAAGTTCTAGAATAATAAAGTATTGAAAATTAGATTTTACAAGAACTTTACTAAAATGATTACTCATGGAATACAGCTAATGAACTAAAAATAATGTAGTAAAACTATTTTGTGAAATACATGCTTCCTGTAAAGTTTGTGTAAATAACCATAATAGAATGAAAAGAATCCTTTATCTTTTTATAACTTTCAAGTTACTAAGAATCACTACTAGATGATCAATTAGTGTCACACTTTCAGATATTAAGTTGAAAGGAAGTGACATTTTTCATTCACCTAACGCAGGTGGAAAAGTCAGCACACGCTGATCAATTTGAAAGGTAACGTTCATTTAGGAAGCTAAGTAACAGATAACGTGATGTAACAGATGATGTAGTATAACAGATAACGTGATGGCGCAGTTACCAGGCTGTTTACTACATGAAGGGTTCGGGTACAGTGGGTTGCACATTACAATTCAGGCTACCCGCTCCTGATCAGGCCAGGGGACCACACTTGTCAAAACAAATGTCTAGACCTTGTCTTTTACCTAGTTGGCACGTTCCTGGTAAGGAATCTCTCAGCCTTGAGGAGTATCCTGGAGAGGCGTCCCTACTCAAAGGGAGATTCTGCTGGGCAGCCAGATGCTGTGCAGGAGAGCTCAAAGGGCTCAACTAGGCTGCTCCTATTTATGCTTTGGGAGGACTGATCTGTAGTCAAATCAAAATCAAGAGGTACCCTTGATTTCCATCTAGGGCCATGCAGAGCCAAGCTGCAGTCTGCATAACCGCACCTTGTTGCTAGGGAGTTACCTGCTGCTGGGCTCATGAAATATTTTGTGCAATACCCCCGCTCTCGTTGGGGAATGGGTATGTGTGTGCAGCATACTGTCACACTCCACCCTGTGACTACAAATAATCCATCCATATAGGGTGGTGGTATGGTCACCTCATGCCTCTATATCATAAATAGGATGACAGCTAAACAACACACCAGGCTGTAAATAAGAGCAAGGTAAAGACATAACAATGACATTATATAGGTAACACGTACAGAAGTTCAATTTTTTGGTCAATAAACCTGGACATTTGGGAGGGCAGTAAACTTTGGTAATCTCAAGGGAGGTTATTTGTTTAACTATATGCCATATCTTTACACACAGTGTAACTACGAGCAATGAACATAGAAGGATTAATGCAAGCACAATTACTACAGGGTGTAACATACAATTGAAGATTCCCATAGCAGTGGGGGACCATCCAAATAGAGTTTCCCACCAGTGATGTTCTCCATCTTTCTTCATTCTTCTCAAAACATGGGGTACTTCTTCTGCATCATGATGAATGGTGATTAGGGGTTCTGGTCCATTGTTTCAGATGTGTTTCAGCAGTTGGCACAGGTCATCGTGTTGTAGTAGTTTTTTCATCACAGTAAGATTTATTCCAATGGGACTAGGTAATAAATCTCGAATCAATGTATAATTAGATTGTAACAATTGATGAGACATAACAGGAGCTGAGTAATTAAAGTTGCATCCCAGAATTTTAGTAAAGTTACAAACACAGATAATTGAGTGATTATTTGTTTTTACAGTAATGTTATCTACAAATATAAAATTACAAAGGGTTCTCATACGAATACATCCTTTTCCAATACACACAAGCACAGTTTCAGGGGTTTTACTGGGACGCATTTCAAAATGACAAACATTTTGTTCAGTGCCAAGATAAATGTCTTGGGCTTTGAGGGTACTACTCTCACAAATAAATCCTTGTTCTTCCCGTGCAACAGACGCACTAACCTCAATAGTTGGCCATTTGTTTCATTTCGTTGGGCCACGTATTTAATCACATAGGGTCCAATTTCAGAAATTTGTGAGGACAGTGTCCTCTTATCTGGCGTGGAAATTGCAATACTTGTTTTGGGAGGAAAAGTTGCTGTTGAGGTTACTGCTGTTGTTGTTGTACTAAGTTCAGTAATTCCCTCTCTAAATCTAAACATTAGTCCCATGCTGTTACATGTCTAAAGGCAAATCACACAAACTGGTTGGACCGAAGTAAAATTGTGCCAACAGTCTAATTTTTCATTGGAACACATCTTTTCTTGTTTTGTTCCTGTCTTTAATTCAGTAACAGAGATTTGAGTCACTCCTCCATGAGTGGACTCATTGGTTACTCTACATTCTACTTTTATTTCCTGTCCTACTCTCCTTAGCAGTTGAGGGAGACAGTTTGTACTATCCCAACTCAGTTCATTTTCCAAGTTTACTTTAGTTTTGTGCATAATCACTGTCATCAGATTCAATCCTTTATTGGAGTTTAGTCCCATACTCCCCATATATTTAGTACAGGCATGAGACTACGGCCAATTTATTGATTCCCCGAAATGGGTCAAGGTAAGCAGTACCACCAGCATGCAGGCAACACGCTCAGCCATCTTATGGGATGCTGCAAAACAAAACAGATAGATTTGTTTCAGTGGGGCAAGTCCGAACGGGTTACCTCAGGATTAAAATGAGGGGTGGATCCATCTAGCACTAATTCTGTTTTTTTTTTCCCACTACCATTGGTTCCTTCCGATGCAAGGGAGCCATAAAGAACATATCTTTCACATCTAGCGCTGCCGTCCATGGGTGTGCAGCTGCTTGCAAAGTAGCTGTTAAGTTTGCAATGTTCACTAAGGCAGCTGTTAAGGGGGCATTCAGGTGCCCCCTTAATCAATTGTCAAACGCCAGCTCCCATCAGGTTTTCAGGCTGGCCAAATGGGTAAGTTATATGGGGCGTGGATGCTGGAAGTAATTTGTCATTTCTCCAAATCAGCTATGACTTCAGAAATTCCATTTCACGTTGCAGCAGAAATTGAGTATTGTCGTACATAAGTAATTTTTGAATCAGGTAGTACAGGGGCTGTGCAAAGCACAAGCACTATAGCCTCCCTCTTTCTACTGGGGTTGGGGTCAATGTTCAATTCAAAGCACCACACACTGCCACCCAGCAGGCACTATCCAGCAGATTCGTCCATTTAGAACATTGAAACCTAAAATATTTTCAATGCGATCTTTAATTGCAAAGCGAGTAGTTGACATGCACCTCTCGCCCAAGAGCCATAAATTAACCTTGACAGTTTGACATACAACGCTTGCTCTGTTTACATCAGTAATTTTGACTTTTTGCTGTCCGGGTCTCACGTCCAGCTTCTCAGCATTTTGCTGTGTTAATATCAAAATTTGTGCTCCTATATCTATTAAAAATTTTGTTAATTGTTGTTGAGGACTGACTGGTATTAAAATGTATGGGTCATTGTTAGTTATCCGCTGATAAGCTTCCACTTGCCAGACAGCATTTGTCGTCCGAGCATTACTCGTTTATTGGCTTCATGCCTTGCAATCCCTCTCTGAGGAAGAGGAAGGGATTGTTTCTTTCTCTGGGAACTGGCACTGGAGGACTGTGAGTACACTCTCTCATTATTATCTTGTTTCTGGAAAGCTTCGATCAGACTCAAAATAATGCCAATAGGCTGTCCTTGAATTGCAGCTCGGGAAATGCCTATGGCTAGAGCTTTCCTCCACAATTCGTTTCTCTGTTTTTAAGATTATGTTCACAGGTCTTTGGACTTGTTTCTTTTTCATCTGGTTTCTGTCCCCTGTGGTGTGCATGTATCACTGGTCTCACTCTATGATCTCCTCCACAGCACTTCAGGTTTGGTTTTTTCCTTGGTGCATCCCAGCCCATTTCACAGCCATAACTAACAATGACGTGCATTAATTTTGCCCATATAAGAAGTCACCCGTGGCGGGTGTTATCTTCTAGTTTTTCATTGTATTCTTCGTCTCTTTTTATCTCATTCCATTTTACAACTAAATATGGTTTAAGGATTGCCAGGGCTCCTCTAATCAGTGGTTTTAGCATTGCAAAATCGACTGTTGCAGATAGAGGGATGTCATGGAGCCCTTAGTCATGCATGGCTTGTATGCAAGCAGCTTTTGTCACAGCTGTAGAAAGCTCGCTTAGGGATCTTAAGGGGATTATGGAAGGTTCACCTTGTTCCATGATATCTAGTCCCCCAGCGCAACAGGCTGCTTGGCTGGTGACAGAATGGGGTGTATCAGCCAGATCAGGTCCAAGGTTTAAGAAAACTCCCAGACCCCAACTGCCATTCGTTTCATCCTCACTCAGCAGTATTCAGGCACTGCCACTTAAGCATACTAACCATAAGTATTCAGTTTCAGTTTCACTAAGTTTCCTACCATACTTTTCCTGTAAGTTAGCCAATCGAAACGGATCCCAGGGGGTGATCCTTCTAGTATATTGTGGGTTGCGGTCCTGTGGTTCCTTGGCTCTTTCAGTCTTGACAACTGTCTGGACCTCACATTTGGAGCAGGCTGATGGAAACGGGGTCATCATCCTCTGGCTCTCTGTTGTCAGGGTCACCCCAAATGTTCCCTTCCCAGTACTCTGGGGAGACTATAAATTTCCTAATTTGTACAATATCCGGAGGCTGGGGAGCTTGCCAACGCATCATTTCAACCCGTTCACCTCATTTCTTTTGTTTTTCCTGCTCCTCCCGTTAACTATTTCTGCAACTGTTCAGTTTTCAAAGACAGTGACAACTCAATTGCCTTTCTACCTTCTATTTCTCTCTTTAGGTCCTGTTCCTCTCTATTTTTATCCTCCTTTTCTTGATATGCAGTTTCTAAACAAGTACCTAGCATCTTGCAGATACTCCTTTCCCTTTTCCAGCTTTGAGGGAACCTCTAACTTTCTTGAGGTATTCCTCTACAGCTTCCCAATTATACTAGTCGTATACAGTCGTATACAAGCCCATTCCTCTGAGAAACTGGGGTTTGAGTTTACTCCATGCAACTGTAAATAGTCAGTAATACAATGCACCTTCTGGCCAACTACGCCGATTTTGCTCAATACCCCTACTTTGGTGGGGTGGGGGTGGGGGTACAGCACATCATTACATCACCTATAGGTGGAAACCTTAATGTGAACAGGAGTCATGTCACAGTAATGCCTCTTTGAGACATAGCCTTTCTTTTATTATCTAAATGCTATTATAATGTTATTACAAATACGGCAAGTGAATAAATTTAATTTTTAACCCATCTCTGGAATGACTAGATGCAACTTTAGGCTAATACCTTTAGTCTTTTACCTATAATGTACCTATATACCGTAGGTAGGGTAGCCTAATATACCCTACATGAAAAGTGTGATCTTGTGCGGCCAGTACTTGTTCTGGAGGTGAAAAATGTATTCCTTCAAAGCTTCTTGCCCATGACATTTCCTGATATTCTTTTTCCTTTTCCTTTATATTTTTTTTTGGTGTAGCTTGGCTAAAAGCCTCTCTTATAAAGCCCACACCCTACAAAACCTTGAACTTAAGAAAGCTAAATTATAAAACATTTGAAGATGTTCACTGTATCTTTAATGCAATGCATTACTGCATCTCCTTTTGATTTTCCTAGACACCTTTCCCATTTGTTCTTTAGCTTGTGAACCACCTTTTTACTCTGTTTGAACAGCACCTAGCATAAGCATGTTGAATCACAGGTCAAGCTCCCAGATATTTATTAAAGATCTATTTTGCAAACTCAATGGATTAAGAACTTTACTGATTTCATCCTATAGCCAGTAAGTGATTTGAATTTTATTGTAACTCAGTCTTTTTATCTGACTTTTAAAGTAATCCTAAAGGAAAAGATTTAATTTGATGTGTCTCTTTTAGTTAACACTTTTTTTCTTCATTCTGGATTTCAGGAAACAGATAAAGGTTTGCCTATAAATGTTGATAATCCTCAAGAAGATGTGAAGTTACATTTGAAGATTTTATAAATATTTGGAGTATATTTTAAAAAAATTGCTGACATAAGTTTGAATCAAGCCACTTAGACCTTATTGAGTGTGAGAAATGAGCACCAAAATGAGCACATATCACTTCTTAGTACTGCATTGAATTGCACCCAAAAGTATAATGGCCCAATTACACATTCATACAGAGGCCATGGTGCCCATTACTATTTCTGAAGCTGCAAGGAATAGTCTTTGTACTTTAAAGCCTTATCATTCTCCTCATGTACCGGGTACTTGACCTGGTACAAGGTCAAGTAACTGAGGCAGAAAGTGAAATTCTCTTAAAGTAGATTTTGGTGGCTTAAGTCAGATTTGATGTGGGCAGATGCTCATAAGCATCTACACACTCATTCTTGTCTGCTGTATTATCTCCAAGTAATTTCAGGAAGTGATTGGCAGCCATGGCGATTTGTTCTAAACAAAGTGATTGTTTAACAATATGAATAAATAGACTCTGCCTTCTGAAGTGAAGCCAGAGGGAGTTTTGCCACTCATTTCAGTATGGATATGATCAAATAGTAAATGAATCCACATTTTTAATGAGTAAAACATCCATAAGAATTTGCAAGGGAATTTTAATGTCCTATATTGCCTCAGGAGAACTTACTTAGGTTTTTGATGGAGATTGTTCAAATACTTGAGTATCATTGGTGCTCATCTCTCTCCATTTTGCAAGAATTTTGTACATCTTGGTATTCTAAGATAGTACTTCAAGGGAGATTACCTTCAATTTTACATTCTTTGATATCAAATGTGATAGTTCCAGTAGCAGTTAGGAAGCATATGGGAGTAAAATAAATTTGAACTACTTTATTACTGCCTCCTTGCACTTACTAAAAGTAACAGAATAAAGGGAGAGGATAAATGGAGAGAAGGAAAACTCAAAAGCACATTTAACTATGTGTTTTGTTTTTAAGAGAATTTCAGCAGAAATAAGAAAATTAATAGCGCAAAATTTAAATTTGCAATAGAAAAGTTTATACAAAATGGGTCTTCAGCATGGTCTTTTCAGAAGTAAGTTAAAAGATTAAATTTTCCTGGTAATATCTATATTACTCTGAACTAATCTGTCCATAGAAAAATTCATTGTGTTAATAGTGTTGCATAAGTATCTGAGAAAAATAAGAAGGTGAGGCTATGATGAGACCAAGTGTTTTTTTTTTAATATCCTAAGGGTTATACAGTCTTAGTTAGCACTGAGAACTGCATCTGAAAATCATGGTACTTTTCAGCTGCCTTTAAGTTAATTTTTGTTAACAAAAATATGATTCAGTGACGTCTGTCACCTTTCACACATATTCACCGTAGGCAGAGAGCCTGCCATTAAAAGTTTATATTCACATTTGATGCATACTGCTTCCTTGTAATTTCTTAAGTAAGCAATATTCCTTATGATTAAAAAGGGTAATCCTAATAAAACTATTAATACCTCTCCTAGTAAAAACATTTCTATTTTGATCAGCGGTAGTACTTTCTGAAATGAAGTGTTTATGGAACATATATGTCACCATTGTGCATTTAATCCTTCATCAAAACCTTCTGAAGTTAATTCACAGACTTTGGCTCAGTATTATCTTGCTTTTCACATCTTAATTTAGTTTGGGTGAGGACATCAGAACGGATGATGTTGCATTTCTTCCTCTTGCAGAAAAAAAATGGTGCCTAATCATGGTGATTTTTGTATATTTATTTATTTTTTTTCCAAATTTGGAATCCAGTATTAAAAACAGAACATGAGTCATTTTAACTTGGTTTTCTAAAATCAGTCATTTGGCTGTTTGTTACGAAAATGATATTCACACTTTCTCTTGTAGTCCAGCCATATCAGCTGCAGGTGTAGATCCGTGTTTTGGCACTATTCTGCAGGCTGTACCCTGCAAAAACTTCAGCCTCTTCCTTCTTCCTCTATTCATTCAGTCGCTTTTCTTCTCCTTTCTGCAGTAAATGTGTTCCTTCCCCTTCTCCCGTTACATACAATCGACTTCCTCCAGCAGTTGATCCCCTTCCACGGTTAAGCCTCAATTCCTTACTCCTCCTATACAGCTATAACTCATTTTCATTCTCCATTCACCCGTCACCAGCAGTGTCACAGTCACCCTCTTGCTACTGTTGCTATTGGGGACAACAGAATTAAAGAAGAAAGAGGGATGGGGGCCCCGATGGTAGCAGAAGCAGCCTAGCACTGTACCAGGTTGCAATAAGTGGAGGAGGAGTCATGCAGCTGTTCATAAAACTGATAAAAACTTTTCCTTATCACTTTTTAAAAAGGAACTCAGTCACATGGGATCAGCTGCTGGTTGGACCATGTCATTGTCACTGGTGCTTGCTCCCTGCAAATTGTTATGCCTGCCATCCTGCGTGTGTCATTATTAAGTTTAGTAGGTGGTACATCTCTGTACTTTAATTCCAGCTCTTCTATTAGAAAGCAACTTATAATTTACTGTCTTTACTTTGCTGTTAAACATCCAGCAGAAACTGTATGATAATTTTTTTTTTTCCTAC
The DNA here is from genome assembly GCF_040807025.1 of Struthio camelus. Classification (NCBI taxonomy): domain Eukaryota; kingdom Metazoa; phylum Chordata; class Aves; order Struthioniformes; family Struthionidae; genus Struthio; species Struthio camelus. The sequence continues at coordinate 179,708,054 of NC_090942.1, read as the reverse complement.
AGATTGTGCTTGTGATGTGTGCTTGGAAACCTTTTCCAATCTGCACTGCATTTTTCTTTGTCTTATTTCCTGAGTGGATGTTTTTGTCAAGCTGTTTTCCACATTTTCTCTTTTACATGTAAGGAGAGAATCTATTTGTTACTCTTCTATTCTGTGGCTTGACTCTCTCTCTTCCCGTCTAGCTATTTAACCCCCCATTGGTATTTTAAGTATGCTTTTCCAAAGTTGTTGTGATGATACCTTTTTTATTCCTTATTTTTTTCTCTGTCTTGTGAATTCCTTAAAATTCTGGGGGATGAAAAAACTTACTTTTTTTCACTTTTATCTGCTAATACTTACAACTTCTTCATATTCTAAAGCTTACTGGATAGATCTGCCTATAGTGCCTCCCACTACACAAGCCTTTACGTAACAATGAGAATCACAATGGAAATACACAATCAAACATGCTATCAGAAAGCTGATATGCTCTATCTAAACTATCTGGGTCTCTGAATCTTACAAGGTAAATTACTTCTTCGTTTAAGTCTGCTGCTTTTAGTAGTTACCCAAAAGAGAGATTGTCCTATCTCATCCAGAGATACATGCTTTAACCTTGCATTTTTGGCTTTACTAAGGCCAAAATAAAGGACGCTTACTCACTTTTTACCAGAGTGATCTAAATCTAAAACGATTACAGCAGAAAAAGAACACATTTTACTGGCATTTGCTAAAGCGCTCTGAATCTGTGGAACGTCTATGGAAAAACACAAATGCAAATGTATTTGCTTTCTTGTGAAGTTCTGAAAACAGAAAAAAACCCCTTATTGTAGAATAAAGAACAACTTAAAGTTTAGATTCTCTGAATCCATTGTTTTGGTCCCTGAGATTCACTCCTTCCACTTTCTCTCTGTTTATTTTTATGTAGTATTATAAATAAAGCAAGCAGTAAGCTAGTGGGAACTATGAGGCAGCCCAAACAGGAGCTAATCAGATGAGTCCCAGCAAACTGTAGATCATGCCTACTGACCCATAAATGCTGAAAGAAAATGTAAACAAAAATTGGGAGAGGCTACTAAACAATTTGGAGATGATAAAGTACCTAAACCTAATGGCAGCTCCAGCATGTGCCCAATTATATTAAGAACGGTTTTGAAATGCTGCTTTTCATCCTGTTTCTTCCATTCTTCAGAGTCTGTAGTGCTGACCAACATCAGCTACTATTAAAGAGTCTTCATGCATGTAAAATAATATGATTTCACAATGATTACATATTCACTCTACAGCTGGCTGAGTTTTTACATCTCCATTTGTCATTGACTATTGTGTCCAATTAAATGATTAGCTTTTAAAAACTGCTGCACATTATGAGAGTGAACTTGTGTTCCATTGCACTGAGTGATGCAGAAACAAACTCATTACAGCATGTAATTCACCCATATTAAATAACAAACAGATGGCTGCTGTAAATGAGAGCTGCTTTTTCTCTTCAAAAGTGCCAGGAAAAAGGTGTTTTTATTTATCTTTGTTTCCAGCTTCTTTCTGTTTTCTTGACAAGTGGGCAGCTGGTTGCTAAGGTTTTCAATTGGTGCAGAAGAATGAAAAGCCTGTTTCCATTAATTTCCCCATAAAATAAGTCTTTGAATCATTCCTGTTATAAATGCATGTGCAGTAGCAAGCTGCTGCTTGATTAATTCACTTATTATGAAGATTTCATCTTTTATAAGAGGGCCTGCAGGTAATTTATCTTGTTTAGTAAGATTAGAAAAATGTAATTATCTTGATACCTTTGGACCCCTCTCATTTTAATTGTGTTCCCATAAATTTCAAACATAAAGATTTTTTTTTTTTCTGCACAAATGTTCCAACATGTGGTAGAAAAATGTGTTGTAAGATCTGCATAGAAAGTTAACAGTAAAATACATTTGGACTATACTATTAAAGGAATGCATACAAATAGAATCGGTACACAGTTGTGGAAGCATATACAAGTATCTGTATTTTGGTTCCTTTTTTGGTAACAGGCTTTTAATACCTGGGGTGGGGTGAAGGGTGTTGGGATTTGTTTAGGGTTTTTTTTAATTATTATTTTTTCTCAATAATGCATTCCCCTGAGGAAACAGAAAATCTTATTTTCAGTGATCAGGTAGAAATTTTGTTTGTATTCATATATACGAATAACAGTAAGAAAAAAGAAGTAAATTCACAAACTCAGGCCTGTGTATAACATCAGCTCTTCTGAACCTCAACTTATTTCTCCCCAACATCCTTAGATGTTTTCTCCCTCCTGTATCTCTTCCCTTCTCTTTTACTGCAAATTTTAAATTACTCAAGAAATCTTGCTTTTCAATGCATTGTTTTCTTCTCAAGCCAATAGATTTTTTTTGTTGCTCTTGATTTTTTGCAGTTTTGTGCACAAATTAAATAATTTCAGCTTATTTGTTCTGGAAGGACTTGTTTCTTTGTTTTCTTTTTCATAGTTTCTGTGAATTTCTTCTCTTCAGTGAGTCCTCTTCATTCTTTTCTCCATACAAAAAAGTTGATTAATAATTTTGCATGTTTCTTTATCACATTAATTTTAATCTGGAGTGGTTGTGATGGTTAATTTCTATCGATTCGATTTCTAAGAACACAGTAAGTATATAGCAACTGCACCGAGTCGGATCAAGGGTCAGTTAGCTCAGAATTGTCTCTGACTGTGTTCAAAAGCACAGGCTGAAGGAAAAGAAGTTGGCAAATCTATAGTGTCACATTCAAGTATATTTTCTCAGCTTCCAGCCTCTGCAGCTGAGGGATATACAAATTCCGTCATCACTAGAATTTTCAGAAATTCTTAGGTAATATTTCTACTATTAGCACAAACTGCAGACAGATTTGTTGAAGTCTGTTGAGTATCACAAGCCTTTGAATACTTAAATCAGGAAAAATGTATTTTCAGTGGGCTTAGTATTGACTTTTTTCAGGATTTCTTGTCCATACCATCTCAGCTTTTGAGGGCTTCTGAAGCAGACATCTCAATGCTAGTGAATTGAACATTATAAAAGGTCGTTCTAGTACAATATATTGCAATGTGCAAGCAGAGAACTTGAAAGTTTAGGCAGTAAAAAGACTATTGAGTATGTGCAAACTGTACAAGGTTGAAGTCATGAAACTGAGAAATGTGTACAGATGGCTGAAGCATTTCAAGTCAGGTGAGACTAGCAATTGTGACAAACCATGATCTGGGAGACCTGTGTCAGCAACAACACACATGAATGCTGAAAAGGCTGAGCAGCTCATTAGGGAAGATTGACGAATAACCCTTAATGACCTTGCTACTGCAGTTCTGCATCAGCACACTGAATCCTACAGTGGTCTTCTCTAAACTTTGCTCATGCTAGGCCCTATGAAAAATCATCCTGGAATAAGCACAAACCAGTGGCAATACTCCTCAAATTCCTATTTAATTAAAGGTTAACTTTAAAGAGAAATATTTAATACTAATACAACCTACCCTTGCAAATGTATTTTCCTTTTTTTAAGCATCTTGTTTTCTTCCTTAGCAATGGCTTATGTTGATATAGAAAAATCTTTTATATTCCTTGTCTGAATAATATATAATCATTGGGTTCTAATCACCAAGGAAACTGAATTAAGGCAGCGTTTTAATTAAAAAATATATACATTTCACAGTACAAAAGCTGGGTATATTCTGCAGAGAAAATATAAGCCCACTGAACACACAAAGAGGTTCTCCTTGGTCTAATGGAGTAACTTAAAAGCTATTTTTTTTCCAAATATTTTCCAGTTAAGTTGCCAATTGCAAGTTCAGGTTTTATGTCCTCTGTTAAAATTTAGTCCAAACCACTACAGATTCTAGGTGCTTAGAAACTATCTTTTGTCCTTTTGATGTATAATTAATGTGATAGCTGGTTTCTGGTAGTGTGTGATGATGGTACTTTCCAACTGACAATTACAGAAAAGATGAAGCTTTTCTTACAGTTAAAGTGAATAGGTGTTCTTTCTTATCTCTGCAGTTAGAAGGTAAAAGCCAGCTGGTGTGATTATTCAACAGCGGACAGAATAAAGAAAGCTGGTATGTAGGATAAATGTGATATTAGGACAAACAGCGGCATTTTGCACCAACAAAAATTGGATACAATTGTTCCTCAAAATTAAAAACAGCCTGTTACAGTGCAGCAAGATCCCATGCCTCCATCTTCCACAATATATAGTTTATGCTTTTAACTAAATCTGTTCCTAACACCAAAAATTTACAGTTCATTCTTTCCAAAGAGCACAAACATTGAGGAACTATGCTGGTGGGAGATGAGAAGGATCAGAGGATTCCAAGTAACATCTACCTCTGCCTTGCATTCCTTGAAGCACTGGTTACTATCAGCCTTTCACTATCTGCACATGGCTGGCATATATTTAGTTTTAACCACCTCATGCATCAGGTCTAAACACAGATTATATTTCCCAATAATAATGATTGGCACAGTTTGGATAGCTAGAGAAGCATATAGTGCAAGCCTATCACATAAAAGAAAGAGGGATAATTGAATGGAGTATTATAAGAATGTGTGAATACAAATATTCTGTTCCTCTTCTGAAGTACAAGGTCTAAGGAAGACCCAAATTTTATAGCATTGCCTGGAGTTAAACCTGAAAACTTAAATATGTTTACGGCTTAGACTTTTGCCAAGACCTTGTGACGTGCCACTAGAGGGGCGTCCGGGATTCTTTTGTATTCTGGGATTAGTTGTACTGAACTCGAGAGATCATTCTTTGTCAGATGTAAGAATTTACTAGATCTAAGCGGTTCTGCACATATGACGGACCCTGGACAACACTAAACCATTAACAGCAGACAATCTACAAGTATAACAAAGCTAAGAAGTATAGTAAAGAATTAAAAACACACACATATCAGAGCTCTATGGTTAAGCCACGGAAGCACAGTACAATGACTGCTCTCGGATGCACGGTATAATGACCGCTCTCGCCCTCCGGTATAGTTTTCCCCGGATTGTTCTCACCACGCTCGAGCTGCGCCAAGAGGATTCAGGTTCTCTCTGGCAATTGGCATCAGGGGCGTCCCCGCTGACGGGTGGGTTGTCGGGTCCGCAGGCCAGCTGACGGTGAGTCCGAGTCCACCCAGAGGTATGTGGCTTACTCTCTTTTATCCTTCCCGGGCTTAGTTCATTAATCAGTGCCAGACCATAGCTGGACAACGGAACAGATGGTCTCAGGTGATAACAGTATGGATGCCGACAGGATGGTCAACAGGATGCTTATCAGTACATTCAGCAGCTATCAGTGCGCATGTTTAACAGTTGCACGTTTAACAGTTATCAGTGTGCACAGTCAGCAGCTATCAGTACGAAATTCCAAGGTATCTAGATGCTTACAGTGTGAGACTGCGGTGTCACTTCTCCTTTGCTGACTAGGTTTGCTCTGCCCTCATGAGGCTACGGCAACCCCACAGTGTGGTGGCTCTGGCCGTGGTGCACCCGGGGTTCCTAAACTCTTGGGGAGCACCCCAGAGCAAACCCCTCTTCTACGGGCTGCACCATCCTGAGTCCCACGCTTGCCTGTGTGGCGCCTATCAGACCTGTATCTCATATCTTCAGACCATAGTCCAAACTCATTTCCAGTTTCTGGAAATGCTCCCATTTAGGTGATATCTCCATGACTTACATCTGTGATATTTCAATAGATGGGAAAGAGATAAGGAAAGTCAGCACTTCCTAACTGAGAAACTACTTTAGATATTAGTCTGTAGCATGAAATAATAGCATGAACATAACTAATAGCATCAAAAAAGTCCTCTTAAACTTTGCACACAAAATGCTGCTTCAGTAATTCTTTAACTCGTTTTAATGAAACAACATCTCATTGCTATCTGGAAGGAAACTAATCTCCTTTCCAAAAAGTTTGCATAATGTATTGAGAAGGAAGTGACTACAGAATCTGCTGATCAGTCTTTTGAGGATTCCACATAGGCTGGGCAAACTTTTATCTAACACTATTGAGAAAACTGTATACACACAAAATTGCTTGCTCAGGCATTTAGGACAGACTAAGAGCCAAATACGTTTAGGTTGCAACTTGCAGTCCTGTTCGGCAGGCACTGAAGCCTTAAGTTCAACCAAACAAAATGAATACTTACCTCAGCTCTCAATTGCGGCCTATCTGTATCCAACACACAGCTTTTGCATCAAAAATTGGGATTATACAAAACACATCACCTTTCATAGAGCGTGTTATTAATACATAGACAGTGCACTGCAATATATATTACATATAAGGCACACGCACACGTGTGTGTGTGTGTGTGTGTGTTCCTGTATATAACCCTCACATAGATGAATTGCAAGATCTTCATAAGAATGAGTGTTTAGTTCACAACTCATTTAAAGTAAGAAAGAAACAGAGAAGACTGGGAATAATTCCATGACAAAGCATAAAAGTTATTATCAATTGTTTCCTCACTTCCCACCCCACATCAAATGCTGAAAGTTCCTCTAGTGAGTATAGGGAAATAGCAGAGTTCTATATATAGCTGCCTTAGGTTATATATCGTGATTTCCATCTATCATAGTGTTTGTCTCTATACTCATTATTGTCTCTTTCAAGTTAAGTTTGTAAGTGGAAATACCTATTGATTTTTTAGCAGTCATTCAGAACATTTGGATTGAGTTCTAGATACCAGGACAGCAGTGGCATGGTTTAACACAGCAGGACAACCAAACCACTTGAAAGGCATGTTTAAACAATATTATTTAACCATGAACTTCCAAAGTCAACGGGTCCGTTTAGGTGGTATAGGGTTCTGCTACTCAGATAGTTGAGTTCACAATTCACAAAGCCCCAATAAGTAACCAATACAAGAATGAACAATGTATTATTTATAATAGTAGTATACTGCTTATCTTAACTCTACAATTAACGATTTATATCTATATTTACAAGAAGCTCCAATCGTAAATGGAAGTAATAAATAGTAGTTATATCAACGATACATACACCAATAGCGACATGTCACAGGGGTAACAAGTCAGAAATAAAGGTGAAGGTTTAGAAATGGGGGGGTGTTGCCCTGATCAAGCCATGCTGGGCAGGTGTGCTGATCCCCACAGGACAGAACCCACACAACAGTCAAGCCCCACCAGAAGTGGTGTGCTGACCCCTGGGACAGAACCTCCACACCAACCAAGTCACACCAGCTGGGATGTGCTAATCCCCCGATAACATGCCGTACACATTTCCTGTGTAGACAGTTCACTCACGTGGCAAAACACAAGCGATGTTAGGATCCACAGGGTGAATCCTGATTCGCGTCCCAACCCTGGAGGTAGGGCAGGTGCCAGCGAGCCCTGATTCTGTGATTTGCTGCCTCTGGCACCTCGTCCCGACGTCGACCATCCTGCAGCTGCCGACTGGACGCCTTCCTGAGCCTAAAAGCTGGCTACAGGCCTGTATGACTTAGTTTGATGAGCCGAAGACTCTCAGTGATTTTGCTCAGAGAGTAGCCAGCTCTGGCTCATTGCTGTCGCTGCTTCTTTTCTTGAGGCACTCTGCTAATCTTCTCTCTTGTGCACTTCACCGATCTTCTCCATTGTCTCAAGCACCACTGACACACACACCCAGGTGTTGCAGCCGCTCGTTTTATAGGCAAGACCTGTGTATGGGCACAGTCAAACCAGGTCCTAACACAGCTCTACAACAGGCAGGGGTCTGAATCCACCCCATGATTAAGTGCATTTCGATTCCTTCTCCAGTGTTCCATATGACTGACAGCTCATGGCTTTCGCAACATGCGTTACTCTTCTGCCAATGATTTTAAAGCACCAAAGGTGAGAATGCAGATGGGGGACAGCTAGTGAGATCAAGAGCAAGTAAAGGTCAAACATATTTCTGTGAGGGTTAAACTCTCACAAGCAGGAAATCCCAATTGCAGGATGTGGCTGGCAGTGGAGAGGCCTAATGATTGGTAATTCATTTCAGAGCTTTCAGATAGCTGCAAATATCTTTTTCAGGAGAAAAAGCTGGGTCCATGCTCAGATGATTTTTATAGTAATGAAATCTTCTAAACCAAAACACTACGGGTAACGCTTGACATAGTTACCTAAAAATGTGTAGTGCCTTTTATAAATATCCCAGGAGCTGGCAGATAAGACATAATGTCCACAGAAGTGGCATCTGGAGCCAGATAATATCCCACAGTATCTCCAGTAGCACAAGATCATCATTTTTAAGGCAATTGAATTGAATCCATTCAACTCTAGTGTGTAAGCAAGTAGAATGAGCTGTGGGTATGTAGTTGTTTACCTACAAGATAGGTGTCTAAGTTCCCACTTCAGATGATAACTATGGATCAATCTCGTTCATTAAACACAGTGTCTATTGCCTTTGAAGATGCACTAACAGATCCTTGCTAAGATCCACCTGCCTCTCAAAAGGGAACACATCTCAAATAGGTCCTATGTCCTATCTGTCACTGCTGTATGCATCTCATATACCTTAGGGCACCTCCTATAGCATTAGATATCTCTCTTTAGAGAGATCTAGAGGCAACTGAACCCCACCCTACATGTCTACTGTGCAGGTGTGAAGCAACATGTGAATTAGGTATGTAAGCTCCCAGCGCAGCATAGTGGAGATGGATTTGTTTTCCTTTAAACACTTAAAATACTACTCAGTGAGAGGCATGGATCACTCTCACCTCCTGCCAGTCTTGTATGTTGGATACTGTAGGCCATCTCAAATGGTACAAGACAACTATGTCTATGCAACTGAATCTTCAGCTTACAAGAATGTAAGTTATTCTTATATATAGGTATACAAATCTTGACCTGGATCCCACTCCTCAGATTAAGCAAGGGGACCCCTTTAGAGCCCTCCTGAAAATTCCTTGAATCCATGACTTTATAATGTGTTACTTGTTTCACCTACTGCTGCAGGATTGTGATCCAGAATCTTGACTTACTAAAGAAATTGTTAAAATTTCCTTGAATATATGCTCTCTTAGCAACAAGTATGGGACAAAGAAATGGCATTCTATACTGTATAACTCAAATAATATCATACCTATACAGTCATTTGGATGTGTGCTATCTGGAAAACCTGACAAAATCATGATAAAAATTAATAGCTGTTGAAATTGTGTGAATGTATATCAATACCTGTTTGTGGTATAGCTTATAGTTATATATGTGTTTGCATGTAGAAAGACAGGATAAAAATGAAGAGTGCTAATGGAAATACTGTGAATTAATATAGCTTGTAGCTTTGTAGCTCTGCTACAGAATTTGGTCTCCTGGTACCACAGAATACATAGAAGATCAACTGATCCTGGAGCAAGGTGAAGAGGTCAGTATTTTAAGAAAAAAAATTGTATTACACTGACACTCATACTTGCTAAAATTTAGAATGATACCCATCCTCTACACTGTGAAGATTTTTTTTCTTTTTTTCAGAAATCTTAACCCACTTGTACTATAAAGTGGATCTCAGTACAAGTTTTAGCTAAAACAAAGATCAATTATCTCTTATTATCTACGGAAACTGTTCTCTGATAAAGCAAAATACTGCAAACTGACTTTATTTTTGGTACTGATTGTGCCTTTTTTTTTTCTTTTACAATAGCAACAAGACCACTACAGTTTTATTTGAAATTTAAGAAGCTCACTCAAACATAAACTTCATTTCTGAATGAACTCATTTCCCTGTTTTGTTTACATACTGTCTAGGCAGTATGAAAATGATAAGTTTATAAGAAAAAAGTAGAAAAAGTATTATTATTATTTGTTAGAGGAAAAAAATGCTTAAGATGTTAAAGATACCGAATATTCAACATCTTTTTGGAAGGTCATTTTGGAAGAGCTTTTCTTTTTTTTAACCTTAAGGTGTTTTGAAACTCACACAGATCTTGCACTGGTCCTAATGCAAGTTTAGACTAGAGTTTCATATTTAAGAAACAGTATGCTGCCAGGTTCTTAGCTTTCCTTTTTCCATGTCTTACCAATGCCAGCTTCTTCAAACATGCTAGGGCTATACTGCACTGCCCTGCACAATGAATTACGTCAAGCTTCCCAGCAGAAAGGCCCTCTGGTCTTATGGAGAACCATACAGGCAGGTCCTCTGCTCCCTCAGAACTCCGCTGAGTGGAGCTTTTCACACATACTAAACTCTATCTACACCTGTAAAGCTGCAGAAAAAGGGTCTAAGTTTTCTCTCATGATATTTTTGCACATTCTGTATTCTTCCCTTCCCCAAACAACGCTTACGTTTTTAGTGGATGGGGTTTTTTTTATTTTTTGTAGCTTGAAATGCACACTTTTTATTTATTTATTTAGAGAGACCAGTAGCAGGTTGCAAGCTTAGGCTGAAAAATAGCTCAGCTTTCAAATACCGAGCACCACACCACATAACTTTCCGTAGCATTCTGTAGGTCGAGAATCAAAGCACTGATTAATAATTTCTGCCAATTCAGACCATACTATTTTCCCCAGGAGAGATAGTGTCCCTTCCTCCAAAACTCCACGTGAAAACTTCTGTTTCAATTGCAGCCAACCAAGGCTCTATTCACTTGCTAGTACCAAGTCTTGCATCTTGGTTGCTATTACAAGGAGAGAAAACACATACTTCTTAGCATTTAGCATTTTATAAGTTTGATTGTAAATTACATAGACCAATTCCCATTTGACTTACTAGAACATACACACTTGATAATTCTCATCTGCAGTGAGAATGCAGATATGGAAAAGAAGGGATGCATTTGTCTTACTTGTCATATCAATTTTACAAGAACCTGAATGTGAAACAGTGATTTAAGCTACTACAGCATTACTGATTCCAAGCAAAGAAGTGAAAAATATGGGTCTGGAATTGGGAGTGTTTACTAATGTATACAGTGTTCTATCTTGCTATAGTTTGTCATGACATAATATTGTACGTGTCCTATTGAGCAGTGCAATACAGCAGCACATTAACTTTTAACTTAACACTTTACTACCATCTGGGGATATATTTAACCTTTATTACATTTCATAGGGATGATTTTATTCACTAACTATTTACTCCTCCCTCGGGTTGACCACAACAAGCAAATACATTTAAAGACATAAATCCAGTCTGCACTACTATTTCAACTGTGTTAGTTCAATGTGTTATCTAATGCATTTCTTACCATAGCTCTTTGTAACTCCATTAATAGTTCCATGGTTTTTGATGTCTTTCTTAAAAACCCAGCTGATGCTATTTTGGGCTTGTAAGAGAACAAATATGTTCCTCTGTTTCCACAAATAAAACCAAGTTTCGAGACTATGAAGTTGCAAAAAATATTTGGAATAGATGACCCAAGTGAATCTGAAATCCTCTAAAACAACTACAAATTCAAAAGGGGATCTGGCTCATAATCTTGAACGCTTCATATTACCAATTTTTTTCTTGTAGCTGGGAATAAACAAAAGATTATCATTATTGCTTTCATCTAAGTAGTTAGCAAACTTGCAAAGAGAGTGTGAACTCCAAAAGTCTATATTCAATTATTCTTAATTGTATACTTACAAGTACGACTGGAGTGTCCAGACTAACCTTTAACCTTTTCAGTGTTAGCTTTCTCAGATTAGTTGGTAGATAACTCTACGAGAGATAATTCTTAACAGATAAACTAAAATGGAAATAGGTCCAAGTAGTCAGCAAAAGTTTAAAAAAAGAGAATCCTTAACACTGTTTAGCTGTGAAATAGGCACACAAGAAGCTTGCAAGGGCTAGTATATTTAGGTCAACTATTGACTCATGTGCACTTAGTAGTACTAAGACAGAGGTGTGTTTTTTCCTCCTTTACATCTTTTCCTATACATACATATATACATATATACATATATATATGTATATATAGCAAAGCATTACCTTTCCCACTGCTAATCCCATAACCAGTTATGGCACATGTCTTCAGATATGCCTAACAGACTCATATTCCATGGCATGGAAGAGTTTTTGGGGGCGGGAGGGGGCAAGTTACAGGATCATTATATTTACAGCATACTACAGAAGTACATAAAGTATCTTAACAATGGATGCCTGACTCTAAATAACATGCATGATATTTAGCCACAATTCTGTCTGTCTATGAATCACATGTATAGCAATATAGAATGAATAAAAAATATTCATTGTTCACTAATTCGTCTGCTTGTGCTGCATCATGATGATGCAAAACTACTTCAGTCTTCCCCTCCCCATATTCAAAATGAATCAAAGATCAGTAGCATATCACCTGATTGCACTTCAGCACTATAGACCATACCCATTATGGTCTTTCAGGTCAATAATTCCCAAACTAAGAAGGATTAATAGGATTTATGACCCTCTTTTCAACTGCATGTAGCACAAGCAGTACTAATTATATTTTCATTAACCTTTGTGGCTAGCTCATGTTCTAATAATTTAGCCCTGTTACGGACTAATCCAATGTTTTACATGTTCAATAAAGTGAACACACAAACAAGAGCTATATAAATAAATCCTCATGGTCAAATCATGGCTGTTCTAATGAATAAGTACTTACAAAAGAGAAACACTTTTGTCTAGACTCTCCTGGAGTCTGACTTACGCATGGGCCAGCTACAACTTGGCTCTTTGAGCAACTTATCCCTAAACAAAGAGCCAGTGCAAAGCCTAAATATTACACCAGTCCCATGTAATTACATAAATTGCAAAGGCTAAATGAGTCCTAACTAAGTCCCCTCATAATGGTGAAATCCATATTCGCATTGCAGAAGTTAATACCATGATTTCAAAGACTGGTGCTGAGCATGTCTCCTAACGTATTTGGAGAGACTGTGTATTTGAGAGGTATTCTTACACTGTATTCGTACCTCTTCTGCCAATCCTTGTTTCCACTGAGTTACTCCCAGATTTGTGTTGACAGAGGGAATAAAGGGTATGCAAGGAAGCAATTCATCTGTCATTAATAGCAGTATTATTCTGTTCAGCCTCCATCCCCTGCCACTACCCATTCTTAAGCAAAGTTACGGAAAACAGGACAATCAGTGTTGAATACTGCTTCTGCAGTCAGAAGAGAAGTAGCAGCTCAGTTCATCCCAGTTTATGCAAATCTCCAAAAAAAAAGAGCTATCCCATAGCTGTTCTTCTTCTGAGCTATGTTTTTACTCATTCTCTGCTGCAGAATTATTAAAGATCAGATCTTTAATAATTGTGGGGTTTTGGCTCACTAGATTAAAATTAAATGTGTATAAGGTGTAAGCAACAGAACTATTCCCCAGTCATGATGAATTGGAGACTTGAAAATAAATTCTCATGGGAAGTATGACAGCTGAATTGATAGGGAATTTAAAATAAACCTTTGTTATGTGAGAAGCACTGAATATTTTTCAATATTTATATTTTAATTCAGTGCTAATGTTATACATTGCCAAACATTCAGTTGCAATATTTGCTTGCTGAAGTAAGTTATGGCAAAATACTGATTGTATACAGAAAATTAGAAGGGGTTTTTTGAAAGAGGTTCTACAGAATGTTTTTTTGACCTGATGAGATATGGAAGAAAAAATATCTATTTGCAGTTGGGTTTGCTAGAACAATAACATCTCTCTTATTCCCATACTAGGTGAAGCAAGCTCTTCATGAAGCTACTCCTGTGGTCGATGAAAAGCCAGAGGTACTTGTGGTGTACAATTCTTTTAACCTGCTGTAACCAGCTGTGCTAAGACTGTTCCTTGGCAGCAACAATTTTTTGTTCACTGGCGACAGATGGATTTTAGGCAATTTAGCTGGTTATTGAGAGATGAAGCTCTGAAGTAAGGTGAGATTAATCTTATCCCACTCTACACTAAAATATAACTTAAAGCTTAATCATTAAGCTTTTTTTTTTTTTAAATAACTACGTATGTAGTAGCTTGAATTACACCTACATGCTTTAGAGAACAGAGAAAGACATTGACATCGATTGCACATCTCAAGAAATTATTCCTGGTGCATTCACTATTATAGCATTTGCTTTACCCAGCCTACAACTGAAAAAGCTACTTCAGTCTTTCCACTGCTCAGTAACCTCATCATGCCCCAGTGTCTTCCCTGGAAGAGCAACTTCCCTGAGACCTCAAACAGCTGGATGACTAAACGGTATGTAAACCCAGGCTAGGGCTGTAATAAAATATGGGTTTCTTGTTGTTTTTTGTTTCAAATTCTTCCTTGCTTTTGTCCTAGCCCAGCATTTACTCCCTGCTTTGTACTTTTTGTTTGTTTGTTTGTTTTTACCAGCCCCTTGCCAAAGCTGTACTCATGTCCCAGCCCTAGGTAGTGGACATAAAGGGCATGGAAGCTTCAGGGTGCCCCGGGCCGGTCACGGCCGGTTCCAGCCGGCTCCGTAACGGACAACAACAGCCACCGCCCGCCAAAACTGCAACGCGCCAGAGGGGCCCCCCCGGCGCCGCACCTTAAACCGGTGTCAGAAAGGGCGGTAGCTGCCACGAGAGGGAGATGAGGGGTGACGGTGACACAGGAGGGTGCACATGCGGGGAGGCACAGGCGGCGATACGGAAAGGCGCCACAGGAAGTACACTCCTAAAGGGACTGCGGCCCACGGGGGACCCACGCCGGAACAGCGGAAGAAGTGTGAGGCAGGGAGCACCAGCGGGAGCCCCCCGCGTGCTGCCCGGACCTCCGGCGCCAGCCCTCGCCTCACCGAAGGCAGGCAGTGCAGCGCGTGGCCAAATTAAGGGGGAAAGTGGAGGCTAGGAACGGGGAACAAGAGTCGTCGGACCCAAGATGAGCCTGAGGTGGAGGGGAGGAAACGCGTTTCCCAGTTTATGCCTTCTTTGTTTCTTAGAACCTAAAACAATAATTAAAAGTTTATTAATTAGCAATAAAATTAATTCAAACTCCCTGTGTCAAGACTTCTGCTTCCCTGCTTCCGCTGTTTTTTGTGGGTTTTTTTTCAAAATTTCATAGTTTGCTGTTGAGTGTTTTGTTTGAGGAACCTGTTTCTGGGCTAATGTTAAACTTATATGGGGGCATATGCAGACTCCAGCAGTCCAGAGCAATTAGGTACGATATCAATTGTTAATAAGTTAAAGGTACAGTATCTAATTTTAGTTCTGCAATGAACATGACAAAGGAAATTTGGTTACTTATACTGCTTACCAATTATTTCACTTTGCTAATCCAGTCCTGCAGTTAATCTAGCAAAATGGCCCCCCAGAAGCCCTCTCTGTGACACGGTGTGTTACCAGTGCCCTGTTAGAATAAATCAGAGGACTGCTTGAGAAATACTTTTAATACTTTCTAAAAGTGATCAAAGGACTTACTAGAACACTGCAAGGCAGAGTGCTAGCGACTTACCTTCTTTCTACTGACCTGTCAGATGAGAACAGCGTAACAAATAACGATATATTCCATTCTGTTTTTAAATACCTATTTAAGATGCATCTTCTCCTAAGGACGGAAATGCAGTCTGTTGAAGAAACAAGGTCCATGCAAATTCCCTTTCACCCTCCCCTAAGTTTTATTAAGAATTTGCAATTAGAAGTTTTATCAGAGCTGCAGTCTCTAGGGTTTAAATAGTCAGCTAGACTCAGCTGCCTCTCCAGGCTGTCAGTTCTCTCTGGTAAATTTATAGTTGACTCTAGATTTTCAAGTGCACCTGTTTCTGGAAGACAAAAAGGTGCAGATATCCTTCAAACACAGGTTTATAAAAACTTACATTATGTCATATCAAACATCCACTTTACCACATACCTAGTTTCCAATAAAGGAAAAGAGTGGGAAACTAAGGAACAGTTTATTAACAGGTCAAACATGCTGTGATACTTTGCAAGAATACTCTACGAGTTTCAAGGAATTTGTAGCCATTGAGATTCTGAGTCAGAGATGGTGTGTTATTCAATAATCTTCAGCGAATTTTTTCACTTTGCCCAGTCACTTTGTGAGAGCATATAAAATCTATTAGCCTCCCTAAATACCTATGCTAAATTCTCAGAAATGAATTTTAAAAGTTTTCTTACTCTGAAACAGATTATTGGGTGCAAAAATCTGAAGACTCAGTTGGTGGAGCTGAAATACTCCTTAATGTGTTATGAGAGCAACTTTTATACTACTTTTAGGCACCAGTTCAGTCCTATGAATCCAGATTAAACCTGTTAAAATATTTTGCACATAATACTTTACTAAGATATTTACTATATGAAGACAATGATATCTGTGCAAATCTTCTATAGTAAGCCTGAACTTGCAGACCTTCAAATCTGAAGTAAGAGTTTTTAACATTTCCGTTAACGTGATCTGTTTAATCAGACCAGCCTTCAGAGCTTCTTTGCTACTGCTACCTGAAACGTCGAGAGCATCTAGTGTGAAAACTGGCCAACTGGAAAAGTCGGTAGAATCCTTCTACCATTTCGATTATAGTTTCCGAGCTTTCCATTGCTGCATTCGACACTATCTCCAGCTTTATTTTTCCTAGTGGCACTCACTGCTGGAAATAATAATAATAATAATAATAATAGTAACATTACTTTAAATACATGGAACATAATCAGCGTAGCAGTCCTTTACTCATAGGGGTTTTGTTAAATACTTATCTGCTAGTCCTAAAATTTGATCATTAACCAAAATAGGAAACGTTTCATTTCTGTCACTTACTGGTAATACACAGATGCCCTAAGAGCTGGCACTTCTGATCCACACTCCTTACTGCTCACATACAAGTCCACAACACAACACTTCTTAGGAACACATACATTCTTTTAACATCCCAGAAATTCTTACAAAGTCCTGAAATGAAACAAATCCATGCTCAGAGTAACAGTGCTAAACTCCAATAAGCAGTAATCTATGTGTTGTGCTGAGCCCACATATTCAGAGAAAGTCAGAACTGGTCAGCTGTCTGCAATGGAAAATTATTAATAATCCACAACTAAATTACTGGAGCATAAGTATTCTTTCACTGGGTGTTTTCCATGATTTAACCTTAAAAATCCTGAGGTGAGCAGTAGGGTGTTCAGCCCTATATTCTGCATTCATATGTAGGCCGAGATCTCATAATCAGTCATCCGCCAATCTAAAACAAGACAATACTTTAACATAAAGTTAAATAGACTCTCCTAACTCCTGTGTGAATATTCTCAATATCCTAGGGCATCTCAACTATTATTAGATGCCTATATTTAAACTACTGAATTGGAATCTTTATTTACTATTATGAAAGCTTAGAAACCTACCACACAGGTTGATATGTAAATTTAGGTGTTTACAGTCAGATCATGGCCTAAATATACTCTCCAAAATGTTAATCCAAATAGCTACTCAGAAAGACTTATTTTTACAGTTCCTTCAACTCATCACTTTCTGAGGTCAGGAAATGTATATCTATTGAAAAAATTCATTTTTATCCTTTGTTTAATTTTATTTTAAAATATTTGAATCTGATTGTGATTGCTCTTTGTCATACAGTTCTGTAGATAAAGTGATCTCCTATGTTAATCATATTAGTTCTGTGTGAAAACAGATCTTAAATACTTAGATATGGAAATACAGTACCTTATTTCCATGACTGTTTCAATTTTTTTTTATAGTTAACTTTCTAGCATGAAATTGTCAGTTCATCTTAGAAGAAGCCTTACTTTTAGCTGTTATATGTTAAAGTAAGCATGTTACCACTTTCCTCCTTTTTTTTCCCCTCCATGGGCAGACTGAAGACTTATTTGACTTTCTTATTATCACTGTAGTGTGTGCTTCAGATTACTTATGCATGTGTAAATCTTTCTGCTCTCTGCTTTTGAGTTTGGGCAGATGCTAGTGGTTTCACAATTTACTAGGTTTTTCTGTCTTTTACATTCACAGCAATAGCTTCAGAATCTTTCACACCTGTATGAAATTGGCAAATATATTTCACTCAAAATGAGCAGTAGAATATAAGAGAAACTTTCTAAACTTGAGCTCTGTCCTGCTTTTACAAGACTTGTTTTTCAAAATAACATCTTAAAATGTCTTATCCTGGTAGCACAGCAAAAGAACATTGAAGACATAGTGATATGATTTGCTCAAATGATTACTGTGGTCGCGGGTGCGAATAAAACAATTCTACGTGCAATAACAGTAAGAAAAATCACAATTAAAACAGATGCATTTTTAAGCTAGACATGCATTGTAAGTATATTGTGAGAATGCCTAATTAGCAGTTTTGAGTGCTTAGGCTTATCCACAAATCCAAGTAAGGAATAAGAAACATTACTTCTTTTAAAGATTACTGATTTCATAGGGAAAGTCATTAAATCTGATAAACCTGGAAATTCGTTAAATCTGTAGAACAAATAAAGCACAAGTAATGATAGATTGTATTTGCATACCTTCAGTCTATTGTACCTGAACTTTCTTGCAGTGAGTAGAGAAATTAAGTCATCTTTTTACTTATCCGGTTCCCTCCACTGAGATTACTAAAATAATTTAAAAAAATGACAATTATCATCAGTTGTTATTGTGTATTTTATGCTTCATAGAATAAGACTAAGACTAGCCACACTTAATAGCCATCAAATGGCAATGACAGTACTAACCTCAGATGGATTAAAAATTCAATAGAGGAGGTAAAAAAGACTTCATATTCATGAAAAATTTTAACTCTTGTATTTCTTGAAACTTGCAAGCTTAAGAGTTATCAGTTATGTTCACTACAACCTAAAGAGCAAAAAGCATGAATAAATTTTACTTTCCAGACAGACAACAAATACAATTCCTTCTCATAAACACACGTTAGAAAACACATAAAGATTAAATTCATTTCTTTATTCTTTGCAAGTCATCTCTCAAGATGTTTTTTTCTCACGTTACATTTTTACTGACATCACTGAAGTTTCTGCTTCTGTAATATGAGCAGAAGAATTCTGAAGACATTTGCATTTGATTACAGAGAACGTAGCACAAAATGTTTTGTATCTGTTCAGTCTACCAGAACTGCTGACCTGAAGTACTCAAATAGAATTCACCTGTTCAACATGTCAGCTGTATGTTAAATTATTAATACTTGAATTATTAATTATAACCTTACAATTATTATTTTTACTTTAGGTTTCCAATAAATTGAGAATATAGGAAGAAAATTCCAGATTAATGCTGTGTTGTTTTAGCTGATAAATGCATTCCTCAGAAGGCATTCAGAGAAGAAAGCTCAAAACAGTTCTCACTTGCTTTTAGTCTCTTTTTTTCCCAAACTTTTCTATGTTAGAAAAAGTTGAGCAAATACTAGAAAAATGCTTCTAAATGTTAGTATTTCCTAAACACTGTTAAAGACAGATTACCTTTTTTTTTTTTTTTTTCCCCTCCTGTCAGGGCAGATATTTAACACTCTGAGAGAATGAGATGGAAATAGGGAGTCTTATGCCTGGTTTGAACTCTTGAGAGAAAGTTGTTGCTGACACCTGACTCACTTTTATTGTAATGCTACTTTTAGTACTAGAGAAAATAAAGCACGCTGATGAAACATACACTGTGTATTAAATGTTACCATAAAATGAGATTACAATTGTGATGTTCTACTAGAAATTTTAAAGAATGGAGCTTCAACATGCATAATTTTGACATTAAATTACTCCTGCTCATTTAGATGAAGCTATCAAAAGCAGAAATACAACTTACGTATGAATAATTACCAAGTATTGTTCATATCCATGTTGGAAAAATAATTATTATATATATTCGTAAACTACTTGAAATGATGAGGCAGCTTCTACTTCAGTTGAAGGCAGTTGTAAAATGCAGAAGATCTGATGGAAGGGACTTTTTCCTCTTATTATTTTCCTTTGATTAGTTTTTAGCTTTGAATTAAGCTAATACTGTCTGATTTTGTAGATGAATGTCAGCAAGTATATATTCTTGCATCCATCTCCAGCCTACATCATTTGTTCATAAGACACTTATTTTTCATTGTTTAATCTCCCCCGATAATTCCTTTGTCTTTGAATTGTGCCAATTTCTTGACGTTCTCCAGCCTAAAGGATCTCACAAGAGCTGATAGTAAAGCTGCAGTGAAGTCTACTGTAGACAAAGAGATTCTGATCCAAAACACAGCGCAGGTGTCACTGTGACTTCAATGAGGCAGCTAATGAAGACCCCAAAAGGGACTGCTACTTCCTTACACTCTGATAAGAGCTACTTCTTATTGTCTAAATGAAAAGTACCTTAATGTATTTTATTAACTGTTGCTAACTCATGCAACCTCATAAATAATTTTAATCCTTCTATCATTTGCATGTATTTATTACAATTTCTGATCTGTGCAATTGGCTGCATTTTTTACCAAATTGATTCATTTATGTTTTTTTTTGTAAAATTCCACTTAATTTCCTGCTTAGTTAAATTCAGTATTAGGCTAAGGAGAGAGATGATAATGGAATCCTTTGAATTTACACCAATTTTTCCTGAATTTGACAGCATATGTGAAGAGAGGTGGAAAGAGAGATGCCTAGATCTCTTTGTATTATGTCGTAGTTCTCACTGGCATTTAAAAATATTTCCTCAAATGAAATTCCATTTTAAAATTATATGCATATATATTTTCAGTTTGTGAAAATTATTAGGATTTTCTAATGCTCCCAGATAATTTCGTATTAATTATCTTGGTTGAAACAAGACTAAGAATTTACCTGAAATCATGTAAAATCTATTACAATTTAACAAAAGCACTCTTCTTTCTTATATATTTCCTGACCAATACCTTAAAATGGACAAAGGGATGTATTTCTTTGACCTGATGTCAGAGAGGAGAAAAAAAAAAAAAAAAAAAAAAAAACTTGAGGAAGTTGAAATGTTTTCTAGTACTAAAACTCCAAAGCTTCAAGAAGTTTCTTTATTACTTAGTACTGTATGTTCTAATCAAGCATAAAACAGGAAAGTGACTACTATCAAAGGACCCATAAAAAGAGTTTATGATGTTTCAGATTCAGACAACATAAAAAAGGACATATTCAAATTAGAAACACTATTATAAAGTGTGATTCTATAAGGAATCTCCATAACAGACTTAATAATGTGATTAAAGAGACAAAGTAATGGCAATATACACAAGTACTAATTAGAACATTGAAACTATTACGCCTCATGTGGGAGACAAGTAATAAAATTCAAAGAATATTTGTAAGAAACACTATCAGACTAGCTTTTAAGTTTTTCACTGCCTCAGGCTGATTATGTGAACTTGTGGCATGTGTCGAAAATGTGTAAGCCAATCCATTTGGCCTAGTAATACTCCCTTCTTTCAGTGCATTTTGCATCATTACACTAAGAAATAGTTTGGCTAAACTACACTTCACAAGGAGCCTGAAACTACACTTCACAATGAGCCTGTTTGGTATTGTTAAAAGATTCAAAAAGGGTTGCTTTTATATTCAATAAACACATATTACTTAAGTAATATTCTACTTCTCATAAAAAAAAAAAAAGGGCTTCTTTGTTGATCTTGGAAATATTAGAACTTTGGAAACCTGAGAGAAGATCTCTCTACCATGAGAAGAAATATCTAAATAAATATTTAAAATGTTAAATGGTAGGTGAACTATCTAATAAAAAGTCAGAAAGACTCACTTGATTTTGATGTGGATGAATATACCAAACAACTGATTAGGAATAAGTTGTAGAAACAGTCCTTGTTTGCCCTGTAAAGCACTCCTTCTGTCTGCTTCTAAAACCTGAAAGGATCATTCATAGGGAAAATACAAAGAAAACAGTGCCCAAAACATTCAGAATTATACATTACTTTTTTTTTGAAAACACTTACTACTAGTTAAATGTGATTTTATTTCAGTGAGTATCTGTATTACTGTTAACTTTACTGAGAGCAAAGGTAAGTCCACATTGAAGGCTTCATAATATCTTAACAACAGTAAGTTCCTAAAATCTGATATAATGAACTAATATTTTTTAAAAGTGCTGAACACCCAACATTTGGCTTCACAGGTGTCTTTCTCCGAACACATTGATCTGCACTTACACTACATCAAGGCATAACTGACTTAAGCAGAAGCCTATAGATAATATTTAAAATACATACACAAAAGATTAAAAAAGAGAAGAAAATCATGTCTTTCAAAGGCATCATTATACACTCTTCTATTTAATTAAGTTTACTCCTTGCTTTTCTTTCATTATATCTAGGGAAAATTTCTATTACTAAATATCTATAGCATTTACTTCATCATCAAATTATGTAAACTTAAATAACACCTCATAGGAAGCTTCTCCTTTCCTTTTTGCATTATTAGACAAGTTGTGATAACTTGTGATAACAAGTTGTGATAACGTCCTCCTCATTTATGGAACCTGAAGCTTCAAAACACTTTGAAGCCCTTTTAGGCAGAGACCTTATTCAATCCACACCTCGCTTGGGGGTAATATTGTCTTCCACATTTGACTTAAAACTCTTCCTTCACAGTAACTGGTTCTTCAATATTAATATCAACCTGATATTGTAACCCAACACTGAATGCTTTTCAAGTGATTTATTCCTTAAAAAAAACCAAAAAAACAAAAAAAACCCAGTGTTTATAGTGCTATGATCACAAGTGCATATAATGTGAGCCCCCAAATATTCAAAACACTATTTATCATAAAGCATATATGCATGTTATGGGGATTGAAAGAACCGACTTGGCTACAGCCACAAAGTCTCAAGGCAAGTGAACTGCATTCACTTTAGAATTTGCACAGTCATAAATACCAATACCAATTATGCTATTTTGCTGTATTTAATCTTTTACTGGTCAACTGGACACTCGCTATATAAGCTACTGTTGTCCACATTACCACTTAAATTTGGCTCAGTTGTAAGGAAGATGATCCCTTGTATTCCAAATTGTATTTGACCCATTATTTTTTGAACTACTTCTGCTGCACTAATGTTAAAAGGTTTAATAAATCTCAGGCTACTGTTAGAAACATTAGCACCAGCCACTCTGCATTTTTATTTTAACCCTCTAAGGCTTTCCCACACAGCATTTCTGTTCAATTTTTCTTCTACCATTCATTATTAAAATAAATTGCTCTTATATTCAGCTCAGCTGCAGGCTAAATACTTCTCTTCCAGGTGCCCATCAACTTTTTAAATCAATTAAGTTAATTGACAGCAGGTTTAACAATTTTCTTAATTATAACTGCAAACTTTTTTTCAAAATGTGCCACCTCCCCCCAAAAAAAAGATAACAAAACAAACAAAATAATAATAAAAATTCACTGAACAGAACCCTTCCTCTATTACCTAGTTGTTAAAAAGGCTTTAAGGTAGAAATTATATAAAGAGAAGAAGGAAATCGAATGGCAAAACAATTTTCCGTTTTTCTTTCAAAGTCATTTTGCAGCGGTTTATCAGTTCATTTCAAAGCTGAAAACCATGTTTAAATTAGATTCATCTGTAAACTACAATAGTTGTGATTCAGTAAATGGCATTTTTCCTCCTTGGTAAATTCAGACCTGGGATAAAATTTGAGGGTAACAACAGTCCGTCCTAAACAAAGAGGATATGAAAGTTTGGAAATTTGATGAAAGAGGATTCTTCATGTGATATTCCTGTTTCCTGCATTTCCTAACTTTTCCATCATTCCCAATACCTTATGCTTTTCTCCAGATTTTTTGTTATATCCCATTTTTACATCCTATGAGGCTGTCTATAAATCAGTGACTTCCCTCTTATGTTGAACAACTTTACCAGACTGTATAAAAGTAGTGGAGTGTGTTTTTAAAGTTTTCCAATTAGACTAGAATGTGTTTCATCAAAGTACAGAAACGTTGTGGCATAATCAAGATTAGAAACAGAATCAGAAACAATAGATTCCCATTCTGTGCAAAATTTCAGTATTGGGAGATTTTTCTTCCAATTTTCTTCTAGCTCAGATAAGAAATTGATTTTTTCTTTTCTGAAGAGAAACTCAAGATGTTTGTTTTAGTTTAAGGCAGTTAAACATTCATTTTCAATATCATCATTTTAATTCATAAAGTTTTAGATTTGAACTGAAGTTCCAATATTATAGTAGTATAACCAGTATTAGATTTAAGGAACATAACACCAAACATAATGTATACATACATCATCATTATAAAATAAATAAAAATTGAACTGTCAAACTGAAACAGTTTGGCATGATCAAAGAATCATATTTTGACTTTGCATTGCAAAAATTCCTCTAAATTAACGACCCCCTGCAGATTATTTAGATCACAGTGAAACTGAATTTCTTGATGGAGGACTTCCATCAAAAATGTTATCAAGCAGAGCTAGCAAAGAGGCAACACTATAAGGTCAATCAAGTGCTTAGCAGAGCTTTTTGTTATTAGGCTGAATTTGCCAGATACAGCCTGGAACAGAAGCTAACAGTGAGGAATGGCTACAGACTATTCTTAATTGTATTCCTTCCCCTTAGCAAGCTCATGCAGAACTGTAAGAAACGAGCAATAGAGTGACTTATGTACACTCCTGTAGTATGCGCTCTTCTAGGCAATTTTAACGCTTATGACATTTAACTCAGCAAGATCAAAATTTTCCATTTCTTATATGAATCACAATGGGGAAGAATTCCCCTAATCGAGGTACCTGAAATTAGATCATTAAGAATTGGCAGCCACATACAGAGACGTTGTAGTGAAAAGATGATGAGACCATGCATGTCTATAAGTATTTATCAGAGCAGTATTTATCAGAGTAAGGAATGCAGGATAGAGTCATAAGCCAGTGCTTCTACGTTCTTCAGAGAAAATATCATCAATGCATGCTTAGTTTTCATTCAGAAATGCCATATATTTATCTTTGCATCAATGGAGAATACAGGTTGACAGTTAAAGCATTTATAATGGTTATCATTAAAAGGTGATGGGTCAGTTTTGCAGAAAATAGCTGCTATTGACCTGGATTCCTTTATTATGTTCACCCTAATCCTTGATTATAACTACATATAAAGTAAATATCTGGCTTTGCTAATCTTGTGAGGAAAAACAATGATTTATAACAAAAATCTATGGGATGTTTTTCCAAGAATTTCACAGAAGCATATTTAAGAAATGGCTTAGAGAGCTCATACTATGAGATAAGTTTGGATAATTACAGGAAAAAATTACTTCTGCATTGTAAAATGAGAATAAAATACAAAAAATGAAAAAAAAAAAGATTAGAACTATGTTTCTCTATTTTTTTCCATTTTTGCTTTTAAACAGTGCCATGGCATACTTTACAAGACATTCATTATTTTTCTGTATACAGTCAGTGTGTATTACAGACGCCCTGAATAGTGAAACTCTAGATTTTATACAAAATTTGCATCAGTGGGTGGCCTTTTAATGACTATGTTCTATCCTCTAATGTCAGCAACTTCATTTATTGAATTTGTTTCTACTGTAAAGTGCTTTGACTTTTTTTCTTTTGCATTTGAATATCTGATGATGAGCATGATTTAAAAATATGGATACAAAATCTGCATTTGCACAACAGCTTGTGAAGAATTATGTATTTTGCTTTACCTAAAGTTGCTTTTTTCTCCTTTTTTTAACATTATATTAACATTAATAAGGATCATAGCCATTTTAAGCAAGCTAAATGTTAGAGTCCTTAACAACAGCCTTGTTGGACTCATGTATAGTCTTTTACCCCATATTTAGTCATGCCTTTCCTTTTCTATTGCTGGAGAAGAGAGGATAGATTTCACAATCTGAGATCCCACTGAGTTTAAAAGGAATTTTATATGCAGAGAGTCTACAACTGAAGTTACACGTTTCTGAAGCCTGTGATCTACATAAAAAGGTGGGAAGAAAACAGCACCCAATATTTTAAAGGAAACATGGCACACATTAAATACTGTGTATTTCAAAGTTCATGCGTTAGTCATTCATCTCCCCTGCCTCTAGGTGTCCAAATGCTAGCCATCTAGTCAAAGAGCCTCATCTAAATTCCTTCTGTTAAGGGAAAGAGAAAAATATCTGCAGATGCAGTTTCACCCCATTGTAAAACAGCTTTAGAAAAACTAATACAATAGCCAAATCTGAGAGTGCAATCCTATGAAATAATATCTTTCTAATGTCAAAGGTGACCAGGGAGGTTCCTACCATCATGTGCCAATGCTTGTTCCTGTTTCCACAGAGCCATTTCTAGTCTTCAGAATTGTGCTTTAATTAAATGTTTATGGGAACATTGCCAGGAAAGGTTTGTTTTTCTTTTTAATTATCATTCCTCATGCAGTTTACATCATGCTCAGACAGACAGTTAATTCAGCACAGCTGAAGCAGTGAATCATGGTAGCGATGTTGGGACAATTTCAGAAGTCTAGGGAACCGGTTAAACTGCCTTTGTTACTAGAGACAATGCAGAGTGGAACCACAACTTTCTACAGTGGCTCATGCATATGAAGCACATAGGTGTCGGTAGGAAGGGTAGCGGTGATGGGGCTTTATATGAAGGAAACTGAAAAATAAAAAAAAAAAAGTAGCACAGTTGAAATTTCAAAGAAACTGTGAAAGTGAACAAAATGTAGCTTTTATTTACGTGATATTAGAAGGAGAAAAAATGCAAAAAAAATGAAATGTAAAAAATCAAGTATAAATTTTACAAGCAACTAAAATAGTAGGTGTTCATACATTTTATAAGCAGATCTCACAAATGCAATTTATTGTACATATATGCTCAGTCTGTTACTGAGGATGATAATAAGAGATCTGATTTCTGGGATGATTAAAGAAGTTCTGTTTCAAGAAATAAATATATATACAATCTGAGAAACACCTTTTCTGAAATCGTTTTTTGAAAATGAAAAGATATAATGATTTATCTTACACTAAGAGATAAGAAAGATCATTCTCTTTTATTGTTAATAGTGTTTAAGGAGACTACTATTCTCAAGGCTACTGATTTTGCATCCTTTATGGAATTGCAAGCAACTCAGATTTAGATCATCTCCTTAAACTGTGAAGCTGGGGCACATTTAACAAGATAACCAAATACAGGTATCAAAAAGTAGATGACTTCTTACGAGCTTGTCACCCTAGATTCCCTTAATATGAATGGAGAGAAATAGGGATACTAGGTTTAGTTAGTCTCATCTTGTTATAGATATTTCCATTGAGATAAAAGGAGAGAGAGGAATATCACTCTAAGTGCCTTAGATCACTGTCCATGCTATAGATTGTCCATGCTGTAGAGCTGTATTTAGAAAAATATTCTCACCTAAGATTATCAGAAAGTGGCCAACTGTATTACTGTCAATATGGCTACTGCTGTTGTCAGTAAGGTTAATAAAAAAATACAGAATAATTTTGATATGCTCTGTCATTTTTGGTCTTATTGGTACATAAACTTTATGTGTACTGCTAGGTCAGTCATGTACAATACAACAGAAATGGTTAGTAGATACAAACAAAAAAATTGACATTGATAGTTATACTCCAAACTGAGTGTGACAGAACTATTGTTCAGAACTATTGTATTATTGTTTCTGAAAAATCTAAAATTGGTCTCTATTTAACTAGAAAATAATTTCCTCCAAATTGACTTCTGCTTTACACTCCTGCTCCACCACTACCACAAAATTGGTCACTGACTCTACTTCAGCAAGGAACAATATTACAGAATAGTACAGCTTTTTTTTTTTTTTACACCTCTACAACTAAGCACTTTTTTGTTTTTTAAAGAAACTTTATTTCCCACTAGCTGTTTTTTTTCCAAAAAGTTTTTATTAAAAGCTTGCATCATAAAAACAAGAGCTACCCTAAGTAATATGCAACTATATCTATGTATGTTTTGCAAGTGCTTGACATTTAGTGATTTAAGAGGGTTTTTTTTTTGCTTTCAGTTACATTACACGTTGTTCCAGGAAAGTTGATCAGCTGTGGCTTTTGGCTCTTCATTGAACAGTCACTGAATCTCTTCAGGTTAAAAATCCCGCCCTCCATCTTTTCCACAGGACCTGCTGTATAGTTGAATCACTCAACAAATTCTTACAGATACTTTTTTTTTTTAATTTATCTGGTTTATTTGTATAATATGAGTCAATTAAATTTGCGTAGAGCAGATCTCCACTATAGGGATTCTCTTCTCTGAGTCTTTCAATTTCCCTGTAGGGTTTTAATACCTGATGATGATTGTTTTTTGTAATTAAGATTTAAGTATCCAATCCCCCCAGACTTGTCATACAGAGAGCTGTCACTCAAGCGTTCAGCAGCCCTTTCAGGCGCACCCTCTCTTTGTCACAGTCTTTTTCTAGCATCTGAGAGTTTAGAAGAAAGCCTTTTGTTGAGTAATACGCATTTCATCCCACGTATTTTGCTAATCCGCACCATACCGGGGCTCCAGTTTAACTCAAACTACTAAAAGAGCAAAGTCTTTTTAGCAGCTGCCAATGGCATGTTAAAAAGTATCTAGTAGCCTAAATGTTATGAGTCAAAGTTACAGATCTAGTTTTGACTCTTGCACAGATTCACAACCCATAAATCACACAAAACATGGGATCAAAGTCAGAATGTTCGTTTTCTTTCATTGTTTCAGTCTAGCTATGAAGAGAAGCAGGGCAGATGTGCTGAACAGTAGCAACATTCAGTGAGAACTAGAAGTCAGAGAGTTTGTGTAAAGCCCTAATCAGCAGTGCCAGTCATAGATAAGTACCACATCATTTTGCTTATGATATGCTATATAACACTTAAATGCTAAAATAAGAAGTGCAGAAAATCACCTCACTGAAGTACTGTTTTAGGCACAAGGAGAGCAGTGGTCATCAGAACGCAGGAACAGGGGCCCAGTTTCACCCTGCTGTACCTGAGAGCCCCAGCTTTGCCAGGAATGAAGGCTGTGTCTGAATAGCTAGCCATGTAACATGACAGGAACGTATCTGTAAGCAAAACAGCTGGTGCTGAGGACCTCGTATCGACACTCTACACTTCTTGGTAGGTTTTACTTCAGGCTAGCTCCAGCTCCTGTGGACAAAATACCCACTAGCGTTTGGATCATGTTAGATTCATTTCTAGTGAGCATCTCTTGGTTTAAATTCACCCAAAAGGAAGCCAGTTCATATGCTCAAATACTATACTGTGGTTTGGACCCGTGGCAAGTGGGAATGACCAGGAGATTCACTTCAGAGATGCACTTCTGATCAAAAGTAAAATGTTAATGAAGTTAAACACAGAGTATTCAGAAAGCAAGAAAGTATACATATCAAAAATAAAATCTAGCTAAATTTTTAAATCTTTTAAACTACGATCCCTGCAGACAGTGTGGCTGTGTCATCAATATCACCCTTTAAAATCCCAAAATAGAGTATTAATAAAGAATTTCAAAGTAACTGGATTGATTTAATATATCGCTTCCTGTTTTAATTTACCATGCCACTAATCTATCAATCTAATCCTGCACTCATAATTATTTGTTGACTTTAATAGGGAGAATTAATTCTTTACATCTTTCAGGCTCTTTAAATGATAATATATTTCAAATTTAAAATTACCATCAGGGTAGCAGGGCTCCAGGGGAATGCATGAAAACACCTCCTTTTGTT
The DNA here is from genome assembly GCF_040807025.1 of Struthio camelus. Taxonomy (NCBI): domain Eukaryota; kingdom Metazoa; phylum Chordata; class Aves; order Struthioniformes; family Struthionidae; genus Struthio; species Struthio camelus. Next base: position 179,678,556 of record NC_090942.1, on the reverse strand, counting down.
TGATAGAACCTTTAGACATATCACATGCTACTCATTATGAGTTGCCTTTATCCAGATTAGATTTAGAAAAACACTTTTTTTTTTTTTTGGTCACAGATTTTGCAAACAGAGGGTATCTAATTAGAAGCAAGTTACATATTCAGCACTCAGTGCTTTAGTATCAATGTGATAAAAAACTATGAATAACCCAGGGGAGATCCAAAGAATCTGTGCCAACACTGTGTATGGCTTCATGAGGCACACAGTCACAAATTATCAAAGCAAAAAAACGTATTGTAGGTTTGTGTAACATATTTTGTTGAACATATTCTAAATAGCATAGCATATGATTTACCTTAATGGTCAGTCTTTTCAATGCAGTGTGTCACTTGCTTTTCTTCTGAATACATAAAATATTTCTTATTTCATTGTGCATTAATTACTAGCTTAGTTCTATGCTCAGTCCTGAGCTATTGCAAATGCTTTTTACGTGTTCATTTAATATAATGGACAAAGCAGACAAATCAGATTTCTAGATAACATTGTTTTCTTTAAAGAGCTGTAGTACCCTTCAACTATCTGCTGCATCATGTTTGGAAACTACGCTATCCAATTTATCCAAATCAAAATGATTCATTTCAGACAGCCTTTATTTAGGCCTTTCTACTGAAGAAGAATTCTTCTCCCCTAACTTTGAACGTTTATATATGACTGAACTATCTTCTTATCCTACGCAACCTACAGAGATATTCAGGGTCTTTTTTCATCTTTTCTATTTTAAATATTCTTTTGTAAATATCTATTCTAGGAAAAGATGAACTGCAGCTATTTCTCCACATGTACCATCTGGAAGGACAGCTCAAATACTCATAATTAACTGGAGATTTTTAAATTCAGGATAAATAAACTTTAACCAAAAATATGTTTCTAAAATGCAGCTGCAGGAGCAGCAAGCGCTACTAAGGCATTTAGCTATATCAAGATCGCAGCAAACTTTTTTTGACATAATGGCGAAACTTAGAAATTCTAGATGTGTTTCACTATCAAAAAAATTAATAACTCTCTGACAGTGTATTAAGAAAAGGAGCAAGTTAACACTATTTTCTGTGAAAGTGTGGGATTTATTGTTTTATTTTAGGGTTATTATTGTTTAAGAATTACAGAAATGTGTCTAGAGGGTGAGTTGAAAAGGGTTAAGTCAGCTGCTGAAATCAGATATTTTGAAAGAGAGATAATATAGTAAAATATAGAGAAAAACAACAGAAATTTATCTTTTGTGTTAATTCATTCATTAAAATGTATTTTCTTTTTAATTTATTGAAACTTTATTACTCAATGTGAGTAAATGATTCTTTTACTTGTCATTGTTTAAAAACATAACCCAAAACACATATTTAGCATATGTAATCCAAAGCACACATGCTTTGTATGTTTGCCCAGGTACTGCACAAGCATTGATAAGAGTGGAAATATTATATTCAAGACATCTGCCTGACAAAAAGGAAAAGACATATTCCTCTTCCGAGTTTTACAGAGGATAATCTGTGCTTATTCTAAAGTTCAGATTAACGATTAACGATTGTATATTCCTTACCAAAAATAAAAAATAAACCAAAAATGCTCCTCTATTCATTTTAGTTTGTCTAGATCCTATAATAAGTTAGCAGTTTATACTAGAATAGAGACATCACCTGCTTAGTTTTGTATAACAACGACTATTTTCCTTGTTATACACTTGAAAATGAATGCAGCGCTAAACCTGTTTCACATCACCTGCCTATGCATTTCAGGTGATGGAATGGCAAAATAGTGGATAGTAACATACAAAGCACATTCATAAACTTCCAAAAGATCAAAATAGGAGCCCCTTATACAAAGTGAAAACATTTTTGTATAAACCCCTGTTTAACGTGGAATATGTGTCTTTTATTGTACAGCCTGTATGCCTTTTTTTCTTCTCCTACAGATGGTCTTTGTGGAACTAGGGTAAGCCCCTAAATGTATGATGCGTAAAGTTAACATTCAGTTCCTGCAACTTCGTTTCCAGTCTTTTCTTGATCCACAGAAGAGTAAAAAGAAATGAAACAGGAAAGCCTTTTAAATTAAAACCATCGCTGTTTTGTAACATAACAAATCTTTTCGCCTCAGTATAATTCTGCCATGTGAAGCGTAGCAAAGAGCAATAACTATGAAAATTCCAGGCTCATATAACTTAGCGCTGTGAAAAAATATTTGAGTTTTTCCTTACGCAATCCAGAACTAATTATCACATTGGAGTCTTACCCAATAGGCACTGAAGTATGTGAAAGACAAAAACTTCACAATGGATAAACCCACAAGAAAATTAATTTATAAAAAACTTACTATAAGATAAAATAAGTGTTAGAAGTGCTTAGCCCATACAACTGTCTTCAGGCAAAACATTCTGCCAGAGTCATTCGTCTAACAAGTAGAGTTAATCTTACCAGATCTGAAAGATTAAGAAAGGTTTAAGAGACTGTTTTAGAGCTTTAGCCAGAAAAAGATTATAAATGCCTAATGTTTTTTTCCTTACATTTTCCTGAAACTTCACAAGGGTATTATTGCATCTAAATGTTCCCAAAGCCTTACAATATTTGAAATCTAAATTTTGAACAATTGTGATAAAAACCATGACAAATTATTTTCATGCAACTAATCAATGTTTATATTAACTCTTAAAACATTTCAGGCTTCATTTTCTGCCATTGTGGGTGCTAGAAGCTGACACAGGTTAAATGGGAGACTGAATGTGATTATGCATGTTTACTCCTCAGGAAGACCTTAGACAGAAATGGCATGAGATTGGCTATTAGATTATTACAATAATAATAATTTAGATTATTACAAAAGATTTAGATTATTACAAAAATGCTAGTAGAAGTTGTATATCCGTTTGTTCTCTGTTGGAAACAGGAAGCTGATCTAGATAGCTCTTTGGTCTGAGCTATAATGACCATTCATATTTCCTTATGTTCCTATCCACATTTTAGATTTTATTAAGTAAATCAATTTTTTGTAGTGACAGATAATAATTTTAGAGTAGCAGATGTAGAAGCTTTGAAAAAGCTTCCAGGAAACAAAACCTTATTTAGAGGTGAAACACTTCAAAAGAAATATAACTTAAGAATGGCTGATTCAAGCTGAAATCTGGAGTGAAAAGGGGTTGTTAGTAATTGAAGCTGAGGGATAAGATGGAAAGGTAAGAGAAAGAAACTAGCTGAAACATTACTTGGATTAGATGGATTTTTTTCAAATATTTATTTCCAATATAAACTATGGGGTTCACCTGCCCCAAGTTAGGTATTTAAATTTGAGCTAATTACTTTGATGTCTCTTATAAACACTTCTGGACAGCAATAGCCATAGACCCATGTTAGAATGACATGATTCTCCATCTGATTATATATACCTAATTTTTAGACCAGAAACTGAAATGCCTCCTGTAAGTATGCATACTTACATCATTCAATATTTTCGATTCCTTTCTTCACATCCTCATACACAAAAGTCAGAAAAGAGAACAGAGTGGGACAGAAATGGCTTCCCCATCCCTCTGAAAGTTGAACAGCATTAAAAAAAAGTTTACCTACTTCAGAAATTAAAAAAAAAAAAATTCCAAATCAAGTAAAAGAGGAGAACAATGTCTTTTTTGTATCAGAGTAGTTTCTATTCCTAACATGAATTAACTAATGTAGAAAACTATTTAGGAAAATAAGATTAAAGTTTCTTCTTTACTGAAGTCGGACTGAAAACATGAACCTTGGTATCATCAATCCATTTTACTACCTGTTATAGAGATTGTAACCTTCTTTTACTACATGGGAGAGCTCTGTAACAGCAATGATAATTCTTGCTTGAAATACTAGTGCAAAAATTAGAGGCCATATTTTCAATCCAGGATATGAATGTTGTTGATGTCTCTGACAGCAGATATGTATAAAGATAACTTTCTTCCTATCTGAATAAAAGCTACTGATATAAAGTATCCCCTTTCGTAGGAGGCACACTGGATGTCCTAGATATCAGAAAAGGGACTAGTTGACTGACATACAACTAATATTTTCCTAACAGTCACTATTTTACACAGGGAGATCTGGAAAAACATTTAAATTAGCCGTTGAGACTCCAGTTTACATAAAATTGGCATCATGCTGAAAATGTCTGTCGTGGATAAGAATAAATATTCTGATTTCACATATTTTCTTGCATTGTATTAGTTCTTTTAATTCTGAAAAAAAAAAGAAAAAAAGAAAAAAAAAGAAAAGCTAGAATGTCCACCATACTAGAAACTGTGAGAACCAAATGAGTAAATTTATGTTTATGATATTTCTGATTTGACTTTAAAATCCCAAAAGCTTTAAAAATTTCAGGAATGATGTAGCTAGTAGGACTTTCATGGAAATGGTTTGGAAAAATATGTTGAAAGTATTCCTTTTCTTATAGTTATCCTTCCCAATGCGTTTTGTCTTTAAAACATATGTAGGGATTATACTTTCACTGGAATTTGTAGGAGAGGACACAAATTTTTTATCTTTGAGACATGGGATGTGTATACTCCTAAGACACCAATTGCAAAACCAATAAATGCATACAATTTCCCCCTGCCCCCCACCCCCCGAGTCAGATTGGTGAATACTTTGAGGAGAAAAGGTACTCAAGCATGATGGCAAATGATTCAGACATTTTTAAACACTGGAGACTTACATCTAATTTCCAAAGTTTGTCACTCAGAAACTTTAATTACAATGTTAGAAAATTAGCACTTTGCATACTGTAACATAATTCCCCAGAGCATGTGGGGAATATATGAAAATATATCCTGCCATTGATCTGGTCTATACATGTAATCATGGCAAAATATGGTATTAAATAAGAAGTGAATATTTAATTGTGTACACAATGAGTAGCACATTTTAAATGGCACTACAATATAGTTACATTAAAACTGTGGTTAGAGAAGCAGTAGCTTACAAAAAGACCAGTCTTATTCAAAATTTGATGGACATAATATTTCAGTATTTGAGTAGATCTAATTAGATATAGGGTAATACATTATCTTGAGCTCTTCAGAAAAATAGTTCGTGGAGTTTGAAAATGAAAGAGAAATTTATCAGTCAATATAATTTATTTAAATGAAATATTCTGCTATTATTACGTGGAAGATACATTCTTAGCCTTGCAAACAGATGAGATTTACATTTTTGTAATAAGATATCAGGTAAACAGCATCTTCTGGTAATATCCAGAAAAAGTAACAAAATGGAATTACACAGATATTCTTTAATGTTCTGTAAATCTGTGATATTCATCAATATAATTCAAAACATCTCTGCAAAATGATAGTTCTATTTAATACTTTATATAGCCTAAAATGCTGCTTGGGGTTTTTTTTTTCTTTTATCCATTTTCCTAAAAAAGTAATCAAAAATCAAAAGAGAGATGAGAGCAAGGAAAAATAACAACAAACCTGTTCACTGCAGTGGTTATTGGGAAAATGACCAAACAGAAGTAGAGAGAGGGTAATGAAACTGAAAGCTATGAGAAAATTATGAGAGATATTAAATGCTTTAGTGTTGTATAACAACTGTGGGGAGTAAAAGATCTTACTGTTGGAAATACATACATCTGAACTGTAATAACACTTGCCCACTGCTGCAATCCATTTCCTTCATATTGTTTCACTCTACATGGGAGGATCTAGTAATAACCTTTATTATGTTTTGTGAAGTATTGCATTAAAATACAATTATGTATTTGTGAGTTTAGTTTCAAAAAAGGACCTATGGTTTACTGCTGCCTGGAGCACAGTGATAGACATGTATGTGAGGATTATGTGGGAGGGAACAGGAAATTCTACAAAAAAAAAAAGGATATTTGAAATGCGAACAACATTTATTCTTGATTCAAAACAGCTCTGTTGGATAGCAGGTGGCAAAAAGGGACCATACTGCTGGGCAAACACTTCCTAATGAGTTCTATTTCCTATGTTTTGCAGTCTATTGTTGACATCTTTGAATTTCTAATGACGTGAAAGAAGAACAGCTTTCTCTAAAAAGTGCGCAATGGAGGAGAGCTCCAAGAATACAATTAATTCTTAGATTTTCTGGATGCCCATCCTGTGCCTCATACTACCCAGCTGAAAATAAATGTCCTTGTTACTGCATTATTATTATTATTATTATTATTATCATTATCATTATCATTATCATTATTATTATTATTTTAGATAAAATTTAGAGAAATTGAATCTTACGTTTTTGAGAATTTAGAAAAGAAAAGCTTTTCTTAGGAATAGGTATCAAAAAACATTAATATTGGAAAGTTACAGTTCAGCCTATACAGAATTCCAGTTCCTTTTCCGCATTCATTTTTCTTTTAGTTATACTGAGGAGAGTAAATTTATTCCTTCCTTCTCTTCCTCAAAAGTGACTACCTAGGAGTACTTAGAGATAATTCACAAGATGCTGTATATATTATCATTAAAAATGTACAGAATTATTATAGGAAAGACATTGGGGAAGTTGATCTTACAGATTTAAATGTGTCAGGTGCTTATATACGGGTACTTTTTTTTTTTCTCTCCAGTAAAAGACAGGGAAGGCATTTATGTCATTCAGTAAAATGTCAGAGTGTAAGCAATTTAATTACTGGAGACCTAGAGAGAGTCAAGCAAATTGTTTACCTAAGTGACATCACATTTAGTCATGCTGATGTAAGCCACAGATGTGAAAATTGCTTGTGCAAGATTACTTTTAAAATGCTTTAACACTTGTACTTACCATAGACATCTGTAAAAAGCATAGTATGCTTGCATTTTGAAGCACATATTTAGAGAATAGGGTAGAAAAATTATAGCAGGTATTCTGAAAAATAAATCTTAACTGATATATTTCCATTTGCAATGACAACGTGAAAAATTGATGTCAAAAATATTAAGGGAACAGAAAGCTAAAAATACTGAAATGAGAACAAAAGAGACCAAGAAAGATGTCTGAAATAGTCCTCCAAGAACCCTAGATATGGCTAGGTTCCATCCATACTTACAAGATTTCACTGCAGACGAAAGGAGAATACCCATTAAAATTTACTTAAGTTTCATCCACATTAAACCTAGGCAGGGTCCAAAAAGGTATGTTGTTCCTCATATAGCTAGCTATGAGCATCTATGAGTTAAACCAGGACTACGGTGGCTTCAAGAATCAGAGGTAGATCCACCTCTCTTCTGGCCTCCAGTCTCTGACAAGTTATTAAACTTCGTTCTATGGAAGAATAAACTAGCCTGCTAACTTTCACAGGAATTCAACTTTTGAAGTGCCTATGAAAAAATGCAATTCTGGCTGTATTAGATAAGTAAACAATGTATATTTCTGAAGTTCTTGTTGGCAGGCAGGGAAGAGGAAAGCCAATTAATAACTGATGATTAATGATGACATATGTCAAAAAAGGATTTCAGCACAGGAAAAATTCACAGCGGAAAGGGTTTTACTGGGAAGTGGCAAGGAACATGTTTCTTTTTACCAAGGAAGCAAGGTATTCGGTAGTGAGAAAAATAGCTTGAAGATTGTATTTTCCAAACCAGAGATCAGTGCTATGGCAAACAGACCACCTGAATCGCAAGAAATCATCATCTTTCAAACAGAGACTTCAACAAGAAGCAGGTATTAATTTTCCTAATTTAACAGTGGCTCTAGTAAAGCTATATGATTTTATTCGTTATTTTAAAAATCTGTTTTATTTTACTAATTATTTTAGGATTTTTTTGAAGGAATCAACATCCTACCATTTCACATATAAATTTATTGGAATGTTGTTAAGGAAGAAAATTCAATACAAAAAAAATGAGAGTTAAAATTTGCTGCTTTATAAATGGAAGTCAAAAAGCAGTTAATATTTACTCCTTTCTACATTCCCTAATTCCTTGCTATACTTCTAGTGACATTGAACAGGAGGAAATAGAGAATTTTTCCTTGTACTGTCATGAGTACCATGATGTAACTTTTTAACACAGGTGGTGGACAAGCCAACCAGGAGAGGTGTGCTGCTAGACCTTGTACTAACAAACAAAGGACTGCTTGGTGATGTGAAGGCTGGAGGCAGCCTTGGCTGCAGTGACCATGAGATGGTGGAGTTCAGGATCCTGCGAGGAGGAAGCAGGGCAATAAGGAGGATTCTAACCCTGGACTTCAGGAAAGCAGTCTTTGGCCTCTTGAGGGTCCTGCTTGGAAGAATCCCATGGGATGGCGCCCTAGAAGGCAGAGGGGTCCAAGAAAGCTGGTTGATATTCAAGGATCTCCTCCTCCAAGCTCAAGAGCAGTCCATCCCCATGAGCCTGTAGTCAAACAAAATAGGCAGGAGACTTGCATGGATGAGCAAGGAAATCCTGGCAAAACTTAAGCCGAAGAAGGAAGTATACAGAGGGGAAAGCAGGGACACATAACCTGGGAGGACTACAGGGATGTTGTCAGAGCATGCGAGGATGTGATGAGGAAGGCCAAGGCCCATTTGGAATTAAATCTGGCAAGGGATGTCAAGGACAACAAGAAGGGCTTCTTCAAATTATATCAGTAGCAAAAGGAACACTAGGCCCAGTGCTAAATGAGGTGGGTGATGAAGGGTACAGAGAAGGCAGAGTTACTGAATGCTGCCTTTGCTTCAGTCTTCACTGCTAAGACCAGCCCTCAGGAATTCCAGGCCTTGGGGACAAGAGAGGAAGGCTGGAGAAAGGAAGACTCTCCCTTGGTGGAGGAGGATCAGGTTAGAGATCTTTTGTCCAAACTTGACATCCATAAATCCATGGGCCCTGACAGGATGCGTCCGCGAGTGCTGAGGGAGCTGGCGGATATTATTGCTAAGCCACTCTCCATCATCTTGGAAACGTCTTGGAGAACAGGAGAGGTGCCTGAGGACTGGAAGAAAGCCCACGTCACTCCAGTCTTCAAAAGGGGCAAGAAGGAGGAGCCAGGCAACTACAGGCCAGTCCTCCAGCCCTGGAAAGGTGGTAGAAAGGTGAGTGATGGAACAGCTCCTCCTGGAGGTCCTCACTAAGCATGTGGAGGACAAGAAGGTGATCAGGAGTAGTCAGCATGGATTCACCACAGGGAAATCATGCTTGACCAATCTGATAGCCTTCTCTGATGGAATGGCTGGCTGGGTAGGTGGGGGCAGAGCAGTGGCTGTTGTCTTCCTGGACTTCAGCAAGGCTTTTGACACTGTCTCCCATCGCTTTTGACACTGTCTCCCATCACATCCTCCTAGGTAAACTCAGGCAGTGTGGGTTGGATGAGTGGGCAGTGAGTTGGACTGAGAACTGGCTGGATGGCAGAGCTCAGAGGGTTGTGGTCAGTAGCACTGAGTCCAGTTGGAGGCCTGTAGCTAGTGGTGTCCCTGCAGGGGTCAGTCCTGGGTCCAGTCTTGCTCAATGTAGTCAGTCATCAGTGACCTGGGTGAAGGGACAGAGTGCACCCTCAGCAAGTTTGCTGGTGATACTAAACTGGGGGGAGAGGCTAACACACCAGAAGACTGTGCTGCTATTCAGAGGGACCTGGAGAGGCTGGAGAGCTGGGCGGAGAGGAACCTCCTGAAGTTCAACCAAGGCAAGTGCAAGGTCCTGCCCCTCGGGAGAAATAATCCCATGCACCAGTACAGGCTGGGGGCTGACCTGCTGGAAAGCAGCTCTGCAGAGAAGGCCCTGGGAGTGCTGGTGGACAACAAGTCGAGCATGAGGCAGCAATGTGGCCTTGTGGCCAAGAAGGCCAAGGGTCTCCTGGGGTGCCTTAGGCAGAGTGTTGCCAGCAGGTGGAGGGAGGTGATCCTGGCCCTCTCCTCAGCCCTGAGGAGGCCTCACCTGGAGTGCTGTGTCCAATTGTGGGCTCTCCAGGACAAGAGAGACATGGCACTCCTGGAGAGAGTCCAGCGGAGGGCTACAAAGATGATGAGGGGACTGGAGCATGTCTCCTCTGAAGAAAGGCTGAGGGAGCTGGGCTTGTTTAGCCTGGAGAAGAGAAGACTGAGAGGTGATCTGATCAATGTGTGCAAGTATCTGAAGGGAGGGTGTTAAGAGGATGGGGCCAGACTCTCCTCTGTGGTGCCCAGCGACAGGTCAAGAGGCAACGGGCATAAACTGAAACACAGGCAGTTCCATCTCAACCTGAGGAAAAAACTTCTTTGCCGTGAGGGTGACAAAGCCCTGGAAAAGGTTGCCCGGAGAGGTAGAGGAGTCTCCTTCCCTGGAGATATTCAAAACCTGCCTGAATAGGGTCCTGGACAACATGCTCTAGAGGACCCTGCTTGAGCAGGGAGGTTGGACTAGATGATCTCCAGAGGTCCTGTCCAACCTCAACCATTCTGTGATTCCGTGATTATTTTTGCACAAATAAAAGAAGCATTTTTTCATCGGTAGTAACTTGAGAGTATAAGATCAGCTAATTTTTATGTGTTTTCTTTTTGATTATGATTTTGGAATCTTATGCAGGAATAATTAATGTGGCTGTGAAAATGTCTCAGAATCTCTTCATTTAGGTAAGTGGAAATTTTGATCTAAAATACCTCCTGGCTTTGGAGTTATACATCCGTTATTTCTGCATGTTGGATAGTTAAACTGGGTTTAATATGATACCTGAATTAAATAATAAATTACAAAGATGTTTTATTGAGGCCTATTGATGTAAGCTTTATTCAATACCAGGGATGTTCTAGGTAGTAGTCAAACAATGCTCTTTCTTTTAGTTTCCAAACTGAACACTGCATACTGCTTGCCTTTTTGATATAATTATTCCACATAATTGTTTCTGTCAAGAATAAATGAAGCCTTAAAGGAAGAACACAATCATTACAAGCAGTAGAGCTTGAGTTATATATACTACAGTGGTCTTTTCACTGTCTTTTTGTCCAAAGTTGCTATTAATGGATTAGGAAGGTGACAAAAGTTATAAGTGGTTACGTAGGAAAATGTTTGCATAACTAAACTACCTTGGTGTAATTTGAAATGTCTTCCTGTTGCTAGGTGAACATCCTTTAAATGGTATTTGTTTCCATTAATTTGTTCAGCATGAGTGGAAGCATGTTGCAGAGCCTAATCTAGGATGAGATCCAGGAGTCAGGAGTCATGATTTTAAAATAAATAGTATTGTCCAGTTACTGAAAAAAACTTGCTCTTTTTAGACATGCATTTCCAAGTTACATACATACATACATACATACATCTGTGTTCTGCTTCTAGATCCAGCACAGTGTAGGAATTACAGGCTCATTTTGTTTATTTTTTTCTTATTTAAGATTACCTCTGCATAAGGAATGACCAAAAACAAAGATGATGAAGAAAATGACACTGATTAGAGCCCCGAGAAGCTAAGGTTTAGATTTCAAACCTAAACCTCAGCGAAAAGATCTCTGAAGAGAACAATAAAATGTTTATGCCTCTGAACTGGGATTTGAAGATGACAGTGGTAGTAGTTACTAAGCCGCAACCACACGGAAATCATGCTTTCGTAAACAGACCTATGGCACCACATGCTGATACTCCCTCTTCTCCTTTGGGTCTTCTCACCTGTTATTTGAGGAAATTCTTGCTCACGAAGATACTAAGAGCCTGTAGCTCCCTTTTCTGGGCACTAGTACCTCCAGAACCATAAACTAGGGCTGGAAAGTTGTAGGTGTACTTGCCTAATTTTTTTTTTTTTTACGTTTTTTTTCCCCCATTCCTGTTTTGTCTCTTCCCTGAAAGGCTTTGGTAAGCTATAGCTACATATATTCCGAAAGGACTATATTCATAGTTCTAAAGAGGCCATTCCATGAAGGGGAATCTTCCCTTAGTGTTTAAATAATTTAAATTATTTATTATTATATTAAATTATGGTGCTGCCCAATGCCTGAAACGAAAAACCGGGGCTTCTAAATATTAGTATCTGCTTTACTGCCAGTTTTTGAATGGCCAGCTTCCTAAATTTAATGGCATACTTTTCAAGTGCTAGAATACTCAAGGAAATGGATTCCAGAAGTAGTGCAATAAATGTCCTTATTTTGGTACTGTGTCACCTCTAAAGCAATAATATGTGAGAAAAATATGAAGTTACTTTTATTTCTTTCATAGTGGAAAGAAGACTGAGTGATCATCGTGTGAATGAAAATTAAGTATTATAAAGAAAACTATCTTATTAAAAGCCATGTTTACACCATCCTCCCAAATGGTTGAGAAGTGTTACCCACGCATTAAGATAGCATATCTCATAAATGTTTTGTCCTCATCCACTGTACAAAGTTGCATATAGATTTTTATACCATAATTTCATAAATATCTTCAAAATGCAATTTCATCTTCCTGTGAGATAAAAATGATCTTAATTTTTCATACCATCTATTACATCCACAAGCTGTAATCTACAATTTTAACAGTGCAAAAGTAATAATATAAAATGATGCAATGATCTTCTGATGGACTTGAGCTTTTTAGTTTGTGTTAATAAGATAATAATTATCCTGAAGCAGAATTTGTACCATTTAAGTTGAGAAGAAGCAGCATTTAAGATTACATTTTCTCATTTTCACAGCAACAGTAATACTATTTTTCCTGAAATATGATTACTTTGTGAATGCCAGGGAAAAAGTCTATAACTTAACATTATAATGATTTTCAAGGTGATTTGCTTTTGCAGTAAGAAATCCTGTGTTTGCATTTTTCCCATGTTTTCTAAACATAATCACATATTAGTTGCAATTTTCTCTGAAACATGAGACTTAATTATGTTGAAAAGAAATGCTTCTTCTTATAAAAGATGTAAAATACTACAGGTATCTACTTTGCACTAATACTAAGATTGGAAACTCATTACCACTAAAAATGTCAGTTCTGATGAAGCATTTAAAAAAATCTCCAGAATCAAATTCAGAATGTCTTTACTAAGCTGTTTTATGGTAGAGTGTACCATTGGAAATGTGATGAGTCTTCATGTAAAAATGCTGATTTGAATTAGATTTAGAATATATGCCATCCTCAATTAGCCTTCCCTTCATCAAAATGATCTCACAAACACGGAGAATGAATCTTTATTTCCTCCTTTGCACATGGGAGGTCATTTGTCAGATTTAATATACTTCTACCTATGTCTTCCTACATGCTTTGGGTTCGAGATGGATGACTACGGACTTCATGAAAAAATATCACATCAGTAAAAACTTGGATTCTATTTGTCTTAAATATTGATTCTATTTCATGTTTTATCCTGTAAATTATAGCAAAAGATATGATTTAGCAGTACAGACATTGAATGGAAACTATATCTAAAAAAGCAAAAGGTGTTTAATACTTTCAAAAGTAATTTCTATACTGTTCTTTAATTCTGGTTCTTCAAAACTGACAAGACACAAGATTTTGTAAAACTGGGTATCCATATTTTCCATAATTGCTAGACTGATCGGTATTACTCTGTTTTTGAAGTTTAACATCAGAACGATTACCTCTTACTTAGAATACTGGGCCTACTACAAACTGTTTGAGTTCCTACACTTCTACAGCGCATTGAGGCATAAGCAGAAAATAATTAAGAAATAAAAATGCTTTAAGATTGTTCTTGATAGGTGCCAGAACAGTAACTATTCTTAATATTTAGCAAGATATCTCCTTTAAAGAAAATAGATGAAACACGGACTTTTAAAAGAAAAGTTTGCTAGAGAAAGAATATGAAATAAACAATAGCAGAGGGGAAAAAAAATAAAAAGACACGCTTTGGATATTTAAAAAGAAGACATGACAAGAACTATAAGTCTAAAATGTTTAGATCTATACTTGTGCAAGTGTGTATCACCTTGGTTAACCTACAGTAAGTGAAGATAAGTTGAATTATATGTACCAATGACATGAATTCTATAGAAGATAGCTGATGTTAAGGACTGTCAAGTCAGAAAAATGAGTTTATGTGAAAAATTTTCGTACTTTGTTTTTCACAGGAATACTTAAAAAAAAAAAATAATCAGGGTTCCTCTTCATATCAGTATTTATTAATACTTCCTCCCCAACCCTAAATGCTTGATGGAAGAAACAATATGCTGTTCAGATTTTCTTTTTCTAAAAAAATTGTGCTATCCATTTCAATGTTTGCATATAGCAGCTGCATCTCAGGAAAGCCAAATGAACTGCATGGCCAATATGAAATTCAATTATAGATATATCTAGCTTTTTAAATTAAAGATTCTACTTCAGTTTGTTGTACATCTCTCTTTCTGGCGCGATTACTAGAGAACGGATATTCAGCAAAAAAAAAAAAAATAGAATTCACATTTAAATATATGTGCAATGAACAAAATGTTACTATCTAAATGGTGCATATTGTTATCTATAAAAATGTACAACTTCATGTTTATATTTTCCATAAAAGACTATAAACTAAATATATAAATACAATTTAATCCTTTCTGCCTCTACAGTAATAGTTACTGGTGCAAGCTGTAGAGCATAGGCCAGATTTGGTATTTCCCTTTAGTCGTTCTTTTTTAAGATTATTATACATTTATTCATAATGAGATATTTAAATAGCCTTTAGTATTAGGAAAGTAGCTTTATTCCCACAATCAGTTGTACAATTCAGTATTAGTACAAATGAGAAAATGTTGCTAACTGTGTGATTTATTACTGCAGATACATATAATTTAATCAGATATGCAAATATTATCATTTGTAGTGACAGTTACTTGTGAATGTAATTATTTGCAGGTATAATAATGTGATAATGGTTACTCATAATGATGAGCAGTACCTGAAAAATGTAAAGTATGAAAGAATGAAAATAAAATGAAAATTCCCCACAGTCTTTCCACAACATTCCAAAGACTTCTGAATTTTGATGTCTAGTGCAAAATCTAAATGGTCATTCTGTTGAGCTTTTTTTAGTTAGGCTTCTCCACTAGGTTTGGAACCAGAAAAAGAAACAGAAACATGGGAAAAAATAATACATAAACTAATAACAGTAAATGTATAAACATAACTACAAGCATATTATAATCATATAACTTATTATTTCTCAGAAAATGACACTTATAGAGACTTTATTTTATTGCTTTTGCTCAGATATTTTTTGAGTGCTGGAAAAATACTCTGAAAACTTCTAAACATAACCAGTATTTTTATAAAAATAAATTTAAATTAAATATTTCTAGTGTGTTTAGGTTTTGAGCATTTTTTAATTCTGGGCAATGAACAGGGAATCTATCTCTGCACAGATAGCGTAATGGCTGGGTTAGGAGAGAGCTTTTTTCTCCCATGATCAAGTGATGACTAGAATAATCCATTGTGAGCTTACATCTTTGCTATACGGAAATTAACCTTGAATTCAATTGATTGTGATGGATGATAAAGTAGTTAAGATAAACAGTACTTCTCGTTTACTATATATCTTATCACTTGGTCATATCAAATCTCTGACCTTAAAATTACATCGCTGAGTCAATATTTGTCATTTCTAAACATAATCACAAACCACCTTTAAAAATCAGGGGCGCAGTCCTCAGCTGGTGGAAATCAGCAGAGCCCCACTGAAATGTGATTTTAGTAGGTCAATTCCTTGTCTGATCTGTATAAAGTGGACATGACTAAATGAACTTTTGCCTCAAGTGACTCTTCTATATTACTATGTCCTGTCAGAAATGATTGCTTACAGTATAAGGCTGTGTTCAACAATAACATTTCTGTAGGCACAGCACCTTTCTTTGTCTTGCTAACACTGAGGGAAAGTTGTCTTCAGGAGTACTTCCAAAAGCATCCATGCCGTGAAGTTCAATGTTGTTTTCCTCTAAATTCTGTAAAGCATTTTGTATGAGCTTAAACCTGAGTATATGAATAATCCCACAGTAACTACCAAATCATAATAAATTCCATATGGATAACTGCTAAATAGCAACAGTTCTCTCTGTCAAGAAGGTTATTAGATCCAGTGTAAAAGGATTTTTTTCCCTTTCCTATATTAGTGGCTCTGTGTTGGGGGACTAAAGTGTCATTCAGATCAGATATTCAAAACCATACCTCAATGTTGTAAATTTAGACCACCGATTCAAAGTGGACTTGTTCTGTTTTATATGTTCTATGACTATTGCTTAGGTAACTTTTGTCTCAAATCTTTTTGTAAAAGATTTTTTTCTTTTACTACATCTTCAGTCTCATATTAGGCCTACTGGTAGGAAATCAGCACTAATTCTGGGTTCAAAGAGTCAAAACAGAAAGAAATAATAAGGACTTGAAGGCAAAATGCTGTGCAAACTCCTCATATGTATTGCACCACAATATATCCATCTTACTAAGATAATTAATCTCAATCAAATTAATTAAAATAATCAGGTGGACAAAGATAAGCAGGATTTAGTGACCATTCTTGACACTGTCTCTCCTAGTTAGGCTGAATTCATGAAGATTATTGATGATACTGAAGCTCCTCAGGGCTGAAGTAATCACTGGTGCAAATTAGAATTGAATATGCTAAGTTTGGACAACATGATCTTACGTGCCGAATCTCCAGGCCTTCTTCTGAAGCATGCAGCACCTCATCAGAGATCATGATAAAATGATATGGATTTCTTCAGTTCCTGCACTGGGGATTTTTTTTCTCCATCTTAGTTTATACATGAATGTTCTAGATTTCTGCTCAGAGAATTAAAGTGAGATACAGGATATACTTACATACTTTCTGCAATCAAAGTCTGAATATATCCAAAGAAGGAATGACAGTATTGTCTTCAGAGGAACTGCATATCTGAGTAAGTAAATGTTGATTTAAGCTTAAAAATGTATTATTTTTTATTTCAGTTCTCAGAGGGCATTCTTCAATCACCATGTTATAAATACAGGTTTTCCTTGTTTTTATTCTGCTTCATCCCTCAGCTTATTCAGGAGAGGCTGTACAAGTGGACAGCTAAAGGAAGAAGCTTTCAGGGCTCCTTTTGGGCTTCCTTTGGGATGTGGGATCCATGGCTGAGGAGAACCTAGAACTCATCCTTTCATTTTTTATGTACTTATTTTTGCCACCAGATTTCTCTGAAGACTGCTGTCTCTTTTCCCACTTTTACTAGCTAACTATAATTTTTAAGAAAAGTGACTATGACTGGTGTGCTTTGCACTGCAGTCAGCACAGGCTGAATTGTATATTCTGCGCGTATTTGGGGCGTATCCAGAACAAATCCTTCTAGATATTTAAAAAATGCAGGTTCTTCACTGCCTGTCTCTCAATATAGTTAGAAGTAAGCAGAAGACAAATTCTAAGGACTTAAATGCTTTTATGCCTATGGAGGCTTTTACTTTAATAAACCTTCAAGACTTAAGTCATACATGAAAGTATGCTCTTCAGTCAGAAGTATACTCAGATATAAAAAGTCCAGCCACATTGGAATTCAAGCTGCATTCTGACATTCTGATCATCAGAAGAAAAATATAAAAAGAAAATAAAGTTTCTATCATGTGACTTAAATGGCTGAATACTAGTTCAACTTTTTTAAAAAAACAGTGGCATATAACAATAATAACTATTCGTAATTATTAGCAATAAAGCCACTTATGTTAAACTAAAGACAGAACGTTTATAGACATTGTGAAGTCTGCCAAGTGACAAATACCAAAAATCTTTGATGAACATAGGACATTTTTGTGTTTATAGGTAGAATAAAGGGGAAAAGGAAAAATGGGTTATATTACTGAGATGAAAACATCATTGAAATTATAGCATAAGTTTAAATAACAAATAGTTGATTTAACATGTGGCACACAAGTGAGGACAAAAAGTTTTATGGAAGGCTAAGTTAACCCTAAAACGTGCGTGCTGAATTGCTGTATAGTGGGAAAGTTACTTCAGGCAGCAATGACATCATTAGCTAATCTGTGTAACATAGATACAAGGGCTTATACAGAAAACATGCAAATCAATACAAAAAGTACAAGTACAATAATAGATGGTGCAAATGATCCCAGCGTAACCACTGAGTATGTTTCAACAGTTTTTCTTAAAACTTAATTTAAAATATTTTGCTCAAAGAGGAATTCTTGGTTGCTAGTTTGTTATTACAAGTGAAAGAAGAAAAGCTGAAAATGTAATTCAAAACTCAGTTTACTATTCTTGTATTTTCAGAGTAAGACTCTAAAAGGCTATTAAAGAGCTGCAGAAAAGTTTCTGAAAACTCTGTTACCGCTTAAAATAGATTAGGCAGAATCTTTGGCCCTTAGAGTGTTGTTGGAGTATATTAAACCCTTGGTAATGAAA
Organism: Struthio camelus; assembly: GCF_040807025.1. Classification (NCBI taxonomy): domain Eukaryota; kingdom Metazoa; phylum Chordata; class Aves; order Struthioniformes; family Struthionidae; genus Struthio; species Struthio camelus. Next base: position 179,660,326 of record NC_090942.1, on the reverse strand, counting down.
TGAGGGGATGATACATTGCTTGGTTTAAAAAATGTCTGAGAGAGTCAGCTGAACTGATAACATTTTGAATCTATTTAGATTTAAAAAAAAATAGTTTCCTGATTTGCAGTTCAAAATAAAAATTATCTGACATTTTGACCAAACCCCGGCTATTTTTCAAGATGTTAATGAAACCTTAAAATTCAAAAGCAAAGGCTAAGTTTCAGGTAACAACAGTTACTTACTGCAATTTATTCCATAATTTTTGCTGTACAAGTATTTGAGGAAAAAAAAACTTCAGGGAATCCACAGATTCTAGGAAATTATATATAGTTAACTGGAAAAAAAAAAATCAACACTGTTCTATAGTTCTGATATTTAAATAAATGTGTTTGTGGATGTGTTTCTGATAATTTCAAGGCAACTATTACCTTCATATTGCATATGGATCAATACATAACCTAAAATGGAGGATATACTTGCCTCATTAGCTGGCAGTTGACATTTTTGGAAGACTGACTAAGGTTGGATGAATCTTGAGAAAATAAAATAAATACTATGCTGTTAACATTCATGAGTGACTTTTTTTCTTTCTTAGCCGGCTGCATTCTGGAATAGAATTTATGTCAGTTAGGAATGAAATAGATATCAGGAAGTATTTCTACTCTGTGAAGTTACTTAAAAGATACAGTGGTCATTGGAGCTATGATGAGGGCATTGAGAAAGTCAGAAAGTTATTCATGAGACATGAGACTTTTTGACTATGACCAAATAGTAAGGACATGAAAGAAATAAAGATAACAAGAATTTTGTAAAGATTACACTATTTTTGCAGAGTATAACTAAAAAAACATGTCTGCACAGATCGCAGCTCAAAGCAGAAATAACCACAGAAGTGCTCCAAGCACAAAATCTGTCGCACTGAACTTTTATTCTAGAGATTACTAAGACGTTATCATATGCAGTTCTCAAATGCTTTGAAAATATTAAATTCTGCAGCCTTCTTCTGGACAATGGAATTGCTCTGTGCAGGCTTGGTCTTAGCTTGCAGATCCAGTGGCACATCTGAGCTCCTGGGTTCAGATGTGTATTCTGACTCATTCATCTCTTTGCATTGAAGGACTGAGTATACAACAGTGAAACCCTTCCCTTCTTTCTAGTGCTTTTCTTCTGCAGGAAGAAAACTCAGAAATGTGTATCCGAAGTGAGATGTATGATTGTACAGAAGGAGATTGACCCACATGATTGGAAATGAGGAGCCCAGAGCATGTCACAGCATACACTGTCTGGAGGAAGCTCACTGCACAGTCTGGAGGAAGTCATACTAGTCCTTCTGATGAAGTTTACAACATTACAGAGTTCGAAATAGGTCTTTACCTATAGAAGTGCATTTTTCCTGTACATTTATCTATGACACTTCTTCATAAAAAATAAATACCACATTATAAATTTCACCCTTGAAGAACTGTTTCCTTGTTTCTAGATTACCTACTTCTAAAAATAATATCAGGCTCAGAATAAATGGACACCCTAAGTTTCTTCTAGAAAGTTAAAAAGTTTCACCAACAGCTCTGTGGAACATGGTCCATTCTTGTAATAGAGCATTGCTTCTTTTAACTTTTAATTCTGAGAAAAGAGTATTGGTAGTGGCTGAGATATGATTATGAACTGAAACAATGACTTTTATCATGAATTCAAAATTATCAAGACAGATACAAATGCAGAATACCTTTCCTCTTTGCCATTTGGTTTGATGGGGAAAAATACTGAAGGGAACAGAGGTAGAGCCTGTATCAGTTCTAAATGATATTGCTTGGACTCAAACTAGCAACTTTATTTGAAAAGAACAGCTAAATTCATATACAGGTTATCAAACGTATAGCAACAGAGTGGTCATTCTCTGAGTCTGGAAGATTTGTAGGCGTTCCAGAAAAAAATGTTTCAATAATCACAATCAAACATGCCTACATTTGCACTTTTCATTTAAGAGAGAGACACAAAAATCCAAAACAATTAGTAGGACTATTACCAGATTTTTTTGAATCTGCTAGTGGATTCTCCACTGACTTTAAAGATGTAAATTCTACTGATCTTGGAGATGTATGTCAACTTTCAACCAAAAGTCTTGAAGGATATTTCTCTCCAGAAATGTATCTGAAAATATGACGCTTAAACATTGCCACAGCTGATGTTTTAGGATTGTACTAGTTAGCTTCAGATTTCCTGTTATCACTGTGCCAGGAAAAAGAGAATTGCAAATTCGGTGCCTGTAGTCATTTAAGAGTTCACAGTAGAATTAGTAATAAAATGCAAACGTCTTGACTCCCAGCCCTGTACCTACCTGAGAGACCTGAGAGACTTGAGATTATCATCCTTGGTGGAAAGAGTGAAATGTTCATCTGAATTCTGAGCTGGAATATTGCAACCAAAATATCAAAATGATTCTGAGACCTTAGGCAAATACTGTTGCTTCCCACATGTTGTTTTATTCACCTGAATTGCAATACCTATAACAGCAACTTTCGTATAATAACATATTTTGCAAATTAATAAAAACTATTTATTTTTTAGTAATATCACTTTTCAAGAAATAATCATTCAGGTTTCTATCAAAGGAACAAAAATAGATATTCTATCATTCTATTATCAGTAACACTTATGATTATTTCAGAAATAATTTATCAAGGATGACAGAATTTTCAGAGTTTTCATGATAAAACCTCTAATACTCAGGTAAAACTTCTTGGTCCACAAAATTCACAAGACTTTCAATCAGTTGAAGATCTGCAGTGGATATTTCATACCTTGTAGATGTAATAGTTGCCACATGGCAGTGACTAATCCTCTCCGACCACCCCACTACCTGATATGTGCCATGCTCTGTCAGACGCAGAACAAATCAGAGAAGAAGTTGGGATGAGCTCATATTCAAGACTGGCTCTCCTATGCCAGGTTCTCCACTTATTTAGGTTAAAACTGTCCCCTTGTACCCAGACCAGCACTGGATGTGATTAGCTCCTGGATAACCCTCACTGGGAGGAAATAAAGTGAATGAGCTGTCAAACTCTAATCACTGTTCAAATTAAAAAAGGAACATATTTTAGAAATGCATTTATCCAAATTATAATAATAAAGAATTCCCAAAAGATTTAAACTGAATAAATATTTTCATATTTGTTTAATATTTAAGAATAATGTCTTTATCAGCGAGGATTCTTTTGCTCATCTTTCTCAAATGAATTATTACATATTGGAAACTTTAAGCTTTTACAATATCTATTAAGTAAAAGTCTCCACCCAGACATTTCACTATGACTTTATCTCCTTCCATTTTTACCTGTTACTCGATATAATTTCATCATGCCTGTAATGATAAGGTTGAAAAAATAACCTTTATGATACCAGATGGATTCTAATTCTCAAAAATCTCTGGTGATGGCACATTCATATTGACATTTATACTGACTCCATTTATGACAGACTGAAGGTGATGAACGGGCCCATGCAAGAGGTCACCTTGTGTCAAAGCTGGTATACAGTCTGTCAAACATGGTGAATATAAGGCTGCTAATGAGGAATTAACTAGACAGAATGTGGCCATTTTACTGTTTTCATGCAATCTAAACCTGTTAAACAATGCTAATCAGGTGTTTATTAAGTGAAACCATTATGTCAAACTTGCTGCAGACCCTACCATATGTCAAAGAGGTTGTAAAGTATTATTCATCAGATTTAAAGCTGATTAATAAGTCATTTAATAGTGAACCTTTCTTTTCTTAGCCTCCAGCTAAGCATATGTACCAAGGTTAAACTAACACATACCTGGTTTTAAAAGTAAAGTTTCAGTTAAAAAGAATAAAAATCCTTAACTGTTCCATGAAAGTTCTAATCGTTGAAAAGTTTTCATGAGGAGGAAGCTTACTTTATTTTATTTTATATTGCTTTCAGACAAAAATGTATCAAAAGAATGGCTTACTAATGTACAATGAAGAAGACTTAATTAGTAGATTAAATACATTTTCAGATACTGGAATACCGTTTGTAAACACTAAGTATAACAAATATCAGTCTTACTGCTCACATCCATTTCTTATATTTCCTGTTATTTACATATTATTGCAGCAAAATGAAGGATATAGAAATCTTGGTTATAGTGAAACCAGCAAGCTGATGAAATATTAGGCAGAAATGGAACATAGCTATCAAAAAAACCTGTTCTGTCCAAGTAAGGGAGCAGTAAAGGTAAGGGAACTGAGGTAGTTGTAAATGTCTACATTATAATCAACTGAGAAAAACGTGAAGGAAGGGCCAAAACACGTGCTGTGAATTATAGAAGGTTTCACATAATCTGGAGATGACAGCTGACATTTCTCCAGTAAATAGACACTAGACCAACAGATATTGATGCTATTTTAAATTTGCTTTTGTGAGTACGGAGAATATTACAGAGGGAAAAACCTTGCATTCACATGTTAATCAAGTATTAGCTTGGTTTAAATTAAATAGAAGGGTAATTCATATTCTAATTTCTAAAAATTAAAAATAGAGAAACTTTAGGGACTAGAAACCAAAGTACAGGTGGAGAAGGCTCCAAACCATGAGAAAAAGATGGCAGTAAAGGCTTTTAGATATTACCAAATGATAAACCATCTCCAAAGGGAAGTTTAAAGAATCTTTGGACAGCCTATAAAGAACAGCAAACAGGACTGATCAACAAAGGAAAAAAAAAACAGGGGTCAAGATACAACAGGATGAAAAAAATTGCTGAAAAGCAAACTGAATTAGACTTTGAAAAAAAAAAGGACAATAAAACACAGCAAGAAAAAATGTATAGTCATTTTGCAGTGAAGGTGAGTTGTAGCTTAAAGTTAATTGCAGCATGGTGCAAAGAAAAATACTTTTCCTCAACTTACAGAATGGACAGTAGTGTTCAGTGAGGAGGCAGAGGCTGAACTACTGATGTGGAAGGTGAATATATATGCATGCCAAATCTGCCTGGGCACAGTCCAGCCCGGTAAATGTCCCCATGAGGCTCCTTCACACTTTCAAGCCAGAAATACTGTAAGAGTCAGCATGACATTCAAAACCTGACAGTGAAGCGGAACATACTTCCTGTGATGAGATAGAAAGAATGAGCTTTTAAAGTACTGGGCTGCAGACAGTCTGACATATGCTTTGACATACATTTCATTGGAATAAAAACTAAGAGCTTTCTAACGAAATGTGCCAATAGCATAAAGCTGGGAAATATTGCCAATAGGAGATCAGGATATCATATAGAAGGGAGTAACGACAAATCACATTGGAGTAATAGAAATGGAATGAAAGAGTTCAAAGTACTTAGGGACTAATAGCAAGAATGACTGTTATAAGCAATGAGCTCATCAGCTGATAAAGCTCACCTTCATTTCAAAATGGCTTGCTTATAGCTTGGAGAAAAATAGCTAGCTTCACTCAAAAAGAGGTGAGAGCCTGGACAGTGAAGAGCTAAGATATTTTCAACTCAATCCAGAGGCTATTCTCCAGAAGTGTTACAGAATAAGACTACATCCCGCTCTTATTTGTCCCTTTACTACTATTACAGCAGCACTCTCAGGAACGCTATATGCCTTTGTACCATGTCTTGGGACATACAACATGACTTCAGTATTACCCTTTAAAAACACCTTGGGCTGAAAAAATACCAAGAAAGAATAAAGACACCTGCAGAGGGATCAGAAGGAGTGGGAAATGTGGGCATACCCAATCCAGTCTAGAATGGATTGGCCCTGAGCCCTTGCCGTGGACATAGGTGTTTACCTCTTGCAGCGCCTGCCTTTAGCACTGCATACATAGCCATAAACACCTAGCTGTATTAACTAAACTTACGATCCATAAGGAAAGCTATTTCCAGTGCAGAGAGGGAAGCATTTATTCATGTATGGTGCCAGCGAGAGTTCTTCTGGAATGCTATATGTGACCCTGGTCACTTTCATAAAAAATTCAAACTGAATTATGATTGGGGTAACTGACAGCCTATTGCAAGAAAATATACCAAGAGTTTGTCTTGTTTATTCTAACAAAGTGAATATAATTCTCTGTATGTAAGCTAACGAAGGTAGATACAAAGATGGAAAAAAGTTATTCATGATTAAGGCACTTGTCACACGAATCAGTGACTATGTTTTCATTTTAGACAAACCTCATGTGACAGTTAGAGAAAGATTTTTAACTGTAAGAGGTAGTATAATCTTCCAATAGCAGCAGAGGGAAGCAAAGCACCAATTGATTTTCAGAAGAGTTGCATCAATTTATAAATGGACTTATGTGATGTGATGCCTTTAACAGCAAAAGAATGGGCTCAGTAACCCACAGGTCACTTCTAATTCTATGCTATGTCTTCCATGCCATTTTATAACTCCTTGTTAATCAGATTTTCCTCTTCCATTGTTAAGTAGATATTTGTCAGCTTAAATATCTATAATAATGGTATTTTGTTGTCAATTCAGAATAGATAAAAATCTATTAGCATCCCACACATTTTCCCTCACTGTGTGCAGTTCCATAGCAGATAATCTGCAATAAATTTATGCCAATGTAATTTTTTTAAATGTTTATTTTGTCTTGAGCTAGCCAGTACATCTCTATACATTTAAAGTCTATAGGCAGTATTTACATCAGCAAAAAAGGAGGTGAAGTCACAGATTACAGAGCATTTAGCTAACTTAAAGGAAGAGAACTAACCAATATAATACATTTTTTTCCTTTTTTTCAAAGTAAAGTACTACCGATTTTTTCTGTCATCACTCCAGTTATTTCAAACTAATAATATTCATCCAACTAAAATTCTATAAATTCAGTATTGCTTTTTTCAGCTAGACCTTGCGCAAGTGCTCTATCAAGATCAGAACTCAAGAATATAGAGATAAATGCCTGAAAGTTCTCTGCTATCTCTCTCCTAAACAAACCTGAGTAAACATGGACAGTAAAGACAGTCTAGAAAATTTAATCTGCACACACTTAAATCATCATAAGCTACCAGTGTCTGCTGTGTTGCAGCTGTTGAAAAATGAACCACAAAACCAAAACAACCCCTCCTCCTGCTCAGATTGCTTTACCTCTTATGTATAATGTTTAATTACTCTTTAACTTTTCCTTCACAGGGAAACTATTAGCTCGGCCTGGACACAGGACATCGTCTAATAAAGCACAAAGTGAGTGTCTGAAGCCCCTAAGTAGAGAAGTAAATTGCTCCTAAAGCCCTCAAGGTCTAAGTGAATATTTCTGTACAAAATTATGGATGAAAGATGGGCTTCCCTCTATTATGCTATGTTACAAGAAGGTAGAAATTGCTGGTCCACTTTGTGAAAGCCAAACTCACATGCTGAGTCATGTAAACTCACATCTATCAAACTGACCCTGTGACACAGGAAAAAGTAACAAGTGATGAGCTCAAGATTTTGATCTCTCAGGATCAACAGAGGAAGAGCTGAAGCACAACAGGAAAAACAGACAACTTCTGAAGTATCTTTCTGCCTTTTGGGGTCTCTAGGGTGAGAAAAAGGTTAGCTAAGTCTCTAGGACAGTAATTTTGGACAAAGTGAAGTCTGAATCCATTTTTTCATTTGGGCAATGTTCTACAGCTATTGCTGTCTTTAGTGTAAGTCACTAGCTAAGAATCTGAATAGTTTTTTGCAACATATCAATGTACATCATATAAGCATTTTTCTTCAAGGGGATTACAATAAACAAGGCAAGGGCTACTGAGCTCTAAGAGAAATGGTATTGCTTGACAAACATTAGTTTTTGGGTACATATCACTGTTGTGCTATCTCCTCTCTTTCCCTAGCACTTCCCTGCTTTCCCTGAACACTTCCCTTCCCCTGAAAAAGGCTTTTAAACAGAAACTGAATCAACATCTGTGTACTCTATTTTTGAGATAGGCAAAGAGGTAGATTTTAGAGGTAGGCAAAGGATTTTTTTTACACATTTTCATGTAACATCTATGTCTTAAACTTAGTGTGATTCCAATCTGAGGAAAGACTTTTTATCAGAAAAGCAGGAGAAAATGTTGAGTTCCAGTTGCCTGTATAAGCATATGCAATTAAAGGAATTTTTCATGACAGTGTAACAATAATTATGCTTATTTTAATATTTAATCTGCTATACTGTAAATTATATTTTCAGAGTAAGTCTGGTAATTGTGACATGCACTTGTTTATTCACAGACACACAGAAAAGAAAGATGCATGAACAAAAGAATAGGCAGAGTAAAGGCTGAAAATTTACTTCCAATTTTCTTGAAGGGCGACAGTCACCACAACCAGGTTAGACAAAGAGAACCAGTCAACGGTGTTGAGCAAGCAAACCTGTGACCCACTGAAATCGGGCTGTATTGGAAGGAGCAGAACTAGGCAAACAGCTGCTGTGTGAAAGCTGATGCACTCTGTGATATGCTATGGGTGTTATGTTTAAAGACCAGAAACATGTGATACTACCATAAAACAACTGATAGAGGTTTATACCTAGTTTTTCTCACAGAAGCTTTTAATCTCTGTGTACCATTAATGTTTCTGCCTGTAATTCTATCTTAGAAAAATAGAAGCAATACTTGTTTATTGATAGGCTTACTCTACTTCTAGGCAATTGCAAATTTTTTTATGATTACATCAGCCTTTAAGTGACATGATCTGTAGGTCAGATCTTTCTAAAGAAAGAAACCTTTGGTGCTAAAATGAGTTCCTTAGCCTATACGGAAGGAGAAATGACAAATTCTCTGACGTTTAAGGATATGTGTGCCCCAGGACTGGAATTTGCCTCAGTTCCAAAGAGCTGTCTAAAGCAAATCCAGAAGTGTCAGACAGTGAGGCCATAAATGACTACAATTTATAATGAACATTCATATTTTCAAAGTTTTATACAAACAGTGACAGAGTAGTCAGAATACAATTTATAACTAGTGTATATTTTGTTTCTTAATAAGCGTTGAATTATTTAAGTAGAATTCCGTCACCTTGTATGATTTAACATTTCAGTTGTTCTTAAAGTTTGCAAAGGCTAACATTTCTGGTAACTTCTAATGAAGAGAATATGATACAGTTATGAAAAAGTAATCTATAGTCAATGCAAACATTTAATGACTAATATTATTTAAATGTAATACTTATACCATTTTAGAAGTATACTATCAGAGAATTTCATTGCCAGAAATTAGTTAACAGAGTAACCAATATGCCGTGGAGTGTACTAAACTACTGTCTTCTATATTGCTACAGAAGGAAAAAAAAGCTCTTTTTTTAATATACATTTTCTGAAAAGGCATCTCATACTGCAGTTATCAATGCAGATAATAAATGTTTAAAAAAAAAAAATTGGACTGTGGCCAAATCCATCAAGTTCCTCTTCCAAAAGATAACTTCCCATAGTCCATCCCTGATGACAGTGCCTTGAATATCTTTAACTTTTCCATCAGAACCATTTAGTGTTACTACTGCTTCTCCACAGCTTGAACATCACTACCATTGTCAGAACCAGGCAAACAAATTTATGATGATGTTCCTGGGAATAAGGAACTAATGCAAAGGGGATTTCTCTGTAGTTCTTCATTAACATTTTATTCATTACAACAAGGGAGTTATAAGAGTTTCCTTTTACGCAAATTAGGTCACAGGATAAAAAATACACAGCATGGAAACACAGTGTATTACTACATAGAACAAAAGATCTGGTTAATAAATTATGATAATAGAATTAGTCTACTGCTAATGCTGAAAGGCACATTTAAATATTGTGAAATTTACTTAGAGAAGGAAAAGCTTTTGCATGTATTCGTAAATTGTTTTTCTCCTTTGTGCCTCAGTTTCTGTAGTTCTTTTTTGTGTTATTTCCCTCTGAGGGAATGTACATATTCTACTTTAAGCATTTGCTTTGGTTTGTTAGGAGGTAAAAGAACAGTTTGAGTGGGTTAAAGACAAAGTTGTACTCTACTGTTGTTCAAACAGCTATTTGAACTGTTACTGTTTAAGTGTAAAGTCAATGTGGATCAATTCAAGCGGATTCATCCAGGACACGGAAGACGTGTAGAGTATGGATTGTGAAAATAAATCATCCTATTAAAAGAAATGTTATTTAAATATGCTTAAACACTGATACTAAAGTGGTAGCCATTAAGGAAACATATGCTATTTCACCCAAATATCTATTATCAATAAAGTTAATTAATTTGTTTATATTTAATTTCTTAAATTACTTGAGTTTTTTTTTGGTTTTAGATTCAACTTATTTGTAAGGTATCTTTAAATGAAATGGGCTAAATTCGGACCTGGTTCAAATTGCCTAACTCTGTTAAGCTAATTAATGTACAACTAGCTCATTAATTCAGTGATTACTTTCAGTTTATTCAGTTTATTCATTACATTAATTTAACTCCTTTTTGTCCATTTACTCAAGGTCTGAATATACTCAAAGGACAGCAATATGAAGAATCTTACCAACTTGTTTGGCAGTAAAATGAAGAAAGATTCACCATCTCCTCCGAACTAAAACAATCAATTTTAACCACCATTCTGGGATTTTCACTGCCCTTGCCAGTTTAGGTCATTCTTCTTGTCAAAAGAGAAAGCAAAGATTGAGCAGGCATTGCATCAGAGAAAATTTCACAGAGAAAATTTCTTTTTATACTCATTTTGCTGTTGATAAAACTATGACTAAAATAGAGAGAAAGGAAAGCAGTCCACGAATAAAACCCATAAACTAGCTTACTTTTTAAAAAGTATTACTAAAAAATTGTATGTATAGATTAATTTATTCCCAATCTTCTTAAAGATCACTTTTAAAGATAAACTTAACAGGAATTTTTTGCAGTTTTAATTCCAAAGTGTCTCCTAATAATATTAAAAAATAATGATGGATCTTTGAAATGGGACACCCTTAGTAATATTGCATACCATAAAATTTCACTTAGTTTCGTCAACATTATCGGTTACTTTCTAAAGTCAGCTACTCTGCTCTTTATATCCATATACTTACATCCAGTTCAATATGTAAAAGGACCTACAAATCTCCTGCCACCTTATTTGTCAAATTTAAAATTATATATCAGTTACTAAGCCTAAGAGTCCATTTTTCAGAGGTTTCTTAGGTATATATGTCCACAGCCTGCTATGCACTGCTGTGTAGAGGCACTGGCATCAGTGCTACGTAAACATGGTGTACTGCAACAGTTTGCAGATTAAAGCTGGGTTTCAGAAGCAGCATAGCTCCCTTAATGTGGCATTCAAGCAAAGAGCTACCCTGACACAGCAAAATCATTTCCACTCCAGAAACCAGCTCACATGGAAACAAGCCAAATAGAAAATATTGTCATGTACACTATGACATAGGCTTATCAAATATAACTTTTTTTCGGTTTGGCTAGAACTGCCTGTGTCTTAATGTTATTGAGCACTTGGAAAGTACCTGTTTTATAACCTGACGGGCAAAGCCCAATCTTTGGGCCAAGAGCAGGATTACAAGACTACAACTTGCATAGGTTTCAGCTGGTATAGAAGATGTTTCCAAAGAGAAAAGAGTGCATCTGTAAACTGATGGTTAACTACTAATGTATTAGCCTTGTGCTAACTCCAGAATACAGATGTGATTGAAATCAGCAAATTTCAAAGTCTTCAGAGTGACAGCAGATACTTAAGTTCTGCCCCAAAACATTCATTGGCACAAAGGTAATTCTTAAACATGAATGTTGCCATTTAGCTGGTAATAGTCTCTAAACATATTTACTGTAATGTGCTCTACAGGCAGAATTCACTGTATTTAGTATTTAGCCTTCTTTTATCAAATGTGCTCTAGGGATCAGTAGAAAGGACTCAGAATACATTAATTTCACTACCCAGTGAAACGCTCAAAAATGTGAAGCTATTTTGGAAAAGGAGTTATACATCGTTATACGCTTATCTTCAGAACAAATATCAGCAATGTGATAACTGGTGAAAACATATAATTTTAAGGTAGTTACTTTTCAAGTGGGGTAAGATTTCAGAAATACTCTTATGCACTACATTTCCTATTGGCTAACTCTAAGTGGATCCCGGTCAGCAAACCAAATTTCTGGACTGACTGTTGGAGTCATCCCTCGCTAAATGTTCACAAAGCATAAGGGTTTAATTTGAGTGCTCTTGAAGCCAGGACAGGGATTCGAAAGCATGGCATCTTCTTTCCTGGCTTGTGGTGAAGATAGAGTGATATACTTATTGGGACAGATGGGTTTGGAAGATTTGTCTTGGGAGCAGTGTAGGAATTTAAGTAGGATTGTGTCCCCAATATTCACAGTCTTTACTAGGTACTGGGAAATGCATCCATTGTTGCTCTGTTTTTGTTTTCTCCATCCATTGCATTGGATGCACAGACAGTACTCCCTAGCATAATTATTCCTAAATAGTAATAATGAAACTACAGTGTACCCCTGTCAGGAGCACAGCTTGCCAATGTGTAAGCGAATTACGAAAGCAAAGAACACCAAGTGAAGAACAAACAGCCTATGCTGAACAGACTAATATGCATATTAGAGCAACCCCTATACAGGGCTATACTGAATAACAGGCACATATACTGTAGATAATCCAAACTGGAACTGACCTTAGCAGCAATCCAAGGTTAGTAATTTCACTAGGAGGAGCTGTTCATGAACACTTTTTCACAAAGTTTTAAGTATAAACATTGTTTTCATAGACATGATACTTTTATTTGTTTAAACTAGAATGAGTTTAAACTAGAATGATACTTTTATTTGTTTAAACTAGAATGAGGGCGGGTGCCCTGGTGACGAAGGATACAGAGAAGGCAGAGTTATTGAATGCTGCCTTTGTTTCAGTCTTCACTGCTAAGACCAGCCCTCAGGAATTCCAGACCTTGGAGACAAGAGAGGAAGGCTGGAGAAAGGAAGACTCTCCCTTGGTGGAAGCGGATCAGGTTAGAGATCTTTTGTACAAACTTGACATCCGTAAATCCATGGGCCCTGATGGGATGCACCCACGAGTGCTGAGGGAGCTGGCGGATGTTATCGCTAGGCCACTCTCCATCATCTTGGAAAGGTCCTGGAGATCAGGAGAGGTGCCTGAGGACTGGAAGAAAGCCAATGTCACCCCAGTCTTCCAAAAGGGCAAGAAGGAGGAGCCAGGCAACTACAGGCCTGTCAGCCTCACCTCCAGCCCTGGAAAGCTGATGGAACAGCTCCTCCTGGAGGTCATCACTAAGCATGTGGAGGACAAGAAGGTGATCAGGAGTAGTCGGCATGGATTCACCAAAGGGAAATCATGCTTGACCAATCTGATAGCCTTCTATGATGGAATGACTGGCTGGGTAGGTGGGGGCAGAGCAGTGGCTGTTGTCTTCCTGGACTTCAGCAAGGCTTTTGACACTGTCTCCCATCACATCCTCCTAGGTAAGCTCAGGAAGTGTGGGCTAGATGAGTGGACGGTGAGGTGGATTGAGAACTGGCTGGATGGCCGAGCTCAGAGGGTTGTGGTGAATGGCACAGAGTCAAGTTGGAGGCCTGTGGCTAGTGGTGTCCCCCAGGGGTCAGTCCTGGGTCCAGTCTTGTTCAATATATTCATCAATGACCTGGAGGAAGGGACAGAGCACACCCTCAGCAAGTTTGCTGATGATCCTAAACTGGGGGGAGAGGCTAACACACCAGAAGACTGTGCTGCCCTTCAGAGGGACCTGGACAGGCTGGAGAGGTGGGCGGAGAGGAACCTCCTGAAGTTCAACCAAGGCAAGTGCAAGGTCCTGCACCTAGGCAGGAATAATCCCATGCACCAGTACAGGCTGGGGGCTGACCTGCTGGAAAGTAGCTCTGCAGAGAAGGGCCTGGGAGTGCTGGTGGACAACAAGTCGAGCATGAGGCAGCAGTGTGCCCTGGTGGCCAAGAAGGCCAATGGTATGCTGATTTGCATTAGGCAGAGTGTTGCCAGCAGGTGGAGGGAGGTGATCCTGGCCCTCTATTCAGCCCTGGGGAGGCCTCACCTGGAGTGCTGTGTCCAGTTCTGGGCTCCCCAGGACAAGAGAGACATGGAACTCCTGGGGAGAGTCCAGCGGAGGGCTACCAAGATGATTAGAGGGCTGGAGCACCTCTCCTAGGAAGAAAGACTGCAAGAGCTGGGCCTGTTCAGCCTGCAGAAGAGAAGATTGAGAGGGGATCTCATCAACGTGTAGAAGTATCTGAAGGGGGAGTGTCAAGAGGATGAGGCCAGTCTCTTCTCCATGGTGCCCAGCAACAGGACAAGAGGCAACGGGCAGAAACTCAACCACAGGAAGTCCCACCTAAACCTGAGAAAAAAACTTCTTCACTGTGAGGGTGACAGAGCATTGGAACAGGTTGCCCAGAGAGGTAGTGGAGTCTCCTTTGCTGGAGATATTCCAAACCCGTCTGGATGTGATCCTGGACAATATGCTCTAGGTGACCCTGCTTGAGCAGGGAGGTTGGACTAGATGATCTCCAGAGGTCCCTTCCAACCTAAACGATTCTGTGATTCTGTGATTCTGTGAGTCTTATAAAAGATATGAATCTAGTTTAATTCTTGTGTTTATGCTCAGATATGCTCTTACTAATGTCAGTAGCCAAACTGTCATTGAGCTGAATGGTGAAAACATTGGCCTTTTCCATTTTACAAAGTTATATGGCACAAGAAAAATTAGGATCTACTTTTCTACTGAATTGTCTTTTCCTGAACTCAGTTTAGTTGAAAATACTTTTCCTTCTCTAATTGCCAATTTAATCCTTTGATGACAGTGCATGTAACTGTTTATGAACAGTTTATTTTCTGCTTTTCAACAGAAAATTTAAAAATTTTAAAATTTTGAATGGCTTGTTTTTTCCTAAAATCAACACTAATTTTCCTAAAACCATACTAGTTTAGTAGTAGAAACAAATAGATGTGCTCAGAAGCATTCATTTTTTGCCTATGAGATCACTTGTGTGTCAGGGCCAGCATCCTTATTATTAAATTCTCTTTTGTTCTAAAACACAGCTGCCAAATGTCCAAACTGACTGTTAAAAATGGTTCCTGACCTGTGTTGACACTCAGAAAGCAACATGGCATTGTGTCACCAGTCCAGGAAGTCTCTAGATTGTGTGAGTGACAATTGCCGAATACGAATACTAGAGGGATCAAACAGGGATAATGCTTCTCCCAACCTTCCCAAAAAATGGCAAGTTCTTGTGGTGAATGTACTCATAGATGGCAACCTGGGCTGCAGTGACTGTTAGATGATCCAGAGGAAGCCTGGTAAGAGAAGTAGCAGAGTTATATCTCTGAACTTCAGGAGACCAGACTAAAGCTTGTTTAAGAAATTGCTAGGCAAACCTCTAGGAAGCTGCCAGGTGGGAGGAGAAAGGCAGCAAGGAGGGCAAATTTTAAAGAAAACCTATTGTGGAGC
Organism: Struthio camelus; assembly: GCF_040807025.1. Classification (NCBI taxonomy): domain Eukaryota; kingdom Metazoa; phylum Chordata; class Aves; order Struthioniformes; family Struthionidae; genus Struthio; species Struthio camelus. The sequence continues at coordinate 179,644,936 of NC_090942.1, read as the reverse complement.
TCAAGGACAAACCACCTTATCCATCATGCAGGAAGATTGGGAAATTTGGCAGAAGATTCAATTGTCTAAGCACAGAGCTTCTCAGCAAACTTAATGCAGCACACGAACAGGTTACCTAGAGCACCTGTGGAATTTCTTCCCTTGGAGCCAGATAAATCTATAGCTGACCTGATATAGTGCTGGTAGTAGTCCTGCTTCAAGCTGGAGGTTGGACTAGAGATAACCAGAGGTTCCTTTACACTAACTTTTTTGTGGTTCAGAAGGTCTATGAAACACACATTGGAATTGTTTGATAGATTGCTATTTGGCATTACCTAAAACCTTGACATGGTTGTTCCATGTTTCAAACATCCTGCTTGAAATGAAGGTGAAGTTGCAGTTACTTACCTCAAAATACATACAAATATTTGTATGGAGTTGAATCAACAGGGAAAATTAAATGATGGAATATTCAGGAATGGCAATTATACAAAGTGACATTAATAACCCAAAATATGGCATTTAGCCTTGACCAAGAGTATGGGATCTACTACTTAGCACTGAGAACTATGACCAAGCCTAATCTTGATTTCTCTTTCAAGGTAATGAAGAACAGGTTAACTCTTCCTGAGCAAAAATCAATCTAAATAATAACAGTAGACTTAAGTTTCCGAATTTTATTTCTAGATCTAGTAGGAACTTATCACTTGAGCCCAGATTCTCAAAGGTATTTAAGCCCCTTACTGTAGCTGACATTAATGAGTTAAGTGCCTATGTACCTTTGACAATTTTTTTAATTAGTTCTTCTGTAGTAATCTGCTATCCTCAAATGAAGGCGATTTAATAAGTGAAAACCATCATAAATATATAAATAAATATATATATAAAATCTATTTGTCCACAAAATGATTCATCACAGATTTACTTCTATCTTCCATTTTGCTTCATAGTACATGTGTACTACACATACAGTACATATGACTCTTTTCCGTTCATATGGATCTGACTTAAAGAACTGCAATTTGAAGGGGGAAAAGCTTACTGTATTTCAGTATTTCAACTCTTTTTTTTTTTAGTGCTTTATGCAAGATCACCTAATTTTATAGACTTTTTTGTGATTTTATTACCTCTGTTTGCAGACTATCTGTATTTTTAGTTTATGACCATTGATTTTATGAGCTTCCTGATTTCTAGCTTGATAAAGCTGTTGAGAAGTTCTGTATGCTTGTAACTGTAATCTACACTGCAGTCATCTTTAGGAAAGCATTAATTACAATCACTGTACTGCACACAAAATAATAAAATATTGCTTCTATATTACTGAGAAAAGTGAACAAATGAAACATTTTTTCTCATGTGTCCTTCCCTTTTACCAACTGTGTATTTTCCTACCTTCTAAATCAATGTATATGTTATTAGTAAAGAAAGACTAGCAATATATTTTATATCTGCATTTTTAAGCCACTTGATATTTTCTGGAAGTCGGCATGTTTGATAAAGCTACCAACTACTAGGAAATTTATAATCCTGAATATAAATGTTCAGTGCACCACTGCGTATTCTACCAAATACTAAAGTATCACAGCATCCATCTTCACATAGGAAGAAGTCTTAATTTTTTTAGTGGGTACCTTTTTAATTTTACTGATGCATTTCCTTTTAGACATGAACAAAAATATCTACGGCTTTATGGTACAAAAAAATAAACGTAACATTTTAAAAACTAAATTCTTCCCTTCCTTTTTCATTGTCTTTGAAAGCAGGAATTCTGAAGATCTTCTCCAGACATCCAGACTTTGACATGAGTGAGAAGATTCAAAAGAGGATTGATCCATTTACTTTTTATGCTTAAGGTTTTAACTGAAATAAAGCCTTTCTTACACTACAAGTTTTAAATTTGTGTAGTCCATGCACGTATTTAAATCTGAGACTTCCGATACCATTTATACAATGATGTTTTTCATTCATAGCTTAGAAAGCAGTATCCTTAGATCTTTTCTCCTAATAAATAATTATGCAAAATATGTCACCCGCCCATCTGGATGTAACATTTCCAGATAGAGCACTGTCCAGGAACAATCTGCAATTCATTTCGAATATGTTATTTACTCAACTAAGTGTAGGAAGTCTGAAACTCCAGGCTATTTCTAAATGGAGACAGAAGAGTGGATTAAAGGCTTCATTAACACTATTGAATTAATGAGGATTTAGCAACCTAATTCACTAAGAGGTACCTCAGCTCCTAATAATGCAGGACTGGAAAGGTCCTTGGAATTTATGAAGTCATCAAACTCATCTTCCTTAATTGAAGCAAGAATATATGTACACTGATATTTGTTTAACATATTCCTCCATCCCCCCAAAAGAAGATTTCACTGTTTCTAACTGATCTGTTCCAGTCCTTAACTATTCTTAACATTTGAGGATATTCATTTTTAAGAATTCATATCTATATATATACATATAGGTTAAAAAGCATGAGAACAGTGGGTAATGGAGATTTTAATATAATAATGTTTGCCTCTGTATTGTATAAATAATCTTGCATTTTGTGAATCAGCGTCTACCATTATATTCTGTAAAATCATCAATAGTAATACTGCTGAGGTTAATGGAGATTTTAATGTTAACTCTGCGGACTATATTGCATGAATAAAGCTAGCTGGGAAATCAACATCTACCTTTTGCTTTTCACATAATCGTCAATAATAATAATGTATTTAAATAGCAGAGAAAAATAAAAATCCACTTCAAGAATCAATAATGTTGGTAATGATGTATGTAATAGAATATGACTAGCTTTGACCCTCAGAGCTCTGCACAAGCAACTTATTCTGATTAGTAAAGCAAGCAAAATATAATGTGGAAAATATATAGACAATGGTAACCCTAATGTTAACATGTCCAATAATATATGGAATCTGATTCCATCAGAGGGTTCTACTGATACCATAAACTGCCTTCAAGACTGAATTACAATCTCAGTACTTGATAAAAGGAATGATAATTTACTACATCAGTGTCCCCTGTTGCTGCTGAATGTAAGGTCCAATGTTTCTACTTCAAGCCTGATTTTTAACTTCATTATATCTCACTTGCAAAAATTATCCTTAACTGGATTTCACAGACAATTATTCAAATGAAGATCAATTTGTTGTTATATATTAAATATGGTTTAAACTATGGTTTATATTGGATTTTTATTCAAGTAAGCCTGCAAAAAGATACAAATCTTTGCTGAAAAGGCTGAACTATTGAAAATGAAATTGTTCAAATTATTATGAAAGCGCATTTTATTATGTAAGACAAAAATTAACAGCTTTATTTTACATTACCTTTAAAAAAAAAAAAAGAACAACTCATTTTCAAATTAAAACAGTCCAATTTCCTCATCTGAAGCCATTGTACAGGGCATCATATATTTCTAGTATAATCCTATGTCATTTCATGTCCTGGCTACTAAGGCAGTCACATTTAGATGCCTCTTTTTTTCTCACTCAATGTAACTCTTTCTGCCAGCCTATTTAAAGCTGTACTTACCCATAGCCCTTATGAAGATAACTATCTAAAGATCTTATATCTACCTAATATTAAAGGGGAGGCCTCACACAGACTCTCCAAACTAGTGTGGTTTTATGTCTGATATACTGATATAAATAGTTATACAGATAGATAGGCAAAAATACAGATATACAGAAATACAGCTATAAATACAAATAGCTTTGTATTTAGGTTGCAATCAGCTCTGGTAGGTTGTTCATAATGAAGACTGTTTGTAGGAGCCCAAAAGAATTATTTGATATAAAAAAATCACTCTCATTCAAACATAATGGTAGAATCGGGATCTCTATTATTTTCAAAATTCACATTGTAAAAAAAGACCTGCCTAAAGGCCTTCCAAATTAATAGTGACAGATTTAACCCCAAAAGTTCTCCAACTATTGGTAATTTCCTGGATATGTAGCGATTTTTTATATCCTATTAAAATGTTACTAATTTTTTCTTTTACAAAACCATTGCTCTTCTCACGTTCTTAAATAGAAATACAAAGGTTGACAAATGAGAGTAGATTTTTGCTCTCTTTAATCCAGTCTTCTAATCCAAGAATAATTTCTTAGCTATAATTGCTATAAAATGGTAAATGCTCTGGAGAATATATTCTGACCTGCTACACCAAATAGTTTTAACCTAACATAGTCCTACAACTGTGGGATTAAACTTTAATAAAAATGCTATTCACACACCTTAAATGTGTTTTTAGTCACGTATCCACAGAACAATGTTATTTTATGTTCTTTTAAATGTCTCAGCTGCTTCCATCCAACCACTGGCTAATCTGGCATGGATTGAGGTATCAATCCCCCATCCAAAGACAGATTTCAGGTGTTAGCTGAGATAACTATCTATTTCAATACAAGGTCTGAAGTACGAGGGAGGTACCACAGATGAGAGAAAGATCAATGAAAAAGTAATAATCTACTGGTTAACTTTTCCTCTCCCTCCTGTGTGTCCACCCTCGGCACTGAATAATGCTGATTAGCCAGATTTAATTTAAGAGCTGGTTCCCTACTGTCTACCTCAGGGATAATTGGAAAGTTGAGCTGTGCCTAGGAGAAAACACATGAACTATTACTTCCCCTTTGTTTGCTTGTTTGTTTGTTTTTCACCCTGTGGCATTATTTTCCTCTCAGGATAAAGTAGCTATCATGAGTACAAAATATAGGAAGCATATAAACCTTCTGCAAGTCAGTAGTCAGAATGGATATAGTCTGTATTTCAGATCGTTAGTTGACATAATTCTGTAACTTATTTCAAGATGATAAGAAAAACAAGGAGAACATGAAATATGAAATGCTATATGCTAGTTCATAAAGGCAGAATACTGTTAGAAGATCTTGTATAGCTACGAATGTGCCAGGTAGAGAACTTAAAAGGAAGATTTTTCACAAATGAATCTTTATTTTCCTTACTAATTAATAAACATCATGCTGTGAATAACTGGTGATAATGTTCTAATAAGAAAAATCAATAAATTTACACCCAGGGTCACCGTAATTGATGCTGCAGAATAGAAAAATGTATTCTCCATTGATCCTTTAGAAAACTTCTAACTAAAAAGGAGAGGAAAGAAAGCCAATTACTGTAGTATGCTTCTGAAAATGATAAGATTAAAACAAGCTAATTATATGTTCTTGAATAACTACAATTTTTGATGAAAGTAAGTAGAATAAGGGCATGCTGTGTCTCTGGTACAGAGATATTACTTTTTACTAATTAGAATATAGTAATTTTACATTTAATATCTCTTAACCGATAGGCAAACAAATAGTTATAAAAATAAAACTTAAAAATCTCCTAGGATAAAATCTTTTCATGTTGCTCTGAAAAAATGATTAAATTGAAGAGTGAAGCAAGCTGCTGGAGAACTGAAGCTCAAGAAATTTTCATATACAAACAAATAAAACTTACAATGGAGAAAGACAATTGCCACACAAATAAAATCCTGGCAAAGTTTCTACATTAATTTTAATTTTTCGTACTGAGTATCCATTATTCCCTCAAGTGATTCCTATATAACACCATATATGCAGAACCGTGATGCTTTTCACTTTAGGTTTACCCATGCGTTTTGGAGTAGAGCTGTAATCATTTATCTGTCGTGAATACAAAAATGCCACAGAAAGTCAGCAGCATCTACTGCTCATTTTGATCTCATGGTGCAGTAAAAGAAGGCATTACAAATTCAGAATTTCCTTTTAAAGATGAAACAAGTACATATGTCCTTAAAACTGTTAGTAGCATTTGTTAAAATATCTTAAAGTAACTAGATTTTCCCATGCGTGTTTCCTCTTTCCTTTGCTATACTAGGTAAAGTCAAAACTACCAGAAATATAAGGTAAAGCAATTATTTAGTATCACTAAAATGCACACATTCCCCCAAAACACATATAGTTGTTCTGATTTCAAACACCTGATTTCTATTCAAGGTATACCATTTTAAAGACCAGATTTAATTAGATCCTTCACCTGAAGACAGTCCATCATGGAGCTGCATGACTTAAAAGTGTAACTTCACCACATAGCCTTCTCCTGCTGAACTTATGGAAAACCTTAGGCAGTTTTCCTTGACCCAGGTATTCCCCTCCACTATTGTAGAGTTCATCCATTTTGACTCTATATTTGTTATTTTACTCAGTATCTCCCAGACTCACCTTTTTCCTATCATCTTCTCAAGCCAATATTCCAGCCAGGATCTGTTTTCCTAAGCATTCTTCAACTAATCATGGCTGGCACTGAGAAATTAAAAGCTTTTACCTTTAGCACATATTTTGCACTTAAAAGTCACTGGATTAAAAATATATATTTTAGGTATTAAGGGCTAGATTCACTTTTTTACTTTAGTTTCACTGAAATATCGCAATCCACACACACTGGATGTATTTTGGCTATTTTTCAGGCACTGATTTAAGTCCAACTTTAGGTTCTAAGATACGATTTTTCCTTTAGTTAATTAGTTACAAGCCTCTCTTTAGTTTCTCTTTTTAAAGTGTTTCTTCTTCTTTTCTGCTTTTTTTTTTCCAGATGACCAGCTATGTGTACTAGCACTTAATTAAGACACACCTAAAATCAGTATATTTAGATCCAGAATTGGGAACAGCTACTTACTACTATAATTGTCCAATATCTACTTTCTCTATATGCTATTTTCTGTCATTCATAACCTCGTAACCTGTTAGCATGACGTTTCCCTTACTGTTTGGAGGCATATATGGTTTGCAGTGGGATACTGACGTCTGAACTAATGTCCCTTGCTGGTCTTAGCCGGCAGTGGGAAAAAATAGACATCTCTAGATTGCATTTCATCTGACCCGTTTTAAATTCCCCTTTCAGTATGAGAGACTCACATACTGAAGGTGCCAGTTTCTCTCCATTGATTAATAAGAGAGACAGGATTCATAAGCTCAGAGCCACATATTTTAACATAAGATGCTGAAGTAAGGGTGGGTGAATCCCACAACGAGCGGCTGTTGCATACGTAGAACAGGAGAGCTGTAGATTCCCAGATTGAGATTAATACCAGTCAATAATAAACATCAAAAGCAAATAGCATCACTGTGGAAAACCAGTCTTTATGACTCTACATTTTTCAGAAGTCTTGTAAATGTAGATTTTGTTTAGGACTTTCTCGGTCACATGCTTACCAGAGAGCTGAGCTGAAAGTTAAAACAGATGTAAGAAGCCACGTTTTGCCCCAGGCATGCTTTCACTTATTTTGGTTTGTTACTATTCAGTTCAGTGAGCTTGTTCAAGTTTAACATTTCAATTAGTTGTGTAACTACCTAAAAAGAAGTATCACATAAAGTTGTTTGTGTTTTAGGAGGTCCTAATGCTGGTTCATGACATGGAAAGTACTTACTCATGCTGTTCAAACATGTTTGATCAAACCTTGAGTACTTTACCCCAGAGGCAGGTTCCAGGAGGACTGCAAGAGCTTCACTTAGCTGTCATTGCATAGCAACTGGCAAGGAAGGAGGAAAATATAGGCTGTAAGTGCTGCTAGGACTCTGTGAGTTATCATTATATGTGAATAAGTCAGGAACTTTCCTCCGTGGGCCCCCTCATGACACCTTCTCCTACACTGAAATCAGTTAGTATGTGATCATTGTACCTAGAAAATTCAGAATTAAATATTGAATAATAGCATTTGAATCATTGTACTTCTAAAAGGGAAAATAAATGTAAAAATTCTGTGCTCCTAGCTGCAGAGGTCACAGCGCAGCTCAGGGGGAAACAAACAAAAAGTGTCTTTTCTAGGACTGCTCTACCCTTTAGTTCTATCTTGCGATATATCAGTGACAGCAGTAGAACACTGAGTGGATCCTAAGCACTATTTCAGATTTCAATGGTTGAAATATTATGAGTAAAAAAATAAATTTCTTAAAGATAAAGCGTTCAATACATTCATTATACCTCTTGTCCTTAAATATACACATGTAAAATCAAAGAGTGTTACGTAATTGTGCTATATATTTTTGCATTCATTGGTATAATACTCCATCATTAGTATCCCTAAGACGAATATTTCCTCTCATGTGTGCCTCACTAGACCTTTTTTACAGCTGCAATTATATATTATATATCAGTTATTATATATTATGATATATTATTATATATCAGTGAAGCCACCTTAATATCTAATGGTCAAATCAGAAGATCAGAGAAAATAGAAAGACTGCTTGGAGAGAATAAAGAGAGAGAAAATTTGAATGTTAAACTGAAACTCTAAATTGAAGTCCCTGAAACTTTGCATTGGGCCTGATTATCTGCTGCTTGTTCATCTGCTCTTTTCATCTGTGCAAAATGAGTTTAAAATAATACTAAATTAGAACTGCAGTATTTGCATTTGGTTTTAAGGAGGTATCTAGTCCAAATTTCATACTTAGCTTCCTATAGTCTACGTTTGACTTTTAAACACCAGTGGAAAGAATTGGGTATCCTCAGAGGGGAAAATCCAAGTGTTCTGAGTTGTGTGCCCAAGGCCAAACTGCTGGTTGACACAAAAGTCCAGAGAGGATTTGATTCTGTGAAAAATTTGAAGTATAACCCAAAGTCCAGAGTCAGGGGTTTATCAGGTACCACTCATGGTACACTAACAGTAGTAGCGTGGGAAAGGGGTGGGTGGAATTAAAAAATGATATAACCTTTGACCTGTTCCCTCGCCTCCGGGAAGTTAGTGTGTCCAGACAGGATTTACATGTCCACAACTCTACAGGCTATTCATTGAAGATATCCTAGAGAGAGATGAAGAAGCATGAACTGTGTTTTCCTGGCAGGTGTATTTGCAAATGACTAAATGCATGAAATCTAAACACTTACTTGTGAAGAGATCTAGGGTAAACACATAGATAAAGAGAATTTTGAGAACCTCAGTCCAGGACTTAGCTGAGCAATATAATAGATCTGAATTAAGAAGGTCTTTACAATCTGTAGTTGAAAATTCTCCATTTTTCAAAGAAAAAAAAAAACTTTTTGGTTTGAAAAGGGAATCATAACATAAGTCCATTGCAAGCTTCAAAGGGTGGAACTGACCAATACCTCTGTATTGGCACATTCCTTTGGAAAAAGGGGCCTTTTCTTGATTAGTCTTCAATTAAAATAATAAATAAAATTAAAAATAACTGTAGTGGTTTTGAATGTGAAGAATGATGCATGCTGTCCAGATTTCTACAGACTTCAATTAGGCATTCCGTGTGCTAATGCAGTAAGACTGACTATCATTCAGTTAAAACCTAAAAATGTGCTCTTACCATTTCTGTGCTAACAAATGCAGAATCAGAATATTTTATTTCTAATCACAGTTAGGTAGTTAGTTTACACTGATTTATAAAAGTAAGCTGCTCTTTTTAAAAAACATACTGCACAGTAAATATCTGAACAATTTTAGTTCCTTATCTGTCATCCCAGAATATAGTATTCAGGGAATTCTTTATCAATTTTGTTATTCAAAATGCAAAATTAGCAATCTATTTACATCTTAAATCCTCATTATGTTTATTGTTCTCACAAAACCAGAACACTTAAAAATAAGCATGTTTACGTTCCTCCATAGATTTTTTATATAAAGGCTATACTCACGTATATTTAAAAATAGGTGTATGTGTATCCTTATTGTGGTTTGTATTTGTATATGTATGTATATATTTGATTACTGTTTTTCATTTCTTTACACCTTCTTGTTCTTTATGATCTATTATTTCTTCCTGGCTATAAAGCAGCAAGTGCCAACACTTCTACAACTAATGAAGCATATATCTTTGCTTTGAATATATTATAGTCATAGCACTAAAGAAAGAGCATTTGGGGAACTTTTAATAGCAGTGCAGCATGTGTTGCTCTCCTAATATGTTTTAACTGTGCTGCATCTATAATAAAAACAAAGTTTGCTGTATTCAGGCTGCAGGTGGAAATATTTTCCTAGTTTACATAATTTTACAGTACTGTATCTTACTGAAATACATTGAGGGAAATTTTCTTTTAAATTAATATATTAAAAAATTGCACAGTTTCTGTGTTCTAGAGCTCACATGATCCTCTAAAAATGAAAAATACTGAGAAAAAAGTAAAAAAAGTCATTATGGATTAAATCTTATTGTTTTTCTCTCCAATTAAATGAAAGATTTCACTTTGTCATATTCCTTCTATTGACATAGAAGGACAATAGCTTTTTTTTTTTCTCGCTGTAGAAGAAGAAATCATTTCAAGACTAAACAGCAACATACATATCTTTTTCTTAAACTAAAAAACTATGCAGAGAAGATTTCACAGATGCCTACCAAAATACTGGTAATATCTGGCTTCTTATGTGAAGTAAATACAAAACTGATGATAAAAAGGGAGTGTTCATATGAGTTTCAACCGCAGAAGAGACCCGTGATATCTCTTCTAAGTCCAAATAAGAATAAGTAGGACAAAGTAAATTATCATTTATGGTATGAAACATGATGTGTCATATTCTACACAGTAATTAGAATGAATGAGGTAGTGAAAGTCTCTCTCCAGTTTGAGATAAGAATTGCACCAGCATATCCTCATACATATAGTTTTATGATACAAAAGGGAAATCTCAATGTGTTCCCCCTTTACTTTGGAAATTGTTAGGAAAAAATCCCTTTGCATTACGCTCCTGCTAATTCCCAACTTAAGGATTGCCTCAGTCCTGCCTCTAACACGTTAAATTTTATTCTTGATAGAATGGGTCTAGTCCACTTTATCTGACAGAAGTTACTACTAGGCATCAATATCTGGCAACAGAAAAATATTTCTAATATTTCAATATTCATTTCTCTTCATTGACTTTAATGAATATAATTCACAATTATTATTCTGATTTATGGTCAAACCTCAAAGAAACTTAATCGGGTATCATTTTCTCCTTGAAACTCTTTTTAAAGAAAATCAATATGCATTCAAAGTAATCCTAATTTTTACACTTTGCCAAACCAATGGTATTTCTAGTGCTGCCCTCCAGCATTTTCTGCAAGTCATAGACTTCAGGGATATTCATCTCACAAAACATATCTCTATAATTGGCATTAATTGGCACAATAATTGGCAGAGAGTAACCTACCATGTCATACCTAGAAGTGGTTCATCTATTTCAATACTGAAGAGGATGAGATGGGATGTGTGCTGCAGAACGCACTATCACTGCACAGTGACGGAGGACAAGACTTTGGTCTGCGGGATGAACTGTCCATCATGTTGCTAAAACACTGAAATTTAAAAATGAAAAAATACAATTTTCCTCTATGTGCCAGTCGTGTGAGCTAACACAGATGTCAGGAAAATGACCACCTTATCCTTCCTCCTGAGCCTTCTGCACCCCCTCCCCCACCCTTTTCTTGTCACTCTTAATTACATCTTAAGTTTTGTCTTTTATTGTGTTGCCTGAAGATACCAGTGATGGTAGACTCAATCTCTCTTTTGCCCACTTCTCCCACAAATAGTGCTGTACTTTCTTCTACAGTGTTTAGCAGCAGTGGTGATCCTCTTACAGGGTGAGTACAAGACCATTACTCTCTCAAAAATGTCCTCAGTACCTACTTTCACCACAATAGCTGCAAGCTAGCTAACAGAGATATAATAAAGGAGCTATAATATTATTTTAGAAGATTCCCCTGCTGCCACGTCTTTTATCTGTGCTTCTTAGAATATAAATACTTTTGGTCAGGGCCTTATATACATAGAAACACTGGACACATTCTAAGCTCTATCGTAGAATGAACAACGAACAAGAAAAGTAGGAGTTTAGCAACAACATCATCAAGCAGAATAGGATTGTATTTATTCTGTGCTTTCTGACTGTAAAAGGAGACTGCTTAAAGATGCACTTGTCTACGCAAAGGGGAAGGCTGATGCTTTTGCACTACTACCAGTGGGAATTCATTGCAAATGAATGGCAGGAGATGCACAAGGGGCATTTCACCCAGAACTGCCCAAGTGTGGAGACTGCTTGTTGAAGAATGCATCTCCTAATACAGATCACAAAATCTCACTACACTTCTGTATGCTGATGTCATTGGTGTATACTAGCTTGGAATATATTTTTAGAAATTAGAGATGATAGTAAGGCATGGGTAATACAACTATTAATGATACATCAGGAAACTGATACAATATTATGCATTGCAATTTTTTTCCATTTCATTAACCATGTATAAATGTAAGCACTTTCTAAGAGAACTGGCAATTGCTAATAGACTGGACATAAATTATATTTCTTTTTTTTAATTCCTGACATTTCTGTCATGTATCGTCATGTCATGTTCAGTTCAGTCACATTAGTTTATAACATGTGACAATAAACATGACACATTATGTCACAATAACCCAGATAATATATCAGAAAGTTTTAGAAAAAAAAAAAACCTTCTCTATCAGCTTGGACATTATTCCAAAAGGGGGGAAAAAAAGAAAAATAAATGAAATTAAATTATTCAAAACTGCAGCTGAAACAACACATTTTAAAGGGTTTTTTGTTAATTAGCATGTTTGCATATATTTCACAAACAATAAGCAGCTAAAAGAATGTTTACAAGCTAACAACAAAAATAAATGGAAATAATTAAATGTAGCTTGTAATATTGAAGAAGAATTCGGTTAGTCCTTTTTTCATGATTCGTTCAAGATGGCAATCTGACATTCAGATGCAGCATTCATTTTCAATGAGATCTTGATTATATCCAGTTTTAAGGATATACTGCTGAAAGTTCAAGTAGGTTAAGTGATCTGGTCAAGGTTATAGAATGAACCAGTCCATTGAATTTATTTTAGACCACGGTGTACTTCAGTTTTCTTCTATACTACATTGCTTCTCCTTTTCTGTTTTAAATCAAGAGTTAGTCCAGCATGGTATAAAGTATACCAGAACACTATGTACTGAAAAATGAAAGCACCAGATGCTTGATGCAAAATGTAAAACCTGTCAAAAAGAGTCATAGAAAAGTTATTTTTTAAGAATGCTTTAGTATGTAATCTCCTTATTCTGAGGTTTGCACAGACCTTAATATAAATTATAGAAGGTGATACTGTAGACTAAAGCTGTTTGCAATTTGCAGGGACCATTTTGTTGTCAACTAGTAGTCTTTTCCAACATTTTTCATTATTAGGGGAACCAATTAAACATACTCAGACTGTGCCACATATGCTAAGTACATAATTTGTAGAAAATTCTTATCTGTCCATTACCTTTATTCCACTGCATTTTATTCCCCCTATCTTGGGGTAGTTTGCTCTTTTTTTTTTTTTTTTCTCCTTTTAATAAGAGTTTTGTGTTAAAACTGGCATCTTGAAATGCCTGACATGAGAATTCTCAAACTGTCTTAACTAGATTTTGGCATTTAATAAGCTGTAAACTGCTGAAGCTATTTGCAGATGAAGTCTCATTTTTGTCCATCAGCAGGGGGTTGGGAGCATAATTAATTGAGTGAAAGTTAAAAGACGGACAGCATGGTTACATTTATGCAAATATTGCAGGAGAACATCTAACAGAAAAGAAAAATAGCTTGTAACTGATTGGTTTGGTTTTGGACCAAAATCCACAGGGTCCATTTAAGCATTGCAGATTGTGCATATGACAATTAAAACCTATAGTGATAGGGGGCTTTTAATATACTTTCTGCTATAGAAAAAATAATAGAAAAAGAAAACCTGCACTAACAGTCAACGTTCCAAATCCAGTGAGACAATTCTATTTCTGTTTTAAGCTCTTTTACTGCTCGTGAATGTTAAAATAGATTAAAGAAATAGCATTACAAAACTCATATGATGCATGTGCCTTCAACCATATGCCAGTCTCTGCTGTTTGTTTCTTTTATTCATATCCCAGTCATATGCATCTTGGTACACCAAAGATTCTATTTAATTAAAGTTAGTTAAAAGCTTAAACCATAGAGATCAGGACAGCTGCTAGAGGTATTAACCCAGGTGCTGCTTAGGGTGATCAGAAGCTCTTTCATGTATTCTATTTTATATTATATTCTCTTGTAAGGGGTTTAGCTGATTTTTTTTTTTTTTTCCTCCTGGCTACCACTGTATGCTGGAATGTTTCCTGAGTTAAGAGTAAAAGCATCAAACGTGCACGTTTGGACTGAAACACCTTCTCTTTTATAACTTTTCGGTTTGCATTTTATATTTGCAAGATAACAATTGCAACCTTATTCATTGATTTTTGACTATGCCTGAAGAGTATGATGTACAGCGGATAAATCTTGTAAAGGGGTTTTACTAGGAGATCTAAACTGTAATTCTGCTTTTGTCCTTCATGTGACTTAACTTGAGCATCTTATTCCAACAGGATAATAATTGGCATATAGCTTAGCTTCATTAAGTAAAAGAAAGGCTTGACTATCTTTTTACTCTTTTATGGTGAATATAATGTGCACAGATTTCTGCTGAGTCAACATGCTTGGATTTGCTGGATTCTTCCTCTTATTTTCTATATTCCAAAGTGTTTCCAAATATGCTTAGAATCAGCTCCTCATATTCAAGCTTGAAAGTGATAGGGAGACTGTACCTTTAGGAAATAAGAGTCATTATTTTCTGTAATCGTAACAAGATGAAAATAAACACTTGATTCTCTTTCAATGCTAAGGTTTCTCTACACTTTTTGGCAACTCAAAAGTGTGAAGCCTCTGGGACAAGATTAGGTGTTTGTGTAAGCCACTGTATCTGCTCAGTAAAGGTAATGTAGCCTGGAGGACTGCTCACTGACTGTATGTAGATGCCTTTATCATTCAAGGAAAAAAATTACAATATAGTATTATTTACTGTCTTATTGTCTAAGCACTTCTTTCTGAAGTTTTCAGTTATTTTTTATGCCAAGCACCATTTACAAATGAATTAAACTTCTCAAATTTCTGAATGCAAAGAGGGATATCACTATATAAACCGATATTTTACTATTTGTTCAAAAAAGGCAAAGTTGGTCTTCAGAACCCTAGGGGTTTATTTCTGAATATAGTTGTGAAAAGAAACGAATATCAATGGAAGATACACAAAGAGAAGAAGATATTGTAGATCACTTTTATTTTAATCAGCACTAGCACTGAAGTTAACTTTAGATGCCCTGATATGTGGGAATTTCACTGCTGAGAATTAAACAGCAAACATTTAGTTTCAAATGGTAACCACTGGCAATCAGTTAACTAACATTTATCACAAAGTAACTTGTATAACAAGTCCTTATTTCCAGATACTTAGACCAATTCACACCAGCAATCCAGTATTTGTGTGATAATAAGTACCACTTGTGAGCCTTCTGATAACTCTTACTGTCCCTCGCACTGATGGCTAGAAGAGCATTCATAATTCCATTCATTTTGAAAAAATGGGAAGTGTCAAATATGCCAATTGCTCAATATTCTACAATACTATAAATGCAGTGGGCAGACTATAGAAATACTCCTACGGTCTTAAAGTATTAGGACAAAGTGCTGTCTCTTTGTACAGTATATTGTTTCCACTGAATTTGGCATGATGAGTTATAACAGGTATTCAGCTGATAAATATTTCCAAAGATCACTGTTATGTCTGATCATTGGAATTATTTAAGATCATCAATCTTGAATATTTAAGATTATCAATCTTAAAATATACACATATAAAAAAAACTGAATAAAAACTAAATGAGTAAATTGTTTCACTGTGCCCAGTGCCTATGTAGTGAAGGAAAAGCTTAAGAAAAAAATGTCAACATTGTAACCTACAGTTAATTTAAAAAGACACAAAAACTCTCTGGATATCTATAATGTATATGATGAACAATATTTGATGAATCAATAAGCTGAAATATGGTCAATGCTGTTATTTCCTATGAAGCTTATCTACTTTTTAAAACTAGGAATTCTATTAAGGATTTAGGAAGAAAGTACCACAATGTAACTATCTATTGCACCTATTGCTAGCCTTGTTATTAAACTAACGATTTATTTTGGAGTCCAATAACCCAGCAGTATAACTCAAAAGATATTATACAGCAAGGGGCTGAAGAGAAGGAAGAGAAATCAAGACTTCAAAATGACATTTATCGCATAATTTTGTACGAATTCCTTTTCCACAAATATCTTTAAAAGTTTCTAACTCAACAAAATAAAAAAAAAAAAAAAGAATAAACAAGCATCTGCCTTTTACTATCCACCCCTGTGGGATAAGTACCAGTTAAAACTACTGAAAAGAATGGCAATAAAATTCTAGTGGCTGTGATTCAGTCAAGCTTATAACTCTTACCTTGGAGTTATTGCATGAAACAGCAATGTGGTAAACACATAACCACTTCTAACAAAGTTGCTTGCCAAAATAACTCTATCAAGGTGGATTATGTAAAGTTATACGCAGGATGCTGTAAGTAGCATTAAATACTATACTTATGGGAACTATTAGGTTCTTTATTGAGAAGTCAGAGGCTTTTGGTAAATGTGAAGTTGACTATGAGGCATGATATTCACCTGAAGCAGCTACAGAAATAGTTTACCCATATGGTCCAATAGATATGCTACCCTTAGAATATAATCTTTCTAAAGGTAAGACCAAATTATTCAAATGCATTCCTCCTCTGTCGTATTATCAACTAATAATCTGCAACAGAGAACTTTTTGTAGTAGTACCTTCCTCCTCACTGTAAACAAACAAACAAAAAAAAACCTTACATCTATATTTTTTCCTCTATAGAAAACATTTTTTTAAATTTTAGATTTAGGCAACAGAAAAGGATCTATGGAGAAGACACATGTGGCAATATGATATATGGCAATAGAAGAAAGACACTAAACATGAAAAATGCAATCCAAAGAATTTGTGGTCAATAATTTGTAATCTACCATTTACAGCAATGTTAGTAGCTACGGAGCTGACTCCACACTTCATGTATTAAGTTAATTAAGAGGACTCGACAGAAAAATGCAGAGAAACACAAGTATTTTATATCAGTAAAAAACAATGACATTTTGGATTATGGTAGAGTTTAAGAAATCACATACACAGAATATGATTTGTGAGTAAATGCAAGAATATTAAAGATAAATCTATCAGAAAATAATTAATTCTTATTTTTCACTCTTCTCTATTTGGTCCTCCTCTTTCTTATCTTTCGGATTTGTTACAGTGTCGTTTTTGAGTTTTAACAACAAAATCAGAGAGCTTGAACTGGTATCTGGTAAGAGATAGAGAAAAATGAATTCTTGCAAATTCTACTTTTCCTTCTTTTGAACTTAAAAAACAAAAAAAAAAGCTGAAGAGGACGATTGTGATGTTTGCTAATAATTTTGCTTGCTGGAAATTTTAGAAGACCTGTAACTCCTATTCTGGTTAATCCTAAATTTAAGCTATCTATTTATTTACCTAAAGTTTATTTATCTATTTATTTATTTTTTATTTATCTGTTTATTTACCTGTTTTGTTTTCCAATTATACGTTTTATCTATATACTCTTTGTTGCTTTTTTTTTATTAATGAGGCCTAAAATCCTACATAATATATTTAGAGATTAATTGAAATTTATACTACAGAAGATGTGTAAAAGCATATATTTCTCTTTGGGCTAGAATGCCTAGGCCTTCGAACAGAACTGGAAACCTTATATTGAAAACTACGTATTGACAACCGATGAGCCACTGTTGTTGAGAAGGCACTAGCAGTTTACACATTAAAGGAGTAACACATCTGGGAAAAAGTTCTAAGGACTAGTAAATCTTTAAGAGACTATAATAAAGGGGTATATGCAGCATGTCCATATTCAGAGTATATCACGTCACTGGTGTAAATATTCGTAAGCAGCTGCTCTTGTTGGAACATTTGCTATGAGTTTACTGTCTCATAATAGCCTTCTTGGTGAATGAATGGTTCTGCATCAGCAGTGCAGCCCTTTAACTCTTTCTGTGAATATTAAAGTGCAGTAGCATTCAGAAAGGAAATCACAAGGAATGCCACCCCCCGCTTCAATATTTATTCAGACAGTGAAGTATATCTGCACAGGTAACTAAGCTTATCTCCTGAAGAGCTTCCTAATAGCAGATACCTTCAACGGGCATAAATCCAGGAATTTTATAAAATAAGGGATATGTTCTTTTTTTCAGTGATACCAGATACAAAAAGGTCCAGTGATCCAGCTTCCATTTCAAGCGTTCTGTCTCTTCTAATCAATAAGAATTTTGTTCCCCTATTTTAGGAGAATGATGTTTTATAAATAAGAAATGAGCTTGAACTGACATATATTTGGATACAGCCCACAGTTTAAAAACGTTAATGCAACATTGTTAGTGTATGCTACATTGAAGGGTGGAAATGTTATGCATCTGGCTGTATTCTGATTTGCGTAAATGTGAATCAGCTCTGGCATAAAGCTGGGTAGCCCCATTATCATGGCACTTTACCTGAACTGAAACATTTTCAGAAATACTATCATGATTCACATTTGATGGTATTTTGAAACCAGACAGCGCTACACAGCAACTAAGTTCCTAAGTTCCTTGGTACACTGGATTTTTCAAGTTAATATAAATTAAAATATTTAAACTTCTGGATATCACTTTTGTAAGTGTATTTTTATTACAGAGCAGTTCTAACCTGAGATATGAAAATAACATCAGAAATAGTCTCTTATTTCTCACAGCTACTTACTTATCCTCCTCTCCCACTATACCCGAAAAGGAAAAAATCCCGGAGACAAATATGCTGATGAAGCCCATTATATAACCATGCTATAATAAATATGTTCAAATGATCTGCCTTTTCAAAGCATATTCATATATACTTTTCAAAATAATTCTTGCTAACTGGTTCTAGATATCTTGCAGGGTCATTGGGATTCTCTGGAAAAACAAAATCTCACTTCTACACTCTAATTAAATTTCTGCTGAGTTTTATTTTAAAGAATTAAATTCCATCTGAATCTATACAGATGTCTCAGGATGGCTGAAATCCTTAAGACAGGCTTAATCTTAACAGTAACCTGATTAACATAGTCATTGTAGGCTCCCACTATACTGAATAGTTAGAATAGGTCCTTTCACTTCTTCCTGAGAAAGACCCCACCTTTTTATGCTGCCCTTACCTGAGATCTCAGCTGATGATGCGCCTGCATTAAATGTGCTGCAGACTGATATGCTGTTTTAGGTAGGATGGATGCCTCTTAAACACACAGAACTACTTCAGAATCCAAGAGTGAAATTATTGCTTTTTCAGACAATATAGCTTAAACTGTCCAAGATAATTCCCTGAAAGGGAAAATACAAAGATGCCCTCCCTAACATGGCAGTGTATCAATTAGTATGGGTTATGTTCATGTATCCCAACTTTTCAGCAGAGAAGGAAGCAGTTCTGTGTGAATAATGGCCGTACTGTATAGGCTGAATGAATATGTAGCAAAAAATGTGGAATGACATAGCAAAATGTCCTATAAAAGGCAAGCAGATGTTTTAAGAAATGTAATGGTACTGCCTTTGCAATTACAACATGCTAGCATATTTATATGTTTCCCCTACTATTCAGAAGTGTTGTAAATGCTGATCATTTCTAAGGAAATTGCCATTGCCATATTTTAAAAGCATAATTGAGATAGCACTGAAGTTCAGAAATTTCTCAGAGTTTTGAATTCCTTGTCTCTTGAGTGGTTCATTTCTCAAACCTTAATATTACATTAATACTTTTTTTTAAATTATACCCAAAGACTGTACAGGAAAAACTCTGTGAACATTTGAGGAATGACTAAAAGAAACAACTCCCACAAGGGAGCAAGATCCACAGCTTGTATAGAGCCTGGCATTTTCCCATGTTCCAACCAAATCAGCAAGCCACAGGTGCAACTAGGAAGAGCAGGTGATCAACACAAACTGTTATTGTGACGGGAATAAATAAGATTTCTTGTCCATAATGTATTCATCTCAAGGCACATTGGTACATCTGTTATATATTTACAGGCAGTGTTGGTTTCTGCCAGAAGTTTTAAAAGAATGTAAATCTATGAAGTTATACACCTTAAAAATATTTTCAGCAGCTTCCTTGTTTCTGATTTCCATGACTGTCATCTTAAACGAACAACTCCAATAGTACAATTAACGTTAAGTAACACAAGAGAGTCATCTGCTTGTACACTGATTATTCAGCAACAGTAAAACAGTGAAAGGGGAATTAGGAAGACATGTCGAGATTCCATATAAAAAGTAACACTTTATTAATCCTACAGACATCTCTTCACTGTTCTTTCACTTTCTACGTGGTTGTTCGCGGCATTGCTTCTTCCTCTCCGCTTGCTACGCCTGCTGTTGAAATAACTGAGAGAGGCTTATTCAAACCAGTCAATACTGTTTCTTTTATGAATAACTAAGTTATGAAAAGGTAGGTATATTGAAGTGAGCAAGATATGATCCAATATATTGACCTAAGCAGGGAGGTACCTTCTAAAACCTTTAATATAAAAAAGTGGATGCCATAAGACCAGAAGGAATGGCTGAAAGGGGTGCACTGTCCCCTAAACAGTATCTCTGGTCTGACAAACAGTAGTGGACTAGATGGACCCACTGGCCAAATGGCGTAGGATATTTCTTATATTCTTACATACTATGGCCACCCTGACTTTACTCTTCTTTACTCTGAGTACTATCAGCTGTTTATATTTAATAAATTACACTGAAATTTCCTAAATAAAATGTGGGCTCCAGTTTTACTGCTGTTCCTTGACTCTAGCCATCAAACCATATCTAAAAATAACCATATGTGCTCTGCCCTTGCTGTTTCTACTATGACCTCATTCTTTTAACCAATGCAGAGACAAAAAAGCAAGATTTTCCTTCCCTTCTCTCTTTCTGGCTCCAAAACTTTTGTATTTTTGATTGCACATTAGCTTCAACATGATGAATTAGAAATGCCAGGCGTTCAACCAATAGCTTGATGATTTGGACACAGTCCTGGAAAGTAAGAAAGTAAGAAAGACTTGAATATAGGCCATCCTATATTCCTCAAATCCTTTGCAAGCATTCTAAATATTAACAATTATGTAGGAAGTGGTAGTTACTGTGGCTTTGATGACCTTCTCCTCAGTGGCCTACTCAGCTACACCAACTGTAGAAAGTCTTTTCAGTCTCATATCACATACATATATATAATTTAAAAAACCGCATTGCAGCTAATACTCTTTCAAACAATTTGGAGCACAGTTCAGAAGTAGGTGTGGGACAGAAACTATTGCCAGTAAGCAGTTGTGGCTACCCTGTTTAGAGACACAGAGTTGCATAGATATAGGTTATCTATCTATCTTAGTGACAGAAAACTGTCCTAGGCATCTTTGTAAATGGAGTATGAAACAGGATTAATGACTGATATTTGGCACTGCAATTCAGTATCTAAATAAAGTCATTTTCTAAGAACCTGTTTAAAATCATTGCTTTGGACAGAGATTTTCTGCCTAACTTCCACTGGAGATAACTTTTTTAAGAATGGTCTTGGTAAACATGTTCTATGTAATTATTACTACTCTCTCAAGTGACTTAAAAGACGCTCCCTTATCCAGATAATTCATTTAGTATCTGTATATTCTTTCTTACACTATGTAGGATAGCAGCCAGTGTTCATAGGCATGCCACTCAGACCATATCCATGTTACTAAATAAAACAGAGAGAAATATTGTCTATGAGGGGGTAGCTGAACTGTACACAGGCCCTGTTTTATCTACTAGCATACTAACATAGACTTAGTCACACAGTTCTCAGCGATACAATCTGTCACATGTCATGGGATGCATCTAGCTCCACAAGCCACAAAACAAGAAGGTGTATATGGGTAGGCTACAAAAGGGGAGAGAGAGGCCATATTAAATAGCATATAAACTAGTTGTAGTGAACATTTTCATCTCCGTCTTCCCTCCTGACCTGATTGACCAGATAACTGTGGACCCAGACGGTCAGTGAACTAGGGTGATCTGTGCTGCTGGGCTATCCTACAAGGTTGTGCTACATAAGCATGTGAAAGTGAGCATGAGTACAGAATGCACTCCAAGAGCCTCACATTTGGTGGTGAAATTCAAAGGTCTTCAAATTCATGAATGGACATTGTTAAAGCTTGATGCACAGTAACTGCTCTGGCCAGTGGAACATTATTAACCCATTCAAACTGCCCAAAATTTACGAATTGCTGAGGAGATGTAAAGCCATTTTTGCTTTTCCCAACATCAGCTGGTTCCTTTGCTATGGATTCATTCAACTAGCAAATGAAAGTTTCTATTATTCAAACTAGCAGACACTTTAGAGAGGACTTTAAATATAAATGTCTCTCCAGGCCCCTTTTTTTTTTCTTTAGTAGTGATAAAAGAAGCAATACCCATCCAAAAAAGATCTTGAAGCTCCTATGCCATTTCCCAGCCCTAGCAGAGATAGCAGAAATGCATACTGGTAGACCTTATAGCTAGACAAGATCCCTAGTAGAAATAAACAAATGTAATGAATGGTAACTCATATTTCTACTGCTTATTGCTGTTTTCTTGCTGAATCAGCTGTCTGGTGCAGAGTAAATTTCCATAGATTTTGTTCTGCAGAAGATAGAAAAAGTCTGTAATTGAATGAAGCTCTTAAAGGCTTGACGTATTTTAGCTATGAGAGCACAACAAATGTCGGAAACCAGTAGCGACTTCTCTTGACACTTTTATAACTAAAATTGGCTCAACTAGCTTTTCAAATTTTACAGAAATGGAATTGCTTCAGGCACAGACCTGGTGCACCCAGCTTTAAACTGAAGTGATTTTTTTTTTATGTCTGAGATAAACCACTGAAAATCAGGGTTTATGTCAGATTTGCTGGCACAAATAGGAAAGATGCAATATAACAATGAATAAGCTTGCTTTTATTCCCATCTATTCTAGATATAAGAGATCACTTTCTCAATACATGCAAATTGGTCACTGAAATCAAGAAAAGCTGTAGAAATTTGCATCATAGCTTACAGACATACATTGTCTGTGAAACAGACATACATCTGTCTGTGTAGGACATATAGACCAGACACAGCTCCTACTTAAACTCCCTGCAAGGCTGTTGAACTATTTCAGATTTTCAATGCCATAGTTCAGAATATAGATTGCAAACTAAATTATATAAGAGCTTAAATAGAAAGATGATTTAATCTTTGTCTCTCAAGTGTGACCTTTGAACTTAATCTTTTACAGGAAGCATGACCTACTTCTACGTTATTTGAGCATTTTTTGGGGACTTCTACGCTTTTTGCCACTACTCATTGTCATTGTAATTGTCTGCTCCAGGAATCTAATGCTACAACACTTTCTCCACTGAATCGGAAAGTATTTGGTACAGGATTGTACCAAACATAGTTCATTTAAATAGTGTTATGTATTCTGTCAAAATGTAGATATGAAAAGTAGATGAGATGAGCCATGCTTATTTTTCTCCATTGATTACAGGTATTCCAGATTAATTAATTTGGGTCTAGATATCTCCATTACCAGTTTTAGCTGTGTTGAATTCCACTGAAAGCATTCAGAGGCGATAGTTAAGGAAAAATGAGATTTCACAGGAAAATGAAACAAACGTACACTGCCTAGTCTCAATATAGGACAAGCAACAAGGTCTGCACACAAAAAGCTAAGAACAGGGAAGCAAAGAGGTATTAGACAGAGATACCAAAAATATATTTCACCTGTTGCCAGGGAAGAAGAGCACAGCTGACTGGAGAAGGTGACTGACAAATCAAATCAGACTGTCTTAAAGTACCAGATCTGCAGTTTGGAGAATAAGAAGTCATTAGAAGTTTTAATCAGAGCCATTTCAATGAAGCACAGGGAAAAGTCTGAATAAAAGAAGACCTAGGAATTTAGCGGACAAGACTGTCTGAAGGAAATAACTGAAAACAGAAAATATAAAGAGTATGTTGCTGGAATACTGGTAGGAAAAATAATCCCGTATAGGATTATTTGCTTACGCAGGACAAGCTGAGAACCAACAAGGTAGAGTGCAGCTTTGCAGAAAAAGACCTTGGGGTCGATATGAACTACAGGTTGAGCATAAGTCAGCAGTGTGCCCTTGTGACAAAGACGACCAACACCACACTGGGCTGTATTAGCAAGAGTGCAGCCAGCAGGTCCAGGGACAGCAATTATTCCCCTGTATTCAGCTCTTGTAAGACCACATCTGGAGTGCTATGTCCAGCTTTTGGGCTCCCCAGTGCAAGAAGGATATTAACATACTGGAGTGAGTCTAGCAAAGTGCTACCAGGATGGTCGGGAGGCTGGAGCATATGGTGTACAAGGAAAGGGTGAGAGATGGATTTGTTCATTCTTAAGAAGAGATGGTTGGGGGAGGAGTTTACTATTGCCAACAGCTACCTAGTGGGAATATATAAAGAAGACAGACTCGCCTCAGAAAGGCACAGGGGAAAGTCATGAAGCAATGGACACATATTGGAACACGTGAATTCTGACCCAATGTGGGAAAAAATTATTTAGCAGGAGAATGGTTGCACAGAAAAAGGCTGCCCAGAGACACTGTGGGATCTTTATCCTTGGAGACGTTCAGAACTTAACTAGACACAGCCCTGAGGAACCTACTGTACCTGGATATGCTTTGAGCTGGAGGTTGGGCAAGACACTTCCAGAGGTGCCTTCCAATCTATGAGATTTTGTGATCCTAAGCAGGGTCAAGGGAAATTATTTTTAAGATTAAAAAGACCCGAAGCATGCTTGTGTGTTATGACAGAGACAGAGCAGGCAGAACAGAATGAGAGATTAATTAAAGGGTATGGAATAAGAATAGGTGCAGGCATGAAGAAGATGAGAAGATTTTCTTCAGTTCTGAAAGTTAAAAGGTGGCTAATTTTATCAGATTAGACTCATGAATTCCAAATAGAATCACTCTAGTACTAAATCAGAGCTTTAGGTCTACAGTTTGCCCGTTCTATCCCCTATTCTTTATACAGGATTGAACAGCTAGTTTATTTCTGAATTTTTTGAAAATTAAATAAATCCATAAAAATTCATCTGTAGCTGAAATACATTAGTTACAAGTAACCATTGGTCTTACTATAAGACCACGTCTCTACCTGTGGATCTGCTTTTTTCTGTCTCCCACAGGCGTCTATGTAAGTTGACTCCAACAGGATCTATTTCAGGTCTGTTGGGTTAGTCATTTCTGCAGATTTATTTGATGTATGCAATGTTTTACAAACTCTCCAGAAAAGCTTTTGCTAGAAGCAGCAACTTCAAGGCTGAAATGGAAATAGTAGAGGCAACAGACAGTACAAACAGGAAAGCACAGGGAAAAATATACTTGGGGGTCAGCCATGTCCCCATTAGAACTTCCAGGCCTGAAATGGTTAGAGGAGCATGTAAAGACCGACATTTAAAAATAATTCGTATTATAATCTTAGTAAGTGTGATTATTTCAAACAGGTTATACTATATAAACAGAATTATTGTTATTTTTTAATTCATCTACTTAAAAAGAAAAAAGTTGGCAGTGGCCCTTTAAATTGCCAGCTAAACATTCACATATTTAAAAAAAGAAAGACATTATGGTCATTTGAAGGCTTATGATGTCCTTTTCCATTTTATATATGGGTTCTATGATTTATTGACAGCCCAGTATAAATGGTTCTTTATTTTCTATTCATCCTAACCTTGGTCAAATAATACCACCTTACTTCTCTTCACAATATTTTCCTAATATCTCAGCTCATTTAATTCTATTGATCCACTGAAGAGTATAATGGCAATGAAACTGGAATTAATAGCACCTCCCTTTTCCAATGCTAAGAGCTTTCCTATTTAGTCTGTGGACCATCACACAAAATCATAAAAGTAGACAAAAAAGCAAGACTGACCTTTATCAGCTACTATTGTGTTGCAAAATTCAGCAAAGCCCAGAACATCATTTTCAGTTTTATGGCACTGTTTTCTTAAATAATAAGGGGGGATGGGGGAGAAGGGGGAAGAGGAACTGACCCCTGTTCAGCATTTACTTAAGCAGAATTGGCATTAATAGAGTATTCTGTCAAAAATTCAAGCCCAGGAAAATGTATGGCTTTGTCCACAGCAGCAGCTATCTTAGTAGATTGCACTGTCACTGCTTCACACAAAGAGCATTGCAACACCATTAGTGGACATAAATAATGCACAAGCTCTTATGCAGTACTCAGCTAAGTGCATGGAAACCTTGGGCTCCTGTTGTCAGAAATTCAATGGATTAGTACCTAGATTTATTTTAAGTCTGTAAAGCACTTTGTTCTTGACAGCGTTCAAAGTAGAAAGAGTGCTATCCTGAATGTGCATCTTAATACTGTCATTCTTGTCTTGTAAGAATAGATGAAATGTGGGATGCAATACTTCTTTTTAATATTTAAAAGTTTTCGCTGTGCAGACACAATACACACATACACGCATAGATATATAGATGTATAGATATATAGATATATATAAAACAGTAACCCATGGTTGCCTGATTGATCAGGAAAAGCAAAAGACAGATACGCAATGTAATTTTAGTAAAGAAGATATGATCACAGGTATAGATTATGAAAATAAATACTGCCAAACTAATATATTATCACTGCTATGTGTTCTTCTTTATGAATGAGATGTGCCCTCTGGCACATTCCTATATAAATGACAACTCTTACTGTTCCATTATGACACAAGTCATTTAGCTTCTACAATGAGCATTATTAAGAACAGATCATATGGTTAAGATGAGAATTACTGAGCAGAGATTATATGGTCAACTGAGACAATCATGAATATTTTAGTCTAGTTACTAATATTGAAAAGTCAGTAAATCCTTACTTAGCACATATCAAATGAAGTCGTGCTCTTGCACCAATTAACAACAAAATGTCAACTTTCTAGTTAAAAAAAAAAAACTTTTCAAAATCTTCAACTAAAAGCATGTGAAATATGTTCAAGAAATTGTTTCACAGCAATAGAGAATGTGGGGTCTTTTTGCCTCTGGATGTTCTGGAGAGTTAAGCATGATAATCCCCCATGCATTGAGAGGATAACAGGACCCTTTGTGTAGATTAAAAGCAGTTTTCTATTGATATCACGGTGGTAATGCAAGAACAGCAATATCTCATGTGAAGGTCAATCTTTCACAATGCCACTAAGACATAAAATCTTCGTTTGAAATAATAACAGTTACCTTTTCTCTTTGCCTGCATGGTCTATGAATTTCCACACAATTCATTGAACCAGCAGTCAATGAACTATTCTCTATTGAACGCAGTGATTTAAAAGTCACATCATTAATGCTCATTTTAAAAAAGAGAGAGAGAGAGAGAGAGAGAGAGAAAGAAAAAAAGTCCGATAAATTTCAGAAATCTTGACAAGATTTGAAATATGCTAAACACATACTGCAATATCTACATAACATTTTTTTGAATCTTAAAATCAGAATTACTTTGTTGCCACCTTTTTGATATCTGTAGCAAACCCCACTATCCCCAAATGGAAAATAACGTTTACCCTCTTTACCAGTGAAAGATATATGAGTTTCTCCATTTAGGACGTGAAGTTTTGCACCAAGTCTGAAGGTATTTAATTTTGTATATCCTCATGTTCTATTAATTTTAATAGAATTCCTAGTAAAACTGATCCTTAAGTCCTTGATACTGTTCCTTCTTTTTTCAAAAGAAAGAAAGAGAGAGAGAGAGGAGGAAAAGGGAAATGAGGAAGGGAGGAAGGGAGGGTAGATGGGAGAGAGGAAGGAAGGAGAAAGAAAAAAAGAATATGAATAGGAAAGAAAAGAAAAAGAAAAAGAAAAAGAAAAAGAAAAAGAAAAAGAAAAAGAAAAAGAAAAAGAAAAAGAAAAAGAAAAAGAAAAAGAAAAAGAAAAAGAAAAAGAAAAAGAAAAAGAAAAAGAAAAAGAAAAAGAAAAAGAAAAGAAAAAGAAAAAGAAAAGAAAAGAAAAGAAAAGAAAAGAAAAAGAGAGGAAAAAGGAAGAGAGAGAAAAGGAAAAGAAGGCAAGGCAAGGCAAGGCAAAGTAAGGGATGGCAGGGGAGGGAAATTTTGATTTTGAGTTTCATTTTAGTTTAAACGCTATTGTATCATTGTGTTGTAAAATGCCGATTTTGTTTTAGCTATGATTTAATATATACACTTTAAGTGCTTCAACGTGAATCCTGAAAATTCTTAAAGTTGGATAATGTGCATCCAAAATGCCGATGTGATCATTAAACATGACTACAGGTACCAAACAGCAACAAATAAGATTTCATGCTATGATCAATAGGTGGCGCTTTTCCCCTTTCTGATTTCCTTTCTCTCCCACTCATATCGTGGAAAAATGTTTTAATAAGTATTTTTGAATAACGCACATCACTTATAAAAAAGAGAAAATTTTAGTCACTTCATAGCCCTTTTCTTGCATTGTTATAGAATAATGGACAGATTTCTGTCAGGGTTGCACAAACCATTGACTTAATGACTTTGGAACAGAAGTTTAGATTTTCCAGTATTTTTTAGAAACTTGGTCTTAAACTCATGAATGCTATAATTTGTCATTGATTTATTTTTAATTTAGGAAGGGGGATCATTTTTTAAGAAAATTAGCTTTTATGATTTGGCCGTATTACTACAGATCTGAAAAAACAATTAGAGTTTTTAAACATTTATGTGAAAACCTGCTATTGTTAGAACTACTAGTTTACATAATTATGACTCCTGATATAAAAAAAAAGCCCAAATATACAGCTTTTATTTTTTCAGTCATAGCATAATGGCAAAAGAACCTTTCTAAAATAATATAATAATATTATATTAAAATGACATTTGAATATGTTAACAGACTATGTTGGTTGACTATATAAAGATTTTAATATATCATAAAAATCAATATTAAAGCTAAATATGCTAACTAGAAGCTTGAAATCCTGATTCAGCTATGAAATTCACAGTTTCATCATTTTTTATAAGATTTCATGTTTGTCTCCATACAAGAGGAAAAGGATCTTTTTTTCCTGGAGAACAAAGAGTATTTTGAAATTCAGGGTTGTATTCACAGAAAGGACAGTGTACCTGCTCATCTACAAGCATACCCATGTGCACACAAGTGCACATTGTATATTCATATACAGAAGCCTATTATTCCTGAAGTGGAATTATTTTAAAAGCAAAGAGATAATTGATTAGCGGTGCAAGACGTTTTCTGATGCTGGAAGGCAAAGTGAAGTTTCTTATCTAGTTTCTGTTATCAATATCTTCAAATGAGAACTACATTTCAAGAACAGAATTATTATATCATGATAAGAAGTTTCAGCCGTAACTAAGAGTTTTGCATTGATTAATAACTGGAGTTGGAAGGTAAAAACAATTTCTCTTTCAAAAGAGACTCTGTTTTCAAAGAGGTTGGCCCAGATCATGAAAAGCATGAAGCTGAAGATCAAGTGGCTTGTAATGTTATTAAGTTAGAGTAGTGGATGTCAATAGCTTCATTCTATTTTATTGCTTCATACACTGTATACTTGAAGTAAATTACCAGATTAAAAAAGAAAGTTATGTTAATGATTTACAAATTCTTGCACATTCATGTTTTTACAGACTGATAAAATGACCTGAGAATAAATAAAAAGGACAATTATGGTTTGCATATTTATAAAGCATATAAATATATAACATATAAATAGGTATAAAATAAGAATTTTCAGTTTGCTACCAAAACACCTGCAAATGTAATACTAGACTTGAAATTGGCTTCCCAAAATCATTACTTTAAATATATCTTGCCCACTTTATGAACTAACAGTAATCTACCTATGTTACACGCAAC
Source organism: Struthio camelus (assembly GCF_040807025.1). NCBI lineage: Eukaryota > Metazoa > Chordata > Aves > Struthioniformes > Struthionidae > Struthio > Struthio camelus. The sequence goes on along the minus strand of NC_090942.1, from coordinate 179,615,143 downwards.
TCTTTGTTTAGCTTTGTATAAGGCACATCCAACCAAGCAATACATTTCTCCTGCTTGACACCATAGCATCTCTAAATGCTCTTTGTTACCCTGTGAAGGCATGCAGGATATAAATCATCTCGCTAATCAATGTATTTCAACCACCCACCTGGCAAGCCCTCAAACTTTGCAGTACTGTGACAGAAGGAAAAAGATTGAATTTCAGTAAAATGAGATGGTGAATGTTGCCATGAGGGTACAGATACCGTGGGACAGACCTGGGAAAGGGCAAGGGTGACAGTGCACTCCTTACCCTCTCCCCCCGCTGTGCTGCTCTTCTCTCTCTCAGCCTAAACATCACCTTGAGATGGTGTTCTTCTTCCCCCTTAGCTCGAACATCATCTCCTCGTAAACAGCATCCGGAAAGGGGCTAACTGAGCATGCATCAACTAAAACCCATCTAATATGCAAATGCACCTGGATGGGGGCTAATGGAGCACTGTCTAGTATGCTAATATGACTATGAGTCAATTGTCTTACCCCTAAATATAGGGGGCTGTCCAGAGCCCATTGAGCTCTCCTGCATGTCGGTAGGTTGCACTGCAGAATCTCCTCTTGAGCAGGGACACCTCCCAAGGTTACTCCTGGAGGTTGAGACATTCCTTACCAGCAACAGATCCTCAATAAGTGACACTGATAGCATGCTAAACCTTTGTAACTTTGTTAAGTTACCTCTCTGATTGATTATGCTCATAAACTTTAGACATAATTCTTAGGCACAAACCTTAGGGAATACAAACCTTAGGCATAAACCTTAGGCTAGGTGTGGGTTTCCCTGACCTCTGCCTTGCAAGTTTTGCTAGGTTACACTTCTGGGTGATTGTGTGATTGTGCATACACTCCTTAGAGATAAACTGTTGACCGTGTCTGGGACTAGGATCAGAATCACTAGGGTCCTTTCTGAACCTCGTGACTTAATGGGAGGGCCTCCTCACTGACTGATTATGCATACACTCCTTATACATAAACCGTTGACCAAGTCTGGGACTAGGATCAGATCTGCTTGGGTCCTTTCTGAACCTTGTGACTCAACGGGAGGGCATCTTTAACGCATTCACCTGACCCTGTCCTGCAAGCAGTAAATAATCCGGGTGAATCTTGCCATTCGATCCTTCTTAAGTCGCTGTCTTAATCACGCTTGTACTGTTAAATCAATAAAAATCACAATTTTCCTCTAGTCAATCAATAAAATATATTGCTGCTTCTCTCCAGTGAGTGAAGTGCACTTCTCCTCCTCACTCCATCTGCGACAGCAAGGAAACATGGACACAGGCATATAGAGGAAAGAACAGGAGGAGATCTTGTTGGAGACGGTGCTAGCCCTCCTACTCATTTGAATGTAGCACTTCTTGTCTAATAGCAGACACTCTCTATCCCTTTTTTTTTTTAATATTCTGATCCAACAAACTGTAAGTATGGGAGTTCAAGTCATATTCATGCAGCTACTTAAGTATATGTGGAATATGGATTGCAATTGGTACCCCTAATTACCTGGTACCCAAGTGGTACTCCCAATTATTGCCTCTGCAGGCCTAAGTCTCCTGTTCCTTTTATACAAAATTTTACAAAAAATTGGAACTAATCTAAAATACAGTGACCAAAAGCTTACTAAAACCATAGAATATTATATTCATTAGAATGTAACAGGTGAAGAGAAAAGAGTTAGAACCAAAGCTCAGACTTCTGTTGGTGTGTTTAAAAGTATGTTTGCTTAATTATACTTTGGGGTTTCTTCTACTAACGTTTTGGGAGCTAAGTTGCGATTCGCATGTCTACAGAACTTACTTATTTCTTTTTCCTTAAAGTATACCTTTTAATTGCTTGCAAGTAATGTGTTTCTAATTTCCCAGTCAAAAGATTCTAGGCTTTCAAGCTGTAGTTTTCTTATGCTGCTAGATTTGCTAAATACTATTTCCATATCACTAGAGGTAAATCTCTGATGAATGATCACCTCCATCCCCTTTGCAAAATCAATATAGAAGTAGTTGGTTCCATTGGTTCAAGGTGTGATTTAATTCTTAAACTACAGCTAAATCATGATAGCCAGAAGCCATACCTTTATAGCTAGCCTTAACTATAACATTAATAAAATTCCTCATAGTCTTATCTCTGCATTCTACAAAAAATAAACCAAGACAAAACAACCTAAAGAAGGATATTCTCTTGCCTTCATTTTGTCCCTGTATGATATATTTAATTCTCAGATGTTTTCCTAGCAGAACAGGACTCATATCTCTAACTATGCATTATTAAGCACCCAAAGGATTTGACCCAAACTTACTTTCTGTTTACATTTTGCATGCTTTAGGCCTGGATAATAAAGGAGACTGGTCAGGTTCACTTTTATTACTTGCCAGTATCTAATCAGTTTTTACTTTCAGGCACTTGGACTGTACAAGGATGAGCACCAGTATAAACAGATAGATGGATAGATCTTGCTTTTGTTTCTTAATATGTTCCTCCTGTAACATGTTATCTGAGCAACAGCTTATTTAACTCCTAGATAAACAGACAGATAGAACTACAGAAAGTACAAATTGGACTTCAGTGGAACAGAAATGTTTAAAAAAGGTTTATGTGGGCTTTTTTTAATGTGTGAATATTTCTATTGATCAAAGTTTTCACTAAAAGTTATTTCTTCAAATCTACATATTAGACCAAATATATCCACATTATGACTCTAAAATCTGTGGAAATTGATGTAAAAGTCATGCATGCACTTGCTAAATATCTCTTTGCATCATATCTATGCAATAGGAATTGCCATTTACAAATGGAAGTTTACTTTATCTCTTTTAAAATATGTAATTATTTCTTATGAATACGTATGTTTACTATATACTCCATAATATACTGTAATTTACCAGGCAAATTACCACTGCTCCACTATGTTTAACATAATAGCAACAATTAGCTATGTGTTTATGGATACATTTTCAAAGATTTTCAGAATTTTATCCATGCTGTTCACTTTGATATTACAGCAGCTGGGTGGTTAAAACTTCATGAAATATCTTAGAAATTATCATATCCATTTTTTAGTCTAGGTTTTCTTTCTAGGGATAAATTTAAATATGAAGTTAGAATTAAAGTTTCTGAAACATTTTTATTTAAAATACATGTTGCTAATTAATTCTATAAATATTAATTTACCAAAACATACAAAAATATTTTTAGAATTCCATGTGAACCTAACTCAGGACTGATGCCTGGGAATGAAAGGAAGAAATACGAAATTTCTACCAGAATTCTGGCGGGTGGTAACTGGGTCCATAGTAAACGAACATAGGAAAAAGCATTCCCAGAGAATTCTATTTCAATTAAAAGGTATCCCTTAAAAATTGCTCAGTTTACTTGACACCTGTCAAGACACTTAAATGACAGGGATCATTTCTCAAACTATTCCACCTACTAGGATCTAATCAATCTATCCAATTTGCCATTCACAATTTGCATAGTATACTGAGTCTACTTCAATTCACATTTCATCTTACATTTTCTCATCATCAACTTTCAGTAATCATCACAAATTTAACTAAGAATTTTGTCGTTCCTTTGATGATATCAGTGCACGAAAAAAGTAGAGGAAAACTGATCTTCTAACTTTATCTGCGTGTCTCAGAAAACTGAAATATTTAGCCAAAAAGGAAGTGCAAATCAATAATATCTGATTGTATTTTTAATATTTCAGGTATGGTGATGATGAATTTGAAGTTCTCTGAGGGATCTGTCTGATCTAGATCTTCATTTTGATCTTTCATCTGGGATTTCTTTAGAAGATTTTTTTCTGTTTTTTTTTAATGTAAGTCACTTGAAGATTTGGGGAACTTATGGATACATCTCTGATTCATTTATTACTCAACTAGCTGTTAACCTAAAATCTTAGTGAAACAAATGCTGAGAGGTAGTATAACTTCTGAGGTCTGAGTGGATCAGTACAGCCCCTTTCCCATGCATTTTTTGTGCTTTTAACATCCCATCCCTCTTAGCTGTCATGTCCTTACCATTAACTGCTGTTCTGTGCAGTATAGAGATTTCATAATCTATTTTTTGCTGGGATATGCCTGTGTCTCTGCAGTGGTGTGGACCATTATAAAGCAGCATGCACATTCTTTAGAATTGCTTGAGAATCCAGTCCAGGAACACAAACACATGAGAATGCTGGAATAAAATGGTAAAAATCCCTGCTCTGGTGTAACTTTTGGCGTTCTAGTTTCCTTTCATATATTTGTACTTTGAAGGAGATGCCTGAGAAAAAATCAAATTGACTTTGGGTTAAAACCTAGCTTAAGTCATTTGCAAGACTTAACACTGGTTAAAAAGACATTTGAGTGCCTGATAACTTAAAGATGCACTGGCCCATACTAATATACATTACCACGTAACTCAAAACTGTTCTGACAGGGACCTACAGTGAAGCAAGTGCCATAAGAAATTGCTAGTGTAGCTACATTATCAAAATACCTTTTGATTTTTCTGAGAGTGATGGAGTCAATTTTATTGGAAAAAAAAAGAGCTAAATTTTCTTTCCAGGGATAAATGCATGTATAAAACTCAGTGATCAGCAGAAAACTAAACATTTCAGAAAGCCTCACCAGGCATACAGCAGAGGATAATGCCTACCATTACATATAGTTTGATGGCCATGGGAAATTCTGTGGTAAATCTGTTACTGCCATCAGTGCAGAATACCTTCCCATCTCTGCTATTTGCTGTGCATCCAAATCATAGCTCCGTGACTCCTTTCAATTTTTAGATAGATTCAATGCTCATTGAGATATTATTGGAAAATCTGCAGACAAGAGTCTTGTGCCAACCTATTTCTACTTTCTAAGTCCTAATTTTCCTTTGCATTATTTCCTCTACAAAACTGAGACATAAAAACAAGCACAGTCTCAAAAGTTCAGAAAAAAAACCACCTTTGAAATGTCTTACTAGAAATTGTACATGCAGTAAAGGCTGCTAACCTCTTTGCAGTTTACCTGTAAAGCAGAAAATCACAATATATTTTGTCACAGAGAAGCTAATAAAGCTAATATAACAACCTGATACAAAAATATAACCATACTGATTTAAGACACATGATTAGAATTTCGATGTCACAAACTTTAGTCATCAGGGTAGCATTTACGATTCAATAGCCCCATTGTGTTTGCAGAATTAGCTTCTTATTCTGTGTTGGAATCTAAGATGAACCTGTATATTAAAAACTCCAGTGTTCACATTGCATAAATATGTAAGAGCATTTTTAATAAAACTCTTTATACCACCTTCGGTTCCATTCTATTACTCCCATATGTAATATACCTAACCACAGATCACCTGCAGAGATTGAACCCGAAACTTTTAATATGAGGCTTCCTGCATTTGAAATAAAGGAACTCAATGTGCCAATAACAATTGCAGATTATTTTCTTCCTCGTGGTCTAGTCATTCAGTGGGGACACGATACAGATATCCAGTGTGAAGCAAGATATTGCAGCTATCTGGATCATTAGTTTTTAATTACCTTGGACGAAAGTCTTTCAGCACTGACTGAACTAGTGAGTGGTAAAGCTTTAGGTACAACCAAAGGACATGGTTTTGTTGGTTGTAAGTCTTATTTCTGCTGATGCCATATTGTGGAAACTGCTATTGGCTTGCAGCTGGAAAATTCAGTAGTTTTATGTATTTTCAAGTGCGTGCGTGCGTGCGTGTGTGTGTGTGTGTGTGTGTGCACGCGCGCACGCATAATATTTCTACTTACTATATACTACTTTAAGTAAGTGAAAAGAAAACAAAAATCATTTCTCTAGCAGTGTAGTTTCCAAGATCATATCATTTTAGTTAATATCAAAAGCTCTCTATATTTATGTGGATTTTTTTTTTGTTGTGCTTAAGATCAAAAGGAATGATTAATAAACTGAAATTCTGCAGAAATATCCTGAAGATCCTACAGACTTTCTTGTAAGTTTTTAACGAATGGCATATTCCAGTCAGAAGAGATAAATCTGAGGACTTTTTTCTCCAAATCACAGTTAATTAAATACATCTATTAAACTATAGTTGGAAAGAGATATTTGTACCAGATCCACAAGTAAATCAACATAACTCTCTAGACTTGAACAGGCCCAAATTCATTTATACTAGATGGAATCGGACACAAAATATCTTTACTAAACTTTATAAACACCACTTTGGTAGTAATTAAAGCATAGAAAGGATTTAAAAACAAAAAAGTATTATCCTAATAACGTAACAAAAATATTTTAAGAAGCCAGGCCAAGTATAATGGAATGATATGATTTAAGTGAAAGTTGCATTATGAATCAAAATATGTTATAGTTTGAACTTTAGTTCAATTAATAATTAACAAATTAGTGTATTAGGAAATAAAGAATTACATAGTGCTTTAAACACTGCTTACCCTGTTTGTGTTCATATAACAATGAACAACAACTTACTGGCTATGAAATAATTAGATTATGCTTGAAAATCCACAACATCAGTTGCCAGTCTAGTTTACTGCATGGCTTTCTGAGGGCTACAATACCAAGCATTAGTCCACAGCAAGTAAAACTGTTCTTTCAACTCTTGGCAGTAACTGAAGCGTTATATAGTATACAGTTTTGTTCAGGAATCTATTACATCAACTTTTTTCTTTCTAAAATGAACTAACAAACCAATTTTTGGGGGGAGGGATTGTTATCTTATAACTGTTAATATATAGTAATGTCTTCATCGAATTCTGCCAGCTAACCTTCAATTAGTACTACCATGTAATTTAATGTTAGTACTGTAGGCTCTTCTAGAATATGTGAACAGATCAGAGGCAGAAGACAGAGCAGTTAAGGCAGGCATATTAGTTGCATGGCCCATAACACTAGGCCTGTCAGGCACAAATACATCTTTGGTTTCTCTCTGAAAAGACAAAAGCAAAACTAAGAAGTGTTAGCATAGCCTCTTGGTCATATTCTAAATAAAAGAAATTAAAAAAAAAATATTTCTGTTTGAATGAAGGAAGAGTAACATTGGAATTAAGGAGGGAAACAGAAAGCTACTTGTTTATATATATTTTTGTAATTCTTCAACACAGGAAGTTTATGAATATAGACCAGGAGCTGGGGCATTAAACTAAATGCTAGACTGATTTCAGAGAGGTAGTACCTAGATTCTGGCCTTCTTTCTTAGTCTCTCTTCTGTCTAATGATTCTTTTTTTTTTTTAAACAAACAAACAAACAAACAAACAAACAGTCATAGAAAAAAGTACTGAGCATAGTATTTCTCAGAATCACAGAATGGCCAAGGTTGGAAGGGACCTCTGGAGATCATTCAGTCCAACCCCCCTGCTCAAGAACGGTCACCTAGAGCATATTGCCTAGGGCCATAACCAGACAGCTTTTGAATACCTCCAAGGAAAGAGACTCCACAACCTCTCCAGGCATCCACTCTCACAATAAAAAAATGGTTTTCTTGCATTCAAGTGGAATTTCCTGTGTTTCAGTTTGTGTTCATTGCCTCTTCTCCTGTCACTGGGCACCACTGAGAAGAGTTTGGCCCCATCCTTCTTTACACCCTCCCATCAGATATTTATAAACATTGATAAGATCCCTGTGAACCTTCTCTTCTCTAGGCTGAACAGTCCAGGCTTTCACAGCCTCTCCTCGTATGAGAGGTGCTCCAGTCCCTTAATCATCTTTATGGCTCTTCACTGGACTCTCTCCAGTAGGTTCACATTTTTCTTACACTAGGAAGTCCAGATCCTGCATCACCATTATGGCCTCACCACAGCCGAGTAGAGGTGAAGGATCACTTCCCTCCACCTGCTGGCAGCGCTATTCCTAATGCAGCTCAGGATACCCTTAGCCTTCTTTGCCGCAAGGGTGCATTGCTGATCAATATTCAATCTGTTGTAGCAACCACTCCTGCCTGTTTTGTATCAGCTGTAGACTTCTGAGGGTGCATCACCCAGGTCGTTAATGATGACGTTAAACAGTATTGGCCCTAGCACCAACCTCTGGAGGATACTGCTAGTGACTGGCCTCTAGCTGGACTTCATGTTACTGATTACAACCCTCAGAGGCTGGAAGTTCAGCCAGTTTTGAGTCCACCCCGGTTACCACTTATCTAGCCCATACCTCATCAGCTTGCCTATGAGGATCTTATTGGAGACAGTGTTAAAAGCCTTGCTAAGTCAAGAAAAACAACATTCACTGCTGTCCCCTCAGCCAACAAGCCAGTCTTCTCATCATAGAAGGCTATCAGGTTGGTTAAGCATGATTTCCCTTTGTAAATCCCTGCTGAATACTCCCAAGAATCTTCCTGTCCTTAATGTATCTGGAAATAGCATCCAGGATCAATTGCTCCATAACCTTCCCAGGGATCAAGGTGATGTTGACCAGACTATAGCTCCCTGGATCCCCCTTACTGCCCTTCCAGTCCTCCGAAACCTCTCCCAATCACCATGACATTTCAAAGATAACTGAAAGTGGCCTTGCAATTACATTGGCCACCTTCATTAGAATTTGTGGGTGCACCCCATCAGGGCCCATGGACTTGTGTACATCCAGTTTGTTTAACTGTTCCCTAATCTGATCCTTCTCCACCAAGAGTAACTTTTCCTTCCACCAGAATTCCCCCTCTGGCTTCAGAGGCCTGGGATTCCTGAAGACCTGTCTTAGCAGCAAAGGCTAAGGCAAGGAAGGCGTTCGGTACCTTGGCCTTTTCTGTGCCTTTTGTTACCAGGGTCTCTGCCCAGTTCAGTGCAGATCCACATTTTCCCTAGCCTTCCTTTTGCTGATGATGTATTTTTTAAAGGCTTTCCTGTTGCCCTTTATGTCCCTTACCTGTTTCAGCTCCAGGTCGGCTTTAGCTCTCTTAACCCCATCCCTGCAGGCTCTTTATCCTGCGTAGACCACTTATGTTTTATAGTGTGTCCATATCCTTCCTGGGTTATCTGTCTCTGTTTCCACCTCTTTATACTTCCTTTTTATGGCTGAGTTTAGTCAGGAGCTCTTTGTTCATCCATGCAGGCCTCCCACCTCCTTTGCCTGATTTTCTTCTTGTCGGGATGGACCATTCTTGAGTTTGGAGGAGGTGATCCTTGAATAATAATCAACTTTCTTGGAACCCTCTTCCCTCCAGAATCCCATGGGGTTCTTCCAAGCAGGCCCCTGAGCAGGCTAAAATCTGCTCTCGTGAAGTTCAGGGCTGTAAACCTTCTCCCTTCTCTCAGGATCCTGAACTCCACCATCTCGTGATTGCTGCAGCCAAGGTTGCCCCAGGCTTGCACATCTCTGACTAGTTCTTCCTTGTCTGTAAGTATGAGGGCCAGCAGAGCCTCTCCTCAATGGCTCCTCAATCACCTGAGTTAGGAAGTTGACATCAGTGCACTCCAAAAACCTCCTGGATTGGTTATTTTCTGCTGTGTTTTCCCTCCAGCAGCAGATATGAGAGTAGTTAAAGTCTCCCATGACAATCGGGGCCCACAAACACAGAGCTTCTTCCAGTGGTCCGAAGAAGACTTCATCTATTTCTTCTTCCTGATCAAGTGGTCTATAGCAGACACCCACTGCAATGTCACCTATGCTGGTCTGTCCGCTGATCCTGACCCATAAGCTCTCAGCTGGCTCCTCACCTGTCCCCAGAGCTCCAGGCATTCCCACCACTCTCTTACATAGAGAACAACTCTCCAACCATCGCAGCACTCCAGTCGTGAGCTATTCCACCACATCTCCTTGATCCCAGTGAGACTGTAGCCCATGCACACTGACTTCTAATTACTCCTATTTGTTTCCCGTGCTGTCTGCGTTAGCGTCTAGACACCTCAGAGAGGCACCCCGGCATGCTGACTTCCTAGAAAAGGCATATTAGCTTTTGTCATAACATAATCACATACATACTTCCTTATTTACTTGCATACACTTTACGTGATTCCAATTCAGCCCTGTTTTGTTAATTAAGAGGTCCCTGCTGTTTACATCACCCCAAACCCTTTGGTTACCAACCCAGTTCACCACTTCCTTACCCGGTTATTGGTCATCCTCTTCCTTCACCATCATTCCTAGCTTAAAGCCCTCCTTACCAGGCTGGCCAGTCTGCTGGCAAAGATACGCTTACCCAATTTTCTCAGGTGGATCCTATCTCTACCAAGCAGTTATCAGTCCTTGAAGAAGGTCTCACGGTTATAGAAACTGAAACCCTGTTGTCGACAGTAGCTGCGAAACCAATTGCTGACCCATAGGATCTGTCAGGTCCTCCTCAGGCCCTTTCTCCTCACTGGCAGGATTGACGAGAACACACCTGGGCCCCCATGCCCTAGACTATCACCCTCAGAGCCATGTAGTCATGCTTGATACTTTCCAGGGCTACCCTGGCAGTCTTGTTGGTGCTCACAAGAAAGAGCAGCAGGGGGTAATAGTCCAAGGGTCAGAGAAGCCCAGGCAGCCTCTCCTTCAAAGTACGTGTCCTCATCAGTACGTTCAGATTAATCTCATTCGTTCTTGCTACGCTATACAAGTTCCTATGTGCTTGCACTGGGTACAGAGAAAGCTATATGAATCCATGCCACTGAATTCAGGAAGATAGCGTCTTGCTTCCACGTCTTTTTCTGAAAAAACATGCTAAAACAGAATTTCTCAAAAGCTAAGAGAGTATCTCTCCTCTTTGTCTGCTTCCTCCATATGTCATTTATGCACTGCTCTTAAAGAGGAACAATGACAAAATCTTCCTTGACAGACATGGACTGGACAAGAAAACTCAGGCAAATGTTCTGATCACTGAGCTTTTATACAAAAGAGAAGGCTGATCTTTCTCTTCTCACCTGTTTAAAGAAAGTAGCAACTACCTTTGTATTGTCTAAAAAGCCCCATCCTACTTAACTGCACATTGAATTTCTCTTGAGAAGGCCTAGTAGATGAAACCTTCAAGCTGATTAGATGGAAAGAGGACTAGCTCCTGAAGTCTGGTGGTATTTCAGCACCATGTATACACCAGATATGCACATCTCAAAAGAATGGCAACTGTGTTCACTTGGTTTTCAGATTTGCAGCTTTCAACTCAGGGACTTAAACTGAAAGACCTAATTCCTTGTTAAGTATCTGAATTCTTTCTTAGATCCGTCACTGTGCTTGCACACTATATTGGTAACTACCTGTTCAGTCTTAGATAGCCTTGCCACTCCGTATTGCTTGAAACTTTGTAAATGTGAAGTTCAAATTCAAGCCAGACCCATCCTATATGCTGCCTAAATATCCTTTTTTGGCACACCACCTAGCTCCTTCCGGAGTCAAAGTGTTGACTGACATGCAAGAGGCAAAGACAGTTAAAGTGCCAACTGGGTAACTACGTGAGCTAGTCATTCTAGCTTCCCTTTACAGCCAGTGGTGGAAAACATGCATGTTTTAGTGCAAAATTTCTTCTTATTCTGATGCATACGTATCATATGAGTCAGAAAAGAAGCTATTAAAGTGCCTCGTTTTCTCTGTTCACTATACAGGGAGCTCAGTGCAGAAGAGATCAGGCAAACATATCTACACCACTAAAGTCTAAAGACGGCCAGAATAAATCCCACTTTAGATGACAGTGAGTAAGCATTGCCAAATCAATAGCGATTATCAAAAAATACCTTTTGACGTAGATGACCATGCCATGGTCATTACTGCCATGCCATTACCTGGTCTTTGCAGGAAAGTGGCCGAGAAAAAGGTTGTGAAATAGTTCTGATCTAACTTAAATTAACGGGAATTCTCTGACCCTTCTCAGCGTCAAATCTGGGAACAGCTCAGAGATTCCAAAGACCTTTCGGTAGTCTACTCTTGAAATTGTTTCCTCACTTTATATTTCAGTATAAAAATCTCAAAAGACAAGATTTCCTTCATCTAATAACAGGCTTCATAAGGAACATGTATGAACAGGGATTGTCTGTGATGCTAGAATAAGCAAGTAGATTCTGATAGGGTGCAGTCATGGCTTTTACGAAGACCTTCTGCTGTTCCTCTAGAAGCACATCTGTCCTTGGACATGGAAGATGACTGGAGATTCATTAAAAAATACATTATTCTCCATAATTACATTAGGTTCAGGAAAATATAAAACACATTTGCAGATTCTAAAGCCTACTATATGCATGAAAAATATTATTACTGTAAATGTGGAGTTTATTTTTGCCACATCTCATAAGTTGAAAAAAAAGTTTAAATAAAATATTAAATATGTTATCTCTGGCGTAGACAGATATTTCTGTGTGTTTTTACTCTAGGATAATGAAATTTTGTTCTCTGAAGATGATAGTAGTTTTAACCTAGTTATAGCTGAATTGAATATGAAAATACAAATAAATTAAAATATTTTGCCATGATATATATTGTAAATAAAACGTGCAAAATCACTGCAAAGCATGTCTTCTTAATTTAAATCATTTAGAAGTCTTTCCAATGTTCTAAATAAAAAAACATGTAATTCTAATTTCATATTTACTTAAGTACTCTGCATAATTGTTGTTTTAGTATGGTTACTGCATTGGTTGATTTGACTAATAGTAAATATGTATGAATTTCCTACTATTCCCTAGCGCTCTCAGAAGCAAGATGAATCTCAAGAATCTGGTTTAAAGTTCAAATTTAAAGAAGAAAACTCTTACAAATACAAGCATCTTTTACTCTATTTTCAGTTGCTGAAGTCTAATTTTCACCTTAAGTAAACATTTAATAAATAATTATTACTTGAGGATTTATAAGTAGTGCCAAGGTTAAGTAAATTTTTGTGTATCTTTTTTCAAGGTTTTGGACAGTTCTACATCCACCCATACAATACCTAGGACATGATTGATCTTAATTGTATCGACTTTTCACAACACTATTCACAGTGATGAATTAAAAATTTCCAATCCAGCTGATCAAGTAACTAAATGTTAGTATGAATCATGGAAAATGTAATTCTTATAACACTATCCTCCAGAAACTGCTAGTGCCTTGAATAATTGCACTTAAATAACACAGGTAACATTCTGTTCCTGTTGACAAGGAGTTAATTATTTGTTATGCATGAAAAACTCTTGTGAGCTACAATGCAGGTATTGTCACTGATGGGCTTAATACCGCCATTCTTACAAATGATGAGCTTCTACTGAACTCAGTGGGTGGGCAAAGTAAATATAGAATCTTGTTAAAAGAAAAAAGTAAAATTTATAAGTGTGATAACCCTCAGTATATTGCATTACTAGATATTGCACTCTCAGGAATGTCTTATTGTAATCTTAAATATTGCACATGCTGATGCCATAATTGCATATATCTTTGTCCTTCTCTAGTTCATGGGATTATATAACTGATAAGAGTACTGTGCCATGTTTCCTAGAAACACTGAAATTGCTCTTAAAAACTTCTTAACAAAGACCTATCTGACATTTTTTGAGTAGACCGTAGGAATATGCTGTAGAGTAAAAGAATCTGCAAGAGCATCAGGTGCAAAATTGGCTCACTGGAAGAGAGGGCACCATGTTAGCACTGACAGGAGAATTTAAATCAGAGGTTGCTTCTTCTTAAGCCAGTTCTTAGCCAGCTCATCATGAAACTCTCCCAAAAGCACCCTCAGCTGTAAAGAAAAACAAACAAACAAACAAACAAACAAACAAATATAAACCAGATAATTGTTACCAGGACTCCTTTTCTCCCTGCTAGATTGGTCAAACTACAACAACAACAAGTTTGCAATCCAGTCCTCTTTATCATTGTTTAGATACTTATGCATGTCAGTTAACTTTGATGCAACTGTTTTACATTTACACAAGTGCAAGGCAATTCTTTTTAGCTTCAGGTCTCTGCATAAAATAGATCATACATTTCTAGTAAGTGACACCTCTGTTGACCTCTCCTAAATTTTAGTATGTGACCTACAACTGTAAAGAAATGCAGTAATGCTGCAGTAAAACTAGTAATAACCATTACATTTTCTTGAATCTGCATATTATACTGGATATTTTCCAGTCACTCCTCTAAACAGAAGCCAAAGTTTTTTCCTATGATGGGTAGAAAAAATAAAAATAAAATTTGAGGTGACTTCAATGTGAGCCAAGTAGTGTAATGAACCTATAAAATGCTTAGTGAGATGCAGTCAGGCTTGCAGATGTGTTTACAAAAAGGAATGTTCTAGTTTCATATTTATTATGAGCTTTCTCTGATTTAAGACTACTATATATTGAAACTGAGTAAATAGGCCCTTATTTACATAAACGTCAGCACATCAAAACAAAACTAAACGAAACTAAAAAAAGTCTTTCCAAACAGTATTATCTTCAGTAAGCTCTCTGTAATTACAGAATAAGGAAACCTCATTGAACCCAAGAAACAGTTCAGAAAGGCTATTAGAAAAAAAATCAATACCCTTAAAAATAGTAATGCAAAGATGGGACTCTGAAAAGCTGTTTGTTGGATTCTGACTGTATGAAACCATCAAAATGCAGCATTCCAGTAGTATTTTAATAACTCATTCAGGTGTTGATATAATAGATAGCTTTTTGCATTTTAGTCCAAACATCATGATGCATAATTTTGGCATATGGAAGAAGAATTTATATAAGTAACCTTGCATGTGTGAGTCTTTATTTCTCCGGTAGCTGGAAGTAGAATGATGATGAGCCTGCACTTTTATCAAAGCAAAGTGAGCGCAATTGGGTGGTAAACCCTAAAGCAGTGATAGAGGAGGATTTTGTATTCATTTTGAAAAGTGCAGAGGACTAAATCACGTACAAAGTAAAGGAGATTTGGATCCTCATGGCTTAAAAATATAATTATGTCCTCAAAATGTAGGAGTTTAATGACTTGACAGTGAGTAGGCCTAGATCAAATGGTTTTAGCCTATGAGATACTAAGCATTTTTCCCCATACTAAATAAAATCAAATGCTACTGATTTCAAAGAGAACTTGGGAGATATTTCGCATCTCCTGAGAAAATGGCTTTTTAACTGCTCCCATTGAAGTCAATAGCAAAACTCCCATTTACTTGTGTAGAAGCCAGTCCTAAATACGTGATTCTTAAATGAACATTTGCCAGGCTAATTATACAAAAGAATGGCTCATTCTTTGCTTCCTTGAATGACCATAATATGAAATGATTAATTTAAGGATAACATTCCTACTGTTAAACTGGTTACTTTGCATAGTAACAAATAATCACCATCAAGGGAAATTATTTTGGAACATACTTCATACTGTTTATGCCATACAAATACAAATGGTGGGAAAATGCTGTATATCTCTTCTGCTGCTCCTTTGGGAATATTGCAATGGCAGAAGGAACTAGCCAATTCTAGTCTAGATAAAATCTGTTCAGTTTTCCTATGTTCAGTTCCCATATGTTCTAGTCCTCAGGAGATGTGAGTTTTTTCCATTATTTAAATGGGGCTTCTACCACTTCCCTTGGGAGACCATAATTCAGTCCAATAAATTACACCATTTAGACTGCTTTTCAGTCTAAACTTTCCTTTTTGTATACTTCAGCCCATTATATGTAGTTATAACTCCATGCATCTTCACAAAGCCTTTTGTTAATGATTTTTTCATCACTGATTAATAAAATACAGTAAGACAATAAGGTGTTACAGACAGAAGAGGAAAGCGATAAGATTCTATGATACTTTTACCATCAAGTTCTAGTCTTAAGTCATACCGAGTTTTGGGAATATGCTAGCCTACCACTTGCAATTCCTGAAAAAACAGGCTGCATGTAAAGACACAGAACCAAATTTGCTCGAAAAACAAGTACTGCAGAGAAGTAAATACTCATACTTTCAGCAGTTTAGTGCTTCCAGTACTCAGAATGGTAATTCCACGGAGCAACATCCTCACCATGTGAAATACAGTGAAATTCTACATGGAGCAGAAACACCTACTATGTACTCTAATCTTACACATAGAGACCAAAAAGAGGCCAAGTCAATGATTTTTGCAGTATATTTCACACCCCTAAACAGTTAACTTGTATTCTACATTAGCCCAAATGGCAGCTCAGTGTTCCCAGTTGTTCTACTCCAGCCAAGACCACTTACTCCAGCTGAGAGCTATTATGCACCAATGACACCTGTGGTGAGCCATGAGGCATTAGCGATAGGCCATCAAACGACACGCACTATGCAGTAACTGCTGTTCTTTACCCTGATGAGCAAAGATCTAGGGCTTAGGTATTGCAATTATTGACTGCCAGGGCAATGGAAAAGTGGGCCAGAAGGGCGGTTGGATGTTGGGACTATTTCTGCTGCTGCTCAGCTCGGTTTTTATGTGGTGTAATTTTAAGAGAGTGGAGAATTATTATTTTCTTATTTTTGTTCCCATTATAATGTACCATGTGAACCAAGCACCTATAGATGAAAGAGAGAGAGGAGATATAGCCTGGTAGCACTTTCGAAACCTTTTGAATAACCAAGAGAACAAATCGCTGTGCAAGTCACGGGGCAGGTGCCCCTAAGCTCCTTTGAAAATATGCATCTGAAAATCAAGCCTTCTGCCATTAAAGAAATAGTCAGTCCCACTCAGACACAGGCACCAAAGACATGGATGAGCTTTTCATCTTATATTAATGCTTTTAGATTTCAAGGGGGTGGTTGTTGTATCTTGGCTGATTTTTTTCTTTTTTTTTTTTCTTTTTTGAACACTTGACCATTATCAGTTTTTCAACTCTTGTACACTGGCATTTTTCTTTTTACTTTGTTGGAGTTATGGCAATTTATTTTAGCTAAGGATCTGATCTGTCTTTGCCATCTGAAGGCGGATGTGTCGATATGAACCTCTATTCGTCAGTGTAAGATCTTTGAAAATGTTTACTTTATTTCAAGGTGATTCCTGGATGAAAAACACATGAAGAAAAGTATAATCATATGAAAGCTACACACAGCTTTATTGAATATACAGTAGCTTCACTTGATTTCCTTTGCATATTTGTATCAAACTGGATATCTATTCTAGACAGACTATCATTTAAAACAAGAGACACACCAAATGAGTAAATGAGGTTATATTACTAATTAGCATACTGTCTCCTACTACCTCCAGTAAGCTACAAAAATGTGACTTCCATTTTATCACATAGATGAAACAGTTATCTTTCAGGGTTTGAAATTTCTGTGATCTTTATGCTTAATAAGCTCAGTAAAAGGCATTCAAATTACATCACTTTTGTCTTGGAAGTTAAATTGGGAAATATTGCATTCTCTGAGATGATAAACTCTGCAGAAGATAAATTATCATGAGAAATAGTTTTAATTGATTTACCATAATAAAAGTTATGTGACTTTGAAGTGCAAATGACACATTAAAATGAAGCTACAGTATGTTGATAATAAAGTGGCTTCTTTGTTAATGGAATTACTGACACTGCAGATGCTTACAGAAGAGTTGTCCTCTATTGTTAAGTGAGAAACACTGATGGAATTGAAGATATACTGTATTTAAATCCAAGCTCATTTCTCCTTCTACTGTGAGTTCTACACTGATCTCAGCAAACGTAAATGGAACATATTTCAACAACATCACAAGCAATGTGAGGACAATTAAGAGACTGAAATTACAACATAAGGATTAATATATAGTTATTCTGGCTTTATCACTGTGATCAGACCTGCTGAAGCCCCAGGAAAGTCGTTAGTTTCTACCTCAGTTTCCTCATTTGCAGAACTGAACTAATAAAATCACTTTCACTCTCAGACGTGTTGGCCAACAGCTGAGCAACACTGGAATGTATGTCTTCTCCAGAGATACCTGGTGTCTGTATTCAAAATGAAAGGAAATGCAGATGGATCCCAGGCAATGATCCTTGTCTGCTCTCCTTTAGCCTTGTGACAGCAAGCAGCCTGAGAAGCTTATAAACCCAGCAGCCAGAACACAGTGACTTTATTTCATTTCACTACTTTCTCAGGCCACTAAGTACCTCTAAGATCTTTTACCAGACTGCCTCTCCCTAATAAGCCTTCTTGCTTACTCAGATCATTTCATCTTCTCTTTCATTTTTCCACTCTTCTCGCTCACTCCATACTATTCACTCTTCACTTCTTTCTTACCTGTGAATCCTAGAGTTTATTCTCTTTTTTCCTTTCCTTGAGAAATCTTTCCTACTTTCTTTTCCTAGAAGCTGCATACATTTTTTACCCTTTCTCTTATCTTTTCCAAGCCATCATATGTCTTGTACAAACTTATCCTTTACCCAGTTCTGCATTCTTGCTGCTATACTTGTACATATAATTCTTTTCCTTGTAAGATTTCCTTTTTATTTATCTCTTTCTTTCCTTACTGTTTCTGGATTCTAAGTTGGGACATATAACAGAAGAATGGCTCTACCAAGCCTCAGATATCTCATCATCCTGTAAATTTTGAGCCAAAAGGATGTCATAACTGTCTTTTAATTTAAACTATTTTAAACTCACGGGTATAAGTATCTGTAAACACTCTATCTGTAAGCACAATGCTATGCCAAAGTGTACTCCTACTTAGAAGATCTTTTTCTAATCTGAACATCTATTCCTTTGAAAAATAATCAAATGTGATGTTAGCTGTATGATATTATGTATCTATGCCAATAACGCCTGCACACTGCTTAAACTTTTCATATAAGTAATAGACAAATACAGTTAAAATAGTAGGGGTAACAATAAGCATCAGGAGCTTACTTGTGTGCATTCATTTTCTAGTTTGCAGCATTCCTATATTCCACAGCCTTTCAGCTTGGAAAGCTTCTATCTAATATTTTTCAGTAGCTGTTTAAACAAAAATAGATGTTTATCTCTTTAAAATTTTGCCAGGAAGCTGTCACTTTCCCATTTACTCATGCTATGTTGTGACAGAACGTGTCAGCTTCTTGCACAAATGAAAAGAGATATAGACCTGTATTTACTTTAGCTGAAAAATAAGTAGTCATCAATTCTAGAAAAGTGTTTTCCCATCTGAAGCGATGGATAAATAAGAGAGGTTTTGAGAAGTAACTGTTTACTAATGCTTAACAGGTAGTTGCAAGCCACATATTCCAGCTCAGTTCAGAGCAGATAGATAGACTCAGAATATGTAGAATTAGATAATCTGTAGCAAATAATAGCAGATATCCATGGAGCTAATGCTCTTACTGAAGAATTCGATTTTTAGTAAGTATCAGCTGTGACAAAAATAGGTAGGTGAACCTTTGCGAGACTTGCTGCGTGCTCTTAGGTTTGACACAGAAGAAAAATACTAGATGGCTCTCTAGAAAACCTTTATCCTAGATAAGGCTAAAGAATAGTGCTGAAAAATATGGCACTAATCAATGCCAATCAAATACTACTTTAAGATATGCTTAGAGATATTTTGAAGGGTGTGCTTATATAAGAAGGCAATAGAAAAAAAAGAGGATAATAATACATACCTGTAGCTTCATTTTTTTTTTTTTTTTACAATTCTCTAATCTTTATCAGTCACATAGAACCCAAGTAACAGTTAGAATACATGTTGCAGTTCAAAAACCAGTTTTTCAAAATATTCATTTAAAATTTCACTATTGAGACAAATCAGAAAAATATCAGAATCTTTTAAATCCATTAATTTCACAGAATCACAGTATGGCCAGGGTTGGAAGGGACCTCTGGAGATCATCTAGTCCAACTAAAATTCCAACTAAAAAACTCCATATATTACGAGTCTAGGAAATGAGAAGGAAAATTAGCCCTGAAACATAAAGATCAAGTCTTAAAGAGACATCAAAACATTCTCCAAGCAGATGAAATCCTGGCAAGGCACCCACTGATTTTTAAGGAACAGGTTACATCTAGAGGCTAAAACTCTAAGACACTTGAGGGGGCAGCACAAAGATGGCTGTATTTGGCATGTTTTGTGTTGTAAGAGGGAACATAACACAGAAACCATCAAACCAGAGGAAATTTTCGGAGAAACAGTGCTTTCTAGCCCTGGCTGACACTGCAGAAATGCAGCTTCACTGCTGTACAGAAGCTGAGGTCATTGTGTGTGCCACAAAGGCTGCTTTTTCACAGCTATGTCTTATTGAATCATTTTATTGAGTCATTTGGGCAAATGATTTCAGGGTACCTTACAGTACATTAGGGCTGCTCTCCCTTTTCCTGTTTCCAGAAGTTTTTCAAAGTAGGGGCAAGATACCAGACAAATGCAAAGTTCAGACAGTGTGCTTTCTGGTCCAGGTGCAGGTAGATGGGGGAAAAGTCAACATAGTGCAGCGTTAGAAGATGCATTACAATGCACAAGCAATAGAGGGCATAGGTCCAGATCTGTGTCTAAGACTCAATAAAATTTCATTCATGAGACACAGGTTCTTCACAATCATGCCTAACTATGTCTCTCATGGACAAGCAATATGGAATATCTTAAACTGCTACTGTTTGCATTATACTATGCACTCTATTCAAAGTAAAAAAAAAAAAAAGGATATTCATCTTACAGAGCAATCCTGTGATTGCTCTGTCTTCTTTTCATGCACACTAATATGTTTTCTAAAATAACAATCAACACTTGTGTTAACAATAGTTTTATAAAGATATAAGCAACTCTGCACAAGTTGGAGTCCCACTTTCTCAATCACAATACAGAGATAAAATAAGTAATAGCCAGACGCCTGTGAATAATTAATAATCTTCATCTGTCAGCCCTCCTTTCACCCTAACCCCCAACGCTATCATCAGGAAAACATACCTTTTAAGAATGTTATTAAATAATAGGTGAGGTACACAGCTGCTGCTATTGCATTTCCTGTGCACATAGCTGTTCTTATCAACAGCTGCAACTAGACTTAAGTTATTGCGTTGCATATTGAAAACTTCCATTTCAGTGGCTTACTTTACACTGCAGTGGGTCAATGAAAGGAATCTGTTCATACTCACTTTAGAGCAGAGCTGTGCTCTCAGAAAGCTAGTGGAAAGTTCTCCTTGCAAGTATAAAGTCAAACAATTAATAGTCTTTGGATCTGTATGTAGGGTTTGCTGACTAACTCCCTATATCTTTTATGGCCAAACACATATTCTAAGGCAACTCTGCTAGGGAAAATTCTGTAAAGGTCTGTTTGCATAGCTGCTTTCATCCTGAGAGTAAGCAGGAAAGTATATTCACTAGGTACACATGAAAAATTACCAACTAGTTTGATAGTGAACTGGATCTTCCTTATTTTGATATCTTTTTAGGTATCATAAAGTTAAAATGTGAGATCAGAGAGCTAAATCCTATATATTTATGAAAATATATATATGTTTATTTGTGTGGGTGCATGTGATTTAATAATTCAAAATTCTTAGTCTAGTTCACCAACACATTAGGAAGAACAAAAGCTTAAATTGGAAAGAAAAAAAAAAAAAACACTCTATTAAGCTTTGATTGATTCATATTAAGAGCAGCAATAATATTCTTGGAGTAAACCAGCGAAAACTATGATTTGTACAGAGGTCATATGCATACCTAAAAACAATGTAAAGTCAAGGTCACTATATATGAAATTCCTCGAAAATAAACACTTGGGCTTTAGGTTATTTATTCACTGACCCTGAAATGTCATCTTGACACTGATACTAATGTAGCACACTTGTCTCTAGAGTTTATCCCACTATGCAAAAGGGGCCACTAACTGTGAGAATCTTTCTGAGGTGCTCCAAGTGCATTCTAGAAACCATCTGCATATGTTATTTTATTGCTAGGTCTCATAAATCAATATTATGTAGAAACATGTATAATTTCATATTGTATTAAAAATAGGATAGCCACAGTGCTGCACATTTGAGGTCCTAATGACAACAGTGGTACAGTACTTACATTTTACAAATTTCATTGAGCAGCTTGAGGTTATTTGGTTTATAAAACCCCTAAATTGCTTCCTCACAAAACCCTGGGGCTCTGACCTAGTAAAGTTCAGGCTGCGAAGGCAGGGGAGGAGTCCTACTTGCTAATGGATGAGTAGTAGAAAACATCAGTGGAAACCAAAGAACTGAATGCAGGTGGCTATATATAATCAATACAGCTAATAATAAGTAATGAAATTTTTTGATATGTGTACATAATGCTGCAAAATAATGTCCATTACACATACAAGGATCCAGCAAGGAGGAACAGGGTACCCTAATCATAAGCACAGATATCCATCTGTTAGCGCTTTCGATCACCATGCTGTGAATCTGTCATGACTTGCAGGTCATCAGCCCCGTTTCCTTCTGAAAAACATCAGCTGCATAACAACCAACTCCTAATACTCAGCGCTTGGGCTGTTACATACTATGCTACTCATTACACTCAGTATCTCTTTTATGCCTTCTTCCCACCCTAAGTTTGAAAAGGAGATATATCAGAAATTGTAAGAATTCCCTCAGAAATTTATCTCAATTTCTCTCTCTTATGTCTTCCAGAAGATTTTGTCACATAAGAGGATATTGCAGAACAGGTCTTATTCTCTATTTTCTTCCTTTCTGCTGCCTAAATATTATGATTATTTTCTTAGTTTCACCTTTATTTCTTTTGAATCTTTCCCTTAACCGTTTCCAACTCCCAAAGATAAATATCCTCAGCCTAATGGAGCATTCTCAGCTAAATTATAACAGGGTTTTCATCCTCCGGAAAGCCCACAATACCATATAAATAGATTATTTTAGAGGTGATCAGGTTTTCTTTCTGGTTTCTATGTAGATAAATCAACAAGGCTAAAAGCTTTAGACATATGAGGAACTATACCATTGCCAGAATTTTGCTGATATCTGAGATATCTTTCCTAATTCTCGACTGCTGCTCTAGCAGTTAGGCTAGTTATGCTGTTATGCACGTCTGCCATAACCAGGTGAAGAACTTAGCTAGAAACACCCTTATTCCTAGAGCGTTTCAAATGGCTGTAGATGCACTACACTCAGGCACCTGAATAGTGCCATTAGCTTCTTCTCAGCCACATTCTACTCAAAAGCACTCTCCTCCAACCTTCATCAACACTACCTTACAAAGTCTTATTTGCCGGCCTCTTTGTATGGAATTGTCTTTGTTTTGCACACGTGTCATGGTTAGGCCAGGAATGTGTTGATGAATAATAATTCTTTTGTTTCCCCAGTTTGGCCCAAGCAGCTAGCCGTGGCTAAAGGTCTTGGAAAAAATTTTTAGTTAAGGTGAGACGCTAATGATGTAAAAAGCTGCTCTTCTAATCTAACTCAACTGTAAATTCAATAGGAAATTAAGCCCAGCTGCTGTTATAAAACACCTGTTACTTTGCCAATGCACTGAACTGAATGAGGGAACTGAATGAAGGATTTCAGATTAGGAGAAAAAAAATCAGCTATGTATAAACTATGTAAGCCTCCATGTAACCTCCATTGACAATACATTTCCTCAGTTACATGAGGAAAAAAGCTTGAATTATTAACACCCTAGCAGCTTAGAAACATTTTCCTTCCGATTTAGTGTTCTGTATTTGATCCTCAACTCCTTCCCATTTATTCTGTTCTTCAGTTCCTGATATTTCTGTTCTATTTCTACACTGTCAAAATTCCTACTTTTGAATATATTAATACTTTTACTTTTCCTCTCCCTATAAATCTTTTCCTTCAAAGTACTGTTCATTACCTTCTCCTGCTTCCAAAACTAGACAGGAGTTAGGTATCCTAGTACCTTTTCTTCTTTCACTTTCCTCTAATCACTCTATCACACGTTCTCTCTCATGTACTCTAATACGAAGATTCCCATTAACGATCTGTCACTTGTCACCACCGCAAGGTCTTCCTTCCTTTGTGTTAGTTCCAGAAAAGAATGTAATTGCAGATCTTTTCTGCAGAAGCAAGTCACAAAATGGGGCTGTCCCACACTGCTAGGGGTTACGTGTTCCCTGCGTTTGAACATCAGCTAAAGGTCTAGCTAATGGGAGAAGTAGGCTACTAACATACAAAAAATGATTTTTCCCTTCAAGGTTTCATTGACCATATAGGGAGCATTGTCTCCTAATACAGCCTGCTAAGTTACATATCTAATGTTTAATGGTGTGAATAACTCTGTATGCGTACAAAATAAATGCCAAAATTGCAAATCCTACAAGTTAAAGTAGTAATGGCATAAGAAAAACTCAATTTATGCTTTGAATTCCTTGTTCTAATGTTATAGCTTCCAGATACCTTTTTCCTTGTATAACAATCACTAGCATTACTGTGAATAAAGGTGCCTTTTGCAAAAGTTGTACATTACTTAAAAGTAATATGGATAACAGTACAGGAAAGAAAAAAGAAACTATGTAACTGTAAAAGCTCAACTATAAAACAGTCTGGCACTAATCTTTTATTTTCATTTTCTAACTGTAAAACCAATGTTTAAAAAACAATTCTCTTTTCTAATGCGAATACAATATGGTTAGAGGAGAGCTTTACGTCTGAAAAACAACAACAAAATAAACGTAATATTCTTGAAAAGCACAATATTTGCAATATGCTATATTTTACATTTTTCCCTATGGATAATTACCTATAGTTTTACATTCATATACATTTTTGTCTTTGCAATCTTACTATTTAAGAATTTCAATGAGTATGATCCTTGAAGTTTTGGAGCTGAAATTGTACTAGATTTAAGACTGAATAAAAATATAAAAGGGTTCTTAAGTAGGTTATGGCTGGCATCTATAGACATGTTTGATACCAGTCTGAATTAACTTTGTGTTTATGATATATTTCTTTTTGATGCTTCAAGGTTGCTAACATTTGTTAATATCTACTTTATTGTGTCAAAATAATACAAAGTTTATGTCAGAAGAAATAATGAAATAATTCTTCTGTTTAAATATAGTGGAGGAATTGCTTATCTACATGGGAGAGGAATGAAGAGCACTAACTTCTGAAGAAGTTCCCTCAGTTTAAACACACTTCAGGTCACACTTTTAACTTCATGATCTCTCTCTCTCTCTCTCTCTCTCTTTCTCTCTCTCTCTCTGCAGAAAAATAATAAAAGGAAATGAATGGAGATGTTAGCCTTACAAAAAAGTTAGTACAGCATAAAATAATGGTATTAACATAAAGTCTTTTACCAGAGGCTGCTCACAAACCAAGCCTGGTTGATTCAGTATTATAAAAATTCTTAGTAAAGTAATGTTTCTTATCCATAAAAAAGAAGCCAGTAATACTGTTACAAGCTATAGTGCTTTTGAGTATTATAGGAAAATACCATACTGTAGTATCTTTTCCGAAAGATTCACCATCCTAACCAGCTTTCATGTCTCTGTACTTACTTTGAGCGTTTTCCTTTTCAATTAATTTAGTAGTCATGGCAGGTGCCAGGTTGCTGAATACAAAGCTCATTACTCATCCAAAGAAGTAATTTCTCATCATAATCTATAGGCTTCTCTATTGCTCAGCAGCTGACTTTGCCCCTGTCTACACCCGTTGTGGATGGACTCCAGCTCCCTAAGATACAGGTAAACAGGAAGTGCTGAGGAGTCCAACCAGGAAACCCATACCTATGCCCCTGGAATGCTCTTTACAGTTCCTACCAGTTCCTACATGCCTACCAGTTCCTCAATAACAACAACAATAATAATTTAAACAAATCTTAGCAGCAGAAACCAGAACCTGTGGATACACAGTTTTGAGTTAGAAACACAAACTATCAGGGCCTTTCCTTCTCCATTTATAGCTGGCTGCATAGCAGGCCATTTTTAAGAGGCAGACAATGGGAGGTGCTCTGCAGAGAAATTCCATGACCTATTAGACCTATTTTTGGATGTAGGAAATGGGGATACAGCCTCAAAGTCACAGCCCCTCATTTCCTAGAGGGTAATCCCATTAGAGCCTACTACAGAGTAAAAGGTTACCATCAAAAGTCATAGCACCCAGCATCAGATGAGGGAAGAACTGATGGGGTGCCAGATGGGCAGAGGAGCCAACCCCCTAGCGTGCAAGTCTTAATTGTTTGGTATTTGATCCCAAACTGATCAGAACATATTGTGGCCATATATTTCTGAAGATCCAAAATTGCTATTGCACTGAAAAAGAACTGACTAGTAGGTGTAATAATAATAATCAGGTATGCCTAGATGAACAAACAAAGAAAAAATTTCCTAATGTTTGTATAATGAAGAATGGTTAATACATATCCAAATGTGGCTTAATCATAAGTAAAGTAGCTTGGTTTCATTAAGTGCTAAAACAGCCTAGTTTCCTCTATACAGGCAAACAGAATATTGTCTTTGTTTCAGTTTTTGAATTAGTTACATTCACTAACTAACTAGTTTATTCAAACTTAGAAAACCTTTTTGACTGAGAACGCAAGAAGGCATTTTCCAGGGTATTAAAAAACAAACAAAATTCTACATATGAGAAGCCAAGATATATTAGTTTTAAGTTCTTGAAGGACATAATGACCAGAAATAATCACTTCAGTACAGTAACTAAACATAATAATCTCTTTGTTTAATAATTTAGTTATTTTTGAATACATTTAGGAATTGTATTCCTAACAGCTAAAAAAAAAAAAAAAATTAGAAAAATTCCTAAACAGTAAAAATAAGTCTTTTTAAATCAAATTTTTTAACTTGCTGATTTAAATAATGATTAAAATTGTTCATTTAAATCAATGAATTTAAATCAATCTGCCCTACTTTCAAGTAATTATGTAAGATGAAAGATGCTTTGTAACAATGACAAGCGGTATTAGTTAAAGAGCTAGTTCTTCTATGACCCTCTTCCTAAACCATTTACCAAAAAATCTTCCATATAGAAATTAAGTAGTTTTCTATGGAAGAGGGAAGGCTTTTTTATATTTTTTTTTCCATTTGAGTTTTTTATACATATATAATTTTACAAGCTGATTTTTATATATATATAAACTTGTTTTGGCTATTATCAGTATCATATTCGCATTGTTGCCTTTTAACCTACATGTTAAACCAAGCATCAGAACACCTATCATCTTAGCAACACACTCAGAAAAACTTAAAGGCTTTAAGAAGAACTTAGGAATTTCAACAATGCAAAGTAATCGAGTAATCAATTGTTCATGTAATTAGATTTTTTTTTTCTAATTCAAGTAAATAACTAATGCAGGGCTATGTCTTCATCCTACAGGGTGGGGAGTACAAGCTTATAACTAGCCAAGAGAATTGCCTAATCAGGGCATAAAAAAGTTCAAGACTTCACCAGCCTCATGAGACTGCAATTTTAAACAAGAAACTAGTTCTATCTTGAAGGAAATCAGGGGGAAGAGGAGGAATGTAGTGAATCCAGAATTAGAATCAGCATTTCCTGGGGAGACTGAGTAAATAAAAGGGAAAGGATGCACTGAGAAGATATTGGCCCCATCTCTAGGGACCATAGTTTACATGGTAATGACTGTTAGACTCATTAATAAGAAGGCTTTGAGAAGCTGGAACTAGTTTCAGAAATTATATAGTGGGCCTGTAAGTTTCCTATAGGTTAGGTGGGAAACAGACATTACCAGGAATTACAGTGTGTGTTAAGGACCAAAAGAAACTTTATGAAGCATCACTGAGCCTTTATTATGAGAAATTATAGTAATATAAAATCTAGTGACTGCCATACTGGAAGAACTGTAACATTAAATCAAGGGTTAGGGAAACTTCTTTCAAAAGTTAATGTGTTAAGTAAGTTACTTATTTGAAATAGCAATTAGACACATAAGTAGAAATTTTGATCTTTTTTTTTGTCCATAAGAAGGGCACTGGCTTAGAAGCACACTGGGAATACACTAAGCCATGGATCCTACTGCAAATACACAGAGTTTTCCCATTATATGCTTCCTATATGATCTTCATATTAACTTTTATGAGAAAGACAGCATGTAGAATCTTCCCCTTTTGATGTGGATTTTTATTACAGAGAGGAAATGGAAACACTTCCTCTGACTCAGGTCTCTATCACAAGGGGAAAAAAAAAAATCAATTTACACTTCCAGAAGAAAGAAAAGACTATATTAATGAGACCCTATTCCTCTGAAGGTTATTAGACGTATGACAGTCTAGTCTGCAAAGACTTTTCCTTCTGACTTTAGGAGCAGAAGCCCAGCTTGCCTCTCAGCAATCTTAAAAGCAAAATCTAACCCAAAACCACACACCAAGCTGCTCCTGTTCTTCTCTTTACGTTTCTGTAAGGTTCAGCTGACAGTCCTAACAAGACTGCCATTTCTGATGAAATTGCCTGATGAAAGTGTAGGAGATAATTTTACACTATTAGCAAGTACCAACTTTTGTAATTTCCATGAGTGTGACCCAGAATGAAAATCAAATCCAGATCTTACCCTTTGACTTGTCTTTTAAGAATCTTACTGAAATTCTGCCAGTGTAGGTGATATCAATAGGAAAAGGAAATAAAATTGCCAGCCTAGACTACTCTTTCTTGAAGAGCTTTAAGGAACTCACTATAGAAACAAAATGTTGAATTGTTTCATCTCTCTACATAGCACTTGGTCAAATGCTCAAGTAGAACAAGACCTAAAAGACCATTTCCAAAGTACCATAAATAGCTACTTCCTTAAACACCTAATTTAAAACAAACAAACAAACAAACCAAACCAAACAAAAGCTGTTCTTGATTTAACATCAAGTAACATATAGCTATTGATCTATGAAGTACATTTAGTTTAATGAGTAAGTAACATGAACAATGACGCATCCAAATGCAACATACTCAGGAAAGAAATTATACCTAAATTTAGGCAGTGAACTTCAGGAAAGGGTTACAAAATATGAAGAAGCTTATCAAAAATACCCTAAAGTCAAAGGAAAAGAAATTATAGTTTATAACTCAGCATAAAATCTATTTGAAAACGGAGCCATGGAGTCATAGATGAGTATATTGTTTTATATAGCATTTGAGATACATGGGAAGGACAACAAAAGTGTAATTAGGTTATGTAGGAAAGTTCTATGAGTTCACTGGACTCGAAGGCAGTAACAGGGAAGAAAGAGGGCATTACAAGTCAGCTGAAGTCATTTTTCTTTGTATAGGTTTTTACAGTAAAAATAGTTACGTATCCACCCTGTACAAACATATTTCAAGTGTTAAAGAATCAATACAGGAAAAGAGCTGTGTGTTAAAACACAGTATACTTAAAAAATATATAATATATTGAAGAGCAACTAGTCACCGAGAGCAAAGGCAATGATAATAAAAGTTCTGAAGAAATATTAGAATAAAGTGATCAATATGCTTACAAAAATATACATTTTATTTAATCATTTGTTTTAGAATTGCAATCTAAATTAATATAAGAACACTAATTGAGTAATATCCTATAACAGATGTTGAAGGTGTTGAACTTATTTAAATAAATTAATTTACTACAGTTTAGTTAAACTGACATAAATTTTGAGTGGCCAAAATCAGTTCCAGAGCTTAGGAAAAAAATAATGTTATTCTAATTTTATAAGACAACAGGAAAATAAAAGGAATGAAAATCAGCTTGCTTTTCTTTAGTTTCTGCAAAAATTGCCTGGAATACACATTAAAAGAGGAAATGAAGACACTTATTTAAACAAAAAGGTGGAGAAACAGAACTTGGTTCTTGGGTCTGTGAGAGTCAGGCAAATTCAGGCAAAATGAGTTAGTATGATTTTTCTAGATTTAAAAAAAAAAAAAAACTATATCACAACTGCTATATGAGAAACTTGTAGTTTGATGTTATTTAGGTTATTCCAGCCTGACTAGAACTAAATAGTTTCACAGGGACTTTGCAAAGTCAGATCACCAGCCACTGAAATTCACCAGAGTTCATCGGGAATTGCCTAGTATAGGGTTCATCAACAGAAACATGGTTTTAGCAAAGCATGGCAAGGATATCTTTGGGAATACCTTTACTGAAGACAATTAAATCACAGCAGTGACATACTATTGTAAGTCAAATGAGATTTAAAGGTTGCAAACCCCAAGACCAAGATGAATGTACTGTAATCACTACATTTATGAGTCCTATACTGTAGCAGGATTAACAAGAAAACCATCCAGTAGAGTACTGTGTTCATCACTTTACAGTATTGATTGTAAGTAATTTAAACATGTTAGTTTAAAGAATTATGAGCCTTTTTGGTAACAGAAATTCAAAAATCTGCCAGATTACAAGACTCACCCTGAAAATAAAAGTGAACTTAACACAAACAGCATTTCTGAGACAAGAGAGAAAAAAATTGATAAGCATAGGAGAAGAGAGTTTCATATAAAGGGAAGAAAAAAGAAACATACTAACCAGTTTTGTGAGTCAAATTAAAGGACAGTTAAACTGGCCTCAGATAGGAGTTCTAAAAGTTTTGATAGCCTTCAGAAATTAAAGTATTTGTGCAATTGTAGATGACTTTGCTTGATTCTTAATTTTATCATCCCTGTGAGTTTGCAAGCATTCCAGTCAGTTTGTCTTTATCAAAGGTACTTAACTCATTTCTTTTCTTAGACATTTGTTTTCATGAGTTGCAGAATTGGAGTGGGTGGGTGTGTAATTTTGAGAAAAGTTTGTATGTAATTTGTTTTTGTATGAATTCATTGTCATTGAACTTATGAAATTCCTGCAGAAAATGCAGTAGTGAATCAAAAATAATATATACAGAAATAAAAATGGTAGAAGAGAGGTGAAAAAAATAATTTATTTTAAGTCACTTTTTAAGACATTTGTCATCCATGCACTTAATCAGGCATCTAATGGTGACTTCTCATGTAGTTAATAAATTTCAGCTGTGGGAAGGACTTCTACTCCAAAGGCTCTACAGATACAAGTAAAATGACAAACTAAAGATGGAATGGGAAGGCATAAAAACAAGAAAAGAAGGTGGAGAAAAAGTATTTACCTCAGAGGAAAATATTTGAAAGACAGTCCATATAAACTATATCAGTGAGAGATTCACACTCTCCAGTGAGAATACAACAAAGAAAACTATTTTGTCCGGATCAACATTGCTCTTATTATGTCATCCTTAGAGTTCAGACGATATAATACTTCCTGCTTAGGTGATAACATAGAACTATAGCTAGATCAGAAATAAAATAGAAATATCTGTTGATAATCTCTACATATCTATACATATCTATGCCCATAATATTTAAATCTCTGACCTCAAGAGAAAACAGAGCTCAATTCATTTGCTGGATATACCATCCCACTGTTTGCATAAATGAGAAGAATGATGCTTTAGATGTTTTTTTTCTGATATACACATCAAGTATTTTGTAAAGATCAAACCCAGAAATGTATTTCCCTTCCAATGCACTCTATTTCTCTTTGTTTACTCATTCTCTTCCAATCCTTTCTCCAGATTTCTCTTAATAAAATATGACTATGCATCAAAACTACAAAGCTTCTAGGCTCTCTCACTGATTGATAGTAAAATAACATAGTCCTGGATCTGTTCCACTTACTCACATGGAATAATAATCTATTCAGGCAGTAATTTCAATGATAACAATGTACTCGTGGGTGAACAAGTTTTATTCCTTTGTAAAGGTCTAGCATAGACCCAGATTTCAATGAAACCTTTTCTAATTTTCTGAATAAAATAGGCAGATTATTCTTGTATGAACCTTTTTCTGATTCTTGAAATAAAGATATTTCTTACAAAAAGTTTAAATCTGAGAAAGTAAGATTCTTGTACTGTAAAAAACATTTTGGTTCCTGTTTTCTAAGTACAAGAGTATTCAACATCTTGAGCAATCAGAGTTTGAAATGAGAGTAGCTGTCTTAGGTATCTGCCTCTGCTCGTATACTTCCTTATCCTCACCTGCACCTTGGCTTTAGGGCTTTCTAACTTATGAAACCTCCTGAAATCTGAAATATTTTCCTTAAGTTTGAGGGAAAAAAATAGAATTTTTCTGTGCTTATTTCATTCTTAATAACTGTTTTGCAGGATTTTGTCTTTATCTTATTTTCTTATCCTTCCCTTTCCTACTCATGCACAGGATGAGACCTTCCAGTCCTGGGTCTATTAAGATCCTGTGCATATCTCTAATTTCCTAATGAGATTTCCATGGGAATTATGTTGCATCTAAATAAAAAGTGAAATTTATATTCATTGGTATTTGAGTTAGATACAGATGGAGAAGATGAGTCTTATTGTGGTAAATTAGACCTCCTAGGGATATAAACACAAACTTCACATTATGTATATGATCCTGTTGACTTCCCCAGATCACCTTAATCTTACTATTATATCAGTCATCTCTTGATATCTGGTTTCTTCAAATAGAAAGTACAAAATTTTGCTCCTAAGGAAAGTTTGAGAACATAGTGGATTTCAAAATGTTCTAGAAAAACATCTCCAATGTATTTTTAATAAGTTACTTTACAAAGGAGCATCTTTGGGGTTAGTAGTATCATTGTGCAAACCTCATATGGGAAAATGAGCTAGCGTAAGTAGAATGTGCTTTTAATGCTATCTCGAAATATTAAAATTTAATTCTGAGAGTAAGAGAGCTTTGTGTCAAGGATGTCCAAACTGTGAGCTTTGGGCACTTTTGACCTGCAAGACATCAAGTTCTGGCTCTTGTGAGCCGGGATGTCAAGGAGAATATTTATATTCATTTTAGAGGTGAGACTGTTCCACGAGCCTCCCCTGAGGTTTTTAAACCCAAGTACTTGAATGATACTTACTGTTGAGTGGAGCCATTGGGGGTGGATATTAGCAGGGGGCAGCTTAGCAGAACCCCTTTCAGCTCCATCAGTTCTAACATTAACCAGAAATGATGTAAGCAGCTGCTATCCTTTCCCTGTTGCAGCTATTTGGCATTGCCTGTCTGCTAAAGCTCAGGAAGGGTAGTTTTCACTCTTGCTTTCTCCTTGCCTTCGGGGAAAGAACTATAGGAATTGCCTTAACTTTCCCTGAACCACAGAAGCATCTGGCAAAGGAAGGTTCTTTCATGTTTAACAGCTAAGGAAAGGAAGAAAAGATACATTAAGAAGCAATGCTGGTGACCCTCTTTCTCTTGTTAATTGCTGCTGTTTGATGAGCTACATGGTTTGGCTGGGTTTTTCCCTGTGTCAGAGCTGAGACAGGTCAAATCAAAACTTTGGGCTCCTCTATTTGACATCAGTTAGCAACAGTCTCCACCTAAAGGAGACAGCTGAAGGGTTAGTTCTCATCAACTGGCACAATTTTCCCATTATGCAGTAGGCTCTCCTCTTCTTCTGATGTGGGGAAGCATGGAAGGGACAGAGGAGGAGACAGAGAATCCATCTTCCCTATCTATACCTTCAGGGTATATTTAAATACCCTCAGATGCATATTTAAGGCACTCTTCAACATTGTCTTAAGTGTAAAATGAGCAGAACAAGAGAAAAAATAAATAAAAAAAATTTATTCCTAGGTCTGTGCTCAAGATGAAAAGTTGGCCGGCATTACAAATGAGTCAGACAGAGTATTTTGGGAGGAACAAGAAATTTTCAGAAGCGGCACAAGACCCAAAAGTTGATTAAACTTTTCACGTATTTCCAAACTGCAGAAAATCTACAAGCTGTTAACCAGAAAGAGATATAAGTTAGCGCACCTTCACTATTCATCCAGTGTTCTGCTAAGTAATATTTGCCTACTCTTGCAATCTTCGCTCTGGTAAGACCTTTTGGTCAGGTCCTGAGACTACAGATTAAAAAGAAATTAGTAGCGGAAGAATTATTGCCCTCTAAGTTAAAAAATAAGGCACTGGGAGCTGACAATGGAGCATCTTTTCTGAAGATGCAAATTGAGATACAAATTCCTTGTTTAATAGCATAACTTTTCAAACCATCATCAAACTTTTTTGTTTTCAGGCACAGTAGTTCAGGGTATTATTGTCTAACAACTTGTAATTTACACAACAAAACAAATATTAGCAGCCATGTCAGTATCCCATATCTGATAATCAAATGTTTTCACATCAAGTGAGATTATACAGCTGTGTGATTTGAATAATTAAATATATTTGTTTAAGTAAACATAAAATAGATGTGAGGGGATGAAAAGGACAGCTCTAATGTCAGTGTATCAAAATAAAATTAGATCATTACCACCATATACTGTTGGAATAGAAGAGGATGAAAACCAACAGCTCAGCCATAATGATTTCATTAGGATATATATGTGGAGAGATGAAAGGAAAAGATCACTAACAGATTGCTAGTGAAACAGAAAGAGTGTTAAAGCAGCTGAATGTGGTAATACTTAGAGAAATTAAAGTAGAAATGCTTCAGAAAATAAATATAAACTAAATCTTTTTCTCTGTCCAAGGCAGGGCACAAGCAAAAGATAAAATGCACATTTTGTCAATTCACCTCAAAGTCATTGATCTCTTTCGAGTGTTGAGCCTAATGAGGCAAGTAAGAGAAAATTGTAATGGGTCTTGCATGTGTGTATCGTTGGACTTGGATTATTGTGTAGAACTAAATCATATTTTATACAGAAAAGTCTTTCTAATAGTGTTAGGCTTTTATTACAAATAAAAGTATGAATGTTAATTTATAATGAAGATTTCTGAGCTTCTGTAACTGCAAATAAGTATGCATTATGTCAATTCATAAATATACATGACTTGTTTTAAAGTAACTGCATATTCTTTATGAATATCAAGACAAATGGGCCACTTTTTGGCCACACTTTATATATATAGGCAAGAGAGTGAAATTGGAGATTTGGTTTCCAGCTTCTAAGTAACTGCTTATTACTTCAGTGTTCTGAAAATCTGTATGAGCATTGCCTAAAATATGTCCATATGGATTTATAATTTTATATCACATGTCTTTACAATGCATTTGGAAACCATCAGTAATGGGGCTGCCAGTTGTAAAATGAAGGAGTCCATATATATTATAGTTATAAATTCCAAACTGTGTGACTTTTGCACACATTTGTGAACACAAGGTCCAGATTATACAAATTTAGCAGCGGCATTCTTTCTGTAATCAACAGCGTGATTCAGATGTCTTTTAAAAAGCAAACCAGAAGGCATGTTACTGAGGGGGATGTCACCTGCCTCTATTCCAGAATAAGGAAGTGCTAGGCGCAGGGATGCATCTGAGCTGTCACTGCTTTCTGGAGATGATGCAACTCTTCCCATTAGAGAACATGTTTTTCCTAAACAGGTATCTTACTGAGCTACGCTTCCTATGTTTATACTGTTAAGCAAAAGAGGATAGGAATCAGTCAGTGAGTGTCAAGCATTGTCTTGCATCCACATTGCTAAAGGCTAGCTTCCTCTGCAATGGATTTGTCTTGAGACAGCTAGACGGAGCCACCCCCCCCCCCCCCCAAAAAATAGATAAATAAGTAAACAGACAAAAAAATAAAAGGCAGGGAGTAAGTTAAAAATTAGCCAGTTAACCACTGGCTCCTTTACCTGAGCACATTCCATGTCCCTTTTTTATTAGCAGTATGGATGCACCTATTGGTTACACGCAGACCAAGCAGGGCTAGAGCCCAGGCTCAAACACTATCACAAAAGCATTCATGCTTTTTAATTGTTAGTATGCTTCCTGGAATCTTTTTACACAAGCCAGCGCCCAGTTACAACGCAGGGCATAATATAGATTGGCACTGTTCCCACTGGTAAGTATGGAAAAGACTATCCCATTTTGGGAAGTGAGGGAACTAAGCTACTGTGAAGACGAAACATTGGGTACTGTTCAAGGGCACAGCCACTAAAACACCTTTCATGTCCTCACATCAAGGTTCAAAACTCAACATGTACAAATAAATTTCCAGCACAAACCAAATATTATTAGCAAAACGTTTCTTTTGTGTAGTCCCTGCCCTTATTCTTTTCTGGAAAGGTTAGCTGGGATTAATAGTTACAGTGCCATATCTCAGGGAACTTTTTAAGGCTTTTGTGCATATGTAACAGTAGCCGCATGAATATTCATGTCCAAGATGCCGTGGTAGTACTATGCTGTATGAACGCTGCTAACAGTCTCAGTTCCCTTGATATTTCAATAGCCTATTGTTTCATTTTCTTCCGTTATACTTCTCAAACTATTGCTCAGTGCCAATCAAAATTCTTCAGGAATCTTCAGTGTTAACCTTGGCAGACCTTTCTTTGGAAGCAGAAAATTAGAAGGTTTGTGTTTATCAAACTTACCTCATACCCACAAGACCTAGAAAATTTGACTTTTTTAAGCAATACAATAGGAATACAGCAAGTCATGCCACTGAATGCATGCAGACTCTCCTGACTGCTTCCTTTGCACATTTTGTTTGCTCACATCCTTTTTTTCCACCTACATTTTCCCTGGCCACTTTGTTATTATGTCAGTTTCTAAATGACAGAGTGATATGTGTGGCATAAATATGGAACTGTGTAGCCTTCATTGGCTTTATTATTTTAATGTCAAAATGCAGGTATGAGAAAAACAACAGCATAAAAGTTAGATTTTCATCCCCCAGTATTCCAAAGGGAAAATAAACGTCTGAAGTACATGCATTATTTTTGATTACTGATGTTTTCAAACTATTTTTACTCATATGCAGAGAGAATTGTATTCAATAACAAAGAAAATGTCTATGAAACATTTCTAGTGCGAATTTATAGTGCCAGTAATTCTTCTGTAATTTTACAGTTGATTAAGAGGGAAATAGACACAATCTAGCGTTTCTTATTTAAGTCTTTTATTACATTAATTGTGCTGCTTCGTCTGAGTGCTTAGAACTTTTACCTTTAATACATATTTTCCATTAAAAGTAACTGGTTTTAGATGTACTTATTATTACTGAGATAAAATCTACACTGAATAGGTAAAAAAAAATGCGCTGCAGCCCATATCAATGAATGTGTAAAAGCAGATAATTCTATAACTCAATGGCTATTGAGAACTACCAGCTTCAGTGATCAGTGTATTGGGCTCTTGAGATGTGATCCAAAGTGATTTTAACATGTTGTTAACATTAAGCCTTTCATTTATTTTTATCCAATGCAAAGTGTCCTTTCAATCTGGCAGGGATTTGGTCTATACAAAATTAAGAAAATTCTAATTTTCTTCATATAGATAAGTTGTCAATGGAGCAAATCAAAGGTGTGCTGGCATTCTCTACTTAGCAAGGGCAACAAAAGAAATACAGACAAGGGTATATGCTTCAGAATGCAGTAGCAACTTGAATAACAGCACACACAGAACAGGCAGTCTGTATTTTGGCCACAAGTGGATATTAAGGCTTGGGCACTGTGCCCAAAATGCTATTATTAGATTGGGAAAACAGAGATTTACTGAACTTGTTACAATCCTGTCTTCATTTTGCTACATGAGCATATATTATACAGTGACATGAAAAGGCTCTGATAAGGTTTGAAGTACTCTAAATTAGCAGAAACAAACATGATTCTTTACCTAAACCAGGAGATCTGGCCAGAATTGTGGCTGTATCCCAAAAAGCCGATAACGGGCAACCACAAAATTTGAGCTCAGAATTGAACTAATCAAGGAACATTTATACATGTCATAAATCATGCACGTATGCATGAATGTTAGAATTTTAATTTTAACATGTTAATAACCTGTGAAAAATTTTCTCTATCAGCAAGGAATGTAAAAATCAAGGATGATATTTATGGAAAGACCACCACTGGATAGACTGGATTTCAATGAAGAGTTAAGAACTATTCTAGTAAAAGTCAATAATACATGCTGCTGTATTGGAAAAGCTACTATTTCTGTCCATAGTTTAGGAAGCATCTGTGTGTTACTATTGCAAATCAGAGCATTAGGAATAAAATTTGGGTATGACTACTATTTTGCCCTTGAATGAGAAGAAAGTTTCCCGCAACATTTTCTGACTCGTGGTCGTTTGCCAAATTCTGCTGCTTCGGAGTCAGGCAATTTTTCCAGCTGTTTTAAATAAACAAACAGCAGTGGTAACCAGGACTGTTATTCTTTCACTTAGATAAAGAATTTGACAGCCCAGCACATGTGTTCAGGTATTGCACAGTGGATTACTGCAACATGCTTTACTCTCAGCTTAATATCTGTTTAGAAGCTGTTGTTACAAAGAATAAAAGAGAGTTCAATATTAATTTAGGGAATTTTATTGAAGGAATATATAGAAGCTGGCTTATAATTTCACTGGCTGTCTCCTCTTTCCAGGAGGACTAGTGGGTACTGTTCCTAACTTCCAAGGCTCCAAATAGCTTAGAGCAAGGCTCTTCTCCCAAGCTAGTATCATAAATCAAGACAGAATTACCGAATCTATGACAGGAGAAAGGACAATGCTAAAACTTCATTTTCCATAACTTTCCTCTACCTCTTTCTCTTCTGATTCAAGAATAATCCAAATGTCTTGACTTTCTCAGATTTTTGCAAAGCCAGTCGTAATGAACAGATCCAAGCTGAGAGTAGAGGCTGGTTGAGGAAGAGGCTTCTTTAGGGACCTTGAGAGCCTGACACTTTTCACTGCCAATAGATGTTTACTGAATGGTTGCTATGTGCTGGCTAAAATTTGCAGCTGGTTTGGCTTTATGATTAGGGATTTTATATATATGTGTGTGTGTGTGTGTGTGTGTGTGTGTGTGTGTGTGTGTATGTGTATGTGTATGTATTTGTGTGTGTGTGTGTGTGTGTGTGTGTGTGTGTGTGTGTGTGTGTAAAATGTATGCATATATGTATGTATGCATGCATATGTACATTATAGAATTGAGGCAGAATGCCCAGTACCTTAGGGAGATTTTGTGAGATCATTTCCTTCTTGTAAATATAGAAATAACATCTGTCTTTTAAACTATGCTATGCCATGAAAGAGCGCTCCTATCAGACGGAAGGGTAGAGGATTCATACATGTGAGACTGACAAAGTGACTAAAAGAGATCATTAAATTAAAGGCTCCCTTGGCCTTTATATAACATTCCAAGTCACTTCCATGCTGTTCCCATGTTATAATTCTTAGATAAATTAATTGTGAGGGAGGTGCTCCCTGTAGGCTATTGAAACTTCAAATTTAGGACCTGAGTCAGGCAAATACCCTATAGTTCTCAATAGGAATTTTCTCAGGTAGTTTTCTTGCAAAAGTTCTGCCTCGTATATGCCACAAATGCAGATATATTTTTATATTATGATATATACATTGTGAAATGAAATACCTGATCTGTGTCAAAGTATCTACATGTAGTTCTGTTTGCATTATGCATGGCATTATTCACCTTAATTTTATTAGTCAATAGATGTTTTATGTTGACATCCTGGTAATTAAGGCTTGTTCTTGAAAGTAGAAATTCTTATGACCTTATACTTTGGCTCTAATCACACATCAAGGCCAACCTAACCCATTACTGAAGGGTTTGTTGATTATGAATACACCTGCTATTTTCATTATTTTATTAACACTATAAAAAATTAAGGTAGGAGACAAACGTGAAACTGTATCCATCAATCTTTCCAAAATCATTAAATACATATAGAATAAAGTTAGAAGGAGTTTATGGACTCAGTAAGCATGTTGCACATAATAAAAGAGAAGAGAAAAAAATAAGATGGAATCAGTAGAAAATAATATAGCGACATAAGAGTTGCCATCTCAATCAGATTAGGCCAGTATCCTTTTTCTGACACTGACCAGCTTCTGACATTTGAGGGAAGATGTTATCAGTTGTGACCTTCAACAGGTATAGGCCAATTCAAGTCTTGGAGCTTTCTTTAATTGTTTTTTTAATTTTTTTTTTTTATCATTTCTAGCCCTTAACTCCTATCATTAACTCTGGATATTAACTTCTGTTATTCACACTACCTCTGAAGCTCGATAAATGCTTGATTCTGAAATTCATGTGATAGTGGACAAT
Organism: Struthio camelus; assembly: GCF_040807025.1. NCBI lineage: Eukaryota > Metazoa > Chordata > Aves > Struthioniformes > Struthionidae > Struthio > Struthio camelus. The sequence continues at coordinate 179,575,427 of NC_090942.1, read as the reverse complement.
TTATACAGCAATTTATAGATAGGTCAAAATTGTCCTCTAGTTTAAAATGAGTATGGAAAGGTGGAGATGGATCACAAGCTCTAGATCTTGTTTCTTTCTTCTCTGGCTTTTCTTGATATGCATTATTTACAACTGTATGTGTACAGAAGTCCTTACAGAAAGAAAATTATTTCCAATGAAATACGAAATGAATGTCCAGGCCAAAATACCTACAGGTAATAGACATTTCATTTCTGGTAAAAAAAAAAACAAAACAAAACCCAAAAACCACTATCTTATCAATAAACGATATAGTGGGTTATTTTGGAATCCCATATACCAATGTTGCTGTGCTGTAATTAGAAAAATGTATTTCAAAATAACCTGCATTAGAAAATAGATATAACAGGAAGGTAAAATTATACATGGAAAACTATTCCATGCTGAATTGTTTTCTAAAAACGATACATTGAATTTAATTAGTTATTTGGACAATTATTTGAAACATCATCTGAGTGCTAGGCTTTTCACTAGAAAGGTTCTTTATGAATGTGTGATTTATTATACAATTAGCAAAGTAAAAGTTCAGAATGCACACGTGGGTGTGTGCATGTGTATGTGTGTGTGTGTATATATATATATATATATATATATATATATATATACACACACACACACACACACACACACACATGTACAAAAATATTTTTTTCTATCTCTGAACTTCAGATATTCTTTTTTTCATACCATTTAAAATTTAAAGTTAATAATTTTGTCTTCTGCAGATGATATGTTTTTTTTGATAATGCTCTTTTTTTGGTTTTGTCTTTAACAAAAAATATACCTAACGTTTTCTTTACTAAGTGCTTTAAAAATTAAAGTCTGAACAATGTACTTATATAAAAGTTTGCATATCTTTTTTATCAAATTCTTTTTTACTAATCCTCTGTATATATATTTTTGATGTAAATATATAATGACCTTACAGTCTAAAAGACTTTTCCAAGCAGTAGAACTAGTGATTTCATGGGATGACTAAGTTCAAGATTCTATCTCCTTGAAATTTGTTTCCAGGATGTTAACTGCAAAGCAAGTTATATATAGCAGTAAATGCATGCTTAATTTGTGCAGAAATCATGGTGTGATGAATACAATTAAGAGCCTCGGAGGGAATAATTATATTACTGCATAAAGCTGGTGGATCTCAAATTGCTTGGTGCCTGGACTTTAAATTGGCCTGCGTTCCTGTTGTGAAAGTCATTCATAGTAGTAACAAAACTGCAGTCAAAAATAGGGTAGTTTCAAAGTCATATAAGTATATTTACTTGTCTGCTTCAAATGACAGAGCCTAGAAAATGGAAGCAGCATTTAGAAGTAAATGAACAAAAAGTTAACTCCATTAAAAATGAGTGCAATCAATTATGAAAATAAAATGTGATAAACATCATACATCAGAGCATTGTTTCATGCAGCAACAAATGTTACATAAATTATAACATCTTAGTAAATGCATTTTCATTCATATGTACGCAAGTAGCATGCTACAGTTCTCACTCTATCTTTCTAGCTAGCCCATCATAGGTACTTCTAAGAGGCTTTAATGAAGATCTATAATTGAATTAAAACCTACAAACATAGCGTAAGTATAAAATTTATATAATTGCCAGTATCAAAATTTGGCAGTTATCAATATCAGTGGCTAGGATTTCTCACCTAAGGAGTCCTCACATGAATAAGAAATACGGGATTGAATTTAATCATCTTAACAGTCAAGCACAATTCAGTGGGCTCAGATAGGGTCATATGACCTAAAGTATTTTTTGTAATAAAGATAATTTGGTAGCACTGCACTGCTAGCTGTTTGGTACTTTTTTTTCCACAAATATTGAGCATCTAGTAATAGTCTTACAAGAGGTTCACTTGACTCTGTGACCTAAAATAGAAAAACCTGAGCACGAGATACCTCAGCTGCTGCAGTCAACTTAAGGTTTCAAGCTTTTAAATGTATTCAGCTTCTTTCAGCATTTGGGACCCATTTTCTTGTTCCTCTGCTTCTTTTTAGTCTTGTCAAATACACTATAGGAAACAAGAAATTGCATGTGTTACATAAGAAAAAAAATAGCATATAAATAGTGACTAGTTTTAAGGTCAATAGCTTTAAAATATTACCCATGGGAGAAAAAAAAAAAAAATACTGAGATCTGAAATGGTGATTATGATGCGAAAATAAAGGCTATGGGCATTATTCCTGAACTGTGGTAAATTTTATTTCCCCTGGGCAATATTTTTAAAAACTCTTACTTGGAAAATTGGACATTATTTATTCTTGATACAGTTTTCATTTGTCTGAAAAGAGGTAAACCTATAGTGTCTGCTATATCAGCCACCCTTTTTATGTGAAAAGATATATGCATAATCTTAAGAACTGTTATTTTTGAGACTGATAGAGAACAGACATACTTGTAGTCTAGATATAAAGTAATATGGCTCAAGATGTACAAATCCTAAGAATGACTGACATCATGGTAATATTAATGACATTATAATAATAATGAGAATAGAATATGACGCTTAGCTCTACCAGGTTTTTATAATGGTGTCCGTCATCATTTTAAGTGCCTCCCACATAAAATTAATGAATTCAAAGTAAAGTGAATATGAAGTCAGTTATGGACTTAATTTTAGAACTTTTTCTTTATCAGGTCAAATTTGTGCTTCATTTAGTTTCTGTGTTTTTGGTTTTTTGTTTGTTTGGTTTTTTTTAATACTCTGGTAAAGAAGGTTTTATTCAGAGCGGATGCTGTGGTAATGGAAATCCTGTCTCAGTTTTCCTAAGCTATCCTTTTAACACGAGAACTATCCTTTCAACATGAGAAATTTTAAGTATATAGGCATCCCATTGAAAGAATTCCTGATTCAGATTATTCATTTAGTAAAGTGTTTTTCCTGTATGACTATATTTTAATATTTTAGAAATAAAACTTGTCATAAATATGCATAATATGTTTGTATTTTATCATCATTAACAATATCAATGCTTTAGGATATTATTTCTCATTCAGCTTGAGGGTGGATAGACTACTGCCCACAATACTTCCTTTAAGTGGGGGAGGGGGGGGGGGAGGAAGACACTATTTCCTTGTAAAAGGAGAAGTGAAAATTTTCCAAGAAATGGGTTTTTAACATGACTTTAGCAATCACCATTCTCTTGAAAAGTCCCATTTAAAACATTTTATATTTTCAGTTATTATTTTCCTACAGTGAAAAAAGAAAAGGAATTGAGAAGAAGGCGTATTGAATTATTTCCATTGAATAAATTGGTCATAGTCTTACTACCCCCATTTTTCCCACTTATGCTGTTCCAGTCAAATGTGAAAGCTAGTGTTTGAGCCATATCAGGGCCGAGCTGTATGTGTACAGTCAATCCTCACTTTTCTATACTTCAAAAGGATTTATTTTACTGCTAGTATTCCTAGTCATATCTTTGATGTATCTTACTATACGAGCAGGTTTCAGAAATGAGATGACATATTAGCAGTGCATATGTCTTTCCCATCATTATTTGCAGAAGCTCTGACCATTCCTACCACCTCCTTTTCATTTAACCTAGAAATTGTGACTCTGAAAAGACAAAATATTAAGCTGTGTTTGGTACTAGCCTATTTCACTCACAACTACTTCACCTGCACATTTTTTGTCCTGAGGAAGACAGATCCCAATGCAACGGTCTATCCACCTTTGTGCATACAATCTCATTCTCTTTCCTCCCATATCTTCACAGAGGAAAAATCTTCAAGCTACAATCCTTAGAGAAAGACGAATCAAAGCAGCATGTGCAACGTCCACTTAATCACTATTTTATTCAACACCTGTACAAGAATAAAGCATATATCCAATGAGACTACTAGGAAACAACAAACTCCAGATAAGCTGCAGAAACTGCATAACATCAAAAATATAACCATGCTTACAACTAAGACTTTCTTTTATGTCAGATAGAATCAAAACAATTCTCACTGCCATATTGATTACAAGACTTTCAGCTTTTGATAATTCAAAATCAGCATAAGATCTACTTTATAATATATTCTACAGGATGCATTTCTGTTTGCCTTTCCTTTTTAAACAAATTCAACTACATGTAACTATCTTCTAATTGCATTTTTTAAAGAAAACAACTAGCATGAACTAGTGATATGAATCTTTACAAATATTCTCTGTATCTCTCTATAGGATAGCGCTTGCCTTCTTTTCTGAAAGGTATTCACAGTGGCCAGATGTTAAACTGTGGAAATTTCTTTTCCAACAGTAGCATCTGGCTCATTGGCAGTCTCTACTTGCTGTTTTGTTGGCTTCACTGCAGTTATCTTTAGGCTGCGAAATGATTAGGATACTGGTGTGATATCTTATTCACTAGAATCCCATCACTTTTAACTAACTCATGGTTTCTGTTCTGTAGCATTTCCAAAAAACATCTAAACAATAACAAAATCTCTCCCCAAGATCTCTGTATGAGCTGAAAACAATGGGGGAAAATCCAAATGATTTCTCCAAGGATAAAGCACAATAAGCATTTTGTGCAACAATCTGCAAAAAGGATGAAAAAAGATAGCAATTATTAGACATTTTATTAACATTGTAATTTGTGATTCAAGTCTCCAGTATACTCCATTTCTCTCTGAAGAGATTGTTGCTTTCACTTTCATGTGCCATTGAAATTTCTTCTCTCTTCAAACAGGCTTTACTGTATACGTAAGATGAAAATTGGGCTCTTCCTTCTATCTTGCTCCTGAAAATACTTTGTCACTAGCAGTAACATAAATCTCCCCATCAGGCCTTGTATAAACAAAATAGTAAGAAAATTAAATTTTAGAACAGTATTCAAGAGGCTGAGAGGAGAATAGCAAGAGAAGACAAAAGTTTATTAGCTATGTTTTAAAAGTAAACTGCTAGCCATCCAGGGATATTGATACAGATTGGGTTTTTGGCCCAGCCTCTTTTGCATATATTATCCTTCCTGTATACTCATATGCCTCTGAGTATGAACTTCAAACTAGAATCTTTTAAACAACAGACCGATTGTTATCCTGTAATTTATCTAAAATACTTTGTTATTCAGTCAAGTAACTTCTGAGATGATGACATGAAAAATAATATGAAAAATATTCTTGTAATAGTTGCAGAATGATAATGTTCTAGGCTTTGTTTATGAGGAGGAAGGTGTTTTGTTCTAAACAATGATATATAAAATCATCTTTTTTTTTTTTTTTCTGAGAATACTGTGATCCATGCATTGTCCATAATATTTTATTTATAATCACATATAGTAACTCAGCATAGCCTGGAAACAGTCAGGAACCTATTTTTTTCCTGAAATTTCAGTGCATTTTTATCTTGAAATAGTAAAAATCTTTAAGTACTTTTCCCCTAGGTCCAGTTTACTCTATGAACACTTATCATTTAGTTATTTTGAAACTTCAGTATTCCATAGAAAACTCTAGCATATGGAAACCAGCTTTTTCCTCTTTATAAACATAGATATAAACTGTGGGTTTAGATATAGATACTATCTTCTTTTAGACTCTCAGAAACTTAATCTTAGGGTTTTTTTTGTTTTTTTTTTAACAGTGAAAAATGTTTTATAATTCTGGAAACCATAACAAAAACTTTGAAAATTCTGTGTCTCTCAGACTGCATTTCTGATCCAAACTTCCATCTAGCCTGATCTCTATTATATAATACTAGAAAAGATGGAGCTGATACAAGTGAAGCAGACGGTGAAAGAAACCTGCTGACCAAACAGGACCAGTGGGACTAAACCTCGATAGGTCAGCCCATGTCTAATAGATAATCTCAATTGTCATTATACACATCAATTGCTTTTGATTTTACTGTATGTCGTTCAATGCCGAAAAGCCATATGGCTGTCTTTGAAACCTTTAATACAATACTGCTGAGATATTGCAATATTTGTTTTATATTTTGAATAGAGTTTATACATATTCCCTCTTAAGAAATTAATGTAGTTGGAGTTACTTTAATTTAAACGTGCATTCCTTTTGTAAAGATGCAAGACCATTACTTGATATATATCCAATTTGTCTTTTAATTTATGAAAGTATAATGATATTGCATTATTGTTATAAAGTTAATCAAGACTTTAATGGGACAGCTATGTTACCATCAAGTTTTTTTTTTTTTTTTTTATTATAATGCATGTCTTCAGTGAGCTGATTATGCAGTGTAACAATGAATTAACTAATTACAAAGTTATTACTTTATCTTTAATGGGTAGGAATTCTATCTTTGTAAGCTGTAGTTTAAGATGCTTTCAAACAAAAGATAGAAATCAAAAACTGAAAAAATATACAACAATAATTACAGCAGGGTGCTTATTTTATGGGCACTTGGTTTGTTTGACTCTCCAGTTTCTTCACCTAATGATGCATACTTCCATGTGTACAAAGTAAACATGATATGACTTCAGAGACTACCTCTGTGACTTGATAACTTGTTTTACTTATAGGCGTAAGGAAGTTCATGCCAGGAAACAGGGAAACCTGTATATCCAGATTTAAACAGAAAGAAAATTTGTTACACATTTTTTAACCTTGTTTCTGCTACTGAATTTCACGCTCGAATTTAAATTGCATTTCCTCTTAGAATAAGGGCAGAAAAGACGATATGATTAGAGAGGAAAAAATTGAATACTATGAAGTCCAGATGTTGACCATTATAAGTGATGATGTTGTTCGCCTTACCTTAAATTGAAATGATAATTGAATCCTAGGACTTATCAATGAACAAGTCTTCCTCAAGTTAAATAAGAGCAGTATTTTCCATCGGTAACAGAACTTATGTGATACTGTACTTATAATCCTGAGCCTCTGGTCTCATAACTATTCATATAACTGAGCCTTTTCTTTATCTTCTCTTCACCAGGTACATTGAATATCTAACCCTTTTAATAACATTCAACTCATTAAATGAGAAGATAAGTGTTACTAAACAATAAACCCCTACAATGGGAGAAGGCTCAGAGGAGAAGGTGGTGGAGACGCCAACAAGGAGAGGTGCAATGCTAGACCTTGTACTAACGAACAAAGAAGGTCTAGTTGGAGATGTGAAGGTTGGGGGCAGCCTTGGCTGCAGTGACCATGAGATGGTGGAGTTCAGGATCCTACGAGGAGGGAGCAGGGCAATGAGTAGGATGGCAACGCTGGACTTCAGGAGAGCTAACTTTGGCCTCTTCAGGGACCTACTTAGGGGAATCTCATGGGGGAGGGCCCTAGCAGGAAGAGGGGTCCAAGAGAGCTGGTTAATATTCAAGCATCCCCTCCTCCAGGCTCAAGAGCAGTGCATCCCTCTGAGGAAGAAGTTGAGCAAAGTGGGCAGGAGACCTGCATGGATGAGCAAGGAACTCCTGGCAAAACTCCAGCAGAAGGAGGAAGTGTACAGAATGTGGAAAAGGGGACAGGCCACTTGGGAGGAATACAGGGACGTTGTCAGAGTGTGCAGGGATGCGACAAGGAAGGCTAAGACCCATTTGGAATTAAATCTGGCAAGAGATGTCAAGGGCAACAAGAAGGGCTTCTTCAAATGCATTAATACCAAAAAGGAAAACTAGAGAAAACGTGGGCCTGCTGCTGAATGGGACGGGTGCCCTGGTAACAAAGGATAGAGAGAAGGCAGAGTTATTGAATGCTGCCTTTGCTTCAGTCTTCACTGCTAAGACCAGCCCTCAGGAATTCCAGACCCTGGGGACAAGAGAGGAAGTCTGGAGAAAGGAAGACTCTCCCTTGGTGGAGGAGGATCAGGTTAGAGATCTTTTGTCCAAACTTGACATCCATAAATCCATGGGCCCTGACGGGATGCACCCACGAGTGCTGAGGGAGCTGGCGGATGTTATCGCTAGGCCACTCTCCATCATCTTGGAAAGGTCCTGGAGATCAGGAGAGGTGCCTGAGGACTGGAAGAAAGCCAATGTCACCCCAGTCTTCCAAAAGGGCAAGAAGGAGGAGCCAGGAAACTCCAGGCCTGTCAGCCTCACCTCCATCCCTGGAAAGGTGATGGAACAGCTCCTCCTGAAGGTCATCACTAAGCATCTGGAGGACAAGAAGGTGATCAGGAGTAGTCTGCATGGATTCACCAAAGGGAAATCATGCTTGACCAATCTGATAGCCTTCTATGACGGAATGACTGGCTGGGTAGATGGGGGCAGAGCAGTGGCTGTTGTCTGCCTGGCCTCCAGCAAGGCTTTTGACACTGTCTCCCATCACATCCTCCTAGGTAAGCTCAGGAAGTGTGGGCTAGATGAGTGGACGGTGAGGTGGATTGAGAACTGGCTGGATGGCCGAGCTCAGAGGGTTGTGGTGAATGGCACAGAGTCAAGTTGGAGGCCTGTGGCTAGTGGTGTCCCCCAGGGGTCAGTCCTGGGTCCAGTCTTGTTCAATATATTCATCAATGACCTGGAGGAAGGGACAGAGCGCACCCTCAGCAAGTTTGCTGATGAACCTAAACTGGGGGGAGAGGCTAACACACCAGAAGACTGTGCTGCCCTTCAGAGGGACCTGGACAGGCTGGAGAGGTGGGCGGAGAGGAACCTCCTGAAATTCAACCAAGGCAAGTGCAAGGTCCTGCACCTAGGCAGGAATAATCCCATGCACCAGTACAGGCAGGGATCTGACCTGCTGGAAAGTAGCTCTGCCGAGAAGGGCCTGGGAGTCCTGGTGGACAACAAGTTAAACATGAGGCAGCAGTGTGCCCTTGTGGCCAAGAAGGCCAAGAGTATGCTGATTTGCATTAGGCAGAGTGTTGCCAGCAGGTGGAGGGAGGTGATGCTGCCCCTCTCCTCAGCCCTGGGGAGGCCTCACCTGGAGTGCTGTGTCCAGTTCTGGGCTCCCCAGGACAAGAGAGACATGGCACTCCTGGAGAGAGTCCAGCGGAGGGCTACCAAGATGATGAGGGCAGTGGAGCCTCTCTCCTATGAAGAAAGACTGCAAGAGCTGGGCCTGTTCAGCCTGGAGAAGAGAAGATTGAGAGGGGATCTCATCAACGTGTACAAGTATCTGCAGGGGGAGTGCCAAGAGTATGAGGCCAGCCTCTTCTCCGTGGTGCCCAGCAACAGGACAAGAGGCAATGGGCACAAACTGAACCACAGGAAGTTCCATCTGAACCTGAGAAAAAACTTCTTGACTGTGAGGGTGACAGAGCATTGGAACAGGTTGCCCAGAGAGGTAGTGGAGTCTCCTTCCCCGGAGATATTCCAAACCTGTCTGGATGTGATCCTGGGCTATCTGCTCTAGAGGACCCTACTTGAGCAGGGAGGTTGGACTAGATGATCTCCAGAGGTCCCTTCCAACCTAAACGATTCTGTGATTCTGTGATTCTGAGATGGTCAAGGGGTAAGGTGCCCATGAAGCTCAGGAATGATGTAGGGTGTGACTCACTAACCACAGCTGTGGCACAGAAAGCTAACTTTATCTCAACACAAAGGGGACCACATGGTGGCCTTTGTTTTAGATAAGCAGCTGTATCTGTTGAGTGGATCTGTTGAGTGGATCAACTGGTGTAAATGTTTCTCCCTGAGTTAGCCAGACTAGTGTGGGTGGGAAGTGTATACGTGGCTCAGCATAACATAGAGTATAAAACCTGAACAACTACCGAAAGAATTTCAAAGAGAGCAACAGGCTTGAGCTGGCTTCAACTCACATATTCCTTGCTAGTGGTTGGGGATGCCCAGCATCATGACGGTAAGCAAATTATGGAGACTGGTAATGGGAATCACATTGGTATTGTGATTAAACTGTATATTGCAATTGCTATATTTTGCTAAGTGTTACACTTGTATTGTGATGTCAGTATATTGCTGTAGCACCCTGTTAAATCAAAAATCCCATGTAACATCAAATACCTTCAAAGTAAACTTTTATATTAAACATTATACTATCCATGTGTAGAATAACCAAAAGAACCTGGTCAGAGAGTACTAGACTCTGACAGCAACTTAAAAAATAAATTCTACAATAGATTTTAAAGAATGTAACAGGATGAGATCTAGACAGCAGAAACATTTAAGTCTCTAATTTTGTCCACGCTCTAGCATCACTAAAATTATTATGGATGACAGCTACAACTCCTAGCGAAGTATTTATGACTTAGCTTTCACAATACCTGAAAGGTAAGTGCTTCACCCAGCAATGGTTCTCTGTGAACTCAAGAGCATCAGTCCTGGACCCAGCCTGACACAGATCTGAGATCCAGTCTCTGGACTATTTCTACTTTTTATCCAATTACCATCTAATGTAAAATGCATAAAAACATTCTAGGGAAAAAAAGACCTGAGATAATCAAGGAACGCCTCCTTACACCTCAGTGACTGACCATTAGAATATAGATTCTTTGTCTTACTCTCTAACTGTGAAACCATGGAAAGACCAAAGAAGCTAACAAAATATAGCATTAAACTAAGAAAGACTGCCAAAGCCACACTGAGAGTATAAAAATGGTGATCTAGAAGCTTTTGGTCAAATGCTGATTGAAAGCTTGAAGCTGTGAGTAGAGTAAATATCTTATATCTTTTTGAGCTGAAGATATAGCACTTACTTCATTTATGAAGATCATGGAAACACAATCATGTTAGTCATATCTGATCCTTTTATCAAATTATTCCTTAAAGAAATAAGCCACAAAGCTGCATACTGAAATCACCCTCATTTTATTTTCCACTTTAGAAAGACAGGTGAAGAAAAAAATCTCCCCCACTTGGTTTCGTTAGTGGAATGGGGTTCACTTCCAGATTGTGCACACCTAAATTTACATGTCTAAATGCAGGTCTTTTTATCTGAACAAGATGTTAAAATGCCTATTATAGGCAATGCAGATCTGTTTAATACATGAAAGGTTTCTGGGTAACTATTCAGCCCACCCTGAAATAGACCTTTACTTTTGGTCACCCCCAAGGTCTAAATTATGAACAGCTTTTAGGGATGTCGTTTGTGTGCCCTATAGCACCTGAGATATCCATAAGAGGTAGCCAAATGAGACATAGAATCCCCATGACATCTGTATCCTTTTAGAGAGCCAGCTGGGGGCCAAATAGGAGATATTAGAATACACTGGAAAGTCTAGTGTACGGCACTGATTGAATCCTTCCCTATGCTCTGCAGTCTAGATCCGAACAATACCTCATGGCCACACCATGCTCTAACCCTTATCTTGTGCTTACTAGTGGCTTAATTTCACTCTCAGATCCTCTACTTGTGAAGTAAACCAAAACTAATTTAAAGAAATATACAGTATCCCAAGCCTTTATCTTCTCATGATTCAAAACATTACATAGAATCATATTGCTCGTCTTGTGCGGAATATGCTGTCGACTTACAATAAGCATAAACTCACTATAGGTTAGAAGATGCTCACTGCTGATGACAGCCAGCTAATTGCTCATTTAATTACTGAGTCTAATTACAGAAGTCTAACTAAGAAGGCAGCTCTTCTATCTACATAGTACAAAGTTTCACTAAGAATATGATAAAAAGTGGCAAGATCTTTTTTAATAAAATGCCATGTATGTGCATAGTAGCTTCATTATACATATTACACATGAAATGTATTTTGCCTAAGCACAAGCACTAGGACTTACATACTGCACATTATATATGTACTTTTGATTTGTTGAAATTCTCTCTAATACTTAAACAGCTTTGCTGCTTTTTATAAACGCCAGAATAAAAGTAGAAAAAGTATCAGTACCTAGGAACTGCCATTAGCACACATAGTGAATTAGGAAGCACACTTTGGGTGAATTTTTTTCCTGTTCTTGTTTCTAATCTCAGCCCAAAATAGCTGCAACTACTAAAGCATCCAGTATATCTTATATCATAAAAACAAGAAGACAAATAAAGGAAACCAAAGAAACAAATGAAAAAATCCAATAAATTCAAAATAGAGGGACTGAAAGTGCATAGAGCCAATTCTGCTTCTGTGACTGCCATTTATCCGAGGGTTTCACTCCGGCATCTCTTTGGATAAATGAAGAAACTATTACAGAAGATATTGTTTTCTCCTTTTCTCAATCATGCCTTAGCCAGATAACTTCCTCTCTTATTCTATAATAGAAAATATCTCTCCAAATCTGATTAACAACATTATTTGTCACTTTCACCTCTCACTTTTTTCACTTCCCCCAACCACTCTTCATCAAAATGAAGCAGAAGGAAATACTCCAATTAAAAAAAAAAAAAAAAGGAATTGTTCAGTCATTATATCCTTATTTTCCTTTGGTAGTTATAACTTCGGTGAATGTAAACTGAACACTTGTAACTCTTTGAAGAATTAAAGTCTCTGTGTGTATATTTCTTAGTAATTTAATACTATGAGCTCTGGGATTTTCTTATTTCCAAATTAGGCATCATTAAAAATCATCATTATTTATACCTAACATATGTTTTCAGTCTGAGCACCTGCAAAAATTTGTTAAACAGAGGCTGCTCAGACAGCAAAATCATATGGTAGCTGCTTCTCTTGAGAAAGGCTTTCACTGACTTAGGAGAGAGTACAAAACTTTCCTACTTTCCATTCTCCTCCAACGTCTTACAGGAGAGAGAAGAATTGCAAGTATCTATCTAAACACTGGAGAAGTGAAAAGGCCAAGATCATACTTTCAAAATGTAATACAAAGAGCAGGTAATAAATAATCCTAGTGCTTGAGCAGATTTTAGTTCCTAAAAATGTAACATGTATTTTTACCTTTGTGTATTTTAACCACCAGTAAAACTGTTCCTGAATATAGCAACCTGATAATCATGTAAGAAGGCTACTGTAATGCTACATTCCCTAGAAACAGTAGTTCTGCATAAGATTTCCCATACACACACATTTGAACATATTAGTCAATAACTCAGAAAAGGATCATATAACAGGATGACGCATAATATCATAAAATTAAAACAGTTCTTTGTTTTATTTTTGGAAGAAACTGCTTTGATACTTACTGAACCTTTCTAATTTTGTTGGAAAAATGAACAAGGATTTTATGCAAAGGCAACTTTTTCTGAAGGAAACTGCTTTCACATTACATGTTTTTGGTTACCTATGGATCCTGGAACCTAGAAGCAATTTTTTTACATTCTTCCTGTGGATCCATATCACACATTTATAACCCTTCTCCTGACCCACGTCCAAACACAGTCGAACGCCAATCGTATAAACAAGGCTAAGGTACAAAGAACCAAACACTACCTCTAGTCTGTAGGACTTATAAAATAACTGAGCATTTCAAGGAAGTCCATAGTTAAGGAACTTGATGTTTACTGAGTGTGTGAAAGCATGAGAAAGCTTGCAGTGTCTGGTGTTAAACAGACAGCTGTGATACAATATAGAAATAGGCAGGTATCTAAGAAGCTTTTTTTTTTTTTTTGCCTTTTTTTTTTTAAGGATATATCCTTACACAAGTGTTTCAGTGGTACTAAACTTTCTAGCACCTTCTGTTACTCAGCAGCCAGTACACTCCTCTATTCCCTGGAGTGGATACGTAAAAAAGGTGGACACTGGGAATACAGATGAATTTCTGTGAACCACAAGGTTTTATCTGTTAGGTTACTTTCAGAGAAATGCTGTGGCTGTGAAAAAAGTAGTCTATCAAAAATGATAGAAAACAAATTACTGTTCTACGCAGTGCAGAGGCAAATTAAGCAAGCAGTTCATCAGAAAGAATGATACCTACAGCCAGATTGCAGAGTTTTGTGATCACGCTTTAGGCTGTTAGCTGAACTGCGAATTTCATGTGCCGAGTTCCTCAGGCCTCCTTTCCTTCTTAGGCATTCAAATTGACTGATCATAATGCAGTGGAATTTGACTGGATTTAAATCTAACTCAAACTGCCCTAGGGTCCAAGAACTACCAGATAGTTTCACACCTGCCACAGGTATTTATCCTGTCCCAAGACTGACACAAGAGGACCATGATAATCACCCTGAGATAGAAAAGGATATAGAAAAGCATTCAGCGAGAGGTTCTCTAAAATATTGGATAGCCTCCACTAAAATAGCAGAGGAATCAATCTAAGAAATTACAGAACAGCAAGTTTAACTTCAATAGCTAGTAAATTGCTAGGACATTTATTAAAGCAGGCAGTTTGTAAGCACCTAGAGGAAAGCAAGGTGATAAAAAGTAGTCACCATATAGTAGTCACAGACAAATCATGCCAACCTCACTTAATGTTTTACTTTTATAAAGCTTAGTGACTTAAGAAAATGTTGAGAGCACAAAATAAATCTCAAGTACCATAAGACAACTGACAAAAGTCCTGTACAATATTCTCACAAATAAATTAAAATGAAAGCGAGTTGAAATATTGCATTGTGAATACACGACCAATAAAGAAATTTCATTCCTAGATGGAAGTAGAGCTGATAGAGTCTTTATCTCAAGAAAATTATTGTGATTTTTTTTTATATTCTATCTCATCCTTTTTAGAGGTTTCCACATTATTTACTAATATCCTGAAAATCATATATGTTTGTATACAACTGAAAAACTTTTATTTTTTTTTTACAAGTATTTTTGTTTGCTTCACCTGAACAACATAAAATATGTAATCTTTATGTCCAGTTTCATCTCAGCTGGAGAAAAATTTGCTATTGTTCCTATTGTACAGAGAACAGAGGTAAAATCACTAACTACTACTAACTACTTCATAGCATTACTGGCGCAGGGCCAGGATTATTGCCAAGCTCACTACCACGGTATATGGCATGTGTAGCTGGTTTTTTTTTTTGTTTTTAAACATGGAACCAAATCAGAGTTTAGAATTTAAAAAATTTCAGTCCCATTGTTGATTAGCTATGACATGGAGAGGCCTTCCACAGTTCTAATAAAGACAGTTAAATGAGGTTTTATAGCTCCTGGATTTTGTGGGACGGATAAAATGCCTATTTGTGTGTTGCAGCCGACCACCCTCATGCTGCTTCACAACTTCTGCACCAAGTTCCTAGAAATAAGAATTTAATTAAGAGGCAATCCAGAATTCTATGTAGAGATTTATTAGTTCTGAATGTGCCAGACAGAAGCCAAGCCATTTATTCCTCATCCCTTCTCATACAATTAGATTCGAGTCATTTTCTTCAGTTAAGAAGGTGTCCTAGCATTGTGACAGTTTATCGAACTGTCTCATCACAGCACTGGAAAACACAATGCAGAGATGCCCACAGTGCCCTATAAAACCTAGTACAGGACAGAAAAGATCAGTCACAAGCTGGAGGTAATAAGACTAGCTAGAGGCTACCTATCTCTTCATGTTCTCTGTGCTACAGATACCAGAAGGTGTGTTGGTTTTCACATACTTTCAGGCCTGGGCTAGTTCTATATGTTAAACCGTGAATAAGTAGTCTCCAGAAACTAGATCTCTGGAGGATGTAGGAGTCAGCAGGAATTCAGCAGAAGACAGTGGGTTTGTCTGACTTAATTTTAGACTATGAGGTAGGACTTCTTTCCAGACTGTAAACAACTATGTTTAGCTTTCTAAACAACAGTGGCTACATGTGGGACATGCTGTCACTATAGTTAATGGAGATATGGTCAATGCAGTCAGCGAAGTCTGCAGAACTCAGCCTAAAACAAAAACCCCCAGTAGCTGAATACCTTTCCAGACTGTATTGACCAAAATGATTAGAGGCACAATTCAGGTGTTAAAGCATAGATATACTTGTGCTATTTCAGATGTCTTGTGCTTCCAAGATGCAGCTTGGAAAAGGAGCTGGCAGATAGGATGCACAACCTTTCCAGAGTGCCAAATGAAACCCAGCCAGGATAGAAGTAACACCAAATGCCAATGCTTAGGCAACAGAACAGAATCCTTACAGGCTAGTAGACTATAATAAGGGCTCAGAAATATTGCTCACAGGTAGACATTCAAATCCAGACACCTGCATTTGGATGCCTGCAGTGCTAAGCTCTCATTTTCTCACCCTTACACTGTGAGGCTCAATTCTTAGAACAGAGGCCTATAATACCAGTGGAGATGCTTTAGATATTCTGTTTGGCCTATGGCTGCCACAGCAAAAGGCACTGGTCTCTTCCAGGCTATGTGTCATATCTGCCATCTCTATGCTGATGTCTTAGATACTCTAGAGTATTTCAAATGGCATAAGGCTCCTAACTGCATGCAAATGAATCAAGCCAGACATGTCTTCATATAACTTCCCCTATACTCCAAAGAAATAAATAGGCACTCTAGGGCACAATTCATCTTTCCTCAAGTAGACATCTAAATAGGTCAGATAAATTGTACTTCACTATTGCTTATTTCTTTCCACTTAGAACTTATTTTTAATCACATTCCACAGTGCTTCATAGCAGCATTTTTAATGCAGTAGACTTAACTCACCTTTGCCTCAGAAAATGCAAAGTTTGCTATAGGCTGTAATATGTTTGGTATCTGAACTGACAGTGTAGAAATGCTAGCTTTCCAGAGCTGGTTTGGGCATGCATCCAACATTTCATCACACAGTATAGATGTACCTGACCTGTTCAAAGTATTTTGTATTCAGATCATTTAATCACATTTTATTTTAAGTAAATTAGCCCACTGGTCCCTCACATGTTATATCCATTACCTAGATTCATCTTGTGATGTTAGTGCTGTTAAATTGCCAGTAGCTGCTCTTATTCTCTTTGAGGTTATTAGAACTTAGACAGCAATTAAGCAACATGTCGACTGTGCTAGTGTTTCAATGTATAATAAAAGAGTTTATAAGAAGATTGAGTATAGTTTCTGTCTAACAGTTACAGCATGTTGCTACATATTTTATTATAGTTGCCAGTATATAAAATCATTTTCCCAGGACAATATTGTAAACAAAGTAGAATACAACCTGAGAACACTTAAGAAACTGTACTGTAAATATTATATTTTGAATTTTGCAATGAAAATTGGTCCATTAAGCAATTAGAAGTAGAACCAGCTCTATTCATCTGTCTTCTCAGGTAAACCTCATTCTCTTTCCCTTGCTGTCTCTTTACACTTCTCAACACTTCTAACTCTGTGGATCTCTTTCCCACGCTTTCTCCATTGAAGAACAAGGACAGGGAGGCAACTGACACACTCCACACTGAAGACTATATATACTCTTCCTTAAGACTATATATAGGATTCTCTCACTTCTTTTTCCAGCTGAGCCTGAGTGCGAACAGTGAATGCTGTCATGGTCATAAATATCTCATAAATATCTCAGGATTTTGCATTAAAACAGAATTGAGGGTTTTCAGTTTTAGAAGTGTTTCATCCTCGAATTACAAGCAATAATAACCAATAATTCCATGTGCTTATTCCATATGAAAATGGATAGAAAAGCTGGGTTAATGAGGAGATTGCAAAGGAAGCTGGACTGGATGATAGAAAATCTTCGCAAAGATGGTGATAGCTAATTTTTTGGGTATATCCAGGGATCAGAATATCTGATGGGAGTTTGGAAAAACTGGAAGTCAGCTACATTTTGAAGAGATCTTATTTTTAACGATAATCTTAGAGTGAAGCTGAAAATTACTACATTTTTGAGGTAGTATTCAGAGGGATCTCGGACTAGCTCATCAATGGAAGATAAGGACAAGTAGAGGGTTCTGCAGTAGCATATTTGTGGGCTGAGAAATGACCTTTTAAGGAAAGGATTAATAAATTATTGAAGATGGGATAATGTAGGGCCTGTTAGGTCCCATTAAGTTCTCTTTTTATTGCTTTTTACTTGCCTGCTGTTTACGTGCTTGTTTCTTTAGATTTCAAGGATGCAGGGCAAAAACAGAGTCAGCCGGATGACCTACATCACTGTAAGCACAGTGGCGTCTAGTAGACACATCTACCATTGAAGCCACTCCCACAGCTGAACAGGAAGTTTTGTCTGGTGTGTGCGCTTGAGTGATATAAAGCTGCATATCTATCGTCTCCCTTTACTATGAGGCTTGTGCAGCTATGTGCAAAAGGTGATAGTAAATTTGGGTTTTATTTGATACACTGTGCTCCAATCATCTTGGCCTGTTGAGTTTTTTTGTGGTTAATCAGATAAATCATAAGATATGAGGTTTTAATTCACTCATATTTTCCATGAATATAGTCATGTGACAGTTCATAAAAGCATGACTCAGTTGCCTAAACAAAAGAACCATTTTAAATCCCTAGAGCGTCCTACCAGGATTTTAGCTGTTGTTTTGGAAGGCCTTTTTGTGGCAGCTCCACGGTGGATTTTTAATAGCAAAAAAAAAAAAAAAAAAAAAAAGGAAAAAGGAAAGAAAAAATAAGGCTCTGATTAATATATTCCATTTCAGATTTTAAAATAACAGAAGGGGATAAATCCACTCATAAACATGTTGACATAGATATAGGGTGCTATTAAGCTTTGTAGTTCATTTAACTATTCAGCCTTCTCCTGAGACAGAATAAACCTCATAACATGTAGTTTTGATTATATATATATGTGTTAATGACTTCTTTGACATTATGAGTTTGTCCAACATACTAATATTGAATTAGTGAGACTGTAGGTGTAGTTTGTATTTTGACAACACCTTCCAGATAATAAGATGAAAATAACTTGATCATTATTAATTTCGCCTAAAAATATCTCTAGGATAAAAAGATATTATTTTTTCCCTATTTAAAAAGAGTCATAAATAAATTCCTTTTCCATGGGAAGAGATTCATCTCACCTGAATTAAATGAGTCATCTGAAACTTAAGTGTATAGCCTAAGCTAGTTGTTTTGTTTCCCTCTATAGTTAATGAAGAGTTATTCTTCTTATCTATCTTAAAAGCGGATTTAGCTGTAGAGGATGCCGTTTTTCTCCTTGAGTATAGAGAGATCCTAGAGGATTAACTCTGAGTAACTTTTAGACAGCCAAAGTCCAGTGAAGGGCTACTAAGATAATTAAGGTACTGGAGCATCTGTCATAGGAGGAAAGGCTGACAGAGCTGGGACTGTGCAGCCTGGGGAAGGGAATACTGAAAGGGCTCTTATCAATGTATATAAATACCTAAAGGGAGGGTGTAAAGAGCCACACTGTTTTCAGTGGTGCCCAGTGACAGGACGAGAGGCAACAGGCACAAACTGAAACACAGGCAGTTCTGTCTGAACATGAGGAAAACCTACTTTCCTGTGAGGGTGACAGAGCACTGGAACAGGTTGCCCAGAGAGGTTATGGAGTCTCCTTCTCTGGAGATGTGGAAAAACCACCTGGATAGGGTCCGGGGCAACATGCTCTAGACGATCCTGCTTGAGCAGGGGGGTTGGACTAGATGATCTCCAGAGGTGCCTTCCAATCTCAACCGTTCTGTGATTCTGTGAAGTGCTATGATGCTGTGCTCTGAGCCTAGGAAGGCCTGTCACCTCACTCCCTGCGAAGCCCTACAACTTGTTCTTCCTGGGACTGTTTCAGGCTGTAAGGCTCTAGCAGTATTTAACTGACCGGCAGCAATTCAACAGCTGTCTAATCTCGACAGGCAGGCTTGGGGCAGCCCACTTTACAAGGCTGCTGAACAAGCCTTACCATGTTTGAGAGGTGGAAGGTTTGCCAGGGTGGGGGACACCAAAAGGGTGGGGGGAACAAAGAAGCTAGAACTTGCTTGAATGCTACAGCCCTGTCTGAGGAGGCCCCCAAGGGGCCCTCACACAAACCCTGCCACGTATAAAGACGAGACTGATCCTGTGAGCCAGACAGAGGGCCCCGCATCCCACCCCAGCCCCACAGGATGACCATGTAGTTTCTGGCTAGGCCATAGCCTCCACACCTGCTGGTAATCAACACACCAAAGCATGCAGCTTGTGCCTATGGATTGACGAATCCAGGCAAAGCAGGAGACTCCAGGGGAATCTTCTTCACTGTGAGAAATTGCTGTTTGGAGTGGGACATCATGCAGAGACTAGCTGGCAAGTTCCTGGGCCACCCTGGGAAGGAAGCGCTTTCGTGCCAAGGCTGTGGGTCTCGACATCTGCTGGAGAAGCCAGGAGCCCTGGAGCTCAGCAGGGCTGGAGCAGCACCCCATACCCAGCCCTGCGCGGGGCAGCGGCACCTCCCTGCCCTCTTCTCTTCTGTATCATCTCCTGTGCTCAGAGGTGCTGCCTCCAGCCTAGGGATTGCCCTCACCCAAGGTCCTTTTTGTACTGCCTAGGACAGCCACATCACCCACTGCCATTGTGGCACGCCATCACCGCCACAGTGACACGGTCCGCCACTGTGACATGCCACCACTGCCAGTGAGGATAAAAGGCAGCTTCAAGAGTGCCAACCCCCATTGGCATCTGAGACTCACATGGACTCTGTGCCTTGGGGGACAGCAAGCGGTAACGCCAAGAATGGCAGTGGCTGGAAGCTGGTGACTTCTCATTCCAGGAGGAAGGTTCCTGCTCCTCCTGAAAGCTACTTGCAGCTACTGAATAGGTCCACTGCCCTGAAAGCTGAGGAGGAGCTGGGCATACTTGAAGTGAAGTATCTGGGCCAATGGACCCTGCACCATGCAGAAACATCTGGCGGAAGAGGTGGCTGATATTAATGGGTGACTCCCTGCTGCAGAGGACTGAGGCACCCACTTCCTGACCTGAGCTCCTGTCAAGAGAGGTCTGCTGCTTGCTGGGGGCTCGGATCTGGGAATTTGGGGGGAGACTGCCAAAGCTTGTGCCCCCTTCTGACTATTACCCACCTGCTGCTGCTTTTCCATGTGGGCACCAATCATACTGCAAAGGTCAACTTGGAAAGTGTCACACACATGACTACAGAGCTCTGGGAGCAGCAGTCAGGTGTACATAGGCAGGGCAGCCACATGGTTATCTCCTCAATCCTGGCAGTGAGGGAAAAGGCTGTGAGGAGGAACGGATGGATACCCAAGTCAGTAACTGGCTGTGCCACTGGTGTTGGCAAAAGGGTTTTGGTTTCTGTGACCATGGGACCCTCCTTGAAGATCAACATCTGCTTGGAAGAGATGGATCCACCTCACTAGGTGGGACACACGCGTCTTTGCCAACAGGCTGGCCAACCTGGTAAGGAGGAGGGCTTTAAACTAGGAAAGATGGGGGAAGGGGAAAGTTATAGGGGCCACGCAGTCAACAGAGCAGGGCTTAAGTGGGGGTACGGCAGTGCCTACAAGACAAGATGATGGGGAAACCTCTTGCAGCTCTTCCGGGAAATCAGCATGGTCAGATGCCTCCCTGAAGTCCCTGTCCACAAATGCACGCAGCATGTGGAAGAAACAGGAGGAATGAGATGTGTGTGTAGTTGCAGGGCTATGATCTCATTGCAATTGCAGAGATGTAGTGGAGTAGCTCACGTGCCTGGAATGCTGCAGGGGACACATACAGCCCGTTTAGGAAAGACAGGCCTGGAAGGCAAGCAGGGGGACTTGTCCTTTATGTGAGAGAGCAGCTGGAAGGTGCAGCTCTAGGCAGAGCTCTGCCTAGAGGTGAACAACGGGCTGACTGAGAGCTTATGGGTAAGGCTTAATTAAGGGGCAGACTAACATGGGTGGCACTACGCTGGGTGTTTGCTACAAGGCACCTGATCAGGAAGAAGTAGATGAGGCCTTCTCCAGACAGCTGGAAGTAGCCTCACCTTGGCAGACCTTGGTCCTCATAGGGCACTTGAACCACCCCAGCGTCTGCTGAAGGGGCAGCACAGCAAGGCACAAGCAGTCCAGGAGGCTCCTAGAGAGCACCGATGACAACTTCCTGATACAGGTGATAGAGGAAGCAATGAGGAGAGGTGCTCTACTGGACCTTATATTTGTAAACAGGAAGGGCTGCTTGGAGAGGTGAAGGCTGGGGGCAACCATGAGGACAGGCTGGGGGCTGACCTGCTGGAAAGCAGCTCTGCAGAGAAGGACCCGGGAGTCCTGGTGGACAACAAGTTGAGCATGAGGTAGCAATGTGCCATTGTGGCCAGGAAGGCCACGGGTATCCTGATTTGCATTAGCAAGAGTGTTGCCAGCAGGTCGAGGGAGGTGATCCTCCCCCTCTACTCGGTCTTGGTGAGGCCACATCTGGAGTACTGCATCCAGTTCTGGGCTCCCCAGTACAAGAGAGACATGGCACTACTGGAGAGAGTCCAGCATAGGGCTACAAAGATGATTCAGGGACTGGAGCATCTCTCTTATAAGGAAAGGCTGAGGGAGCTGGGCCTGTTTAGCCTCAGGAAGAGAGGACTGAGGGAGGATCCTATCAATGTGTATAAATAGTGCAAGGGAGGGTGTCAAGAGGATGGGGTCAGACTCTCTTCAGTGGTGCCAGGATAGGATGATGCATTGAGCACAAACTAAAACACAGGAAGTTCCATGTGAACATCAGGAAAAACTTTTTTCCTATGAGGGTGACAGAGCACTGGAACAGGTTGCCCAGAGAGGTTGTGGAGTCCCCTTCTCTGGAGATATTGGAAACCTGCCTGGATAGGGACCTGGGCAATGTGTTCTAGATGATCCTGCTTGAGCAAGGGGGTTGGACTAGATCTCCAGAGGTCCCTTCTAACCTCAATCACTCTCTGGTTCTGTGAAAGTCAAGTTAGAGGATCGTACTGAGTGCTTATATCCTTCTCTGGAAGAATCTGAAAAGAAACCCACATGTCCAGACTGTTTATCCTTCTATCACTAACTTCAAGGTGGCGTGTTGAAAGACTATTTTCTTTCAAGTCTGTACTTCTTTGAGATACATCAGACTACAGTGAAAATATTTAGCAAGGAGAAGATTTACTGAAATGAGGAGGGCATAAAGAAAGAGCATAAAGAAAGGATTAACGTGGTATGTTTAGAGTAGAAAGGACTATAAGGGAAAGAGGAAGCTGCCACTTTTAGGGTGCAGCACTAGGATATAATGTACTCTAGTTATGATAATAAAGAACAGGCCATGAAGAATAAGAAAAGCTGTATACAGATATAGATAGAAATTTACAGATGCATATGTACCATATTTCTGTATATCTATCAGTAATATAACTTTTCATTTCCTTGTCTTTGTGATACTATGTTAAGCATATTAGTCAATTAGTGATTTTAACTATTTTACAATAAAATATAATTAATCATGAAATCAAGAGCAACAAAGAGCAGATAAAATAAGCATAAAGCTCAGGGAATAAATATCCATGTAGGAACAGATTCCAGAGAAAGTCATTGCTAAAAGTAAGAACTCTACACTCTATAATTGTTAAATGTGAACATAGGTGTTCAGTTTCCTACCGGTAGGCTGGCATAGTACACTAATATGGAATTGTTTTACATATGGAATTGCATAAAGGAGGATTTTTGAACAGATGACAAAATATGTGAAGTTCTCGAGGATAATGAGCCCTTAACTTAGGCCTTAGTATTAACTTAGATCTCAGTATTCTGTGTCCAGTGGTATATATTCTATAAATAATATAGTCTATAGGTAAATCAAGGTGTTCACTATCCTTAGAGGGTAGTCTAATCTTTTGCCTTTGTATTAAAAAGAGGGAATATCAGATATATTCACAGTGTTGAGAAATAAATGTTACAGCAATCCCATTAGTTAGTGAAGAAAAGGTGAAATTAGGTGAAATTGTTAACTAGTGCAGAAGAATGGACATTTCTGATAATTTTATAAAGGATAATACAGATAAACTAAAAAGAAGGAAGAAAGAAAAAATTCCTGAAGGTCGTCTTCTTTTGAGAGTATATGAGAAACTCTTGGGTTGCTCCGTTACAAAGGAAGAAATAGATAATGTTATTAGAAATCTAAGGCAGTTGCCCCAAAGTTTTCGTAGTCAGTTTTTGAAGGCTCTAAAACAAGATGCAGTTGCTATGGAAATAGACTTATTTAATGAAATCACACAATGAAAAATTCTTTCTTCCTTGAATGAAGCAAAGATACTTGTCACAGTTAAAGAAGGGACATATGGGACCACTTGTCTTATAGACTTGCAATATTAGAGACAGATTAGACCTCAGATATAGCACATAAAACCTAGCAAGATGCAGATACTGAAAAAATACTCAGTAAGATAGATATAATAGGATTTTTTAGGCACTCTACAAGAAAAAATGGCCTCAGAGATAAACTGAGGATTTGCATGTCTGCTCTTACATAAGAAACTCAGAACATCTGTAGTACTAGTGAGTGCAATTTATATGTAAGTTAAAAAAAGGAAATAGTCAGAAATAGTTACTGTGGTCATTGCTGTTTTGCTATAGCTACGGACCCTCTAGCACCAATTATAAATAAAAACAATACAGTTGCTTGAGAGTTGAACCATAAGACTGGTGTCTATGTTAATTTAAGTTAAGAATTCAGTGAAATATTTGCATAGATATTATCAAGAAATTGCTATTCTTTTTAAATTATTTGTGCCTCAGTTTCATCTAAAATAGTGAAACCCTGAATAGGTAGACAATAATATTACTTGGATGAATAAAAAAGCTGTCATTAAAACAAACTAGCTTCCAAAACTTCTTTTCTAGTTTTCCATTTACTTTATTCCATAGTATTAGAGACTAAGACTGAACACGTTAGTGTTACAACTGTCTTTTAAAGTGAGAGGTTTGAGATTATTGTTCAGTTTAGCCAGAACGTTATAAATTACTTTACAAATCTTTGAATAAGGTTTGAACTGATACCTAGTGAGACTAAAGAAGGAAATGAGTACTTAGGTACATACTGGATAAAAGCACTTGCAGCCCATTCCCCACTCCAATACAGAAACAAACAAACAAACATCACCACTGTACCCAGGTTATCCTCAGACCCATATAAAAATAGGGGAAGTTCCTCTACCATTAAGTTCACTGTTAAAAATGAAACTTTTTCCTGTTCATCTATCAGATATGTTTAGTGTTTCTCCTGTTTTTAGTTTCTATGATGCACAGATAGTAAAGGAGCAGGTTGAAGTGAGATATCTCCAACATGAACAGAAAACTTGTGATAAGCTTGAAAAAGTTACTTTTTCCCAAAATATTTAAGCTATAACCTCAAAATTACTAATATATGCACAAAAATTAATTAGGTCACTAATTCTTTTTTGAGTGTCCATTTCTAAAACGCACATATAAGTAATATGTAAAGCATATACACGAATAAAAAGAGATGAATGAGAACATTGGAAAATGAAGGCTTGCGCTATTCAGTTACAAGAATAAACAGTGCATTTAACAAACATTTAAAGGATATGAGAAAAAGCAGTTATTTTTCTTTCTCTTTCATCTCTTTGTATTTTATATAAGGAAAGTTTATAAAATGCATATTCTATGGAGATAACATATTCACTATAGAGAATACATATTCTATAAGGACTGTAAAGGAAAAGTTCTTTCCACATTTAAGCTTCTGTAACACCAAGACCCAAATAGTCTTGATGATAATACTTAGAATGATAGCCTTGTTACTAATGCATCCTTTGTAATATAGAACTATTCTGTAAGACCAAATTGCTAGTGCAAATTCAAAGAAAGACTGTTATCTGAAAGCAAACATCCCTTTCACTCTCAGGAACAAAAGCTGATAAGCCAGTAAGCATGAGGCTTCATACATATTCTCTGAGTACTGATAAATAATACCAGACTATACCACTAGGCCCTCTTACTTTCCGTATAATATAGTCAATAGAGTGTAGGTACTTATTTCGCTCTTGAGCCTCTGAGTTTATCCTCATAACCTCAGAATGGCTGGATTCTTTCTGTTTACAAATGAAACACCTGTTGGGTTGTATATAACAAAGACAAAGTGAAGTGTGTGCTCTCTGCTGTAAGCTAAATGCAATAAGACCGTTGGATATTTGTTAATGCGTACCATCTGGTACACACCTCTGGTATCCTCCTCGCCATAATACAAGTTCCCTTTGTAAAATGAACATAGCCATAACATCTTCTTGCCTAAGTACTAGCCTTGCTTCAAGAGCCATGGAGTTATTTGCCTGTCATACCTGCTTCAGAGGGTATAACCCTGAAACAGCAACAGGCTCTGTACATTAGTACATGTGGTTAATTGAGACTGTGTGTCTGCAAGCAAGCAGCAAGACACAATAACTAGCGACAAACACAAGACCCTTTTCCACATATACAGTAAAAGACAAAGTATCTGGAGATAGAAAGTAAAGCCAAAAACATGTTCTGCAGCACTGGTGCTGTGCAGCTTAATAGAGAAGGAAAAGAAGCAGTTGCCTGCCTGGAGAAAAAGGACTAATTTTGATAGTTCAGTAGAGGACTGTAGCACCTGCACTGACAGGTTGGAGCAGTATATAGTCACTAATGATATTGATGATGAGAAAAAGGTGGCAGTTTTATTGAGTGCAGTCGGGGCTAAAACCTATAACTTGCTGCACATCTAGCTTCACAAAACCAGACTACTAAACAAATGCTGACCTTGTAGAAAGTCTAGACATTTACCTTACTTCAAAAGTCACTAGTGATTGCAGAGTGTTTACAAATCGGGTAAAGAAAAGAAAACCAGCACAAACAACAACAAAGTGAACACGAGTAAGTGGTTAAAGTAAGCAAATTAGCAGAGCATTGCCAGTGGGCAGAGTATTTAAATGAAGAGTTAAGGCAAAATTCTTAATTCTAAAGAGAATATTTATTGTATATTTAGTATATAATATACAAAATTAAGAAAACCAAAATCAGCTAATGAATGAGGTTGCTTTCACCATCAAATAAACATTAGATATTACTATTTTTATGTGGATTGCTACTGAAGATGCCAAGAAGTCGCAATAGCATCAGAAAATCTGTTTATCAACAAATATAACAGAAACAGAGAAGGAAGCACAGTATAGGGCACACTTACAGACCGTATATTTTTATTATGAAGCACAGTCTCACAGTGCCAATTACTGTTGGTTCAAGGACAAACACTGCACAAAGAAACTGGGACATACATAGAAAAGATGTACAGGTCAGTGCAAAAAGCACCTCATGGGGACAATACCTGAGACTTCCAGAATCATCAGCTTGCAGACGACAGCACAGAGTCCATAGAGAATACTGTAACTTCTCTACAGCTGTTTAATTTAGAAGTTATTATTTGAGTTCCTTTGCAAGTGAAAGCAATACAATTTAAATTGGAGCTTGATCCAGGGTCCGCTGCTTCTGTAATTTCACAGCAGGTTTATCAGAGGCTACTTAAGAAGGTGAAATTGCAGAAAACCTCAGTGTTTCTAAAACATATACTAGGAAAATCCTCACTCCCCGGAGTCTTATAATGGTGAAGGTAACATATAACTGTAAACAACATATGTTAAATCCTTATGTTGTGAAACGAGGAGGTCATGCATTATTTGGTAGAAGATGGCTGTGAAAGATTCAGTTGGATTGGCAAAGTGCAATGTG
Organism: Struthio camelus; assembly: GCF_040807025.1. NCBI lineage: Eukaryota > Metazoa > Chordata > Aves > Struthioniformes > Struthionidae > Struthio > Struthio camelus. The sequence goes on along the minus strand of NC_090942.1, from coordinate 179,548,139 downwards.
TTTGCAGGCTTGGAAATAATTATGGGCTCCAGCCCAAAACAAAAATAACTGAGTGCTTATACAATGAAAACTATGTCTTTAGAATGATATCAGAACTGTAGGCCTAGCTATGAGTCATCAGCATAATGTAGCTGTGAAAAAAAGGCAAAGAGGATAGATTCTAGGCTGTACCAGCCAAAACATCAGTAGGAACAGAGAAGTATTAATGTCATCATGCAAGACACCCTTGGGGTCTTATTCACCCCATGCTAGAGACTGTATGTGTTGTGTTTTGTTTTTCTGTTAAAAAACTGTTATAGCTGGTCATGTGTATGAACACATCTGTCCTTCCTAAATGGCACACATTATAGTCATCAGAATGGGTGTGTATTGTAAGCTCAATACACATTAGTATTGTTGAACTTGTGGCTGAACTTGTCCTGAGAAACTGCTTTTTATGTCTTTTCCATCATATACTTCTATTGTTAAGGCAGACTGTTGCAGTTATTCCATGTTTCCATCAATTACCTCCAGGACTTCTTATGAGGTAGTTAGACTATCACAATTTGCCATTACAAATGAGCTCAGGTGATCTAAGAAATTTTCACTCCTTACAAATTAGTTTTCACCCTTTTGACTGAAATGTAGTAACTAAACCAATGCATCTGCTTAGCCTGTTTCAGTGCAAAGCCAAAAACGGTAGCTTAAATTACCATCAGAGTTGAGACCACAGTATATAGTACCACTGTGAGAGTGAATGAAAAATGCTTAATGAACCTCATATCCCTGTTTCTACTCCAAGCTTCTCTGAACTTGCAGGTGTGAAGGTTTTGCTACTATAGTCACACCAAAAAAAAAGACAGGCTGTATTTTTCATATATTTCTAAATACATGATTTTAGCATAGTCATTTTTAGGAAATTTTACAGGAGAGACATAGGGAAGTGTCAGGAAAAGGTCACCAATCACATTTACTTCATATTTGCACTATTTAACAACAACCTTAAATTTCATTTCCCTATTCTGTCATGAAGGGTTGCATTTGCAGGGCTAATACACCCACTCTTCCTTATAAGTCATTGTGCATGGTAAAACTACATTTCCCATGAGACGTTATGGTCTTCCTCTGTCATGGAAATTTTTCAAATTCACAGTTCCTGTGACTAATGGAAGAAAGTGTGCTCCAGAGAGAAGGTATAAACCAGCTTAATCTGCAGCATATTCTATATCATGATAGTAATTCTAGCAGTAATGGATTTGTAATTTTTGTATGACATTTTACATGACAGCAGTAAAAGTATGTAATGTGTAAGAATTGGATTGCTGTAGTTGATAGACTGAAGCCCTCACTGAGACTTGCCTGTTTTCTATTACCGTAGCCATTCAGGACCCTACTAGAGCAATACCACGTATAAGCAAATAGCCTTTGTATGTATCTAACTTGTCAGTAAGTACAGCTGGTAGGATAACAGCAATCTTCCTGGGACATGTTTTGTCATTGTGAAGAGTGCAAAGTACCTTTGTCGCTATTTTACAGACATATAGTTAAGCTGCAGTGCTATCGAGTTCGTGTGGATTACATCACTTTTACACTGTAGTATCCATTCCCCGTCTGTTCAGATGGGATAGATTTTGGAGCAGACAGTGGATGCCGTCCTATCAGTGCCTCAGCATTTACTTTTTATGGATTTTGGTTAAAAACGCAGAACAAACAACGAAACACAAGGAAATGCACTTAGGTCTCCCCCAATATAGAGTTAGGATGCAGAGTTAGGATGCAGCTAGAGCGTATATCTGTACTGATTGTGGGATGCAACAAACACTTTCAGGTTCCGTAATCTAAATGTAGCCATAAAAAATTAATAAGAGACAGGGAAAAAACTATGTTTCTTGGGAAACAAACTGCCTGACTAAATCACACCACTATCTTTCAAACCTCTCTTCTACGCACTTTTTTTTGCATACAGCTATTACATTCGTATTGACATAGACTTTGAATGCGTTGCACAGACTAATTTCTCTCTTGTGTGGGAGAAGTACCTGGGTGTGTAAAAAGGAAGATGTAGTGATGTGAAAGTTCCAAAGCTAAGGTGACAGTCTTTGACAGTGTGTTTTTGTACAAAAAAAAAAATTTGTTATTTACTTTTGGTTAATTATATAATAAATATTTTAGTATTTATAGTGTAACCTATATGACTCTAACAGTCATAGCTGCAGAATAACTTGATTTTTGAAGAGACAAACAAGCGTGTGATTTTCTTGTAATTATATTGTATTTACTATGCAATTACATAGCAAGTAAGTTGTGAATCGAAAATTATTATATAGCTGTTTGCAGTCTATCCAATCCACATCTGAGACGTTAGTGACAGAGCTCAAAGCACCACAAGGAATATCAGATGTCAGCTGCTTTGCAGTAAGGGAAGGAAGCAATTGAGCTTTCAGTATGAGGTCATTACACGTTACAAATGTATGTAATTGTAATTAATAGAGATGGTAACAAGTAGAGAAATCAAAATATTTTTCATGTAAAGGCAGAGTTTGAACATTTTGTGTGATAATATCTTCAATTAAAATATTTACAATTAAGTCATATGTGAATTTAGGATAATTGCACCTAAAGCTTAAGAGGTAAGGGATTATCATTTCAATTGTGCGTAGCTGAAAAGTTACACGTGTCTTGTCCATAATCAAACTTCTTTTCATTTAAAAAAAAAAAAAAGAAAAGAAAAAAAGTAAGTGCACGCTTATCTTTAACCACAAAGTGATATAATTAAGTCAGAAGTCTTCCTTTGCTTAAACTCAAGATTTCTTCTGAAAGAAAGATTTTGTAACTTGTGTCACGTGAATATGGTAACTATCCTGGTGAAACTGCCTAGCTGGACACACAACAGGCTCCTGTGCTGGCTTCTAACCAAAACCCTGGTCATCCCTATTTTCCTTGAGCCCTAACAGCATCCAGATGGTTTCACTTACTGAGGACTTTATACACCCTCTCAGAATACCCACCTTGTCTCAGATTCATTTCAGTGATTTCACAAATTTAACACGTAGTCCACTAAGGCCAAAGTAATCACCTTTGTTTCCCATTTCCATCAATGAGGAGAAATAAACATTTCAGAAGCATTCACCTTACGTATTTCCCACACCCAGTTAAAGATGAGATGAATTGTCCTTTGGAAGTTTTCCCCCATTTATTATATGTGGGTGTCTAGATTAGGCTTGGAAAAGTAGCAACTAAGTTGTAGATACTGAACTTAATGTGAAATGAATCCCTGCTCTTTCCCCTAGCACACTTGCCTGAGAGCGGAGGTGCTGCAGCCTAACCCCTTCAGCCAATACTGATCTCTTAGACGTACACACGGTAAGAAAAAATCATAAACCTTCCAGATGTCTCCCCAGCTTTCTTCGCTATATCAAACCATGTGTTTACTTTAAGTCCATGTCCTGTGGTGTTCAGGATTACTTTTTGTAATTCAAGACATTTCTTCAGAAATAAAGAATTTCCCTTGTGTGTCTCTTAGATTCCCTATACTTATCTCAACCACTTCGATCCAATCATTTATTTTGATCTAGGTTTATCTCTGTATTAAAGATAGTCACCTCCCTTGAGAAAGTTTTGGTTCCCATCCCCCCATTTTTCCTCAAGTAGTGACTATCCTTGGGACTGATCCAAAGCAATGTAAATGTTTTAATTGATTTTGAGGTATGCTTGGCTTTTTTTTTTTTTCTTTGCAATTAGTCCTGTGGAAATGGAAGGAATGACTTGTTGAATAAGATACCAGGAACGAAAGTGGCAGAATCTGTTCTTCAATAAAATATCTCCGATAAATCTTCTGGGTTTTTCACTAGCACTTTAAAAACAAAGTGTTGAACATAATGCAAACTATAATTATAATGCAAATTCTATCAAACACTATATCATAAACATTTAGCAATCTTGTTCATTTAAGTCAATTCATCTATATATACAAATGTGATATTTGACTTTTTAAAAATTTAACATGCGTAAGTGCCCATAAATCACTTATGACAATCATTGTTAAAATAATCAATAGTAAGGAATATGCATTAATTCAAATAATATTGATAGCCACATGAACCTGCATCAGTCTTCGGTGAAATAAGAAAAATGAGACATCTTCTTAAAATCAATATTTTCCTTTTTATGTCATTCATTTGAAGGGTATCAATAATACATTACTTTATACCTTATGTGTCAGAGGTCTTACTTCTAAATATGGAGGTATCTGGAAAAAATATTAAAATGAGACAAAAGAAAAAAGTCATCAAAGCAATGACCTGCTAAAAAGCTTACATTCATCAACTGTATTGTGGATATTCATCTGAACTAAAATATGTATGGGCAGCGTTACTGGTTAGATATATTATTTATAACTCAGACCTCAATAGCGGTTGCTTGTGCAGTGCATTTGTACTGGAGTTAAAGAGCAAGAAGAATAACAAGAGAAATCAGTATTACCTTTTTCTGTCTTCGACCTTAAGAGCCAGGAAGTTATGCAGGTGTGCAGACCAAAGTAAAAACACAAGATGTCGAATTACAAGATCCATTCATCACAAAAGAAACATTTTAATTGGTTATATGTGGAAAATATCTACTTGACAGTCAGTTTCTCACTTTTCACATAAGTGCTTTGCTGCTTGGATGCCTAATCTTGTTTAGTATAGGGAAAGTAATTTGACATGAAAGTACCTAGATGGCTGCCGAAAATTAATTGCCAATTAAAAAAGAAAAATGTTTGTGCTACTCTATAAACAAGCCAACATATAAACCTTTCAGTCTTGTTGCTTTATTTATGTCTTTGTAGATCTGGTTTCAAGCTATTTGCATACAATTTACAAATTCATATTATAATTCTCCAGTATATTTATGATTTTATAGTTGTATATATTTTACCTCTATGAAAAATATTTATTTCTTTATGCTTCTGTTGCTTATTATTTAACAAAAACATTTCATTACATTTGATAGTTTATGTCTCTTCCTTGGAATGAGGCATTTTTATTTGTAGAGCTCAAAGAGAGAGTGAGTTTATTTCTCCCCCACATGTTAAAAAAATAGCCAGACCTCAAAACGATGAACTCCTGTCTCTAACTTTCCATTGCTTCCATAGTCTGCTTTCAAGTGAGGTTGAATACCCCAGAGATTCAAAGTATAAAGGTTAATCTGAGTGGAAAATGAAGGCTTTAACAGGATTGTAAAGCTTAAGGACTCCTTTCAGTGCTAAAGAGACTTTTGAAAGTGCTGAGCCATAGAAGTTTCATGAGTGCCATGGAAGGGCCCCCTTAGATCCAAAATACAATTCAAATGGCTCAATCCATCAGTAGAATTGAATATTGACTTCCATTTTCTTCCTTCTTCTACTCCTAAAATTAACTTTCTATATTTGTCAGGTAGATAGCATGGAGCAAAGTTATGTCTACATTGGAGACTGACAATTATATGAAGGATGGATCATTCCCTATCATAAATTTAAAGCAGTAATAGAAAATTAATAGAATTTCAATGTTCATATGCTTTTTAAATAGCAACATAAATATCTCTTTTACATTATTTTATATTATTTTTACATTAAATTTTTAATTGAAATATGTTCTCAGTGAGCAAAATTCACTCACTATATCTTCCATTAATAAAGAATTGGGACTATCTATGGTTTTTCAAAGCTACTACTTCTTGTATTAATGCTGTTATTCAGTCTTCCATCCCAATTGAGTGGGCCAGGCCAGGGTTCGTTAGCTAGCCAGACTTCAATGGCAAAAAAGAAAAAAGCTTTCAAGAGCAAATTAACATGATTGTGACTCTCTTGACAAAATATGGGTTGAAAATACCTGACCTTCAACAGATCTAACTGGTATGGAAGACTGAATACAAGTCATTTGTGATAAAGATTTTTTAGGTTAAAACTGTTCTGTAAGAAACTTCTGTGCACACTTAAACACTGCTTAGTTTCCTCACAAAGCCTACAGTTCCATGCAGAACATCAATAGTGTGGAGATAATGTAAGGGTCACTTATTTTCACTGTGCCAAACAACTCTAGAATCCTCAAAAGACTGACACATTACAAACAATAGCCTCCATTCAAGAGCTGAATGAACAAGCACTACAAGCACTCAGTGACTTGACTTATTTTCCTTTTCTTTTTAAATTAGAATGATAAGAAAAAAAAAATCATCAGATGTCATATATAGATTTTATTGAATGCAACTTATTACTAGGGAGCAAAGTTAATTGAAGAATATAAATATAATACTAACTTTTGAATCCTGAAGAACAATAATAACATTTTTTTTGCATTTAAGATTGTCAAGTTTTTGTGTAATTATTATCCCTTTACCCTTTTAAAGGACAAAGGAGAGAAAAGATCACAGTATTAAGTGAAATATCAAAATTATCAAGTGAATAGATAAATACACTAATCCTGTCAGTCTACCAAGTTATCACAAACCTTGAAAATGCTTGTGACCTGTTAAGTTCTCCAGAACTTAGGTAACACTGAACTTGGAGTGCATTCACCGTTATTGTATCTTCCAACAAAGTTTCATTTAAACAAAATATTTTATGAATCTCTATTTCGTGATCCTATTTGATCTTCTTTAAAACTTAGGATAAAATTATATGCCAATGCAGACTTTGATTCACTTAAGGTTATATGATGTGGTTCCATTGACTGAAAATTCTAGGTTGTATATCTAAAGATTGAACAAGCTAGTACTAAGGTTACATGTTTCAGTTACTTGGAACTGCTACTGCTGTTGATTGTATATTTTCACTGGCATAAGTGTGAATATACATGCCTTCACATTAATATGAATCTTCAGTATTTATAGCACCTAAGTATCATCTTCAGTGTACGATTCAGCTTGATGCTTTCACACAGAAAGCAAAAAGCTACTGGTGTGAAAAGTACAAGGCAGGATTTATATTGGGTTAGATCATGCTTTCTGATGAACAGGACAACCTTCTTTTATACAATCATGATTTATAATATATGTGGTAGCAACTTATCTGATACAACAGAGGAACTCAAGTGAAAATTGGCAGTGCCGCTTATGGTGAAAGAAATGCAAGAGATAGATAGTCATTAATTTGACTCACATTTTATGGTGGAGTCGTTCTTTAGTATTATGTGGTTTCTGATCTTTTCAAATATGTGATACCTGAGAAACTAGCAAAAATGACAGGTCAGCTGTCAAAATCTTGGATGAGTAGACATATATGCAGTCATAATTAAGGAAACAAGAGACCTACATGATCTTTAGTAGGTGATTACTTTCATGTGTGAGCAAGGGATAAGTGCAGTCATGCTTGTATGGTAATACTCCACTACATGAGATATTTTTCACCACCAAATGTGTCTGTGACTCCCCCAGCTAACTATAAGAAGAGACTTGAAATTCTGTGGGTTCTTCCCCCCGCCCCCCAGTATTGAATATGATTGAGTATGGTCTACTGTTCTTTAAAGCATCAAAAAACCTTTGTATTATTCAAAAGAAGACACATGGGGAAAGCTTGTGTAATGTCAAGATATGACACAAACACCATACTCCTTCATTTCAAATATGTATTGTGGCTTTTCAGTCACAATCACAGATGAATAGGATAGTCAGGTAGCTATAGATGCAAGTAGGAAAAGTATTTGAAAGAGATTTTTTTTTCCCCTATGATAATCCCTACTGCTGAGGACATTATTAAGTTGGTTTACAGCCTTGCAGTCATTTTGGTTTCCTTAGCGCTGTGAGATGTTGCACAACCATTGTAATAAAGAGACAAACATAATGTGTATAGATACACTATCACTTACATTATTAAGAGATTACTGTGGTTTGTGCTTTTGGACATAGATCTAGGCACAACATTTAGACTTATTTATTCTAGCTTCCGTCTAGCAACTGAGACACCCATTGAATTACTTATAAATTACTTACAAATAAACACCAGAATTCTCTTAGCTAGATAGGTCATCACAAGCCTATCACTTGCTCTTAACTTAATTATAGAGAACAATTCAAAGTCCTCTATGACTAACCTGTTTAAGATATCATGCCTTCCCCTGGCCCATAATATCCGGTCAGGTTGCTTTCCACCCGAAGAGTAAAGTAGTATATTACAAAGGAAGTCTTGTGAGACTGGGGGATCTTTCTGTGTGGCAAAATTCAATGTTAAACCTCACTTGTGCATTCACTTCCCAGTTAGTGAGGAATGTGATCTTTTCAGCTCAAAAACTTTTTATTTAATTTTACTTATTTTACTTTGTAAATTTGCTACACAGACCAATCCAGAACCTATCCATCCTCAGCTATACCTAAACAAATAAATGAGCAAAGGAACAAAAAGACAAAAATGCCTGTCAGAACAGTAAACTCGGTCCCTTCCTAGGCTAAAAAAGAAAGAGAAAGACAGTTGTTGTCACGCAAGTACTTAATAGAGACATTGGCAAACTTTGATATATGCCATTTCAGTGGAAAGATCAAATAAACAACAGTTATCTAAATCATTTGCAAAATCACCTGCAAAAACTCATCTGTAATCATGCAAAAACAATTGTTGTTGTGAGATCCTGATTATGCTACCTTTTCACAGGCTTAGTAATATTGTGAGCAGATAACTGCTAGCCGCATTTAGCACTTCTATTTCTATTTCTGCCTGAGAGCAGAAATTGTAGAAGCAGATTCAGATTTTTATAAATTGCTATTTGATTTTTTTGGTATTTCGCTTTCTCGAAAGCGTTCTTGTTTGGTTGATGTTTGGAGCTGAACCACAGACCAGCACCTGTTTTATTCTCACCTTCTTGTCCCTGCATCCCTAGGTACATTTATAATTCTCCATTAAGTGTGTTGGGCAGTTCAATACCTACATATCTCTGGTAGATTATGTTGTTAAAAAGCATTGTAACCAGCTGAAGATAGCTTTCAGCCGTTAAATATTTGATGCTCAAGTACCTTAAACATTGCAGTGATAACCAAAGCAACATAAGGATCACACTTAACAGCAATATCTGTGAAATATGGTTCCACTGAGGAAATTATTTTCCACTAGTGTGAAATCAGAATTTGGCCAAGAGCATTTAACCACCTCCCATTTCAACCTTCTGTGGTTCATGTTGTATCACACATTCAGAATACAACTCAGCAGTGGACATTGCCTTCAACCCTTCAAACGAACAGAATGTTAAGTTCAGATGAATCAATGGATATAAATTTTAAAATAGAAAACTATATTTGAAGAACCTCCTGAGTAGCTATTGGCCAGTAATTATATAGTTATTTTAGCTCAGCATGATGAGCTTCGTTCTTTCCTTCTTTGCTGAGCCCACTCCAGTTATAGGCAAATCATTCAAAATGAGCATGGTCTTTTCACTTACCCTTCTGGAAGACCAACAAGTATGTTTGCAAAGATGTAAATAAGTTCACAAGGTAATTTCAGTGGTCTGTTCCACACCAGCTATCAGAACAGATATGTGAGGGTATGCAAGTGAGCGTACAATCGCTAGCAAACATCAAGGCGGTCTAGTGGTAGGTGAAGTGACCTGGTTGTGTGTGTGTGTCTCTAAGGGTGAGATCGCGGTGGAGTTGGCTACTGGAGCGACCAGGGGAGTCCTGGCCAAGAGCCAGGGAGACCGGGGGGTCTGGGCGTTGTCTAAGACCTGTTTGTGTATATGCATCTGGTGTGTGGGTGTGTGCGTTCATGTACATGTGTGAGTAAGAGGATCTGTACCAGCACTTGGAGAGGGGTTGTGGGCCTTGGGGGCTCATATGTCCAGTTGCCAACAGCTAGGGATACTGGGGATCCAGGGGTGGCTACTGGTTTGGGTGTCTCGGCCTAGCTGCTGGAGAGATCCACATTGTGTATACATAGGTATATGTCCCACAGATGGACCTCCCTCCTGATCATCCAGAGAGGGGAGCAGGATGAGGCTGTTGGTGCTGTTTGTGTTTGTGTGTGTGCTGCATGCGTCTGTCCACGTTGAACTGTGTAGCCAGGCATGTATATATGCATATATGTGTTGTATATGTATGTTTGTGTGGGTGCCTGCTGGGAATATACATGCTCAGCCTCACTGCTGGTTGAACCTGGGCATGGAGCTGCAGCAGCCTCACCCCATCGAGCTATTGAATTTGGCCTCCTTACCTAACAGTCTACCTCCTAGGATCCTCTCTATGAAACTGCAGTAAAGAGGAACTGTGAAGTAGAGAGAGTTAATACAATCAGTCAGTGAAGGAGTTTAACACCTTTTAGGACTTTCAGATGATCTTTCTAGTCAGACAAAGGAAAAAAAGGACAAAGATCTTGTTTATCAAAGCCTATATTTTAAAGAAGTATGAATTCAAGAAGTACAAATAAAGCACTGAAGCAAAAGTATTCATACTAGCTTTGAGAGAACTCCTTACTAAGAACAGTATAACCACATTGATGAAAAGCTCCATGTAGGCTCATTACTTTTACTAAGTGGCAAGGCGTATGAGTTTAGGCATAGTCTAAATACAGGTAAATCCAGCACAGCATTGGGTTGTGCATACATGCATAGTCTTGGGCACATACTGGTTGTCTAAAACCCTCTAAATCCCAGAGATTTAGACAGTCTCTGATTGCCTAAAGCTTGACAAAAAAGTATCTAGTGGAACTTCTGACAATATCTTTTAGACAGCTTTGGCTGTCGTGACTATATCAATCCTCTTCCTAGAAAAAGCAGCACATAGCTGTGATGTTGTTTTAATAAGCAGAGGTGAAATCCAAGTCATTATATAACTTTCTTTTGCAGAGCAGTCTGACTTTGTTCTAGATAGTAATGTGACCAAAGTGAAAAAAAAAGAAGTTTTTAATGAGCTGTCTCAATAGTATTCATCAAAAAGCAAGAACAGCATTCATCAAAATCAAACATGTTTATTTGTGTAAGCTGTAGTATTAAGTGGAACACTTCATGCCTTAGTACAGAGCTGATGAGAATCTCTGAAATGGGAATCTATTTCAGATGCAAAATGTCTGAAGTGGCAAGGCCCAGATCAGGTGTAATGCACAATTTGGAATGCTATTTTACATTTAATCTATATAACATTCTCCTGTACTATCTATCTCCCACATTATTATTTATGCCTTTGTACTTAAGCAGCTTTGCATGCTGCAGCAAAAAGTATGACTTGTATGATGAAGAAGAATATATATATATATATATATATATATATATATAAAAAATACCAGTCACTTGTAAAGTAAATACGTAGTGCTGTTTCCTTATGAGTGGTTTATAGTTTGAAATCCAATAACTCTAAAATATAGGCTTCCTTATTTCTAATAGGAGTAATTGAATGTGATTTTTGCACATACTAATTTAACTGTAGAGATTTTCCTCCTAGCTCTTCAACACATTTTGGAGTAGATGCCTAAATATTTTGACATTTCCCATGCACTGAACTTCCTCAATCTAGGTAATTCATTGTCTACCACATATCTAACCCCATATAGCTTCTGCCTGTGGCACCTGGAAAATTCAGTCTAATAAATAATCTCAGAACTCTTATAACAGCTCAGAAGCCACAGCTGATATTGTATATATATCACATACTGATATTAACAGTAATAGTTAAAACAGTCACCTCTGCCTCAGTTTCCAACCTCTCCAAAGAGTCTGTTACCTTTTATTAAATGAATTAAAACAGCCTCTCCACTGAAAATGTTCACAAATTTATATAAGTACAATACCTGGGATAGAAAATGGATGCAATTTGTATAGCCTCTTTATTAGCCAGTGCCTATATTCTAATCCTTTCTCTGTTATTTTACAGTAATCATCCAGCATTGCTCATCTCTGCTTTTGTAATTGTCCTACACAGTTCTTCACATTTATTTGAAAAATATTAAATTATTTTAGACTAAGTATAACCAGGATAAACTGGGCATTCTTTTCTTTTCCACCATATACTGGAAAATACTCTGCAGAAAAGGGTGTGCTCATAACAGGTGAGAAAAAGTGTAAATCTTACCAGACAAAAAAGGAATGGAATCCAGATTAGATTTATCATAACCACAGAAAAAATTTAACCACAGAATCGCTGGATAAAAAGTGACGGGCTTGCTTCCTTTTCTTTACAAAAGGACCAAGTCCCCTAATGCCACAAGAGGATTGAAGAAAAATAATCCTTTTTGCAGGCTCTTAAGCTCTAGAGAAGAAGACAAGATTTCATCTGTAGACACTTTCTTCTCAAATTTCTTATTCTTTAACCAAAATATAAAGAGTGTTACTCAATATGCCAGTTTCTCAGTATTCTTTTCAGCACCTAACTCTTCTCATGAGTTGTGTAAAGATATTAGTAACTTAAGGCTGTGTATTTTGCTATCATAAGTAGGCAGAGCAGGATTGATTTTTTCATAACCAAATTCCTTGTAAACATCCAATATACCAAACTTGATTTTAGCCACTCCAAATGATAATTTGTCATCACTACTTGTAAACAATACACGTACAGCAAGTATTAAGTCCTAAACATACATAAATGTAATTGTTAATGTGGAAGAACTATTATTGCTATTTTGGATTCACCCAACCGTTTCATATTATCCTTCCTCATAAACTTTGATAATCGTGTTTCAATCAGCGTGCTGCTTTTCAAAGGTGCAAAGAGCATTATGGGTTTCTGTTAGAATGGCTTGTTGCCTGTTCTGTATCATCATCTCAAGTCTGCAGGATTTATATGAAGTGCAGCCATACAACCTTGGGCTATGATCTTGTCAGCTTTTACAAGCTCAGCAGCATGAAAGCTGGTCAATACCTGGATGGCAGATTTCCAAGAAAAAAATGAAGACTACTGTAGGAAGTAGTGTTGATCATCCTATGGGTATCAAGCTTCCCTGTGAGTCATCACTTAAGCAGTATTTCAATGTTGTGCCAAGATAGCTGGTATCAGAGATATTGTCAAAGATTTAGGGAGCGTTAAGGAGTTGGATCTTAACTTTCAGCTTTCAGCTTCATAGTTAGGCAACTAAAATGGGCAATTTTCAAAACACCTTATGAGACTGCTGCGGGGGTAAATTAGAGTGACTAGTTTTTCTTTTACAGCTTTTAAAAATCAGTCCCTTTATTTAGATACCTACTTACATAAGTAAGAACTTTATATTATTGCTTATAAAAATCTTGGTCTCCAAGCCTGTTTAGGTAGGATTTCCATGCTAGTTTAACCCTACCTAGCTACGGGATGGTGGTGAAAAGACTTCCTATCTTCCTTCTCCCCAGTCATCTTCTTCTACATCCCTCTTCCCCCTTGTGTACATTCTAGAAATTGAGCAGCTGTGTAATGAGACAGGTGAACTCATTTAAACAAAAAAAAGTTCTTTGTCGCTACATTTAATTTCTTGCTGGATTAGCAACTTGAACTGACTCACATATTTGATAGCTGGAGCTGATGAACAGTGTATGTGCTGGAGCAGGAAGAAAGAATAGCAGAGCTTCCCCCCAGTAAAGACACCCTTTTTTGGTAGTAGCAGCAACTAACAGATTCAGCTAATTGTGAAACTGCAGCTAGAGTCCCTGAGCTGTTATAGGAAACAAAGGTCCCACACAGGTCTTTTTTTTTTTTTTTTTTTTTTTTTTAAGGAGTGTATAACTCTTATTGCCCTGAATAAATCTGAATTGTTTTATGTTTATATGACTGACTCTATCAATGCAAAAGCTCAGCTTTATTATATTAAAATCAATTGAATAAGCCATTATGTACTCTTCATAGGCTCTATTTTCAAAACAATGAGTGTTGTTGACTTTAATCCTCTTTAGCTCAAATGTGTAAGGAAAACTTAGCAGATGATGTTTGCTTCAGAGATAAATTATGTGATGAAGCCACGTTGTTTCTCATGCAACTGTGTTCATTTACAAACAATAATAAACTTATAAATAATAATTAAACTTAGTAAGGCAGAAGTTCTTTACTATAGCTCCAAATTTACTTAGCTCTTACATAGACCTGTCTATGTTATCCAGACTTCTCAAACTTCTCACTCTTCTTTTTCTTTTGCTAATTCTCCCATGTTCCTTTTCCTCCTCTGTACAAAACCTGTCTGCATAAACGTCTTTGTTTTGAGATCTAATAATATTCTTGTGTTTTAAGTGAAAGAAACTGTTATTTTCGTCTTCTCACTTCAAAAAGGTGCAGATAAGTTTTCAATTTTTTTTTTCTCCTAAATAAAAGATTTTACCTTTTAGGTAAAGGTAATCTGCATAATCCGTAATAATATTCTTTCTCTATCTGTCCCTATTTTGCACCTTAAACAACCACTCCCTTCCATAAATAGAAGAAATAATTTAAGAAAACAAAGAAAAAATGCATATTTGAACTAAATACAAGCTAGATAGGGCTTCTGAGTAGAGGCAAAGTAGGAGTGTTCTGTTTGATTCCTGTTCTGTTCCAGGAAATTTAAAAAAGGATACATGTGATTTTGTCCAAGTTGCTCAGCTCCTCAGTTTTCTAACTCTGTTTCTCCTTACTCTATGAGATCTGAATTTGCTTAATATTTCCTGGTAATAAGGGTAACATTGCACATGTACTGTAAAAAAATTAAAACTGTTGTTTTTAGTTTCCAGACAAGAGAAGTCATAGACTAGAGAGGAAACAAAAATTTACATCTAGCATAATTTATCTAAGCCTTCTATACACATAAATAGTCAAGTTACAAAGTCAGAATTTGGGAGAAATTTCAAAATTAGAAGACCATATTTAATCACTGGAAACAAGGATGCAAAATATATATGGTTCCCAATTTATCTATGCAAGGTCATAAGACGGTAGGAATTTAAAACCCAGTCAAGGACTTACCTAGGGAGTAAATTTGTACCTTCTGGGCTGCTAGCCACTATATACAGGACACAGTATTTCTCAGAAGAAGTTATTTCTAATTTTCTAAGAGTTAGTTTGTGAAATTAAAATTAGGTGCCCTAGGAAGAATATATAAAATGCACACTGTATGGGAGAATCTAATTCTAATGAATATGATAAATTCCATTCAAATAATAGATAGGTGACATATAGCAAATATCTTTAAAAACATTACATCTTCATTTTGAATCAACCTGTCCATTTATGTGAAGTTTCTAAAGATGGTCCATATATGGTGATGGAGGTTGGTCTTAATGAGGAAAGTTAAAAGCAAACAACAAAAAAAAACATATAATCATAAATAAAGATGCTGTGAAGTACAAGAGATTTGATCTCTTGGTAGTGAGACATTATAAAGTCGATGAGATGACAGACGTACCTTAATATTATATCGACATTCTCAATCACTACATCTAAATATTTGGCAATTTGGGGCAGAATTTTCAGAAAGACAAGACCACTCATTTAACAGTGACCAAGCACTTGACTATAATAAGTTTCATAAATGGCTGCAGTAATATATTAAAATTAGATAAGTCAAAAAACATCTATAAAAATCAAACCTTCTGATCCTAGTTAAATTAATACAAACTTTTAAATTATTAATTAAATTACATCAATAAGCCATGGGAACACTGTTTCTCTGATCTCAAAAGCTCTCCAAATTCGTTATAGCAAGTACTATCATTTTTTCTGTTGAGAATTTTTGTGGCGTAGTGGTATAAAGTAGTGATTTGGTTATATGAAGATTAACAAGGGGGATACACTGTCATCTCTTAGGTGTGTGGGCTTTTTTGAGAGTTATAGCCGAGTCCTATGCTTTATTTTGTTTCTTCCAGTTTATTAATAGAAATCTTTTTCTACAGACATTTCCTTGGCCTCTGCCATATTGATCGCTGCTGTTGAGGGAGAATGAGTCTTCTGATTGCGCTGTACTTGAGAGTGTTAAGGCAGAACAAACCTGGAGATGCTAAACAGGTCACTGGACAGTCCTTCATAAATATTCAGAAGAAACAAACGTGAAAGACACTAATGCTGATAGAATTCACAGATATGTTAAGTAAGAATAAAGTATTTCCTGCAGAGAGCTCCTGTAGGGATTATACGGCCTTCTGCTTTAATGAAGTTACACTTCTGACTAATGGCAAATGATGTCAACATTTTCCTTTCAATACCAAGGGCTACTTTTTATTGTTAAAAAATAACAGAATCATAAAATTCTGAGCTGAATTCCAGGCCAGAGAAACATTTATCAGCATTCTTAGGGAGAGGGTCCCTTCACACACTAGTCAATTTATATCCTAAACTTAGAAACAATGTTGTGGTTATAGAAACAACATCTGTGATAAAAAAGAGTAAAACTGAGTATTATTTTCACTTCTATCTAAGGAAGAGCAAAATCACATGTAAAATTACAAATAAATTTTCCACCGTAGAATGGTTTTGTAGAGTTGAGTAAAAATGCTATAGCTTTTCCATTAGATTGTTAGACAAATTCATAATGGGAATTTAATTCTCTATTAAATTCTACAGACTAGTTAAAAAAATTAATGGAAGAATGTTTTTCTCTCTAAAAATCTGCATTTCTTTTGTAAAATTTTGCTTCACTTCTAGTCAGCATGACATATTACAAATACACTTCTTATGTGAGTCAGGGGACTCTTCCTAGCCTTTTTTCCCACAATTCTGTCACCAATTTATGATGATCTGCCTTGGTCTTTACTCAAACAGAGATTCACTCAGTGGACGGAACACATGTATCCAGGAGTGGCTGCCTAGATTCCCGATGTTGTGCATAACTGGAATATTTGTAATGATTTCAGTGAGTCTTCTCAACAGTAGTAATGCAGCAGTAATACAAAGAAGGATCACAGAAATCTAGCCTCTGAAAAAGGTCCTCAGTATTTCTCTAAAAATACTTTTTTTTTTCCCAGCCTTTTAACTATGACTAAGTAACAGTGAAAGTTAGTTACCTTTATTTCATTAGACTTAATCTTTTTATGAGAAGTGTTCTCATCAGTCTTAGAGTGTAAATTATATCGAATAAGTAAGAATTTTCCTGGGAGACAAAAAAAATTGAGGATTTATGGAAGTGCACACAGACACATGCACTAACCAGTCCAATAACAATGAATCAGCCAAAAAAAAAGGGTGTTAGATTGTGTCAACCACCAGAAAGTGTCCATTCAAGTGTGCAAATGTGCTGTATGTGTTAGCATGACATATTGTAGGAGCTATAGATTTCAGAAATTAACTCTTGCTAGTGTCTGCTTTTTCCCCAGTGCCCAATATATTTTAAAGTCCACTTGGCTCACGAAGCCTGACTGGCTCAAGAGTCCAGTTTGGCCTAGCTGTCATAAATGGCACTTTTAAATAGAGGCAAATCTATATTTCTTTTCTGTGGTTATGGTTAATCAGTTACACTGGGGGTGGTAAGAAAAGTTGCTTTCAGCTGCTATGTAGTAACATTTATCCTTGACACTGCAGATAATAGCATTTAAAAAAAAAAAAAAACCTTTCCATAAGCCAAGTGTGAGGATGGGCTAAATGCTAAACCACATATGTTAAGAAGAAGAGGAAGAGAATCTATAATTCCATTTTATTATCCCACCACAAGAGGATGGAAGAGCTCTGAAAATTACTTTTCAATAGCTGGAAGGGCAGATACAGAGCAGCTGTGCTGCTGCTCTCAGTTTTTAACAGGGAACCAGGCTAGCCTGTGATTTTAGATGCTATCTAAATCTGCAGACCTCAGAACCTTGGATATCAATAACCAGTTGTTAGGTGGGCATCATCTCACTGGGCATCATACTTAAAAGAATAAGTTGCATAAATCCAAGCTGATCATGTAAATTCAACATAGAGAAACAGGATGTCTAATATAGATCAGATTAAATGTCCCATGAAAGTGCCTGTTGCTCTTTATGGAAAACAAAAAACTTGTAAATATAGGTATTTAAATATGAAGAAGTAAGATAAATCCCACCCTCCTATGTCTTAGTGATTGTCCTATAGAAAATTCAGGCTAATTTGTTGCTATTGCTAACTATAACGGTTTACTTCATCAAGTCAATCCAGTTTATGGATTACATCTGCTGAATTTGAATGAAAATAGAAATTGAAAATGTTTAAATTGTCATTTTAAAATATTTTTTATTACTTCAGTAAAACTCCTAAATATGCTTCTAAGTTCTTTTTCTCATTGAGTAGAAGAGGAAAAAATCATTCCTACCTCTTTAATTTCTAATCAGTTGCTCAAGAAAATATTTTCTGCATTTGAGGAAAAGGCACTGCTCTTAAAACTTAGTTATATACTCCTAGACACTTTTTCTAAGTACTTAGCCAGTATTTTCCATCATTTTAGCAGAATAAGGGCAGTTCAGTTAGGCAATGAAATAGTTACTGTCATAATTTCTGATTTAATTTGAAATAGATTTGTATAGGTTTTTTTTTTTAATAGTATACCTAAAAGTCATTAGAATTTTTTTTGAGCCTGCCTCAATTCAGCAATCTGGACCCAATAATCTTGGAAGCCTTTTTCAATCATATCTTCTTATGATCTGACTAAAAAAATAATTTGCACTGTATTTTACAGAATTACACATATATGTATATGCACGTACATGTTGTGTATAACATCTACAATATTTATCTAAATTACTTGTGAATTATTATAAAAATAATTTTAATCGCTGATAATTTTATCACTGGATTTTTCATCCAGTGTTTGGCCTTCCTGTGACCAATGTTAAGCTGGGACGAAAGGCTCGTATCTAAATAAGAAAACAATTTTAAAAGATCTAGATTCAAATAGTCATTACAAACAGGCATTGTAATATATGCTTACATTGCAGTGTAACAGTCATTGCAGCTTATGCATTGCTATATTTTTTAATCTTTCCATGCTCTTTCATTCCTTCCAGGAACTAAGCTATAATAACATTTGTAAATATACAAATAACGTTCCCCAGTTTTCATCTTAACTTAATTTTGATCCTTTTAATTACTAATGGCTAAGTATAAAGCTTACAAAAAGAAAATATCGTTGAGGTGGGCAATAAAGCCTAGATCAGGTCATTATAACCTCTATTCCTGTTAATTAGGCAGTGGGTGTCCTGTGGCCTGCTGACATTCATGCAAATACCATTAGCCAGCAATGTTTCTCTGTGACAGTCATATCATTACAGTTACACTCAATCCCAAAGTAGATATTTGCATTGATTTTTTTCACCATGCTCTATCAAGAAGTAGAACTTCAAAAGAATAAGGTGCCCTCATTTTAAAATAGCCTGAGAAGTTCTTTTTCAGGTTGCCTGGCTCTAAAAATGTTGTTAGATTTTCACAGCGCTGTTGCAGAGCCTAGAGCGTCACAGCGCTGTTGCAGAGCCTAGAGCGTCAGCCAGTGATAATGGCTTCATTGGGTTAAGTGTACAGCAAGAGGGTAAGCCTGGTCTCAGAGAGCTACAGTCCCAGTAAAGGGCAGCAAGTGAATAAAATACATAGCCATAATAAAAAAAAAAAAAAAAAAGCAGCATTGGTGGGTGACTGATGGCATTATGGTTCTACATAGTGGATAAACAAAGTAGCCTAAGTTGGAATTTTGAGGAAGGATTTGTAGGAACGGAAAGTTGGATACTTCATTATTACCTACAAAGAACCTTTTTTATTCAGAAGGGGAGGATAGGCAAATATGTATTACCCTTACAAATTTTATTCAAACCCAAAATATTAAGAAATAAAATATTTCAAAAGATAGATAATCAATTTATATCCAGAAGTGACTGTCATGGTCATTTAGTTTAATGAAATGAGCACAGAGCACAACAAATTCATTTGATAAATGGTGAATTCATTGTAGTACCAACTACATCCCAGCCATTAGATATTAAAGCAATCTGAAATATCTCCATTAAGTTCTAACATCTGTTAGAATAAATGTAGTTTGGAGATTTCTAAATAGATAGAGAACTATTTGTAGCTGAGAAATGCAAGAAAGCACAAGGAAGTTATTTTTCCCAGCACATTGTGAAATGGTTCTGGCTTTGTTAGTGCTGCAAATGGTCTTGACCTATTTTTAAAATACCATCGCCACATACATACTGCTAAAGTAGCAGAAAAGATAAATGTGTTCCCTTGGATGCAGAGTGCATGTAAAAGCTTTTATGTGTTTAAAATGCTTTCTTTTAGATGATGTTTAATAAATGCAGAATATGGGAAAGGCAGAATTCCCTCCTTCCCCACTCCCCTTCACAGTCAAGATAATAAAAAGGTTTCCTATAGAAATGAGCTACAATAGCTTCCAAGAGCGCAATGACTTTGTAGACAAATGCACAGTCATAATACACAATAGTTCACATTCAACACTGGACGCAATAATTATTTTAATGAGAAAGATAATGGCTAGTCAGGACACTAGAGCTATTCCCTTACTATATTAGAGAAATGTTTTGTGAGTTTAAAATTTATCATAGGCAACCCCCCAGAGAGTGAAGGAAAGAGCTTGAGCTCAATGATCTGACAGTTAGCCTATCTAGTATGTGGAACACAATGGGCACTGAGCATTGTCCCATGTGTCAAGTGAAGAACTTTGAAGCAGAGCACTCCACCAGAATACTGGTTCTTTACATTAGGGCTATGTTCTAATATGATTACAGACACTGCACCAACTAGAAAAATTAATTCAGGTGCAGTCAAAATAATGGGTATAGAAATTCACCCTATTTAGCTAAATGAATTCGCATTATGCTCACACAATTAGTGAATGCTACATTCAAATATATCTGTGTTGCCCTGTAAGTAGTCGTTTATATTATGCAAAGAAGATAACAATGCTGCAAGTTTGAAGTGATGGCAATTTCTTTATTTTGCAGTGGTCAAAATGACTGCAGTAGGAAAAAGCAGTGGAGATTCAGGACAAAAACTCTCATTCACAAAGTTTTTGTCTCCTACTTTTCCTTTTGTTTGCTGAGAAGCTGTAAAAACCCATTCGACCTCTTCTGATATACTAGAGCCAGTGAATGATCATGTGTCTAAGGATAGTTCAGTTAATATAATGCACTTGGATTTCCAAAAGTTTTTGAAAGGGCCCATTGCCAAAGACTATTGAAGAATCTAAACTTTCTTGAGATAGGGGGAAAAATCATCTCTTGGATTAATACATGGTTAAAGGATAGCAAAAGGGTAGAAATAGGTGGTTGATTTTCACAAAGGATGAGGAAGGATGTGAACAGTAAGATTAGAAATCTGCAAAATAAAACAGCATTATTCAGAACTATCTACTCTAAAACAGTCTCAAGTTAATGGGCAATAAAGTAACAGGCGAAACACAACATTGATAAGTGCAATGGGATCCTGACTGTGCAAACAAACTGATTAGGTATAGGACTCTGATTAGGTATTAGTGCACTCAGGAAAGACTGCACTAATGGCACCACCATGAACAGATATTGTTGATCCATTATAGATATTGTTGCTCCGTTAGTATGATGGTCAGTGATCATCAAACATCCAAATAGAATTTTAGTAATCATGAGAAAAAGAATTCAGATCAAAATAGAAAATAGTGTGCTACTGTATAAATGCATGGCATATATTCCTCTTGAGTAAATGTGTGATTTTCTTACTATCCTGCTTTGAGAAGGACATAGTGATATGCAGAATCAGAATGCATTTATGTAGATAAACAGTTTAGATTCCTTTTTCATTACAGCATATAGAACTCCTAATCATTTACACTGCATGAATATTAATTTATTATTGGTGTCTTTTTTGTAGTGAACCAAGTAGTTCCTTCTGTAACAATTGTGGTTCTGAGAGCACTTTAGGTACAACTATAGACAGTGTGTCCAAAACCATACAGGGATTGGCAGCATCTGAAACAGTCCTTCAGTGCCATAGGTCATGACTCTTAAAGACATGGTATAAAACCATCTTCCTGACCAGTTACGTTTCTACCTCTGACATAGCATAGTCAATGAACGAGTTAAGAAGTTTATGGTTAGGTGTGAACCACTGGATAATACAAAGCAAAAAGTAGACCTGCTTCAGAAAGTGACTGGAAAAAATTTAAGGATTAGTCCATTGGTGGTTATGAAACAGTTATCTGAAGTTCAGGGGACCCCTCACTGATGGCTGCCAAAAGCTCTAATGGTACACGGAGGAAAAATCAGTGAAGAGATGATAGCTTCTTTGCCACACTTGTTCCCTAAGCAGCAGAAGGTCACTTTCAGAAACATGATACTGCTTACATGGACATTAGCTCTGATGCATTGTATATTATGTTTTTATGACCTTTAATTCAGAGACAGGATTTTAAGGAAATATTGGAAAAATAAGGAACTTCAGTGCTCCTTTTTTGGAATGGAAAAATGTTAATATAGAGTCTGATCTATGTGGAGGAGAGAGGAAATACAGCTGGAACATCTACAGAAAGTCTGTGACAGAAAAGCAGGGCGAGGGAGGTTCCTATTTCCATTTCTAGTTTCTGTGATTCTTTCAGCCTTTATCCAGTCAGAATGTGACACTCCCACAAGTATACTCTCGATTACTAAAAGGAGTCACACTAGGATAACTTCGCATTACTACATATGTAAAAGAATCATTATGTGACAGCAATGAATAAGCATTCCAAAACCATGCTACTGTGATATATGCGTGTAAGAGAAGCCACTGAAAAAGCACTCATAAAACTAAGTCATTGTAACTCCTGTTTTCCTAGTCTGTTTTCAAATTTCTAGCCACTTAAGAAGAAGTCTTCGTACTTCTAGAAAAGAATTCTGTAGTAGATAGACCCTATAAAAGGACTCATTACATGCTCATTAAGAAAAAAAGTGTTGATTTTATACCTCCAGTGTAGGAGGTACTGTGAAGAATTCGCAATTACTCGCATGTGAAGAGATGTCCATTTTCCCACTTTGATTACTGAATTTGATGGTTTTCATGCCGTAGCAGGTGTTAAAAACCAATGGCCCAGGTTTGGTTACTTGAATAGGAAATTAAAAGCAAAATCAGAGGATAAAATTGAAAGGCATCTCTGTTATCTTCCTTAGCACTGCAATACAAAGAGTAAATACCTGCTTTCACAGAATTCAGCAGTTACTCTAAAGGCTTGCCAAAAAAGTAAAGGAAAAAGAAAAGAATTATCAGGATATTCCTTACTCAAGAAACTTTAAAGAATCTTGATTTTAGGCATAATTTATGCTCAATCTTTGACATGCATAACCCTTATAAGTACTTTGTGCTAATAATATTTTTTACATTAGGTGTTTTTTCCAGCTGAGTTTGCACTCAGTTACGTTAAGTATTCTGTTATTCTTAGTAATATGCACATATGTAATGTATACTTAGAACAATTTTCTACAGATATGAAAAATATATGAAATCTAAAGAAACCCAAGTATGGCTTATAGGCTGTGTCCTGAAATGCAAATGTAACCACTGCCAACACTGAGGATAGTAACCAATGGACAGGCTGTATCCTACAGTTAGCAAAGGAGACATCTGGAGCATCCAGGAGCTGACCACTACCCCAAAAAGCTATCAAGGAAGCTTTAATTGCGCTGTAGTGACAGGAGTAAGAGTTTTAAGGGCCTTATTTCCATCATGCCAAATATCTGAAGAAGTAATTAATAGCATTTTTAAAACTGCTTCGGAGGCTGAATGTTTACAGGAGACCTCTATCAACAGAATTTTAGCCTCCAGTTTTCCAATGTACTTTTCAGTACCCCAGTGAGGCCTTTCTGTATTGCTAGCAGCCAAGTCTCTTCAAACTCAAATTTTCTATTCCTTAAAAGGATAAAGGGATGAAGTAACATAAAGAGAAAAGGACTTTTGGCCTTGATCTATAGACCATAGACTCCTCCTTTCTGTTTCAAACAAGCTTATTTCTTAAGAGAAATTAAGTTCTTGAGACTGCAAATGAATAAAGTATAAGTCAGGTTTAGCATAGCTGCAGACAGCCATTAAAATGAATGTAAGTGGGGTTCAGCTAAGGTGTTTAAGAAATAAAAAAAAACCTGTTTTTCACTCTTCACTTTTGCATGGAAAGAATGTCCTCTTTCTACTCAGAGATTAGTGCTGTTTAGCTCGTGCTTGTGTTTAGTACAGTGCAAAGATAGCACATGTGCGTGCTTTCTCACGGATGCTTGCCTTTATTCTTGCTTGTTTTGTTGTTGTACTGTTAATATCAAGCAAAGGTCAATCTGACAAAGTATATGGTTGATGTTTGTGTATGGAAAAACATAATGGAAAACTTGTAGTACCGGGAGTCCCATGTGCCAAAGAAAATGTTAAAAAGCCTCTCCTTAGTGACAAAATGAGCTTCATTTGTACTGCTTAAGTACCCTACTACAAAAGCAGTCCTGGACTTTCATGGGACTACTATGAATATGTTTATAATATGATTAGGCAGGCAAAGCACTCCTAAAGTGCTGCATCACTAGTCTTGTGACTGTTATACTGCTGTAGTGGGACCTCTTAGACTTCTAGTGGGCTGAAATAGCACTACTTATAAGTGTACTTATATCTTACTTAAAATGAAAAGAAGCTTGCTGGCTGATGGCATGAGGCTTGAGGAATGGTATTAGCGTTACAAATAGTGACAGATTTTTACTCACTTTACTTCCGTGACTCAAAGGGCAGCATTACTTTGCAGTTTTTGAATCTCATGTCACCTAGTTCAAAATAAATCCCTGTTCACCAAAAAATAGAAAACACTTACTGATCAAACAGATTAATTTAATGCACATTTGTGAACCACTAATATGGTATTCTCCTGGGGGACTGTGGAAGTATTGCTGTGGGACTACCAACTATGCACCAATGGTGCTGCACCACAACCATTAGAATTTCTGGAGACTTCTAGATTTGCATTTTCTTTGTAGTTTCATTAGCATAATGGGAAAACAGACTTAATTAGTATCTTAGCACTATTCATTTTGTTTTATTTTATTTTTTTGTAATTTCTAAAGAGATTTTTTTTCACTGGGGTGAGGTGCTGAGCTGACAGTCCTGAAAATCAATCTCTTTGCAGCTACCTAGTGAGTATATGTAAGAATAGTAACAACTCAGGTTTACTCATCAGTTTTAGGAATTTTTTTTTTTTTGATCTGGTATGGCAATAAATACTTTAGGTTCTAAGCTACATCTTTTTATGCTTTTCCTCTCCATAACATCCTATGTTTAGTGTTATCCCTTGTTTCAGATGTAGTTTGTAGCCCATACAGGTATCCTGTCTAAATGAATACTGGTAAATGGATAGTCTTGAAAATGCTGCTTATCTCCATCAAAACCTTTATCCCCATTTCAGTTTATGATTTTTGTATCCTCTTTTTCCCATCCGTCCATTTTTCCTCTTCCAAACATCCTGATCTTGGCAGATTTAAAGGTATGTTGCTCTTTTGTCACAGAATCTTTGTCTTTCAGGCAACACTGCCAGTTGTCGTCACATATAATGAGTTTTCTGATCCACCAAAACTGAGACTAAGAACATCAGCTCATCTCATGTGGGATTTAACCTGCCAACGGATGGCAAAAAATTTGAGTTATCCGCTCAAATTCCACTCTATATTCTCTTATACTTTCTCTTTACCATCCTTCTATTTAAATTTATATAATTTTTATAACTGAAAAGCAATATTGGCAAATGAACACCAAATATAACTATTACAGCAGTGAAAGTGACAGAAAAATTAGGCCACTTGCAGAGACACTTTTGTATTATTTTGTTCGCTGAATAAAAGATATCACGTCAAAAACGTTAATGGTGAAGGAAGGTGAAGACTAAGGGATCAAAAGGTAAACAAAAAAAAAGCAACAAAACATCTGCAAATGTTTACAACAGATAACTAACATCATTACCTAAATACTTGTGATATAGTCACTTCAGCTGTTTCTGGACAGTAACATTTACTAAAATTCAGGTTCCTAATGAAATAATCCTTTAGCACGGATGCATAAAATCCTCATACAGGAAAATTAGGTATCTTTAAAGCCTTCAGGAAAAGACTGTCTCTGGCTAACCTTAGGTACCTAAACAAATTCACACAATAGTAGACGTTACTGGAGATTCTAATGTCTCACGTAAGTTTCCTAATTTATCAGTTCTGATGTCATGCAGATCTGTTTAATGCAGATCTAACCCAGGTTCTGCTTGTAGAAATTAGCTTAAGAACCTAAGCACAAAGAACAAAGCCAAAATATACCAAGATCAGCAGTAATTCATGGTCTTTAGGATATTTTTTCTGTGCTCTGGCTGGTTGGTCCGTTCAGTTATTGGACTACAAGCTTTACTCATGTCAGTAGCTCTTACATATGAAATTTTAGAAATCCTCTACCCTATCCTTTAACAAGGATTAAGTAATCACATTTACTGAAATAGAAATCACTTGAATCAGGACAAAATGCTCCACTTTCTAAATCTTTTTGTGCATCTGTCAAATCCTGATGTGGTAGACTGAAGAGGTCGACACCCACTGGAAGAGGGCTAATACTCAGGCAATGGAAAGATGCGCTGGATATGATACTGTTGAGTATGAAGACTGAGTGCCAGGTTCTCAGCAGAAGTAAACTGCTGTAGCTTCACTGAAACGAATCGCAGTGACCACAAGGAGTGTAACAGTAGTGGGGGAATGGGGGAAGGGGGCTGGCTGAGCAGTGATTATCCGAGA
Organism: Struthio camelus; assembly: GCF_040807025.1. Lineage (NCBI taxonomy): Eukaryota > Metazoa > Chordata > Aves > Struthioniformes > Struthionidae > Struthio > Struthio camelus. The sequence goes on along the minus strand of NC_090942.1, from coordinate 179,521,611 downwards.
TGTCTGTTGTGCATGTTAGAGGGCAGCTTGTTAATCAGAAGTTGTTAAAATAGTTGTTTGAAATGTTGCCACTGGACAGGCTCTTTCTAAGCGAACGAGTAATCCCAACAGTACTAATGATACCAATTTATCACTGAGCTTCCGTTTGTATGTTTTGTAGTTTCCAATCTGTTGCAGGAAAATGGTGGTGGCTGGTTGACTGTTTTGTTTTGTTTTTTTTAAATGAACATTTTAAGTACATAATTTTACTTCATTTGTGCCAGAAAATTGCCCAGACACCTTCATTAGAAATAAAGCAAATCTGTTCAATACTATCTGAACAGCAGGCAGTATATGCTTTATTGAACAGAAAAGCTTTAACAAACCTTATCCTGTACACATGTTTGTACGATCTAAGTCTGTTTATGTACTCACAAGTCTAGGGAAAATATGGGTGCTGCTACATAATAAACGGTATTTTGCTACCCTTCTTTTTTAGCCAGGTGGTTGATTACATGGTATGGGATATTTTTGCAGGTGGTATAGAAAATCATATATACCAGCTGCTGCACCCACTGAGCAACACTTTGCTAAATGACACAGCACCAATCACATATAACAGCTTCTAATGACTCTAGAGTGATATCTTTACTAGATGTATCTTTTCCTCATTGAGAAAGAGCCTTCAGAAAGACTTTTACCTGCCTCTATTTTTCTTGCATGCTGTGTTATGTAGAAGGGGAAAAAATATTCAGGACAAATAGAAGTGATTAAAAAAAAAAAAATACAAAGCAACTGTGATGACTTGGCATATTGCCACTAGCACTTGGCATAACTCATTTGCTGCTGGCACTGGAGATGTTAGATGTACTAGTCACTGGGCCCCTGCTATAAGCACTTTAATATGTAGAATCAATATCAACATACTGCCTAAACAACTGGATGAACTTTGTACAAAAATGATAGCAAATAGCATTTCAATTGTTTCACATAAATCTGAAAATATAATAGTGGTTGACATTCTGATTAGTATTGTATCTGAATGCCCTTATCATCATGGAGTAGCATTAAATTTAGTCTATTGAACATCAGCCCTATTCTTGCTTTGCCTAACTATGACCATGGTTGGTGTGAAGAAATCAGCAATACAAAAATTCCTTCAATTGGTACCTTACGGGAGGGCAAACAACATATTTGTTGCTATTTGTGCAATTAACAGTCATATAGAGCAATTACTTATTTCAGTTAATAGTGGATAAGCTCGTTTTCCCTTCCTGCTGTAATTAATGAAAGTAGACATTAACTGTTACTAGACCAGCATAACTATTTCTTTACCTCCTGCACTTCCTATTCCCAAGAATGGGAAATGTAAGAAAATGGCCAAATGTAATCCCAAAGTGGCCAGTAGAGAAAGAATTTTTCATAGCTGAATGACACAGATTTAAAGCAGAAAGACCATCATTCCGTATATATTCTTAACTTTAGTAGAGATTTTTACATTTTTGAGAAACAGATTGTCCTCACTTGGATACCCTGAAATTCCTTGTGTTTTAAATAAAGACAACACTGGCTCAAAAACAACAAAAACAAAAACAAAATTGCTTTTGCTTCTTTCTTGTGAAATGTGGTTATAACACAACTCAAAGACATAATGGGTTTAGTGAATGAGCACAGCCCTCAAGGAAGGGAACAGTGACAATATTACATTTTATCTGAAAAACATTTGTGAAGAGAAGACAGGTGAGATCACGTATTTGTGCTAAGATTCCTAATTCTTGAAGCTGAAGACTGTGCTCCAGATTCTCTAAATGCTTCTAAAAATGTGGACTCTTTACTCGATTGGACGCTATCAAATCACTGAAGAATTTTTGAACTACCATGTGCAATATTGCTTCCTGCTGTGGCTGATGAAGAAGATGCAAAGTAACTTTAGTGACATTATTATTTTTCTTTCTTGCCATAAAGTGTCCTCTCCTGTATAAGAAGAATGCGGTATTCTTTCCAGTACTTTGCTGCTGCTAAATGGCATGTACCATTAAGCAATCCTAATTGTGGATGTTTTCCAAAAGAAGGAATCACCTCTCCTTCGCTTCTGACATATACACTGGGCCAGGTGAATATAATGGATGCAAACTGATGTTGGCAGAGACAGAGACTGATAAAATAGATGGACTGTGTGATGTATGCATCTTTCCATCTCTAAATTCTATGAAATGGAAGCAAAAGACTATTCCCTTTCTTAAATTATTCAGCTTAGTTAAAAAAGGAAGAGACAGACAGAAAAATAGCAGAATATATAAATATATACTGGTTTTGACGAAACTGAGCAGTAAAGGGTGCCCGAACTTTTGCACATTCTGAGCCACCCTTTATTTTTTCAGCTGTCTAAAGACTTCTGTTTTTTCTTTTTTTTTTTTTTCTTTTTTTTCCCTCTTGCTGCCAGAAGCAGTCCTTTCAGGAGCATGTTGACAGCTCTGAACTGACAGAGAATCATTTTAATCAGTGTTGAAGATATAAAGTCACAATGAGAAAAGAATTCATGTTTACAGTAGCGGGGACCACACACTGTGATAGTTTGCATTAGAAACTCAGCAGGGGGAGTATGAAAAGCTGTAGCATTATAGTAGATATGGGGGCTTTTGAGTATGAATAGGTCGTGTGTGTTCAAGTACCTGTCTAACATGTAACAATCAGAAAATATTATCATATTCAGTAGGGCCATTATTGCTGCTACATTGAATATGTAGCCTCTTAATTTTCCCAGTGTTCTCAAAGTATGAAAAAGATACAACCTCAAATAATGGATTCCCCCCGACAATGTCAGTAGTGCATTTCAGCACAGTATTACATTGCTACAAAAAGAGAAGATTGAGGCATACACATGAATAGATCAAAACCATATGGAACAGGTATTATGTCAGAGCAAGGTTATTCCTTCAAGTAATTAAAAAATGTTAAACCAAAATGCAGAAACAAATCTCTGAAACAAAAAGAACAACTGAAGCTTTACCTCTAAGCTCAGAAAAAATACAATTTTTTAATGTCATAATGAGTAGAAGCTTATAGCATCTCAAGACAGGTTCAAAAATCCAGAAAGTATTCTCTGGGGAGATACGTACACAGAGCAAAGATTCATGTCTGTGATAAGTCTCTGCATTTTTTTTTTCTTTTTTTCCCCTCTGTTTTTACTTTGAGCTTATGAGATGAACTGTAGGCAGTTTGAAATTACAAACAAATCTCTAGGAGACAGACATCAAGCAGCAGAAGTTTGACTCCAAGGTCCTTGTTACAGTAAGAAAAGCTACATTTTATCCCTGTTATTACACACAACACCATGTTGGAGGAATGTTAAGGTTGCACAGGAAGGCACTTAAAAGTTGACAGATGCCAGAACTGCTTCTCAGCCTTCCGCTATGGAATGAAGGGGTGTTATCTTCCTCATTTTAGAAACGACGAACTCTAACAGTCAAAGATTAAGGCCAAGAGATTTGTTTATTTTGAATGCCCAGGTGGAGATACCATGGACCTGATTATCAGAGCACTTAGGATTTAATGGAGTACATTGCATTTACTCCAGGTTAGACATCTAAAGGTTAGACATCTAAGTGTGATTTGGGCTTGCAGGGTAGTGTGACTGACACGAAATTAGACATCTTAAATTAGTGGAGGTGATCCGCATCCTAAGTGTTCGAAGAACATCTCCCATTGTCTTCACGTAAAGTTGAGAGTTAATAAGCATTTTAGAAATCAAGACTGCCGCCAATAAAATGAAAACATGACCCATCAGTAAACGTCTGTGAAGAGAAATTTGCCCGTAACATGAAACAGCTTGCCCACTGTGGTAACATTCAGCGATCGTAATCACAGGAGCATCACTATCCTTCCTCCTCTGCCATAGTTCATCCAAATTACCATCACAATAGTATCTGGGTACCTGGCATTCTATAATAAGATAAAATCACAAAAGGAATGCAGATATCTAAATCAAACACATGGGCTCCACAAACTCTACTCTCATAACCCCCTGAGATCAGCACGTATGTCTACATTTACATTGTTAAAAGAGACACAGGAAACACACTTGCACACTGAACCCCGATTACCCACACTGCTTAATTTTTTTGATCACTCCTTGTGCCTCCTTCGGACTAATTCAAACAGTTTTCTCCAAGACAAGTCTGCTACAGAGACAGCTAGCTCCAAGTATGGTGGGCACAAGACAGTAAGTGCCATTTTTTCTTAAATTCAAGCACTGGTCATGGTTATCCAGTTTAAACATATTCAAATTGATTGATATAATCCCCTAAGTGCCTGAATTACTGTTCCTAGATGTTTGCACCACGAGTTTTGTTGTGATAAGCCTGAATGCTCAACTTTATGCTTGTATTTTAGCGTTGTTTGCAAATTCATATGCCAAATCTGAGCTCACAAACACGCTCAGAATCATGTCTTTTCCCCAAATAACATTAAGAGCAGGTCACATGCAAGTATCCTTCTTCCCTATAGCCCAGAATTTGTTTCCTAATGCTTAGTTTGCAACAATTTCCTGAGATGGTAACCTAGGCCCAGGTCTCTCCTTTACAAGATGCAATGTAAGAATATGCCACAACAGAACACAATAAAAAACAGGCTACAGGTATTTCTGGGACAGGCATTTCTCATTCCCTCTTGTGTAATTTGCTCTGCTATGCATAAAGTAAGACTCACTGAAGCAAAGAATTCAATCTTTCCAAGTAAATGTCCTAACCGCTAGTTACTAGAAAAAGTGGGGGAGGGCATTGCTGCCTACCATTCTTTTTTTTAAGAGAGATCTGAAACTCCTTAATCTCAAAGAAAGGGATTCAATGCCTATGCTCAGAAAAATGGAAAATAAATGAATGCTCCAAGAGGGGAAAGCTATCTGCTACTCAAAGTTAGGAACCTAAGAAGGACCTTACTTAAACATTACCGTTATTCAGACTGCTTTCTTTAAATCTAATTCCAGGATAGAAAATTGTATAATCAGGCACTTAATTCGGTAGCTGAGGATTCAGTAAACTAAAGGCTGTCTAGAAGGTATCTCAAAATCCTAAACAGTATTTATGAATCTAGTAATAGTGGTTTTTTCTCCTGTAAGAGAAATATTTACTACTCAGAGACAGACAACTAAGACTGGGCTAGCAGTAAATAAGAGAAGGTAAAAGCATATTGATCATCTATGCTGTTTAATCATTAATACTCTCCATGACAAAAAGCTCTGGCACGTGCTAGGCAGCTCTCTCCAGACAATGCCCGGGTATGTTCTGAGAAAAGTGACATTTCCCAACAGGCAGTTTAAGTGTAGCCTTCCTATTACAGAGAGGAAAAATATGTCATGTGGATGCAAGTTTTGTTATGCCACTTGGTCTCAGGGCTACAGAATGGTCTCTCACCTGCTCTATGACCTAGAAATATAATCACAGTGATTGCCTATACAGGTGTATAGATATAGGTATATCTCTTTGTTAGCCGTGCCCAAGTCAGGGCTCAGGTGGACCACATCTAAAGAAGTATCAGCTGTGCTTTTATTCCCTGTATTGAAATCTAACTGGTACCCAGGGGATCAGAAACATAAACCAAAATTTAGATGCAGCGTAGACACTGTAAGCCAAATTACAACCAGACCAATTGCCTTATACATATGCTGCCAATCCATACACACTGCACAACTAATACACTGGAGTGTACTCTGACTTGGTGCTAAGTGGTTCTGTGTGAAGTTTAGAGCAGAAAACACACACTCCTCTAATTTACTTAACTCAATAATAAAGTAAAATATAATATTTTCCATATGATTGCTCGATCTCTGGCAGCAAAATGCAACTAATAGCAATTGAAAGAGTGGTACTCTTTTTCTACCAAAGGGAAGGGAGGTGTAGTGGTGCTGATCAGATAAACTGAGAGACACAGCTCTTTAGCATGCTCTCTTTCTGTTCTTTGCCTCTTCCCATATTGGTAGAAACTGTAACAGGCTTTCTTACCATATTTCATCATATATGAGATTTATCATATATGTTAGAGACAAGTTCGTTGTTCCCTTTTTTTGCTACCATCTTAAGGTTATACTTCAAGGGATCTCTGTTACATGACACACAAGGCTGGAAACAATATGAAGTAAGCACCTTCCTGGTAAGCTGAAGCTGTGGCTTTAATGTCCTCATCATCTTCTAGCATTCAAAATTAAGTCTTGCCTCTGTGAGAATGACTTTACCACTGTGCTATACCAGGTGGAGGCATTTTCATTTCTTCCACTAAGACAGGTATACTGTGCAGAAAAGAGCACAAGAGTTACTGGAAGACAACCAGATGTAGAGAAAGAATTCATACCATTTTTTGTCTCTACAATCTAGAGGGCCTACATGAGGAGAAGAAAGCCTGGATTACTGTTCCTAAGAGCACGTTTTTCCTACCACTTGCTTAATATAAATTGTTTTCCCAAACTCTACATTTACTCATTAAATGTATTAATCTTTACTTATCATTAAAAATCCTATAATGAATTTCAGAATTGCCAAAGATCCTAGCATGAAGGGCTAGCAGAATAGAATTTGGTATCACCCCATACAAGCTTAATTCTTTAACCATCAGACCATGCTACCTCTGTAATATTCTTCAGATTAAATTGAACTCACCTAATTAAGTGGAAATAATTCATAAACTGTGTTAAAACAGACTTCAGCATGGAATTTATGCCACATCTAGAGTTACATTATTACACAAAATTAAAATATTTCTTTTCCTCAGAACAGTTCTGCATGAGTTCTCATTGTTACATGCCTAGCACAATATTCTCTGTGTTCAATTTCAGAACTAGCAAGTAACAATGAAAAAGCTTAAATTCTGTAGATAACTAAATAAATTAAACATGCCACAACCCCTAATTGCCCGCACAACAACTAAAATTAGGTTTATATAAGCAGCATTCTATGTGCTACATTCAACTGCGCTAGCCACCCTAATTGGCTAGGCTGAGAGGATTATAACTCGGACAAAATAAGGTGTTATGCTGTACTCCTCCACCGCTAAGAGCTTTTTCCTAAAGGGCAACAAAGGAGAACTATTAGAGCCACCCATTCACCTCTATACCCATTAATATTGACACTTGGAGGAAAAAATGCCTGTTCATTGAAATGAACCACGTTTGATATAACTGAAGCATGATTTATTTCATATGAAAAACAAAACTGTTGTAAGGATGTGTACAATGCAAACCTGTTAAATACTTAACAGGGCATAGCAAAAAATGCATTCTTTAAACAAGAATGCTGGCAGCAACATTGCTTCATTCTGATTGGTACATTAGCAGTCCTGGCTGTGACAGAAGAACACTAATGTCAAGGAAATCTCATTAAAAATCCTTTCCTTTAGTAGATAATAGACTCTATGTCTGAACTATGCTGCTGTTGGTTTTCTCATCTGTGCTTTTCAGTTTTAGTCACTGAATAAGGTTTCCTTATTAGCAAAAATCTTCCTGCTAGAACACACATATATATTCCTGCTACAACTGGATTAAACGTCTGATGTTTAGAAAATGTGTCTGATTACACTTCTCATATCTTTTCAAAGATCAGAGCTAAATCCATCCTAGTTATAAGGAATGAGGTTGGTTACCAAACATTATGCAACTTTTGCCAGTAAAACTAAGTTAGGGAAGAGATAAAGATTGTCTTTTAAATTTGGAGGTCTAGGAATAAGACAAAAAACAGGCCGTGATTTATAAAATGAAAAATATATGCATTTGATTAAGAAAAAAAGATGCCATTTGAAACATCTATTTTACTTAACTTCTTGTTACATAAATGATGGTTTTTTAATCCAGTTTAAAAATGGCAAGTATTGAGTGAGTTGGGAGACTCCAGGGATGGGAACCCGAATTCTTTTCATCTGCTGAACCTCCAGGACATGAACTTTGGAAATTAAGTATTTTCAGTCATGTTTTGCTAAGAATCACAGTGGCATTTTTCTTAAATGTGATGGTCTGAGGAAAAATGCAGGGCAAGGTTTGTGGAAGAGGTAGTTAAACCAGCTAAAATATTTGGCAAGAAATAAACAAATGCACGGAAGTCTTTTTTTTTTTTTTTTTTAACTAGGTCATTGATCTAATGAAAAATGTTACCCCTTCCTATGAAACACCTTCTTTTAGAAGGGATTTCCTTTGGGGAGAGAAGTGGAATTTCTCAGAAGAAATTATTTTCATACAATATGTAATTAAGGTGGGGAGCTCATTGCCACCGGATATCCTGAAGCCTAGATCACTAAATGAGTTCAAAAAGGAGCTTGACAAGTTCATGGAAGATAAGTCCAGTGTGGACTATTATAAAAATAAAAATAAAAATAAAGTATAAATATAAATATAAATATAAAATAATGCATTCTTCCAGTCTGAGAGTTCCCAAAACCATTCACTGATGTAAGCTGGGAGAGGAAAATTGGAAAGGATGGCTGTTGTTTCCTTGTTCCTGCACTCTTTACCTAGGAACGTGGGAGAGGGTCCTGGATGAGACTGACTTCATGTCCTTGTCTTTTTATTTCTTTATAATGTTCTTATCATCAAGGCCACTTAAGTACCCACATTTAAGCATGTGAAGCAGGCTAACTGAAGCTGAGGCTTCAAGGCCTAAAAGTTCACATTGCAAAGTTTACATTGCAAGGCCTAAAAGCTGACAACTGCATTACATGAATTGATTACTGATAAATACTCAGTGTTCAAGATGAGGAAGGGTAAACCATCTCCCAGATCACAGTCATATTTCACCCAACCTAAAATATTACACACACACGCACGAACACACACACACACAAATACGTTTATTGATATATATTTATTTCAATTTGGAATAGACTAGATATAGAAAACCCTGCTCTCTGAAATATGTATCATTTTAGTATTAGAAAGCTGCTGAGTAAAAACTAAGAACAGGACTCGAATTTACACCTGTCCTTCCTAAAAGCACTGCACTAACTTCTGAGCTACGGCTGTTTCCAGTTGCTTTCTCTTCTCTTCCCTGTCTCTTGAATGCTGTCTGCACAGTAATCCAGCTTCCAGAGGAGAGATGGAAGGTGTCCCTTAGCCTCCTCCCTGCTGCTCGTGGCAACTGTGAATCCACTTCAGTGCTGTAGTTGTTGTACAAAAGGTGGGCACTTCTATATTATCCTCTTGTCTTCTGACCCAGAAAAGGTCTGCTCATTTAGTCACATGCCTTCCAGTGAGTACTCCAGGGCCTGGATCTCCAGAGGGAGGGAACAGCCCTAAAGACATGTTTGTGAAGTTGTTTCAGTAAGGCACTAAATCTTCCTATTGAGAATATGGGGTAATTTGGAGCTTCTCTGAAAGCTAAACATAGCACTTCAGGTAAACCAGTAGCGCTCAGGATCAGAAACTAAATCCACCCTCCCTGCTTCAGGGTTACAGAAGTACAGTAATAGGTCTGCAGGTCAAAGAATCCCAGCTGAGTGGTGTTTCAGAAGCTGCTCTTGGTTAGCCACAACTCCCAGCTAAGACCGTGAAGCTGTTGGTATGAAACTCCCAGTTCATTTTAAACCTAAGAGCAATTTTTGGTTGTAGGTTATGCTATCCTTTTTAAGAAGCTGTTCCTTGATGCCTTTCAGTTATTAGATTCCAGCTCCCAGCTTAGACTCCCTATCTGACATTGTGTAGACAGGCTTAGTGTATGTTAACATATCAAACATGTGGACATTAATTTGATGTGTTAGTAGGCCTGCTCTGATTAAACTCAGGATCAAGAACTTAATTGCATTGCTATATAAGCATATCAGATTGCTAAACTGCAGAGAAGGGCAGAAAGTCAAACATATCTCTGAATGTATCATTTTGTATTGTTTAGGCTTATTGGCTACATCTTATTCAGCCTTAGAAACACTTATTTCTCTCCAAGGATTGCATAGAGAACATAAACACTCAATTTGTAAAATCAGAATATGGTTGTGATGGGCCTGGCACCTTCTGCTAAGTGTTAGGATACTTAAATTGGCTCTGAAAATAAGTAAGCTGGATCTTGTCTAGCATGGCCACTCTTGCAGTTGAAAGCAGATGTCTTCTTATGAATAGTACCTTTTGCATATCTGGGGTGTGAACAGAACCTGCTGATCTGGGGCTCTCCTTTCCTCACAGCGTCTAGTTAGGCACCATGGGGAGAAGCTCCTAGTGGGCAGGCCTGAGAGATTGTAGGGAGGGAGAATTGCAGCAGAAGCAGAGGCGGAGAATGTATCAGGAAAAAGGCTCAAGCCATGGTGGTAGAAAGGAGGAGACTTTCCAGTGCAGAGGAGACTTTCTACTGTTGATCTATCCTGAAGCTGCTGAACGAAAAGCAAGACTGAAGGGAAAGTGCATCTTTCTCATGCAGCAGAGCAGATTTTATTCTGGTGAAAGAGTATTCTGGTTAGAATGTTTATATTGCAATAAAGCATAACTTTGGATATTAGAAGCCTTTTGGTCTCTTCAGACATATTGCTTGAAATGAAATGTGGGGTAGATCCACAATAAGGCTGTGGCTGACTCAGACTCTTACAACAAAGAGCCTTGGTTATGCTAGATCATCACAGGTTTCAGAAAATAGAGTTTTGTGGAGATGCATCTCTCTGTACTCCAATAGCAAAAAATAACACCTGTCTCCCTGAAGATTAAATGATTCAAACTAATCTAATAGTCACTTCATGAATGGATTATTAGTTGAATAACTCCGATACCTGCAGGTTGACTCTTTTCGTGGCATATGTCAATCTGGCTCTCAGATTGGGACTAATGGTTTCAAGCTGCCTTTTAATGGCCTATGCATCATTTGGTCTCAGGAACATTGGCACTAGCTCTCTCAGTGATATAGGTTCCATAGGCAGTAGATTTCTAAAAAAAATATATATATATAAATGTAATCAAAAGTAAATATTTTGATTGAAACTGAGTTTTAGCTTTTAAAAGCCAGTTTAGAAAGAGTAGCTTTGTATATATGCTAAACTACAAAGACAATTATATGGTTTAAGATAAACACAATGAAAGTCTAACTTTTGCAATCAGAGATTTCTCCTTAGTTGTTCCTAATCATTCTGAAAGAAAAAAAAAAAAAAGAATAGATTAGTTAATATCAAAATAATGTTTTACTATTCATCAAGAATAATAAATAATTAGAATTTTATATACACACTATTATAGTTGTAAGATATAATTTTCTGGTCAAATGTGATAAAATACTTCATCTGCAGGATTAAAAAACCTTGAAATTCTACATGTCACAGAATATAAGTTTGGTTTTGGTTTTGGTTTTTGAAGGATCTTTTTGCTTTTAAGATCAGTTAATACTGGTTTATTTTACAGTCTTAAAACTATGGGGGACTGAACGAGATGGTATAAGATCTTCTTGAAATCTGTCGAAACGTACTCAGTATAAAAGGCAAAAAGATAAATCCAAGCTGTGTAGTTTATCTGCTTTGAGATTATCAAAGTGTACTAAAGGGCCCAATATTTTTTTATGAAAAGTAAAGGAAAAAATACAATCTAAGCAAAGGTATTGCGTTGCGCATTGACCTCTTAAATGCCTATGTACATGCTTAACAAACAATTTCTGTAGCACCACTAATTCAGCAGACTTCTGCAGAAAGTTTCAAAAAGGTTTTAATACAATCTTTGTACTCTCTATGTTAGTTGATGTATGGCCATGTGAGGGCAAAATAAGGTTATTCCAGTGCAAGTTGAAAGGAAAGTTCCTGATACATTTTTCATTTATTTATTTATTTATTCCAAAGAGTAAACTAAGGTACTTGGTCAATAACAGAGAAAGATCAATTTTTAAAATACTGATGGGATTAGCCTCCCCTAGCTTTTTAGGCATCTAAAAAATATAGTTTAAATTCAAGCTGATTTACCTGAATTCCTGCTATAATCAGTAGAGAGAAATAGACATCTCTGAAGGGCAATTTATCCCTTCCAAAGATGCAGAGTTCTGATTCAATACTGATATCCCAAAAAAACATCCTAGAATCAACTTCAATGCCATTTCTGTGCTGCTGTCTTCAGTAACTGGTACTTCTAAGTGCATTTACCTGCTTCAGGAAGTATCTACCCCAAACCTAACAGAGAAACTTTCAGTCTTTGGCTTGTTATTCTATTTCTTTAATACTTACCTAAAGCTATCAGCAAGCCATCATCTACCAAAGTGTCTATTTCCCTCCAGTAACTGTAAAGGGAGCCACACAGTTCAGTTCATCAGTCCACACATTTGTTTTGGGATATCCTGGACTCTACTCTTGGCCTCCATCAACTGCTCCAAGAGTCTGATCTCTCATGAGTCCTGTAACGTAGTACTAAATGCTCATACAAGTGAAGTTCAGGATGACCAGCTTAGTCTTATTCAATTGATTTGGACAGGACTCAACTCATCTAAATTTATGTGTCTACAGCATAGGCAGCCACATGTGAGCTAGGTGATCTAAGGGCCTATTGAACTCAATGGAAATCTAGGGGAGGATTCACAGACATCTAGTGTTGTCTGAGATGCCCTAAACTCTCGGAGATAACACCATGGAGTTTGCTTGACAGGTGGCAAGACTTGGAAGAGGCTTGAACCCTTCTAAAGAAGCAGTTAGAAGCCAGGTAGAATAGCCTCATGGCGTAAAAATGGTACTAGATATTTATGCATCACCACCTTAATTCTCTTAATTCTCATTTGGGATGGCCACGATGTCCAGAAGAGTTATTCCTCTCATTTAATCATCTACTTTAACCATATACATTTGACCACCTGAGTAGCTCTCCAGATTTCAGAGCTGGATTCAGTATAAAGGAAGCTTAGACACTCTGCTCAGAGGTAGAAACTTTTATATAAACACTGAAATTCCAGTGTCTTATTCTGAACCCTGATCCCACCGATAAGAGTTAGGATGAGCAGAATCCTATCCCTAAAGTTAAATGAGAGAAATTCCATCTTGTCTATTTCTAATAAGCAGTAATAACAAAATTAACTTCTAAAAAATACAGAATATCAAATTTTTACATGGTAGGAAGTGTTCAAACATTCACAGATTTGAGGAGAAAGAGTTTTTGACGCTGCATCTAGCTTTATTTGCTACAGGGCTTGGTAGCCTGATCAGATTGGGAAATCTTCAAAACCATACCCAATGTATACTTTCTCTGGAAAGCAGGTTACAGAGAGATGCTTACGTGTGTTTGTGTCATAATCACCCTGAATCTCTAACCTAATGTTTTCTTTGGAGCTCATACCTTTACTAAATCTATGAAGTCCATCTGGAAAACAGGAATGTTCCATGGTTAGGTTACGTATAATCACTCAACTCTAAATTTTATATACACTTATCCACCTTTTATTTCAACCAATATGAAATATATGTGTAACAGTTTATATGGAAGTAAATATATATATTTTACTTTGGAAAAAATGTTTATAGTAGCTTCTCTCTCTAGCAAAGTATTAAAGTGTTTTGTTCTGTTTGGTGTTGTTTTGGGTTTTCTATGTTTTTTAAATAACATTTTAAATGGAAAGTTAGACATAGATAGTGCACACACACAATTTCATACATATATACATATATACTTAAATACATATATTCATATATATGGGACAGTTATTGTCCCAGCAAGGTAAGTACAGAAATAGAATTTCCCACTGACACCAGAAAAATATTAATATTTAAAACCATTGTATGCCTTTATCTCCTGCTGATAATGGTTTTCCTTAAAAGAGCTGTATGAGACATTTTGAACAGATGGTAACTGGTTTGCTGTGTCCTGCATCTCCTCACAACTGCCACAGAGCTTTACCATTCATTAATCTTCCATAGACTTCCAGTAGCACAGCAACTAAATTACACACACATACACACACTGAGGCCAGCACTGCTGTCAAGCTTAAAATTAAACTGAAGTGCACTATGCCAAGTCTTTTAACCAAACTCAACTATAAAACAGTTAGAAAAATAAACATTTAGCTTGGAGCCTGACCCATGAATGCTCACTCCTAAAAGAGGGAGCACTAGCCGGTCATTATAGCTAGGGCATTCTGTGCAGCAAGTGTAGCTGTCATTCGTAAGTGGGAATAAAACCAGAAAACATCTGGTTTGAATTCACCTTAACTCATTAAGGTTTAAGGAGAGAGCTATTTCCTCTGTTTGAAGGAACAAGGGAAAAAAATACATATACCCACAACACCCGCTACGATGCTTGCATTTGTAATGAGGTCTCCTCACAGCAGGTGATAACTAAATAGAATTGTAATACATTTTTTTGGATTAGGCGTTAGGCCACAAATGCTAAAATATCCCTGTTGCTTGGAGAACAAACACATACATCAAATTCCTAACACTCCATGCTTCATTTTCCACAAAACAGTTCTAGCGTTTACAGCCTACGAACACTGCCAAAGCTTCTTCTGCAAGTTTTTCTCTAACATGCTCTTTAAACCTAGTGACGATTTAAACCTTTTTTAATGCTGAATTATTTTTCTCAAAAGCTTTCGTAGCTTTGCTGTCCAACATTTCAGAAAATCAACAATTGGCACCTATACAGAGAATTCAAAGTGAACTTTGCTCCTGATATTTCACAACGCTAAAAGGTTGGCCTTTCCATTTCCCCCTTCTCCCTCCTCCACTGCTGTTGCCTGATGCATACCCAGAAGATGTTATAAAGTGACAAACTCCACAATACATGCAGCAGCAGTTTGAAAGTCTAACTTACCATCTATCTTTTATGGCAGTGTAGATATACATATTACATGTGTGAGCAGATGTTCCCAAAATCCGGGAGTGAAATGTTGCAGTGACTTAGAAGAACAAAGCTGCAAAGTAAATTATAGTGTTCTTTCCTTCTTCCTTTTCATTTATTTTCATTTCTTTTCTTTCTTTACTTTGTTTTTCTATAGGAAAAAAATAAAGATTGCATTTTTACTTCACAAAGTTTTATTGACTAATCTAATTGTTATCTTCCAAATGCAAATTTGAAGTTTTAATTTAGAACTACTACTATCTTTTAATTGCATCAGTTTTAGTGGAGAATTAGTATTAGTGTGTAATCTCTATAATCTCTATAATTATGGAGATTTCTGCAGTGGGACTCATAGAGCTCTAGATAAAATGTATCTGAATTTCTCCATTTACCTTAATATACTTTTATTGCACAAAATACCTCCAGGTTACAGTTATGCAAAACTGCAGTGTTAAAAAAAAAAGAAGACTTCTGGAAAATTATCTGTACACACTGAATAATTTTAAATATCTTTGCCAATATTATTCTATTGAAATCTAACTATGTTTCTATTTAGTGTGTAGTTTGTGCAGGTATTTCAGTATCCAGAGTCTCATGCTAATGCAAAGTAAAGAAATTAAGTCAGTTAGTTAAACACCTCTACTTACAACATAACACTTCATACAAACAGTGTTCCTGCAGTAAGTAGGGCTGCTAGAAAAAGTATTTGTCGCTGAAAAGGTATTGGGCCGTCTCTGTAGTCTTTTCTATATTTCTACATTTTTTCTCACATTTTATTCTTGCTTGTTGTTCTTAAAAGACAAACAAACAAAAGAAGTGTGATACCTGCTTGTGAAGAACTCTTTCTGAACCTGAGTTAGGCTTTTTAAACTTGCTGACAGAATGAAATAAGGTTCAAAGAGGCATAATCTGGCTAATTCAGCCTGATGAACTTTGACTCTGGAGACCTATGAACATTTAAACTGCGAACCTGAAATTAGCTATGCATCTCGGATTGCCTGATAACACACTAGCTAACTTTCCTTCAATTTTCTACTGTATATGAAGCCCACAGAAGGTGTATTTTAGGTGTAGAGTAGAGCGCGTCATCATGGTCGTTCTTCTGTTTCTGAAAATTTTTGCGGTGTCACACAGAATGCAACTTTTTATATTCTGTCTGTTATTATAGTTATTAGTGGAAAAAGAGGAATCCTTCAAACAGAACATTTTAAATTAATATTAGTTGGAGTATTTTCTTCTCATAGCACTTTTCCTGGGGATTAGGGAGTGAATTTTTATGAGAAATCACATGGTTAAGCAGATGGGAACCCAGAGGAGGACCAGGATCTTTGCCAGCTCCAAGGCTTTTTCAAGCTTTTAGAATAAAGACAGAGCCCCGCCTTAGGTTTTAATTCGTGGAAATTACTTGGCGTTTTGATTACCATCTAAGGCTGTGTCTATACTAGTAAACTAACTAATGGGACAGTTCTTTGGCATGCATTATTTGTATGGCATTCATGCCAATAAACAAATACCCTCCAAAACCAGAAGATATATCCACGTTTTCAAGAAAGCTGCATAACCTGACAGTATAGACAGTTGCATTCCAGTCTGAAAGAAAGTTATCTGGCCCTGTTTAATTTACTGATGTAGATGCAGCCGATAAATAGGGACTAGACAGGTTACTGTCCAATACTACTGCTGCATAGGAAAGAATTCTTTTCGTAGGTGAGCTTTGAATGTGATTTGCATTTAATAAGGATCAATAAAAATGTTCCCTCTCTGAAGTAGCTATGAAAACTCTGTGTAATCTGGGTAGTCTGCTTTACCCAAGTAAATGCATTATTACAGCCACTAAGAACTACAAAAAGTAGATATGCAATTAATGCTTTTTCATTGATTTCATTAATATAACCTAGTAAATATGTAGGTGATTTACAAACAACCGGAAGACTTATCACTGTCTTGAAAAGCATGCAGTCTAAGACAATAGAGATAACATTATGAAGATGTCAAGACCTGGATAAAGGAATATAATAAAGGGTGAGAGAGTGAATATTTTCCTACCTACAATGGATTGACAGAGACTGACAAAATAATGATGTAATTACTGCATTTTGCTATTTTGGTACCAATATTAAAGAAATTATTTCAGTCCTATAGAGAAGATTTTCTTCTTTTTTTTCTTCCCCTTAAAAAAAGTCGACGAGGAAAAACACTTTATCTTTTAAGTTTCTTTGCCTAGTGACTGTGATTATTTTTACAAAAAGTGATTGTAATAATGTACGTTCTAAAACCAACTTTGTTCAGTACAGTTACTTGTCATTGTTTTTAACATCAGCTGAAATTTAAACAATTAAAGTTAATTATAGACAAAATATTTTGAAGAGATCATAGTATGATAGTGCATTTATCTGCTAATTGTCTGAGGGTAAATTCGCAGAAAGCTGCTTTTGTTAGCTTTTGTTATCTGACTGGGAGCAGTGAGTTTCAGATTGTTTGTTCTGCTGATAATCAAGTTACTCATCAGGTTGTTTAAGGATTAGACATCATTAGATGCTTGATAAATATATGAGGTTTTTTATTAAAGCATTTTTCTTCTGCAATGTGCAATATATACCTTAGACTAGTATCAACTTGCTATTCAGGGGCTAGTGTGGGGTAGAATACCTCATTTCCATCTAAGTGGTGTACTTTGGGGGCCAGGCAAAGGAAAGATCCACAATTTTTTCTCATTCCTATTAGGGCTAGGCAAAATAATACAATAAATGTGATAAGCAGAATGATGTAAACTTCCCAGATGTGTTTGGAAACTGGATTTGTCTTGTGTGCATGCATTCCAGGACTTCTTTGAAATGTAAATAAACCCAAACAACTCAAATCAAAGTTTGGTCCAAAATATTTATATTTTATGGTTCAAGTTTCACATCATAAGATCCATAAACTTGACGTTCCCACTAAAACGCTGAATTGAGTGAGACTGGCTTCTGGTGCACACTTCTATTTTTAAGCCCACTAGCAAGATGTGGCATTCACTTTGGCTTTGGAGGACAAGGACGGGAATAAGTTCCATGGCTTTTGTGAAGGTAGAAATGCAAATCAATGAAAAGGTCATAGTACCTCCAACAATTATTGGCCCTTACTTGACGAAAATCTCTGCTCTTCTCCTCGGTCTTGGGGTCTTCTCTTACTTAGTAAGGAGGCACACTCTGGTGTATGTATTTATGGTGAGTTAGATAGTCATTTTAATGCAACACACAAACACTGCTAAGCATTTAGGAGCAAAAAATAAACTCCATCCAGTCTTGCTGATAGGAGCTTAGGTTGATAATTCAAAACTGCAGTTCCCAGAATTTTCTCCCAGTTCTTGAAAGAAATGTCATGACAATGTATTAAATGGGAAATTCTACATTCCATCCATAATGTCCCCTGCCTATGTATGGAAGCAATATTTCTATAAGAAACAGGACTCATATGCAGTCATTTACACAGCTTAGTCCAATACCACTGTTTTCATGTTTCTCCTCCAAGTAGAGATCGGATACAACAGTATTAGACAATATTTACCTTTCATTCTTTGAAAATGTACTTCTGTTATTGCTCATCCAAATAAAATGTATTTGTCCTTTAGCCTATTTTTGCCAAAAAGGCTCTCAGCGCTGAATCTCTTCATTTTTTATGTCATTTTTTGTGTTCATCAGTTTCTTAGAATTTATGGCAGATAAAATTCGTTCCTTCAGTGCGTTCCGTCTTCCACTGATACAGTGCTGTTTAAAACTGCTAAATGTAAATGGCTTCTGTTTTCCTCGACATATGCTATATATGAGTTCCTTTTAGTATTGTCCTCCCACTCTTTATACGCAGCACTGTCAGACTAATATTTCTTGACTGTGTGAGTTTTTAGTGTATATGGGACATTAATCTCCTCAGCACTGGCATCCTTGCTTGGATAAGCTGAGGTCAGGAGTGTATGTTTATCTTGCCTAGATTTTCTTACAATTTCTTTCTTTCTCCCATATTTCAGACGTTAGCTATATGTTTCTTGTAGAATGACATGGAAAGTGGATACAGCCAAAGGAATATTATAAAAGCTTGTATTATATTTAAGGAGGAACTGAGCTGGTAATACTACAGTTTTGAAAAAAACTATGTCAGGGTGCCTGCAAAGATTATTGGCACCCTTGAATAAAAGAACAGGTCTGCAGAATGAAAAAAAAAAAGCCTTTTTTTAGGGAATCTAGATTTTTCTGTTTCTTGCTGTTGAGACTGCAAAATAATCTAAATGGAGACAGCACCTTTTCCACTTGCATGGGGTGAGATGAGTGTATCTGTTTACTACAATTACCTATTTTTTCTCCTGAGAATGGATTCTTAAAGCAAATAAGATTGTCGTGATGATCTGGGAGATGTATCTGTGTTAATATATTAATACTGTTATATTTTCTAAACTCCAGTTATAACTGGAACCTTCCTGGTGGGCTGCAGGATCCATTTTGTAGTAGCAATTTGACAGCTTGGGAAGACATTACATTGAGGAAACTCAGGGCAGTCCAAAGCTATCAGCATTGAACAGCTCTACCCTTTTAAATTGCTGAGTAATTGATGATATTTTTCCTATAAAGGACCATTTTCTTGCCAGAATATCAGAATCAGAACCCAGAATATCAGACCAAAAAGCAAACAGGACTGGTGGTTTCAAGGCCTCCATCAATATATGAAATAACAGGAATGAGAAATTAGTCTCAGAAAACTGCGTGTAGAAGTTTTCTGTTTTCAGAAATCTGCAATTTTCTTGTATTTTTCTAATAACATGTGCTCTATATGATAAATTCCTCTGCTAGGTCTCTATAACTTCCTTCACTTCAAAGAAGTCCCTTACATTAGAGAAGAAAACCAGAGTTCCTTTAATCAAGTGGACTCCATGGTGGGATTTCTTTACTCTTTGAACTGAGAAGCCCTTCTGAAGTCCTCTCTTGGTGCCCCCTAGCTGAATCCTTTCCCAGGTTTACTGCAGTTTTTCTAGACTGCTTAAGAGGAACATTCCATCTTCAACATTATCTTGTAACTGTCCATCATTGTCCAAAAGAGTACTAGCTGGGACAGGACAAAACCATGCCATACCAATAGTGATAGTCAGGTGCTCAAGACCATACTTTTTCATTTGCTGATACATTTAATAGCCTCAAAAATCCAGAGTTGGCAGTACTGACTGGTCCCTGCCTGGGCCTTAGGAAATTCCCGATTTCCAAGAGCTTTTTGATTGAAACCAACCACAAAAGAGTAGCTTCCACTCAGAAAGGAAGGTTGTGATGGCTACCATTTAATGGATTAACCCAGAAACTGCACTTCATTCAAAATGTGGCCACTAGCTCAGGTAGCATTTGCATCAGAGCACAGAACATCAACACTCTCCTGAGATTATAGCTTTTTCAGAGGTTGTAGCTATTTTACAAGCACCAAAACTGCAGACCTGTCAAATATTACTCCTTGAGCATTATGATCTGCAGAAACAGAGGAGCATTTGTACAGTGGAGCACTGTGGTACCTGTCCTGCCTTGTGACCACACGGTTAGGTATGACTAGCGTGTGGCTTCACTCAGCAGAGAAGAGCCAAAGCTGAGGGAGTTTGGGGTCCTCACTGACAAACCTGTAAAGCTATCAAATTTCATTCTCTCCATTTTCATATGATGCTTCTGTAAAAACAGTTAACTAAAATAATAGTTATCCAGAAGCAACTGGATTTAAAAAGCAGGAGTCATATTTGATCCTGCAGTTGGGCCACGGCACTAAATTTATTACCCTTCAACAACCACTGCAGAGACCTTCCAGACATTTTTACTCATGTAAAGCTTTAAAAATATTTTCTAAAATGTAAAATATGTTGATTAACATATCGTATGCATTATTCACCATGATATATGTTGACAGTATACAAATTACGAAAGTTTTGCCATCTGCATAAATTAAGCAGCACTCTTAACAACACTTGAGTTATAGAGTAACTGCTCATTAGCTGGATATTCGAGGCATGGTAAGGGCACAGGACAGCAACATCAAGCATTCCCCATTAGAAGCATTAGCCCGAATATATATTGTCACTTGGCAGTATGAAGCTGATATCTCTATAGTGGAAAAAAGTAATGCAAGCATCTGCTATATTAACAGCAGATGCTGTTCATTGGTACAGTCATTCTTGCTGGCAGGCACTCAGATGGATACACAGTTGCCACCCATTCACCCACACAAAAAGGCAATCACACACTAATACCTGTAGTTCAATTAGCATTAAAATGCTGGCCTCGAGGTACCTTATGGTCAGATCTTTTAAAATGTGCTTGACAAAAACACATAAAAATAAAGAATTTCAAGGAAATTTAAGGAAGTTAAATGGTTGTACAGGCAGGATTTTTAAAGGCAGTAATAATAATTGTTTTCTGTCCTTTAAAAAGACAGAAAAAAAACAGTAGAAAGACGGAAATCATAGGAAAAACTTTTACAAGATGATAGGAATGAATTGCATAAATCAAGAAATAGCTAGGAGATTTTCCTAGCTAAGAAACATACAAGAACAAGAGACTAATTGTAATCAACACTGCTATAAAGTAAGTTTAATTGCTAGAAAATGAAGAAAATGTTAAAATGAAGGCAAGGAAGCTCACACAGAACACAATGCAGGAGCTAGATAATTGTGATTGTTGCCATCAAGGAATTTTTGAACAGTGCACCATACTGGTAAATAATGCAGCCAAGTCACAAATGTTCAAGCCCAAACTAGCCTTTAAGCAAGTAGAAATATAACTTGAAAAAGAAGATTCGCAGAAACTAGGGTGTAATTATGCTAAACACACCAGTAGTGAAACAGAAAATTAAGTATCCTTGAAAATCTGAGTAGAGATAGTGAAGGTATTCAGCTCTTACAAGGACAAAACCAGATCCTTGTCTTCTGTCTTGAAATATTTTTTGCTAATGATGATAATAAGAAGAAGGAAAAAAAAAAAAGAATAGAATAAGGGTTGAACTTTTTATGGTTATGATAAGAGAACACCTATTATTCCAAGCTAGGAAGATATAGTCAGGAAGTGTTTTGATATGATACACATAACACTGACCTCATCTTCTTTCAAACTTCATAGCTGTCATCAGATAAAAACAGTTCCCTGAAAGCTGCTAACTCAGCATTGTGCTTTTGGCCACTGTATTGTTATAGCATGTTTTTAAAATGTTGCAAAAGAAATGTGGAATTTCAGAAGTGCTCTGAGGTGGATTATCTCTCCTACCATTGACATCATGATAAACCTTTAGTGAATTTTGTGCAGCTTGCTGGGAGAGGATTCATCTTATCTGACTATATCCATCAAAACGTTAGGTGTTAATTCTAAGAAAGTTACAGACTCCCTTTTTTATAAAAAGTAAAAGGACGGGCACTTTCTGAAAATAACTCAGCATCTAAAATAGAGAAGATTAATTACTTTCGAGGGGTGGTTCCCTAGTGACCATAATGGGAGACTGGACAACCAAGTTAAACAAGACATGTACATTTTATACAGCTAACTGCAGGAAGATAATTTTTGCTCTGACTATTTCTGTTACGTTTGACCATGGATAAGAACATAAAAGCAGGATATCTCATGCTCAAAGATCAAGAATTATATCTGTGCTCTCCAACATAATGTTAACTTTAACAACATAAGCAACTGAATGAAACACAGAGGCCAGCAAAGGAGCTATGAATCCTAAAATAAAAGAAATCTATTTCATATGAGTTAATGATGTGAGTTAAAATGAAAGACTGAAGACCAAAGTCTTGCCAGTTTTATCCGTCCCTTACTGATTTTTGGCAAGTTTCTTCATCTGCAAAATTATTTTGTAATAATATCCTTCTAAAATATTTGCCATGACTAGTTTTGAATGCTAAGCTAATGCACTTAGAATAAACTAAATTGTCTAGGCTAATTTTCTGTTAGATTCCCTTACGTGGTGGTTATGGTAAAAGATAGGGGATTATGTTTTAAGTTAAAATTATGTTTGTCACTTGCTGAAACAATTCAAAGCTGAAAGACATGGTTATGAAACTAAAAGATGGCATATATGAAGTTTAACATACAGACGTGAACTTTTTCTGTAAGGAAATCAGTCTTGGAACGCCACAGCAGCCTGTATCCTTTCATTAGATTGCCAAATTTTCCAAATTTCTGCATAAAAAGTTGGAAATAATTGGGGATAGCACGTCTAAAAGGAATTTCTGCTTCTACCCCATCTAGAACTGACAATTTAGATTGATCTATTGCTTAGGAGATTTGAACAGCGACTTCAGTCACCCATCTTCTTTCCAGTCAGTTACTGATTCTTTTATAAAGCTTCTAATCTAGAAATGGCTTTATATATTAGTCCAGCTGGATTCTGTGCAAACATTTGTATTATATGCAACTGCTGTGTGGAAATCTGTTTTCTACCAACTGAGGAACATCTGTAGATTATGTCCTAGTTAATGCGGAGGGTCTTAGTTCATTTCTTTCTTTCAGCTTATTTATACTATCAGTCTTTTTATTAGTCTCCCTGCTGTCTAACAAACTTCAGTTGATATAACACACTGCTGTGAAAAATCTAAAGTGCATTACATGGATCAAGCATATACAGTATCTTCGCTTTTCACTTGCTTAAGGTTATTCTCCCTGCACGTTGCACATATAATTCCCACAAATGTTAATGGGCTTTAAGATTGTGTACTGAGGGCAAACTAGAGCTCTTATATTAGTTGCTGGTTAGATTCCATTCATGCTTCATAAAGCACTAACTGGTAGAACGTAATTGTTAGAACAAGGTCCATAACACAAAATAATTTAAGAGAACAAAAACTTTTTAATTCCTGCTTAAAATAAAAATGCGTATATATGCTTATGTGATAAGCATACTTACATTTAAATGCATGTACTAGCAATTAGTTGATCCTGCACGGATTTGCTGCTATAATACATATTGTAGACTGATGAAGCAAAAGCTGTTATCAAAGTGAAAAGGAACATAGGCTTTTATAAGGTCAGCAATTTTTCAATGAACTGGCAAAGCGAGGATTACAGCTTCAGACATCTTGGTACCTATTTAAATATCTAGAACTTTGAACATTTGTTGGTGTTTCTGGGGATAAAATAAATCATTTAGGAAAAGAAAAAGAAAAACGATCTCTTTATTACATGTATTTACTTCCCCTTTGATGTTCGTGTCAGATTTGCTCATTTAAAGGAAAATAATTCCACTACAGTCATTACAGTAATTCAAGTTCAAACAGCCGATGAAACCAAGCTATATTCTGTCTGCTTTGAAGATCTTGAGTTAGTTTTCTCACACACATTTTGAATAAATCTTCTAAAACACAATGCTAAGGAAGAATTGACAGAGTGGAAGGGAGTAAACCACAGTATCAGAGATGTTAGAAATGAGAAAATAAAGTCTCTCTCAGGAAGGTCATGTAATCTCTCCCGCTGCTACAATTTTTTTCTATAAAGCTTTTTCCAAATCCAGTTTGAAAATGAACAAGTGGAATTTCCATCATTTCCCCTGGGAGGCAATTTCATACTTAATGTATTTCTCAGTGTATATAAGGTAGGGAGGGACACCCACATCTCCCACTTTGTTGAAAAGTGCTCTAATTATTTGGGAGAGAGGGCAGGTGGGAGGAAAGGAAATGTATTCCACCCCTCTTGTTGAAGCTGTGTCACTGTGCAGAAAAGATTTTGAGATAACATGGCATGGGGGAGGGAAAGAGAAAGGGGAAAGAAGAGAGAAAGAACCATAGAAAGAGCTGTCTACTCCTTAGTGCATTCAGCTGGGTAAAGGAAGTCCTAGGTTATAAATTTTACTCTGGAGGCTTTATTTTATCCACTGGTCAAGATAAAATAGGAAAAGTATAATTAATTTGTCTATAGTACTTTTTCTTATAAATTTGTATATAGGAATACTATATCGAAGAGGTATGGCCATCTGTTTTTCTCAGGTGGCCTTTTTCAATAGCATTATGCAGATCTTCTGGAAACAATCTTCTCTAGACAATCTGTTGGTGTTACTCACAATGCTTTGTGTAACCTCCAGGTTACACGTTAACTCCACCTGTGGAGTGCTCGTTAGTGATATATCTTTAAAGGTGAAAAAAAGATGTGTCAGTATGTATAATAGAATCGTAGTCCTCATACTTAATATACAGGAATATTTTCTTAGCTGTGGCATCTCAGTATCCTCTTTACTGTAATACTGTAAAGTTCACAGTCCAGAAAGCTTTAAGCAGGCTAGCACATGCTTGAAGTTAAACTATATTTAAGCTCTGTACTCAATCAATGTGAAAATTCCTAGAAGAGTAGTTCAGGATCGGTAAAGATGTACTCCTTGTGATTCTTATCATGTGCATTGTTGCAATACTGTCTGTTAGGAGGCAGGGATAGGACAGGGTTAACTTTAGTAAGTGTAATTAATCTCCATGAATACCTGTAGGATTAGAATTTTGTCCAAGACGTGAACTATGTGTTGCATTCTGTAAGTGTTTAGTAGTGAGCTTATTTAAGTTGTATGTAACTGCAATAAAACAAAACCAATTTACTTTTTTCTTCTTACGTTCTGATTTTTGATCAAGTTATTTACTGAATGTCTCATCACAGGAGCATTCCTGGATTTTTCCAGTGAAAACATATTTGTGCCTAGTGGAATACTTTTGTGGTGTGTAAGTGGCAGGAGGAAGTAATTAGAGAGGGGGACTATATGAAAGTCAAAAGATGAAAGTGTTGTGACACTTAGGCAAGCTCAGATAAAATACTTGAGAAAAATCAATTTTAGCTCCTCTGATATATAGACTAAAGTTGACTATGACTCGCATTCAGTCATAATGATAAGACTTTGGCTACAAACTCTATCTCTACACTTTATTCTTCCCCATCTGTTCAATCCAGCATCACTCTTAGCAGCTTCCTTCATCTTTCCTTCACACAAACTTCCCTCCCACAATTCCAAAATGGATGAATACATTCCAACGACAGTGAGCACCCGCTAGCTATTTTCTGCACAGTCTTCTTTGTTTTGTGCTAAGCCATCTGCTGTCCTTAGAATGTGAGTCCTTTGGAGCAGAGCATTTGTTAGTTATTCAGCTCTGATTTCTGAGCAAAACTTACACTTAAAGCACTATGCGTGTTGTGTGGTCTAGAGTTTGTAGAAGTTAGAAAAGAACTCTGCAAATAAGTTCACCTGATATCCGTGGAAGTGATGATGTGCATTATTATGTGCGCTATCACAGGCAGGTTGAATCTTCCATCTCTCTCTTCTATTTCTGCAGTACAAAGTACTTCATCTCACAATACATCATCAGACAAAGACTGTTATTGATTCTGGAAGTAGCATTCCTGAGAGTGGCAGAAAGATGCTGTGCATCGCTTTCTCTTCCTTCCATTCCAAACATCCATTGTTGGTGCAAAGCAGATAAGACTTAGGATATTTACTGCCTACTGTGCATAAACTCAAAATAGGCAATGCAATTCTTAGTTGTCTCCCAGATAGTGAAGTAAGGCTTCCAAGAGAGAACTCATTTGTCTGAGTGCTCATTTCACTTTCTCCAGGCACATATCAAGATTAAGTGGGAAATCACTGTATCTTTACGTGCTTTTACAAAGAATGAACGCAGACCTAAAACGACAACAAAATTCCAAATTGATATTCTCAGTGCAATGCCTGTCAATACAAAAGCAACTCAATTTTTATACACTCAGAAGAAAAACAGAATAGCAAATTGGAATAGTAAAGTAGGCGGCATAATCTAACATACAGCACCAACCTCAAAAAGCATACTTTGATCTTGATCAAAGGTAGAGAAACTGGATGAGTACCTATCTTTACATCATCTGTAGTATTTCTCCTACAGGATCAGATTGCAGCTGCTGATTTCACAATGGTGAGCAGCATTTACTCACATTGAAGCTGGTGAAAGTACTCATATGAGTAATGTCACTAATGACAGAAAGACATTCACAGTCTGACATTTAGTTAACACCTACTAACACTATCCCATAGTATTCAGCACAAGTTGTTTGTAAGAACTTGATTCAGTCAGGCTTATGTACTTCATTAGCTCAACTAAAGGTAATTTGGGCATAATACAGAGATTTTCAAGGAAAGAGCCACTCAGAAGAAAGAAAAAGGAAAAAAAAAAAAGAACTCTGAAAGCTAAGAGAAGTCCCAGGATGTAGGTGAAGGCTGTGACTATGACGTTATAATTATGATCTATTTCTCAGGATCTGTGTAAAGAAGATAGCAGAAGGAGTTGGAGCAGATCTTAAATTGCTGTGACAATATAGTCCAATAGGACTTGATCAAAACTGCCAGGTATGAAATACATGAACTGTATAGTTCATGCAAAGTACACATACTGTTCGTGGCTTGCCCAGCTTTGGCTTACAACGCCCTAAAGGGAGGGAAGACACTTTCAAATTTCTCCTTAATCTCTTTGCTTTGAGTTAAAACATCCTTTTATTTCTAGTTTAATTGAATTATCCTGTAAAACAGTTCTAAAAATGACTATATTCTTGAAAGGAAAGAAGTTCTGCCACTCACAACTCACCAATGGTAAATACCTTCCACAAATGCTGTTCTGGCTCCTCCCACAATCTCTTCACCCTAAAATAGAACAGTTTGTGAATCTTATCAATATGCTATAAAGTCAAGTAGATTCAAGTTACAGAAAAATAAAAGTTCAACAGACAGGACTCAAGAATTTCTAGGTACACACTCCCTTACTTATGCAAGTAGTCTATAGCACAGAGGGCCCAAACTAATACTGCTGCAAAAAGTAAAGACATTTTTCTTCTTTAATGCATATTATATACATTTATATTTCCAAGGTGTATGTGAAAGCGCAAGAGCTTCACAGCAGATTTTGGATCTCATTGTCTATGGACATGCCACAGCAATGGTATTAGGGGAGACTGTATAATTCATGTTAGGGATTACAATTCTTTCCTTGCCCTGGGCAGCAGGACTAGCCATATAGAGTAGATAAATGACCTCTCATTCATGCTCACCATTGCCTTGAAATGTGGTGTTCCCAACTCAAGCCATTTCATTGCAGATATCTTAACATTCTAATTTAGTCCTCTTTCTTAGATTTCTATTTCCCCATGGTCAATTGAAACTTGGAACTCATAATTTTGCCTGCCAGAGCTATGTCGATAGCGAAAGTAATACTGCAGTCTTTACAAATTGCTATTTTTTTTGATGCAGCTCCACCAATAGGATCAAGTTTCATGAACTCACTCTAAGTCTTTGTGTTGCAGAAAGCATTAAAGCAATAAGTATTTAAGGAATGCTCTACAGGAATGTTTTAGGCCTAATTCAGCTGGAAGTGAAAGGAATATACCTTACATATATTGCTGACTGTGTGTTCCATCAGCCTGTATCTGTAGGGATAGAAAGCCTGAGAACTTATACTAATAGAGCTGCTTTAGAAAAGCAGAGAGTTAGGATGTAAAGTCACGTTTTGCACTCAACTGATAAAAAAAAGTCTTTTGAACTCTATGAATCCACTTCTTTTTTCTTCTTCTTATATGTACATAGATGTGTGTGTGTGTGTGTGTGTGTGTGTATAATTCAGATCTGTATACAACTGAGAGAAGAGATTTGGCATTGTACAGCCATAGTCCATGAAGCAAAACTATGAAGAAAAAAAAAAAAGTCTCCAAATCTTATGAAAGGCTTTTATCAGTCTTACATGTTTTGGATTTTTTTTTAAACAAATTTTATATAAAGTTCTGACTGTTTATGATGAGTCATGTTTGGAATATCTGTTGATGAGCTGAGATTCAATGTGCCCATCTCTCCCTAAGTCCTGTCAAACCAGGCAATCAAAAGATCATATAATATCGTATAATGGAGAGCTTGGCCTATGCTAGGGATGAGCTTTTAAGAGCGTAACACTATCACATAGCACAAGCTAAGGATGGTTTCAGATATCTGTCTGAGTGCCTCTGCAGATTTACTCACAAAGCCTTGAATCCTTTCTGTGTTAAAGCAATAAAACAAAGACCTGTACATGTTTAGCTCTCTGCTCCTGATTAGGGGCTGGAGTTAACTCCTTAAACACTGAGCTCTAATACACACCTGAGTTCTGATATCTCAGGAAATATATACTGCTCACAGGTGGATGGAATATTTGCAAATATACAGTAGCGTTTGGCTTAATCCCAAGCCCAGTGAAGCCTGTTGTAGCCCATTCCTCTGAGCTTAGTTTTTGAGTTTCAGAGAAAGGCACAGTTCAATATATATATGCGTATGCGTATATACATAGGTACGGCACACAGATGGAATCTCTCAGACAAAATGCTTCATATGCAGGTACTTACCCTAGCATTGATTTTCTACTTAAGTCCTCGAATTAGGAAAATGCTTACTTTCACTTATATCGAAATAATTGTAGATATCAGTTACTGAATAGGGATATTTTCCTCAGTCACAGACATGACATAAAAGTCTTCAGCAGAGAGACCATGGCAAATTCAATCTTCCTATACCCCTAAACAGTAAATCTTCTGTGTAGTATCGTCTATAACAACAATCAGTAATTTGAAGCTTCAAATGGCAGAGGATTTTAAGCCAAATTTATCAGATTTTTAAACAAACAATGAAAGGGGACACCTTTTCAAGTACTCTGCTCCTTTTATAGCCTATCAAGTGAAAGAGTGTTTAACAGAGCAATGGCTTGTACACTGGGGAATGAGGAGTTTAATGAATCATACATACTTTATTTGAAAAATATCAATAACCATTCACAAGGCTCTTCTTGCATAAACTACATGAAAATCCCTATGTAAATGGTGCATAGCCTCTTTATGATTCATGTTCTGTTTTTTGGTACAGCGTTAAATCATTTTAAAAAGTGTGGCTTTACCTGCCAAGCTTAAGGTAAATTTCCATCAATGATTAAATACATGTTTCATTCCCTATAGTCTTTGTCAATTATATGAATAGGCTGAATAGAATGCTTTATTTTCTCTTGTTATTAAACCTGAAAATAGTCAAACAGATGTACTAAACAATATCTGTTTGGTAGACTGGCAATCTATATTCATCCAACCAAATTCAGAAGCCAGGAACAGAACTGTATTATGAAAGCCTAAACTGTCGTTTTGTGTCGTTTAATTATGCAAAGAACATACAGAGACTTAGAATGTGGATTTTCAGGGATCTGGTGTCCCCTTAGTAGGCACATAACTAATGATGTTAAACCATGACCAGCAGGAGTGCAGAGCAGTGACTCAGACCATTCGGTGAAAGTTAAATGCACAGTATGCAGTTTTATTTAACAGCACTTAGGTAACAGTCCTCTAGCTATCCATTCAGGCAAACGTTTCTACTTTGGATTTCATCGCTCAGGGCAATGACTAGACATGTGGAAGGCCTGAATTACTCTCTATTCATGGACCATCATGTAAGATATTTGGCCCATATAGCCAGGGTGCTTTATTTATTTTTTTTAAGTAATAGTGTAATATAAGAGACACCATAAGTTTCTTAGTCAGAACAAATACTTGTATAATTCTCTAGTATAGGCTAGGGCTTTTTAAAATAAGATCCATCCTACATTTTCTCAGGTGTAACTCATGAAGACTAGCCCTCCTGAATGATAAGAATGAATTATGTGTGCATGTGTTTTGTTGGGTTTTTTTATTTTCTTCTATCAGTTTGCTGAATAGGTAAAATTCCTCCTAAATCATATCCTGTGATAAACATCACAACACAAAACACAGAAAATGAAAAACTGAGAGAAGCACCACCAAACTTAACCTTCTTTGTAGGCACAAAGTTCTTAGAGATACCTTTTTCTGTGTAGAAGCCAGACAGATATCCTGTAATATCTCTTATCAACTAAATTCAGTGCTGTTGGAACTAAGCTAAATTTTTCCATCCTATAGTCCAACATCACTGCAAAGTGACCTGTGAAGTTTTAGCATCTATTAGAAAGGAGAATAAATTTTAACATTGAAACTCACATTTAAAAATATCAAAATTCTAGGTGAATTTCTGATTAGGTTTTTAGGTCCTTTTTCCACTAAGATATATTGGCCAACTGAAAACCTTTTTGAAAGAAAATCTGCTTTTACTTTTTTTACTCTCCTTATGAAAGTTTGGGGTTATCCAGCTCCAAGTGTATAGTTTATATTAATGCTTTGTTATACGAGAGAGCCAGTGGTTTTGCACAGTAGAGCTATATTTTCCTATAAATTATAATTAGGAAGGGTGTGGTCATAGAAAAGTATTAAATTTTTGCCCACTGCTATCTATGTCCATGCAAAGTGAAATGTTGCCTGGTATTGTCCCATGAAGCTTGTGAGAAGAGGATTTGATTGAAGATTTAATAAAATTAACACTACTTTCCTATTTTCCTCTTTTCTTCTTAATCTTCTCTTCAAGAAGAAACTCATCAGCACTTGACAAAAACTGCAAATAACAGGCAGATGCAGGAGCTGGTTTTATCTTTTTATGCAAGTATGTGGTGCTAATTAGTGCAAATTGATTAAACTTTAATTGCCTGATCCATGGCTAATTAATATTTATAAGATGAATGAGTAAGAAAACCAGACATTTATTAAAACACTTTAATGATTTTTCATATGTTTTGACAAAGCAAAGCAAATAGATGTTATGAGTTTAGATGTGCCAGACATAAGTATAGTATTTCTTACTTTTCTGACTATCAGCATGAGAAAACGAATCATTTTTTCCCCTCAAATTGCACATGAAAATGTTTTCTCTCTTCCACACAAATATTACTTGCACCGTGTTCTGGTATGTGCTTTGTGACACATTTTGTTGTACAGTGGAATGACATAACACTATCATGATCCATGCAACCAATTTACAACTACATCAGATAGAATCTGTGCACAAGTGTTTTCCTTAAAATGGGCTGAACTGAACTGAGTAGGCAGGGTTTCTTATAGATATGTCTACCTCAGTAAAAAAAAATGTTACGTTAACCTCAATATAGCAAACAGTACAGTGCTACAGCTGTCAACTGACCACTGCTTGTGCATTTCTAAAAACTCATCTCTTGTTAACATACAGTGTCTTCAAACAACACTGCTTTACTAAAGATTACCATAGTGCTTTGAACACACTGTGATACAAAGAAAAAAACTTATTTTACTATGATACTATATTTTTTATTAAAGCCATTATACAGCTTGTTTTTTCTCAGTCCGGTGGGAAGGTTCTGCCTTCCGCAAAACTGGAAAATGTACTAGATATTTTTTTCAGTAGCCCTTCTCTTTTGGAGGTATCTCATTTCTATCAAGACGTTCATTCCAGAAAACATGTTCTCACTTCACCTTCCTTCAGCCTTCCTACGTGTCTTCCACCTGTCTTTACTTTAAAGAAGAAATAATTATGGGGTGAGAAGGGTATTTAACCTTCATAATTGCTCCAGTTATGTATATGCTAGTAAATAAAATAGGGACAATAAATGAGCTGCAGCTTTGGCCCATGGTCGTTCATACTATTTTATTGTTACCATTCTCCCTGGCACAGTTTTGGCATGTATGTTCTAGACAGTGTTCAGACATGGTTTAGGGAATTGCAAGAGCTCAGAACTGTACCCAGCTGGGATTCAGATTTCCTGTTCTTTGGTGTAAATGACATTTAGGCACATGAACATAGACCATAATGTGCCACAAGTCTGGCAATCAAGCCAGAATAGTCTCTGTCATGCCTTATGTAGTATTTATAGATGTCACTTTTACATCTTCATAGAGTGAACTCAGGCTTGATAACTACTGACTCTGATGGGACCATGGGCTACTTTTATCCTAGTAAATAAAATGATGTTCCTTCTCTTTTAATGAAGAGATGTGCTAAATTCATCAATATTGCTAAATAAAAGGGGGCAATCACTGACCTCAGGACCATGTGGCACAAGTTGGCTTGCATCCACACTGCTTAAAACTGTTCCCATCCATAACACGTCTTGGAGAGAGCTAGCTGGAGTGTCCAAAATAGTGACAAGGAGAAAAGTCAAGCAATCAGGTTTTAACCGCTCTCTCCCTATCTCCTTTCAGCACATTAGATATACCTAATGAATCTAAACCCCAGCTCTGTTAAGACCACCTCATCAAGATATTCCTATACACTGGAAGCTTAGCTGGAATTTTTAAACTTTTTGAGGTAAATCTCTTCTCATTTTTCATTTTTAATTTTCTCTTTTCATTTTTCCTTTTTTTTTGACAAAAGATCAGGTTACAAATCAATTAATTTTGATTAAAATTGAATAATTAATGAGAAGTACTCTCCAAATAAATACATTTTGAGCAATGATTATGTGTTAAAAATCACTGAACTAAAAATCTTTCCATATTTTTCTTGAGATAATGCTATTTCAAAACCCTTCTGCATGCACACTCAGCCCCCACATGCACTTTTTTGATCCACTAAAACAATGTTGTGC
This sequence comes from Struthio camelus, assembly GCF_040807025.1. Lineage (NCBI taxonomy): Eukaryota > Metazoa > Chordata > Aves > Struthioniformes > Struthionidae > Struthio > Struthio camelus. The sequence goes on along the minus strand of NC_090942.1, from coordinate 179,488,441 downwards.
AGTGAAAATATGGTAAAATATCCTTACTATGATCTGACTGGGCACTGCAAGAGAACCTTGTCACACAAATATAGTTTAAAAAGTAACCCTTTAAGATAATAAAATTCTTCTGGACTACCAAATGATTTGCAAGTATATTAGAGGAGATTTTTAAATATCACTTACAGAAACATTTTTCAGATAAATATATCTAAATGATATAGAGGACATGAAAAGATTTTGAAAGAATGAGTAAATATACTATTGTATAGTGTAGTAACTATAAAAAGCTTGAAGGGGAAAAAAATCATCATGTATATGGAGAATTCAGGAATTTTCTACTAAACTTGATTACAGATATCATTACACTGTAAGTTCTTATTAAGTATTTGAAATACAGAACAGATAACATTTTACAGAGCACATAAATGTACACATATTCTGGGGCCATATGTAGAGAAGGAACTAATTTAAAAAACACTTATTTTGGTTCATACGGAATGGAGTGTTCTGCACACATGCTTTCTTTCACTGACCTTAGTGTTCCATATGTGTAAAAAATATCCAAGAGTACTTCTGAAATAGAAATTCAGTGAAATTTCGCATACCAAGGGGCAACTACACCAAATAATATTGCCTACAGTAATGGCTAGACATGTTTGAATCACTTAAGCTCCAGAAAAACTAGAACAGACAAAATCTGAGACTAAAGCATCCAGTCAGATAAAATGCTACAAAAATCTTGATCAGGATTAGGATATTAATGTGTTTAGCATATTGCCTGTCATTGTCTCGTGTATCTCCCAATACTCGCTCACTTGTTTACAGCTATTTATCAATTTCTCTCAGTTTTTAGGGCTACATCTCATAAAGAACTGAATGGAAAAGATGCAGAGAGATGCGTACTTGCTCTGACTGTGCTTCAATTTGGATGCCTTTAATTCAGTTGCCTAAAAATAGGTGGCCACTGACATTAGAGGGGCCACCCCAGGAGGGGTGTACCCAAGATATTTGCGCAGAATGACACAATGCCCGTGAGAGATTCATACCCTTTTTGAATGGCAGTCAGATCCCTAGAGCATCTAGAACAGCTCCAGATACCTTAGTTTTGGCAACAGAATCCCACTCTTCTTGACTATTTCTAAACCCCTCAAGCTGAACAGGCTCTAGACGCTAGATGTCCCACTTAATGATGTCTATTCTTCAGGTCGACATATAAAAAAAAGAGAATAAAACAAACCCCTAAAACATGCAGAATTTCCTCAGGCCCTTTCCCTCAGGAGTGGTTTCAGGCTTGAACTATGATTGATCAGAAGTGCCTATTTGGAGTCCTGAACTGGACACCTAAGACAAAAAGAGTTAGAAGTTAAGATGAAGATCTGTGCTCTGTTTTTTAATAAACTGCTGTGTTCTACCTGTCTGTTGTGCAGGACCTTTTCCTGTACCCCTTTACCCCTTCTAAAGGCACCAACACATCTCAGAATATGTGGAGAAAGACAGAAAAACTTCTCTGGCCTGAACTGCTTTTCCAGAGATGCTTTAATTCTCTGACATAGAAGAGGTGAGGTTTCATAAATTACCTTGCTGAGAAAATAGCACCTATGAAGGAAAAAAAAAGAAAGCAAGGGAAAGGCAGGGAAGGCAAGGCAAGGCAAGGCAAGGCAAGGCAAGGAAGGCAGGGAAGGGAAGGGAAGGGAAGGGAAGGGAAGGGAAGGGAAGGGAAGAGAGGAGAGAGAAAAAAAAAAAAAAGATGTTCCTGATCAAATATCTTAGAATCTTATCACAGTTTGTAAGGATAACATTTGTAAAAACAAGCAGTAGTGAAGAAAGAAGAAAATGTGCTCCAGGAACTGACTCACCAATAATATTCTCTCAGACAGTGCTATCGTGAGAAAAAGAGGTAAGAATGAGTTCAGTATCCTTATTAGCATGCTCATTCATTTCCTTTGTAATAAATGAATACAATTAACAAAATTAACCATAAATATTATGTAGGGCTTTAAAAGACCCTAAAGTTAAAGGATCAAATCTGTTCTCCAACTAATCTAAAATTTAGAATAATTCCAATGCAGTGTTTTTTACATTGAAATACTGAGTATTTTGATTGGTTTTAATACGATATATAATAAATGGAAATGTGTATCTATGTTTTGGAAAGAAAAATTGAACTTGAATCTTTGGGGGAATAAGCAGCTGAGTATTTCATTCCTTTTTTCTTCATAAAGAAAGGCATTTCTTTCTCTTGAAACAGCCTGTTCCCTCATCTGTAAGGCCGGAAATCAGTTTCAAATATACTTCAGGGAGAATGTTGTTCAGGAGCTGAACAACATGTTATCAATAGCCTAGCTGGGCACCATGACAATCTTTCGCCCTTAGCTATTGACGTAGTGTCTCCAGAATACCTTCTTGTCTTTTGTTATGTCAGTTTGTTACAAAGATGACCTGCATCAGATAACATGGAAGTAATCTAAAATTTAAAGGAAATATAAATATATATACACAAATATTTATACATATGTATAATATATGTGTGTGTGTATGTATATTTGTTTGTGTTTGTGTGTGTATAAACAGATATATGGAATTCTGCTTGTGCATTTAATTTTTCTGGTAACTGAGGAAATGTGGATGCCATTCTTTTGAAAGACTACCGAGTCTCCACCCACATTCACTGACTGATGCAAGATGCAAAGTGTTTGAAGTCCTGATCATTCTGCTGGTCATCCATACCAATGACAAGACTGCCTTTTTCCTTCAGTTTGGGTTATGAGACTGAAGGTCCTTGTCATATAAACAGAAACATAAGGAGGATGGGGAAAATCTAGCCTGGGTCTCATTCCTAGATGGATTTGAAATACAGCTGGAGCAAGGATCCAGGAAATAGTCGTGCATATCCATGCCCTGAAATATAAAAGCAGAAAGACACAATACAGAACTGGAATGGACCTCTTGCATCATCACGTGCAGTGTATTATTATTGCAAAAAATTGTGATATACAACTCCATATATAAACTTTATTAAAGTCTGTCTTAAAAAGAGTTAAAATATTTACCCTTATTGTTCCTGCTGAAAGATAGGTAAGATTTCATCTCTGATGATTAAAAAGGTCACTAAATCCCCGGCTTAAATCTATTTGTTGACAGTTAATAATTAGGGACTCTTGAGCCAGCTTTACCCAGTCATTTAGACAATTTTACTCCTCAACTTCATTTGTATTTGTAGGAGAGTAATCTAATTCCATTTTAACCTTCACCCTAATAGACGAACTTAGTCAAGTTATTTCAGTTTCTACACAATTTCCCTTCCAAGTTCATTCACATTCTAGCAGCCATTCCAGCTTTAAACAAGTACTTTTCAATACCAAGTAAAGTCATCCTATTGTGGGCATACAGATTGTTTTATACTGTCAAGTAAAAGAGGGTTAGAGGCCAATCCCTGACCCTGAGGCCAGCAGTACTTATTTGTTCAGATACACACTGCTTTGATCTAACCCTCTTTATAACAGATATATCTAACGGAGATTTAGCTGGAGCAGCCCAAAACAGATACAGGGAATTATCTAAGATCTTTTACTTAGCAGCACAGATATACCAAAGACAATGCGACATACAGTGTGGAAACATGTCTTTATATAATCTTCTTACGACTAACAGAAGTAACTCATTCTAAGTCTTTGATTGAACAGAAGTCTACACAGACTGACTCTAAAATTAGAGCAACATCAACACATATTTTTTTTCCAGTTTCTCGTTCACCTTCTCTACAACCAAGAGAAAATGGTACTCTTCCTCCTTGCCTACTTTTTCCTCTGCAAAATTAACTAGTAGTTAATGTCCCATAGTTAATTATCCATCTAGAGCACTTAAATTATTTCGGTAGAGAAGTATCAGAGAAAGTCATTTTAACCAGCTACTTCCAAATATTGATACTTTTGATGTGTTTTTTTGCAAGACTTTGGAGGGAATATTCATACTGCAAAATTAGTACTGTGGTAGAAGCAGCTATTCTGTGAGGAGAGCAGTTGGTGAATTAGCTAAAATAATAATGAATTAAATGGCATAAACTGGCGTAACTCCATAGACATGAATAGAACTATCGTTCTTTATGCCAGATGAGGCTATGTCTTAAATATCGTTAGTATCCACAAACACGAAACTTATTTGACTAAAAGACTACCTCTTCAGTTATATTCTTGCCTTCTGTGGTGATTTCTAATCATGTCATTAACTGTAGTTATGACAGCATATCCACATATTTAGATGCGATCAGACCATGCTTAAATCTACAGATTTGAAGCACGGGCCATGTCAATGAGCCTACTATATGTGGCTAAACTTAGGCAGACAGAACAGCCTATTGAAATACCTTTCCATTTCTGTTGTTTGTGAAGCAAATTTAATCTAGGACACCTTCAGTAAACACCTAAAATTTAGGTGAAATTTGACTCTGAAAGCTGTATTTGTACTTTTTGTGGGGTACACTCTAAAATTCACCATAATCTGTTGCATGCTGATTTTCTTCGCTAACAGAAGCTCTTGTCTGCTCCAGATTGCAGCTGATGAGCAAATTAACATATAATAAGAATGGAGCAGAACCCTGGAGTAAAGCAGAGAGCAAATAAACTTGGCAATTTGGATTGTGGCTACACCTTTTCTGCTTTATGCAGTCACTTCAGGAAGCGAACCCGGGCCCTCAGGCAGAGAGAGGCAGAGCAGCTCATGTCCTTCGTGGTCAAGACATCCTATAAGTTAGGCCAACTGAATCCCACCTCAGTTTATCATTCTGTGCACACTTATGCTTACTTCTAAACACGAGCAAACAATTTTGGTAAAGTAGCGTAGCTGTTTTATTAAGATATTTTTTCTAATCATTAACCTAGCCTTCCAGTATTGTCTTCCATTTGTATAATCTGCTAATACATTTTAACTAAAGCACTGGATAACCCATTTCTTTTAGGAATGGGAATAATAATCTGTGTCTTTCTTAACAATGACATCGCTGTTTATGGGGGAACTCACTGAGTGCCATTTTGAACCAAGCCGGGGGACAGGAGAATTTCTCTCCTGCCGTGGTTATCAGCAACGCTGAAGGAGAAAAGAAGAAAAGAGATAAGGATGGAAGATCAGGAAAATAAAGGGGTAGGTAGCAACATCATCTTTATGAACACATCCCCAACCCATAATGGATGAAAATTAACTAGTTATGCTGCACTTGGAGTTTGCTCTTTCTATCTTTCCTTTCCTTTTCCAGCTCTACTTTCTACTTTCAGCATCGGATGTTCAGCTTCATCTGTCTAGAAAAAGTTACTTACAAAATACTGGGTAATTAAATGTTGCTTTTGCAAAATTTGAAGCATTTGGGCCCAAATCTGTCAAACAGATACAACTCCCTTTCCATTTAAGTGAAGTGTCGGGGTTGCATTAGCATTGAGCTCAGCTACTGGCAGAACTGGACCTTGATCTTTTAAAAGGCTCTTTAATAACTGTAGTGCTTAATTCAAAAGTGTTCCACAGGTAAAACAATTACTGTGTTTCAGTGAGTCTGCCACTAAAACCGTGAAAAAATATACCTGAGCTATCTATGCAAAAAACATATTTATACTGGATAGAGTAAAATGAACAGGCTGTAGTTTTTTTTCTTTCTTTCTTTCTTTTAAAGAAATAGAATCACAGGCACACACAGAAATTATAGAACACATTTTCAGGCTTTGAAAAACAGCTATCACTTTGGCTATGCTGGATCTATTCATTTTTCTCAGAGATGTAACAATTAAATGGATCTATGAAGAACTGTGTATGAGGCCCTCGAGGTCATACTGGACGTGTTTTCTCAGTTTGCTCATGCTGAGCTAAAAAGCTGTTGTCTAAAGCAGTAGCAGCAGAAAGAAAATGCATTAAAAAAAAAAAAAAGCAGGCTCCTGTGAATTTATGAGGAGTGCATCACAAAGACAAATATTTCAGCCATGCAATTCCATTCGGCCTTTTCAGCTGTGTGTCCATAGCAAGTCAACGGCTAAATTGAAAAATCAATTCCAATTTAAATTATTGGAATAAAGAACACCAGGAGTCAGAGATAAAATGGCTTTGTTCTCTGAGATCCTTTTTAATTGGAAAGTTATTTCTTCAGGGTATTCTAATGGTTCTGAGGAAAGATTGCAAAACAAAGTTGATCGGCTGGGGGAAGGTTAATAGCTAATGTGCTTTTCTTGCTGCACAGCAGCATCCTGTCTTTATGACAGCCCCCATCATATGTGAAAAGACTCATGATTCTACATCATTTGATATATGCGACTGTAGTGTCTCCCTCAGTCTCTCAAGGAAATCATATCATGGAGGTTAGTCGGACATATTCAGAGCACTTTGACCAGCACTCTAACCGGAATTTCTTTCCTTAAAAATGTGTATGTCGTCATTTGCTGAAAACTTCCCTGACATTGAATGATTTTACTAAAAAATTAAGATCATGTTATAAATATCAGGGATATTTTAAATAAAACACTGATAGCCCTACACAAGGAAAACGTTTTTCTTTTATTTCAAGACTCCTGAAACAATAACCTAGGTAGATAATCAGGAACTACTACTGGAAAAACCAAAGGCAAACTGTGAGGTAGATTACAAAGAGGAAACTAGATTATGTTGACACAAGGCAGAGAGAGAAAGGAAATACAAGACGGTACTGGAAGGAAAATAGCAGATTAATAAACAGTCATTAGGTTTAAACTAAAGCAAAGCAGAAAGGAAAGCTTTGCCTCCCATACAAGTCTCATAACCAATGTCTAGAAATGTCATGGTTTAGTTATAACATCACAATAACCTTTGCTCTGTTAGCAGAAAACTGTTTAGGACAGCTGTAGATTAGAAGCCTTAAATGGGCATTTAATTTGAAATTAATAAAACAGTTATGGTATGTGTTGAGAAAAGTTACTGAGGTTTGCTTAGTATATTTAATTAGTGTAAAAGCGATAAATCTAGTTGCCTTGTAATGAACTGAGAACTGCAGATACAGTAAATGTGTACTTACGTTCCTATTATTAATGCATTAAACTTGTAAGAATGTTTAGGAATTTAATTAGCATTTAATAAGATAGCTATAGCAAATTACAGTAGTTAGATGTTAAATGTAAATTAATATTTTTAGTATTTAATTGATATTAACTAATTAATTACTGTTTATTACATGGCAACTAGATTTATCTTTTTATAGAGTTATTAAATCTAAATTAAAAATGCTATTTTAAGTGGCCTAGGCTCAATTAAAAAAAAAAATACATTATATGAGATTTTCAGGGTTTACCTTCATGCAAGAATTGGGTTAGTTTGGTGTATTAAATTCAAAACATAAATTATATAGTGTATGAAGAGAGTAAGTATCTTCCTGTATCACGTGGATAGTCCCAAGAAAGTAAATGGAATTATTCAACTGAGCAGAGACTTACTTTCATGCAAATGTTCTCTGAATTAGGTAACAGAAAGGAGAAAATTTGCAAACACAAACAAACTTATTTATGAATATCAAACAAGATTTCCCACACCGTTTAGGAATAACTTTTCAAGTAGCTCATCCACAACTTTAGAAAAGAGAGTAATCAGATTTTCAGAGAACCTATAGATGAGCTAATTGCTTAAGAAATTGTCACCTCAGATAACAAAGTATGTTTTGTGCCTTTGGAATATTTTGAAATTTCTAGCCATTATTTCAGCGCTTAAATAAGAGTTGCACTACTCTGCAAGTACCATTTGAGTTATGTAATACTCAGCCTATTAAATTGTTTTTATGTCTATAATGAAGAGCTTATTTCTGAGAGAAATGCAATTTTACAACTGCTAAAGATAATGTATGTTAAGTACTCTAGCATATTGACATGTCCAAGGACAAGTTGCTCTTAGCTCCTGGAACTATATTTCAATACAGGGCTGAGGCACCAAAAGCTTGTTTAAGAGGAACTCACATTCATCTCAGATGGGAACTCCTTAAACGCAGTATGTGATTTCCTTCCTGACTTGAAAATCCTACAAGTGCATGCACAGAAATGGGCATATGCAGAACTTGTGATGCCATGTGATCATCTGAGCATTTGTCCTGTGAGTACAGCTGATTGAGGTGCCTCTGCCTCCCCTTTAAGAACATCTAAAATGGCAGAAGCATTCGATCTTTCAAGAAATTCACTTAAACTCCTGAGCATTAGTTTCTACAGTTGTAAAATGAGGAATATATTTAGTTATCCTCATGGAATAATCTGCTGTTTACCAAAAGTGGTTTGCAAAGCATAGCTTATTTGCAAATTGTACAAATTCTTGAATATTTAATTGCCCATTATTTTATATGTCCTTCCAGAAAAGGAATAAACATATCAGATAGCATTAGACTAGATAAAGATCTCTGTGGGGTCTCACTAAAAATTTGCCATCAATTAACTATGAGAGTAAACAAAACCTTATTTTTATTTCTTTATTTTTAATCAGAACGTCAGGCAATACAATGTCAAACAGCTTACGTAAGTACTTATGCTATGCTGTGAAATGTGACAACTGAATTTGACCATTTGCAGCACAAGCTGCTGTCTCCTACTGCCAAGCTGAAGAATGGGCTCTTCTATCTCTTCCACTAGTAGTTACATGCTATGTTGCAGTACTCCACTGCTGTGGTTAGAATTTGCCCATTCCTCTTTCTTGCATACACAGATCCATTAATGCCTTGGGATAATGGAGACAAAGACAATAATGAAGGCAACTTTCACAACAGATTCATAGAAGTTGGCATAAGAAGGAAAGTAGCAGGCATAAGGGATTTAACTGGTAGAGCATTGCCCAGTTAGAACCTCATTAACAGCAACAGGTACACTATTTCAATAATTCTATTCTTGAAGTTAAAATCAGATGCAAAACATACTAAAATTTTTTGGATAGTATATAGTTACAAACAGGTTACATTTCTATTTTTTATTATATTTTTTGTTCTCCAGATCATTCCTTTGACCTTTAAGAATTCTACTGTGAGGCTACATTGGCCTTTTAACAATTTCTTTCATTTTTTCCTTGTTATTGGAATAACACTTTCTTGTAGCTTACTCTTAGTACTTTTTAATATATGAAATTCTCCTCTAGCACACTGATATTTTATATTATTACTTCTTCTCATTGCCATCAGCTTAGTATAAATAAATGCTTGATCTTACTCAAATCATCAGCAAAACTCAAATGGATTTCAGTAGGCCAAGGATTTTGACTCTTTCTTCATTCTCCAGTATTCTTAATTCTCCATTATTGAAACTGAACGTATATATACTACTATTTTTTATAAGTCATTTCACAGTCAGTGTACTTTACATTCAAGCATCTGAATGAAATCTATTTTTTTTTTCTATCGGTAGTTCCTTATTGGCAAAGACTCTATCTTCTAGATAACCCTTTCATCTGAATCATGACACTGTCCTCTACCTACCCTAACACAGGAATCTCTTTGGTGATTCATGTGTGGATGTATTTGTCACTGACCAGATGGCTGCACACTTAAACTTTCCCAAGAGTTTAATGCCTTGAGATTTTGAACTCCATGATAGTTGGTCCAGGATTTTTTCATACTTGCTCCCCTCAAGGTCTTCAGGGTCTTTAGCAGATGCTACTGTAGTTTACTTATTTGAGTGCTACCATACGTCTTTCGTTATCTTATTGTCCTATCTGATTAGGTAAATGTTTTATATCTATACTGTAAAATTTGGAGTGAGTAGGGTTTTAATTCTAGGTTCATATGTCTGCCAGAGTACAAAAATAAATCCTCTAAATTAAGGCTTCCACTCATCATTTTCCTGAAGGATTACAATTTTTTGGATGAAAAAAACAAGGTAAAAAAACACAGATTACATTTTTAAAAATCAGACAAACAATAAAGGAATCTAAAGTTTCCAACTATACTCTTTTTTCTTCAGTTACCTTGTGTTTGACAGCACGCTAAATCCCACTGAATTTAATGAAAGAAAATGCGGTGGGATCTGGATGGAGGTATAAAGGAACTGGATGGTTCTCTGGCTATATTCATATTCTTTTGACGTTTGCCTATTGTCCTTAAAATTATTCAAACATTTTTGCCATCTATTTTACCATTTACCTTTGCGGATACAAAATGACATGTTAGATTGTTTCTGACAGGATTGTCATAAGTGTGTGTGTGTGTGTGTGTGTGTTTGTGTGTGTGTGTGTGTGTGTGTGTGTGTGTGTTTGTGTGTGTGTGTGTGTGTGTGAAGGAGAGTGTGTTTCTGTTTGTGTCACCTACACACATGGATGTATAAATGCATGTATATATTACTTTTCCAAGGGTCTCCTAAGTTCCTCGTCAGGAACCAGGACGATAAGGAGCTTCCATGGCCATTCAGCCCATTGTGAATGTGGAATCCTAGGTTTTGAATCTGACTGCTTCCCAATCTGAACTGATGGCTCTAACATTTCACAAGTCCAGACCAAAGCTTCTTTTCACAATATGCTTAATGAAACATGACGATATGTGTCCATCTACACTATACTTACTTAGGGAGTCAGAAAGTATATGCGAGGTTACTAAGTGCAGCATCTAATAATTCTGTTCTGTGTTGATTCTCCTGTCTAAATTAATGTGTATTAGAGGTTGCAAATGCATGTATTTTCTTGTCTTAGGTTTAGACTGAAACTTAAAAATGTTTAGGAGAGATTAATTGTTTAATTGCTTTAAAGTACTGCTGAATATGCCAAAGCTAAAACCTGAAGACATTTAGCATGAATTCTTTAAATGCTTTTTGAATTGTATCATCATCAATTTGCAATGCAAGACCTAAGAGACAGCAATCCCATCTGAATCATGCTACAGTTAGTATGTACCTGTTAATATAATTAATCAAGCATTCTAAACCCATGTGACACAAACGTACAGCATTCAGACTAAAAAAAGTTCATCATAAGTTGCAAGTAAAACTGAGTGAATGCATTATTGGCTTTTTCTATGCGCTGTTTCCCCTATCTGTCTCCTTAAACCATTTCACACTGAATGGTTTCCTGCGTGCTCTGTTGCAGATTTATTCTTCTCTTGATGCATGCATGTAACTCCCCATTAATGTTAGTAGGAATGAGATTTACGTATGTGCACTGAGAGGAGAACAGACCCTGTGGTATTTTATTCGCCTATACAGGATTATAGCCTCTGAGGATAGATTTGATTTTTTTGTTGTTAGCAAAAAAGCAGCTTGACAAGTAGCTTTTTGATTGATAATACACTGGGAGTCATAATTTATATAATCTTACACCTGCTACTGAACATAAAGGTCACTTTAAAAGGTGTGAGTTGTGTGTGCTGGGGCAGAGCATAAACTACAGGGTCAGTTTTCGGCGCTTGCTGTACAATGGAGAAACAGACAAAAACTCCTATCAGAGCTGATCAAATCGAAAATATCATGGCAAGCATTGTAATTAACAGCAAGTTTCCAGAACTTGACATTCTGAGCAAGTGTCATTCCCCAGGTTATTACAGAGGGAATTAGAGTGGCCTTTCACTGTCAAACTGATATATACCATTGGAGCATTGCTGAAGAAAAAGTACCATTTGTGATGTCTTTTCAGGATTTAAACATCTGCTGAATTCCATCTCTTTCTATCATCTTCTGAAAATAGATACACATCTCAAAAGGTCTCTATTTTGGGCACTGAATGGATTTAATATTTCAACATTTTTCTGCTTTAAAAAAAGAGACTCTACTCTGTATGTTAGAAATCTCTCATACATAGCATTAGCATGGCATTCTTAAGGCTCAGACATTTTGGGGCTAAGATTGGCTTCATGAAATGTATTCCTGTGATAAATCACTGCATATAGCCGCTTTTGCTAAAGAATCCCGTTGATATACTGGGGAAAAATAAGAAAAAAGCCTTTCATACTATAACGTAGGAGGAAATTTGTTTTAATTCTCCCTTTTTTTCCCTCATGTTTTCTTTCTCCCTCTCTCCCTCTCTCCCTCTCTCCCTCTCCCTCTCTCTCTCTCTCTCTCTTTTTTAATAGCATTACAAATAATGCAAGGAGGTAACTAATGTCTGTGCAAAGCATTACGTGTTGCTGGAGAGACTCCAAATTATTAACCATCTTGTTCTAACCTTCATCTCCTACTGTTACCTAGAAGCAATAGAGTACTATACTTTTGGGGTAGGAAGTCCTGCGTCCTCTTGGTTTTGTTGTTGGACGTTACCAGTGTATGTTAGTGCTTTGTGGTTCGAACTATTGTGTCTCCATTATTTGCTGTAATTATTAATTATATAGTAATAGGTTTCATTTCATCCCAGTTTTTACCTAAGAAATAGTCCAAAATCTGCAAAAGCCAAGAAGGGTATTTAAATTGTCTTTGGGGGCTTTGATTAACTTTCTCCAACCTTTAGATATGACCCAGTCTTGAATATGTTGGGTGATTCCGACTTCTGTATTGATGATTAGGATTTTTGAGACAATTTAGGATTTCCAGTCTATGCTGGCAACTATTGCATTCCTCCAGGTGACTGTAATATCTGTTAATTTGAATCAGTTGCTTGGGTCAAGATCAGAGGCTTGGAATTTGGAAATAATACCTACTGCATGGACTATTCATTGCCTCCTGTCATACGGGAGCAGAATGTATTTCTCCTTTCAAGGTGAGGTAAATGGTTATAAGAAGTTACTTCTGACATTAATGGAACGGGGGAAAAAATTCACTTTCTATAAAATAACTGCTTTTAGGCCTAGCTTTATCTTCATAGATCACTATGGTTTACAAATGACCTACAATAAATTAAGTAGACACTGTGATGGAGATGAAAGTCTTGACAACACTGATTAGTTATGGCAATTATTTTAGAGCTCTATGCGGAGTTTGCTAGAATCTTCCCTGTCTTTACCTGCAGTAAAGATGTCTTTACATCTGCAGGATCTAGTTATGACAAAAATGAATAAATAAATTAACTAGAAAGAGTTTTGTAACAAATATAAACTAGCAGTGCTTCCTTAACTATTGAGAGATGAAAACCACTTTTCTAACAGATAGGATATTTCAGTAGCATTTTATAAACGTTAGTTCAGCGTCTTCAAAAGTAGCTGAGACTGACTTAACATAGAAGAGTGCTGAATAACATGCAGAGCAAATCTAAAACAGTATAACATTTTTTTTGTTTCATGTGTACATAGTTAAAATTTGAGTTGAGATTATTCCACTGAGGTTGCCTAAAGATATTTGTTTCCCTTCATCAAGTTAATTCAATTAAGTTAAAATTTTTCTTCTACTTCTCTAGTGACTGGTAAAGACTTTTATACACCCTAGGCAATAATCATCAAATATTGTCGCCATTTCTAACATTGCTGTTATATATTGCTCAAAGAAATTAAAATTTTACTCGAGTTTGACAAAGAATTGTAAAACATGGTTGCTTTAATAATCTTAAATGGTTATTTTTCCATGCAGAATATCAGAGAATTTTTTTTTTAGCCGTCTCCCTAAATATGCATTAATCACTGAATAAAACAGCTAAATAGAGTACTACTTATAAGTATTTGTCATTTGGGATGTATATGCTCATATAATAGCGCTTTTGCCTGCTACTGCATGTTCAAGGGAGGATACAAGTGATTCAGGAAGGACCAGAGGGATTTTTCATGGAAGTGCAAATGTAGCACCATATTTTATGGCAGAGGATAGTTTATGAGGGAAAGCTTTCTGGGCCTTAGAGGTGGAGTGTAAGAGCTAGTTTTTAACGCTAGCATTGCCAATTCTCAAGCTGATGATACAACCTTTGTTTATCACGTGTGAAGTGGTTATTCATTAAGGTAATGCGAAATAATGAACAACAACAACAAAAAACCTACTGGAGGATTGAATAATGACTTGATGTTTTCTAGAAAATAAAAAATGTTGCAATCATTAGCCGAGGTCAAAGTGACATAATTGCAGGCATTGCAGGCAAAGTGGCATACATTGCAGGTCCAGCAGCTCTGGGAAGAAATTCACAGTTTGAGGAGGGGATTGAGTGAGATTTGGTAATTGCTTAATAATTGAAATGTAAAGTTTTCTAGCACTGGATTAAGTTTACTTTCTATTTCATGAAATTTTTGAAAAGATAAGTAGAACAAAATATTATTCTACTATATATGCAAGATAGCTTACTTGGCAAAAACATCCATAAGTTTAATATTTTTTTTAAACTGCCGTGGAAAACCACAACACTGTTCATATTAATTTAAGATAGGAGCAGATGTCAGCCTACTCGTAAATAAAGACCAGTTTCCTGTCTATAGAATAAAGGAAAATTGATAACAAAACAAATTTTAATATATGCAGTTAATGGAAAATAAAGCTCATATGCTGCAGAAGAATATTAACCAAAATACTGTTGTTTGGCTAAAAATACTAAGATTAGCATGTCAAAATTGAATTTCAGATAGCATGTTAAGTAGTCTATAAATCCTGCATATATATGCATATGTATAGGTGAAAGGGAATTCAAAGCTTAAACAAATATGTGTAAAGACTAATAATTCTTACTTTTCCATAATGCACTGCAGATGATAGCCTAAGTGTTTATGCAGATCTCTCTCATCTTTGAACTGGAAGGACAATACGTGGTGGAAAAATAGGAACCTTCAGCTTTTCATCTCAACTTCATCCACGGAAAGCTACCCATTTCCTTCAAGCTTCAAATGAAGGGAACCTTGTATTTTAACCTTCTACTTCTGGCTGTGTTTACATTATATGCTCCTTCATTTCTAGGTGCAGACTTTTACTGCCCTGAGGAAGCAGTATGTAGAGAGGTAATTTCCAAAATTGAAGGTATGGTTCCTGCTACCAGCTATGGATAAAGTTATGTAATCTGACAGAAACATGGTTTAATCCAATAGTTAGGCTAGTATTTAGCAATAAACAAAATGATCAATTTGAAAGAGGGATTAAACTTAGGAAGATCTGAAAACTACTGATACAGGCTTCTGTGACTTTTCAGTCAGGCAGGCTTTGCAATTACCGGAAGGAAAAAAGAGAGTTTTGTCCTGAGCTAGTGAAGGCTGATCTCTGCCTAGTAGTTGTTTAAGGTCTAAGAAAATCCTGAGCAAAAGGAATCATCCAAAGAGATCAGGTGTCTTCCAGATCTAAATAGCAATGCTTTTTTTTTTTTTTTGATTTTCCTCTATTCTACCACAAAATCCTTACAGACTATCATTCTCAAACCCATGTTTCCCTCCAGTTACATCCCAGCATGAGCTAAAGTTATTTCAGTTTAACTATTTCTTTTTTGGTATTTCATTTCACACAGTTTTACACCTAAAAAGAGAAACAAACATCTTGTTGAAAGTACTAATTTCTCTTTTTACCTTGGCAGCTATGATAGGCAGCGAATAGAGAATGATGCATTCTTGGACTGCAGAGATTTTTTTCTTTGTCTTTGTATATTCTGGAATTAGCCCTTTTTTTCAGAATTAAACACTGGAGTGACACATAAGAACAGAAATAATACACTATTTTATATATGTCAAAATGCAGAGCACATTACAGTATTTTTCTGAAAAAAATAAATATATCTGCAAGTAAGAAGCTTATCTAGATTGCAGTGAAAACATTCCTCTGAGGCTCACCCACATGCATTTGCTTCCTTTTAAATTAAGTATTTGCCAGAACAAATGGCAATAACTGAAAACAAGAAGCACGCTAGATCAGAAAGCAACTCAAGCCACATCGATACCTTGCAGATTAAGTTCTTACTTTATTGGAAAGTGTCATGTGAATCTTCAATTGACTGGTCATGGCCATAATGGCATGGAGCTCCCCAAGAAAAACCAAAAGCCCTTTTGCCTTCACTATATCTTCAGGCACACATGAAACAAAGTGCAAAATGCAGTGATATCAACGGTCTATAAAATTATGACCTTCAAGTTGATGGATTTAGAGCAATAAAAGGCCTCAATAGCAGCTGACACATAAACATAAAAGGAAGTTGTAAGGACAACCCGCTCTGGTTTATAATGAGTAAGGAATTTAATATTATGTTTACAGATTCCTCAGGCTTTGCTGGTCTCACAGACTACAGTCACCTGAGCACATTTCTAAACCTGAGACATGAGGCAGAAGAATGTTGGGACAGAAGTCTTAGATTAGTCGGATATAAAACAAGGGTGAAGGTTGATGCAGGGAAATGTATTTAACTAAAACAGTGAGATAGTTAAGGAACAGTGCTTCCAAAATCATCACCAGCCAACAGTCCATCCATGGAGTGTACCCTGAAGTATAGCCATTGCCAAGAGGGGGAAGCAGCATATTGAGTCACTGGAAAGCTCTCGCCTGCAGTGGGAGTCTGCAGAAGCCAGGGTACAATCCCCTATGCACTTTGCAGATATTTGCTAAATTGGGGACAAACCTAAAAAGATGGTCTGATGCTGACAATATTTAGGAAAAAAAAATTGCTCTTGCTGTCTAAGAATAACAAGACTTGCCTGATTTTCTAGAAATTCTTCAGGTGAAGCCTGAATAAAGATCTGATTATAAAGAGTTTTTTAAAAACCTTCAATATTCTTACCTCTCAAAAACAAAATGCTCTAAATCCATATCTCCTAACTCCAAGTCATGACAGTATGTCATCTACTACCTAAAATTTAGAATTATCATGGGATCAATATTTATTAGATATAATTTAATATAAATGCATGGTGGCATCTCTGTAGATGCACAGAAATCAACAGTTGTGCATACATTTAAAGTAACTACATAGGAAAAAAAATATTTAGATGTATAAGCATCTGATTTACACATAAAAATGCAATTTCTTGTCCACTGAAAATTTTGACTGTATATAGCTGCAGTCCTATTTAACCTTGAGCCCTGTGCATACATAAGATTTCTAAATTTGAAGTTATTTGCATGCAGGGGATAAATTCTGCAGTTCTGCTAACATACTATGTTTTTCCAAACCTTTCATCTAGCTATATAGGCTCTTATGTAATCACCACCTTCACAGTATCTAAAGGGCCTAATGACTCCTTGTTCTGCCAGGTTTGCACTTAGAGCTTTTTATTGCCACTCTTTAGAAAGGTGTTTGAACTGTGGCAGGTAGGACAATCCAAAGACAGATCTCATTTCAAAGTATTCTGAAGGGAATAGCTAGTAAAGAAGAGAAGTGATTGATGCAAGAGAAGACATAAGAGGGATTTTTTTTCTTCCTCTTTTTCTTCTTTCTTTTTTTTTTTTTTACCAGCTACAGAAAAGTCTAGACTCTCCACTTTAAACTTGAAGTGTTAAAGGGGTCTCTTAGATCTAATCTTCTCAAAGTCTCTAATCTATGTAAAATGGGCATTGATGTAAAAACAGTGTATGTATGAACAACTCAGAAGCGTAGCTGGAGTGCAAGATATATTTGTGGGTCTAAGTGCTTTGAAAGTGCTTGTCCTTGCCTGTGAGACTGGCAGAAGGTGAGAACAGTCAAAGATGCATTCCATGAGAATTCAGCTTTTTCCCCTTCCCTTTTCTTTCTTGCAGACTATTTTTCTTCTGTGAGAATTCAGCTTCCCCCCCCCCCCTTTCTTTCTTGCAAACTTTTTTTTCTTCTATATTGGAAAAATAAAATCAGACAAGTGGGCAAAAAATATAACATCAGTTCCTTGCAAAGTGCATCTATCTTTCTGTATTACAACCAAGTTGCATAATTTTTATTTTGAAGTATTTCAACTGTTTACTGTGGAGAATGTCAAAAGAATGCTAGTTCCACTGTTCTGGTCACAATTACTTCTGTGTAAGTACATTCTGTCTCATGCAGTTAACTAGATAAGTGCCTTACCTTTATTTTCACACATGTACTTGATTTAAATATTTTTGTGAACAGAACATCAGACCTTAAACTACGTAGCTGGGGATTTGACATTTTGATAGAAGAAACATTTTAGTCTTCACCTTCTGTTACTTTAAAGCATAGGTTATTAGAAAAATAATGTGTCACTATTCCTCTCAAGAACTAAAATCAAAGGGAGTTTTCTTGGACGGCACTTCTGAGGTACAATCTCATTACTGATGCATTGAAAGACTAAACATTTTCTCCCAGGCCTTCACGACTGGATTAGGCAGAGGAGACCTGAAATACACAGTAAAAAGTAGGTTATACAATCACATTTATTTTCTTCTAGAGATAACAAAATATGAAGTCAAGTTCTAGTGAATTATTTCTCATAACTAGATAGCACTATTGTATAGCAAGCTAATGTATGGGTTGAGAAAGAATCCCATAGTAACATTATTATTCCTTTAAATTTTCAGGTAATCGAACCATTTGTACATCTTACCACTGTAAGATATATCTTTACAGAAAATGTTATATCCTAATCCATGCAGAGTTCTCAAGAAGCAGAAAACCTTCAAGGAATGAATTTTCACTCATATAGATGGTCCACACAGACGGAAAGAATTGCAGTACAAAATGGTAATATTTAACAGTACACAATAAAATGATAGTGCTTGCTAATTTTTTTTTCTTTTTAGAACCAGCTCTCATAGCAAGACAAGATTATTCCATAAAATAAATAAATGACATGTACTCTGCACAATTGTGAGTTCTTTGATACAGTGTCTCAATCCCAGGGATACTTCCCTGAAGGTTACATTGCACAGTGGATGCACTCAGCATGAGCCAGGAAACTCAGCAGGTCACTATCATGTTGCAGTGTAACACAACTGCGAGAAATATGTAAATAGTGTTTTGTTTTGTTTTGTTTTTCAAAACCATGCTAATAATATAAAAATAGAATATTCAACATTTTGTTCTTGCTTAAAATCTAGATATGAATTTCCTGTTTTATTGGTGTTTTTTTTTTTATTTCTTATCTCACTTAAAAACATATTGAAGATATTAAACCGTATACCCCCTTATACAGTTATGGAAAGGAATTACTATATGTACATGGAAAGGATTAGGAAATAAAGGATTTAATGCTCAGCTTTCATCAAATGATTGTTGATTCAAATTTTTTATAAAATTGCCTTCAAGAAATGGTTGTTATCTTCCTGCATGTGGGAAGTGTATAACTACAGCTGATGCTTCCTTTGTAAATACATTTCTGCATTGATATGTATAATTATAACACAGACTTGATCATGATTTGGATTACGGTCTTGATTACAGTGTTTCGGGAACCTAACTAGATTCTAGACTATCTGAAATGTACTGTGAAGTACATATCTTTTTCCATTAACTATAGAATAAATTTAAGAAACTCTGTTTGAAACTGATGATCTTCAGTTGCTTAAAGCTATACAGGATTAATGCAGTCCTATATGCCTACAGAAGGTGCAAATATGAGAAAGGCCAAGAAAAATCCGTGGGCTGGTCAGTCCTTGTATCAGATCATGCTAGAGTAAACCGATGCAAAGAAAACTGGAGATATCACCACAGAAATTGCTAATGTCTGCTTTATCCTCAAATGCGCATTGAATTAAACAATCATGAGGCATGATTATAGAGACATGGAATTGCCACAGCCACACAAAAGAAGACCTAGAAGATTCTGGCACTCATTGCCCCACAGTGGAAGAATCTTCTCTATGGCTCCCGCAATTCGGTGGCTGAACTGTAGGCCAAGACTTCATGTGAATGTTGTGACAAAGTCACAGTTTATAAAAACAGTTGTATTTCCTTTTCCTGGTACTAACATAAGGGATTCATAAATTTACAGTGTGCTTTCTTTAACTATATTTTAATTGGAAGTACATTGATTGGGTCACCCTGTACACCAAGAACAAAGAGAGCTTCATGAGCTGATTATTTTCTGTAGATAATCCTTCCTCGTTGGGTTCTAGCTTTCTACATGAATCTTCATTATCTCCAGTTGTTACACTGGAACTTTAGTAACATCCATCACAGGTTAACTCTGAAAGGCAAACATCATTGTTTCTCTCTGGCTGAATTGCAAGTCGCTCAGTGTCTATAACAATCAGCTTTTCTCTACAGATTCAGCCACACCTACAATACAAAAGGACACCTTTGGACACAGAACCATTTTGGATTGTTCAGCATTCGGTGCCTAGTATTTGCTTGCACCTAAAATCTATGTTTCTCTCCTCTCCTCTCCTCTCCTTTTCTCTGTTTTTGTATGGGTCAGTTACACCAGAAAGATGTAAAAAGAAAGATAAAGAGATTCATCAATCAGACTGAAAATCTGAGTCAGATCCATCACTGCACAATTAGTAAAGCATATCTCTGTTGTTGATCTGAATCAGTTTTAGGTATTTTGAGGTTTATGTTACTAGTCCAATTTAAAGTAATGCAATACTAGTTTGTACTATATTAATTCATGTAAGTTCTGATAGAGCCTTATTTCCAGTGATCACTAGACTGGCTGATATATTGCAGCTATTTCCTTTGTAAGCATAAGGTCATTTGAGAGCTCAGATTCTATTACTGTCTTATATGTGTTGGGAAATACTGACTTTTTAACAGCAAATAATCACTTCATGAAATTTAAAAATGGCATTTGTTTTTGGCTAGTTATGCTACCATTGCCTAAGGGTAGATCTTGTTCTCATTTCAGTCAAATGGAAACTGGTCACTTTCATTTTTCAAATTGTCTTGCATTAATATGCTGCTGTAATGTTTGGATTGCAGGCTGAACAAAAGAATTATTATTGAAAAGAAGAATGCTCTCCTAGTTTTTATTTAAAGAAAGATTAGTTAAAATAATTTCCCTAGAAGTATTTTTGAAAACTTTCCCTCTGTGACAATTTAATTTGTTTTTACTTCTCTAAAATTACTGTAAGATATCACTCAGACAACCTTTGTTTTCCTGCTCTGCCTTGTTCAAAAGAAAATTCTGAGAGATTTGTCAAGAAATACTAATTATTATATTCTTTATATTGCATGGGAAAGAGGTTTCTCAAATGCTCTATCTCTCTACACTTCTCTCTCAAGGAAAGTCTGTTGAAATCAGTAAAATGCATAAAGACATTTTCATTAGCACCTGATAATCACAATAGCTTGAGAGTATGTGAGCCAAGGAGTTTAGGGACATGTTCACCTAACTTTAGCTACCTGTGATGTAGACATCTACATGAGAGCTGCTTATCTAAATTTCATTTTAGAGGCAACAACTCTTTTTAGAGTTTACAGGCAGAGACTGGCACTCCTAAAATATAGTTCCTCTGACCTATATTTAACGGTGGTGTTAAGATAAGATGAATGATATCAAGTGCTTGTTCTTGTCCATTGACTATACAGGAAACTAAATGACAAGCTGAAATGTCTACTTGTATCTTGTAGACATCTATATTTTCCCAAGAATAACCCTACCTTAGATGTCTGAGGCTACTTTGCAGGCTGCAGAAAGGGTATCCACTTACCACTGAGCAAGTCAGTTCCTCTCTCTTGTTTTGAAGGTGATATAAGGGACCTGAGAGATGAACCGACTTACCCAGTGACACCAACATTATGATTACTACCACAACAGACAGAGCAGCCAGATCTACTTTTCTCTGTCTATTACTCTGCAAAATAGATCTCATCTCCTCTCTTCAGGATACATCCTTAGAGATACCAAGAATCAAGCCTGTGGAAAGTGTATTACTGTTGAGCTACATCACTTGGATGATAGAAACTACTTAGGTCTGTTTAAGGATATCACTACGCTGGCTGATAAATGTCTCTTAGTTTAGGAAAGATGCAATTTTACGTATTAGATAAATGGCCAAAGATAATCTATTTTAAAACTCTGAAAAATGTACTTAGATTTCCTGATAGTCTACTGCCGATCAGGAAGGATTCAGATGTTAGCAAGGTCTGGAGATAGATAAACAATTTGACTATAACAAAAACAATTCCGCAGGCCAGTAGTTCTTCTAACTTCCACTAATGACTTTTGGTTATTTTTCTCTTAAAAAAAAAAAAAAAATCCAAGGAATTAGTTTAGGCCATGTGTCAATAGCCTATTACCAGAATGTTTATATAAACAATTTTCAAAGCTGAAAGAAAATATGCCATTCACTCAGAAAAGTGCATTCATTTCAAATGATGAGGACGTATATCTTGTTATAGAACATATGCCGTGGGAATTAGAAGATCTGAAAATTTGAAAAAAAGCTACTTGTCGCTTTCAAATAGTTACTAATGCTGTTTAATGTTATGTTAGGTAATTTCCCATGTCTTGTTTTAAGAAGATTTATTTGGGTGAAAATAAATGGTAGCTTGCCTAAAATAAATTGTAATGATTATATTACATTCTATGACCATTCATTAAAAGACAGACGCGTAAACCAGAAGACTTAGGTAATCATATTTGCCTACTCATAATTGCAGGTATAATTACTGCAATAACTTGCTTAGTTTACATATGTATGGGTGCAAAAGGTACCTAGACATCTAGGAACTCCTTGCACATGCAGGAACACCACTAATATCGATCCCATTACAGGGCACAAGTAATTACATGTATGCAAAAAAAAAAAAAAAAAAAAACAAAGAAAGAAAGAAAGAGATTGTGACTGTTCTCAATTACAAGGTTAGTGCTATATGGAAGTGTTTCTGAAAAGAATGAAAAACTAACTGCTACCGTAACATATCATGAAAATACAGTGCAAATAATGTAAGTGATTAGAAGCTTTCAGATGTTCTCCACTTATGAATAACAAATGTAAATTATACCATATCAACGGTGTAATTTAAGGGCTTAATTTTAGTTGATTTTTTTGCTTTTTTTCATAAAATCTAGTCTAAATGTGCACGCATGTTGAAATAAGCAGTTTTGGAGGAGACTATATCCATAATTTTTCCCTTGAAGATCTCATCTCCAGCCATCAATATGAGTTCAATAAGTACTGAATCTACTCTAAGAATGGGTAAATTGAGGCATGGAGAAGTTATATAGTTTAATCAAAATGGCAGTAGCAGCTAGTTGATGACAAATTAGGAAAAAATGCTGTTGTATGTTTTAATTTCCTTCATTTACTACTAGAATACTCTGCTAAACACAGATAACTGAACTACACTAAAATGTTTCAAACCACAGAAACCAATTGGGTTCAAGCTCTGGGTGAAAGTTCAGGTTTTATTTTATTTGAACCTATTCACCCATTCTTAATTGAAAAGTAGGTTGATAAAACATCTAATCTGAAATGTGCATAAACTCTAAAGTAGTAAGATTGAGGTATATATTCTGTTATTCCTGCCAAAAAGTCTCACATATGGCTTGCACTAATGGACAATAAATTTATTACTGCAAAAAGTTATGAATGTTGCTGAACAGTGTTACAATGGAGATGAATCAAAATATAACAGAAATACGGATAATAGAACATTTCATCTGATATTTCCTAATAGTTAGCTTGTCGGAGGAAACTGTGAAGCTTGATTGAACAAAAGATAACGTTAATACTACCTAATAAGAACAGACCATTATAGATCAGTGAAACTGCAAAACAGAATTATATGACAAGGGGCAAGCCACATTATCTAAATTAACATTTTTCCAGCATGAACAAGAAGGGCCACTGTAGGAAAATGAGAGCTAAATAGTGTGGCCTGCATTTAGTCAACCTGAAGTAATTATTAATTTATGGTTGTCTGTGATTTTAATGAAAATGAAAGCTGAGAGGAAAGAACTGAGAGAGATAATGTGCCGTGAAATTGAGTTTCATTTATTTGGGGGCCACCTTTTTTCTTTTCTTTTCTTTCTTTTTTCTCTTCTCATTTTTGTTGTTGTTAAAGGAAAAGAAGTTAATGCAAAATGTCCACATTAAAATTACACCAACATTATATAACTGCATAGCTAAATACTTGCTTTGTTAAACAGTCGACTGTTAAAAATGGCCACAGACTGAACTAGCTTGCCCAGCTGCTAGCTGGTATGATCAAAAATGGCTTCTTTTTTACCTTTGTCAGAATTATTATATTTAAAATACAGTATTGTGCAGTAGCAATTTTGTGTCGACACAACTTTGAGAAATATTCTATCAATCACCAGCAGTCCCTTGTGGAATTCTGAAACTCAAAAACATGAACATAACCATAGGTGAGGAACACAGACAGCCAGACTACAGTAGTTGCCTTTCAGTTTAAATGGCTTTTCTTGTTCTCCTCCTCGCCCTGAGAAAGATTGTGCATTAATCAATGGGAGCTGTTTCAGTGTGGAAAATAGCCTAAAAAGAAGACAAGTCACAAACTTAATTTTAAAGTGATTTAAGTTTTGGTAAAGGGAAGACGATGTGTGAGGGACATAAATAGTAAACAGTAAAAAAGTGTATGACCCACTTCATTACCTTTGGGGTTTTATAGATGCCAATCTCTACAATACCCACAAACTTCCATTAAAATTCACCAGCAATAGAAAAGTGTTTGGTCATTCTGAAATGTCATACGATTTTAATAGTAAGTGGGCATTGCTTTCTAGAGCACTGTTAGAACAGCTGTTTTTTGGAAGTGCACTTTACCCTCCTTGTCTTCTGAAAATTTCCCATTACATTCTGATGGCCAGAATCCTGATTGGTGTAAGTTCATACCTGCTCTGATAAATAATAGTTCTTGAGGGGAACTTCTGCAAAGTTCTACAGAAATTCTCAGCTAGTGTCCTGTTTAATATTCATTGCATCCAAAACTGTAGTCATCATTGACTTCCTATATCAGATTTATTTTTTAACCCACTATCATTCCTGATGTTTCCTGATTAAATCCTGGATTTGGTCCCAGGAAGTAACAATAAATTCTGAACATCTCTTATATATGGTTCATTTTCCTTCAATTTTTCCTAGTTAGGAAGTTACACTTGAACTTAAAGCTACCTTCCCACAAGTATGCATTTCCTCTCTACTTCTGCACATGAGATGGAAATCATGGAATCACAGAATAGTTGGGGTTTGAAGGGACCTTTGGGGATCATCTGGTCCAACCCCCTGCTCAAGCAAGGTCACCTAGAGCAGGTTGCCCAGGGCTGCATCCAGTGGGGTTTAAGTATCTCCAAGGATGGAGACTCCACAATTTCTCTGGGAAACCCATTCCAGTGTTCAATCACCCTTACAGTAAATAAGTGTTTTCTTATGTTATTGAGTCTGCTCATCCTGAATGGAGATACAGGGCTGGAGCACCTCTCCTATGAAGAAAGACTGCAAGAGCTGGGCCTGTTCAGCCTGGAGAAGAGAAGATTGAGAGGCAATCTCATAAATGTGTACAAGTACCTGAAGGGGGAGTGTCAAGAGGATGAGGCCAGCCTCTTCTCCGTGGTGCCCAGCAACAGGACAAGAGGCAATGGGCACAAACTGAACCACAGGAAGTTCCATCTGAACCTGAGAAAAAACTTCTTCACTGTGAGGGTGACAAAGCATTGGAACAGGTTGCCCGGAGAGGTAGTGGAGTCTCCTTCCCTGGAGATATTCAAAAGCCGTCTGGATGTGATCCTGGGCAATATGCTCTAGGTGACCCTGCTTGAACAGGGAGGTTGGACTAGATGATCTCCAGAGGTCCCATCCAACCTAAACGATTCTGTGATTCTGTGATTCTGTGATCTAGAAGAACATTGGACCTAAGATGACTGAGCTCCCTTTAGAGTAAACAGATAGATTCAAAGATGGATTCAGTAGCCTGAATAGAGGTATCTGATACCATTTGTGAGGTCCTAGACTGCTCTGCTGGGCCTCCAGCTGCTCTGTTCAGAAGGACATGAGTAGCACACAGGTCCTTTGCTACTTCTGCCAATTCAGATGTTTTGGCTTGCCTAGGGTATCTAAAAAGGAATGATGCATCTCTATTTATAGAATAGCATGCACTTCCTAGTCATCCCCTCACAACAAATTCAGACAGCTGAATAACTCTACAGAAAACACCGATCATGATTCAGTAGCCCACGTGTTAGCATCCGATGATATTTAAGACACTCTCTGGTATGTAAGACATGTATCGTACACAGGCAGATATGATGTAGTAGCTACAGGAGATCTGTGTCCATCTGGAATAGCAGCTGAAGTCTAGCAATATATCCTAGGCTATCTCACTAGGCACTAAAAATCTGTGTATGATCAATCAATTCATGTCCTGTTAACTGTACTGATTAGATTGCCATTGACTGTAACAGAAGCCTAAAATCCTCTAGATTGCCTAAAGGCTTTATAGGTTTCTAAAGAGAAGGCCTACATGACATCGACTCCTGTATTTAGGAATTAATCTTGACCTCAAAAGCGACCTTTCCACACAGAAAAGCTGAATCCTTTAGTTAAAAGAGTTTATTCTTACATAACATTTTCGCAAGACCTTTCAAACCTCTCTGTCCTAATGATGCTGACAGAAAATCAGGTATGTTCAGGTTTGGAAACCAGCAAAGTACACATAAGTTAAAAACTGATTTTTTTTTTTAAGTAAACATGTAGTGGTTTGCAAACTGAAAACATACTAATTGTTTTACATTTTCTTAGTACATTCACTCCAGATCACATCGAAGTGTAAAGATAACTAATATGTGAGGTCACATGTTCAGAAATATATGCTGGCTGATTCAATAGTGGGATGTAGGACTAGGAAATAGAATATGATCAAAGCTGAGACTGAATAGGGAAGATCATATATATGCTTTCATCGTGATTATCAGCAGTTATTATTGATTAATCAGTTGACTCAAGACTGAAGTTGAAATACTAGAATGATGTGATGTGAGAGAGATTATGCTCCGTAACATACTACAGGCTTTGGATAAATAGTAATCAGGGTAAATAGCTCGTTTCCTAGTATGTACTACCAAAATTTCAATGTTTAATATGCAATATTTTTTTGTGGAAGTGGAAATTAATCTTTTTAATTCATGCAGAGAGATAATATGTGAAGGTGAGGTTTTCTTTCTCTGCCCTGTGTCCTATATGTAATTCCTGGTTTTACAGACAAAGTGGGGAAGAAGATGGATGAAAGGTAAACCAAAGAGAAAGGTGTAAGTGAAAAAAACATTGTTGAGGTGTTTTATTTTGTTATAATATCAAATAAAATTTCTGAATTTGCCGAAAGATTCCATAGAAACAAGTTAACTTGGAAGAGCTTTGAAAAATAATTAGAAGGTAATTTTATTATCATTATGTTCTGGGAATATTTTCTTTTCTTGTTGTTCATTACTAAGTTTGTTACTATTTTCATGATAATGTGATAGCCTTTTAACTGCTGTATTATTCTACGTTAGGGATCTAGACCAGTAAACTTAGTCACTGTAATTATCTGTTTTCTCCTACTGCTTCCTTCTTTATTAACACAGAGGCATTTAAGAAGTTATTTATTTTATTGTCTGAATTATAATATTCTGAGGCTTGATTCAAAGCCTACTAACTCATACTGATGTTTTCCGACTTCACTGGGCTTGGAATACAGGATTTCAAAGTATGATCCTTTTGTTGTAGCTCTAGACTCATTTTGAACGTATCTAGATCCATTCTGCCTCTTACTCCTTGCTCAAAGGTCATAATTAGACCTCTTTATATGTTAGCTATCCATTTGTAAAGTGAAGAAAATAATACTTCCTCTTTCCAAGACCTTGGCTTGTCTACTTAGATTGCGAGTTCTTTGTAGCAATTGCTGTCGCATGCTATGTATTTGTAAAGCATCTGTCTTTAAATCTACTGATTTTGTTTGTAATAGAAATATAATCCAGGCAAAGTTATCTGTTTGAAATTAATTCCTCCTTTAGTTTAAGGATTCATTAGAACACAGTAGGAAAAAAAAGGAAAAGGAAAAGAAAAGAAATAATCTAATAATCTAAAACCAGCTATGCCATAAAATTGCTGAGAAAAGATGTATAGAGGCATATAAGTTAAAAGTTTTCAGTTTTCTATCAATTCTTATACTGATTATTTTCTATATCAGGAAGAAATGACAGAATAGTCCCATTGCTTCATATTAAATCTTTGCAGTTTGTTGAGTCCAAATGTCAATTCCATATTACATCAGGTTACAGTCTTCATGCATAGTTAAAACCGAATCTTTAGGCTTTAAAATTAACTTATGTTTTCATACTTAAAATGTTGCTGTTTCACAGTTAGATTCATGAGAGAGGAATAATAGGATGAAAAAAAGGTAGTCCACCTAGCTAAAATGCCTACCTTGTGCCTATTTTTTTGTTTAACTAATAAGCAGTCCTAAGTCTAAGTTCCCATGTGGTCAATGAAGAGATACAGGTGATTTTGCCTGCGGTTACATTAGCAAGTAATTCTCCTCAACAGTTATTCAGTAGATCAGAGCATTTTGTGCTGAAACTCCTGCCTTTACACAAATCTGGGTTTGTGTTTCAGATTATGGTTTGAAGCTGTTCTATGAATGTGGTTTGAACCTGTGCAAAGAACCAAGCACCAGTCTGAACGCTTAAGTTTCTGCTAGGGACTCTAATAGGAGCACCTTTGGTAGACACATGGAGAGAAGTTTCCATTGTGGCCCACTTCACAAGGAGTACATCCTTATTTATATAATCCAAAACCATGCCAATTAAATCAATGTGCAGCAATTTGCAACAATCAGGACCTCACTTACTGATTCACAGCTGTAGTAATGCTTTTGTTAATGTGGATATAGTGAAGCCTCCAGAGAGACATCCTCTATATCTTAGTTTAAATGTCTGAGTTAAGCAAATAAGATTTCCCCTAGAGGACTTTATTTCCATCCTATGACTATTAATAGCATTTAGGTGTTTAATTTAAGTAAGTGGAGTGCTTCCTAGATGCCTAAATTTTGATAGCAGTTAGGTATCCCACTTA
Organism: Struthio camelus; assembly: GCF_040807025.1. Taxonomy (NCBI): domain Eukaryota; kingdom Metazoa; phylum Chordata; class Aves; order Struthioniformes; family Struthionidae; genus Struthio; species Struthio camelus. The sequence goes on along the minus strand of NC_090942.1, from coordinate 179,459,759 downwards.
AATAGATTGAACCTTAGCTATACCTTTTACAAATTTCTCTTGAACTAGAAGTTAAAGATGAAAGATTCCAGACATGCCTACATTAGAAGCTTTTTTTTTTTTTAATCAGAAGTATTGAAAAACATATTTCTGTGATTGGGAATAGCCATACTGAAAAACTAGCAACATATAAATAATTGTAATGCTTTAAACCAGAGGCAGCCAGAAACTAGAGTCACATGCTTATACACAGAAGAACTATAACCTGTGGCTGTTCTGTGATGCCCTGTGATTGCCCCTTCAAGGGTAAGAAGACAGCAAAGGACCTTTGCTGCTAATTGCTTGCCTTTGCTGTTATCAAGATAAGTATCAATTACTGAAGAGGTAACATTATTTCTGCTAAAACCTCAAAATTCTTCTGCAGTGGAATCACTATTGAAACTGATATGCATGATAGAAATACATGAGTTAGGTTACTACACTGCCTGAAAACCCTTCTTCTTTGGATATATTGTCACTAGCCTTCCAGTAAAAAGAAAGTAAAAAGCTCATATCATTATTCTCCTTTACTTTCTCATTAGCTGCAACACTTCCTGACAAATGTTGACCTGTAATTCCTTCCTTCTGCCAGAGAATGAAATAAAATATGAACTGCACACAATACATGCCATCTGTCCAATACCAAAATGTGTTTAGTATGTTGACTCCTATTGACTTTAATGCAAGCCCAAACTTCCACAAACAATGAACATGCCACACCTCACACAACTGTGTGAACTCTCCTTGCTTCTGTTGTTTCTTCTTTCTAGTGCAAATGATTTGATTTCTCTGCTACTAATATTATCCTAAATTTCTTATTCGCAAGGGTTCTCTGTCCTGCCAAACTGGCCCACTTTCAGCCTGTTTTCTCTAAGAGAGAGATACTCACTGAGAAATACTCAGCTATTGATCTTTTAGTTTTTCTCATGCGTGTATTCTCTTTTATTCAGCTTCCTAGGTAATGTAGAGTTGTTTCCAAATAATCTAGATCCCATCTTAATTCATATAAATTGAGTTCACTTCTGGTAGAAAAGTAGAGTAGAATTCTCCTAGGCATGATATAACACTACCAACAGATAATGTTTGTTTGTCTGTTTGTTCATGCTATAGTTTAAGGTAAATCTGAGTTTAAAAATGTTTAAAACTCAGTTTTTTTTTTCCCCCGCCAACATCTTTATTCACTTACAGGTATTCATTCTTATTCATGCGTCTTGATTTCCACTTATCTTCATACATATTCCAGTCTATTCTTAATTATCTTATCAGTAATAGAATTCTCTTTACTCCTTTAAGTAAATGCCATAGTTGTTTTATCTTTCTTTTTGTTTTTTGTTTTTGATTTCTAAGCTTCTTTAGTCTGTTGATCTGCTTCAAGTATTCCACTAGAACAGTACAGGTCTTATTTATCTTTGTGATGGTAGTTTCAGTATTGTTTAGAGCACATGTTGATAAGTAAGCAAACATGAGCTCCTTCCCTTAACAGACATGCTCTTTTTCTATTTTACAAATTTTCTTTGAAATGCTTTGGATCTTTTTCCTTCCTTTGAAGTTCCCTTTCCCCTCTTCCTTTCAACTGATGTTTTTACAAGATAATCCTTCAAACATACTATGGTATGTCCTGGACAAAAGTGAGAATATATGACATATGAAATTTCACATTTCTCCAAAATGTTGACATAGGGTTTAAGGCTTCAGGTAGACTGCTCCATATGCAAGGCAGTGCTGCCAGGTATGAGGAGAGTGGGAGTGGGTTAGGGCTTCTGAAAAGAGTGACTGGTATAGTGCTGGGTAGTGAAGATGGGTCAAGCAACAGTGTGAGAATGTGGTGTTTATGGCAATACTGTGTGATAATGGGAGAAAAGCATACAGGGTAGTGACGGAGAGTGTGCAACAACGTTGTTTGATGAACATGTTGGGGCTGCGTTCTGTAGGGCACAAGTCTTTCAAGGTAGAACGGAGGGGGAGTGGATAAACATAGCCAGTATCCAGGTTGATATGTATCCCATGAAAGGCATTGGGAATTCCCCGTCCTGTTCTAGTCAGAAAAGCTCCCCTCACCTTCTATTATAATGTGAGAACCACTCCTCAGAGTATTTCAATTTAACTTAAGGGGTGTCACTGATGCTATATGTACCCTCAATAATTAGCTGTAGACGGACAACATTCCCCTTTTACAGGATCGTATCACCTTTTCAAAAGTCTGTATCACGTAGGTGTCTTAATTTGATATGTCGTGTTGTGCACCATGCACTTTTGTGAAAGCAAGTAATGAGACATCAAATCAAATAAGGTTAATTTTCAATGTTCTGTGTGTTAGCGTGATTACAGTAATATGAGTTGATGCCCTGCGCTGAAATCTCTAAAATACATACTTTAAAATGGTGGGAATAAAGATTATTTTCTTCAATCCATATCATCTGCTTTACAAAGAATATGATTCAGCTCCCAAACCTAAAAATACTTATTTTTTCTATGTCTTTATTGATACTTGGAAGTTACTGAGAGAGAAGACGCTTTCTTAAACTGATTAGCTAACAAACTTATCTCTCATCATCTTCTCACATACTCTTCTGTTTGAAACATTTATGGTACAATTGAAAGGTATCCAAATTATTTTATTTCATTAAGAGTTACGTGTCTGAAATATGGAATTCATTCACAGATGCTTAATAAATTGCTAGCTATTAGGAAGGAAACTTGTCCAATTTCCCAACTTGAATATTGCATATAGCAAACGACCATCAAGAAGTTTAGTTTAAGAAATGCGTTTATTAAATATTTTCATACCACAAAAATATGATGAAGGTATTAATAAGAAAAATTTACAGGCAGACAAAAAGTGAGCAAGCTGTCTGTTATGAATTATTCCTGGAAATGCAAATTATTTTGTTCTACAGGAAGCTTAACCAAGGCTTGAAGAAGAGGTGGACTGAGAGGTAATAAATGCTTCCTAATATGTCTCTATAAGCATCTAGTTTCATCAAAACACCTAAATCATCTTGGCCTACAGGGTAGTTTATATGCCACACAGTAGTCTTAGCTGAAATTCTAAAATGCTATATGCTATTCCATACAGTAGCTAATCAGTTTATGTGACTGTCCAACTTCCCATTCAGAACATCTCAAAAATATCCACTATCATCATTCCTTCATCATAACATACTGCAAACAAGGAAGAGATGACTACAGTATAATCTCATTAATTTCATCTGGTTTCTAGAAAATAGTGTGAGGAACTACACAGCACACATACATACTCAATTTTGCTCTTCTCAGATGACAGGATAGAGCAGAAACCTTGAAATCAGAAAGGCCTTAATCTTTTTCCAATATCTTTGCCTAAATATACACTGCATTGTTCATAGTCATTCCTACAGAGTGATTTTAACACATAGACACAGGAAATGACAAAATCTTTGAAGTCACAATTTGCCATAGAAATAATCTTCCTGGAATATTTTTGCTGTTGATGAAGCTGAGACAACTTGAAATGTATACAGTACCTTCTCACTGTAAAATCAGGGAACTGATTATAGGCCTAAACTGGTACAGCTCAACTGATTTCTGCAGGCTATGCTGAATGTATCAGTGCTGTGTTGAGACTCCTCGTGAGAAAAGTACATTAACCAGCTTCTTTTCTAGAGCAAATTTCCAGGTCATCTGAAACAGCAGATATAATATACTGAAAAAATGAAATAAATATTTATTTCAATGGGTAGTCAATATCAGACTTCTTTTTCCTTTTAAGTGGTGCCAGACTTTTTTTTAAATTCTTATGTAATAATATTTCTGCATCACCGTCATTAGGAAGAAGTTGCCATTTCTGCTTACTCAAATTCATCTCTTTGTTAAACATTAATTTAGTGAATATGAATTTGAATTAATAAAAACTTACTCAAATTTGTGAGCAAATTGTCACTAAAATACATATTTGAACATTTTTTTCTTGGAAAAAAAGCACTTAATAGCAACTTAATTTTACAGCATTGTCACAGCTTTCAAGAAGATATAAAGACATCAAAGTTCTATTGTTTCTGTAATTTATGGGAAATAACTTCATCCCAGGAACTGCAATGCCAAGTGTGGCCATAGGCCATAGTGTAATTATATGGTCACGTAAATGTGGTAAGTTGCCTTCTCTAAGACATTTTCTTTAACTCCTGACACAGGTATCTTATTTAGAAATTCTGTTACTAGCTAGCATCGTATTCTTGACATTGGTGTCTGTGATGCCACAAGCTTTTTAATTTATCTGGATGTGGTAAACCAAATCTTCTAAAATACGTGGTACAAGAGAGAGCTGCTTTTTTCTCATGTTTAGCAACCACATTTTCCTCTGTTCTGAGCAAAACATGTATTAGAAATTATACAGAATCTCTCTGGATGATTAAAAGCTGTTCTCAATGAGTGGGATGAATGTTAACCATAACTTTAAGCTCTGTGACTATATGAAATTGAGCCACAGCTGGAATGTAAAAGTCAGTTGTCAAAGATCACGATGTTTGCTTTTAAAAAAGCCAAGACAATGGGTCTAATTCTGTCCTCTCACACATAGTGTGCATTCACTATTACCCTTGATGCATTTATTCATGGTAAGTAAGGCTGGAATTTTATTTTCTGTTTCCTCCTTTGAATCCTCAATACCTTAATTCATCTCACAGAGAGCCTTAACCTCCTTTATCTGTTATACATCACGATTTCCTCTTTGTCTAGGTAATCTGCAGAGGAAAAAAGCATATGAGAATGTATAGTTAAACTATAGGCTTGTTTATCTGCCTCTGATCCAGAAAAGACTACCATTTGCGTGGAAGAGTGGTACCATAATCTTTAATAGTTTTATTTATTTTTTTCAAGTTGCTTCTATTGAAAATATTATCTGTGTACTGTTGTCATTGCAACCTATCTTGTGTCACAATCTTTGTATTAGCACTTGCAAACATCAAGACTATTTCTTCTGTTCCATTTAAAACAAAATATACTATACTAAAACAATATAGTACATAGGACTGTCACTGCATCGTTAGAAATGAGTGCATCAGGTGCAGAAATGAAGAGCTGAGAACACTTTATTTTGTAACGCTACATTCCTCCAGATATTATACGCATCTTTCGTCACTGCTTAGCACTTGGTGTAATCTTTCACACCTGTGTAAGTCCCCCTTCCACTCCTCCCCCAAAAAAACTCAAAAATAGAATAACAATATTATTTCCACTGGTTCTAATCACAAAGTGCAAAGCAAAAATTAGGTGTAAAATGGCTGATAAGGAAGATGCAGTGAACAGACTATTCCTAAATTCTTTTAAAGCAGATATTTATCTTTTGCTGGTCATTCCCAGGTTTACAGCAGAGAAAGGTTTTCATTCTTCCTATAGAAAAAGGGTAAAATACTGCCATCTCTATATATTTTGATGCATTTTGCATTTTTAAGAAGTGAGATCCTTTTCTTCCAGTTGTAGGAGTGGGTAAATTTGAGAGGGAATCGCTTATCTGTATATCAGAAACTTAATGACAGTGTTTTTCTACTAATTAATGAACTTCATTCCTACAAAAAAAAATAATCTAGCCCCTTCAACACACAAAGATTTCATGATAATAGTATACTTGTTTTTTATGTATTTATTTCTACTAAAAATACCTTCAAGCACCTTCCTTAAAATGCATATTATCATCCGATGCACATTTACATGTGTGTTAAATTACCAAAATCTCCAAGGAATCCCAAAGGATAATCTAAAAAATGTTCAATGATGGATTATTTCTGACAGTAGTTAGCAAAAATGTCACAAATCACTTTTATAGTGGGAACACGCTATGTAATGGGAATGTTACCTATGGCACTGCGATATTAGGCATCACGATACATATGTAATACTGCAAAAGGCTTGAGCAAACTTTGCCACCACAGCAGTTTAGCACCTCATCAATATTTTCAGCATCAGATAATTGGGATTCTTCCAAATACTGAACTGCATAACTGAAAAATCCAATGCAGAGAACCTGACTTTTATGTATTGCTGGATTTTACGGATGAAATTACAGTACTTATGTAACACCTGATTTATAGCATCAAGGAAGTGAAGGGCATGATACAGACTTGAGTTTTGCCTATTTTAAATCATTTAAGGAATGAAGTACACTTTTCCATGATAACCTGATCCCTCATTAGGAATAAATAGTGTCCATACACAGAGCTTTGACCATAAGTTATGATTCTTCACTTCAGTAAGTGTAGCTTAGTCATGGGAGCCTCTGTCCAGTTAGCAAAAAAATTGTATGTGGATGGAACAAATGCTTTCTGTAAATTCAGCTGTTTGGCAGGAATCTACTGAAGACCGTGGAGATTCTTTGATTTACATTAAGTGTGATGTGGCCCCTGTGTTAGCTACCTGCATTTAAAAGTGGTTGAAAAGTATATAATTAATGCCACACAAAAATGCTGAGATAATACTGATAGGCATCTAGAGGAATGATTAGACAATGAATCCAGATGATTCTTGTTTTGTTTTATTTCTGCCAGCCAGGAGAAAAGGATTCATGCTTTATATCTTAAATGGGGTTTCATGTCTTCTCTCTTAAATATTCTGCATAACTGGGTGCAAGTAGATCTCCCGTCTATATACTTAATTGGCTAGACATGAGCCAGATGTAATGTAGAAGCGTTATAGCTATATTAGTGTAAAACAGAGCCTTAGCTAATATACACTACTAAGGCAAGTGAGGTGAAGCAAAAACACAGTGGGCTCCATCCGTATATTAGCTGTAGTAACTTTTATCATCAGCGCTAGGTATTCCTTATATTCATTTTCATTCTAGATATGGGTACTTAACCATGCTTGTAAATTATGTTGTTGTTTACCGAAAAGCATATCAATGGTATTCCATGGCACATGATACATACCTGGAGATTCTCCTAGGAATTACTTGTCAGAGAATATAAGAATCTGTGTAATCTTATAGGAGAGAGAATAGCCTAGAGTGCTGCAACAGGCACACAAGACTAAAGGTGCAAAGATAGTTAGACATAGGTTTGCTAATACCCTATGTCGTTGGCTTCTTCTGTATATACCAGTTTGCACCTTCAAATACTCAAACCCTCTTGAATGTCTGACCCAAGATCTTCAGAAATGAAGTTTAATAATAGAGATGCTATTACATTGTTCATGGCAGATGAAAAAAAATATAGTCACACTAAAGGGCTTTTTTTGTTGAAACTAAGATTTCTGATCAATTCGTTATTCTTTTTCGAACATAGATTTTTAAATCTTTTAAGTAGTAGCGCTTAGATAATATCCTGTAAAATATTGTTCAGGAAAAGATGCATTTATAGCAGAATTAATGAGATATGACAAAAGCTTATTACTGGATATTTAAGGAGTTCCTATTTTCCAAATTGGTAGTTCATCCCTGAAAATTTCTTATTAGCACAGTGCCTGTTGAGATCTCTCATTTAAAATTTAAAATCTCTCATCTCAAATTTAAAATTTAAAATATATTTTGTATGTATTCTTTTCTTGCTCTACAGTCACATCTCACCTCATACTTGATCAACATTAATCAGCCTATTCAGGCTTAAAAATTATTTCTTTTTGAAGCTCTGAAAGAAAGTATTATAGTTTCTTTTTATGTATATGAACAACAGTGAAGCAAGGTATCCACTACAGATAAAAATAGTCCATTAATAGTAATACAGAGCATTTATATGAGATTTACTACCTACAAAGCAATTTACAAACAATAACTAATTAATCTTCTGTAGTTGCTCAGTGTAATCCATTCATTACCTAATGGATACCAAATCTTTAATGCAATAGCAAAGATTCTCACAATGTACCTGAGGCTACCACTTGCAGCTGAAACTTTCATTTTGCTGACAGTTATGATGGCTGAGCAGAAATGTGTCAGGACAACAGCTTGGAGATAGTCTCTGCAAAGCTTTACTCTCAGTGATTGTAAGCCCCTAGAGCATCAGGCACCTGATCCTGACTACAGTAGCTTTTATTATAAGAGCTACATTAATGAAAATGAAAGGAAGGGGAATTCCCAAAGTGAAACTCTGGGTACTTTGGAAAACAAAACTAAAGTTAAAATGTATAATGATTTTGTACTCTGGAAAATTTCTAAAAAATGGTATCCAAGATACCTAGCCACTACAAGTTAGTACTGCAAGATAATTTTGTAGAAGTCTGGAATACTGATTAAAGAGGCCATTACTCTACTCCTGTGATTCTATGGTATTTTGGACATCACTAAGTAACCTGAACATAAGTGTACAGTTCTATGATGAACTTACCCTAGGTAGGACTATGTAGCTTTTTAGATGCCATTCTTGGTAACTTCTGTAGCCTATACAACATCCTTCGATCCTTCAGACATACAAGTGCTTTCCAACAAAGTCTTTTGACAAGACACAAGGAATATGTATCCTAACTTTGATTGCCTGAGTTGGGAAGCTGTTTCCCACCTATCCTTGTTCAGTCTTGGAGAAAGTTGAATGGTGTGAATCACAGAATCACAGAATGGTTGATGTTGGAAGGGACCTCTGGAGATTGTCTAGTCCAACCTTCCTCCTCAAGCAGGGTCCTCTAGAGCACGTTGCCCAGGACCCTGTCCAGGCAGGTTTTGAATATCTCCAGGGAAGGAGACTCCACTACCTCTCTGGACAACCTGGTCCAGGGCTCTGTCACCCTCACAGTGAAGAAGTTTTTGCTCAGGTTCAGACAGAACTTCCTGTTTTTCAGTTTCTGCCCATTGCCTCTTGTCCTGTTGATGGGCATCACTGAAAACAGTCTGGCTTTTGACACTTCACATACTTATACACATTGACCAGATTCCCTCTCACGCAGTCTTTCCTCATAGGAGAGATGCTCCAGTCCCTGAATCATCTTTGTAGCCCTCTGGTACACTCTCTCCAGTAGCGCCATGTCTCTCTTGTCCTGAGGAGACCAGAATTGGACCCAGGACTCCAGGTGAGGCCTCCCCAGGGCTGAGGAGAGGGCCAGGATCACCTCCCTCGACCTGCTGGCAGCACTCTGCCTAATGCAAATCAGCATACCCTTGGCCTTCTTGGCCACCAGGGCACACTGCTGCCTCATGGTCAACTTGTTGTCCACCAGCACTCCCAGGCCCTTCTCTGCAGAGCTACTTTCCAGCAGGTCAACCCCCAGCCTGTCCTGGTGCATGGGGTTACTTCTCCCTAGGTGGTGGACCCTGCACTTGCCTTGGTTGAACTTCAGGAGGTTCCTCTCTGCCCAGCTCTCCAGCCTGTCCAGCTCCCTCTGAATGGCAGCACAGCCATTAGGAGAGAGTGGTGTGTCAGCCACTCCTCCCAGTTTAGTATCATCAGCAAACTTGCTGAGGGTGTCCTTTATCCCTTCATCCAGCTCACTGATGAATACATTGAACAAGACTGGACCCAGTACCGACCTGTTGGGGGGGGGGGATCAGATGCAAGGTTCCAACGAAACTAGAATATCTAGCCAGGATTCAGTTGCCCAAAGAGATGTGATGCCATCCATGACATCCACACAAGGCCAGAGATATGGCATAGGACTTACAGGACATCTGCTGCACCTGCAGCAAATGGGGCCCATATGAGATACCCCCTCAGCATTTTAAATGCTGTTTCCTAGGTTTAGGGAAGTGAATGCCATTCTTTATATCAAATATTTCCTGGCGGGTGCATCTGGCAAACCTTTTGTATGCCCAGCAGATTGCACAGCCATGATGCTACGAGACCCTGAGTTTCGTGTAAATTTTCAACCACTTCGGAATAAGTAACTAATCCCCTTAGCATACATTCATCACAGCTGCGTGTGCAGTATCTTCATTTTCATTCTTTAAATTCTTTGTCTCGTATTTGGCCTACAACTTTTCCCCTGCAATCTTTCTTTTTTCTTATTGCTAATCATTTTTTCTGATCGTTATAAGCAAGTATAATTCTATTCACTTTCCTTGTTGTGGGAATACATGTTATCTCATGATACAATGTCCCCACACGGAGTGAGCTCATCTTTTATTCTCTTATACAATTCTTCCCAGTGAATTCAGCTGCCCCACCCCTCTTGTCAATGCATTCCCTCAGTGCTGCAAGAAAAAAACTTTCAACTCAAAGGCTTCCTCATTGTCCTTCAAAGTTATTCCTTTAGCTGAACCTTTATATAGGAAGAGGGCAATGTATTCCTTAGCTACATTCCTTAGTTTGTGCTCATTATCACTTAGAGCCAGCCTTGGTGCCTCAGACTACTCATCATTCTTTGCCCAGATCAACAAACCATTTAAAACTGAGCAGCTAACAGTTGAAAGGCCATCTCTCATTGTATGCAGTAGTTTAGACTTAAGAGAGTAAAAAAATTCTCAGAGGTTGTTCTCCACATTTCTATTAACTTTGCAACTTGTAGCTGGTTGTCACAAATAAATTGTCTAACTTCTAAAAGACATAATTTAAAATACAAATCAGATTCACTACATGATCTAGGGATGAAAAGCTCTGAAGCTAACTGTTATTTAGATATCACTAATTATTACAGCTTGGGATCTTGTTATCAAAAGAATGGAATGAGTATTTTATTAGCTATTAGTATTTTATTAAAAAGCTAATTTCCATTATTTTTAGCAACATAAACATTAAGAAGAAATCACACACAAACACATGCATATTAAAAGCCTATATGCCTTCTCGACTTCCCATCGAATCTTTCACCTATTCTGTTTGCAAATTATTTCACCTTTAGGATATTATATTGGACAAATGCATCATTAAATTCTCTTCAGTGCTTTTCTTCATTTTGATAAGAGAGTTTCTAACAAACTTACTATGAGATGTTTTACTTAGAAGATTCTGAAAATTAAAAAAGCAATAAGAAATTTGATTGATGTTTGATATTTAGCTGTTGCTGTCACAAGATTTGTACTGACTTGATTCTGTGTATGTACTTAAAATATAATACAGTACACCAATAGAGTTTATCCTCAAAGCAGGGATCAAGCCCCTAACACCTTCCTTAATGATTTGAGTAAACAACACTATAGAATATCAGTTTGTTATACGTATTTATTAAAATGTGTAGAAATAACTCCAAAAGATGTATCATTTAGTAGAGAATGACAGCCATTTGACAGTCAAAATCAGTTTTCACAGTTCTATAGATAGCTCAAGTTCACCAATAGCTCAAGGGGCACCAATAGCATTTAAGGTTCAATTAAAGGTTTGGAGTCACTAGGGTTTAGGGTTCAGTTGCCTGCACTTAGGTAACAAATAGTATCTTAGATACTCTAGGTATTGAATGCATCCATATAAGATGACAGATAAAAGCCTAGGAGACCTGTGGCCTTTAGACCCCCCCAAGCTAAAATCCAAGAAAAATAGGCTAAGGCACCCCAGAAGGCACCAGAATATGTATATGGACAGTTATATTTGGCCTAGATCTCCATTAATCAATAGACTTTAAAAATACTTAGATGTCTCAGTCTCAAACCTACTTCCACTTTAGTGTTTGCTTTCCTGACATAGTATAAAGACGCTAGAGATATATTGAATCCCCACTGTGCTGGGGCCAAGGTGGATAAAGCTCTACCTGAACTAACTGGTTTTGTTTAGAAATGACCAGAGTTATCTAGGTAAAGGATAGAAAAGTATTTCCCCTTTTTCAGTGCACTCTGGGGATATATATCACAGAGATAGCATATACTGGGATTTACATGTCCTTCATGTCATATAGAAGAAATACATTTGGGAGTTTCTAAACTTGCTTAACTGCTTACACTTTTGCACACTCAAAGCCTCCGCTTTAACCAACAAAATAAGCTTCATCAGGCCACTATTATGTCTTCCTTTGTTCATTTCAAGATGATGTTAGGCCTTTTAATCATTATGTTGTTCTTGATTACTGCTTTGTCATCTGTTGTGTTCCTCTACCATCACTTATACCCCTGAGGGTTTATTGATTTAGGTACTTATATAATTATAATATAGTTTACAGTCCACAGGTTAATCTTTACTCTGTATATAGTCTGTTTGAACCGCATTAGAAACTAGACTGACTGTACATGATCCTGATTATTATTTGGCCTGATGACACTTTCACTGAAAATGTAATTTGGAAATTCCTTTTGTTCTGTATATTCTATTTAATTATTTCTAATTCTGAATGCCTAAAAAGCCTTCAGCTTGTTTTTTATTGCTATTCTTAAAACAAAGGTCATATGTTGCCCTCATACTCAACTTAATCCAGGGTAACTCCGTTTGAATCAAGCAGCTATAGGTGTCTACAGTTGGCTACCTTGCATATCTTCATATCTTGCATTTCAAAGAGCTTCAAATTGATAAAAAGACTATGTGAATAGGAATAATGAAACTATTTCTACCGCAACTTATTATTACTCCTTTCTTTGCACTTTGTATGTGTACATTACTCTGGAGAAAATATTGTCACATGTTAACATGTCTTTAAGATAAACCAATAAAAATCATGTTTTCAGACAAATAATGTCCCCCTCTCCTTCTCTCCTCTCCTCTCTTTTCCTCTCCTCTCCTCTCCCCTCCTTTCTTCTGTCCCCTTCTCACCTCACCTCACCTCACGTCACCTCACCTCACGTCACCATGTTGTTACTTGCTTTCTCATGTCATCCAAAATAATATTTTTTCTTGTTTCTAATCCCTCAAATCCAGTTCTAAATTCAAGAACATTTGGAAATCATTTATCTAGGTTTCTTTGTTCCTTAGGCAACTCCACATAGGACTGATGTTCATTTGGGAAGAAAACATGAGTTATCAACATAACTGTGATTATGCCAAAGCATATGACTTTTAAGTTGGAAAACTAAGCTTTTATAATGATGGGGTGCCTACCCAGGATACACACCAAACCAATTCATAAAATATTTTATGAATTTATCCCTCAAATATTTTTTTCCTAGAACTTCAGGTTATTTTGTTCTGTCTTCTTCTATCAGGCAAAGTCAAGGAATATGAAAATATTCTCAGAAAAAAAAAAAGTCAGGAACTTTCACAAAACAGAATACCTTCAGTAATTTTGATGGTATATTTTGCAAAACTCAGCTACTGCATTTTGACCAACTCTTACTTAAAATAAAGTTCAAGTCACCAGGGGCATTCTTCAGCTAGTTTCAGTTTCAAGTTCCCAGCAGAGTTGTCTCGTTTTACAGCTTCTCAAATATAAAAGTGCTAACTACTTTATGGTTGCTGGGAGTTTGACTTGCAGCTTAAGATGCATTTTCAGCTGAAAGTTTAATAGATGTTCAAGTCTCTAAATACATTTCTGACACTTATATGCAATGGATGAGAATGGCTTTAATGACACTTATAGGAATTTGTAACTTAGGATTCAACAGAGCTCAGTTAGTGAAGCAATAAAGTGTTTTCAAAAGCTGTAAAAAATCAGTAGTTTCAGTAATTTCAGAGCCTTATCAAAATAATATTAATGTAGGATTCTCTGAGAGCATTTTATGATGATGTTATATCTAATGTTCATTTAATATTTGTACTGAATAAGAGAAAAAAAGGGATTTTCTCACACCAGTCTTTTTGCATTTATTTGTTGAATACTTTAATGAGCTGCTAAATTCTTCTATCAAGACAACAAAAATAGTGCATTAAAATTATTGAGATAAATCTTCAAAAAGACAGAAAGGGTTTTATATCACCTTTTATATAAATTGATGTCAAAAACTGTTTGAAAAGACACAGCTATACTGGTTTTTAGGTTGATGTTAAAATGTTTTAGTTAGGCAACTGATTTCAGCGTCATTAATTACATGCACCTACCTCAAATATAGACATCGTAATGTAGACTTTCCAATTTAAGTGCCTTGAATTCATAATGCAGACTTTCAAATTTAGGTGCCAGAGCTGAATCAGATGGGTTAAGTTATTTGCCAAATGTTTATTATCAAGTAAGGGCAATACGATCTAATCAGCAGTACCAAACTGTATGCAAATGTATGTAGAAGATAAGCTTCAAATTAAATACCTTAGGTATTGCCGTCTGTGATGAGAGATCTCCAGAAAAGTTTAAATAAATAAAGCTTTGTAGCAAAGTTAATAAACCTGGTTGAAATCATACTTTAAAGTACCATGATATTTTTTTTTTTGCCTTTTCCTTATCTGTAATATTAATATCATAATAGATTTTCCAGATTTTTTTCAGTGTTTCTATATATAGTCAATAATTTAATCCAAAACAACGTTCCCATTCAATACAATGACAGAATCTCTTTTGCTAATTTATAAATGAGGTATGTGAAAATTTTGGTCCCATTTAAGTTAACTGGAGCTTTTCCTGCAAAGCTGTATTCAAATTATACCATGAAATTAAATACAATTTCTCCAAAAATTCTACAAAATATTGATCGATTCAGTAAAACTCTTAATAACCAATGAAAATACAAAGAGTAAATGAACTGGAGAATCACTATGCTCCTAGCTTGTGTTTCAACTGTTTAATAACTGCTGTTCAGAGACGGATTTCACAATTGTAAAAGAATTGCATATATTGAGAGAGCAACAGAGTATGTGAGCGAAAGATATGACGATAAGATTACTTGGTGTTAACCAACATGACAATCTACTTTTAATGGAACACCTAGATTAGGAAATGTAATTTGCTTGGCTTTATGTACTTCTTGACAGAATGTGGCTTACCTGAAAGATGTAATTGTTTTTGTACTCTGTTTCATGCTTGATATAATTTTCAAGCAGAAGAAGGATAAAGCTAAAACATAGTAAAGTTTTTTTGGATTAAAAGCATGCACTTTAGATAGATAGATACATACAGACGTGTTTTTCAGTTCTTAACACTGTATAAATAAAATGTGTACTGCACAGGACAGTACTGAACACCTATATGCATTAACTCATATAATTAACTCCAGTAATGTATTGCTTCACATGTATTTGACCAAATCTGTGTGTGTAGTACATAGCCATATATATACATATATATAATATATGCATATTGTAGTCATACACAAGAAATTCATGAAATAATATTCTCTTCTGGAATACTTGGATGATAGGCATGGAAATATATATTCTTACCTGTAGTCACTTCTTCACAAAAAGAAATGCAAAGGGCAATTCTGTAATTTCATATAACATTATTGTAACAAGCCATCACCTTTTACGCATCTGCTGCTTATGAAACATAGATTATCGAAAGAACTTCACCAAAAACAATGATATTTTGAAAGGAAGCTGTTCTACACAGTGTAGCTGAGAATCTTCTGGAATTCTGCTGTGTTGGAAAAAAAAAATCGTATATTTTCTCCCACAGGAGGATTTCCAAAATGTGTAAACTGCATTGTATTTAGAAAATATATAATGCTATATAAAATTCATAATTGTATGCATAATTTGTATATTATAAATTTGAAAGGAGTTTTATTAATTCTGGTCAGCTCTGCTGACTGTAGAAATTGTCCCGTATACCTATTTAAAGCTGAAGTACATAATTATTAACAAAAATAGTCTGTAGACATAGTGTAACTCAGAAGTGATTTGTGTGCAAAAAGAGGGCTGTTTTTCCTCAAAAGTGCATTCTTAAATAAGAGAGAGTTGGAAATAAAAGGCAAACTGCACCTTGAAGTGAAAGAACAGGGGCAGATGTCCTTTAGCTGTGTGTTTTATTGATTTATAAACACTCAGTCAGGCTACCTCATCTCTGCAGAGTAATTTAGATATGGGAAAATATCTGTGAAATATATTGATTGCATTATTGATTGAAAAGCCAATTGCTGTTGCACTCCTGTTTTACCATTTAAGTCCTGACACATTTTGACATATGAGCCAGCTGCGACTACTGCCTCGATACTGCAATGAGATAATGTGAAAGCTGTCATAACCACTTCTATGTCAGCCTCAAGAATTTACAGTGCGCTAGTGCTGCTATTTAGCTTGTTCCTTAACCACCTGAATAATTAGGGTTTGTTAAAGCTTTTGCTGTTGCACATTTGGTTTATATATGTGCTGTTTTTATGTTTCCTTTCACACTGGATTGATACATCCTGAACAAAAGAAATGTAGAAACCAGGCTGTTATTATTCAAAGCTTATACATGTGGGGATGATTGTTCCTGCTCAAATATTTTTCTCCTTCTCCATGAGGAGTTTGGATTTTAGAACATTTCGCAGGGGAATTCTTACTTGTTTCCAGATCAGTTTACAGTCAGCAGCAATAAATCAAGAGAAGACAGGAAAAAATCCACTACAGCCTATTAACAGCTCTGTCATTTATTCTGAAATTTTAAACTGTGGAAAATGCATTGAAAGGGAAAATATATAGCAACATACATACTTTCAACATATTTCATATAACAAAAGTAGTTTTCTATTTATTTAGCCATTCCTGATTAAAATTAAAATGAATAAAAATCCTAAAAGGATTTTCAGAGTCCTGGTACATAATAGAGAATAAAAGTCTTCTCATGAAATGCATCCTTGAAAAAAAAAAGAAAAATTTCCTTTACCATTTCCACATTTTAGCATGGCACAGAGTGAATTATGCAGTTTAATCACTTTCATTCCTACTCTTATTCGTGAAATGATAAGGCATCTTTATAGTGGCTTTAACTCATTTCTTTGAGGATACAGTCAATGTAGACTTTTTTTCCCCATACGACGCTGATTATATAGTTCATTCATGCCATCTCTTCCTTATTTTAAACTGTTTATTTCATGATCTTTTGACCAGATCCAGACCTTTGAGCATGATCCATGTGGGACTTCTCCTGTGTCCTGACAGAACCGCGTTGATTTAGATGGATTCTGTACAGACTTTAGGTTGTACCTGGGTAGATCTCACAGCAGGACTGGGCTCTAGCTTGCATATTTTTCATTACCATTCTTATATTTTTCTCCAGGGGACTAAATGAATTGTAAGGACTCCATAGTCCTTCAGTTTTAGAGGACTTGTGCACTCTTCTTTGTAAGATGTGCCTCTTATATCTGAACATAAGGTATGGTCAAAGGTGGTACTTTCTCTTCTCTAAATGAAATATGCAATGCACACTACATTTGCTTATTTCATTTGAATAATCTGATGAAAGTGACTTGCAGTACCAGAATTGCATTGATTTGGTAGCAGCTGGAAATGGCCCATATGTGAGTCTGCAAAGCAAATTTCATGTACTTTTTTCTTTGAAAATTAGCGTTGATCATTGGGTTCTCTGATAGGTAGCCAATGTACTTCATACTGCTGAACAAATACCTGGGAAAATTCTTTGTAAAGAAATGTAAACTTAAATAATACTCAAAAGCACTGGATTTTTCCTAGGTGAAATAATAATTTTCCTTCTTTATTATTATTAACATGTTGAAGGAAAGTAGAATTACAAAAAGTAGCAGAAATAATAGGATTTCCAGTCATTACACTTTCTGATATTATTATTCAAAATGTAGTTCAAATTCAGAATTCTGTTTGAAAAGAAATTGTGATAACTGCAAGATGATTTGCGTTTCTGTTTTTTTTTTTAACTTAAAATTAAGCAGTAACTGCATATCAAGGAACAGATATGAATGTTCTGTATTGAATTCTTTGTTTTTATTTGTCTTTTTATTTTCTGTATTCGGGGTTTGGTGTTATTTTGCAATAAGGCTTTTCTCATATGCTAGATGATAGAACATAAAAGCATTTATCTGCTAGTGCAATAATAAAAAGGGAAGCAAGGTACAGCATCTATAAGATGAAGATAAGATCTTAACAGATTAGATATTGAGGCATAACAAAGATAGCCTTAGAGGAAGTGTTACTGGAAACAACTATAACATGATTAAGCCATGGATGCTGGAAGGCTGTTCAGAGCTAAATGGATACTCAGACCCCAAATGCTGACAGCTTAGGGAAAAGGAATGACTTTAGTTAGCTTGGACCAGGAAAAACAACCTGTCACCTGTCACTGCAAGATGCTGGTCAAAAGGCCTGAGAGCATCATGCTGCTTCAAGTAGCTTTAGTTCTCCCCACTTCTCTTCACTGGTCATGCTTGGTTCTTTCAGCCTCTGGCTTCACCTGGCAGGATAATTTCTGGATTTTGGAAAGAGTTTTCCTACAGAGAACAATGCTCTAATTAGCTCTTGGGTAGTGTCTGAGCTAAAGTATACTTCAATGCCTAAGGCAGAGCTAATTAGAATGTAAGCACTTTAGTCCAAAAAATCTAACCATTCAGACTGCATCATTCTCGAGCAACCTGAAAGCTGGTAGAGCTTCCATTTCACTGGAGACCCAAACATAGCTTGGAACCGCTGTCAGAAATATCCTTCACAGAGCACATAGTCAGCTACCTCTGGCATAAGCACAGTCATGGTGCAAAAAAATGAGCAGAGACACACAAACACTGCCAAAGACACCTTTGACTACAGAAGAACCTACTGCTGTTGGCACGAAAATTCACATATCCTACACCAACTTGTAACTGACCATTAGCTAGTTCTCATGGTACAAGCTAGCCTAGGTAAAGGAGCTGAAGTCCACATTAAATGCCATATACACCTTTAATGTGAAGCACACATTATGGATCAGATTAATTTTATCTACCTTAACACTCCTAAGTACTTCAGTGAAGACAATAACATCTTAAATGCTTTCCGTAATGAGCGGAAAGCAAACCTCCAGCAAGCAAACCAGATCTTAAGTGGAACAAGCTTGCTTTCTAGAGGTTATAATTCCTCTTTCCATTTCTCTTTCTTTTAACAATACCAGCAGCCTACTATAGCTCTGTTCCTACATTAGGCACTTAATTTAGATGGGAGGAATGTGAACCCGCATGTATACAATTGCAGATCCTTTTGTCCAGGCCAAAGGGACCTGGATGTAGAAGATTCAAAACATAAATCTCTTGACAAGCTGAGTTAGTGTAGAAGCAAGGAGTAGATTGTACCTTAGAGGCGAATTGCTAAGGCACATTATCTCTTGGGATGACACAGCCTACACACTGTCTTGCTCAAGGCTGTGCCTAAAGGCACAATCAAGTCCTGAGGGACTGAATATAATCTAAATTACAGTAATCATATTCTGGCCTAGTTCTTAAAGTCATTACACCAGCTTTACAGCTTTCAGTGGATTCTCTTAGAATAATATGAATTTTCTGAATAAAAATCTGTCAGTGGTTATTGGAGTAACAGTCAAGATATGTTACTTTTTTCTACTACAGAACTATTTGCTAAGTCATAATGGAGGCATGGCATTTCTTTCAAAAATGTTTTTCTTAAAGACTGGATTGCTTTAAAAATGCCTATTCTTTCATGTGAGCTTCATACCACTTACAGGAGAGCTATGCAGGCAAATATAGTATGTGTAGGACTGCACACACCTGTAGCCCAGTAAGAAACATTGCAAGGTTCCAAAATCATTAAGAGAATAATTATGCAGAAATGCTATATACAGATAAAATCAATTTATTGAGGGATCATAATGAACAGTAGTGTAAAATGAAATATTGCTTTCTACATTTGTTTTGGCACTTCTATGTAGACTACATAGGTGTACACTTGCTTGCACAAATATGGGACTCTATTGAAGGTATAATAAGGCATTTTATTCTGACAGGCAGCCACAAGGAACTGAAGATTCTTATTCTTCACAGGTTAAATCACACATATTTCTTTTACTATGTCCTTTTTTGAAATACAAAGCAGTTCTTCCTTTGCTTTAGGAAAACAGCTTAAAGGAAGGGGAAAAACCATAGTGATATCCTTCACCAAAGAATAACCGTGTTGTCTGGAAAAGGTAGTAACAGCTGGAGAAGAGAGAAGACCACAGGCATGAAGACAATTTATTGCAAAAGTTGCTATCTCTCAATCTGTCTCTCTCATGCTGGAATTAGAAACCATTAACTCTTTATAAGTGTCTTTCAATAGTTATTACAATGAACCTCAACTCTTTGGATTGAAATAGTCTGTGAAGAAAAGTGACAAAGGTCCAATGTTTACAATCAGACTGAAGAAAAATACTCAGAGCCAATGTATGAAAGTGAAAGTGTCTATCTAGTCCATATGTCCTAAATTTTTAGTCTCCTATAGATGAAGTAGTGTGGCCAAGGTTTTGATGTGAGTGTCGAAAGAAACCTCAATTCCTTTCATGATTCTAGGAGGTGACCAACTTTTTGAGGAAATAGACTTTATTTTTTGATTCTGCAAATAAATGTTTCACAGAATTGTTTATAAACATCGACAGACTTTCTTACTGATCACTCATATTTATATCTTTCTCGTGGTTATAATACTTTTCTGGTCCATTTTTAATTTTGAATTGAAATTGTTGGAAAAGTTTTAATGTGCCTACACGGAACCTTAAAGTTTGAGATATGTATTGAATTTCATATTCTGACTTTATTTAAACTAAGTTCAGTACTTGAGATCCCTTCTCTGAGAGGGTCACTATCTGGCTAAAAATAAATAAAATACAGACAACACAGAAATGCGAAGCTGGGTTTTCAACAGAGGGCGTGCTTCGCTTTTAGTACTGAGCTGGGCAAACATTAAGGAACATTTTCTGTGAATGTTTGACTGAGTTTAAAAATGAGTTAACCTTGCCTCTCCTTGTGTCTCCCTTATAGTCCCCTTCCATGAAGATTCCAGTGATTGCGTTTTATTCTCCTGGATGCACATGAAATTCTAAGCTTGTACTTAAGCATTTGTTCTGGATGTGCTACGTTATCTAAGAGATTATTAAGAGATGACTTGATCACCATTCTCACATGAAGACAACATTAAAGAAAGGAGAGCTTTTTATTTTTTCCCTCAGAAAAATCAGTACAGAATTCGATGGCTGGAATTGGAATTAGATACTGTTGGACCAGGAACAGTGCATAGGTTTTAAAAGTAAATGTTTAAAAAAGTGAATCACTGGAACACGTCATAGGTGGGTTGTAGAGGACTCTCCATCACTGGTGTTCTCTAAAAGAGAAGAGTATATTTGGGGAAAGGGCCTGTGTGTTTTGTTTTATTTTGTTTTTCTAAAAGACAAGGTCTAGCTCACTCAGGGGTTTATAAGCTTGAGATAACAACCATCTGTGGAAATTCTTTGATCTAGGTTAGGCAGGCAAAGTCTGCTTTATCTATCTCTGCTATCTCTGTCTATCTATCTATATATTCATATGCGTATATAATTTCTGTATACATATATTCCTGAGATATTTTTGTTAGAATAATTGTTTATATTAGATAGAGAAAAGAATACAAAAATTGTCACCAACTCCCTAATTTGACAGACTTAAGTAAATCAGAGAAATGCCCAACAACCTTCCTGAAAGTCAGAAATGTGAATGCATGTGTTGCTGAATCTCAGCTGCTTATGAATGATTACCTAGACCAGACATCTTTAACATACAAAAGAGGATTTCCTTTATCTAAAAGTCCATGTTATATAAAAATGTAATGCACCTTGCTCTAATAATCCTCACTAGATTATCTGAGTGCTACCTGCTCTCCTTAAGTTCAATAACAGAGATAGTACTTCTGTAGCTATTGGTTAACAGCCTGATTTTTGAAATTCACACATAGTGTAATTTAGTAGTAGTGACTGTTTCACAAGGAGCATAAAGCTAAACATAACCGAGTAATTCTTTTTGTCTCCTTAAAACTGGCACACAAATTTGACTTTGAAGGGCATGGTGCTTTTGGAAACAAACTTTTTCTCATAAAAATGGCAGTAAAGTACTGACCAACTACTTGTAATTAAACTATACTATCTGTAAGATGAAAGGTGCAAATCCTCCTTTCTCACCAAACTGTAGCTAAATTTATCACATTTTGACTAATGTAATATCTTTCGATATCAAATAAATACTGACAGCCCTCATCATTTCTTGTGTAAAGCACAGTGCAACTCTTTACTTCATACTACTAAAAGAGCAGGTATATGAACTTCCAGAGATAACTCAGGTTGGAAAAAAGGGTCTACAAACCGAAAATACATCTCATGTTTCTAGTAAAGCAACATGAGATATTTCAAAATTAAATGCAAGACACTCCTTTCATTTATTTCAGTTGCTATATTGTTTTTTTCACCCAAATTACATATTACCTATGGTTTAGTAGTCACCCTGTATTTGCTTGTACCCGAATCTGTACTTGAGTACAATATATTTTCAAGGCAAGGAAGCTGATTGAACCAGCAACATTGCTGCTTCATCTGGCCTCCAGGAATGGTCAGATCCTTTCTGTAATATACCCAAGAATCACACTCAATGGTCCATAAGGTAATGACAGGACTTAATGATATGATGTTCTTTATGTAGAAGTAGAGTAAAAATCTAACTACAGTTAAAGGTTAAATAGCCTTGGTCATCATTAACTATTTAAATGCAGAAAATATGGAGATACAATTTTAACGGACAGTCTGGAGTCTATATTGCTTTTTTTTTTTCCAGCAATTACATTTTTCTGCTAGTTATACCTACACTCTAGAGGTTGCAAGCAAGGCTTGAATATGCCATTGATGAAAGTATTGAGTTTAAGATACGTACTGTTCTGTGTTTACATTGTAAACCCCCTTCCAGATCGAAGGAATCATCAACACAAAAAAAAAAAAATTGCAGCAGATGGCTTTTTTTTATCTTTTGAAAAAGGTTCATCATTTTATATCAGAATATGTGTGTGACCTATTGAAAGCAACAATATAATATCAAAAAGTTTTAAATTATACCTCATGTAATGGAGTTCTAATTATAGATATACTTCATGTATTTTTGTTATGAAAATGGAATACTTATAAATTCATTAGATGTATTTATCTGGATGTGGTCAATTTATTGTAATTTGTAATCCAATCTTCCATAGAAAATTCTTTCAAATGCTTTCTGTTACTTTAGAAGGTTAACATTGTTGAGTTCTGCAATTGGTAAGTCGTGAAAGACTTGTTTTCATCCAATTTACTCAAATAGCATTCAAGAGATTGATTTACTAGGATTCAGTTATTCCTAATAGGAACAGAAACCTGATCTAATGTGGTTTTTTTCTCCAAAAAATGTTCTATGGAGGTGATACAAGTATCTATTATATAAATACATTTGGCGCTAACTTACATTTCTATTTATAGAGTTATGTGTAGATAAGCATATGTACATATGATTTTAATTACAGCATTTGCATTATATAGTATCAGCGCCTGTATTCTTAAACTCAGCAAATGGTTTATAGGTTACAGTGAAAGCATTCGGAACAATACCGCAGAAATTGCAACAAATATTTTTTTCTGAAATCTTTCCAGCTGAGTTTATTCCCCTGTGACAGTCAATGTGATAAAATGGCCTTGGTTGGCTTACTTGCCTTGCTTTTACAGAATATAATATTTTAATGTTGGTTTGATGAAAATTTTAAAATGTTTTAAGTTTATCAAAATTTAATTAAAGCTAACACAAGAACTGTAAGCAAAAGATACCAATAATCTGAACTATCTACAGCCCCATTTAAAATAAAAATTATGAAGCATTTTATAATTGAAAATCTACATTTGGAAGAAGGTTTAGTAGTTTGCTTCACCAAGCTCCTAACAAAGAGCTAAACACAACATAACCAGTGTATTACAGCTGAAATAACACTTTTTGGTAGCATTTTGCTAGGACTCCTCTTTCTTTTCTTCCATCCCTTTTTCTCAATTGTGTTCATATTCCTCAGACTACCTTTGATGCAACAGCTTCCAAGTCAAGGCATTTTTTCCTGCTTACTCCTGTCCTTTATAGTATTGTTAGACTTTCTCTTCCAGGTGTTTTCCTTTGGCTCCAAGGTGGTATATCCTCTCAGTTGCCTCTGGATTTGTGAGAAATGAAACTTAAGCACAGCAGGTATAGTAAATACTCACTCTTCTTTATGCTGTACCTTGCACTTTGGAAGAAGCTTTATTTTACATTATTTCAAATAACTTTATTCTCCTTCTTCAAAATCAACTTTTAAGCCATATTTCAACTCTGCAGATCCCTTGTGTGATCTAAATTAACTCTCTTGAATTTATCTATTCTCAATTCAAAGCAGAAAATGCTGTTAAGCAGCTATCCTTATTTTAATGACCACTTCCCCTTCCTAATGTGGAGCTTATCAATGTCTGCTATACTTGTCCAGTGTGGGCTTCACATGTGTAAATACTGAGAGTAACTTTACAGACATTAGTCCTCTCAGTGCATTTAAATTACATAGTAATACTACTCACATATACATATAAGACCGTACAGAAGTAGGATCTTAGGGCCTGTCAATACACAGTTTTATCCCATGGGAAACGGCTTAAATTCACAGCACACCAAGTGTTCCTTAATAACTTTGCCAAAATAATAAATTAATAACATAAATTATCTCCCATAAACTCGCCCATAGCACATGGTAGATATATCCAAACATGGAGCAAGTGCAGAATACCCAATTCCCTGTAGATTCACACCCTAACTTACTGCACACTAATCTCCTTATGTAGACAAGCCCTTAGGAAGTTCTTTGGGGCTTAGATAGTACCGTGCAAATTTATAGCACTACATAAATATTAAAGAAGAAATAATAAAAAAACAGTCCAAACTAGTCTGGTCTCCAGCAGTGACCTGTAAAATGTTGAAAATTAATAGAGAAGATTGGGATTTCAGTCAGTTTTTGTGACAGTATTATGAAGAAGCAACTGTAATGACTTTGGACAATGAGAATGTAAATGTTTGAGCTTAATCTTTTCGTTTGAAAACACATTCCTCAAACAGTAGTATGATTTGAAAGTGAAGCAGATTTGACCAACTTCCACAGATGATCTTTTTTTTAATGACAATGACAGGTAATTTAAATAGGGAATTCAATGTATCCTATAGGACGTTAATTGCTGAACATGGCATGCAACTATTATGAGCTGTGCAGAAATCAACTGTTAGTGCTAATTATTAGAGATTTGTTTTTCTTAATGGAAATGTGCAAATTTGAGTATTTAAGTAGAGAGATATAAAAGATATCAGTGAATATATTTTAATTGTCAAACCCTTTTTCCTCCTTGTTTTGAGATTTTCCTTTCCTTTTAAAAAACAAGATGATTGACCTTTAGCGTTATCTTTAAAGTAGTCTTTGCTAAACTTAGGAGATACACTTCATAAACTTCACATAAACATTATGTAAGGGAGCTTAATGAAGAGAAAGGAAATATAAGGAAGAATAAGATGTTCTTTAATAAATCATGCATCCTTGTGCTATTTAAATGTTTCTTCAAGGTTGATTGAAACTTTAACCTCAGTCTCAATAAAGAAGAAAAGCTTCAAATTTGCCAGACCTTGAATTTTTACAACAGTACGTTGAATTATGCAGTGATCAGTCAATTATTCATCTCTCCCAGATCGAGATGGTTGTGCTTTGAAAAGCATGCAGAAATGGGGCTACAGAATGTGATGCTGTGTCAACACATTTCACTCAGGACTGCTTACAAGACAAATTTTTGTTTCAACATTGATTCTAGTTTTCTTGATGTTTGCTTCTAATAAGGTACCTGTTACAAATCAATTTCAGTTTGCATGCTTTAGTTTCTGATTCTAAATGATACACTGCTGAAATGACATTACTCTATTTTCCATAGATTTCTACAACTATTCCTGAAATAGACAACTATGTGCTGCGGGAATCTTAACGCAGGTCTCTCTGGAATAGAGTGGTTTACAGCTGATGGAGAAAGCAACCTATCAAGAACTTTCTCACAATATGAAAGAACAAAGTAAAGAAATTGTAAATGAACTTCAATTTTCAGTCTACAGAGTGACACATTACTTTTACAAATATAAAAATAAGGTGAGAAGTGCAGAAGAATAAGAAATGGGAAAAAAACCTGCAAGAATTTGATTCACCAATATCTAACACTTTGAAGAATTACTTTTTCATTTGCGGCATGAATTCTAATTACTTCTAACTAAGAATAGTGCCATGTTATGCCACTCTGAAGGTGATCACACAGGTAACAAAACAAGGTGGCTCATTGATTAATAGCTGATGAGGTGATTTATATGCATAACTAATTCTTTTTTATAGGATTAAAGCAACTAAATTGTATTAGCACATCATATCTAGAACTTGCTACACTGAGTGAAATGCAATATTGGGTTGTGCTAGCACTCCTATTCTAAAATGGACCACAGGTGATTTAAGCAATCACACTTACTTCACATCAAAGAACTACAACCATAACGAATAGTAATTTCCAGCTGAGCTAGTGAAAACTTTCTAAACTTCCTAAACTGTTGTAACTGCTTAATAACATATAATTAACTTACGAGCCTTAGCACTCATTTGATTATACCCTTAGTCTACTTTGAAAATTCAATCATTATGTCTGGAATAAACGGCAATATAAATTCTACATCACAATCCACTTTCTACATTCTATGGCTTTCAACAGGACATAGACCATGAATGTACTTTTTATGAGTGACAAAATCAAAATACTTCTCTTAGCAAAAAAAAAGGATAAAACTAAATATTTAAATACCTTTTTCTTCATGAAAATGTACACTGACTGTTATTAAACTTGAGTTCATCCAGTTTATTCAGGTTTTTGGTTTCATGGCCTTTTCTTTATCCATCTCCAAGAGTTTGGGGATGTTGAATCACAGGATTTCAGTTCAGACTCTCTTAAACATATAACATCCCAGATTCTCTCCTGGCTATAGATAAAGTTCAACTGAACAATAGGACTCATTACACAAATAGCGTATTTGCTACACTTAATGTGTATTGTCTTGTCTTTATACCAGCATTAAACTCTAAAATATCCTCAAAGTGTCAGTTTCTGATTCTACTGAGGCCTTTTACATCGGCCAATATTAGGAATCCAAAATATTTGACTTGATTCCTTTACTTCTTCTGCAGTCAACAGAGAATGCATCCTTTAGAGCAAGGGCTTCTACTCTAAACCAATCTTTGAAGGGACCTATCTATTCTATTAATAGTAGCTGGACAACTTAATTGGACAGCTAAGCTAATTAAATAGCATGCATGCCATCTTCTGCAGTTTCAAGAATAAAAGAAAGCCAAAATATACAGTATTCCAGAAAGTATTCAAATAAATAAGGCAAATAGAACAAATAAGTAAAAAAAAAATCTGTATATTTATTTTATTCTGAGAGAGAAAAGGGAAATAGTTAACTAAACTTTTGAAAAATTATCAAAAAATAAAATCTAATTAAGTTACCTAAAGATAGGAATCTAGTGTCAGCGAACAGGGCCTTGGGTATTCTTTCCTGGCCTCCAGCTGCCACTGCAGAAAAGCACGGGTCTCCTGCAGGTCCCCTGTCCTATATGCCAGCCCTGCCCTGAGGTCTCAGAACCTTTGAATATCCAAAATTACATTAGATATCCCTCTTTAGACAACTGAATCAAATTCTTAAAGACTATCCGTCTGGGTTCTTACATTAGTATGCAGTATTAGGTATGCAAGTGCCTCCTACAAGTAATAACATAATCATCATTCAATAAATATTGTTTTTTTAAGGCACTTTATTTTGAAATATTTTATATACAGTTTATGGATTCCACTGTACACGAAATACTCAACCATGAAGAAAAGCATTACTCTAAGATATGAACAACCTAGTTACAACACAATCCTGATCAGAGTCTAATTTTCAGACTAGCTAAGAGAGGAATGAACATTTTATTTAGTTTTGCTTTAGGGTTAGTTAGCAAAGATTAATTCAACTGTATCATAACAAGCAATAGTTTGACTTTCTTCTTTCTCGCGTGAGTAAATATCAAAGCTAAGTTGTCTAAGCTGAGAAGGTAGGAGTCAGGTGGTATGGCTTTTCTTTCTGATGCTGCAATTGACATCCTCCGAAGTTCTGACCTTCTCCAGCAGCGACGGAAAATTATTCTGCTGTACCTTGTTCATAAGAAAGTTCAGATGCCTTGAGATCTGAACATGAGACTGTGCAGCTCCAGGAGTCCCCACCCACCACTGCAGCAGAGTTGTCGGAGGGCTCTGGACCGTGTATAAAGGTGCATCATAACGCTGTTGAAGAGGGCTGGAAGCTGGTGACCTCTCGTAGAAGGAGAAAGGCTCTTGCTCCTCCTCAAGAGTTACCGTTGAGGAACAAGTTTAGTGCCCTCCAAGCTGAGGAGGAGCTGGGCATGGCTCCAAGGGAGGCAACTGGCCTGGCAGACCCTCTGCCGTGCAGGAACTCCCGGAAGAAGCGGCGAGTGATTGTTGTGGGTGACTCCCTGCTGCAGGGGACAGAGGCACCTCTCTGCCGACCTGACCTCTTGTCCAGAGAAGTCTGCTGCCTGCCAGGGGCTCGAATAAGAGATGTCGTGGAAAGACTGCCAAGGCTTGTCCATGCATCAGACTGCTACCCTCTGCTGATCTTCCGTGTGGGCGCTAATGACACGAAAGGCAAACTGGAAACCATCAAACGGGACTTCAGAGCTCTGGGAATGGTGGTCAAGGGTCTGGGAGCCCAGGTTGTTTTCTCCTCAATCTTGCCTGTGAGGGGAAAGACAGGAGGAGGAGTAGACGAGTTTTCCAAGTTAACAGCTGGCTGCGCCGCTGGTGTTGGCAGCAGGGCTTTGGTTTCTATGACCATGGGACCCTGTTTGAAGATCAACAGCTGATGGGGAGCGATGGGATCCACCTTAGCAAGCGGGGCACGCGCGTCTTTGCCAACAGACCGGCCAGCCTGGTAAGGAGGGCTTTAAACTAGGCAAGATGGGGGAAGGGGAGTGGTATAGTGGCAGGGGAGTCAGTAAAACACCGCTCAAGTGAGGATGCCTCCAACGGGTGCATACAGCCAGGGGCGACAGCATGCAACATGGCTGTGGAGGATCCTCTTGCACCTCTCCTGAGGAGCTTACATGCTACACTGGCTCTCTGAAACACCTGCACACCAATGCGCACAGCATGGGGAATCAACAGGAAGAGTTAGAGATCTGTGTGCGGTCGCAGGGCCATGATCTCATTGCAGTTACAGAGACATGGTGGGATAGTTCACATGACTGGGATGCTGTCATGGATGGCTATGTGCTTTTTAGGAAAGACAGGCCAGCCAGGAAGGCGAGGTGGTGGAGTTGCTCTTTATGTGAGGGAGCAACTAGAATGTATGGAGCTCTGCCTCGGGGTGGATGAAGAGCAAGTTGAGAGCCTATGGGTAAGGATTAAAGGGCAGGGTAACATGGGTGACACTGTCGTGGGAGTTTACTACAGGCCACCTGACCAGGAGGAAGTCGTCGATGAGGCCTTCTACAGACAGCTGGAAGTAGCCTCACGATCACAAGCCCTGGTTCTCCTGGGAGACTTCAACCACCCTGACATCTGTTGGGAAGACAGCACAGCTAGGCACAAACAGTCAAAGAGGTTCCTGCAGAGGATTGATGATAATTCCTTGACCCAGGTGGTAGAGACGCCAACAAGGAGAGGAGTGCTGCTAGACCTTGTACTAACGAACAAAGAAGGTCTAGTTGGAGATGTGAAGGTTGGGGGCAGCCTTGGCTGCAGTGACCATGAGATGGTGGAGTTCAGGATCCTACGAGGAGGGAGCAGGGCAATGAGGAGGATGGCAACGCTGGACTTCAGGAGAGCTAAGTTTGGCCTCTTCAGGGACCTACTTAGGGGAATCTCATGGGGTAGGGCCCTAGAAGGAAGCGGGGTCCAAGAGAGCTGGTTAATATTCAAGTCTCACCTCCTGCAGGCTCAAGAGCAGTGCATCCCTCTGAGGAAGAAGTCCAGCAAAGCGGGCAGGAGACCTGCCTGGATGAGCAAGGAACTCCTGGCAAAACTCCAGCAGAAGAAGGAAGTGTACAGAATGTGGAAAAGGGGACAGGCCACTTGGGAGGAATACAGGGACGTTGTCAGAGTGTGCAGGGATGCGACAAGGAAGGCTAAGGCCCAGTTGGAATTAAATCTGGCAAGAGATGTCAAGGGCAACAAGAAGGGGTTCTTCAAATGCATTAATACCAAAAAGGAAAACTAGGGAAAACGTGGGCCCGCTGCTGAATGGGGCGGGTGCCCTGGTAACAAAGGATAGAGAGAAGGCAAAGTTATTGAATGCTGCCTTTGTTTCAGTCTTCACTGCTAAGACCAGCCCTCAGGAATTCCAGACCCTGGGGACAAGAGAGGAAGTCTGGAGAGAGGAAGACTCTCCCTTGGTGGAGGCGGATCAGGTTAGAGATCTTTTGTCCAAACCTGACATCCGTAAATCCATGGGCCCTGACGGGATGCACCCACGAGTGCTGAGGGAGCTGGCGGATGTTATTGCCAGGCCACTCTCCATCATCTTGGAAAGGTCCTGGAGATCAGGAGAGGTGCCTGAGGACTGGAAGAAAGCCAATGTCACCCCAGTCTTCAAAAAGGGCAAGAAAGAGGAGCCAGGGAACTACAGGCTTTTCAGCCTCACCTCCATCCCTGGAAAGGTGATGGAACAGCTCCTCCTGGAGGTCCTCACTAAGCATGTGGAGGACAAGAAGGTGATCAGGAATTGCCAGCATGGATTCACCAAAGGGAAATCATGCTTGACCAATCTGATAGCCTTCTCTGATGAAATGACTGGCTGGGTAGATGAGGGCAGAGCAGTGGCTGTTGTCTCCCTGGCCTTCAGCAAGGCTTTGGACACTGTCTCCCATCACATCCTCATAGGCAAACTCAGGCAGTGTGGGTTGGATGAGTGGACGGTGAGGTGGCTTGAGAACTGGCTGGATGGCCGAGCTCAGAGGGTTGTGGTGAATGGCGCAGAGTCAAGTTGGAGGCCTGTAGCTAGCGGTGTCCCCCAGGGGTCAGTCCTGGGTCCAGTCTTATTCAATATATTCATCAATGACCTTGAGGAAGGGACAGAGTGCACCCTCAGCAAGTTTGCTGATGATCCTAAACTGGGAGGAGAGGCTAACACACCAGAAGGCTGTGCTGCCCTTCAGAGGGACCTGGACAGGCTGGAGAGGTGGGCGGAGAGGAACCTCCTGAAGTTCAACCAAGGCAAGTGCAGGGTCCACCACCTAGGGAGAAGTAACCCCATGCACCAGGACAGGCTGGGGGTTGACCTGCTGGTAAGTAGCTCTGCAGAGAAGGGCCTGGGAGTGCTGGTGGACAACAAGTTGACCATGAGGCAGCAGTGTGCCCTGGTGGCCAAGAAGGCCAAGGGTATGCTGATTTGCATTAGGCAGAGTGTTGCCAGCAGGTTGAGGGAGGTGATCCTGGCCCTCTCCTCAGCCCTGGGGAGGCCTCACCTGGAGTCCTGGGTCCAATTCTGGTCTCCTCAGGACAAGAGAGACATGGTGCTACTGGAGAGAGTGCACCAGAGGGCTACAAAGATGATGAGGGGACTGGAGCACCTCTCCTATGAAGAAAGACTTCATGAGCTGGGCCTGTTCAGCCTGGAGAAGAGAAGACTGAGAGGTGATCTGATCAATGTGTATAAGTATCTGAAGGGGGAGTGTCAAGAGGATGAGGCCAGCCTCTTCTCCGTGGTGCCCAGCAACAGGACAAGAGGCAACGGGCGCACACTGAAACACAGGAAGTTCCATCTAAACCTGAGAAAAAACTTCTTCACTGTGAGGGTGACAGAGCCCTGGCAAAGGCTGCCCAGAGAGGTAGTGGAGTCTCCTTCCCTGGAGATATTCAAAACCCGTCTGGATGTGATCCTGGGCAATATGCTCTAGAGGACCCTGCTTGAGCAGGGAGGTTGGACTAGATGATCTCCAGAGGTCCCTTCCAACCTAAACCATTCTGTGATTTTGAGATTAACTTAGATAAGCCTTGAAATGAAGGACCAGATATTATGCTCAGCCTTATACTCAAAATTGCCAGGTGCCATGGGGGCTGGGGTCTCCCTGGTGGTGGTGGTGTCCATGGCCAGGCCGGGCCGGGCTGGTGCTGGCTGCCAGGGTCCATCTGTCCCCCCACGTCAAGGGCACAGGGCCCTGGGGACAGCCCCAGTCCTGCGGCAGGGGATGCGTCAGGCACCGCCGTGGGTCGGGGCCAGCACCGGGGTCAGGGGAGCCAGGGACAGTATGGCCTGTTAGCACCCTCAGGTCCTTGAAAATGGTTGTGATGACGGCTGGAATCAGTACATAATTTCACTGCCACACTAATGTGGCAGATGATATTGCCCAGTTTTCAGAACAATAGGCTAACTTGTTGTTTGACGCCTCCTGACTCTCTTCTAGCTCTGAGAATTCTTAGCAGATTATGAGCATAGAAAACAGCGTCTTCAGAACGTTAAAGTTTTTTCCAGTTATACCTTTTCTTGTTTACTTGCCTTGTCCTATGTTATTATAACATTATTACTGTTATCATTTCATTATTGTTATTGCTGCTGGTATTATCATTACCTTTATAGTCCCTAAAAGCCCCACAGTGCTAAGTACTGCCCACTAAAGCAGTTTCTGCCTTTATGTAGTTACAGTAAGTATGTAAAGGGGCTATTTCATGGATATAGATGAAGGCATACTAGGAAATATGAGACAGTGCTCAGTAAGTGTCTCAGATCGTCCCTGGTCTATACATTTTCAAGCTTTTGGCAAGTGCTATGCAAAAAAGAAGAATATTTAAAAGTAGTTTTTGAGAGAGCAATAAGGAGATTTTGCAGATGTTTATGATGACACTGCTCCAGGCATGAGAGATGGATAGAAGAAAATATCTTTTCTTCAGCTTTCTTATGAAGATTCTCAAAAGGGGACAATAGGTAGATAATGGCTGTCTCAGAGGTAGGGGAAGACCTTTCTGATTTGTCTAGCAGTTCTATTTGAGCCATATTGGCCTAAGGCTTCCAGGTGAAGAAGCTTTAGTTTGGACAAAAAGGCATGGGATTTGTCTCATTTAACTTGGGCATCCACAGTTATAGATACTTTCCTGCACAGGATAGATGCCCTCCACCTGTTAAATAATCATTGCATAGCCTCGTAATGGAGAAAAACAGGTAATTTTATGTTATCTGGCTTGTCAAAATTACCTACATAAGGATGAGATGAATCAGGTCCTGGAAGAGTATTTTTCTTCACTGTCTGCCTTACTTATTGATGCCACATGCTGTGGCTGATGAAAGCTGGGTCAGACAAATTCCACACAAGAAGAAGGATCTGGAATGAAAATTTTAGCTATATTTATTTAGTACATTTATGCTTGTGGGTGAAGTTATTCAGGAATGGTAGCTGGAGAACAAAAAGGAAAGAGGAATGCCCTTGGAACCCCTACAGAAAACGTTTCTGGAATGAGGCATGATAGAAGGTTCGGCTACAATGATAATCGAGGCAGGCATTTCTGCCGCACAAGTCTGTGCGGATATTACAGTATCTCAGAATATCCACAATTCACTCAGCAGTACTAATTAGGGGACTAAAGCCCCCTACCTATTCCTTGAATGTTCCCAGCTAGATCCTTTGAACAATCCACCCAGAAAGAAAAACTAAAAACAAAACAAAAACAACCCACAAAACACCAGGCTTCAATAACGAGAGAGGCAGGAGAAAAACCAGGATGAATTTAGGCTTTGATCTTCCAAAAACTAATTGCATGAAAGAAGAGAAAGTTAAAAGCATGAAAGGAGGGAATGTGACTATTTCCACTGAAGTTAGTAGTAGGAATTATGCATACAAGTTAAAAAAGAACATAAACGTCAATCATCAGGTTATATATATCTTTATCGATCTGTGCACATCTCTTGAGGATCTGTCCTTAAAAATTCATAGGTCTGGGGCCTTGAGTTGTAAACTTTACCTAGCAATCATATCTTTTTTTAATCAAGTTGATACAGTTTGCAACATTACAGCACTAGGTACATGACATTTAACAATAATTAAAATACAAATATTATTTATTCACTTAAATTCTTATTGTTTCTTTCATATCTCTTTGAAAATTGTAAGGGGATGTGATTCTGGAACAAGTTTTCTTACTGCTCGAAAGAGCTAGCTGTGGTCACCCCTTTGCAGAACATTTATACTACTGTGACCAAGAGCTTCAGCTTTAAAAATCCTGTTTGTATGTCAAAGTCCCATTAAGGCATGAAGCACTAGGCTTCTTGCTCTGTGACCTCCTGCTTCACTTTCTGTCACCACTTAGCCCATCTACCAGGATTTGGGGGGTTTTTTGGGTCACGTAAACTGTACCACTCCAGTACTTTGTTTAACAGGTCCTTGTGCTGTCTAATGGACTAAGAGAATTATCATCATTGTTAGGTGCACAGCAGAGTAAGCTGCATGATACACACTGTTAGTTTGATACCCTCTGTGATGACAGTTTATGGTTCACCAGGTTGGTTAAACAGCACATCAGCAGCAGTGATGGGTGATCAATCTCATTCCCTATAGAATTGCTCCCAAAAGTGGCATTATTGAGAAATAAATCCAGGAAAGGCCATCAGAAGGAATCACCAGACCTTTTGTTTAAGTTCAGAGCTATTAGGAAAGGAAAGGAGAAAAGAGAACAGCTTTTTTTCAACTGTTCTGTTTAGGCACTTAAATTATGGAAAGATGCTGTCACCTAATTTCATACTGTAACTGTTGTACAGACTTACTGTAAAACATAATGCAGGTGCTTTATGTAAACTTCCTGTATATTTCCAAATACTTTCAACAACAACTGTTTTTAATCGATGGAACATGAAATTTTGGTCTTCAGTTTTTCTTACCAGCACAGGACCAGATTCTACAGTATGCTGAATAGTACATTACCCCACATAGCTGAAATGACTAGAGAAACTACGTAAACCAGGATGACAAATTTCAATTCGTTTTACTAAAATGTAAGATTTACTCTTCCCGCAGAAGTCACCCAAGAATGTATAATCTGATAAAGATTTCTGCATCTGCACATTTATTAAGTGCCACTGGAATACTGGTAGAATTGGAAAAGGCTAGTTCTCTCAACTCACGTAAAAAATAAAATGAAACAAAATAGAGGTTTTGGACAGATAATAAATATTCCAGCTATTCATCTTGACCAAACACTTTTTCCTGGTGGTGTCAGAACCATCAGTAGCCATCATTAAAACTAAGGACTATTAATGTTATTTAAATGAATAATTTCTCAATATGACCTGCTTACCTATTCTGATCATGTGCTGAAAGATGTTCAGATTATTCTTTCATTGGTAGGGGATACTGTCCTATGAAGATTTTTGTTTGTTTGTTTTATTTTGTTTTTTGGTTTCTCCCAAATACAGCTGCATCTTCGCATCCAGGCAATAGTCAGAAGTCATTGCATTCTGCCATAATTCACTGAGGTCTGTGTTGTCACTCAGTGATCAGAGTTACACGGTATTAGAATGAAATATGTTGTCCCTTTTGAATACACTGGTTAAATTAGAAGATCTTGCAATATTCCTAGCAAGCACTAACCATCAACCCCTTTTAAGCTTTCTGAGACTTTAAGAGTGTGTTTACAGTTCACATAAAGGCATGTCACAGGGGTCTCGGCAGAGCATTCATGCAGAAAGATGCTCAAAGAAATGACAGGATATTAGCATATGGCAACAGAACACTGCACATGCCAGAGAGGAACTTTCTAGTTTTAGAAATGGACTGTCTGGTGATATTTTGTGGTTTTTAATACAACGTGGATGAAATGTATTTTCAAATGCACTTCCTATCAGACACTAAAAAGACTGAAAAGCAGGCACTCTCTCAAGACATTTTTTGATTATACTAAAACTTTCATAGTTTGAGGAAGGATCGTCATATATATTTCATCATATATTTGTTGCCTAGCGAAGAACTTCTGTAAATCTTACGGTTTTTAATGTATTTAAATTTGGACAGTTAAGACCCACTAATCATTTGAAAGGATAATAAGCAACTGAAGCTGTAAGAGGTTCTCCTGCTTTCTACATGGTTTAACACTGTTCTTGTGTTTTATCCAGATTACAAAAAAGAAAAGTCTTCCAAAAACATCCCATTACTAAAAATTTAAACTAACACAAAAAGGTACAGGACAGAAAACTGCTCAAAACATAAATACCGTCACAAGTATATGTTTTCTTGCTCATTCGGAAACTTGAGGCCATTCTGATTACTAGGATTTCTACATTAAACTATTGTATCCAACAGTTTTACTTTTATAAGGGTAATTTTATGAGTCACATTTTTCCTCATTTATTCTGTGTTCCTTCTAACTGAAGCAGAGATGAAAAGTAGCCACTAGGGAAACATATGCTTTTTGATAAAGAATGATAAAGAAAATAATTTCTATCATGATAACGCCAGGTTACTAGTTTGTTGCATTAACCAGTCTAAAGTAAAATGTAAAATAAAAACACTCAATACACTTCTCCTCATGTACCAACACTTCACAGAAAGTTCTATAGAAGTAAAGTTACCAAATATACACCATTACCTAGTAATTACAATTAAATGGCAATCTTTTGATGGCAGTCCGTGAGGCAGAGTGGTGTAAAATTTAGTAGTGTTGTGAACAATGATTAATATAAAAACATATTTTGGTTTTGATCTGCAAAATTTGTACCAATCTAGCTTTAAGTTATAGATTAAACTGATGGTGTAAAATTCAACACGGGAATATATATCTAAATGGGTATGTTTCTTCCTTTACTCCTAAATCATCACCATTATTATATTAATTGTTGTAACACTTCAAGTCATCCAAATGAGATTAAGATCTGCTTTTATATAGTCCAAATCTAAAAGATAAGGTGGGAGCTGAAACAAAGCTATGCTGGGAAGTAATGGGAATTGCCTACAGTCAGACAACATAACACTAGCAGAGAATTCTACTGATTTTCCAGGCTGTTAGATAAACTTCATTGCAAAATAATTAATGCTAAATTCTTCAAAGAGTGGTTCTTCTCTCTTCTGATCAACAAAAAGTGATGGGAAGATTTTTTTCATATTAGTGTAGATATACCCAGACTTTTGAATAAGGTCATGCTGCAGTTTTGTCGAAACAGCTTTATCCTCCTTGTATCCGTGGATAGACATATATAACCGGACAGTGGAAATGCACTTTTCCACCTCTATGTGGCCATTACATACACTATCTGGGAATTTTTGTTTGTTTGTTTAAATCTTAGATAGAATTGGTAGTTTCTGTTCAGCCTCGCCACACTAGGGAGATCTACTGAAAGCCTTTACAGAAGGTAATTTTGTATCATATGGGTTAGTCTTTCTTATGACTAGCTTTTCACATACTTCTAACATTAAAATTCATAATTTCCTATATTGGGGAGATTATGATTGTTTGTTTTTTTTGGTGGCACTGTAAGGCATTCAATTTTAATTAAAATAATCACAATCACATTGCTCTGAGGTAGGAATGGAGAACAATTGTAAAGGAAATATCTGATGACCAGTTTTTTTCTTCCTTGAAGACAACACCTTATGATGTAAAAGAAGCTATGCTGTTTCTGGACCTAGTCCTCTTCAGAAAAGAAGGAAGACTGTAAAGCAGAGCATATCTCAGATTCACAAGAAGAAACACAACAGTTGTAAGGCAACTTCAGTAAGAAATTACAGGATAGAAAGTAATACTATGATCACAAACAGATACAAGTGATTTTTAAATGTTCATGACCTAGTGAAAAATACCTTCCCACTCAGACACAGATGCAGCAGAGAGCATTACTGCAAAATTAGCGCCAGTCTTCACTGGACCATTCAGTGTCACCAAGTATTCATCAGATATGAATTACACTCTGTACAAATTGCCTGAAGGAACAGATACAAGGATTTTCATGTTCTAAATGTGCATTCCTATTAGTATCAAAATAGTCCATTGGAGGATATCCCAACCCCTGAAGACACGCAATGAACAAAAATGCTACAATACTCAACCATTTTTCCAAAGTGCAGTCTTTAAAAATGAAAGATAATATACAGTAGGCTTGACTCCCAATTCCCTTAGACTCCATTATAATCACCCTTATGATGAGCCACACCTCATTATAATAACAGCCAAATTGCTTGGCTCCCAAGGGCAGACTAACAGTCAGGGTGGATTGTACTTATACTCAAAATAACCAGGAATAATCAAGAGGAGTCTCTTGGTTTGACAATGTATGACCTCTTTTGCATAATTAATGCTGTTCTAACAGAAAAAATGCTACAAATTAAGGAAAAAGAATTAATCTGGCTAATATTGATTGGGTATGTAACAGTAAATAATGTGTCAGCATATTTATTACCATTATAATAACATCTATCTTCCAGGCAAAAGTTTATAACTTTAGGTGTCAAGATGGAATTTAAAATCTTGTATACCAGCTCTATAAATCTTGTATATTGCTGTATTGAAAGGATATGGAGCAGTATCATTTTGGTTCATTTTAATTGTGATCAATGTCATGCATTGCTTATCGATTGAAGAATCAAATCATGAAGGATATTTGCTGGCAGTGAACTCAATGCAGAGTTGTCAGTTTACACCCAGTGAAGTTTTGATCCATGGCATTTTATATCTTCAAAGTAAGTTGAAAGTAAGTGAATTAAGTTCAAGATGTTTGCAATGAAACCTAAAACCATGTGAAACTCTTGCGGTGTTATGTTTCATTACAAATGCCAAACATAAATGAGGTTCATTAAAAGGTTTGCTAAGTTCATGAACTTACCTTTGAATTCACAATGTGGCTAACTGATAGTTTTAGGTTACAATGTGGCTAACTGATAGTTTTAGGTTAAAGCCGTATAAAATTTTCCTAGTTCATATGTAAAATTAGAGGAAAAACTGAAGATGCATTTTAGTTTTCCCTTCATATTTTGATAGGCCAGTTGTTAAGGCATCTGAGTCACTTCACTTGGACAGGGATTTCACCTGAGAGGTGGGAAATAAATATATAAACACTGAAAAGAATAAAATAAAATAAAATGTAACCAAAAAAACCTGAAAGTGATACATTATACGGATTAAATGTTTATTTGCATGAAATTGACACCAAATTTTCATCAAATAACACTTTGAAATTAATTTTTCAGATAGTTGAGATAACCTATATTGACCATGATTTCCTTAATCATTTCTTTCTTTTCTTCCCCCAAACCCACATCTTTCTACAAGGCACAATCTTCGTCGTTAACTAATGTTTTCAGTTAACCATTTTTTCAGCATTTTCCAGAGGGCATCCTCCTATTAGTTTCCAATGAGAAGTGAAAAGTTTTGATTTCTACCTTTAAAAGTATTACCTTCTACGTTTAAACAAATAAGCCTTTACGTTCATTTTACTATATTTTTTTCTATAACACGGAAAGGAAGGTGAAAAGAAGCAAGTAGGTAAAACTCCACCGTAAGGAAAAAGTTAAACACAAGCTTAAATCTGAAGAAAGACATATATACGGCAACCCTACAGAGCATGACAAGGAGTGAAATCAATACGAGAGCAAATTTGCTCTTTATTCTAACTAATTGTACTTTCATAAGATGTTTGGCATATATGAGTATTGTTATTTATAAATAGCTGAAAAACACCTACCATATTGATTCAGAGCAGTGATTGATTGACATGGTTTGAGTGTAGTGTAATTACTGTATCCATGAAATGATTTAAAAGGTACTGAAAGAAAATTAATCTTATACATGGGATATATGAGTCTTGTAAGTAGCCAGCTTAATGCCAAAATAGGCTTAGTGCTCTGTGCCATATTTGGCTTGCTTGAAAAAAGACGTATACATTGCACGTCATGACTCTATTTTCCATGGCAAATCTGTTCTGCATCACAAATAAACAGGTAGAGACTTGGAGAATTCATTTTTTCCTTTGTTTGATTAAGATAAAGTTTATACTCCTGGTGGCTTTAAACGTTTTGAAAGGTCAGGCTTGGTTTTGTTGCAAAGTAAAATAATCTAAAAATGGGATAAAATAGATCATGTCTTTCCAAAAGTAGGTTCTCCCAGACCAATAGCTGTCTTTTTCGATAGCATGACAATAAATATATGATAGATATAAACTATCTGGCAAGAAGGATTTACAAAGGAATTTTAAATAGGATGGGGATGTGGGTATAAGAGAAATGAGATCAGTGCAGTGAAGGATACAACAGAAAGCTGGATTAAACCCAGGGTGTAAAGCCGTTCACAGGAAAATGACCAGGGCACAGATCACAACTCAGAGAGAAGTGCTAAGCCACTGTCTGTTGAATTCAGGTATCTCCTATACAGAGAACTAGCAACACTATGTTTCAAGATGTACAATTGCATGAGTAAAGGGTACTGCTGTGAAATTCAGCCCCATTGTATTGCTCTGCTGGGACCTCCTTCCTCACCTTCTTCACCTACAGGGTAGTCAGGAAAGCTGTTTTAGTGCAGTGTTCACCATAGTCCAGCATCTTCTTCATGCTCCCAGTAGTACTCCACAGATCAAAATAGACTTGCCCATAAAAATTATACTTTATTCCATCAGGCTTCTGGCTCCTCTGCACACTCTAGAATGTAAAGTTACTCCTTTGGTGAATTATATTGCAGAAGCGATAGAAACCTTATGAGCTTCTTTCCTTTTCTCATTCCACCCTGTGCAGGAAGGAGTGCTCGGTGTGGTTTTGCTTCCCACTGTAACTCAGTCCCTCAGGCTCAAAAGGGAAAAATAGTTTAGCTCTGGATTTGCTGGATTAGGATTAGGAAAAGAAGTTGTAGGCATCATCTTCAATGTTACTTCGAGGTTTTGACAGGCTTGCGAGAAGAAAACAGCAGTGGAGGGAGATTACTCTTGGCAAGATCAGTTTCACTCATTTTCACCACCAAAAGGACTTTGTGCTTGTAAACTGAAGTGTGCGTGCTTATGTCTGTGAGAGAGAGAGGAAGAGAGAGAGAGTATTACAGCACATGGAAAAGATAAAAGTCAAAAGGTAAATCTCACTTCCTACAACACTTTTTTAAAATCATCTGCAGTCTTTCAATGCAATCAGCAGTATTCACACATAGGTATGTTCACACACACAAGACAGAGGGATGGAGCCTGGGAATAAAGTCTTAAGGGAGATAGTACATCAGAAATGCACGGGTAGTAACAATCACTTTTATATCTGATATTTTGCCTTTGCTGAGGAAGGTGCGTTAAGGCTAGAAGTTATAGATGAAGCTGATTGATTGATTGTAGAGTTCATCCACAAAGTTTTAGAGGTAGCTGTAGATGGTTTTTCATACACAGACAATCAGTTCTCTAATATTCTAGATATCAGCAATGGACAGGAATTATGAGCAGTGTGAAAATCACAGCTTACATGATTTCTTAAATGTGAATTGAAGTGGCCAACCCTTATGCTCCACCTGAGGCTTTGGGACC
The DNA here is from genome assembly GCF_040807025.1 of Struthio camelus. Lineage (NCBI taxonomy): Eukaryota > Metazoa > Chordata > Aves > Struthioniformes > Struthionidae > Struthio > Struthio camelus. The sequence goes on along the minus strand of NC_090942.1, from coordinate 179,418,583 downwards.
TTGAACCAGGACTGGAGCAAAGTGAAAAACTACAATTCACTGTACTGCAAAAGCCTTGAGAAGTGTGAAGCGTGGTAAATGAGCTGAAACCAAAAAGCCAGGACAGTCTTGAATTGTTACCTTTTCATTATTGACGCTGGAATGAAAAACTATGAAATGAATGCTTTAATATGCACATCTGGGAAGTCCTTGCATTAACTCAGCTGTACTGGGAATTACACATTTAGAATGTAGCCACGGTTTTAAAGAGATTGTTCCAACAAGTCATTTACTTTCTACAAATTTCCTCCCTCACTTCAGTAAGGGAGACTGAATTAGTTTCTTCTACAATCACACATCACCTGAAGAATAGTTTAGGAAAGTCTAATTGCAGAATTTTGTTTATAGTGCTTAGGGAAAAAAAACGCTTAACTTTCACATCCCTAGTTGAACTGGCAAGATACTAGCCTTCACTATAAATTTATCCGTAAACTGAATGAAGGTTCAGTTACAGTTTGAAAGGTTTGTTGAGGGACAACAGCACATCCTAACCACATAATGCAATTTTAGAGGCATTTTTCTAAGTGAGGCTATTTGTTATGATGAAAATAATTCACATTATTATTCTCATTTATGGTATATCTCCATGAAGGTGCTAATATTTTATGAGAAAGCCAGAAGAACAATTTCCTGTCCCACTAGATGCATTCACTTCCAGATCATGAGCACCATGCATTCATTCATCTTACAAATAACATGCAAACCAGGATGTTGGAGATGCCAATGAGTGAAACTGCAGCCCTCCTACTCTTTCTCCTCGTCTTTCTGACTCTCAAACACCCTCACTTATTTTAACGGTTGCCTGTAGTGTTCAGTCATGTCAACGCGTGTTATTTACTTCCCATTATGGACATGACATTACATGACTGCATTAGAAATTGAGAGAAACTTATTGCCTTCCAAAGTGTAAGTATTACCCTGCTATCTATGAATAGCAATGAGCACCGGCACTAGATGGCAACTACTTACAACGGATATTCTAAATGTTATGGGCAAAGTTTCATTTTTGATAATGTACCAGCGAAAGATAAAATGTATCAAAAATACTCTGCCAAATGAAGTTATCATTCACATCGTCAGCCCATCAAGTTTAGTCTTATAATTCATAGGCTGATTATATGGAAAGTCGATGAATCATAAAGCTAAATATTTTCCAGTGGCTTTATAAATGATCATGTTAATCAATAATGATGTACCTGAACAGACTTAATCTCTAAGTTTTATTACTATTAACTAAACCTTCATAACTTTAAGCTAAATAAATAAATAGGAACGAAATTAAGAGACTATATTCTCAGCAGCTGATTCTATGCATAAAACAGTAGCTAAAAGATAGGCTGCTCATTATTTTGTGGTAGAAAGCAGAAATAATGTATTTCAATCCAATGAAACAATTGCCAAAGCCAGTATTACGGGGACAGCAGCTAAATCAGAATTATAGAAGGGAGTATGAATGGATACCTAGATATTTCAAGATCATCTAACCTACTATATTACTTCCAAGTCTAAATGTACATCTAACCTACACTCTTCAATACACCAAAGCTGTTTTAGCCAGTGTCCATGTTGTGCAGACAAACCCAGAAAAATGATTGACTATAAAGGTAGTTATAAATGCATTACTGTAATATATCTGAAATATAAAATTTAGGTTATGTTCTCATTACTTGTTCCTGATGACATATACGGAAACTCTTTCCACGAATACAGTCTGATAGTCTTCTATATGCTTCTAGAGCTTCAAATGTGAAAGAATAATAAAGAAATAAAAAGTTCATGATTGGCATGAGATTCAGTTTGCCTAAGTTAGGTACCTGATGAAGCGGTTCACTGAAAGAAGTTGTCTAAATTCACTACAGAGACAGAGGAGAGAGAGGTGCCTTTGATAGTCTCAGAGAGAGATCGTGGCCACCTATATTTAGAAGTTTAAGTTGGATAAACAGAGTACTTCATAAACACTTTTCCATAACAATCATGAATTTAGCTGCTTATTTTAGGAAGACTAATTTACTAGACTGAAGCTAGATTCCTATGATACAGGGACCGGAGCTCACTCTTCATAATTATCTGTTACATCCATGTTGTGCTATAAGGTATTCCTTCACTTCCTGCACTGGCAAATGAAAAGTCATGACAGGAAGAGTAAATAATAATAAGGTCAACTTATTTTTAAAGGTTAAAGCATTTAACTTTAAAGTTTTAAAGCCAGATGCTATTTCATTCTAACCCCCATTGTGGTGCCTTTCAGGTTTTGCACAGCAGGTGCATGCAAACACCATTGATGAACATAGGCAATATGAAGAAACCAGGACAGCATAGGTGAGATCTACCACTGTTTGCCAAATATATACAAATGCAGTGAACACAGTTATACGTATATTGTTCCTCTGGCTGGTGTCACCAGAGCACTCACAAACTGCCTGCGAGGATACTCATTACATATAGAGGGCCTAGGGAATGCTGGAAGAGGTTTGGTTTGTGTTGGTGAAACGGGCTGGTAAAATTAAAGTGTTTCCCAACCAGCTATTACAGACACCTCCCAGGCAAACCTCATCTCCTGCCACAGCTGTTGGCTAAAATATACCCCTTTATTAACTACTAATGACAAATAGGCACCTTCATAAGTGATTCATCTCATCCTAAAATAGGCATCCGAGGCATTAGCAAATGACTTACTCTTCTGAGGTTCATATTATGTCCTTTGACTATAAATAGGATCTAGAATATGTAGCCATCCAAATTTAGAGATAATAAATTTCATAGTCTGTCTATAGAGCTGATTCATGTAAATTGTACCAAATTGTAATTAAGTTGTAACAAACAATTATACAAACCACTGAGAATTCAACAAATTCAAAGCACATCTCTCTGCACCACTGGTCAAAATAGCAACAAACAAAGCCAATAACCTGCTGCCAAACACAAGTGAAATTCCAGGGCTTCTTTGATCCTGTATTTTGAAAAGGTTTTTTTAACTGCATATATTCAGTATTCAGGTCAGTTTAGATTTTATTGTGACTGGTGTATCAAAGACAAATCTTAATTAAATCCATAGCACTAACAAGCAGAAGTCAACAAGTAAAATAGGGAACAAACAGAAGAACCTTGAAACATAAAATAAATAGAATAACCTAAATATTCAGAAAGGATTTCTTGCACAAATAATTGTAAAAATGAATAATAAGGAAGAGTAGTAGAATAGAGATATACAAGCCTAAGTCCTCGCATTTCCAAAATGAATGCAGGCAAAGCTGGCATGGTTCCAAAATCTGCAAAATATTTATTATTTAGTTTCATCTTCCTCTTTTATAATTAATTCACAATTAAACAAGTTGTAATTATAATTCAGATACTGGCAAAATACATTCAATGGTGTTAACCATTGATAGATTTGTAAACAAAAGCAGCTGGACTGGAATTTCTTCAAGGAAATATTTACATGCCAACAGTTTATCAAACTGAAAGTCTGCAGATAAATCTACACATGGGCATTATGTTAATGACGATAGCAACAATGATTCATATTCTTAGTTGTAGCTGCTTTGTACTGTTACAGCTGTAAAAGAATAAAACCTGGAAGGAAAAAGGATAAGGAGGCAGGCCTACGGCTTTACTCCCCTGCCTCCTTTCAAGGTTAGAACATTTGTTACATTACACTGGAAATAATGATTAACAATAGGGCCATTGTCCAAGATTCTTTCAGCTCTAGAGGCCAGATTTCTGGAGGTATGTAATTGATGTAAGATGCAACTGAGCACTTCATGGGATTTTACAAAAGCGCAAGTGCCCGCTAAAATTTTAAATGGATGCCTGTGCGATTTGAAATCCCATACCAGATTCTACCTTTGACTGCCTGAATATCTATGTGATTTTTTTTTCTTTTTTTAATCTTCTTACCATTTCGAGTCCAGAGAAGATCAGTAACTGCTCTGGAAAATTCTACCTGGCTGATGCCTGCTCAATGGTCTTAGTTTGCATATCATTATCCACGTCTTGGGGTGAAGTCTTTGGTTTTACAGGGGTCACACCCTACACAGAAGTACGTTCATATCAAAAAAGAAACCTTTGTATCGGCAGTCACTCATCATCCTTTTGGGAGTAACTGATATACAGCTATTGCTCTAACCAGAGTGTCTCAAAAGTTGAGAACAGGACCCTGTATATGCATATGAAGACAAACATAAAAAGAATAAATACATGAAAAATATTAGAAATATATAGATAACAAAGAAGACTGAATAAAATCTGAAGACAGCAGGGTGCACAGACTTAGGTAATTAAAAGCTATGTTCATTTAATAGTTAAAGGACAAAGAGGTATTTCCCTAGGAAAACTCAGCTCATCTTATCACCTTAAGGCTTTGGTGTCAGTGATTCTCTGGAGAACCTTGATTTTAGAGGCTAGAGGTGTCCAAAAAGAAATCTCAAGTTGGAGGGTCCAAATCTTTACTGAATGAAAAATCCGTTTATTCCTACTGCAGTAGGAAATCCTTCTGAATATCACCGAAATACAACAAATAGGGAATGTCCTCTATCTAGAGAAAAGCCTCTCTCTAGACTGACTAGCTACAGTTAAAGTCAATGATTTAAAGGAAATCATGTTAGGGATAAACCTTCCTTCCTCTCCCTCCTAAATAAAGCATTTTTCAGGTGACTAAGAGAATAATTTGGCAGCTGGTAGAGCAGCATTTGGAAATATGAAAGTGCAATTTGCAATTGAAGCAGAGTGTGGGTAACTAGAGCTAAATGAGGGGGATGGGCTTTGAATGTGAGTGGATGTGGAGGAGTATTGTGTGGTGTGGGATAAGTGAGAAGTCATGTGAGGGCAGTACACTAAAGCAAGATGTGTCTTGTTAAAGTAAATTAAATCGACTAAAGGTCAGGCACCCTATGTCCAAACAGCATGGAGTAATATTTATCTGTGATGCTCGCTCACTCTCCAAAATGAAAGTGGCTGTTCACAAACTATGTACCGGGACTGACCCACACTAGCTCCTGCACAATGCTCAGAATCATTCAGCCTAGACATAGTTGTCACCAGGTAAAATTCAGTCAGAGGTTATTTGAGTAATTCAGCAGCGTGAATGATCCTATTCCCATGACTCAGAAGCTTCTGATGTTATTTGATTTTCTGTTATAGATATAATAGTCTAAAAGAATATCAACTTTGGGTTTTTTTTTTTTTCCCTTTTTGACTGTGTAGACTAGGTTTACCTTCTGGGAACCTGTTCTGGTTACTGGGAACAAAGGAGGGCCATGTTCTGTAACCTGTCCCCCACCGAGGATGTGCTACTGTGTAGGGGGATTCAGGGAGATTGCCATACATGGGTACTGAACACCTTTCATGTCCTGAAAAACTCCAGCTTATTGAATATATGAAGGACAGCAGTTTTGCACACGCTCAGTAAATTCAAAGTATTCTGGAAGTACAAGATGTAATCCAAGCCTTGTACATGTAGACCTTCTGCTTCCTGGGAGGTGCTGGATTTATTGCACACATGCAGAAGGACTACAAGAAATGTATGGTTAGCTGGTAAAGCACTGACTCAGAAAAAGATGACAGTTAGGATTAGCTGTGGCTGCTGCTCAAATGATTCATGCAGTCCTTGCTTGCTCCCGTTCTGCCTTTGAGAAACAGGCTGACATATATTTTGAGATATATCCACTGTCAGCCAAGAGGATACTTCTATTGAGCTCTCTGTGGTCTGTAGATTGAAAATCTCTGCTTATTACACTGCCATAACTTGATCAAATATGAGAAACCAAGTAAGACTTTGATGTGTATTCTAGAGCTTATACTCACTAGGAAACAAGTTTTTAAAAGATTGTCATTGAGTTAGAAGAGAAAAATGGAAAAGATTGGTGGAACTTGAACACTTTTTTTCCTCCATAGCCCTATTAATCATTATATATGTACATACATATAGATAGATATAGATAATTCCTTACAGTGATAGGAGAAGAAGAAGTTGAAAATCAAAAAAGAAAGCAACTTTTTACCATTGCATGGAACAATATTTAGGAAAAATAAAACTCTTAACGCAGAAAACTTCCCAGTGCATAAAGAAAACCGCAGTTTTCAAAGATGTCCCCTGGTACTAATGTTCTTGTTTGCCAGAAGCTCATTTGCCATGGCCAAATGCTTGCTGATTCAAATAAAAGCACCTCACCAACAATTCACACAATGATTTAAATTGAACTTGGCCAGTTTAGATTACAAAATAAATTACTTAAATTGAAAAAGGAATAAACCTTGCTCAAAATACAGTTTGCTCTTTCTGCCCCAAATTAAATATATAAGAATGATATAGTAGCACTCTCTTTAATGACCATCACTTAGAAGAATGTGCAGTATTGTTAAAAGGCTGAAGTGTCTTTAAATTTGAATATAATATACAATGGCAGACTATTAGAAAACTACACTATACAGCTCATCTGCTCACTACAAATAGAATAGGAAAGCCTTGGGTGTATGGAAGGTCCAAGGTTACTATTCTCACAGCAAAATATACTCTTGATACAGTCCCAGATATAATCTTTATATATGCTGTTGGCAGCTTAGCAAATTAAAAGGAAAAACACTAGTCATTAATATCATGATTTGTCTCCATTAAGGTAACACCTAGGAGAAAAGATTAACTCTCTTTTGAATCAACATATATTTTATTGACTAAATTAAGTGTAATTTATACAAAGATGATGAAGTATGGCAAAGTACAATATCCCTGATACCATTCATCGACCTGCTTATTAGACCTCTCTCTCAGTCCCCTCTTCTCATGTTCAAAAGCTTCCGTTAGGCCAAATGCCCACCTACCCACTCTGACTTACCAATCCCATTTAAAACATGAATCTTAGCAGAGTGTATTTGACCTTTTGGAGCCAGATTGCAAAGGCCAAGTCACTGAGTGTTGTTGTGGTGTAAGGAGGGAAGAACCACAGTATAACTCTGCAACTTGTTGTAGGTTTAGGACTGCATGGCCTCATCCTGGCTTTACCAGCAATTAAGTTTGCACAAGTTGCTCGGTCCTAGGCTTGCACAAAACGCCAACTGCTAGGGAATCGAGGCTTCACATTGCATGTGGTATATAATCTAGATTACATCCTGCCATGAGACTTGTTTCCACCAGGAGAGAAACTACTTCAGGAACTCAAGTGTACCCCACAAGTACAGATGCAAGGCAAATTCATACTACAAAGACCTCCTCCTGCACACAAAATTGCTAATGCAGGTACACTCACAGTTTCCTGTTAAGATTCAGGCATTCCAGGACACCAGGGTTGTCCACCTCTCAGTTAAGTCCAATGGTAGGAACAGTTTCTTGAGGAAGTGTGAGGTGTGGATTCATTTTACTTCCTACTCTCAGGGGGTTCACACTCCATCTCCTATTTAGTGCTAACACTAAATAGTTACAGCTTGATCTGCATGGGGTTGAAGGAAGGGATACTATATTCACCTTACCCTAAAAGGAACAGAAGCAAGAAGAGTGAGCAATAGCACATTCTTTAGCCTAGTGGTAGGGCACTTCCATAGATATTGGACTCTCAGGTTGTGGAAATGTGGAAAAGGTTCTGATCAGCAGCTATGTTTACATCATCTTGATGATACTGCCGTGGTAGGTTGGGAACTCAGGCACTGCATCAATTTGATTTTGGCTCCCATTTAGTTTTTGGCTCCCAAGGGGGAGTTTATGCAGGAGCCGGGTATCTTGTTGCCCAAGGAGCTTTCTGACCAAGCTTTAGATACTTCAGAAAGACAGGTTATTTACTGTAGTTTTGAATTAGGCAGGTGCAGGCTGCCAGAATTCCTTTTTAGGTACTTCTTTGAAGTCTGCAATCCATAGACTAATTTTGTACTATAATCTTTTTCATTTACCTTTTGTTCTCTGTGTTTGTTATAGCTTACTTTCTCTTTTCACAGGGATTTTATTTTCAAATCTTAATTCTCCACTACAGTCTCATCTTCTTACCAGATGCCATGTATACACTTGCAGTGTTGCAGAGGTCTGAATCAGGGGCAGACAAGATAAGATCTCACCTGGAAGAAACTGAGAATTAGAGCTTTTTCTTATTATTATTATTTATTGCCTCTATAAGTTCTGTGTAAGGTGGCCTGTGAACTTGCTCAGCTTCTGCCACTGAAAAGGCTTCAAAGGGTAATGCTAGTATCTGTTTCCCAGAGGTGTGCTTGTTATTGATCAGCTCACAAAGAAGGTAATACTTTATCTCTGTCCTCTTCAATTGTTAAATTGAGTTCAGATTGTCCAAAAGATCCATGTGGAAACTTATTTCTGGCTTCCACTATATCATCCCATCACTGAAATGCTGGATTCTGCAACATCAGTTTGGTCACAGCAAAAAAAAAGCCGAATGGTTATTAGCTGCTTCTGAATGGAATCGGGAACAATGTCCATTTGCCCATGAGCTTGCCAAATTAGTTTAAGTTTGCTGCATCTGAAGCTTACCAGATCTTTCTATATACATCTTTCTAATCCTCTTTTAGAATTCTCCTTTCTTAATTTTCTTCTGTCTTGACAGCTGAAGTCTCCTCTTCTCTGGCATCCCTAAGTGCTATTCAAAATTCTACTGTAGCCTTATTTTCCTAGCATGCTTTTCTAATCATGACAACTTTCCTTTTCATCCCTCTACTTTGCGATTCGCCTGGTAACCAGTGCCCGCATAAACAAAAACACTATCTTACCTAAAAAATTCCACAGTATTCAGCCCTAGCTAAATGTACCTATTCTACGATATGACTTCACAGATACAGACATTTTGAAGACCAAAGACCTTTTAAAATGGTCAGTTAACCTCTGTACGCCTCAGCTTCCCAAGCTGTATGATAACACCTAGCTGACAGGGAAACCAAAAAGCTAAATAAATTGTTTCAAAGTCCTCTATATCTTATAGTGGGGAAGATCTATAGAATTACAAAATAGCTGGTTATTACCTTACAGCACAAGCAAAACAATTGCAGTTCAAGCAAACAATTCTGAAAAACAAAGACTATGTATTAAAGCAAGGATCTGTTCTAACTAACTCATTAGTTCCAGTTTTTTCTGACACTTTTGGCCAGCATGCATGGGAAAGTTCATACTAAGTCTAGCAACCTTGTTTATCCACAACAGCTATTCTTGTTATTAGACATATCGTTTGCTCTCTTTGCCTTGTTATCTATTGCTCTAAAACGGGTGTAAGGACCCTTGTAATTGGACAAAGTTCCTACAGCTTCTATTCTAATTTTATTATTTAAATGAACTATGTCTGCCCCAGAATAGGTACTTTTTATATCCTTCCTGTATTAACCTTGTGCGTCTTCTTTCCCATCCGGTTGTTAGTGCAGCTCACTCTTCTGGCCTGCTCAAACAGAAGAACAAAAATTTGAGGATCCTTAAATATATCCCAGTGATTTCTGTTCTAGATCTGCTATTTAGATCTTCTGTTAGATCTGCTAGATCTTCTGTTCTCGATCAGCTAAAACTTCTATTTACAGGAGAAAATTTTACTTTTTGCTAAACTGGGTGTTATGCGTACAAGTACATCATGCTTCTAAGTTTGCTAGTCCTAGAATCATAAAAACTTGAGGTTGGAAGAAATCTTTGAAGGTCATCTAAGCTTCCCTCCTTTAAATTGGGCAACGCTAGAGCACATGGCCTCTGGGCCTCCTTCACCTAAGTTTTGAAAATCTCCAAAGATGGAGCTTCCAGAACATCTCCGGGAAACCTGTTCTAGTGCCTAGTCACTCTCATTTTTATTTTTTCCCCTTATATCCAGTTGGAGTTTCCTTTCTTGCATCTGCTACTTCTTGCTGTACACTCTGTGAAGAATCTGACTCTGTCCTTTTGATCCCATTTTAGGGATTAATTAACCAATTCAATGAGCTATGACAAGCATTACTACAAAATCTGGATGAAGAAATCATAAATGCTATCCACAGATTCACAGATTATATGCAAATTCTTCTGAATTGCATAATCAATTGCATAGTCAATACAGTGCTACCATACTTGACCTGTTGCTGAATGTTTTCAAAGTTTCCATGTATTCTTGATTGCTAAATTTTTGGACTTCTAATTTGATTCCTTTTAACAGCTTGATTTTCAGAAGGTCTTTGTTTCCTCTCCCTTTGAAAATTAGGCTTTTTACAGAAGAGGCTTCTGATTGGAATGGGATCACATTGACATTGGTGGGACCATTGTTGCTGAGCAGGGTGAGCTCCTCCTGCTCAGCAAAGGTCTTGAAATGCCTGCTAGCAAATTCTCTAGTATCTTGTGGATGAGCTAGACAGTATTTACTGAAAAGAAAGCTTCACAGATATAGGCTTGGGAACCCTTGAGCTAGAACTTTTTTTTTTTTTAAGAATGAATTGAAAATATCTGAAATTTGGCCCACAAAACTAGACATACCTATAATCAGTAGTCACGCTTGAAAATCTTGGCCTCAGGATTTGTTTATTGGACAGTCTTGTGTCAAGTAACATGTAAGCAAATAACAAATGAAGCAATTTTCAAGAATTTATAGCACCTTCAACAGATAAAGAGATTTATCTTTCAGGTCAAAAATCAACCTTAAATCTATTTACATAGCGAAAAATATATTACATTATTTCTTTTTTACTTGCGTGTGTCAGTTCTTCCATCAAAGATTTTCCTAAATCTTTAAGCAGTTATTTTCCACCCAGTTCTTGTACCTTATGACTCCAAAGTTCATCAGGATTTTACCATAATCTGCTATCAAATTAAAGGTACAAATAGGGCAACCTTTTCTTGATACTGAACTTTTTAACAGAGCTTTGTTTTACTATAAGAAGGAGTACCTATATCTGAGTAGTTGTTGGCCCATCCAATCCCAGCCCCATTAAATCACATTAAATACTGCTTAAGTGATAAAGCAATGAATCACCATGTAAGAATGGTGGAACCCGTATGAGGGCAGGTTCCTGCCTGCGGAGGAAAACTATTTCTTGGGATACTTAAAACCATGTAGGTATGGCTAATCTATTACTGTAGATAACATTCTGTTTTGAGAGAGAGGTGGACTGAGAGACTAATGGGTTTACTTTTATCTGCTCTAATTGTCTGAGAGCTATCAGCAGAGCACTGAGGAGCTGGCCATGGCATAGCTGGCATGCCTGCTAACGTAGACATGTGGAGGATCTTAATGCAGAGAGAAGGAGCTTCTGATTGCCCTACATTCAGCTAGCCAAAATCTTATCAGCTAGCCAACATGACAATCTACTGGAATCCAGGAAGCCTGATGCTCATGATCCCCAGACTATCTAGGGATAATGGAATGGGCTAGTCCAGCTGAGCTAATCTCTTCGCCTTTGCCAAGCAAACCTGCTCCCTGGTGAAATGATGTAGCTATGGTTCAGAAAGAAAGGCAAAGCAAGGCAAGTGGAAGGCAAGGGGAAGGGAAGGGAAGGGAAGGGAAGCAGAAAGGAAGCAGAAGGGAAAAATAGGAAAAAGATAGGGAAAGCACAACAAGGAAATAAAGAAGAATACTCGAAATCAATCATACATCTCTGACTTTTTCTATAACAAAAATATCCTATTTCCAGATTTGTTTTTAAATAACCATCTTTACCCTAAAAAACAAGCCCATCTATTTTCTCTCAGAATATCACTTAAAGATATGCTAAACTAAAAGTATTTTGTTGACAAATGCCTGTTTAGAAGCTTAAAACACTTGCTGTTTGTTAAGAAATGTGTTAGGATACTTAAATTTTCTAGAAACATTTTATCAGGTGAGACAAAAACAACTGGGTTACCCCTGCATATTTGTAGTTAGGGGAAATAATGTGTTTTGTTCCGTCAACATGTCCACTTTACATTATTCAGCACAAAGCTTTGTGAAATAAGAATCATGGGAATATCACAATATAAAGGAAAAAGGTACAAATAACAGCTTCATAAACTGAGAAATGTACATAAATAAATCATGTAGATGGGGGCAGTTTGCTTAGCTGGCAAGAAAAAAAAAATGGAAAATCTGCTTGTTAAACAATAACCACAGAGTGTGCTTTTATGATGTTTTTCACCACAGTAATTCATATTAGAGATAGAAGCAGTGCATGTTAAATAAAATCATTCAGCATTGTTCTCCTCACATTACAAAGAGCTGACTTATGTTGTTTTTAGATGCCTCCCATTAGAAAGTAAATATTCCTCTGATGCTATACATTTCACAAAATTTAATAAAGATGAACTGTAAATAAAGTCACAGGGAGATTTCAGACAGTTTTATTAGCAGATTGTTGAAAAGAAAAGAAAATTAAATACAATAACAGTAAACGTGGTTCTCACATTGAAACCAGGCTCAAATAACTAGGCTACCATAGAAAAATTTCCAATTCTTGCATTATGATGTAAAAACAGATTTTTGTACAGATTTTGTACAACAAAATTCGTAATAACCTTTTTTCATTTTTAGAAAACTTTAAATATATAGATAAAAATAGACAATTTTCATAGGTCCTACATGAAGATGAGTATGTTCTGTTCCAAGGGCTTGCATAGAGCGCAAATGTGGTTATAATATAGAACAACTAGACATTAATATCTTCAAGATTACAAAAGCATATAAACAATAACATGAGCACAACTTTTCTTCATAATCTATGCAAAAAAAATTCAAATCAAAAACCAAAAAAAAAAAAAAACTCAAAACCTGTATAACTAAAGAGGGGCAAAAATTCAACTTGCGGTAACATCTCATGTTCTGTAATATTTACACTGTTTTAGCAAGATTCTTTCTAAACATCCAGCTTATAAATTGGTTCCCCCTTAATCCTTAACATTTCCATTTATGTACCAAGCCAAACACTGAGGCATTCCCAAAGGTCTTGAAAGTATATACTGTAAAACTACTAAACCTACTTACAGGTGACTCTATGCAAGGAGCAGAGCAATGGTAGATGCTACTACATATTTCAGTTGTAGGCTTTTAATTCTCTTTCAAATATGAATGATTCAAAAGCTTGCCACAAGTCCATCTAACTTTACAGTTGTTAACCCTTTAAAGACTGCATATGAAAAAACTGGAGTACAGAATCCCATATGTGTTCAAGCAACTATGAAAGTTATGAAGGAATTATGATTAGAAAATAATGTCACTAGAAAGTATTAGGTAACAATATTTAATGAAAAATATTGCTCAATATTTCTTTAAAAAAAAATTACCATGACGTGGACTTGTATATACATCTTTTCTATTGTTAAAAAAGGATTGTGGTGGAGTACATATGAACTGCACAAAATAAGTGTGTACCAGTATTGCAAGGAAGACCTACAAACTATAGAAGCTCAGTGCTAGAGTTTACAAAACATTAGATTTTTTTTTTTTGACAAAATAATATTAATATCCAATCAGAACTATTTTAAAGAAATATTTGCTTTAAGTTAGGCATCTTAGACATTTAAGGTTTTGATATGTTTCCATGTAATAAATAATATTTTATATGCATAAAACATTAAAGATGAAGAAAGTATAATCACAAAACTTACAGTAATAGCACTGATTCACAAAATCAGTCTTTAAAGGGGTAACCCAAAAGTACGCAAAGCAAAGAACATAATCTTTTAGTAATGTAATAAGCACTGTGTTGCAGCTTACTTCCAGTTATCAGCACAAAGGTGAAAACACATATTGTAGCTTTCATAAAGACAGTGAAAGTAACACATAACCACCCATCCCTAAGACAAGGCGGGAGGGACAATAGACTTCAACTGTATCACTCAGTTCTACGTGGAATTGGACTGATACATCAAGTGTTTGTTAGGTTTTCTTTTTTTTTAGCGACATTGACGCAATATGACATTAACATATAAAAATATTTCTGGCATTTTGACTTGCTGCTCAGCCACAGTCCATTCTTAAAAGTGCACTAACCAGGGCACTAACCAGGGCTCAATATACAAATAAAAGTGGCTGCTACAGAATTCTGACTTGTTACCAGATGCTTAAGATCTCATTCAGTAATACTGTGACTCCAGGACAAATATTTACATGCCTGCATGCGTTAAAACTAGAAAGGTGTCTTTCTGACCAACAGGGTGACAAAACAATATTATCTAAAATTTTCATTTCCTAAACTCTAGATTTCTACTGCATACATAATACCTTCCTTGTGTGATTTGTGTTATATACTGTACATGTGACCAACAGTTTGAATAAGCAAAGTCTTTTATTTCATAAACCCCTGCCAGTTTACAATGAGAAATTATTACTCTTTTTATTGTATTTTTTTATTTTAGGAAAAGAGATTTTGTGAACAGTAAAACAGTTTGTTTACATTCAGAATTTCTTTTCACTTACACAAAATTCCATTTCACTTAATGTAGTCTAACATCCATGTGTTGGTCTCTTGGAAAGCATGTGGAAAAAAAATGTCTTTAGAAGAAAACCCACGATCATAGTTTGAAAACTGAATGCATCAATTTTTTTCTTCTACTTCTTTTTTTTTAGTTTTTTTTTTTTTTTAAGAATCCTCTTATGCCCTCTACAAGTTCATTTCTGAGCTGTCTTGCTGGTTTCGGTATGACATAACAGTCTATCAGTGCACTTGGACACTGCTGGAAGGATCATTTGATGTGCTCAAATATAGACTCATCAGAGGAGGACAGTCTGCATTCCTTTAAAAAGGGAATACTCAGCCTTGTTCTGATCTGCCTGTGATTTTGGATACAATAGTCCGGCGCAGAGATGCAGATTTTTCACTGTAAGAAGAGTGCTACTGTACATTTACAAACATTCTCTAGGTCTCTGGGTTGAGCCACAGGAGATAACCAGAGGAGGACACTCTTGCAGAATTCTTTAAATTTTTGAAGAATATTGATACACGAAGTTGAGGAAGTTGCCTTGAAAACGCTTTGTTTCCACAGAACTCCTTTTGAGTGAATGTCTTACTGCAAAGTTCTTTACCGCAGCACAGGTATCTTCAGCAGGAAAAATTCAATACATGACAGTAGTTTTCAAATAAAGTCTTCCATCTAAAATAGGAAAAATAAACATTTCCTTTATATACTAATTTCTGTTATGAAATAAAAAAAAATGTAAAATCGCAACAAAACTAATGCTCCCATAAAGCTGTAAAATCCCACCTATAGTACTTTATTTTCTAAATTAAAAAAAAAAAAAATTATTAAAAACTCTGCTGAATATCACCATTGTCATTTCACCTGATGGCAGTCAAATTAACTCCATTAACAATTACTTGCATTTTGCAAGTTCTGCACATTGCAACACCTTTCAATGCTTTAATATATGCTACACTCATATCAGTGCCAGGGCACTAAGAATGTAGGTGGAGTTTCTGTGCATGTGTTTTTACTGATATGCAAACTTAACTGAATAGTGCTAAACAGCAATTATTTCCTTCATGGTTGCAGAGCAAAAATCTTCTTGCATGCAATCGTTAGTACTCCCATCACTAAAGGCATAGCTCATACTTTCTGATTTAGCTATGTTGTTAAATATACCATGTAATGTAACCATTGTGCACATTTGTAGCTATTTATATAGAACCCAGTATAGGATATTTAATCGGTATCAGTGAAGTATAGCCTCCTTCCCCCATAAATGTGATTAACTGAACAATTACTATGTTAAAGATGTAAGCACGTCTCTCTCAACCTTTTTTCCACCCAAGTGAGGAGCATATATTTAAGGGAGATATGTGTGGCGGAGGGGGAACACAAGGAACAATAAGTTCACCTAGCCAGTAACCTAGCTAGATCTAGAAAAATTTGAAAGCCAGAGAACGTTCTGCGACAAAACATTTTCATCTAATTTACAAATATAAAGCAAATCTTTCTTCACTGTAGACATGAATATTTTATACGTATCTATGCTCACAGAGATACAGAGATCATCTTTTTAAATAGGAAACAGACAGAAAAACTGGTACATGCTTACTATGCTGTCCTGTATGACAGAAAGTGTTCCTCCCTTGTGAGTAAAGCACATTATGAAGCATATTAATCCTGCACAGCACATAATTATAAAGCACTACTTAAACATTTTAGAATAAAATGCGTCTGGAAGTACAAGCAGTATCTCCATTCCTGAAGTCCAAGTGAAATCCTCCTTTTGGTCCAAATGAAATAGATCAATAAATATTCATAAGATCTCAGAGTTTCTTTGATTTTCTTACTTTAAGCATTTTATTGCAAATTAGTCTTTAAAATTCACATTAGAAAATACAGGAATTGTGCAATTGTGTGTGATGAAACAGTACACCAGATTTTCACAGGCTTGACCGGCCTGCAGCATCACTAACATTATCTTATCCACTGAGAGAAAGAAAAGTTTAATTTGAAAGTAGGCAAGTGTACATCACATACAGCTGGCAAAATTCATTCCTTCTGCCTACCCTTTTCCAATTTTTGTTGTCTAGTTTCTACTACAACTGCACAGGAAAATGGGAAATGGTAGAATCTCTCGATTCCTTCTTTTACAGTGACTCTTATCTATTTTCCCTTCGCTTTTGCTTTTCCATCATTTATTTTATTTTTTAAGTTTTTGGGGTGTACGCCCTTTTACTACTTTCCTGCCCCTCTTCCCTACCCAATATCTAAGCTTTTTTCAGTGGGGTAGATAATTTTCCCACTGCTTACTCTCAGAACGATTTCAGCATTTTCTTTGCTCTTTATGGTCTTTGTGCACTGAAGAGAGATAAAAATAAATTGAGTAACTTAAAGACTTTTTATTCTTCTCTGATGCATGAAGAGCAACCAAAATGCTTATGGGAATCCAAGGGAGAAAGAATAAACCTTTAAAACTGAGCTCAGTAAAACTGAAGGCCTGGTAAACCACGTTAAAAGAAAATCCAGCAAGTACAGGATAGCCAGAGCTACTACTGGCTATAGTTGCATATAATTCTCCCACATATATTGAATAAACACAGTAGACATTTACAGCACTAAAGCTGTCTAGTTACCTCCGCAGCAGAATTACTTTGTATATATACCAGCACTTTGGCTATCTTGCATGCACACTTGCTAATGAGCGCTATGCATAATTCCCATACCTAAACATTAAGATAACCTACAGTCAGTAACTTGTATTTTATTTTACTATATTAGGTCTCCATATACCTTTTAAAATAAAATATTTATTTAAGCATATTCTCAATTAAAAATACAGCTGTAGGAAGCTGAATCCTAGTAGTGGGCAACAAAAGAGCACCGATCTGCAGAGAACAGCAGTACATTTTTAAAAGTCAGCTCTATTTTACACTTCTTCAGGACCCAACCTGGCAGTGAAGCCAAAAGGAGGTTTTTCATTTTTAATGGAAGACACTATCAGGTTCTGTAGTCTGTCTCAATAGAAAATGTACAGTAATAGAAGTGGACAGCTTTCAAAGCATCTCTCTTAAATAGTAAAAATGTATCTGTTTGTAAAATTTACCGGTATTTGTAAAATAAACATAAACCTTCCTCTTCCTCAACTAACTATGATGGAACATTAAAAATGCAATTAAATAATCTGTATCGATAATGGACTTAAAATGCTATATAGGAACTAAGTAGCTGATCTCATACCATCTTCAACACCGGATATATTTTCTATTAACTTTTTTGACTGCTTCCCCTAACATATGGGCAAATGCAGCAAGCATTAAACATGTCATCTATAAAATACATCCTGCCACAGTATGATGTAGATAAAGTAATTCCATGATTAAGTCATACTTAGTAAGAGTTCAAAGGTTGCTAAGAATTGTAAAATATTTTATTTATTTTCTCAAGATTAGTCTCAGGAAGAATGAGGTGCAAAATGCATAGCCTCTTCTTTAGCAGCTGCAGCACCAATGTGGAAAACGTCATAGCATCTATGGAGCTGCCTACTGCCCTCTCAAAATAACGATGAATTATGGAGAAGAAGAAAGAGACATTATTTCTGTAGGTTTTACACTTTTCTTCTAGCATACCTGCTGTATGTAGCAAAGAATTACATGTGACCACTCATAAAGCACATATAGTAGGCAAATAGCACTGCATTTTAGAAATATGAAGACTTCAAACTGCACTAGGCCCTAACTTAATTTCAGTCTCAACTCTTATTGTTCAGAGCTTTGTCTGAAATAATCAAAACTTCTCAATGCTGTTGTCAAGGCCACCTGAATTCCTGCCTCCTGGTCACCTTTTATTGTATTTATTTGATATGTGCATTGCGTTCCTTTCTATTGTTAACCAATGCATAATTCACCTACATGCATTAAGAACAATATTATGTAAAAGAAATATGTAATATATTATTCACATACACTTACTAACACGCACACATATACATTCACTATACATATACTACATCATATTTTCTAAATATGTTTACAAGGTTGGAATGTATTTTTATCTTACTGAAAATTGTTTCATGGTGGTAAAGCACCCAGCTTATACATACTGTTATATATAATGTAAACACGCAAAACCTCCTTTCACACTTAGTGTTCAAGCAACACCACAAACTGAGAAAATACTGCTAAAATGGTAAATAAAACTGTGTATGATTAGCAGATTGTCACTCTTGTTTTAATTGTTCCTTTGCAAATGGCAGTGTTCAGCAAGGTCATGCAAGCTCAATGTGAAAACACCATTACTTCTGGATCTCATTTGTTTTTGTCTGTGGACTGATATGACAGAAATTTTAGGCAGGATGAGGGAGTATTTTTTTAAACCAACCCTTTCTAATTAAGACTCATGTGGAGGGTTTTGAATGAACACGCCTAAATAGTTATAAGGTCATAAATGTTTTAAAAAACAAACAAGCAGATCTGACATGAAGTTTGCAATGCTGAAACAATGTATATGCCTTCAAATGCATTCCCATAGAGATGTCAGCTGGGGAATGCTTATATTCAGACTAGCACACTGTGGGCAGCGGGTGGTATCTCCATGGGCCTAAAATTTTCTGAGCTAAAAATATAAACCCATTCAAATATTATTCCTATTAGTATAGATCACAGTAAAGTGTTAAAAATCTATGTGAAACGTTAAATGTGGTTTTAGGTTGCAAACTAAATAAATAATTCATTAGATGATAATACGTGCATCTCTGTCATGCAATGCAAGTCACACTGGGGCTGTTCACCATCCAAATCTATTGTATTTTAGTCTGTACTCTGCGGGCTTCTTTAAAAATAAGCATAATGACAACGATCATCATGACTATCAGAAAAGTATACTGCAGTCTTTCGTCTACCAAAATCTGCAAGTTAACATCAAAGGTATGGTGCCACACCTGAATTCAGTTGATTGCTATCACAGAGAAGCTTACTGTGGAAACCTGTTCTTAGTAATAGTATAAAGTGTATCTATCCTATAGTGAGAAGCTTTGGGAAAAGGAAAGAAAGAAAAAAAAAAGATATGGTAGTATGGTAGCATGTTACAGAGAGCTAGCAAGAAAGAAAATCACAGAGTCCAGGTTAAAATAAGAAAGAAAAAAAAAAAAAAGGAAAGACGAAATAATGTATGAGAAGGAAAATGAATGAAAAAAAGAGAAATCTCTGTGGGAGCTTTGGAAAGTTAGGATGTTGAGGTTTGGATAATTTTTTGTCCATTGTTTTATTATTGCTGCTGGTTTTTTTTGTGACTGCAATTTGTGAGCTGTAGAGCAGTAGTGCCAGCCCACAGTCTAGGAATCCTTACATCAAAGGATATCAAAGGATATTTGAATAGTGGATCTATTTGTCTGTTTGTGTTTTCAAAGTAACAAACACCTACTTCAGATTGATTTCTCTCTCATTACTCCGGCAGAAAGAATGCTTAACTGAAAGGGAGAGGATGGGAATTTGTGTCCCAGCTCTGACTCCGAACTGCTCTGCGACTCTGGGTAACCATTTCACTCCGTGGTGTTTCTGTCTTCTCCCTTATCCTTTCTCTCTCTTGGTCTTCCCTTTCTCTTTTTAGGCGGCAGAGATCTGGTGCAGTGACTGTTCCTCAATCTGTTTTATATGGTCCCTAACAACCTACAGCAGTGCTAGCTGAGATCTCTAAGGAGTACCTTATCACAAAGATGAAAAAATAAATTTACATGCACATACTTGCTTAATTGGAACTACAGGCTCTCCGCTCAAAAAAATCCATCCTCACTGAGATGCAGTGGCTCAGCTGGGATGGTTGAGCTGACCTGAGCTCAGAGGCCTCTTTTAAAACCAGATGTTACAACATATAAAAGCCCCAGGACTAGCCCATGTGCTCATTAAAGGCTGCAGAAACGTTATACTTAAACTTAGTAACTCCACAGTGTTGCCACATCCTGCAGCCATTCAAAAATTGTCAACTTCAGTTCTAGCAAGCTGATGTAATTATGAAGCATTTCTCACTCTCTCTCTGCAAGAAAAGATGGTGTGGCAAGCAAATGAAATATCTTCTTGTTGTAAGTTAATGTAACACATATTTTGTAACTCAAGAATCATTACAGCTCTCCTCCTGAACATTTTATAAGCTGTAATATTAGAGTGAAAAATATCATGATCCATCCTCAGTCCAGTAGATTAAGAGAAATAAAATATTTGTGACATAAAATGAGGCTACTTTTATCTAAATAAAAGAAAAGCTGCTCACTTGTGCTAAA
The DNA here is from genome assembly GCF_040807025.1 of Struthio camelus. NCBI lineage: Eukaryota > Metazoa > Chordata > Aves > Struthioniformes > Struthionidae > Struthio > Struthio camelus. The sequence goes on along the minus strand of NC_090942.1, from coordinate 179,397,968 downwards.
GAACATAATGAATTGTGTTTCCTGTTAGGAAGTAGCTTTATTGAAAATGGCAGCTATTTTCTCAGAAGTTATTTCCAGGCACCTGTAATCTAATGAGGTTTGTCCCTTTCAAAGAACAGTTGTACGTGCATGGCCGAATGCACACAACCTCTTCAGCCCAGAGCTGAAAAAAGCATCTGCAAGACATAGCTCAAACACATTTAAATTATATAACTGGTTGGTTTATTTGTTTTAATAAGATAGGGCAAATGTGAATCACAGTGTACTTCTAACCTTTCATTCAGCCTGATGTTTTAATCATTTGGAGGAAGAGAAACAAAACAAAACAAAGGGATGGCAAACAAATGGTAATGATTCATGTGATATTTGATAAGACAGCAACGGGAAGTCAAAATAAAAGCAAACATATTGTGACAGATGGAAGGGATCTTAGTCAAATTGCAACCCTTCTTCGAAAAACTTAAAGGAAGCAGCTAATTAAGGATGAAATCTATTTTTGTATGCTCTTCATATATTTTATTCAAAATAGAGACAAAGGAAGATTTATTTTCCACCAAAGCAGGAAGACAAAAATGGGAGTCTAACTTTAATCATGGGAAAATCATTTATGAAGAGGCTGATACTTTTTTAGAGATTGCAGAGTGCAACAGGGAACATAAACCCTAGCTTTTATAAAATGCAGTCATGAAATCAACAGAACATAACTTTCCATAATTTTCCTTATAAAATGAAAAACAATATTTCTGGAGGGGACAAAATTCCTCCTAGTGTACAAGGTTAATCAGAGCACTGAAGTTTACAAATGGATGCTAAAGAGGAGGGAGAGAGGGATCTACACCGTCCCAATACTGTTATTGATGGCAGAAGTAGATCCTGGATTGGGGAACATGGATCTACTGCTGTCTTCCCAGGTAGAACTAGAGATGAGTAAAGGAGATGTAGGAAAGCCGTCTCAAAAGTTGGGGCTGTTAAATTTCAGCAGTCTGTTCTTAAAAAAAAAAAAAAAAAAGAAGTGCTGATACAGGTTTTATGCAAAGATGAGTGATTTCACACTGCCTGTTCAACAAACTCATGCAAATATGAAGTATGCAAACATACTTGGCCAAACGCTATCCTAATTTACTCTTTGTACTATAACATCAATGAATTAGTTTCAAATTTGCATATTGCTATTAATCATACGCCTTTAATTTCTATACTTAACATCATCTACAAACATATTTGTGCTGATATTCAGTGCATATGTGCAGGAGAATGAGATGTTCATATTTTTTTTTTAAAGTAATATTTCAAACTTAGAAGATTTTAATTCTGTATCTGAGTTTCCAAACATAAAACTAAAACATTGATACACATAAAAAGAAGTGTCTAAACACTTTTTTTTTTTGCACTTCTTTTATTATTGAGTTTTCAGAATCTCCTTTCAGTTTTTTTCATGTATTTAAATCATGAATGTATGTTTTCATCATATCACTGAATACTCTGGGAAGGAAATGAAGGTGAGCAATCTGGTCTTTAGTAAACTAACAAACCGAAGGACTCTCTGAATATGTCACCTTCTTTTATTTAAAGATCGCATGGAATACACAGAGCTTGCCATTTTGGGCACTCAAAAGATTGAACTGGCAAGGTGAGAAAATCTTTGAAAGAAATATATAAAATAAATCGCACTGTCTCCTATTGTTGCCTTATGAACTCAGCCACCCTTGCTCTGTTTGTATAAACAGAACAAAAGCACATCCAGAAAAAAAAGACAAGAGAACTAATTACTTACAGCCACTGAACCTGAGTCTCTAAGGCATTGCATTGTGGTCACTTCTATTGGTAAAAACAAAACAAAACAAAAAGGAAAAAAAAAACTTGAACTGAGGACTCATGTGGAAAAGTTATTAAAGGATGAAGTCACAGCTAAATACAACCTGCTTGTGAGCTTCCAAGAGCTCATTGTGCTCAACGCTGTTTGCATCACAGTGGGGAGAATTTTTATACTGATCAGTTTCACAGAAGTTCAACTTGTCCTGCATGAAATAGTTTTGAATTCTGCATAAATACATACTTGCTTGCTATCATGTTTTCAAAAATAGAAAAAACGTTTCTTTTAGCAAGTCAAGAAACAAGCAACCTTGGATTTGATATCACAAAATGGTGAAAGAGTTGAGATCTAAGTATGGGAACGTAGTTTATGCTGACACCTTCCTTTTTTCTCATGAAGTCTTGATGGAAATAGAAGTTACTATTCAGTTTTTTAGTCTGTTTTCACCTCCCCCTACCTTTCTTCTCAGTTTTACTTCCTTGTTCAGTGCTTTGCTCAAATGTTCACTTTTTTACACTAAACATCATCAAGAAAGTAATCTTAAATCTGGAAACTGTGTTAAAAGATAATTATTTTTCTCTCTGGAAAGGAAAAAATGCCCTATATGAAAAAATCGGAATAAAATGTGGTAGAATAGCTTTTGCTGAAGATTTTGAGCAGTTTCTGCTTCTGAAATGGAATCAAATTATAGACAATATCTGCACAAAAGCATAGCAAAAAAAGTGTCATCGTCCCCCCCCAACACACATACACACAGATCCCTCCCGCCACTGAATTAGAAGTTAATACTACTAATATGATAAATGTGTTTACATTTAGGGATGACATAACAATGTGTGGATTAATAAAGGTCTTGGCTACGTCAAAGTCTGCAAAAGGTAACGAGGGTCATGACTGCGCTACAGGTAGTAGTTGTGGCCATGGCTAGTACTAGCAATCTATTCTTCCCATCACCAGCCAATGTGATGCTTTCCTTAAGCATATATCAACCACTTATTATGGTAAGTTCTTCCAAACTATTGTCTGTACCCCAGGCTACTATTTAAAGCACAAAGAAAGGCTTAACTAAAAAACACCACACATACACAAAGCATCCCTTCTGATTCAGAGAATCACAGACTTACCTTATTCTTCTCTGCAAGCTACTTTTTTTCTAAACAAGTAATTTTCATTTGATGTCATAGACCATTAAGTATAGGGTAGACTACTGCTCTGGGTTTTTTTAGCTTAGACTTAAAACCCACAATTAATAAAAGAGTATGATCTGGCTTTTACTCATGCCCAGTTCCTGAGATGTCATTTCAAATGCTGCAAAGGTTCCTCCCCAGTTCAATGGAATATAGAAGCCCTTTAAAGAAAGCATTCAGCTTTATTACTTACACTAGCCTGCATAAATCAATTCTGATGCATGGGATCCTATTCTAATATCAATATCACATTAATACCACATTTTTCTTTAATATCCAACCACCCTTGTTCTCATTTCAGTGCTAAAACAGAATAACAGCCCACTGCAAAACATGAAGAAATAGTCACATGTAGCACAGGAAAGAACGAGGCTGTAAAACAGATAGATTGCATAGTGGCAAGCTTATGGAAAATCTATTAAGGATGCACGGCATGTCAAAACACATGCAATATAAGCTTGTTGCTTTTAGGTATTTTGCATGAAAGCAAGCTTATGGAAGACAATGGCACCAAGCAGTCAGCTCCAGAACAAGAGTCAAGGTGACAGAAACCAAACCAGAAGTCATGCCCAAAGAAAAAGGCAATGAACAGAAGTCATACATAATCCTAACTACCAAATAAAAATATGAATAGATCTTAATGAAGTTCCTGGGGCTTAGCATGAGTGACACAGCTATTAAACTGAAAAAACAGCTCGTGTTAAATCTGATGAAGGCTTCAAACTTAAAGATATATAAGTAGTTTAACCTAGTAGTTAGCCATTAAGCAATACTTGACGCTTTTAATCCTACAAGGAATGAAAAATACTGCATTTTAAACCACAAAAAAACTCTATTTTTCTGACAAGTGTTAATGCTAAACTGGGTAGACTGTTTTTCAATTCACAATTCAAACTAGTTTTCCTAACTAACTGTAAACTTGTATCTTGGGCATGTCTTCATAGATGCATTTAAGTACTGTTGTGACAACCTCTCCCATTCACTCTCAGCGGTAACATAATTTAAGATAGGTAGTTCAAAATTATTCTTCCCTCCAAGGAAAAACTCAATTAGCCTTAGGGCCAGGTGGTTTGAATTTGGCACTACTCTGTGTCTTTGCCAATAGAGATTCCTCAGAAAAAACAGCATGTCATGACAGACTGTGTCCTGAATGCACACCCTACAGAAATCCCAGACCATATGGAAGCAGCATGATTTCCCATAGAGAACTTAGCATCATGGTCCATCATAAAAAAGTAAGCAAGAGAAAAAAGAATGGCTAAATTGAAACACAGAGCTGATGTAGTCAGTGACTCTAGAATCAAGTGACTACCTTGGAGTCAGAAGAACTGACCTGTGCAAAATGTCTGAAGTAAAAAAAAAATTTTGCCTGGAAACATGATTTCATCAAATGAGAGGAAATTAAAAGAGTTCATGGGTGCTTTTTCTTTTTTTGTAGTTTTCCACTTAAGATGGCTATCTTCAATATCAACATATGAATAGCATTGGACAAGGCACTGGTGGGACCTCCCCTGGAACACAGCTTAGGATGTGGGTTATACATGGTGGATACGGATTCAAACAGGAATAATTTCAGAAAGGCTACTAGTATGATACAAGGAAAAGAGTCCACAACATAAGAAAAAAAAAAAGGAAAAAAGAAAGCATTGATTTGCTTTTCATAGAAAAACAACTGATTATTCTTTGTAAATATATCAAATAGGAGGAGGAGACACAGAACAGCTCTGTTTTCTATTGGAAGAATGGGGTTCTGGTACAGCCTTCCAAAATGAGAGATGCGTTAAAACGGTCTTTAAGACGGCATTTATGAGATAACTGCCTGCAGGATATAAAGCCCATGTACTGCTATCCTTAATGCTATCCCATTTTAGTAGAAAGAGAGTCATGAATTGAATATATCCTAATATTAGATCCAGGAGAATAGACGATACTGGAATGCTAATTTATCCTGGAAAATATAAGAGAGTCAAAGGTCTCGCAATAATAATAATAATTAAAAAAAACTACAGCTAAAACTTAGCTTTCAATTCCTACAACTCAGACTCTTGTGCATTGTATATTTAAGATCAAACTTTGGAACTATTGACCGTTTGGAACTGGATAAGTACCAAAATTGAATTGAATTGAATCTGTGAAATTTTTAATATCATTTCGTATTTCAGTGTTTAGCATTTGGAACCAGACTGCTTAAGATGACATCTTTCCCTATAGTTACTTCTACGATAGTCACTGTGATTGTACAATAAATTTGATTTGAAAATGGAACTGATCCTCCAGTCAGTTATAGCACTTTCACGATGCTTCCAGTGAAGCCAAGGAGTCTGATCCAACCACAGGATTTTTACTTTCAGTTCATCAAGGCACCGACGTACTACACTCTCTTCAGTAGCTAAGGGCATATATATCTTTGAGTCAGAGTGTAAAGCTAAAAATGAGAGTAAATTATTGCTGCTTTTTATTTTATGTTTGCATTCAATATAGCTTGATTACTTGAAAGGACTAGTAGCCAACATATTGCAGTATGAAACAATATCATGAAAAATACATGTCTTTTAATGCAAGGGTTGCACTGACAGTTTGTCACAGGCAAAATCTGCAGAATCAACAGAGAGACTAAACAAACAAGTCAAAACTTGAATTATCTAATGCAGCATTGTGTATTTTTAACAGTCACTATTCTAATTTCATGTACATAAACTAGCACTGTAAATTTTTTGGTCCTGACTTAATAACACTTTATTTCCAAGGCCAGTTGCAGCACTTTGTGATCCATCCTTTCTAACGCCCGTGACAGAACACACTGTTATGCTATTGCTGCTTTTCCTAAGCTATTAGAGACTGCATCACTTTTAAAAAATAAGGCTGACAAGAATATAATAGAAAAAATGATCCTTTTACCATTACTGATACACACTTTATGTGTCTCAACTAGGAAAAACAAAATGACATTACATTATCATTATATATGCTTCTGTCTCCCAGGATGTCCTTCAGGTGTTATGGAACCTTACAGTGACCAGAATACTTCCTATGAAGGGTTGAGATTTTTTTTTTTTTTTAACCTAGCAGTCTATATTCTATAGAATAGGTTTTCCTCTTTACAGGCCAGCTGGCAGTTCACTAAAAGAATACTTATTATAGATAAATGCTGACAGCAAATTTTAGCTAGAGATGGAATGTGACGCTGGCTAAGTATTCCTTCCAAATGTGTTAATTTTAGTTCCACTTCCCTTATACTTTTATTAGATGATTTATTTCTCTTCTTTTCTTCTGTTATAGGAACGTCAGATACTAATAGGGATGAGTCAAGCTCCAAATCAAATCCATGGGAAAGTTGAACATATGAATTATACGAAGCCTAAATTGTTTTATCCTGGCATTCTTAATTATATTAGTATAAAAATAACCACTGTTAGAAAACACTACTGTTAGAATTAAGACAGATTTGGCACAGGAATTGCCTAGTTTTCTGGTTTACAATGTGACATTTATATGATTATTAAAGATATATTAAGAATTTGTTCATCTAAAAATAAAACACTATAAACAAGAGAGAAAATATTTCCACAAAAATACTTGAAAATGCATAAAAAGTACATAAAATGCTATCACTTTTTTCCCATCACGCTGGGAGAGAAGGAAATGATGAAGACTAAAATAGTTGGCCACTTTAAAACTAAATTATAAGACCTTCAGCTCACCTAAATTATTACAGCTTCATTGATGCTAACAGTATCGTTTTTGTTTTTTTTTTTAACTGACCTAAGACTAGAAGCGCATTTCAGCAGAAGTGATATTTTTAGGAAGGTGGTTGCCTTCTTAACTCCTAACTCAATTCAAAGGACTGCTTGCCTGAAAAAATCACAAAATATATTTTTACTTATACTTTAAGGTTTACTGCTTTTTGCCTTTTGAATATATTAACTGAATACCGAACTCACATTCATAATAACAAGACTTCTGTGCATGCAGTTAGTTTAAGAGTATAAAAGAGAGACTGCGACCTATTATGCCAAAAAGCTGCCATTCAGTAATAGGCTACTTTTGATCTATCATCCAAGAATCAAGGTAAACCAGTCTAATAAATTTTTTCATATTAAAATCTAGGCAGGCTGGATTTACATAAAATTATGACTATCAAGTATTTTCTTACTAAATCCCATAAAATATTTCCCCTATTTTTCCTGTACTAGATGTGAAACTAACTATAATTAGTTGGTAATAGTTGTAAATTGCTGTATTTTGCATTACCTCTCTTTGCCACTTTTTAATCCCTGGGAATCTGATCGGTCATCAAAGAAAATACAAAAAGAGAAGTTAAAATAGCTAAACTTCTACCGTGCCTTTCATCCAAGATTTAGAATACTTTACAAGCATTAATCAAGTTTCACATACCCTGGTAAGATACCAGAGCATTCGTACTGCCATCAAGAAATCAGTAGATAAAAAGAACATACAGGTTTGGTTGTGGTTTAAGGAATTTGTTGAAAATGCAATAAAGCATGCAGAGTGAGCTATTCCTTTACCGTATCACTCGATAGCAAAACATCAGACCTAAAGCATATAAGCAACTCAAACAAAAGCTATTGTTTAAATCTGAAATTGAAAACTTCCACTTGCTTCTTTTCCACTGCAAAAACTGAAGTGAGGAAAGGCAGTGCCTCCTTAGCATTCACTCCTAGTGACTGTGCCATATGCTACATTTACACTTCGCAATTAGACAACACTGGGGTGAAATTGTAGGCCCAGCGACAAAGCCAATTTGTGGTACAGAAAAACAAAATCCATACAAAAAAGTGGCTGGAGGAGAACCACTTTTTTGCCTCCAGGAATAGAATCTAGGATTTCTGGAATGTGTCTGAGTTTACTTAATTTGTTTATAAATGTCTGCACCAGAATTAGTCTACCCATTCTCCTTCAACAGACAAAGCAGAAATGTGTACACCCACTTTAAGAAGTAATGGTAGACTTTCCTGCTTCTCTCCACTCCCCCCAAGGAGGGTTGAGGGTGATAAGCACAGAGATAGATGTCTACATGGTAGACTTCCACATTTCTTCAGATTAATCCCAGCCTGTGTCTCTTTTGCAAACAAAACAACATTTTAATGGAGAAACATTTACTACTTGTCCATTACAAATTAGTAATGTAACAGTAATACTACTAATACGGTACCATTCTCCTTCCTGGAGTTCTGTGATACTTCATCTATACCTTTTTTCACCTTCCATTTTTTTCCACAGTTGTTTGTGCTTATTTCTGAGTGTTTGGAATGCTTCTTTTCATTCTTCTTCCTCTTGCTTTGCGCCTTGTGCCTCACATGGTAGCATCCAATTGAAATAAACAATGCAAAGCTTCAGGATCAATGCAGAATTCAAGCTATTCTTTCTATATTTGAGGATCATGCTTTACACAGCATATTTCAGACCTGAACAGTCTGCATTATGGCAACAACACAGAACTACATCAACTAGAAAAGGAATTGTCAGGCACTGATATTTTTCCAGAACTGATGCACAGCTCCTCACTTTCAGCATCAACAGCAAGAACTGGCAGAAATTCAGCTGCCTTTAGTCTGTTTATGATCACCAGTAATGCTGGCAAGCAAAAAGGACGCTACTCGAGAGATGGGATTCATCCCAATAACTTCAGACACCTACGATGTAGATGGCTGTTTGAGTTAGTTTTGTAGACTCTCCTACAATCAATGAAAAGACCTGGAAGGTATGATTCATTTTCTTCAGAGGGAGAGACGTATCTATTACTCTTCATTGACTTTAACAGGAGTCCAGTCAACTATCTCAGATAAAGACACAGTTAGGTTAAATGTATCCCTCCCATTGATATCGTTTGGACAATTTATAGATAATTGCATTGCTTCAGCAACAATTCTATAAGCTCCACACCTTCAAGATATATAGAAATATCTATACTATCATGTGATATCAACAAAGATGCATTATAGCTTATTATTTGAAAAATGTATAGGATAATAAAGCAAAACATATATGACTCCATATACAACCTCAATAACTTAAATCTCCTGTTTCTTTATTTCTGAGACCTTTCATATAACAAGCGCTGAATTTTAAAGGATACTTAAACAGTTTCTACTTTTGTCTTTCTACAGAGCTGGCTTGCCAAAGCAGCACATGTCTAAAATGAATTCAAACACGTTAATGTGTTTATAAACTCCTTGTATAAGGATTTAGGCATATGCAGGCATATTGAAAATGAGTATAAATTCCACTGTGCTGTTTCATTGTGCAAATATAGTTTCCTTGTGTTCTAAATCTCCAATCACTTCCCTGTTTCAAGTGTACTTTTATTATTCCAATAATATTGTACTTATCCTTGAAAAAAAAAACGAAACTCCATTTCACAAATCTTACTATATACAATGTTAAGATTATGCATAGAAGCTATTTTATTCTATTCTTCCTCCACAGACACTTTTTCCAACAATATTAAGTAGTTCATACATTACCTAGGCATTCTAGGTGGTCCCCTTCTTAAGTAATAGCCTTCACCTTTGTCCCTGAAAAACTAATCAGAGTCCTCTTAGACCAATTCTTTTTACAGAAATAGCTTTCTGCAAAGTACTTCATTTCTTTTCATCTCCTAACACTTCTATATTCTGATTTGGCAGAAAACTTTAACTTTTTTTTTGCCTTATATATTCTCTTTCTTAAAGCCTTTGTCTCAAAGTTGCTGATCACCACCACCTGTCATTCAACTAGGTCTTTTCTTTATAACTACTACTGTCATCAGTCTTACTCCATGTTCAATCATTAAACATCAGGCAGTAACTCACACAACTGGTTCTCCTCAATTGTTAGTCTTGTAGAGTATAAACTCACCACATATCATGCACAGACTCCTGCAGTATTTTAAATTCTGTCCTGCTGTTAGTCTGTTTTTCTGTATACCACTTTTTGTTCTATAAAAGCCATTTTGTACCACAGGATGACAATGATAAAAATATGAAAATGTTTACCTTCTCATCCCTACCTATAACATTTAAAATAAACTCAGAAACTAACCTGAAACTGAACTCCTTTAAAAACTCTTGAAAACTTTTGGTAGAGTGGATAGGGTTTCTCCAATTTTAAATGTTGCTGTAGTCAAAATGACACAGAATGTGCAATAATGTGTTTGTTTTGCAGATACTGTAGGTCTGAAGAGATTTTTTTTGTATACTTCAATTATAAAAACATTTAAAACATACAAACTTGTGCAATTTTTATTTTAATGAAGATGAGAAGTTCATTAACGAAGATAAATATTTCATTAGATGTTAAATAAAACAAAGAGATTTTTTGGCTTCTCTCAGCACAAAATTCCTTTGAAAGATTAATTAATACATGCAAATTATGCAAATTAGACCCATGCAAATATTTTATGAAGACAATTAAGGGAACCATTAATTACTGCTTTTTTTGCTTCATTGAGATTCATTCATTTAATTTTAATTTCACTTTAACTGTTTTGATGTATAATCTTGCAGCTAAGAACTTTATCTTTCCTAGTGGGTCACTTAAACTTATAAATTTCATCAAGTGAGCAGCAACAGAAATCTGTAAAGATATTCTCTGGGCTATGTTTAGTACCAAGAGAAAATTTTGACACAATGCACTTCTAGAAACTGCAAAACTGGAAGGGAATGTGAGCTCATTCTTGGACAAGGTTCAACTGCTGGAAAAGCAATTAATTTGCTTTGGCTGTGCTAATATAGGGGAATTAGAAAGTGTGACACAAGACAAATAGAAATAATTAGTTCTCCAAAATGATGTTCTCATTAATATGGTTTGAACAGTAGAAATAAAAAACATTATTGTGGCATGTCTGCATTCTGTCCCCAGCCACAGGAGGTAGAAAAATGCAAGAAACAGCATTTTTTCACTTTTGTAGTTTACATGGTCGTGGCATTTATTTTTATTTTTTATTGAAGGATTTAAGAAAAGGAAATTGTGGGCCTGATCTTTTATCTAAAACCTACTGATTTTGCATAAGGCATGAGGGATCCCTAGGTGTCTAAACTGTTTTCTTTCTGAGAAAATATGATGCTATAAATGTAATTGACTAGGCTTTTCACAACAATACACTCAAGGTGCTAAATTGAAACTTTGATTTCAATATTGTTCATTTAAATCATATTTTATGATACACAGTACACACAGTGCATAATGTTTACACTGTAGCTTCAGCCACTATAGCAAAAGATTGCTCTATCAAAAGATTTTATGACAACTTCTCCAAATTTGGTAACATAAAAAAGTTTTCTTTCTCTGTAACACGAATACCCGTGCATGCATTTGACAAAGTATATGAAAGTAAAATTTCTGTTGCTCTCATTTTTAATACCTATACTAATTCTTACCAAGCTTTTAAGCAAGCATTGAAAATGACTAGCTGGTACTTTTCATAAAAACAGGCTGTTGGAAGGCTGTCAAGAACATTTACTTACTTACACCCCATACTTCCTCAGTCTTTACAGGATTAAAAGTAAGATAACAGTATGTGGCCCCTCAAAATATTATAGAAGTCTTTTTCCCCATAGGTGCTCTCTCTTAAAGCTTCTGGACCAAGTCCCCACTTAAGTAGGAAATACCTGTGAGGATGCTTATTTGGAAGCATCACTCCAGTTTGGAGCATTTTGGTAGGTAATAATGTGTAAGGTGAAGGCACCTCCCTTTCAAAGTTTTCCTGTGTATAGTCTTTATATCTGCAGTCAAGTATTAATATGTAATGATTTGATTTATTTCTTATTTAAGTTAGGTAGCAGACTACAATATCTGCCTGAAATGGAGAATTTTCTTTTAATGTTTATGCACATGCCTACTTTGATTTTTTTTGATGTTAACATGATTACTATCATTAAGAAAATTCTCAAGTGCCATTATGACAGAGGTTAACCAAAATTATCTAAGAAAATTTCTAGAACTCACAGTAATAACTCTGTATAAACAGAATCTTGCCCTCAGGGTAACAGTTGATAAGTGAAAATGCAAAGAAGGATTTTAATTTGAAAACCTCTGAAATTCTTTTATTCTTTGAATGGTCATTTATTCTTTAAAAAAGTGGATAAAATACTTCCATGTTGCTAATCTGGTAAGTATGTACTTGTTAAACACATGGTGAACGACTATAAAAATTGCAAAACACTAGGAAGTATCTTCTCCCTCGACCATCAACTCTTTTAGTCTTTCTAGCCAAATCTTAGAATTAGCACTCCACCTCCTGCTTCCTAGGCTTTTCATTGCTCTTTGATACAAAGTCCAATTCTCCCACTACCTTGCTAATTTCTTTTTCAGTTTGATCTTTTTGGCTTCTACTTCAGCTTTCTGTGCTCATTTCAAAGGGCTGAGGTGTTCCTCCCATTGTCTCATCTCTCTGTGCTTCATATCTGAACTGTTTAATCTACAAACAGAAATTCAGCTACCACATCTATGTTGACAATTCACAAAGGTCTTCCTTTGTATTCCAGATCTATTTTCTTTTGCCCTAACTAAAATCTCAGCCTGCTTTTCTGAGTCTCCTTATGAATGTTTAGTTACTATGACAATCTCAGGTTGGGAAAACAGATCTGTTAATCTTTCACCTTCAGAATCCTCCTCCACCCCACTGGTCTTCTTCTTAGTCGCAACGGACTACTCTTTTATCTTGTCTGTTAGTGAAGTTCAAAGTCAAGGTGTCTTGTTCATTTGTTACTTCCGTCTTTTCGTTACCACATTGTATCTAAATTTCACAGATTCTTTTAATATAAAATCTCTGATCTTCATTTTCCTACCTCTCTTTTTAGCTACAAATTCATATTCAAGGTCTCCTCACATCTTACCCCCTAAAACCTATTTTTGTCTGAATTGTACATTCATATGGCAAAAATATTTTCCTTTCTGGTTCTTTGAATTGTCAGTCCCTCCTAATTCCTTCACTGGCTCTTCTTTACTAACTATAAAAACTTGGAAAACTTGAAAGGTTTTGCCTTACCTTTCACCTTACACATTATTACCTACCAAAATGCTCCAAACTGGAGTGATGCTTCCAAATAAGCATCCTCACAGGTATTTCCTACTACTCTCTAGAGTTAAGAAGAACTCCATGTAATGTTCACTAAACTAACTCACTATTATACTGGTTATCCAGATATCCAGGTTTGATACCTGGATTTGTAGGTGAAGCTGGCAGCAAGACCTGAGATCAGCAACTGAATCTGAATCAGGAATATGATCAGGAATATGAGATGATGAATATATATAACTTCCCACATCATTGAAGAAGTTATTTACCAACATGATCACTGCCATTTCAGAGCCATCATCTCATCAAAAAATATCTGTGTGACACTTTAAGGGAAATGAGAATACCTGGCTATGTTTCTTTACAAATTCTTGGATTGCCTTGATCATTGCCAAATTTACTTCATAGAAAAAAACTGAATACTCCTCTGTGTCAATGTCACACATTCTTTGCTTCTTGCTGTTGTCCAAATATACTTGGAGATAGATAGATCTGCATTTTATGACTCCAGTTTCATTAAATGTTATATCTTGTTTGTGAATTGACCAAAAAATTGAAAGGAAAGTGTGTACTAGTGCTTGTATGCCCAGTTTTTGGCATTTGAGATAAAAAGAAAGCTGCTACTAGTTTATCTTCACCTCTGTGGGTAGAAGAGAAGAGTAGGTCTTAAGTCTATGTACTAGGAAGCTGAATGAAATTAAATGGAGCTTTGGGTTCAGAAGCTCACAGAACCCAGATAAATTAAATAATTCCATTACTTATCTATGAACAAAGAAAAGAGTTGAAAAGTCTTGACACTACGTGCACTTTGTCATTACCTTGCTATTCAGAGGTTGGCCATTAGTCTGAGCAAGTGCAGAGCAAGCACAGATGATGTGTTACATGCATTCCTTTAGCATGCAGTCTTGGGATGTAAAACATAACACCAATATTTATGTGAGTAAATTCTACTTAGTTTTGCATATGTCTATATAATGAGAGAGCATGTAGGGACATATAAAAGGGAAAGCAAAGACTTGAAGGGTAGAAAGAAAACATCAGCTGTTGGAAGATTTAAGTTCGGTCCCCTAATCTACCACAGATTTCCAACATATCTTTGATCATGCTCCTTAGCCCCTCTATAATACAAAGATAATTGCTTTGTTCTGCATCACAGGAGTATTTTCTGATGTGAATATTAAATCCATTACAGATTGCAAAGTTGTTCAGATATTATATCGATAACATTTCTTCCAGCTTTTCAGTCACTCCTGACATAGCTCACAATAATTTATCTGAGACAGAACACAAGGTTGAAAGCTGGACTTGCTAAAAAAGATAAGGAATTCTGTTCTCCAAAACATACGCTCATGCAGAAATAGATTAAAATAAATCAAGTACCCTCTGAAAATAAATAATGGCAGTTTGAGGACTATTTTAGGAGTAGCTAATTTTGGTAGCTTTATAAAATTACACCTTTCTCATGGATAATCTCTTCACAAACAGTTTCTCAAAAGTATTGTGCACAAACTTGCTTTCCTTCAGCTTGATGCCTGTTTTTGTTTTTTCTGCTTAAATATACATATTTACTCTAACAATTGGAAAGAATCATATGCTCTTAATTAATGATTTATCTTGAATTTCTGTTAAAGATCAACCTTACCTCTTTAGATATTTCTTCATATTATTATCCTTGAAAGCTTCACAGAGAAATTAAATTATATTTTTAAAAAGGGAAAAGGTAGGTTTTATGGAAGACTTCAATACTGAAAGTGATGTAGCATTAGAAGATAAAGATATTCCAAAGAACAGAGAAAGTATAGGAATATTCTATCATATACAAAAATTAAAAATAAAAAAAGGCCTAGCATATCCAGGCCCAGTTTTCCACTCGGCCAAAAGGTTATTGTCTGAGCGTAGGTTAGTCACATATGGTAAAAAGTATCATAAGATCTTAAGTCTTTCTGAAAGTCTGTGAGTTTGGATTTCTTTTAAAGAATAAATTTTTCTTTTTAATTTGTTTTCCCGTTGGTAATAGTTCCATGTCTCAGACAAATGTTACAAAATACAGAAGCTAGCTATCCATAGATAAGAGGACAGAGAAACCTAAAGAAATTTTCTCATGAAAGTTTAGGCGTTATCATTAAAAACATTAGAGGAAGAGTGGTATGGTCCTTCCTCTTGACATTAATATAATAGTAAATATATTTTTTTTATTTATAATGCCTAATTAAACCATAACTCTCCATGGAATACAACCCACATCAAGAATGTAGTATGTTCAGAAATATTCTCTATGACCATAAAGGGCTTGATTCAACATCTGGTATGACTTAAGTATCAGTCTTAGGTATCCTGCCTAGCTTCCAGCTTCCAGCTGCCACTCTAGAAAGGCCTGGATCTTCTGCAGACCTGATAACCCTGTGCAGATATCTCAGATACCCTGAAGGTACTAGATGTAGGTGGTTGCTGAGACAGTCAGAAAGGGACACTGAATAGGATGGGTCCTGTTCACATGTAACTTTTTAAATTAAACTCAAATCAAAATTCAAAATTTGAAAGATTTGAAATCTGATCCATATTTGGCATTTCTTTTTCCTTACCCTAGCTGTAGTACTTTTCAGGAAGGAGATTTTGCTCTCCTGGCCTCACAGATTTCCTCCTATATGTGCTAACTGGATAAAGCAACTTACTAAATACCAGTTTGTACTAGTAGTCGTCTAAGGCACAGTATTTTGAGCAGAACTGAAAATTATTGCAGTTAATTTGGCATAAGAGTTGTTTCCCACTTGCTTCACATGTAAAGTCATAACAAGGGAAACATAAGCCTTAGAAAAAAAACTCAGGGCATGAATTGTTTTGAGGTCTGTTGACCACGTAATCTTAAAGATTTCATAGAAGAAGACAACACTAACACTGGCAGTGAGACTCCTTTATGAGAGGATGTTGCACACACAAACATTAAGCTTTTTTTTTTTTATTATTCTCTGTAGTAATTTTAAAAATGAACACCAAGAAACACTATTCACTATTGTATACATTACAGCTGACAGGATACCACTTTGCAGCAGGACTTAAGAAGCAGTAAGTATGGTGGGAGGGGGAAGAGTGATGGCCCTTTACATAGGGTAGAGGCAAATAGAGTTAAACAGAGTTACAGTCAGCAGCTCTTAGCTCCCCAACAAACCTACAGAGGCATAGGATTATAATTAAATTGTGAATGGACTAGAAATCTACTTTGTTTATGTTTGTTCCACAATAGGCTATATAAACATCATTTCACTGAAATGAGGTTTTTAGCCTGGTTGAAAAACAAACAAACAAAAAAACAACAACAAAAGAAGTGTCTTTCAGCTCTTCTTTTGAAGGGGTTGTTTCTGTTTAGAAGGGATTTGTTTTTCAGCGGAAAAGACTATACTGGAAACACGTTATACTAGCCTGTTCAAGCTTCAGTTACCTTCTGAGGGAGAAGATGTAGGGAATGGAGTACTTGTGGGAAAAACAAGTAGGCAGGATGGTGGTGTGGCGTGCCCGTCTTTCCTAGGTATTGAGACACCTGGGTGTCTCAGAAGTCTTTGTATTAGGTAAGAATTCATCCATCCCATCCTTCCTTCTTTGAATAATATGAACTTGGAGGAAGAAATGAATGAAATAATACAAGTCAAAACAATTCTAAACAGAGTCTTAATAGTGTACTTGGTGCACAGCACGTTTTATTTAATGTTCTTATTGTCCTGAGTTTTTCCATTTGACTCTGTTCATGCTTAGCCATTAATTTTACACATAGATGTTTTAAAAGTGTACTGGAGTACCATGTTGGAAGAAAGCCTCTGATTGATTAATCATTTATCTCAGTAGAAAAGCCATGAACATATTTGATTTTCAGCTACTTCATACACAGAGCTATAAAACGAGATGTAAATTGCAATGGATAGCAATTTCAAAGGAAATGTGAAAAAGTTTATGTCTGTGAGTCTAAATGAGGGAGTTCTCTAAGAATGCTTTGCAATATATATGTAATACTTTCTTAACTATGCCCCCCTCATTTGCTTTGTTTGGTGATAAGTAGCAGGTTTATGTAGCTAAAAGCTTAAAGGTGTAGCTAACAATGACCTATGAAAGCTATGAAACAATAGTCTGTTTATAGTTACTGCTTGCAATCGATACCACCTTCTGTTTAAGTTAATCAATGTTGTCTTTAATTGATTAGCTTGGCTTGAAAACCTGCCAAAGTACTGGACTCCTGGGCTGGGGGATAGGGAATGTTATTGTTTGGTTTCTGTGTATTGTAAGATAATCTCACATTTACTCACAGTCAAGAAAATATGAGGCAAAATAAATCGTTATTGTATGCTTCCTCACTGGGTATTCAAATATTAATTACAAAGGACAGACAGACTAGTAAGTGATGTTATAAATGTCTAATATACAATCCAGGGTGCAAAATTTGAACTGTATCGGGTTGTCTAACAGAGCCAAAAAATTTCAGAAAAAGAAATTTCTTTAAAACTTATAAGCTGGTTAAAGCTAGTAAGGCTCATTCTTTACAGGGAAAATAAAAGAAAATATTTAAACTAGCACACAGTGAGAGAGCCTTGCTCCTCCTAAAATGTATAAAAATTAGAGCACTTAGTTGTCAAGATATTCCTTCTGCAACAGTAATGAAATTCAAGGTGCTGCACACAGATTAATGTTGTTATTTATTATTATGTATATAATTTCATTGAAGTGCATAGCACAGTACAGATGAATAATAAGTGCATGACCCTGACATTAATACTAGGTGCTGCACACTGCAGTCAAAAAGCAGCTGAAGTTTAAGACCCTAACCAGAAGGAAAACAAAACATTATAAGTACGTGTTACTGCATACAGGAACAATATTTAACCAACAAATATTTTAGGAAGACTGAGTAAAAATGAAATAACGTAGAGTGGACTAACCAAGGGAGTTAGGAAAGCTGCTCCACTAAATGTCAATGAGGGTTAGACACTAAACTCCTAACACCTTCCTCCTTTGACACTAGCGCTACACCTGAAAATATCTTCTCCTGAGAATGTGCAAGACAAAAGAGAGGAGAAGTGGGGAAAACATACAATCCTTCAGCTTATAAAATTGCATGGTGTATGTGCATGTGTTTTCACAAATGCACCAATTTGTTTGACAAACTCTGGCATGCACAAAAGGATCAATAACAAGACAGCAGACATCACTCCCTGGTGGGTCACTACAACAGCTTTGCTCCATTCTGTTGCCTTTTTCACACTTTTCTGGTAGCTCAGCTCACTACTCTTACCTAGCAGTGCTAGAATAATACTGGAGATGGCAATCACTTTACAGTGACAGTCTTATCTTATGTCTGCAGTCAACCAAAGCTGTAGACAGTGAAACCAGTTGTCCTACTGAACTTCAGAAATCTTAAGAGTGGAAAACTTAAGGAGGAAACATGATAATCAGTCAAGAAAAAAGAAAGAAAGAAAACCGCAAATCCCTCTATGTTACATTGCTGAAAGCCTCACTCTTACAAGACATGATACTTCATAAATATAGACAGACCTTCTTACTATTTGATGAATCCTAAGTTGAAAATATCTGCCTCTGGGTTTTTGTCCTTGATAAAATACCTAGAAGTTATTATATCTTTTTTTTTTTTTTTTTTAAATCTGGTCTAATGGAATAATAGGTCAAGTAGCCCCAGATTTGAAGATGAACTTCAGAGGAAAGTTCATCACCAGAGAAAAGTCGTCCACCGTTTCATTAGCACAGCTTTAAAGGATTTTTTTTTTAATATATGCGTGGGTCTAGGATAGTCAGTTGTTTGTTTCCATAAGCAGCCTAGCTAAGTAGCAGATGTTTCCTTGGGCAGTTATTCAATATATCTAGAAAAAAAAAAAAAATCTCTTTGCTTTCCAGGCTTCTGACAGCTTTGTTTCCAGCTCCTGACTTCTTTTCCCTGCTGAAATGTCCAACCTTTATAGCAGGCCTGCTCAACAGGTGGGCCGTGGGTCTCTTGCAGCTTGAAAAACCATTTGTTTGGCCCATTAGCTGCTGAGAAGCATCATGTACTGTTTGATTTGTCCAGCTGCCAAGAGGCAGCAACAAGATGTCCAGCAGAAAATGCATATCTCCTAGCTTGTCACGAATCCCTCAGAATGCATGTATCTCCTCATCAGCCACCTGGTCAACCAGCAGATACATACCTCGAGACCATACATGCACATTGCCTCATGCCCAGTCAGCAGTTTGGACAATGAAGTAGTGCAAAGGATTTGGGATATTCAGAAGTAATATGTAGGAGGGGGTTGATCAAGAGGAAAATGGGAGGGTAGCAATATTAGGGAAGCTGAAACAGCGCTGGAATGGGTTGGTGGGCAATCAGGAATATTGCACAGGAAAGTGAAAATGTCTTTCCATTCTGAAAATGACCTGATAAATTGATTTGAGAGTCCTGGCTTTACAGTAACCCCAAACCCCCTTCTGCTAGAAGTCCCATGCAGTAATAAATGAATAACAACAAATCTATACTACTTATTAAGTGGCAATAAAAATGGAATAACTGATGAACAAGTGTCAATTGAATCAAAATGAAGAATTTATAAATGATTTAGCTGAGGTCTATATTTAATATTTCTAAGACATCTTAGTAAGATAAAAGGCAAGAAAAAACACTTAGTAAAATGTATAAAGGGTCAGGCGTTTTCTTTTCCTTAGTTTAATTAATTTATACTGCAGTGAATATATGATCATTAGTTTACATAGCATTATACAGATGGAGGACCTTATCTTCAAGGAACAAATGGAATTTCTTTTGATTTGTAAGAGGAGGAGGAACACTGATAGCAATGGATAGAAATGCAAAGACAGAAGGAAGAAGACCTGGAAAAAAGATAAAATTACTGAGAGGACTCTATAGATGGATAGTGGATAAGTAGAAATAGACTTGATATTGGTCACCACAATCAATATCATGGGCAAAATAAATGAATGGAAGACCGTAAGAAAAGACATTTGAGATAAATATGCTGCAGAGAGAACTAATCTCCCCAGAAAAGAAATAGATGCCCCATCATTTGAGGAGACTGAAAACCAGTTTTAAAAAATCATTAGTTAATTATGAGGGTAGTCTTGCACTGAAAATGTGTCCTCATTGATCACAAAAATTTTCTCTAAGTCTACAAACATAAATACATGTAAAATTATAGATTTAAAGAAATTAGAAGAAGGCTGATGCAGTTGGACTTGGAAGTAAACAGAGAAAATGGAGCGATGGCAGGAACTGGTTGGACAAATAAATAAAAATCAGGCACTGGAAAAGTCTGTGAGAGGGAGCTGGTAACAAGAAACAGTTGAGTGACAAAACTTAGACTGAAGCTGAGTAAACAAGTGATTTGGATGGACTAGACAAGAAAAGGACCCAGTGGTTGAGAACAGAACCAAAAACAGACGAGAGGAGACAGATATGGCAAGAAAGTCAGATAAAGCTATCTGAATAAAAAGAAGTCTCAGAAGGAGAAATCTTGACAAGTAACTGCACACGTGGCAAATGGATGGTGTACTTGCTTAACAAGGATATTAGGTGCAAGAAGTGGAGTTGAGAGGTTGGAATTATGACTAGATATGAATAGAAACGTGCATTAAAAAGCCTGATTCGTATGAGATAAAAAAGAGAGAAGAAGAGAGATTGTAAGACTTTGAAACGGGTATTAGGATTGACCCAGAAGCCAGAGGTGAGAAAGAAATAAGAATAAGATAGCTTGATGGGGACACTGTTAAAGGTGATACAGTGTGCGAGAAAAATGAAAGGAAGATTCTATGCCCAAGAGCATAAAATGTAACCCAAGATTGTCTTTTATTTAATATCTCAACAAATATCTTTAAAACTCCCATGACAAAATGGTCACACAGCTCACAACAATGCATTACCATTTATCAGTTACCATGTTAGTTTTATCACAGTGAGTCTAAGATTCAAATTTTACTTGATCCGTAAGGTTGTCACATGTCACCTCATGGTGAAACTTCAGATTACTTAGTTTACTGTTTAAAAGGAATGCTCTAAAAAACGGTTACCTATTACCCTAGGACATTACTGAAAATGTTAAGCTAAACACTCAACTATTAGGAAATGCCAAAATTAAGACTTAACATATGAAAGAAGTTGAGATGATGATTCACGCCTTTTCTGCAAAGCATGCTGTCTAATGATGAAAGTATTATATATGAAGCAGGTATTATATAAAGCCTAAGGACACACACGGAGCACTGAAGATAAAGAAAATATTGGATAGATATCCATTAATTCAATTCTTCCCTCACCTCCTGAACTGAATGAGGCAGGGTACTGTGAAAAATACAGTATCTAATCATATAATTAAAGATTATATCATGATGCATACACAAAGAAGGCTGAACAAAGGTAAGGAAGACAACCTTAATTCTACCATTTCCTAATTTTGGAATGCTTGACTTTAAAGCCTTGATAATAGCCTCTTCCAATAAACTTTTTGATCTCATAAGAAATATTGTCGCACATTTAGATATGCTTTTGTTCAAGATTTTTACATCAGAAACAAAACTGCACGCAAAGGCTTCACAGAACCACTAAAAGCGCTCTTTCAGCGTGTGAGTTCCTAAGATAGGTATCTTTCAAACATAAATATAGCAAGAAAGAATCAAAGACTATAATTTGCTGAGATTATTACACTGATTTTACTTGTTGAAGAATAGATTAAATAGGTTTCCAACCAAGGCAGAAAACAATTTAGGTTATGTTTTCAGACAAATGATTGAAGATACATATAAGCACTTCTTATTTATGCGGAGGGCAGCTGCGGGGCAGCATTTGCCTAGTACTTGGACGGCAAAACACACATATTGAGTATAGCAGAGTTAGATCATAATTTATTTTTCATTCTTTCTCCATAGCCCTGAAAGGCTTTAAAAGAAGTAGTCATATGGGACTACTCAGGCAGTGCGCTAAGTTGCAGTTGCTCTTTTTCTGTATTTCTGGAACTGTTCAACAACTCCATTTCCTGCCTGATCCTTTCTGGGAGGAAAACAGACCCTCTGCTTGCTTGCAGCCAAGGTGAAAAGAGTTTGAGAGATACTGTGAATGTAGTACAACAGATGGTCCTGGAAGCTTTTATACGTGTGGTAGCAGAGTGGCTCTTCTTCTTAATCAGGAAAGGATAGTTTGAAGCCATTAGCATTACACGTAACTGTGTTGTTAGTATGAGCCTACAGCCAAGGTGGAAAGCCGTGATAAAGGCCAGAAGAAACGGTCTATGGGAAAGGGCTTAGTAAGCATAAGTTCATCTTGTTGAGGGACAGGGAGAGTAGATAACTGACAGATTTTGATGAGGAAAGGCTGATGAACTGCTAGAAGGGAAACGTATACACATATATTTGCAGTAGAATGAGGACCTGGTATATGAAATTCTGATCGCTGATCAAAGAGAACAAATACTGGGCTACAGAAGAGTACCTAGGAGGGGAAGAGTGATGGAGAGAGAGGAGTGGGACAAGAAAAATTTCAGAATGGGTAAAGGGCAAATTATTTCTTTGAACATAAAGAAACATTTGAAAACAAACAAACAAACAAACAAATATAATAGGCCTGAGAATTCAATGAAGCTGGTCAGGATAAGAAGAAAAACCTGTTAGAAGAGAGTGACAGAGCTGGTTTCAGAAGAAGCCGGAATGAAGGGATGTGGAAGTTGGAAATGAGCTGAAAAAGACAGGGCGTTACTAGAAAATAAGAAAGAAATGGAGTAGATAAGCAAAAGAGCAGCCTGAGAGACATATAATTCGGTTAAGCTTCCTGTTCTCATAAGGACGGCTTTGTAAAAAAAAAAAGCACAAAAACCAGAAAAGCCAGGCTGGGAAAAGGAAGACATGAGTGAGATATCAGGTGAAAAGAAAAGAACGGTTAGTAGGGAGCACAGTGCAAAAGTAGGCAATTTTTGGTGAGTTTAGCTAACGTGTAAAGGAAGAGATGGAACGAAGATTATGCATATACAGGATTTGGGAGGGGAAACTCTTGGGAGACAGAACATGAGGAATGAGAGATTTACAGAGGAAAAAGAAAAACTAATAATGTAGGTAGACAAATATATGATAGGTAAGCAGATGGAGAAGAGAAAGCCAATGGAAAAAAGGCAGAAAATAAGAGCGGTAGTAAATGTCATTTGTTCTAGTTCTTATTAAGAGGTCTGGTAACAAAACAATAAAAGTCAAACATTTTCTTGTATGGTACCTTTTTGTGTGGGATGAGGGGGTCTTGGGAAACCGGATTGGGAGCTAGGCATAGGCATCTAGTGAACCTACAATATGTACGGAGAAGAGGATAATCTGCTTTATTGTTATTTTAAACAGAAGCAAAAAAGAAAACAATTAAAACCAGTGTCTACACCAGTTCCTAATAAAAACTTAGTATCTGCTTGTATCTGTTAAAATATATGTAAGTATGTCTGAGTTTCATATTTGGATTTTTTTACTATGATTATTTGTTAGCATTTTATGGATAACCCAGTAAACTGTTATCTACCCAATATTTGAAAAAATGAACTAAAATACCCTTTATTGCTTATTTTTATAGTCTCATATTCAAATTCTTTCTATATATCTTTCCCATTTTAAAAAAGACTTTACATAAACTTAAATGTGATTTTGAATGAGTGCTACATCACAAAAAAAAAAAGAATATATTCCACTTATTGACAAATGCAATCATCTTTTACCTTAAATTAGTCTTGTTACCTTAAATTAGTCTTGTTCCTTACTCATAAAACCGATATTTAAAAATATCAACATTAAGTATAATTTCAAGTTGACAGGAATCTTTTTTATTTATAATAAATAGGAGATAAAATCCTTATTTTTAGTCATTATTTCCCTGCATAATATTTTATTAAATACTGACATTACACTTGCTAGTTCAATTATTTCACTTCCCCACGGAATACTGAAGCTCTCCTACGTTTATTTGCTTAGTTATAGAACTGCAGAGCATGTTCAATATAGTAAATTTAAAAGATTAATGATTGTGGTTAAAGACACTACTACCCCAGCTATACTTTGATATACTGATACAGATAGATAAAGGCATAGATATACTTCTGAGAGGATTAGCAAAGGCATAAGTATTTCCCTAGTAAATATTTCTTCCAGAAACTAAAAGCATGAAAGATATAATATTACATTCTATATTATAGAATATATTCTATACTCTATGGAATAATTCTTCTACAGTACATAGTACAGTATATAACATAACATTTACAGATACCGAAACACCATCTAAGTACATAATTGAACTCTTAAAAAACTGGAAGGATGTGCCCTGTGAAAATTGGAAAGAGCTTTGGAAAAATCCCCAGTCTCAGCCACTGAAAATAATTTGTAGAGTTTTGCAGCTAAATTCACTAATTCACTCCTTCTCTATTGAGCATATTTTATGCCGGAGCTGCAGGAATCAAGCATTTCCTTCCCTGCAACTGTCTCTGCTCATTTCTGCAAACCATTGCTGTGTTAAACGCTGAAATAGGAATTCAGAGATTATCTTTGTTTTTCTCTCAGTGCTCCCTTTCCTGACATCTAGGCTGATGCAGAGGAAGAAATAGAACGTGCACCAAAAGCAGGAGGAGATGTGAGCTTGATGCGGGGGAATGGGGGGGGACGGACTGTGATGTGGTACCAAGCAGGAAAGGTGGATAAGGGGGATGTCAACGGCGTGTGGATTCACGAAATGGCTGGACAAGCAGCGTAGGTGACGGGAAGGACAGAAGGTGCTGTAGTTGAAGAAACAACAAGGGTAGCATGAAACTGAGTCCAGAAGAAAAGGCTTAAAGAATGGGTATTTAGGCATTATGAGGTTAGGGGGAAATAAAACGTACAGACAGAAAAGAGAATGAGATTAGCTGTCAAAAAAAGCTGAAACTGAAGCAAGGAAAACGCAACTAGGAGGAACTGGGACACAGAGATACAGGAGCAGCAGGAATACACAGTAAAGGGAGCACGGAGGAAAGGGAGCTCTTGGGGAATCTCCAATACTGGAAGTGAACATGAAGAGTCGTGACATGCACATTACTCTTCTATTAATAATTATTTCTGAAACCTGTCACCTTTATTATGGCTGATCCACAAAGACAATAACCTTCTACTGCTATATTTGTTTCAGAGAGCTACACATGTTACAAAGTTTTGTGTGGTAGATCTAAAAGTTATCAGCTGCTGTATATGATGGCTAGGGTGAATATATTAAACGATAAGAAATTACTAAGTCTATCTCTTGCTTCTTTTTCCCTCCCTAAAAACTGCTTTACTTGTATGCTAAGACTGCAAAGTAGAGACAGAAAATGTCAGAATTAAGGTTGCCTTTGCAATGCAATCCAGTATCATGATCAAAATATATTATGGTTCAGTCTTTAATTAAATAATCTTATGTTTATTTGCTTGTTTGTTTTTTCTTGCACTTCCCTGAGCAGAAGAATAATGGAAAAATCGACATTAATGGTAGTGTTCCCTGTAAGACCTTGATTTCATTTGTTACAGAAATTGTATATTTATATATTATAAATTATATATTATATTATAAATCATTATATATTTATATAATGAGCATAAGTAGGCAGAGAATAGTTGGAAGAGAAAGAATAATCATGGTTAAAAAACCTTAAATGTTGTTCCTGTGTAATTTGAGATTGGGTCCTTTAAAATATCATCTTCCAGAATACTTAGTAATTGTTCGTTGCTGATTTTATGAATATGCAGCTTGGTATCTCAGCTCACAATTGAAACCGAATTTAACATCAACAGTGATCTGAATGTATACTGACTAAAAACACAAAGTATCCTGAAGTAAGAGCTGGTCCTTGTTACTTGAAAGTTAAACAACTTGTCACCTTAATCTTTCTGTGACTCAGTTTCCCATCTTTAAAATAGGACTACTCCAAACTTGACTTCCCTGCAGGAATGTTCTGAAGATAAAGTAATTAATTTTTGCAAAGAGCTCCGATACCACAGTGACTAGTGTAATAGAAAGGACTCCAATGAGATTAGAAGTCTGTCTTCTCATCAGTCTTTTTGTAGCAAAGATGTCATGAGGAAGCAAAAAATTATGATAAAATAACATAATGACTGGATTCTTACTAAATGAATTCAATCAAAAGGTGCTTTGAATAAGGCATATGTTTTATGGGAGGAAAAACATGATTCTGGAACAAAAAACATCATGATGTATACCCACTTCCCAGGCAACTTTTAATCTGGCATAACCTATCTTCTGAGTTACTGACTTTGCAGACAACTTGCTTTAAATATAAATGTTGGTGTGTATACGCATGTGTGTTTTTCTTACATAAGAACTTACTGCCTTTTTTGTATTTGTTTTCTATGCGCAATATACTAAAAGCTTGTTGATTTTTTATTTTGTTGTTACAGTCTCCTTATGGCACACCAGTATCAACTCTTTAGGAGTTAGAAAAAGTGATTAAATAACACACAGTAGATGTCAAATGATACTCTTAAGATGATTGACTTCAAAATGCAAAATAAAGGCAATTGAGAGTGATTACTGGAGCTAATCATTTTAGGCTTGCCTTTGAAAATTGCACCTTCATTTACAATTGAAAACAAATGCTATTTTTGCTGTTTAGTATTCATGTAGGTAGATTTAGCTTGTTGAGCGGAGAAGACATTATAACATAAATGCTATCTTAAAAATTTGTTCTTTACTAATAGCTCAGTGTTTGCAATATATATACATTTAGATTCACAGAGGAAGAAATATGAATCCCTTCAGTATTTCACATCTAAATTTACTCAGCAGATTTGTTTTATTAAAATGTAAATAATGGGATAGAGAACATGGGGTAAACGAAAAATCCAAGAAGGGAATAAATGGTTTATTTATCGTTAGTGTTTACAGCAGCTTACTGAAGCACACCTTTCAATAACTGCCACTGAATATTTGCTGTGAAGTTCTCATCAGGCCTTGAATGTTACACATTAGGTTTAGCCATTTATATAGTTAAAGGGCTCAAAATGTTTCAAATATACCTTTAAAAACACTGTTATCCTAAATCTATCTATATATATTTTCACAAAAACTGCATTTAGCATGTCTAGGATTCAGCCCAACATTGCTTCAAATTAATTATTCTTCTTTAATTGCTTTGTATAAACAGAAATGACCTATTAATTTAAAGAAAATCTATCAGCACAGAATGTATTCTCTCTGATAAACAGGCAAGATGAACTTGACCTTGTTTGAACTTGTTTTGATGTGGCCCAGATGGTAGGCTACATGCTTGAATAGCAGTCTAAAGCTGAGGAAAAACTCATATAGCAAGATCTAGATTTATAGCCTTTTGCAAATTCCTACCTTGTATTGTCCTTTCAGCATCTGTTCTGCCCCCGCTGCGGTCAGCTTCTATCTCTGGGGTCAGAGAGTCTAGAAGCACAGAAAGGTAAGACTGACACATATTTCATTGGATTCTTATAGCCCTTTTTACAACCTGTTACTCCAATGCTGAATTACAATACAATCAACCTTTGTCAGTTTTTTTAATGTTGAACAATGACTGGAGGCCAGGACAATTTTTTGTTAGACTAGGAAGATTAATGAGCAATAGATTTTTCAAGCTTAAAGGGGGGGAGAGGGAGGGAAGGGAGAGGAGAAAAAGAAAAAAAAAATTGACTTTTCAAGCTAATAATATAAAATTGCACCAGTTTGGACATTCTCTCCAGTAAATTTATTTGCACATGATATACATAGTCACAAAACAACAAAGAGAGAAAACAGATCGTTTTCCTCCGAAACACACACCATGTTATAAATTATCAATATTATAAGCTTCTTTTGGCACTTAAACTAAAAGTTAATGACACAGAGGCAAAAACTGGCTTCTTACCATTTAGGGCCCTGAGACTATCTGTCGAAGCTGCCTGTTTCAGCGTCTGTTCTGCTTGCTCCCGTCGTTTAGTCTCAAATTCAAGTGCTTCCTGCAATTTCCTCTTTGCCTTCTTTTCCTTCTTTAACCTTTTCTGAATTATTGCTGGGAAAAATAAAATCAGTATGCTCAAGTTTGGGTCTGAAGCTTGGTTACATGATTAACTATGAAGAGTTCCTAGGAATTAGGCAACTGCCTCAGTTCATATAAACTGTTTAATTTTTCAACACTGATTTAAAATACTTGATATTTGCTGGAATCACAACGGGATATTTTAAGAGCTACTGTTCTACACCATGCTCCTGCACACTGAATATTCAGCTACAGCTTTTTTTTTAGAAACAGAGATAAGGACGATGTGAATGCCCAAAGCAGAAAGCCCTGGATCTGGCCATGAAATTTACTTTTTGCACCCTCTGACGCAGGTATGCTGCTGCCTCCAGAGGCCAGGAGTTTCTGGGATGAAGCCCACCATTTTGTAACCCCCCTCGGCGCAGGGACAGCGCGTGCACAGCGCTCGGTGTCGCCTGCCTGCCTGCCGCGTCTCTCCCACCAGAGGGAGACCGGACCGCTCGGCCGCAGCAGCTCGGCCCGCACCCCGCGGCCGCCTTCGCTCCTCCGGCACCGCGCTCAGGCCCCCGGCTTGCAAAGATCAGGATGAAAGTGGATCGTACAAGTGGTGCTTTTAGAGAAACTTTTTTTTTTTTTTTCTATGTTATCAGTGAGTTCCTTGCAACGTGCAACCACAGGAGTAAAACTTCCATGGTCCCTAACCGAAGCAACGCACCAGGTTGTATCCCTGATGGAGAAGAATAAGGTGAAGCAATTTTTGCTAGTTAGTGAAAACCAAACCGAGCCTCTAAAGAAATCATATAAAGTTCCACAGCACATCATTTTCTTCCCCATCACATCCCACCCCTTCTTACAAGGCGCCTCCAGGGTTTTCAGGGATGTGCACACGTACTAAAATAAGGGAGGCTGATTTTCCATAAGATCTCCACGGATAGCCCTCTTCTGGAGAGCCTGTTATTGTCAGGCTAACTGCAGAAGAACGGCCATTAACAAAACCACACACGCTAGGCTTGACCAAAGATTCATCTACTCTTGTATACCTCTGCCAGTACACGCTCCCAGTTTCCAGCAGTCTGTGACGGAGTCATCTTTCACAAAATACAAACAAAACTTTTAAAGTGAACCATTGTCATTATTACTATTTAATGTATATTCTAAGAATGAGCACTTCTGGGGTGACCTGGGATATTTTGTATTGCTATACTGAACAGTCTGACACAAAATGAATATAAATAACTATTTTGACTACGGGGTAGGTAAGTCATTTACATCCGAGATACTGGAATTTTGGCTCTTTTTCGTTTGGTATAGTATTGACTATTTTGTACATTTATTAGCTTATCCTATCAAAGTACAGGTATCTATACAAAGGCTAAACTAAATACATTTTGAATCACTGCACGGGTTTTAATGTTTTCATTTTAAGTACTTTGAAAGTGATTGCAATAAATGAGAAGGAAACATATGTTGCTTTCTGAATTAAAATGTCATCATGGCTGACACTTTGTAGATGTGACTACAGCAGTCAGAGCCAGAATTAGCAAACCCTTACTGTGTAGCTGCTCACAGAAGAGATATTATCCTACTTTCACTAGCTGATGAGACACATCCTACAGTCTTAGGAATCACTAATTGGAATACATACAAAGAAAGAAGGAAATAGTACAGCAAATAGGCAGCGCTATAGAAGATACTGTAGCAGCAGTGAATTTAATATTCCCAGAAATGGCTAAAATATTCAGATAATCTGCCACCAAAGAAAAAAGATATTTGTTTTGTTTTAAGACGACTAGCAACAGATAGACATTGATATAGGTTGCCTAATGCTGAAGATCATGGGAAGAGGTTTCATCTAATGGGATTTGACCTGTGTGTGACACAGTCCACATGTTTATACGCCATAGCATTTAAGTGTATTTCAGCTTTTTCACAGTAAAGCTCTTAACTTAATAGGGCTATGGTTACACTCCTCTCAGCTTGCTCACAGTTCCATTAAAACATGCGAAATATTCTTTAAAGTATGACAGTTGCTATTTGGAAAACTAATAGGAGGTAAAGCTTCCTATATATTTTTCTGTCTTTAATTGAAGAAATGAATTCTCGATGTAATCATAACCTGGCATTACTTCTTTTCTCCTATTTGGCTCTGTCCATTTTAAAGAATAACTTATTATTTTTCTTTCTTTTATATCACAGAATCCCCTAGCAGAGACAGTCATCCTCATTATATCTATTTTACTGCATACCACTATTAAGTGCTCAATTCCATTCCTCTTTGTTCTGACTCTTTTACCAGTGCAATATCATCATTAGAGGGATACATGTAAAAAAGCAGGCAACACATAGTGCTGAAAATAACACTGGCAATTATTTCAGTATCCTGCATAAAATAAGCTCTTCCTTGACTTACAAGTTTGAGTGAAATTCAGTTTGCCTAATTTTAGCTGTTCAA
The DNA here is from genome assembly GCF_040807025.1 of Struthio camelus. Lineage (NCBI taxonomy): Eukaryota > Metazoa > Chordata > Aves > Struthioniformes > Struthionidae > Struthio > Struthio camelus. Next base: position 179,367,496 of record NC_090942.1, on the reverse strand, counting down.
AACATATGTGTCTAGTCCAGCCTAGTCAATTTTATTCCCTTTAGAGCTCACAGGGAGAAAAACAATTCTCCACAATGTAATTGATCCCACTTACCTGCCTGAGAACAGGATGCAGGAAATTTTCTTTCTTTATTGACTAAAAAGGGAACTTATATTCTGAGCTTAAACTAGTGCTTCACTTGTAGGTGGCTTAACTAAGGTCAGATGGTTCCCCACTTTTACCTTTTCTGCAGCGCATATGGTTGCCCGAGTCTGAATAGGAAGATATGATCAAGTTGTTGGGGGACATAGAATTAGACAAAATTGTGAAGAATAAGTTAACTCTTTTAGAAAATTATTTTAAAAGTGTAAGTAGTGTGACGGTATTGAGCAAAATAGGCCAGTTGTGGACAATGGGACGATTCATTGCACAGTTATGATAATTATTAATAGTAAATGTCTTTAATAATATATTCTCATAAGTTTAAAAACGGAAATTAATGGTGTGACAGTCATAACCTTTAATGGGTCAAGGCATGAAATAGGATTACATCGCTTACTTACTGAGAGAATGTTGTTTAGATAAAGATATAATGATACTGTTTGAATTCTAGTCTTCTCAGTTTGAGCTCTTACACAGGGATATCTTATTTAGCCGTTTCACAGAAAATTAAACTGGGCAAAAAAAGAGTTACAATTCTAGCCCTCCAAAAATACATTTTTCACTTGTCAAGGTCTATGTTAAACACCTAGTGAACCCCAGAGGTTAACTGTCCCTTGCAGAGTAATTAGACACTATTATTAAAAGGTAAGACATACACATATAGAAAAGTAGAACCCTAAAGCAAGACGTGAACATGCTTGCAATGCAAATAGTTAATGCAAATTACTGTAAACTGTCTTACCTTTATTATTATTGTTTTAGATGGTATATTGAAACATTATAAAGAAATTATTAAAAAATGTTTAATATATTGCTTGCATACGTTTTACAGGGCGTTAATTTTCTACTAATGTTGCCTTATCAAGAAGAACCGTAGCTGTTCCTCTCATAAGGAACAGATAAGCAGGTATTTAACCTACTGAGCATTAAAAAGGGCTTAAATATTAGTAATGTCTCCATAACTATTATATACCTATTGCCTAAATGTGCCTAAATATGACCCTACCACATAAAAGCAGAGATAGGAGCTCATCAAACCTTGCAGATTCTTAAATTTGATATAAACTGTGTTTGGATTAAGAAGCTATCCCTTTTTGATAGGGGATAATAACCTGCCAAAGTCCATAACTGCAGTTATGCCATTTAAAATTGCATTGCATACTACTGATATGTTGTAACAAGTAATACTGAAGGAAAAAAACTGAGAAAAAGGAAGGTCCTCATTCTAAATCTCATGAAGGTACCACACAGAATTTGTTTCTGTGTGGCAGTTTGTATAAATTCCTGCATTGCTGTCAGCCTGGCTATAAAATGAGCTAAGAGGAAGAGTTTTGATCAAAATCTGGTCTTTGATTAAAATGAGGTTTTCTAAGCAAATAGATTACAAAGATGTTATGTCTGCTTAAGTGTCTGTAAGATACCTCTGTTCTTCTGCTCCACAGCCAACTGTTTTTCAAGTGTTTCCCTCAGTTCTCGTTCCCTGAAGAGCTCCATCTTCAGCTCTGTCTTTTCCAGTTGGACCTGTTTCTCTTGAGCTCTGGCATTGTCTATAGCAACCTTTAGTAGACCCTGTTTAAAGATAAAGTTGGATATTGTAATGTTTGAAGAATGTTAGAGCAGCTAACATAATAAAAAACTTCTGTTGTTTTTCTTTCATTAGTCATGTGATATTTCAGCAATGAAATAATCCTGCTACAAACTCATAGCATACCAATTATCACCAGCAATTTTTTACTGTAATGAATTTTAGCAGGTAGACAAAATCTATAAAAAGACAGGGAGTCAAGTTTCCAAAGTAGACTCAAGGTGGCCAGTGAATATGCATATAAATAATGTGAACAAGTTACAGGGATAGGTTTATTCTTTATAAGAGATAAAAGTGCAACAGGCAAGTATACACAAGGTGCTTGTCAGTGACTAAAATAAAAGGCTGTCCCACTGAAAAAGAAGTGGCAGTCTCACTATTTATCATCCATAGAATAGCAAATTCAATCACTAGTATAACTTGAGCCAATGGAAATTACCAAAGGGATTTATTAAAGAAAGAATCTTTTAAAAATGTGCCATTTTGCTCATTATTAGTTTATTAGAGTAGGAAGTAGTTATCTCTGTAAAGTAGTAATCATCTCTGTCTTGAAAAGTCTGTTCACTGAATATCTCGCAGCAGAGATCAACATGCAAATATCTCTCACTTTCTTGACCTGAGACTGTTGAAATAAATTGCAACTTCTTTTTGCTATTGTATCAGTACCTAACGCTCCATCCTATTGTAAATTTTTCTTGAGATTTCCTTCTTTTTCCCGAGAAAATAGAAAGATCCCAGCATAGCCAATAGCTAGATAGTTCGGACACTGAGACAGGGTATGAAAAAGAGAAGAAATGCGATTGAGAGAAATGAATATGGAAAGAGGAAAGAGGAAAGATTTCTGTATTCAGAAGCCTGGCCATCAGGCTCTTGGGATTATAACTAAATCTCTCCTTGAAGCTATCATAGTAAAGGCAGATAATTAAGTATGGAGTATGGATAGGAACCTGACTCTTCTATATCCCAGGCAGGTCTCCTGACAACTTAACTGTTGTGATAATTTGACCCAACAGAGATTTAATTACTGATATAAAACAAAACAATGGCAACAAGAGAGACTGAAGAATACTCCTCAATGGCTATGTCAGGGGAGCATTCAGCTAACAGGTAAGAGGTTCATGATCAAGACCCTGTTTCAAAATAAGCATAGTAAGGCCTTGAAATCATGTCCCCCAACTCCCAAACGAATTCCTTCTCTGCTCAGGCAAGTTTCCTAACTTAGATTCTGCGTTGCATATTTTTCACTAAATCTCTTTAACATATCCCCCAAAGGAATGAAAAAAATATCCAACATCATGATACTAGAAAAACAGGAAAAAGTACTTTTCGTGAGTGTTACTCTGCACATTTCTTCTCCTAGCTTTCCCAATGTCAATGCCTGCTTTTAAATTTGTGTCCTTCGAGCCCCTTTTATGTCCAGCTGTTTTCAGAGGCTATTATTTTCAGTATTCCTCATCCTCATTCTTAGCTAAATTGTTGCCTCAAGTGTTGTCTAAGTCAGAGCTTAATGCTTTGCAGTTCTATTGCATTTCTATCTATTAAAGTCCACAGGAGCCAAAAGAACTCAACACCTTCAGACTGCAAGGACCAGATGGTCATGAAAATGCTGCATACTATAGGTGAGGGAAGTATGATATTTACATTAATGAGTATGGAAGCATATTTGAAAGGATCTATCAACCTCAGCACAACAAATTTGCTTACAAATATGCTTATGGTTTTAGCAGCTTTCTTTAAAAGAACTGAAAGCTATTCTAAAATATCTAACGCAAAAGTATTTTGTCTTGAATTTTAAACTTGGGTGACTACTAAAGAGAAACATTTAAAGCTAAATAAGAAGCCCAACAGCCATATTCAAAGTAAAATATGATTTAAAATACTTGTAAGGACTTCCCAATCTATTTTTGTAATATTCTAAAATTCTGGCCCCCATTATTACAGAAAAAAAAAAAAAAAACGTTATGTTTACAGCCATCACAAACTATATCTTCTGTAAAGGATGCTACTGAAATAGTTAGAAAATCAAGTGATAGGATCTGTAGGAGTTATTTACCAATACCAGACTTTGGCATATGCTGGAACTCTAAAATACTATAATTCCCTCCAGTTTGTCACGTACTGGAACACGTGATTCATCCAAATCACTAATAAACCAAACCAAGTGAAGCTATATAAACAAGTATTCTTTTATGCAAAATAAATTGTCACAAAATTTTAAAGGTGTAAACTCCTTTCCTCCAAATTCTGACAATCCATCTTGTTTAACAATAAAATTAAGCTGCTAAGGCAACTGCCATCTTTACTCAATTCAACTACATTCATGCACATGTTTCTTCTTCATCAGGAACAAACAATTAGTAACAAATGAAAGAGATCATTACATCAAGTGCCCTTTTAGATCACCCCAATTAAAACTTTAGTTTAGCTGTATTTTAATTCTAAGATACCAAATTCTAATTTTCTGCTCTGATTGCTCTTGTTGACTTATCTTTGAAAGATGTACTCTCAGTGCAAAGCCTAGAGATTATTTAGCAAGATGCCAATGTTGGCACCACTTAATGTGTTGATTGGTTGTATTATCAGTAGCAGTTTAAAATAAATTACTATTAAACTATTATTGTCCTTGGCTGACAAAACACAATATTTTGGTGTTCTTTAAATATGAAACAATCATTATGAATAAGCATGGAGAATAATGCCACAGTTTAACGCTGATGTGTGTTATTTTATATTAAGAATTGCTGCAAAATATGAAGCTCCCAAAAGCATATCACATCTTCTGTTGAATTTCTACATCATACTTCCTCCCTCCACCTTCCCTTTTTTTATACTTGCTGCTAACATAGCTAATGGTAATACATTACCTATGCTGATTATGTCTGAAAAATATTAGCTTTTTGGAGCCAAGACCCACTAGGGACTACTTATAAGCTACACAAAATTAAGTTTCATTTTTAGAAGTTAAATCAGTGCACATCAGTAGGCGTCCAACGCAAAAAAAAAAAAAAATCTGCACTACAGCCAAACTGATACATATGCAAAAGTGCTGTTGCTGCCAGTGACAGCTCTAATGCAAAAATACTGGAAACATTCAATATCTCCCTGTTTTCAGTGCAGAAGTGGGTGAGAAAATCAACTAAAAAGTACAGCATTTAAAAATCATCAATGCACTTTGGAATAGGGATAGCAACTTCAGAGTTGTATGAAATTCTATTAATTCTCCCAGTGGATCATCTGTAAAAGATTATACAAAATACAGTATGTCCAACTTGTATTTGCTATGGCTAATCCTCTAACCTGATATTAAATCAATATGCTGCCAATGACAACGGGAAATGCAGTGCAACTCACGACATTAACAAAAAGAAAATATTTCCCTTTAGGGAAGGTCAGATGTTACGGAGGCTGGATAATGATAACTGTAGTGAATACGCTCAGATTCCAGATTTGTTTTTAATACAATATGGCTCTATCAGGAGCCAGGTTTTGCACATGCCATTCCATTTTCCGCCTGTATGTCACCATTAATAAAATTTCTTGATTTCAAGATAATGTAAAAAGTTGACATTGCTCCCCTGGAGATTTATAGACCACTATGATACTATTTGTTTATTTTACTGTACTTATTTTAGTATTTTCCATTGACAAATTCTTCATAAAAGTCCTCCCTCCCCAAAAAGTCAGGCTGATGTTTCTTCCCATTCACTGACTATTGATAATTCTCCCATGTATCTGAAAATACCATCTTGTTAGGGCAGTCTACTGATCCTTTAGAAATTAAGCATATAATGGTCTTCATCTCAGCCTTAAAGCCAATATTCCTCATCACTATTTTTTTAAAAAAATGCATCAATATGTTGCCTGTTTTGAAAGAAGACAAGAAATCCAAAAGGTGCTTAGAAACCTCTTCTGTTTAATCTAGTTACATTAACAGTGTGTTCCATGTAATACACTTTAGTTAGATATATGTACTTACACATGACATAAGAATGGCCATACTAGTTAGGCTGGAGGTCTATCTAGCAGACCATGACCTGCTTCCAACAATGACTAAGGGATGAGTAAGGAAAACTGCAAGAATAGGACACGCATGCAGAGAAACTTTCCCAGTCAAAGCTCTCAGCTTGCAGAGAATTGTAGTTCAGGGTCTTCCTTTCGCAGTATTTACTGTTCATGGTGAAAGCATTTTCAAATAACATTGCCTGTCTTTTAGTCAGGAAATTACATATAAATTGTATGCTTCCATTATCAAATCCTTCTAGTGAAGGACTTGCTAAACAGGCATCTATATATCTATACCTGTATCTATAGCTATCTACCTATATATACTCATTTTTAGCAAAGTCTTTAACAGTGAAAATTTTGAGTATTTGCTATTTGTAACTGACTTAGTAACATAAGCAATCACACAACACAGCTTCTTGACTATCACAACAAATTACTCCAGAAAGTCATTTTTTGCAATACCTCTGATTGAATATCTCCATCATAGGCAAAGGCATATTGCACAAATATAAATGACATTTTTCCATTAACATTTTCTGTGAAAAACAAAATCATTCGCTTGAATTTTAGCAGAAGACAAAATAACATGAAGTCAAATCGTGACTTACATTTTGTCCAGTGTTTGCAATATTTTTTTCCTATGTGTTTAGGCATAGATGGTAACAGTGTGGGAAATTCACTGCAATAAAGGCAGTTGTTTGCTTTGTTTTCATAGGGGAATTTAGTTTGTAATCGTATATTTCTTTATTAACATCAATGGCATACTTGCAGCTTACTTTACATATATCTTTAAAAAACACTTAGCAACAAGGTTATGTCAGTATAATACAGTCCTGGTTGATAGAAAAATATAGCTTATCAAGGTGCAACTAATTCATCCTGTAGATATTAATGGAAATTCAGCTCAGGAACTGTACGGATTCAGACTCTAAAAGCTTAAAATAACATTACTATTACCCAAGAATATTGCAGTATCACCAAGTATCACCATACTTTGGCATAATTGGGCCATGACTCTAAAAAGGTGAACTTATGTGAGAGGTACAGAAACATCTTTAGCCTTCTCACTAGCACCCACACAGCGTTTTGCTGTGACCCACCTTCCATCACCTTTCCTCCTCTCTGCAGCTGCACACAGACTTCCAGAATTTAATCTGGAAGAAATTAACAAATGTACATGGAGAAGAAAGAGATAAATCACTTAAATTAACTTTCTGGGGAAATTCATTTTCTATTTATTTTAGTTGCATAGATATACATCTGAATATGAAAATATGTCCCAGATCTGGTTTACTTATTTTATGTGTGTATTTGTTTAATTATATTTTTTTTATTTGCATTTCAACAGTCCCCTGCTAGAATTAAAGCCCATTTGTTCTAAGTACTGACTGTGTAGTCATTATCTCCTCTGCAAAAGTACAAATAATTAAACATTGTATTTTTGTTTCAATATGTCTTCATGGCGAAATAAGAAAAAACATACATGCACACACATATATACATATATATACACATACATATTATACATATATATATATATATATATATATGATTTTAAAAAGGAAATAAACCAAATTGGTAACTATTGAAGAAAGCTATAGCAAATAGACCTGCCCTACATTTTCCTAAAGTTATAGTTTAATGATTATGGACTATTCATTTAACTGTAGTATGGAAGACGTAGACTCGCCTTGCATTTAGGGGTCAATTTCAAAGGATAATTCAGTCTTCTAAAATGGAAGTAGGTAGACTTAGGCACCAAGTCCAAGCGACAGCCATCGCCTAAATGCTTCAGCACTTGCAAGACTTTCAATACTTTTTGGTTTCAGCTACCCAGAGCGTCTACACATTTTATACTCACATACCCAAAAGCACTGTTCCCATGGCCAGGTTTAGGATCCTACTCACCCTGACAAAATTCAAAGTTAAGAGCTTCTACTACCCGGAGATTATCCTAGCCCAGATCTTCACGCAGAACAGATGCTACAAGCTCTTCTGGAGGCACTCACCATCTATAATGTGCAGCTCCTTTCCCTCACGCGACTGAATATACATAATGTGATCATAACACAGCTATCCATTATCACATCCCTATAAGCCAGAGGCTATAGGGAGCAGCCAGAGGCTACTTGCCTATTTAACCATGTGACTAGATGTGACCATCATATCCCTCAAATATAGGGGTCCTCCACCACTGCACGAATACCTACACCTGCATGCAGCAGGTCATGCAGAGACCCCAGTCTCATGACCTAACAAAGACCTACACTTTCACTTCATGAGCAGACGTAAACCCATCATATGAAAAGATGTGTCATATTTTAGTCATGCATGGCCCTATACAAAAAAACAGCAGCCTTTACCAAAATCACTTACCTAGACTTTGGCTAGATTTCTGCCATTTTTTATTTCAAAAGTACCTCAGCATCAGAGGCAGGAGATGGAAAGTAGGTGACCACTTTCTCTAGAAAGTTAGTCTCATTGCTGGCAACCTCTATCCTTAAAGCTGGTGAAGCCAGAACAGTAGAATGGTGAAGGGAGGTTACTACTCTGCCTCTCCTTTAAATCTAGACTCTTGTACTGAAAGGGATGCAAAATTCTTCTAGACAAAAGGAGAGTTAAGATGAATTACTCATTGACAAAAGTGCTTCTGGCTCATGTATGATAGGCATTTATGGGTTTTAGGTAGCACTTACTTCCTAACAAAGTAATAAAATAATGCTGGGAGCAGGGAACATAACACAGAATTTCCTCTCTCCACAAAACCTGTTAAGGAGCTTGAACTTCTTGTCAGATACTTAAAATTTAGTTCTGAAAGTGTCAGCATCAGGGTACCTAACTCTTCTGTGAGTCTGGGGTAGCCGCCTCTCAGTATAATAATCACTGAATATGGAAACCATTTTTTTAAATGGCACTGATTAGAGTAACCGCCACTATTGTGGACAGGTTATTTTAATACACTCTTTTCAAGAGAATATGTACCTTTTATACACAGCTGGGAAAATTGAACTAACTACATTTTTTTATTATTTTTAAATCCTTTTCTACTGTAGTCCTGAAAGCTATTCAGCTTCCGGAGGGGGGGAAAAAAGAAGACGTCCTGAGGGTATGGGAAAATATTTCTAGTCATCTGTGGAAACCATGCAGTGAGACATGGCAACATACTGAAAAAATCCAGTGGGATTTATGTTCCACCTGTTAACCCTGATAGGCGATTTGTCATCATGTAGAAACTCAAGGTAAGGAGCAGTAAGTAGTATACCACAATTAGAAAAGGCATAAAGAAGTCTATGCCTTTCATTTTAGCAGTTCACCATACATGAGATTAGTTAAAAAAGAGAAAAAAAAAAAAAAAAGCAATGACTGAATTTCACATTCATATTTTCTGTAAAACACAACTGAATGCATTCTTAGCAAATTAATCCTGGTCATTTATCCTGAAGTAGTGCTGCACACTCATATTCAATCACAAGATTAGCTAACCTGTTGATGCTGAATGCTTTGCTCATTAAGTTGCTGTCTAGAGACATTGAGCACACACATTTGTCAAAAAAATTACTAAGAACTCTCCTATACATGCATGCACAGCTAAAACATTACTAACTGTATTTCTTCTTTTGGAAAAAAACACATTCTTTACAGATCATAACAGATCTGTTAGAGGAATGTTAACTATTACCCTGTTCTTTTGATATAAATATTTAAGATCCAAAATTTCAGAACCACAAAAAGCAAGCACAAATATGCTCTTTCAGATCAGTTAAATATAGCAGTGCTTAATTCTTAAACAGCAGCGTTCTTCAGGATTAGATCTCAAAACATCGCTAAGGAACGGACCAGTTATGTTTCAGAAAAGAAGCCTGAAGTTCCATAAATATTATTGAGATTATTTAAGAAAGTAAAGTGAGCAGAATTTAGCCATGCTCTGTTGTAGTTTTTGCGGAATAGAATACAATTGATTTTATTAATTTTCAGGAATAAGTAAGGAAAAATATTGTGAAAAATACATTAGAGGTTAGTAAGTGCACAGACAAGGCACGTCTTCAGTGAGTACAATATGGCTGCACTACCTCCTGCACTACCATTTTGCTTCTGCATGCAACATACAATCATATTGCAAAAATTGCATCTGGAGAACACTCTCTTGTTGAATTTGTGAGGGAAAAAATTCTTGAATCTGAAATACTAATATCATGGCTCCAAGTATACCTTGCATAATATTTGAATCAGGCTGTGCTGTAGACCCAACAGACATGCTGACCACCAAATAGGAAATCTGCAGAAAATTTGGTAATACCCTTTGAAGTCTAGTCTTTGAAGACAATACTTTAAGTGAAACGAGCTTAATTCTAAAAGAAATGCTCTTTGTGAATTTTTTTTTTTGAGAGATACATTTCAAATAGCTTTAAATATCATTTCCACCTTATCACATCAGCAATTTAAAATGACTATTTATTAAAGAAATGTTCCTCTGCTTAGTAAATGAGATGAACGTAAACAGTAAGATACATTTCATCAGCCTGTAGTAAAAAGAGCATTTAAGACAAATGTTGTTAAACACACCAATGTCATTTTCATTGAATTCTCTGCTGTGGTTTAATACACAATCTATATTTTTATGTACTGTATCTGACAGCTTCTAAATTCATTTGTTTGTTGTGGTCCTTTAAAATCTAAATTACTATAAAGTTTCACTAAATTAGTTGATTCAAATAGTCTTATGAACTGATTAAGCTAGAATGGTTGTATTAATTTAGACAAATCTGCAACTGGCTCATCTCCATTCCTTTAAGCTGATCTACAGAAAGGCCTACCTGGATGTTAGTCAGAAGGGTCTCTATGGAGGACAATCCATCAGGGAATAGAAAAGGAGATGGAAAACCTGGAGGTAGTGGTTGCCCATGCCCAGTTAGAGAAAGTTTTTCAAGGCTGTCTCTTGCGGTTGGTGTGGAGAGCGGGGTCTCATCTGTATGTGATTGAAACAAAAATATAGAACAAGTTACGCTTGTCTGTTTTTATTAGACCCCAGTAATGGCTTCCCTAGTGGTTTCCAGAACATTTATTGCAAATTGGTTCCTGCTATCAGGAGAAAATGCTTTCTGCTGAATTTTCTTTAATGAAAAAGCTGTGGAGATACAACAAGATAACATTAATGAGTAACTTTATAAGCCTTTTAAATGCAGTCTCTAATGAGACTGAGTTTACAGTGCCATAGAATCTTTTTAAAACAAATATTATCTCACATATACTTGCGATAATATATTCAGGCTGACTTTATGGGCACCTTCCCAATTATCTCGTTTTAGTTTGTGTTCTATTTGGATTGACAATAGAATATTTTGTAGCACGACATATATTTTGTATACGAGAAGTATTTGACTGCAAGGCTTCCCATACAATTAACCCTTCCCACTCATAATGGCTTCATTTAGAGCTCAGGAGATTCTGCAACACAGGGAAAAACTACAGATCTTCAGTGCATTTTTAATCAAGAAAGCACACCTGATTCCCACAACTGAAACATGCTCTGAACAATAAATGAAATTAACAGCATGGTTACAATCACTGGCCTAATTTTTTTTTAAGCATGGACATCTTTTAACAATTAGCGCTAAACTCCTCCGTGGAATCATTGTAACAATCAGATCTGATCAGTTGTGACATCACAATGGGAAAAACTCCCACAGCTAGAAGACTTCTAAGATTAAAGTTTCACAGATAATCGGTGAATGGATTATAAAGCAAGTGCAGCAAAAGGCAATTAATAGAGACTTCAATACTTCCACTTTTTTTTACTTTTTGAAATATTTTTAGACTAATATTGATATGATACAGAAATTTAGGTCAACTTTTTTGCACCAGATATTAATCTGAATTCTTCAAAAGGAGAAATATCTATATATATATACAGAGATATAGATATCTATACATACTCTTCTCAGCAAGGGCTCACTCATTAACTGACACATATTGATGGATACAAGGGCAGCAGACCATATTCTCGCTACCAGGCAGATCTCTACACAACCATTTGATTACAGAAGAGTTTGTTAGACTTGCTCTTTTTCACTCGGGCTTTGAACATTATAAAGATCCACATATATGTTTTAAGGTATTTTAATTCCTTTTTCTTTCTCTCTATACTGTATTTAATTATAGTTTCAACAGAGTAAATAGTTATACTTCTCTATTTGTCCAGGCATATACATTAGGAATTGTATTACACAACTGCTTTGATAATAGTTGCCTGAGAACTCTGCCATTGAGGTACAGTATTTTCTTACGTGGACATAGTCTAGGAACAATAACATTGAAATCTGTTCCAACAAAGGGTAAGAGTTTAGGGTTCGAGTGCCCCAGGGAAGACCAGAGAACCATAACTCAGAGTCCCAGCTGATTCTAATAGACCCCTTCCCCATAACGCTAAAAGGAAACAACCTCTGCCAACCAGGTGCAGATTTCTTTCCCCACCTCTGTGTCAAGCCAGTTGAGCTTGCCAGCACTTGCAGTGCTAGAACAAAAGCCTCACCCATCATATCCCTGCAAAGCCTTCTCCCTCTGTCTTTATGAAAAATAGACATTTGGACATCTACTTCTGGGCTGGTTCCCCTTGGTTCCATCTACAGCCAAAACAGAAGAATGGACACCTATTTAAGGCACTAATTCACCTGAATTATTACGGGCATCTACTGCAGCAGTAGACAAATCTGTCTAGAAGTGCCTGTTCTTCTCTGTGGGCTACAAGAGGAGCCTAAGCAGACTAGGCCAGATGGAGAGATCTACATATGATGAGATCAAGCCAGCCACAGAAGCTGTTCTTCCTACTTAGGCTCAGACTATGAGTAGCCTATGCAAAAGGTCAGACTACGTTTTTGATTATAATATGTGGAACAATTATTGCTTTCTCATAACATCATTATTCAAAAGCTTACTGGGGTAAGCTCTGTGAAATGAACTGGTGTTGACCAAGGAAAGCTTCAACCCGTTCAGAGTCATAAAAGATCTTTTCAGCTATATTTTATCACATTTTCCGATCGTGTCATAAAGTGCTAAGAATAAAACAGCAGTGGATCTTTGAACCATTCTATTCACTTTACACAGAATCAAAGCAGGCTCTGAAACTGTACTCTATGCATGTACCCTTTGTCCTCATCCTACCCCACAGTAACATGGAAATCCTTGTAGTCATTTTGCAGTTACATATTAAGATTTAGGCCTAAATAAGAATTGCTTCTTTCCTCACAACTTTGAAAATATTCTGGAAATATTCACCACTTCATTAGAAAAATAAATTAGGTATTCCTGGGTACTTCATACTAGCTCATTGCTCTCAGATCATCCTGCAAGTTTATCTTCTGAAATCCTGTTCTAGTGTGAAAGATAATTACAAAATGTTTTTTTTCCAAACCGTTGTCACAATTTATATGGTTTCATTAATCAAAACAAATGAACAAACCAAAACAACAAAATGTTTAGATAATAGTTTGATAAACACTGCACAATATTATTGCATAGCTGGAAACTATTTTTTGGAAACTTTTTTGTGTTGCAACCACGGCTTTCCCAAATGACTCCTCCACGAGAGAAAAAATTACAAAACTACTTCATTACTTTTTCATCCATATTTTCATTAAAAAGTACACATTGTTAATAAACAAACATTTGCATTTTTGTATTTCATAATCAGTTCTCTGAATTTTTGACTGAAGTTTGCTTAATTTAAGTGGTCCTACTAAAGGTATAGCACTTGGATGGTATAGCAAGAAAGATTCGAATGGTGGAATCAATCCATAGAAATGATAAAATAAACTAAAAAAACATATAACATTATTTCCCATTAGATTAGCCAGAGAAGTGGGCCAATCCTCTCTCATACTTTCTGAGAGAGCTTAGAATCTCACTAATATTTCAGGTCTCAAACTGTTAAAATATTTTAATATATACCGGATAAAATTGGTCCACTTAAAATTACATAGGCCTTAATTTGCTTGAAATCTATGTTCTTCCACGCAAATGCTGAAATAGAGAAAGCTGCTAATACAAGTCTTGTCATGGAATCTAGGCAAGAGAGTAAATCTTCTGTTATGTTAGCAGAATGCTAACCAAAACAAAACAAACAATATTTTAAATATAAATATGTATTAAAGTTTACTATACTTTATGAATGCTCAAACATGTTTTTGAAGTTTACAAAGGTCTTCTTAACAATGTTTGGCACAGTTTTCCAATAACCTAAATAGTTCAAAAAAGCGTAAAAGTTATGTAGAATGGAATTAACCCTAAATAACGTCCAAACTCTTATGTTATAATAAATAACAGAAACAAATTTACACTGAAGGGTAAGACTAGAGAGATGAACTTACTATGAACTTATTTTAATGAAACTTCAACTCAGAAAAATAAGTCAAACTAATGTGACTTTGTTTTCTTGATGTCCCATGTGAAATAAACTTTGAGTGTGAGTATGTTTGAAACAGAGCAAATGTACATATTATACACAGGAAGCATGGATATTTGTGGATGTGAGATAAGCAATGATTGAGAGAATCTCGAAAAAATGCATTTTTAAGAAAAACCACATTGTAAACACAGCCAATTAAAACATAACCACATATCTTAGTAGCAAAATAATATGACCTCTTACCACTGAAGCATTTAAAAATCTTCCATTCCTGCAAATGTCCTCTATTCTCAATACAATGATATATCTTTGTTTCCAAATAGTCATTAACCTAACGTCTTGTAAACAGTTGCAAAGGCACTACAAGTTCCCTTAAACTACTAGCAGAACAAGACTGCTGATAAGCCCTTGCTAGGAGACAAGAGATTTTTAGCCTGAACTCATCAGAGGAAGCATTCAAAGACAAGTCGTGGTAAGAGGGGAAAGAGGGGCAATCAAGAGGGGCAATTTAAAACTCCAGTGCCGAATTTAGGAGCACGGCAGTGCAAAGAAAGGAAAAAAAGAAAGAACAAAGCAGAGAAAAGAAATGCCCAGGCCTGCCTTCGCTTGTGCTGAGAACTGAGATGTTATAAATTAACGAATAAACAAGCATAGGACAAGCTGTTACCCAAGCCTCTACAATACCTGAACAGAGATGAATCTGTGCCTTGGCATATGAACTAAATCACCATAATAGTCAAGTCTGAATGCGATGCATATCTTTTAAAATATTTGTAAATGCTACATTCACTACGTCCATTGTTCCACAGTTTCAAAAAATCACCTGTTTTTTGTTCAAACCAGATTTTATCTGAGCACAACAGCTGGTTTGGGCCAAATGCAACTAACGTTTTTCACCGCATTTGGTTTGCTGCCATTTTATTCTTTCACCAGATAACATGGAAGCAGACATCCAGGAAGCTGTGACAGCTATTTAAACAATAATAGATGAATAGAGGTGGCCATTCTCTTGTCTGTATTCCTAAAAGCAAGCAGGATAAGTTCAGGCCAGTCACCAGTCAAACTGGAGAATATTGATATTGCCAGGATTTTACAGTAAGAGATAATAGCTGACTCTAAAAAGTACTACACAGATTACTGCCTTTCTGTAATCATTTAATGTTATTTTTGTTATTTTTGTTTTTGTTTTGACTTTTTTTGTCCTCTGGAAAATATTGCAAATGTTTCTTTCTAAAGCAGGCTCGCTCTTACCACGTTTTACTTTAATCATGAAATAGGACTGTGTTTTCATTTTTTATTAATATAAATCTGATGGATGTATTTTGTAGAAACAATCATCTATTCAATTTTCCTTAATATAACTTTGGTCTACAGTCACACAGCCCTAAGTTCAAAGTTTTGCTATGAATCTGTACTCTACCTTCCTCAGAGTTAGAGGCTTCTGTCCTGAGAAACTCTTCTATTTTAATTCAGCTGTAATTGTTGATTCATATTAACCTAAAAGAACAGGGGTCCCATGTACTAAATCAAAACGTGGAACAAATTCAGGCAGATAAGAAAAAAAAAAATCTGCTTGGTCAATTCCCACATCATCTTGGCTGCTTTATAGTTTTAGTCATTCAAGATTCACCCTGCACATAACTAGGAGCAATGTGAGTTAACTGTGAAAGATGTCATAAACCACAAACGAATGTGCCAAAATTCACCCTGATTAAAAATCTATATTTTTTTTAAATCTACATTTTAGTTTCTTTTTGTCATGTTAAGCACAGTTGTCCAGGACACCTAAATACTTCAAAATTAACAAGTTTGCAAAAGTGGCAGCTGGAAATACAGAGAGAATAACAAATATTCAGTTAGACCTACAGGCTGGCTGTTTCTGTTACATTTAGAAGAGGTCGGAGCTCTCATGGTTAACAAGGCCATTACCAACGCTGTTCCCCCAGTTCTGTTTCGGGGCTCGATACGTTTGCCCGAGGACTTTGCGAATAGCAACTCACCAATAATGAAATGCGACTAAAAGGTGAAAAGCTGACTTGGAAAGGACCACAGCCTCTAAGAACATGTTTCTTTGATGGGCACGTTGAACACCACGGCTTTATACCTTGTGCAGTCACATGCAGCCATGCAAACAGGCCTTACAGAACATACACATCTGTGCACCATTTACACTATTACTAATCGTTTTCATCAGCGGCCTCAAAATACACAAAATACATTCCCGTGATGTCAAGGATGACACAAGAATAAAAGCAGGCATGTTCACTTTGGAAGTAGGCTTATATGCGCGGTTGGTAGCATCGTATTTTATCAAACCTGTTTATCTGTTCCCCAGTAACACTTTGCAGTACTTACTGACAACCTTGTCTGATTTTAACCACTGAAAATAAAGAGTCCCACTTGACGTTTGTCCTTCCTGGAAGAAAGAAAGTTTGAACAGGTACATTTCAAGTATTTGCGGGAAAGGCTTTTAATCCTTTTAAAGAAAATGCATCTGTACAGATCTCTCTTCACTGCTGCACAGAGTCTCGGAGCGCACTGCAGCTGAAAGCTGTCCCCCTAACGGCGAAGCTGACCCAGCAGGAGGATCACTCCTTGAACATGAGATTACAAACCACACTTCCTCACAGTTTCAGTGATATCCCTTCTATACTGACACCTTCGAAGCCAAATTATCTTTAAGCACAGAGGCAAAAAAGGAGTACGTTGCTTGAGGGAATTGGAACTGGGGGAGAGAGGGGTTGCGAAATGGGATGACTGGACAAGGACAGAGAGAGTGACCAGGAGGGGACGGAAAGCCAAGCTGAGAAAATGGGAACAAAGGAGACTGAAGGTGGTCAAACAGTTAGGAGATGGAAACTAGGATGGGCACTATATGGTAAAGGAGTGGCACAAAGAGCACCCAGGAGTGAATAACTTGCTGACAGATCAAGAAATGAACAAACAAACAAGTTCTACTCTCTTAACACAGAACATTTTGTATGAGCAATTATTAAGAACTGTCGTTCAATGTAAATGAAATTTGCAGCTGACAAACTAAATATATATAAACACGTATTTTAAAGAGCATGTGTTTTAGTTCTGTTAAGGAATTGCTGGTATAACTTCATTATAAATCAATGGAAGGAGTTGGCAAAATATTTCCAAAAAGCAAAAATGTAATTAGCAGTGATGTTCCAGCTGTGAAGATTTCTTCAGGCTTTTTGGACTAGATCGAGTTGAGTTTATTCTTCATTTTGCGTGGCCCTAGGAGGGCCTCAGAGTCAATCAGCACAACTTATCTAATTTTCTCTGTCAATAAAAGGATTATTTTAATAACCTCTATCTTATTTTGCAGCCTATTGCCGATCAAGGCTGGGTCAAGTAGTATTTGATGAATTATTTATTCTAAGGATTTCACAATATTTTAGAATAAATTATCATTCCCATTTTTTAAAATTTATTTTACCATAAAATTGAATGTTAAGATGCCAGTAATAGTTCTAGTTTGTGTACTCTGGCATCATACTACATAACGCTCAAAATAAAATGATACGGTTTCTCTATTTTCATAACAAAAATCATTCTGTTCACTCACAGAAATTTTCACACAAATTGTTTAAGTACATAAAATGGACAAGAAAAAAGAAGTGGGATAGTCAGAGATGACTCCAAGAAATAATTCCTCATATATATGATAATTATATAGTACAATTTCTTGAATATTCAGTGGTAACTTACAGTAATTAACCCTAAAGAAATATAAATTCCTGAGAAAAAATACAGGCATGATGATTAAAAGATATGCTAAATATTTGTACTGTATTTCTTTAACAATAAATTAGTATAAATATAAGTATTAAAGCATGTCTTAATCTTATAACCTGGAGTTCTTAAATATGAGAACTATGTCCGATATTTCTTTTTAAAAAAAATCCTGATATGCTACTGGCAAGGATTAGATACAGATTAAGATCATCTGTGCTTTGGATGCTGAAAAAAGAATAAATATATTTTGCTGTATCGTTTCAAATGTCCCAGTTACTACTCTGCTAGCTCTACTCCATCAGCCAGGCAATACCGAGTGCTAAAAAGAATGTTTCTTGGCTTCACAGCAATTCTATGACAAGTACTTGTATGCATAAATATATGTGGAGTGTTGTGCAAAGGCGATTAAGGGGTTAAGGAGCACCTGGCTAGAAAATCAAAACCTACCATACATGCTACTAGCCATTTCACTTTACTGCGTTGGCTATAGCAGCTGGTTTCCCAGCTTAGGTAGCCTGACGGGACCTCTAGCTTTGATAAACCCGTGCAGAATCAAAGATCAGGATGGGAATTTTAATTCTGAGCTAATTTCCTGATCAACAACAAACTTTAAATTATGGTTTGGACTTGAAGTCTGAATAACTAATATGTCTTGTATACTAGACTAAATCTCACATTTTCAAAATTGTGAACATAAATGCACACTTCCTTCAACTGCTAAAAGTAATATGCATGGAAATACATTCACAGGAACCACACTTATTTTTGGGTTGCCTGTTCCTCCTCGCACTTCAACTGTCTCTGTATAGCTACTTCAAAGTGTGGAAGAAAAAGACATAAAAACATAAAATGCCACAAATATATTTTTCTAGATTTTACTGGATTATTTCAAGTGTAACAAGATCTGGCTTAATAATTCTCTAGGCATGCTTCATGAAGGTTGAAAAATATCTATTATTTGGAGATTTAAGGTGATGTAAAAATAAGGAATATCAATAGTGTTAGCATTTTTGTCATTGTCAGCTGAAAAAACAACCCTAATTATTTTTCAAAAGCATAATAGTAAGAAAGGAATTTGTGCTAAGAATAGTTGTAATTCGCTGAAGATGATAGGTTTACAGTATTGCCTAGACTTGGACTGCCTTGACCACACTTTTTGCTTGGTCTTTATTCATTTAACAGCTAATATTCGTTCTCTTTAGGAAAAAATTGGAGTCAACATTTTCAAAAAGTCCATATCCAGCCATGTTACAATTATGGGGAACTAAGCAGCAGTGTTAGTGCCGTTGCTCCCTTCTCCTATGGCCCATGTTCTTGGTAATCTGCTAACAGTATGAATTGGATGCCCAGACAGAAAATGAATAGACAGTGATGTCCGCACAACACTCATCAGCTGTCATTTATTTAGCCACACATACCCTGCCCTGCACCCTAGTGCCCGTAGTGCTGGTACACAAATGAGGTTAAGTTGGCAGCCCTGGCACCTGGTGTAAAACAGCAACCCAGAAGTGAACAGCACTACACTTCACGAGCAGCTACCGCGGCAGAGAAGTTCAATACAGAAGTCAAAAGATGTTTAAACAGGCTACATTTATAGCAGTGTGCTACTGGTCTTCTCTAGCGGAAAAACCTCCCACCTAGTCAGTATTTATAAAAATGGTTATACTAATTAAAAATTTTGTTTAACTCAATATTCATACAGGATACTGTTGAGTTCCTTCTGAAAATAACATGAGAAAAATATTAGGTTTCAGATAATTATATATAATGTTCAATGATATTTCATTTTCCAAAGAAACAACACTTACAAGCATATATACTTGTATTCACATCACTCTCCTGGGTGGGGTGGACTATTTATGCCCAACCCAGGATTTTAATAACTTTTTAAATAAAAATAATACTATCAACTACCTTTAATATATGGATTAGGCCAATGAATAGGGTCTAAAAATGCCTAACAAGACAGAAACGTATATTAAGAAAAGTTATTCCCAAGCTTTTATCATGCCAGAATTCCTATCTCCAAAAGCATTGATGCCTAACTCTTATGGCCAAAAATGGTGACAAGGTCAAAGGTAGTAATCCAAAGATAGTCCGATCAAATCAAACAACACAGCTGTATAGAGATATTAGGCAACAGGTTCAGGAATTCTCAAGCATATAAGGAAAAACTACAGGTGCATCAGAAATCTGACAAAGAAACCCTGCTTCCAAAGGAGAGTAACTAGAGCTCTATGTTGGTCAAACAATGCAGTCGTGCTTCTAAGAAGACTAGGTAATAGTTTTACTATCAATAGTTCAATAACATCCAGTCTTAAGTACTCCAATAGAAATATATACATATTTGCAACATACGTTTTACAGAAAGATGTGGTCAAGTAGCTCCAAGAGCTTAACTCTTCTCATTGCAATTACAGTAACTGTTATGGAGAAGGACAGGAAGCAACACATTTTGACAAATTCTTCTCACTAATAAAGGTACAAAACGAGCGAGCTGTTCAAATAACATGCAGCAGTATAGCAAACAGGCTTGCAGTGTTTTGGGGCTAAAAGATGCACATTCGCGTACAAGATGATGAATCGCATTTGATTCACTTTTTAAAATAATTCTGCAGGTTTTTTACAAATACAATAAAAACCCTGAATGTGTCTATCCATGGAATGATTCCAGTACTCAGATGTAAATGTTGTAGACAATAATTGATGTACACATTTTGGATTATATGGTTATGATATCCTAATAGAAATTTGGCTGCCTGCCTATGGGAGTCCAATATGAGTTTCATGGTTTATAGCATCAGAAAGAATCTTTTACAATATTATAGACACATTTCTCAACCCATTTCCTACAGATTATTTTCTAATACTTGATTTTCACAGAAATCCATAATAATAAACAAAATCAAACCCCTAAACCCCCGAGTGCTCAGAAACAAAATTCACAATGAAAAGGCAAGCATTTTTATATCTGATACGATTCCTCTTGCAATTCACTCATCAAACATCTGCAACAAGCTGCCAGAATGTGTCCATTAGTGAGATTTCTATGGAGTTCACTAGCTTGATGCTCACTGATAGAATAATGTAGAAGTTTTAACGCTAATGTTTTCCACTCCATTTGAGGCATTCACTTCAAAGTGAACTTGTTCCTACTGCTTTTACTCTTGAAAATATAGCCACGATTTGGCCTGTGTGTGTCTTCACATCTTGCAATATGTAACTTATGCTAACATATCAGAATATCTATTAAATAAGAACAAAATCCATAAAACTAAAAAATATCCTTTATGTATTTATACATTATATGTCACATCCAGTACTGATTTAAGAGGATAAAAGATAGGCTGGAGTCATCGTGTAGCTTGGGTCAATTTGGTTTACATTAAATACAGAAAATAAGGTGCCTCACATGACAAACATGCCATATACATGCCTGTACATTAAAATTTTTCCCAGGATTCAGTATCTAACCTTCATGAAAAGTAACTATTGCATTTGATTTTCTATCTATATTACATCAGAATATCACGGACATACATATTGCAACTCAACTATCGGAACACATCTTTGGAGTTATTTTGTTTCACATCACAATTTCTGTAAATGTTTTTGCATTTATGTCAATAAAGTATTTGACAAATTATTTATTTCCTTTTCTTATAAATACTGGGTAACAGGAGCAACGAACCACAATACAAATCCTAACAGTGCTCAGAAACTCTCTACTACCTTTTGATAATTCATCCATGTGAAAGCTGGGGATAAACAAAATAGGAATCAAAATACCTTTATAAGTTTGGTACTCTGAAAATAGTTACTGCCTAAACTAACTGAAACAAACTGCATAAATTTTATTATCTTATCCTGATGAGTTCATTATATATTTAAGGATAATGTTTTTATTCAATACCCTGATGGCCCGTTGGTTTTTAGCCTTACTAGAAAAAGAGCAAGAGTTCCATAAGGAAATGACTGTCCCATATGATTTTGTGAAGTGAACTGTTGTACCCAGAAGATTAAGATGAGCAAATGACAGCAACTTCAGCATTTTTTTTTCTGTTTTTGAAAGAAAGTCAGTTTTAGAGATGACGATTGCTCTTCTACCAAATTTCAGTACATTTCAGTAAGTTTAAAAAGTAAAATGTAAATTATTCTCTAATCTTTTCAGAATCACTTTCCTTTGCCTTCTCTTCATCTTAACTTTTATCTGCCTCAAATATTCTATTGCTTCCTAAAATCTTTTCTCAAAACACTTATCATTAATATTTATAATGCTTTTAAAATATCTCTTCTTCACCACAGTATTCTTCCCTTTCTAAGACATGAAGAAGTTAATTCATTTGTTAAGATTTTGAGTCTAACTAAAAACCAGCTGAAAAAAGTTACAGACAGCTAGAGAAAAAGAAACGATTGTTACAGAAATTTAAAGAGACTTAATCTAGTATAAATCAGCTTAAATAGTCTCCCCATTTTCGAACGAAAACAGACTTGACTTCCTTTCTGCTCATGCTGTCATGTAAAAATGTGAAAAGAAGATGTAAATCATTATCAAATCAAATAAGAAAGTGGAAAGTAAGATCTTAAAAATACCTTTTTAATTCATGCGCTATTTTTCAATATTGTGGCATAATCACAGTCGGAATAGTCCTGATCTATCTCTTAATATTGGTTAAAAGTGTAAACAGTTCAAGCCAATAGAGTTACATTTATATGGGAATGTGTAGGAAAGATCAAGTCCAGTGGTTTGAAATATAACGGAGATTTTACTATGCTACTTTACTACCACTTTCGGTCTATAACAGAACCCACACCACTATCTAGCACAACATCACTTTGAATGTGGAAAGTAAATACAGATTTGTTGATTACATAAGCAACAGAAATCTTAGACATTAGAAAGCAGTGCTTCAGCTGGCACAAATCTTTTCAGCTTCCTAAAGGAAACAAAGTTGAGTCAACGATCTAATCCTATACTTAATTTCAATTGCCCCAAAAGGTAAGAATTCAGAAGCCACTTCTAAGTCCAGGATTTTCCTCATGGTTCTTATAAATGCTAAATTTGTTTTTAAGGTTAAGAACAGGGAAAAAGCAACAGAATGCATTAAAAGAAACTTTGCTTTAACCCTATCACTATTTTTGCCTGTTCTGTCTTTGTACAGCATTAAGGGTGGTATTGTACAGTCCCATTATACAGCAGATGTTAAATGCAAAGTAAAATAGTCAGTTGTAAATGATTGATGATCCTCTTTACTATTTCAAAATAAGCCCTGATTATTTATATAGTTTTGGACACTGCTTGAAAGCACCATAGTAAACCTAAACAGTTGATCCATTTTTCAATGGCTTTTGTGAGTAATGTATTATGTATGTTTTTACATTCTTCTGTGTAAAAGGCCCTGGTGTATGAGAAATGTTTAGAGTTTTGAGTGCTCCACCCAGTCCATATGGTAGGTTTGCTCTGTGTGTAAAACTTACCTTTTTCCACCAGGTCCATATGGCAGGCTTAAGCTAGCCAGGGCCTTCTATCCTCCACAGGGGCCATATGGCAAAGAGAGCTCAGTGAACACTCATTTACCTTGTATTAATATTTCATGTGTCTCCAGCACATACACATACATACAGATACATATATACGCTGATCAGATTGCGTGGAAAAGACTCAGCTCCTGGAAAGAGTTTAGCCACATAATCAATACAGCTATGACAACATGATATGAGATGTGGATTCTGTTTTTATCTATTTTATTAAAAACTGAAAACTCAAATGAATTATTTATCAAATTATTTGATAAACTCATCTGATGGCTTTAGATATTTTGACAGATTATTATTTAATTATGCTAACCAACCGGTGGACATTAATACAGATGACAGTTCAGTATTAGTTTTTAATATTACCTTACAAGAACAGAACCAAATCCCTTGAATTTACCCACTAACAAAGCGTGGAACCTATTTTTTTAAAGATTCATCTCCACGCTGCCCTACTAACACTTTCTTCTGAGCAGGATACTATTCTCTTAACATATTTAAGCAAACTGGCAATGAGCCAGAGAAACATTAAAGCAATGTAGACAGTAAACTGTAGGCAGACAGAGATAAGTATTTACAAGTCACCTGTAAATAAGTTATTATTTCTTGCAGACACAATACTTCTGTCCTACTACTGGACAGGAAGAAAGAGAGTATGATATAAGACCATTAGTATCTTTTTTCCACTGACCACATTTTCTTTACCAGTGGAACCAGATGCAGGGCTAGAACATATGTAAAACAGTTGCAGTGTGTTCGATGATTAAGGGCATGGATTTAAAATCAACTGAAAAAAAGATGGTGAATTTAAAATGTAATCCATATTTCCATAGTAATTATTCTAAAATTGATACCTTGTTACAGCATTTACAGCTCAGTCCAAAGCTTTACTGTAATTCTGAAGTAATTTAGGAACCCTCAGCACTTTCTTTGTATTGGAAAGATGGAAGCAATTTGTAACAACATGTTTATGAAAGTTTTATTGCAACTACAAGCTGATTTAAAAAATGGAACAATATTCCCAGTAGTAGAAATTTTACAACCAACTTTTCCCTATTTGAAACTCAGAATATTATGAAAAGTAAAGATTGCAATAAATTGTTTTGATTCACAGAATTTACTGCACTTTCACCTGGTTTCCTCCTGTTTCTATTCATGCAATATAATTTCTAAATTTCTAAATGAATATTTAAATATCTCAAAGAACCACAGGGGTTAAAAATAGAGAGCATAAAAAATTCAGGACAAGCACACATATAGGTGCTCTCATGGTTTAATTTTGCAAGTAGAATTTATGTTTGATTCCATAAACAATCAATAAAATATGTAAGAGTTTGCCACAAGGAATATATCTCCTCGTTTCAGAGGAGCCAAATACCAATCACATTTAAAGAAACTGATGTGTAACCCTTGAGTATTTTATTAAGGTTTAAAAAATGGATGTCTACCTAATCTGATATTAGTCAAATACAGCTAAATCAACGGGAAAAAAAAAGCTTTATTAATTTCCAGGATTAAGAAATATCATCCCATACTCCTCCATACTTCATAATGTGAATGCCTGAAAGAGATGAAGAGTAGAGTCTATCTGAAGTCTAAACTTCAGCCTGCTGGGGAAGTAGTTCTCCGCAAAAAAGTGACAAAATTCTCCATACAACAAAGAAGAGAAGGCAAGTGTCTATTAAGCGAGGCTTCAGTGACTGAACTTAAGCATCTACACTCTTTCCCTTGAGGTTTTCAAATGCACCCTCCTCGTTTTGTGAATCACACAAAGAACTAAGAGGACCCAGAAGTCTGTTTTTCAACAGACTGGATCCCATTTTAAACATAATTTGGAACAGAATAAAAATGAAGATTATCTATCTATCTATCTATCTATAGATAAAATACATATTTTTAAATTCAATTTACAAATAGAAAACCTAGTCATAAGTAAAATGATAAGCACACCATTAAGATCACATGATTATAGCCCACAGTTTTCAACACATTCTCATAAAATTGTAAAATATAATTGTATGCTTTGTGCATTCTCACTGAGTCAGCAGTTTCTTCTTTTGGGAGAACATGTTAAAATTAATTGAGTATCTCAATTAAATTCTTTATACACGCATACATATAAAGAAGGAAAAGATATGAAGCTGACTTCATAAATACCATTCAGTGGGATTTTGTTAAAGTTTAGATGTATAGATTTGAAATCCTCTGAAGGTTACAGGGTGAAACCTTCCAACAATATCTCCAAGTCTTCAGGGACCAAATCCCATTATGTGGAGTTCAGTGAAGAGGGTAAACACTACCATAAAGAAATACAAATTGCACATATTTCCCATTTAGCCAGTGTCACAAAAGTTCACCATTTAGAATTCTAACCAGTTAGGACTTATTCTTGGAGGTCAAGTACCTTGTGAACCTTGTCATCTCACTGATGACATCATATCCCATCCATCAATTCTTTCAGGAGCACACTTGCCATCTGCTCAGCATGCTATAATAACTTATTAGACGTATTCACAGGGTAACAATCTGTACAATGACACTGTTATCTTAATGCTGGCACATAGAGAGATAACAGCCATCGCTTGCCTGTCACAGCACAATTATTCTACCTTCCAACTTTAACAGAGAAGTTACTTGGATGTTTAAACTTTTATTAAATCATATGAAAACAACAAATTCTCATCAGAATTTTTTCTTTTGGCTTTGGGGTGTTTTTTGACTGTGAACTGGCAAACGAAGACTACATCAGAAAGTACTAAGTTCAGTTCAAAGAATCTATTTTGTGCCTTGAAAGTTTTTACAGTCGTGCTCATTCTTTAGCTTGCAAAATAAATAATATATATATATGTTTCACTCAAATACAAATAAAGAGCAATGAGATCCAATTTACTGTTTGCAAACATTAAATTTCTAGAACTAACAATTTTTATTATTTCTCTACCAGCCCTAAAAACTAATCTTGGTAAGAGCTATTATCAAGTGAAAAATAAGATATGGAGCCAAAGTACACATGCTAAGCTTTAATAAGACTTTTTGAAAACTAAAGGCAATGTGAATTTTCATAAACGTGCATGTATTTTTGCAGCTTTTCTAAAGCATGTTAATACTGAGCACGGTATGACAGCACAGCTGCTGTCATAGTACTCATGAGTTAATAAAGTCTACTATAACTCTCCCTCGACCTCAAAAAATATTTTCAGAAAAAGGGCAATATTTATTTTGCATTACACAGATTTCATCCTCTGTTCCTTCCTTTGGCTCGTCATTTATTCCAGCTTACACTGTGATCAACATTGTACTAAAATAAAGTCAAGTACAACAGCCGCTCTCTGCCCATCAAAACTCACAGACGTCTGCCAAGCACTTGTAACAGCTGGTGTTACATTAATTAGTTTAAACTATTTATTTCATCCATCTCCAGAGCAGATTGAGCAAAAACATTAGAGATTATTCTAGCATCTGTAAGTGCCCTGCAAACATTAACCAACCAAAGTTAGAATATTAGTCATTAACTTATAGTATATGTGATTTAAGACTCTATACACTTACTGCAAATAAATAAGAAAATTCCACAATTTAACATAGTCTTACCAAGTTTTTCTTGATTGTCTTTTTACAAATCTGAGTTTTAAAGTTATATAAGTCTTTGTGCCCATAAAGTTTCTTTTAAAAAATTATTACTAGAAAGCTATTATAATTCCTGGCAGCACGGACCATTAAGCAATATATGACAGGGACTGGGTGACTCAGTGGATTAGTCAGAGGTTTTATGTCCACTGTTGGAATTCAGCCCTAAATACGGTGATCAAAACAGTGTTATCAAAGGGTTGTAAAAATCTCAATTAAAATCACTCCTAAAGCCGCTACTAAGTTTTTAGTGGGTAACATAATAGATCTTTCACTATTGACAGAGTTCTCACAAGTATCCTTCTCTTTTAATAGGCTGAGAATGGATGCTGGCAAAAGAAGGTGGATGAGAAGTCCTAACGCTGCGTTCCCTGCTCACATGGCTCAGCAACAGAAGCCAACACAAGGATGGCAGCAGTAGGCTCAATGCCACTGGCCATGGGCTTGTCTCCATTAAAAATAAGAAGCTTCCAGCATTGTTCAACGAACTATTTAACATGAGAATACTTATTTTTTAGTGTCCCGTGCTCAAAAAGGATATCAAAGTCCTGCACAAACTCTTAAGAGGTAATTCCTTCATCAGTCAACTCTGTTGTAAATAAATATAAAGGGAAAGAGAGATACAGAGAAGTGAAGTGCTTGCCCAAGGTCACACAGCAAGTCAATGGTAAAGTCAGAAATAGGGTCAAAGTCTCCTTACTCTCACCTAGTTCAGAAACATTGGTCCATGAGGTTTCCCCAACTGATGTCAAACTCCAATAGTTCGCTTACAGAACAAAAATGTAGCTAAGCAAGTTAATCAATACATGAAGCTTATTGGAATCAGACTTTTACACAATACTCTCCTCAAGCCTGACTGGCTTCAACTTTTTTTACTATTATTATTTTGCCACGGAAATATAATAATAATAATAATAATAATAAAGTAATTTAAATTAGCATCAGATTTAATTCAATTAGCTAAAAACCCCTAAAAATCGATTTAGAAAACCATGCTTACCCTCAAAATATTTATATTTACAAACAAAATTAATTAACAGTTTCAGTTTCAATATCTGAGCAGTAATGTGAGAAAAGCAACCTGTCATTTACGTTAATCTAAATTGTGTAGATACTGATCCTGTGAGATTCCAGTTCTTTTAAGCTCTGACTGACTTGTTATGGCTTGCCATGGCTGTGCAGAAACGAGTGTGAGTGATGGAAACTGAAGAAAAATATCAGTTATTTTCACTTTTCAACCTTATACCATCTCTGGTAAACAAGACTTTCTCCCTTGGCTTTATTTATTTTACCTCTCTCTCTCTCTCTCTGTATATTTCTTTATATATGTGTGCGCATATATATGCATGTTTATATGTATGTGCATATATGAATACATGTATATATGTATACATGTATATATGTATACACTAAAGATGCTTACTGCAGTTTTTTCTGCCTGCCTCACAGTGGTGTCTGTGACTAACTCCACCAGCCAAAAAGGCAGGCGCACAGCTAACGCCAAACTTGCGCCAGATCACGCAAGAGAAAGTGCCAAAGCACATATAAGAATGGGCCTCCTCAAACAATACTAATAGCTCTTTTTCATACTCACTCTTTATTGGCCTCGACAGACAGCAAGAGCCAGAGACTCTCTTCTATTCTTAGGTTCCCAGAATTTACAACATGCTACATCTGCCACATATCTGTTGGGTTACATGGCTACTGCTATTCCATTATCCATTCTTATTTTTATTTTTAGAACAAGGACTGTTATTGAAATAACTTGTCAGCCAGCCTGTTTTTAAAAGGCAAAAAATACAACAATCACAAAACTGCTGTCAATGTGAGACAGCATGTTCTGACTTAACATCTTCTCTCAGAAAAGAAAACAAAAAAAACCTGTATACCCCAGTTCATGGTACTTCTAACAAGTAAAACAAGGAGAGTCAATCTCACCGCAGAATACTGAACCCTGATTGTTTACCTAAGGTATTTTAAATGATTCATAAAAGAAGCTGGTTTAACCTGTGCTCTTAACTAATACTTACCGACCACCAGGTTCTGTCTTCATTTATACCACAAGCGGTGTGTAAGCAAAGGCAGCATGGGGCCTTTGCACAGTTCTTCTCAACTCACTCCTCAAATTCAAATCTCATTAGAAGCTCTGTCTCTATAATACCTCTGCATGCTCAATTTTTAGTGTCCAAATACAACCTCAGGGGAGTCATGTACACTCAACAGGAAAGCGTTAACATGTTCCCAGTTCAATATTCTGCTTTACCTCTTGCAGTGATCAGTTTAAATGTACAAAAGCTACCAGCCACTTTAGATTTTTTTTTGCCTTCCTCTTTTTCTTTTTCCTTGTAAAACTCCTCTTTATGCAATAGGAAAGTTAATCGTTAAACTTTGTTACAGAACCCTTTGTTCTTGTCGAAGTCACTTTGCTTGTCTCTCCTCCTGTAAGGACACCAAATCCTAAAAGCTGGCAAGAATGCATATGTTTATTTCACCATTGCTCTGCAATTACTGAATGCCACTTAATTATAGCAACAGATGCTCGAGTGTAGGAACCAGAAAAATCAAACGCCTCATTTCCAGGTTATTTTTTTCCATTGCTTCTGCCAACAGCAGATGTGTGAGCCCCTTGTGCTCTGGCGTAAATACTTATCAAATCCTAACAGGTCACCTATGTCACAAACAACATTTCAGATGCAACTGTTTCACCTGATAATAGGCTCTGAAAATAAAACTGTGAGCTGTAAATACAATGTATTCGGAATGAAATGCCATAATGTGAAATTGCTTTTTCTCCAGCTACAACAGAAGTCCTTGACAGTTTTTGGCAGTGATAAATCACCCTCCCATTAATTGTCTCCTCTCTCATTGTGAGGTGAGCTGCTAAAAGGGGCAGTCAACAAAAATGACTTAAAGGACAAATTTTGGCAAAAAGACAATGAAGAAATCTGTCATTGCTAAGCCTCCAGTAAACTGTCATGAAACAATCAAAATATATGTAGCTGAAGTGTTTATGTCTTTGTTAGAAAGGTTATAGGATGATAAGTTTATAGTTAAAACAGGAAGCTCAGAGAAACTGAAGTTGTAAGACCCCTTGAGACACCATTTCTCCCTGTGTTCTTTAAAATTTTATGCAAATCCTATCAGTGCTTCAGTTTACACAGTATTTACTGGTCTTATCACCTTCATTTTCTGACTCTTCTGCCCCCCTCAGCCCAGAAAACCAAAAACCCCCACGAAAGCATGATGCTGGCTAAACTAATTCTTGCATCCACTTTAAAGATCCTTCCTTTTCAATGACTGAAGTCAGAGATAAAGACACTTAGCACCTCACAGAAGCTGACCCTTAATCCTAATGGGATAATATCCTTCTGTCTCACTGTAAATATCCTGGTGTTATTCAGAGCAAGGTCCTCTCCCTGGTTAGTGATTTCCCAAACATTGTTCCAGGAAAAAAGAAGTAGCATTTGCTTCCTGTACAACAGATTACGTTATTGGCACCCACTCATGGACCCACAACTGAGGAGTGTGAAAGGATGTCTGCTACCTTTTTCCTTAGAAATGAAACTCGCCGTGGCTCATTTCAGCTAGCGTGGCTCCATTCTGCAAACAACTCCTTTCTGCTGCAGCTTTTCTATAGACAAACAAAAGGGAACCTCAAATCTCAGAATTCTGCTCTACAGGAGAAAGGAGAAAGAGTTCCAAATTGGGCAATAATTTTTTTTTTTTTTTAGTGATGCTAATATGTAAGGAGCAGGGAGATGGCTACCAGTCTTTATTACCCTCAGGCTGCCTCCATCTCTGTGGCATTCAGCTGGCAGATGGTATGCTTAAGACCACAGGTTATCCTATGTGTAGGAGAGGCAGAACTGTGTGCAGGAGACGCTTGTCAGATACACGCCTCCAGAAAGGGTAACATTTCTCCCTTTAGAAACAGCACGGTGCTGTCAGTTTACAACTTTTTTTTTCATTTGTTGAGGCTATGAACTGAAAACATTCTGAGTTAAAAAAAAAAGAAAAAGAAAAAGAAATTTCTGTTTACCTGTCAGCAGATGGTTGGAGATTTAACATAAGCAAGGTTAGAAAATGATTTGTTACTAATGTGCCTGTCAAGGGCAATGTCTGGAGTTTGGTTTTGTATTTATGTTTGTAAGAAAATTACAATATAAATATAAATGAGTTGCATCAGCTATTTAAACTAGACTGGACAGGGCACTCGAAAATATGTCAGGGACATTCCCTGCACCCACAGGGAGACAAATTGGACAACCTAATGTGTCTTTTCCACCATAGACTTCCACCATTCTGTATTAACCTAGAATGACTGATACTAAATACCCCTTTACACTGCTTTATACCCCTTTATGCTTTGCTGGGTATTTATATACTTTCTAGGGGAGCCAATATCTTAGGAGAATGCATATAGGGAAGTACTAAAGGGGTCTCTTCATCACGCTGGCTGAGAACTGAGGAAAGTTACACAGTAACTTGTGAAGTTATAGCAGCTTTGTTATCACAGCGTGAGAATTCTTCATCAGTTCTTCTGCTTTTACAAAGAAACAGTCATCTAACATTGTTAGGTGTCTAATGCAAAGCCTGCTTTTTTGACATGGTTATCGCAAGCTATTTTCTGTCCCGATATTTACACAGACCTTGTGTTATCCATGATTTATCCACAATCCATGCTCCTGAATTGTGTTTAAACATGGCTATAGTTGTAGTAAATCGCGTGTCTAAACACGTAACTAGAAGGAATCATATACTTATCACTAGCACTGGAACATTAAACAGTAATACTTCAGTGAGCACCAACATCATCAACAAGTTTCAATCAGCCTGATTGTACAGTCCTAATACAGGTATCTCTCCCTCTCCCCTCATCCCCCTCTTTGATTTGGATTTCCTTCTACAGTCACTTAAGGACCAGAGGACTATGTCTCTGTGGTCTGCAACTATACTGAACCCAAATTAAAAAATAAATGTCAACATTCACTTGGGAAGAATACACTGGATTTTGCCAGGAAATTGCACAATTTGTGGTTTGAACTGGCAAAACATGGTGACAAATTGTGTATGTACATTGTATCATAAACTAACAATAGTACAGAAACAAATAGAAGACATTTCAAGAAACAAGTACTACCTTCTGAAAGAAAGTGTAGTCCAGCTAGGGGAAACTTGAGAAATTTCAGGAATTCCTAAATGTGCTCTACCCTTCGTTGAATCACATGTGACTTAAATTTTAATAAATGTACTCTATGTACTTAAAATATCTCTTGAATGACAGAATTGCAGAAGAAATAAAGTGATTGAAGTTTTTTGTTTTCTTTTTTTGGTGATGAGCCAGTTTGAGAGCTTACTGTGAGCATATGGAGATAGCATATTTGCAAGTCCATCTCTGGAGGATTGCAAAAGGCCCTTAGCTTGTGAAAAACAGCAATGTTATTTTTTTTAACGTTCCCTATATTTAGAGATTAAATCGCTCACTGCACAAACCCATTTGGAACAGGCGAGAAGGTGAAAAGGATAATCAGTACAGTCACTGGTCCGTGTTTCCTAAACGCTTTTGAAAACATTACTGTGCGCAGGCATAAAATTAGCGGCAGGACCTTAAAAAGGCTGGCATTTAGCATGACTTTTTGGAAAGTGACACCCTCATTTTTTTCTTGTAGGATATCATTAAATTTCAATCGCCCTATGGCAGTGCCTTTCCATTAATAACCAATTCACTGTGTCACTTTGGCTCTCCTTTGAAATAATGAGCCTTTGCTTCGCTTTAATAAATTTAAACATATTCTCAAGGCCAGGGAAGATAGGAAACCGCAGATGGGCTGAGAAAAACACGATTCATAAATCCTTAACTGCCTGAGATCGTTGAGAGCAAAACAAAGTAACACTCGTAAAATATTAAACAATCCCAGCTGTATGAGTGAAGCTTCATTAACAAAAATGGACTATTTACTGCCTTCAACAGAGCCCGTGGGTGGAAAGATTCAGAGAAATCTTCTTTAGAAAAACACTGTCATCCTCATTTTGATTCTTTAACCAACTGCTGGCATAGTAGACGCTTATTTTGCAAGTCCATATGCAGAAACGTTTCAGAGAAAATTAATGATACTCTTATTACGTTAAATACCACAAATCATGCTTCACCATTTAAGCAGGAGTGAAAGAAAACAGGGAAATTTAACAGATATTTTATTCTTGAAGAATTTGTATGCCAACTGAAGTTAAACATGACAAACTTTATTTAAATCATAGGGGACTTCTCTAGCACTCTAAAGTAAATATAGCAATATGAATAATAGCAGAGAAATCAAGCGATGCCATCACTTTGGCTAGGAAGCCTTGGAAATTTATTCTACAAAGCTATACTTTTTCTTGCTTTAACCTTTATTAACATGCAGCTAATTTTGTTTATACTCCTGTTTGGTACACAAAGGAGCAAATCCTTTTTTTCAGGCTGTCATGTTTAGTGTTT
This sequence comes from Struthio camelus, assembly GCF_040807025.1. NCBI lineage: Eukaryota > Metazoa > Chordata > Aves > Struthioniformes > Struthionidae > Struthio > Struthio camelus. Next base: position 179,333,976 of record NC_090942.1, on the reverse strand, counting down.
ATTTAAATTGAACCAGAGTTTTGCTGGGGTAAGGACAGCAGGCTGCAACACAGAATTTGGTCTTAAATATACAAGGCTGGATTTTCAGATTCTTGAAGTTCATTATGTGTTGCTCCATTAACATCTCCGTGTAACTAATGACCTCGTGAAGGCAGTTTCCCTGTTCTCCAGGTGCACCCCAGCTCCACCAGCTCTTTGATTTGCCCCTTCCAAGGTCCTGCCCTGGTTCTGGGGCACCAAGGAGCTTCCATCCAGCAGCACAAGTTAAAACCTCTTTGTACCCTTCCTGGGAACAAGAGCCTGTAAGATTCCCAAATCCCACCTCCAGCTTTGCATAGACTTTGAGTAAAACTAATACGGCGTATTCAACGATAAAATTTTGGAGGATCAGGAAAATAGCCATGGGAATAGCACAGAAATTTTAAAACGTCCGCAGGAAGAATAACCTTTGCTGGTATCATGGAGGTTTTTCTAAGCTAAGAATTGCTCATAGTTGCATACAAGTTTAAAGAAGAACAGAGATCAGTGTCAGTCTACTAAATGCTAAGAACCTAGAAGCTCTATCTCTAAAGACAAGCTGACAATTGAGTGGACAGAATGTCAATACTTCTAAACATTTCAAGGACAAAAATATTGCTTTTTACAATCTATGTCATATTTAATGCAATAAAAGAATTTGGATTTTTCTTCTGCTTGCTGTCAGCTTTTCTTCCTTTTATCCCAGTGAAGAGCATAATAGAGTATATAACAAAAATAAACAGTTTATTTTTGCCTTGCAGAACAATACATAGTTTCAGTCTAAATGCAAATGTGAGCATCTTAGTTTTCCATAGTTTAGTTAATAAATACTAAAAAGCCTGTGTTTTATTTATTTCAGTACATTTCATTTATCTCTGAGAACCATTATGTACATGTGACAATGGAAAGTAGAAGTCCTTTTTTAACACTCCAGGGGGCATTTTGACCCCAGCAGAGGCATTTCTCTTTCCTTATTGAAGTCCTAGGGATGCGCTTAGCACTCACAGTTCCCACCTAGCCTCAGTGGAAATTATGAACACTGCCCAGGAGTTATCACCTTACAATCATTACAGCAGTCATTTTGGTGCTTAGTAGACCTTCACCGTACTTGATTTGGATAATCAGGGTTAATTTATTCTGATTGCGAACATCCACACTGTAAAATTTGAATGAATTCTCATTGGTGCCCATTCAGCTTAGGATGCCCCTAAGACTTCTATGGAAACAGAACCTGGAATCTGGGATTTTTGTTTTCTTTGTTTGGTTGTTTGGTTGGGTTTTTTTTTTTGGATCCAGCATGAGTAAAGCTGCTGTATCATTCTTCCTTGCGAAACGTGGGAAAATTTGCTTGTTCTATCAGCTAACAGAAGGAATGCGATTAAAAGAGTTGCGGTAAAGCACTAACACACTATCCGCAGTGGTAAGCCAGCATCCCAGGATATTGCTGAGGTTACCTGTCTGTACGAAAGCAGCAAACAGGCTTTCAACAGTAGCCTCAGACAGAGCAGCTAGAAGAATGGTAAGCAAAACTGAACTTGCCTTAAAGGTTTTCAGGGTGGATAGGAAGAGGGCTATAGGCAATACCTTGTTTAACTCAGCAGAGTTAAACAGTGTTCATCTTATCTCTGAACAGCAAGCTTTGTTAGTACTGGTTTCTGACTTCTACTCTCAGAAAAGAAAAAGATTTTATATTATGAGAATATTAATAAATATCGTTAAGACCCTTAAATTTGAATTACAAACTAAGAAGAAAACACAAACCAGTCTAGAAATCACTTTTCTTTTAATTAATATAAAGGGCAAAAGTTTTCCTTTTCAGCATATGTGAAAAAAGGACGCATATGGACACAGCTTGCAGAATTCCTTGTTGCATCTCCCTTTTTGTTTTTTTTTTTTGCTTTTATTGCGAAATTATGAGAGACTAAATGTTTCCCAATGTACAGTCTTACAAACTAATATCCAGAGTGGTAGGGAAGGCTTCCACAATTTTTTCCTGTTGATGTGCTTGTCCTGCAGATGCCTTCTCCCAGAGGACGTTTCTGTCCCAGCCCTATTCCTGTAAGATTCTCCTATCAACAATGGCTGTCCGCATAAGTTATTGTAGTATTTATGATGTAGATACCTCTCTACTTGTTACTAAACTGAGATCACTAACTTCATTTCTCAAAATAACCAAAGAGCCAAAAGGTTAATAACTTCTAGTCACTATCAGTTTGCAGTAGGTTTGGACAGGCCACCTAGAAGTAAAAAAAAAAAATATAAAGTCCTCTATGCTCCATTACCAGTGCTTTGAACCATCCAGTCACATGGATTTTGATGTTTTGAAAGAACGAAAAGAATTTAGATTGGCATGAGAATACCACATTAATTCAGCAGTTAAATGGTTCTTTGAGAAGATTCACTGACAGAAGAAAAACATCACTGTCTTTCTAAGTCCTCATCCTCTTTGGGCCTATACACGTTTTCTGTGAAAAGTTGATTCTCTCCTCGCCCCCCGCCCTTTTTTTTTTTTTTTTTTTCAAACAGCCTTTTATCATCTAAGATGTGAAACAATTGTAATGTGAGGCATGTGAGCACAGAGCCTTTGCCACTGGGCTCTCATAAATCTTGCCAGTTCCCAGTGAACAACACCAAATATTTGCAGCTGAGGAACATTTGGTCTGGCTTAAATTAACATATCTCAGCAGTCAGAAGTCATTAAGCTTTGCCAGTGATTTGAAACCATTTTTCCATTTCAAAAGCGACACTGGCTGTTACTTATTTTTCTGGATGAAGAAGGTGGTAAGGAACAAAAGCAATGAAATGAAAATGGGAGATACTAATGAAAAAAAAAATGATAAAAGGGCTTTGAACTGCCTTTGGTAGATTTGTTATTAAGACTCTTTTTAAATAGCAGAGCACTTAGGTATAAGATCAAATAATAATTCAAGATGATACACATTAATTTCAGTGGCAAATTATGTGATTTAAAGACTGTGAAAATGTATACTTATTTTCTTCCTTAATCCCTTGTGAATATAGGCACTATCAATTTTAAAAGCTGATGAAAGCTTTAAATGAAAAACAATAACCCAACCTTTTTCAATTAAAGGCTGCAAGTAGATTAAGCACTAGAGTAAAGAAATGTGCTGTTGTGCTCTGCAAAGATCACATCTGATATGAGTCTGTTCAGGTGCTGGGGGCTGGGCAAACACCTCAAATCTAAAACATCACAGTTCAAAACTATGAGCAGAAAAAAAGCTTGAATTTGAAGCCCAATTGGTTTTAATGCAGGTAGAATGTGAATTAAGATTTTTCAAACTTGGTACTTCTGTATCTTTTATGTAGCATAAAAAGTCACTGGTTGGCTTGGTAAACAACGTCATCATCGGAAAAACCACGAGAGCCACCCAATGCCTGACTTGTCAGAAGACAACATTTCCTCATGTTCACAGTTATGCTTTTATATAAAAGTCCACAATTATATTGCTGTCAAAAAAGCTGTGTATGCGAAAAAAGTTTCATTACAAGCTCTGAAACATGGCTGCCATTTTTGTAAGAAGATAAATATTTTGCAAAAGATTTTGATAGCGTACAATCTGATTTCAATGAAGTTATGATGTCTGATTTATATGTTAATAGTCATAACCGAATACAGTTATTCAAATTAATACCTACAAGTTAATTATAATTTTTCAGCCTCCAGTTAGTTTTGTTGATAAAGCTTTAATAAGCTTGAACGTTTTAGATGCATGTTACTTTTGAGAAGATACTGACTCAAACTTCTAGACATTCAAGTTTATGAAGCACTCCTGAAGAAAACCCTTCCATGTTAAGACCTTTCTGAGAATTTCAAACTTTTAAAAATCTTTGCAGCTTTAGTAAAATCAGTTCTAAGTTTAAAAAAAAAAAAAAGTTAACCAGATTTAAAAGACAAAGAGGTCTAAGAAGAGGTATACTTCTAACTATGATATGTCAAGATTTCCAGTATATATATGTAATTGATTCATTTTACAGGTTTGCTTTTCTTCTGGAGGGGTTTAGAATTTTTTTAAAGGCTTCTGAAAAAAGATGTTCAGAATACAAATAGTTTACACTACCAGCCCTATAAAAAAAGTACTATATGGTTCCTGTACTTAACCACATATAAAGAGCAAACTATGGCATATGGACCCTCAAACACAGAAAACAAGCCCAGAGTGTTTAGGGATATGAAAGTATTGAGTAAAAGTGCCTTGTGTTCTTAAGGAAATTGATTTATTTGTTTTTTTGTTTTCCTCTCTCCCCATATGAACATAGCAAAACGAAGAAAGCATCTCATTTATTTACTGCTTCTCTTTTCCGGTCATGTTGCATTTGAAAAATTGCAGAGGAAAATCTTTATCATGTTTTCTTTCACTAACTATTAATAACACTTCCTTACCATTACACAGAATCACAGTGCGGTTGGAAGGCACCTCTGAAGATTATCTAACTCAGCTCAGAGGTCCAGCTGGGTTCCGAGAATCTCCAAGGATGGAGGCTCCACAATCTATTTGGGCAATCTGTTGCAATATTTGACCACCCTCACAGTAAAAAAAAAAAAAAAAAAAAACAAGACCAAAAAAAATCAACCCCCCCCTTACATTTAAATAGAATTTCCTGCATTTGCATTTGTGTCCATTTCCTCTTGTCCTGTCACTATTCAGTTTACAGAAATAGTAATTTCTTCACTCATTCCATTATTTTCTGTCTTTGGTCTAATCTATTTCAAAATAAAACATATCATCCTGCACTGTAGAATTAGAATAGCTCTGCTAAGTTCCTGCACATTACAAAAGTTTACCTTAGTAGAGGTCTTTTTGCGGTCACAAGCCATAAAATGTTTTTCAAAACCTACATGCTATCCTTATGGGAAAACCAGGAAGGAAAATCCTCTAAAATCTTCACGCGTAGACTTGAAGACATGCAAAAACTCATGGAAGTGAATTTCCCGTTTCATCCACTTTCTGTGTAATTCTTCACTCCACATGGACTGAACTAAATTGAAACAGGGGCTACAGTTTGAAGATGGAGAATATGAATGAGCAATGTATCACAAACATGCATCAAGGTAAGGATGAGAATATAGAACAAAACTCTGGATTGAGAATATGGAGATGGAAGCAAATAGGAGCTCTGGAAATTAATTATCACATGCATAGATACTTTGGCAAAAATGTGGCTACTTCATTAAATTATTTGCAAGATCTGTTTTTCCAAGATCTCCAAACGTCCTCATGACTAAACAGTCATGGTGAAGCAGTGGTCTAACGTAGAATGACCTATTAAGGTGGTGAAGGCATTCCTCTAAATATAATCCTAACGCTCTGAATCTAATTATTTAAGAAAGCTTTCATTTTTACCTCCTTCCCTTAGCAGAATGAACAGGAAGGAAAAGACAGAAATGAACTTCAGGAAAAACTGAGCTTCTTTGGCTTTCTGCTCTTCTCCCTATTCTTTTTCAAGGAGACTGTGAAATCAATGAGATCAGCATCACATTCAACAGAGAAATTTTCTCCAGCAACATAGGCTACCATCTAATCAGCTATTGACTACAAAATGGCTGTAGTAATCCTGCAAAGCATTCTCTGTTTGCTGATGAAGAGAAGTATTTTCCCCTCTCCCATCTCATCTGGTGAGGTCTGGTTTCCTTGTTCACCTACCTTTTGCACCTCACTGATCAACAATATTCTGTATATGCTGTATTACATATATAATGTATACATGTGTTTGAGACTATGTGTATAGTATGATTACATTTAGGTTATTTAATTGCATTTCTCAAACTCCAAACATGTCTAAACACTGTTGTCCTACTGTACAGCATAGACTCCTTTTCAGAGAGATTTGGATATATTTGTATTTCTAGAGCTCAAATAAATATCAAGCACAGAAGATACTTCTTAAGCTCTCCAGCTACAAAAAGTACTTTGTGTGACTTACTATAAGCACAGAAATATATGTAATAATGAAAATAAGCAAAGTAGAGGATATGACTTTTCTTATCCCGTTAGTAATATCATAGCTGTAACTTATGGGAAGACCAGCCTAGAGTGAATCGTGTGACTCTATTATCAGCTGTGGGATAAATAAAATAATACCCTATTTAAGAGGTCTAACAACAGCTATTTAATTTACATCATAAGATTAATGATATTGAGCTCAGTAGAGCTGAAATTGAGAATAGTCAATAACTGAATTATTCAAGTTTGAAAGAGAATATATAGAAGTTTCAAAATTTGTAGTTCTCATTTTCATTTCAATGTTGTATAAAGGACTTTCAGCTTAGTTTTCAGAGAACTAAATCATTTTTTTTCCATTTTCCTTCCCAAAATGAAAACGAAAAGAGAGAGAGAAACCGAATAATAACAATGGTTAAGTTCAGGGTTTACAAAATTGGTGCTAACTAAGCAATAGACAAAATCACTAACTGAACATTGACTTCTGCAGTATCTTTGGAATTATGCCATTTTAGACAGATGTTCATGGGTACAGATAATGCTTACAGAGTTCAGACTTTTAAAATGCACTAAAATGGGTGTTATTTTTAAAAGAGTTAAAACACTGCACAATACGTCTTCCAATGCAAGTACAGATTACGGTTCAAAAATTCCCTGTGAAGTACAAGAGCAAGTGAAAGAAAGAGGCAAACAACCCACTTAAACGTTTCTCATCTAGTTTTCTTGGATGTGAGTTATTTAAAACAGTTACTATGCCACAATTTTGTGGCAATAGGAAATTAGTAAGACAATCTTTAATAAACACATAAAGAACAGCTCTACAGGTAGTTATTTAATTATGAAAAGCTTAATACATTAGAGCATAAAAAATAAAATACAAGAACTTATGTTTGGACAAAGGGCTTGAAACTCAGGTAGGAATATGTTCCAATCCACCCTGGCGATATTGTAGCTAAATACCTTTTCCTAATTGTCATCTAATTTCTACGGTCATTAATACATTTGCAAAGCTGTGTTTGTATTATTAAATGGCTTAAGCATTAATAGTAATCAGTGTTTCATTTTGTTGTGCTAAGGTGCTACAGATTTTGAGAAAGTGTAGAAAAAGCCATCCACAAAATTATTTTTCTACTTGTGTTAGCCTATGCTTACAACTGCAGTGGGAATTACAGAATGTATATGACCTGTAGGATGGAATATACTTGTTCTTCCACAAAACACTGTATTGAATGGAAAAATGAGCATAATGAAAGGAGATACAACTAAATAGATCTGTAATTCTTGCATGAAATTCTGTTTTCTTAATAATTCTGCTTTCAGAAAAAAATTGCCGGGATCAGACCTAGGTCCACTCTTAAAGTTCCACTAATAACTCATTCTCCTATTTCTCTAACACTTTAATTACAATGGCTGCATTTTTTTAAAAACATGAGCTATAAGGAAAGTGGAAAAGGGGGGGGAAAATGCTCCAAAGTAGGGGAAGCTATGAAGCAGTTCAAGTGTTATGTAAAAAGCAATTACAGAAACAGTTCTTAAAACAAATCTTCATGACTTCAAATGACTTTTTCCTCAGATAGACTAAACAGGTCTTTTAACCATTTATTTACTGCATCTGACAAAGATGATATCAAAATATGCTATTTTTAGTATTTTTAAAGGTTCAGATAAATTTCTGACAGAGGCTTCCCTTAGCTGAAATTAGGAGTAAGAAGAAAAGATAGTACACAAACCTCTATCCTCCATCCTAGAAATGCGGCACATTTTCTGCCACAAAAATCTGTATTAAAATGGTTAACAAATCTTTGTTCCTTGTATTTTTTCAGAACAGCTCTAATTTAGATATGGAAATTTTTCAAACTTAAATCAACAGCAGCAGAACTTGATTGAATCTGTATTAAATTGTCTTCAATGTTAAGTCAGGTATTCCACGTGCCTCATATTCCTAATTAAAATTTTATGTAGCACTTAAAAATACTGTAATATAATATTAACAGTTAATTTAATAATTAAAATCTTAGTTTTTCACAGTGACTTTATAGCTGATGTTTACTTTATTTCTATATCTGTTTACTGCATGTTAAAAAGCCGCATAGGGTATTTTTTATTAATATTATATATTTTACTAGGCCCACACACATACATACACACCCTTTTACACACAAACACACACACACACACACAAAAAGCTCGGCCAGGAAATTAGACATCTTATCTGTAAGCTGGCTAAATAAGGACCAATAACCCAGGTCTGCAGTACTCTGTGTGATAACTGCTTTTACAAAATGAAATTTTGACTTTTTCACAGCTTAGCTACAAGTAGACACTATCAGCAGAACTGCATTTCTGTGCAATATGATGGGAAGTAGAAGATTTCAACATCTGACAGGAGAAAATGAACAACTGATAAACAATCTTTGAAATGTTCTCTCACTACAAGGCATGCTTTTGATGATGATTTACATTTTTATTATTGTTGACTTTCAGGATGGGGCTGATGTTGGCTAAACATACAATAACTGAAAGAACAAACCACAGAAAATGCAAATTAAATCAAAAAGAAAACATGACTAGCATCATGTGCTTTAAAAGCTTTCATTCATTTTTCTTCTTCATTTAAATATTCAGTGAATGTAATTAGAATATCAGTTTTTTTTTTTCCTAGGGGGAAAAAATGTCACTGTAACTTTCTGACTCCAAAACGTTAAATATTCCAACTCTCCTTCAGCTCTTCTCCTCCCACTCAAAACCAGAATTAAATTCTTATTCTGAGTCCAGTACACAATGAATGAACAAGTACTAATGTCTATTGCTCCTGCACAGTTTTTTTTCAGTATGTGATACTGTATACCAATCTAGGATTATAGCTTTGAGGAAAAAGACTACGTAACTTCTGAAAGATAGGCCTGTCACAAAGTCAGTAATGAATCTACTGTTGAAAATGTGCATTACTTTTTCTGATAGTGAATTCACCAAAAATGTCAGGGTCCATAGCAGAGAGTAATGGAAGAAAGGGAGATAAAGTTGTTTGCTAATTCAGCTAATGGCTTCAGCCGAGCAAATTAAGCAGAGGAGACAAGAAAACTTAAGTACTGATTTTATTTTGTTTTGATATTTTGTAGACAAAATTATTGATTTTTTTCATTTAAATGAATTAAGATTGTTAACTTCTTTAGAAAAGTAATGTAACTGATAAACTTATCGTTTTTAAATTTAAAAATAATTAAGAACATTTTAGATGAAACTAGTGTTAATATGACTAAATTCTCATTCCCCCTGTAAATTCCAATTAAAATTGTACATTACTGTTTCCTACCTGTTATTATTTAGTGCACAAATTAAACTTAAAATTTTATTACCCACCTAGCTTTATCTTTTAAATTGAATCAAACAAATTAAATGCAAGTAGTTAAAAATGATCACATCCTCTTCTCTATCCTTGAAAATTTTACTTATAAGAATTTGACTTTAAATAATCCAAAACAGAAAACAGAGGTTGCAGAAGAATTTTGTAGAGCTATGAATCACTCTGAAAATGTATTGGCCAGAAAGTCATTCTACTTTTGTTCCTACTTGCAATTTAATGACATTCCATGAGCTTTTGGGTTTCAGCTATAAATTCCATTCCTGATCATACCTAAATTTAAGGGTTAAATATATGGGATCAAGTTATATGTACTTATACACTGTGCTACGTTACTTTAATCAGTGCTCAGAAGCACCAACACGCAATTCAATTCCTAGAAGCAAGGACAACAATACTAGAGCTTATCAAATAAACTATTGAAACAATGGTCTAACTTAATACTTGTATCTTAATTTCCTTTTGAACGGTCTACATAGACAAAATAATCATGAATGCCTGTTGATAGCTGATGCAGAAAGGAAAAAAATTAAGGAGCAGTGAAAGTAAAAGAATGGTTTCGGTTATATAACCGTTTCTCACTGTAGATTTCCGTTTTCCTTCATCAGTGTTAAACAGCACAATACTTATAGGCCAGTTAGGCATTATTTCTTTTTTATAATGTATATTTGATAAAGTAAAACATAATCTATTAGTGTTAGCAAAGAAGTTTTAAATAATTGTTGTTCCAAAACAATATTTATTTTAACCATGAGAATTATCTCTATTCATTGTTTTTCAAAGTAAATAATTAATATATTACCTTGAATCTTCCACCTCAAAAGTTACGGTGGTTAAAGTATAACCGAGTGTCTAATGTTGCGATAGGAAACATTTCTCATGCCATTTTTCTGATGAAAATATCTTGAAAGCAATTTCAGAATTAATAATTGACATTTCTGTTTCTATGTAAATTATATGTAAACTTCTCCCTACATCTCACACATCCTGCCTTAGTTAGCAGCTCAAACAGAAACCTTTTCTGATTGACATTTGGTAAAAATGCATCAAACACAAACAGAGGAAAATGGCAGGTTAAGGGCTCTCCAAAGACAAAGGGGTAGTGTAAAAACAAAAATTCCAGGTGATAACATAACTTTGAGCAGAAAAACCATTGACTGTCTTCAAAAACTATTTTCTATTTGTACAAAAAGCAAAAATAACTGAGCATAATAGACATTACTTACAATATCAACACGCAAGTTTAATGTGACAAGAATCTCTTAAGGTGAAATAAATGGACAAAACTTGATCAAACATTTTACAAAAATTCACCCAAAGTGTGGGAAATTTGCGATGGTATATTGTTAAAAAAACTTCAATTTGTAAGAAATCTCATTACTTGCAATCACACTTTGTAAAAAAAGGGGGGGGGGGGGGAGGAGGGGGGTCTGCAGATATGCAATGAGGGTTTTATTTGATTTGGACCCTAAATGAAGGCAAGTGGAACAGGAGCTTCAACCCTAAAGCTGGCAGGATCACAGAAACTATTTCACTGTAAATAAAATGTTAACTTAATAAAGCCATTGCCCAATACCCTTTTCTTCTGTGAAAGAAATATTCTTCTGTTGTTTTTGGACGTCTTACTGCCAAATAAGAGAGGGCCAGGGTTTGATCTCTGACTATGTGGTTAAGGGAGATTTTGTTGTGTTCACATTATTTAGTGCTAGCACCTTCTAGAGCAGATGTGTTTTGGAGGGAGCTAATTGTAGCAGTCAAAACAGAGCCAGGCTAAAAGCTAACAATTATGCAGTATGGACAATCAAGGATTCAGTGCTTAAGCTCACTCCCTAGCTCTCTTTTATTTAGCAGAATTTATGGCCTGTTACATCGTGGCTTAGCTATTTAACAAAGGAGAAACGTGCTTTGAAAACCCAGCTAAAATGTCATTGAAGTAGTATTTTTATGAGTTCATACAATGCAAAACGTGCGTGCTTTCTCTGTTCCACAGATCACATACAAACCGAGCGTATGTAGTTGTTTTGTTTGAAATGCAAAAATTGAAAACACATCTGGAAACACAACTTTTCATCCAAAATATGAATATATTTGAGTGTATCTCTATTAGACAAAGTTTTAAAAGTCCTTTCCTTCTAATCACAGGTAAAGAGAGTGTCAGGTACAGATGCTCATGCCAGGAAAGCAGAAGGCAGACACTCTAGATACAGGGGAGGAGATACCTCTGCATACTCAGTTCAGCACTTGGAGAGGGTAGGCTAAATTGATTGTGTAGAGCTAAATACTTCCCTAAAAATTCTCCACATACATAGAAGAGGTATGTGGGAGGGTAGTTTTAACCTTAATTATAATCTGATATAAACCTCTTTAAACAAACCTTTACTTATTTTTTTAACTTTACCCATTTGAACAATGTCAGATCTTAGCTCTTGATTTAAACCATTGACTGGGGGAAATTTGAGTCTTGTTTGAATAGAAAAAAAGCATGACTACATCAGTCAGCTGAATTTCTAAATTCATCTATATTGGTTCTTACCCTGACGCATAATGTGATTGGTTAGATTTCATATATGCAGATTCCTATGTATCTCCTATCGACATGAGCAATAATATATATTATTCCCTTAAAAGGCATACCATAAGTTTCTGCAGCACATTCAGAACTTCTCTATGCTCCGAGCTGTCAGATATCCATTATTTCTAGAAGTACTCATTTTCTGAATGGTGAACTGGTTAGAAATACGCTCAGGGAAAAAAAAAATGTAGGAAAAGAATTGTCCTATATTATTTGAAAAATAACCCAAAAGAGCATGTTCTAATTATTTTTACTGAAGAAGATTTTAAAATAGTATAGTGTAGCAACAGCAAAATAAAACCTACTTGTCTAAGTTCACTAAGTGCTGAAATGTCCCTGCTAGCAGCAATAGCCCTAACAATTGTGTAAAACAGTTCAGATATGTCTGCAGGGCTCCAGTGGTGAGTCTTTTCTCCTGTGTACAACAAATATCTTACGCTGCCAATCTCCTTCTGTCTCACTGCCAAGGTCACGGCCAAGAAACAGTCTGAGTTTTTTCCACTTTGTTAATCTGGAGTTTCTGGAGTTTTCTAGGAAACACAGGAAATTCTATGTGCCTAGTAAAAAGCAAGTCATTTGTATAACAGTGGGCAACAGTATCAAGTGTTCTGCACCTGTTTTACACTCCAGCACTGTAATTTCTGTAAAGTAAACAGTAGATCTCAGGGTCAGATTACAAATTCTAGTAGGCTGTTTGCTACATTGCCGCTTTGTTTAACCTTTACACTTTCATTTAGAAAGGAGAAAGTATCATTGTCACACCAAGAGGGCAGTTAAGGAGCTTTAATTAACTGTGGAAGTAATTAGACCTCCTAGTTTAACAATTATCAGACAATTCTTTTCTTCTCTAAGTCCTTTAAAGTTGCACAGCTTTTTATTAGGAACAAAATTTCATACATAGTTTGCAAAAAAAAAAAAAAAAAGTGGATAAAAGGCTACCTAGAAAGAAAAGCTGATTCCACTACGACCCTATCTATTTCCTTTTCCTAATTAAACAGCAAGTCAAAAACTATCAGCTTCTCATCCACCATTCTCTGCCAAAGTCCAATTCTAATCCAATTGTTCCTTTTATTAGTACCCCCTCCCTTCAGTCTCCTGAGTCTCTTCTCTGTTTGGCCCACTGTGATATTCACATGTACGACAAAGGTGAAAGAAAAGCCTCCCTCCCTTTGTTACTGACAAAGTTTGCCATTGTCAACTGTAGCTTAAACAGCATACAGCCCTACACCTTACAATTATTTGAAACCTCTGGTTCATATATCTCTCTTTCCACAAAAGACAAGATCTCTTTAGTGACGGGAGACATTGCTCACCAGTCCGGATTCTCAGATTCAATTTTTGGGAATGTAAATACAGTTCACAAAGCCAGCTGCAGTAATTTTTTCCTCACATTCAAGAAAGCAATCCCACATCATCATCTCTCTTGAACACAAAACATAATTATATATGTGGATGTATTTAGATTCGTTTAAGTATATACATACATATACCTAGGTCTTTTAAAGTGGTAATATAGAATGTAATACAGAACTCTGTCCTGCAGTTTTTCTGTAATCAAAAAAAGTTGGGGGAGGGCTGAGAGTTTCTCCATTTGCTGTGTTAATCATTACAGTTTCACCTGAGTTAATTACACAGCAGGTGTGGGCTCTGGGTATTTCTCTTGTGTCATGATACCAAAACCCTGTCTCCCATTCCAACTCACAGCCTCTGGTGAACACTGTGTCCTTTGCATTGTGTATTTATATGCATATAGAATTATATTTAACTCCTCATGCCTTCCACGTGAAGCTCACAAATTTTAAGAAGATGATTACATATATTTCTTATCAGCATACAAAGGGATTCTACAGTTGAAGACAATAGCTTGCACAGGTCACAAAATACACAGTGACAGAGTCGAGAGCAGAACCCAGGTGTGTACGGATATCTGTGTGCTTCTCTCATCAAATCATTTTGCTAAAATCTAATAATTCTTACAAAATATCTGGACAGAAAGATACGAATTTTCAATAGTGTGAACCCATGGTGATTATATTTCGTTTCATTTACAACTGGAAAAAGAAGAGGATTCAGCTTGTTGGTGAAGAGTGAATTATCAAGCTTTCTCTTTTAACTTGAAGTTGACAGGATAACCAAAAAAGGGACAAAATTAAATAACGGTAAAGAATTTGCAAAGGTACACAGTGGGAAGAAAAGTGACGAAACAATGATAAGAAATAGGCAAAAAAGAACAGCATTTGGCCAGAAGGAATATTTTGTATTTTGGTTGAATTACTGTGTGAAATAAAAATGAAAACAGAACAACATCCCACATCCACTGAGGATTTTGAGGTGCCATCAGAGAACTCCTGAAATTTGCTCTCATTGTATTACCCCCCCTCCCAAAACAGAGTGTAGTTACAAGCCTTGTGTGAATTTGCAGTTGCTTATCATTTATTCCACATATAATAAATAAATCCTTATTTGTAATATGCACCATATAATGGAGTAGTAAATATTTCCAATTAGCTTTAGTGTCACAGTCCTCAAAACTGATGCATTTATGTTAATATAAAAGCGAACATGGAACATTTTATCATGCATTAGAGATTTTAATCAGGTAATCTGCACGGCATCTGGAAACCTAAGCAGAGGCAAAGTCTGCTATAACAAAGGCACTGTAACAGTTCACCTTCAGTGAAGAACAATAATGCATTATTAAATTCACTTTCCTGCTCAGTGGTTACACTTAGCTGACCACAGCAAATTTGCTCTCTGCCTGGTCTTCACAAGTTGGCAGAAAAATAGATTCTGTCACATTTAACGGGTTCTGAAAATGACAGGATGCCTCTCTTGGTTTAACTATAAACCATAATCTTTCAGAGGTAAATATAATTACAAATGCCTTTTGTCACGTAGTTCTTAGGAAGGATATTAAATGTGGGTTATTAGAGTAGTAGATTTCACTATGTACTTGAATATCATTAAAAGCCAGAATTGATATTGCACAACAGCAACTTCAAAAAAGAATCGGATTTCTGTATTTCTTTGATCCCAAATGACATCATAATTCTTAGAAAACAAAGATACAGATATCAAATTCCTTGAGTATGGCCAAACTATTATCAAGAAATATTATTCCTTAAACTAACATCAAAGAAAACCCTATCTTCTCTTTTGTCTGAAATGTTGTTTTAATCTTACATTTATTAGTCATCTTGCTTCGTTTTGCATATATTTGACTGAAGGACTTTTTAGGAAAATTGTCTCAAGAACTATTGATTGGAAATTTAATTAGCAAAAGTCAGCAAATTTATGTCCAACAGGACCTGATTCTTTTTGGTTTACACAGGGTTTTACCATGCTGCAAGCATGATAAGAATCTGCTCCGTATGATGGCATTCACTCTCATGTACAGGTCTTGAACCTGCACCGTATACCACTTAAGTCCCACTGAAGTGCAATTTAGATCCAAGTTAAGATCCATTAAAGAGTTTCAATCAGCTTCGTGCAGGTAACTAGTTTAGCAATTATAAGGTATATCACTCCTTTAAGCCCTTCAATTCAGATAGTTTTATTCAAAACAACTGTGCCCTAAAGTGGGAATTATGTAGGCTCTTTGAAACACAGAATTGGATTCCAGGACTGATTAATCGCTTCTTCTTATTTAAATACAAAAAAATAATTTTTTAAGTCCTCGGAGGAACTTACCTATTGCAGCGACACAGTGCTTGATACTGACATGAAACTTAATGTAGTTATCTTCCACTTACGCAGAATTACTACCTTGTGTTAAGCTGTCTGTTTGTAACATCTAGGGAGTTTTAGGCTCCTAAAGATAGGATTGACAACTCCTCATACTAAGCAGGGATCTACTTAAACTAACCAATATAGAATGCCACATAAAGTTTATAGCTTAAATCCACCGTTTTTGAGGACACAGGGAGCACACTTTGGACAGAAAGACAACTGAAGTTTTCTTAGACTTTGAATAGATTCTGGAAGTCCTGGGCACCCTCCACCAGAGAGATACTTATGACCTTCCTTTAGAAATTAAACACAAGTGAGAACTTTCTTGCGACAGATGGAGGGTGATGAAGGTGATGACATTTTCCCTAGTTACCCACCTATCTTCTTCAAAATGTAGAAGTTTCACCTTCCTCTTCAATTTGAGGAAATTAAGGCACACCTAGCTATTCCAGGAGAGTATTTTTTTAATTTCCCCTTCTATCTGTGAAGAAAATCTAATCCCTGTGTTAATCTTGTTCTACAGATTAGCTTATCTGCCAAGAGCAAAGCAATGTAAGAATGAACGTGACTCTACTCCTTACTTATCTGGCCACTCTCCTAAGCATGGGGAGACCTAAATTAAAACCATTTACTGCATTTACTGATCAACAGCAAAATATTCAAGGATTGGACATGTGTCTTTTTCTTCCAAAAGAATGTCCCAACCAGTAAGCTCCAATTAAAGTCATGCTTGAGGTGCCTTTGACTATACACACTGAGACATAAAGAGGGCCAGTAACTAAAACTGTCCACACTACTTGCTTCCTAGCCCAGCTTCTGGTTTTATTTTGGACTACTTAAGCTAACACTCTCCAAATTAAATGGGTTCTAGGGAGAGCTTGCCTGAAGTAACATAGATATAAGTATGTCTATGTAACTTGTTCTTGGGGTCTGACCACCTTCTCTCTTCTTTTGTGTAACAGCACACCCATAGCATTTCTGCTTCTGTGAACACTAGATTATGCCACACAAACAGGAACCACTTTCCATGACCAGGAGTCCATCATGATTCACTCAGCTCATCTGTAATGGCGTACCTTTTCACTTTCAG